>NC_140585.1:858763368-860009202 GCF_964204655.1 Triturus cristatus | reverse complement strand
ATAAGGAGGTAAAGGTATTCAATAATTGAGCTTGCTATTAGACCAAGAGATAGCTTGAACCTCTATACCTGCCTTGAAAACTGCTGGTTTGGGGTATTGTTTCATCAACAATGCCTGTTTGTTGAAGTTTTACAATGGACATTCTCCTGGAAATAAATCTCTAGAAGTAACACTGCCTGACTCTCTGGCTTCCTCTCTCATTACTAAAATCTTTGTAAGAACTTATATTGGCCTGCTTTCCAGGAGCAGTCTATTCCATTCTTAGGACCCCTAACAAACTAAGCAGTAAACGTGGATATTTTTCCTCTCGGTGTTTGCTGTCTGCACAACCTTCCCTTGTAGAGAGGAAAGGGGACCTTCCGCTATTAAGCAGTTGTGATCTTTTTGTTAACGGCTTTTTGCAGCTGTATGCACACATACTGCAGAACATTTGATGTCTCGTATAGAAACAGATTTTAGTTGCCTCTTGTTGAAAGCCATCTTGTAGACTATACCAAAAACGTACAGTGGATATTGCTTAGGTTGGCTTTCTTTCCACTTTAGTTTGCTTCTGTGTTTTTGTGTTTGTCACTCCTCTGCAGCATAGCCTCTTTACCACACTTTTGATTGGATGGATTATATCCTTCTACTGCTTACATTCAGGAAATTACGTTAATTTTCATTCAGCATGTGCATGTTTTCTGGTTCTCTCCATTGTGTGCTGCTTCTCTCCACCAAACTTCTCACCTAATTTGTGCTCTCCATGTTTCTCCCCACAACTCCAAATTTGTTTGTTAAAGCAAAGCAATAACTACATTTTTGCTGGGGTGTGACTAAAGAGCAGACTTCAAGGGTTGATTTTGCTTTATCTCATGCATTCCACATATTGTATGTCACACAAAGGCGTTTATGGTGTTTTGGGAGGTGTCGCCCACTGCCCTCACTCATCTGGCACTTGAGGAGGATTGTGTGTTTAACATGACTGAAAAGGAGATGTTTCCTCTCCTAGCGACCCATGAACCTGATCTATAGGCTACTGCAGAGCACTAAATTGCTGTATCATGTTTCATTTCTGATACCTGCTGAAAGTCAGTTAGGCCACAGCAGGCATTTTCCTTTAATTTTGAAGCTTCCTTTTTCTTTTTAAATTATGATCAAGAGTTTTCTGATTGAAAAGTATTTGAAAAATACAAAAGGCCATTCATAAAGATATAAAATATTGAATTCATTGTACAGATTTGAAATATTTTTACAGGGGTGTGGAATTTAATAATAAATCTACTTGACAATGTGAAATGTGACAGATTGCTTCTTAAATCTACTTGTCCTGTAACAAAATCCACTTTTCCCTTTGGTGCCATGTAGTGCAGCAACAAATTATAGCAGCAATTTCATTATATAAGAGCACTGATAATAGCCTCTCTGATTATGCCAGGGCTCATACTATTGTAAGGTCTGAATAGGAGCAATTCCCTTTTTTTGCCAGCTTTCTGCAGATCTGCATACTGGGATTGGAGGTAGTAGTAAGCAATAGTTCCAGGGTTGGAATGCCCTTTTGAGCCTGTGCAAACCTACTAACTTGCATGTTAAAGGGGTTTTCACCAGCTTTTCTCTAATCTTCTCCCATACTGAGAAAGGTTGGAAATGTACTCCTTGACAAGGGCAGAAGTAAGTGGGAGTTCACTAATATTTTCTAGGAGTATGATTTCCAGGCCTATGTCTGTAAATTCGTGTGAATTCATGAAAGCCTCAAATCTGCACTAATGCACGGGCATATACCATGGATGCACATTAAAAATTTGGCATTAAGTCGGTGCAACCAAGACCTTTTGTTTTTATTGAAAGTGTATCCCTTACTCTATCAGCTGGCTTCACTGTTGACTGCATTCTGCTCTTTCACAAGAAGCATATCAGCACATAAAGTTTTGTTCACTGCCAGGAACTGCTGTCGCAATGTGTGCTTTTTGAGACCATAACATATTTTTGTATTTTGCCAATGTTTGTTGTAATGGTGAGAGCCCAGCAGCTCCTACAACGATAACATTTTACAACGCATTGACAAAACCAAAAGGCTGACCACCAATGCCAGGCCTATTGGCTTTGCCAATGCTTGTTTATTTTCATGTTTCCCATTATCTTGCTGAAACTGATTACACTGATTTTCCATTATAAATATTTTTTGGGAAATACTAGCATGTATCAACACATTTTACGAACTAATGCTTCAAAGAAATGGTACCTTAAGTTTTCAGTAATTTAGCTAGACTTTTCTTTCCCTAGTTGCTTTCGTTTGTGAATATTTTATTTTGAAAGCAAAGAATCATCAATATTGCTTTCCAGGTTCTGCAGCTTTTGCAGATATTTGCATCCTATCAGAGAGCCTTCTGTGGGAGCATTATACGTAGCTTCTTATTGTTAAACTTTGCAAATGTGAAAACATTTTTATACTGAAACCACTGTAAGCAGTGCAGTCCGAGCTTACAACATTTCATAATGGCGCTCACCCTAATAATAAAGGCTTTGTATTAATGAACCGTAAATACAAGTTAGAATAGCATTAATATAGGGACACATATTATCCAAGTAGCAGACAATTCCCTTCCCTTATCCATAATGTGTTACTGTAAACTGGAAGCTAAAGTGTTTGTGCTGCAGACAAAATAAACCTGTTGTCCTTGACCCCAAACAATATGTCATGGGCGTTGGGCTATACAATTCCTCACCCCTGTTTTTATATGTTTACTGTTGAATGTTTTTGTTTTTTTCTGTTTTTTAATGCTTTACATACAAACATTGCCAAAACCAATATCCTGGCATTAGGTGCGTAAAGGAGAAAAAAAATTGCATTGCCAATGCTTATTTTTGCTGGAGGTCTCTCCAAGAATTCACAATGACACATGTTGTCAGATTTGGAACTCCCATCTCCTTCCTCATTATTTGCCTCCCTCCAGGCGTGCTGGAAAGTCTATTTCCTGCTCCTCTTGCCTACTGCGTTTACAGCTATGGCTTGGTAACCAGGGTCTGTCCTTCTCTAAGCCCCTTTCAGACTGACCTGAGGACTTCGATTCATCTTTAACCCTGTCAGTCGTAGGAGGATCCTTAGATTGGGCCTTTACGTTAGCAACTGTTTTGCTATGAAGGGCCATATCTAGAGCCTGTTAGCTGGAGCATAGAAGATACAAGATGAGTGCTTTTATGAGAAAAAGTTTCCTTTTAACAATCCAGAGTTATTAAACATCTAATGAGGCTCGCTCCTCTTTGCTTCAATGTTCTTTATGTGTAGTTCTGATCTTAGCTTAGGCCTAGCAGTCCTACAATTGTTCTTCTAATGCAGGAGGGGATTCAGGCTTCATGCTGGTTAGATTCCACAATTGATTGCTCAGGGATTTGAGGTCAGTTGGAATAGCCCATTGTTCTGAGAGATAAAGGACTTCTGTAAAGTTCTCACCTCTAGTTAAACAGATCAGGTCCTCTTCTACTGTGTTGTCTATATGCCATTGCCACATGTCTTTGGGCCATGTCTATTAAATGCACCTTCCAGTGAAACATGGGTTTCCTACATTGGAAGCCTGTCTACCTTTTCTAATTGAGGTCTTAAATAAATAAGTAAATTCATCTTTATGACACTGTGTTCACTGTGAGTAGTGTGAACTCACAGTGAACAAAGTGCTGTGAGCTCACCGCTGAGCGACAGCTGTGGAACTCACAGCTGAGAGACAGGTATGGCGCTGCCAGTCCGCTCTTGCTTTCTATTCAACAAAATTAACGGAACACCTTTGTTCTAAGCAACGACACGATGTTGAGCATGACTCCAATTGTACGGTCTGCTGCTGGAGCTAAAGGTTTAGACTGAAACACAAAAAGAGAGCATTTTATCTTATGAGCAGGAAAAAAGAGGGAGCAGTATAGGAGTTTCTCAGGGTCACATGTATCAAACAATTTAGCGTTTGTAAACTAGCCGATTTGCAGAATCAGCCTGTTTGTGATCTAAAAAAAAGGATTTTTACACGTATCAAACCCTATTTTGCTATTCGGTAACCTGTTACCGAATCGCAAAATGGGTTAGCTATTTGGTATTGGAAGGGGCGTGTTTAGGGCGCGCCTTCCAAATAGCGAATCACAGCAGTATGTATGAATGTTTTGTGACCGTGGATGTGGTTGTAAAAAAATGTACCACTAAATTAAAGTTGGTGGTAACCCATTCGCAAATGGGAAGGGGTCCCCAATGGAACCCCTCCCCCTTGGGAATGGTTGTAAAATAAGTTTTTTAAAGGCAGGCATTATTCCCATGGATCACAGCCTGCTCTTAAAAAATAAAAGAAAATCTTTCATTTTTTTTGTTTTTAAATGCAACCCGTTTTCCTTTAAGAAAAACGGCCTTCATTTAGAAAAAAAAAAAAGATTGCTTTATTTAAAAGCAATCACAGACATGGTCTGCTGACCCCAGCAGGCAACCATCCTAGTGAATTTAGCGATTCCTAGGGGGTCGCAAATTGCGATCTACCTCATTAATATTAATGAGGTAGATCGATTTGCAATCCTCTAGGAACCGCTAAATGAAACTGAGTTTCATACTTTTGTAATAGCAATTACCTAATTGCGATTCACAGAAAATCACAATTAGATAATCGCTATTACAAAATTTGATAGATGTGGCGATTAGTGTTTATCTCTGTTATGGACTACGATTCTTTGTTCTAATTACTTTATATCGTTGGTTAACTGGAAATGTTGTTTAAAACGTTTTGTGAGTTTTGACTTTTGAGTTGAATAATGAAAAGAAAGCTACCATAGATCTCACCTCTTCTCCTGAAATAGAATTAACCAAGACAGGAGGGAAAGTTGTTTGTGATGTGAGAATCAGAGGTTTTTATGACTGGCAATTGATTCGAAGAATGTGAGATTTGATGCAGTATTAATTGTGTATTTGTGTTACTTTTACTTATTGTTGTCTTGCTCTAATCTCTTCGTTAGTTCGATATGCATTTTTACGTGTTTTTAGGTCTCGTGAGCCAAAGGCTCGAAGAGACATTTTATATCTGGGCTTTTTCAAAGTGCTGCCGTGGCCTAAAGCTACAGTGCACGTGAACGTGCACGCGCGCAGCGCCATGTGTCTTTTAGCGATCGTAATCACGATCACTTTCACTTTTTCTTTCTTGAGGCTATTGAAACACTTCGACTGCTATTACGCATGGTAACCACTAGATGGCATTCGTCCAGTAACATGGTCCACCGGCTGCTCACTGCAAATTGTCAACAGCTTTCAGCCAGAGTTACAGATGCCGAGGGGCTCCTTTAAGCTGTCATTCATTTCTGTAGCGGAAAATGAATGATAGATCTCGTGGCATTCCTAAAAGTGGCGGGGCACGCACCGAGCAGAGAAATTCTGTGTCCCCGTTGTTTTTTTTTTTACATTGAGTTTCAAACGTGTCATTTGTCAGCCTAAAAATCGTAAAGGCACAAACACAGGCCCTCTCTCAGTCAGATGGTGTCAAAGCCGTGAATCTGTTTTGAACAATGACAATTTCAATGCAAAATAAAGCGAACGTGTGCAAACTCGTGCACCCACTAGTATTCACAATCAGTTTGTAGGTGGCGGCTCACCCTGGAAACGAACGTACATATATTACTGCCAAATGTAAGATCAAGCGTCTTTTCAAAGTGGCAAATGATAGGAGTGGCACGTTGTGTTTAGGCCTGCAATATTTGTAAAGTTTCGATATATCCCAAGTCTGCAGCTGGGTTTACCATCATCAGCTGTGCAAGGTTTGTTTGTGCACCACGAGAAAGTCTCACGGTCGAATCAATCCCCCCACAGTGGAAAAGGTAAAAACGTATTCTCTGCGAGTTTACATGTTACAAACTGCGTTGCACCCCCCGCACACACACACACCTCTAGTAATGACCTGAACTTTGCATCAGTGCACAGGGCTCTCACTAGACAAGAAGCAAGCTTCGCCTTCCTCCGGGTCACCCGTAGACGCTGAGAGTGAAAGCAACCGCCACGCGCCCTGTGTCTGGCCCAGAAAATGTATATTCCGTCCAGACTATCGCCCTCCTGGGATTTGGAAAGTCGCGGAAAAGCTGCACGTTTAAAAAGATCCACTCAGTGAGAAGATATGTTAATTGCAAACTGTGCTCTATGCGCCCATTGAAGCCCCGCTTCTACCTGCTACATCCTGGATGTCATGCAGTTGTATTGAGCGGTGTGTTGCTGTCCACAGTAGAGCGCTATTTCATTGCTAGTTTAACCCACGCCCTGAAACCAATGACAGAAAATGAAACACACCCGTATTCCAGGGGTGCCGGAAAGAAAAAAGTCTCTGTAAAGGGATGAAAACTTTTCTGATCCACAGGTGTGCTGGAAAGTTTCTCACTCGTTTACTCGGGGAGATCTGCACCAGGGGGAAAACTGGCATGAGTAAAGTTTGCAAAGTTGGAGTAAACCTTGATATCTACAGTTTTCAATTAGCCCTCTTTACTGCTGTGATTAGGCGCCCGGTGCGGACAAAGATTATAGCATTCGCGGCGTGGACTGTCAATACAAAGCTAATGACTTCACGCGCAGCCGAGAAGTGAGATATTCTGCGCAGTCTCCGTCTCGCACGTCTCTCACTGACTCCCTGCCCCAAAATGTCTTTTAATTCACCCTTCATTGCCCACCTCTCGTTCCTTCCATTTCCTCTGTCTCCCCATTCTCTCCTCATGCTTTATATTAATTCCCTTCCCTCCAGTGGCGCTCTCCCCCATACTCCTTTCCTCTCATTCACAGCATCTCTCCCTCTTCAGCCTCCCCTCCTTCCTGTCAGTGGCGTCCTGTCCCCTCCTTACCACATATCCGTCTCTTCACCTCTCTTTTGCCTTAGCCCGCTCCCTGACCTCAGTAGAATCCTTTCTTCCTCCTCATGACAACTTCTTCCCTCCTACTCTTCGTCTCTCTCCCTCTTCATCCCGCCCCTTCCCTCCAGTTACTCCTCTCCCCCCTCTGTCACATCTTCCCTCCCAGACCAGGCTACCTCTCCCCCTCCTGATCGCACGCCCCTTCACTCCATGTCTCAGTGCACTACGATAAAAAACAAGCATTGGCATAGACAATAGGTCTCGCATTTGGGAACTTATAAGTATTTAGTTATGCATCACAATATCCTTGGTGCAACACCATGAACTGTTGCATGGTTAAACACTTATAAGGTCCCAAAGGCGAGACCTATTGGCTATGCCAATGCTTGTTATCTGGGTACTATTTAGCTCAGATTTATTAAGTGTGTTATAGAGAGTAACAGATAGGCTATTCTTATCTGTATACGATACCAGCTTTATTTTCTGTGATTCAGTCTGGTTCCTTAGTTTTAGTGATGCTGGAATATTCTAATGTTTGTAGAGTTTTTAATACACTATTCAGGCTGCTTTGCTTTGCCTTTTTTATGTACAATGTGTACACTATGAGCACAGGAAGTCCAGAAACTATTTTTAAAACTCTTTAAGAATATCTGCAATACTCTTCATTTGGTACCCAGGTATACCACTTAATACAATTAGTGTCTGAAATTTACGCTCTGATTTTATTTTTTTGTAACCACATGGTCAAATTTCTGCTCGATTTTAGACACCACTAAGAATGCATGTATGTGATTACGTAAAACAAAAGGTAGGCAGATGATTTTGAAACTGTTTTAAAGTTATTATTTTTCATCAATTCAACAATTTCTAAACACATTACCTCTGTAGGAGCTGAGGTACTAACTGCTGAAGTTGTGCACAAAACAGAGTGTGAGCCTTCTGATAAAGTTGCTGTGTCACAGGAAGAGATGGAAGCAGTGTCACAGGAAGAGACTCCAATGCAAAATTCTTCTTCTTCTGAGCCCAGTGTAAAGAGGTCAAAAAGACTGATGAGTATACCTCTCAGAAGTATTCCTTTCGGCAAACAAGCCAACAAGACATTACAAAGGCGAAGTGTAGTGCTGGGAAATGTAGAAGAGAGAGGTAAACTTGTGGCTTTGAAGAAATCCAAACCAGGTAAGTCACCATTTGCTTTTATTTAAATTGCTGTGAGTGCAAAATCATGTACACTGTCAGAGCTCATGTTCCTCTAGTTCTTAATCTGTCACAACTTTAGAAAGACTTTTAAAATAATTATACATTGATATAAATAAAACAATGCCTAAAGAACAGAGCACACTAAATATCAAAACATAAGCAGATGGCATCTGCCAGGGACCTGTTCAGGCAGGTTAACAGAGTGTTCTGTTTAGCAGCATTCTGAATTCACATGCTGTGCTATTGGTTGTGTACAGAACTTTCCCTATTCTTTCCTTTTTTTAGGTCTCGCCTAGCGTTGCTGCGCACATGCGCAGCTCGCTCTGCGCGATTCATTGCGGATGAGGAGTTTTAGAAAAGGGCTTTAAGCCCCGCCCCTTCTTTCCATTGGCTGGCGTCTCCGTTTATGTTAAACGGTGGCCTGCCATTGGAAATTAGGGTTTTTGGTAGACACCCTTTGGCCTCCGAGCCAGACTCGTTGGCCTGCTTTGGGTCTGGCGCAAAGCAGTTTATTATCTTTATGGGGCCATGTGTTAGAAACACATGGCCCCATAAAGACAAGAGATCCCCATGCTCCGGCTGCAGCGCGGTCCTCTTTCACTTTCGGGACCACGCTTGTTATTCTCTCTCCCCCGATCTCCTTCAGTGCCTCGTCTAGGGGCAGTAAGCGCTATATAAAAACCATTACAATAACTTCTGTAATGGCTCCCCCCCCCCCCTCTCTCTCTCTGCGTTGCTGTCTCCTCTCTCTGTTGCTCTCTTTCCTTCCCTTCTCGTTCTACGTCCATCAACTCCTTCATGCTCTTTTGGGACCTCTCTTACCGGCCTTCTGCTCACCCTTCCCAGGCTGTCTCATTTCCCATCACCTCCTCTCCCCTCTGATTTCCCATCCTTTTCTTTCCCTCCAAGACTTCACCCCGAACTGTCTGTGCTTCTTGTCTCCTCCACCCGGCTCTTTACAGGACATGTTCATCCGCTCTACCCTCCTCACATCCCCCTTCTCTAGTGCTCGCCCTCTGCACTCACTCTTTGCTCAATCTTTTCAGGTGTAGTTGGAACCTTTGTACAGCAGTGTTTCGAGGGCACGCAGTGGGGGTTTGGCGGAGAGGGGGTGCGGAGGCAAAGCACCCACACAGATAAAGCGTGCCTATAATGTTTGGAGCTTAGACTGATAGGGCAACGGAGGGAGGGGATGTCGGCTGGGGGATCTAAGCTCATCGCCAACGTTGCGTTTATATAGCGCCAAAAAGCCAATCAAACGCTTCTTGACAAACACGAGCCGGTAACCAGTTTGACCACGCATTTATCGGGGGCGTGGGGGGTGAAGACCAAGTCCTGAAGTAACTAAAGGCAGTCTCTAGGTGCTATTGAAAACGTAACTAATAAATACGGTAACGCGACGGGCACAATTCTGAATAATAGAATGTAAATGGAGTGAAAGAAACTAACAGGACCGGACCAGAGCGCAAAAAAAGAACTGGGATCACCAACCACAGCTGAGAGAGGCTCATTAGTAAAACTCTGTCCAAGTCTATCTGCGTGGTGGGTATTCAAGGAGCGGGTGATGCCCTTGCGCCCCTCCCACACTTATCCCCCACCCCCTCATATCCCCTCAACTTTCTCCTAGGTCAGCAGCCGCCAAGAGGCTGCAAGCCACGCTTCTCGAACCGCTAGCTATATAAAAAAAAAATTTACAAATATGCGAGCTTCCGAAAGTACTAAATTACAACTCCTCTGAGTGACTAATGCCCAAGGCGCATCAATGCTGCGGACCATTATTAACTCTATAACACATCGTGCCGTGAAATGTCTTTACATGCTAGGGGAGGGGGACGCCGGACACTCACCTGCCCCCTGAAGCAGGGCGTGTACTGCAGCGCCTGGGCCATCCTTTGAGGAGCTGGCAGCGGTCCTGGTCCCCTGTACACCTGGCGCGGACCTCGGTCCACTCCCCCTTCCCCCCAGCCCCTCCGCACCGCACGCCCTCTGCCTCTTTTGCTCTCCTCCTGCAATCCCTGCCCACAAAGTGCACATTATTCTCGCCTCATTGCCTCTGGTGGCGAGGTCTGCGCCAGCCCCAGGCCCCTCATTCCTTGTCCAGCTGACCTCTACCCCCGCCGCACCATCCACCGGAGAGCAGCGGGAGGTGGTGTCCCTCTGTGCCTGCCAGGCCTCTGTCCTCTCCACAGCAGCCCAGCTTGCCCCCGCATACCCTGTTCTTCACTTCTACTTCCATCACTATACCTCAGCCAAACTTCATCCACTCCGGACCCGCTACCGCCTCCTTGCTGAGCAGCCCCCCCCTCCCCCCCCCCCCCTTTCGAGGGACTGTCCTCCTGGGTAAGGGCTAATGCCACACAGGCTCCTGCTCTTACACTCTTTTGGTGTACAGACCAGATCTTTAAATGAACAGGTGCTGTCCGGTGCGGACTTTACTTCTTTAATTTGAAAGGGAGTTTCCCCGCACTTTTCATCCTTGCTGCTGTATTTTAATGGGAGAGTACCGGCACTTCTCTTCCCTGCTGCAAGACATTTAACGGGAGAGTACGCACTTTTCATCCCTGCTGCTACAAAATGTAATGGGAGAGTACTGGCACTTCATCCCTGCTGCTGTACATTTACCTGTAGAGTACCAGCAATTCTCATCCCTGCTGCTGTATATTTAATGGGAGAGTACCAGCCCTTCTAATCCCTGCGGCAACACATTTAATGGGAGAGTACCGGCTCTTCTCATTCCTGCTGCTGTATGTTAAATGGGAGAGTACAAGCACTTCTCATCCCTGCTGCTGTACATTTAATGGGAGAGTACCGGCAATTCTCATCCCCGCAGCAGTACATTTAAGGGGACAGTTAGAGTACCGGAACTTCTCATCCATGCTGCTGTAAATTTAATGGGAGAGTACCGGCACTTCTCATCGCTGCTGCTGTATATTTAATGGGAGAGTACCGGCACTTCTTATCCCTGCTGCTGCACATTTATTGGGAGAGTACCGGCACTTCTCATCCCTTCTGCTGTATATTTAATGGGAGAGTACTGGCACTTCTCATTACTGCTGCTGTAAATTTAATGGGAGAGTACCGGCACTTCTCATCCCTGCTGCTGCACATTTAACGTCCACCACGTCCACCACCACCATGTTCACCACCACCACCACCACGTCCACCACCACAACATCCACCACCACCAAATCCACCACGTCCACCACCAACACGTCCACCACCACCAACACGTCCACCACCACAACGTCCACCACCACCAAATCCACCACGTCCACCGCCAACACGTCCACCGCCACCACCATGTCCACCACCACCACCATGTCCACCACCACCACGTCCACCACCACCACGTCGAGGCTTTACAGAGAAGATTAAGGCTGTTCGGCCCTCACTTTAGATAGTCGCAGGTGCAGGTAGAAGGGAGTTAGACGAATAGAACAAGCATTAAAAATGCAATAGGTCTCGCCTTTCATTAAGTTAAAGCCATTTGCTTTGCTATACAATACCATTAGAAAAGCAAATGGCTTTAACTTAATCAAAGGCGAGATCTATTGCATTTTCTATGCGTTTTGTAATTTGGTCATCAACCAGATGTAGGTAGAAGGACTTCAAAAACAAACCTACAAAGACCCAGTTGTGGTTGCCATCTTCAGATTCGTTTTCCACCTTTGAGTTCTAAATTAGTGTCAAGGGTTCCAAGTTGACAATCCTCAGTGAAGAAGCCAGACGCGGCGTTGATGTCAAGAGCACAGTGCGACGAAGTAACATTAATGGCGAGATAGCAGACACCTAAAAAAAAACACAGCAGAGACAATATTTTTCAGTTAGACTTCAACCACATTATACCGTTAATTGAATCAAAAATGTCTCCGCATTACTTTGCTATCTTAGGGCAGTACCAAGCCATGTGAAGGAAGGAGGCCTGGAGTGAACAACACCTCGAGCATCTAGCATCCTCGCGTAGCCCCATCTGAAAAAGCTTTGCGGGTGTCCTGTAATACCTATGCAAAAATGTTAAGTGAATTAAGCGGAGTTTGTAGTTCAGGGACAGCAACTCCAGCTGTCCACAGCAGAACTTCCACTTTTCCTCAGTTAGGGGCGTGGGTAACTCTTCGTTTCAACCCTCAAAAGACTTGAGGCGAATAATCGGGTAGGTGAGTTGCATAGTGTTGTATAATTTTGAGATTAACTTATGCTGGGATGTGTTGTTTAGTACCTGTTCTAGGGCTATTAAAGTCGGTGTAGGGGCAGGGAAGGAGCTATGTAGCTTGCGACAATTGGCCCTGATCTGATAATGGAGGAATAGGTCGGAGAAGTGCACTGTGTTGTCTCCCGTTGCCTCTGGAGGGGAGATAAATGTATCCGCTGGGTACAGTTCTGCAAAGGTCTTCCAGCCAAGCCTGTCTGTTCGTACAGTCTCGCCACGGTCTGCCATTGCCGGTATCTGGGGGTTAAATGTGAGAGGGGCGGAGGGGGCATATAACAGCTCCTGTTTTGCCCTCATCTCATACCGTCCCAGGCCCACCGGAGCATTTCAGTGGTATCTATTTTGTTTCGAGGTCTTTTAAATTTAGAGAAAACTGCAACGTTTAGTGGAACGAGTGCTGTTCTGTTCAGTTCGATAGCTATAGGCGGCTGAAATGAGGTGGGGAATATCCAATGCTTTAGGAACTCAGCTTGTGTGCAATAAGCGTAAAGGGGAATATCCGGTGCTCCCAGCCCTCCCTGACTCAATGGTAGAATGAGAAGCTCCCAAAAGATTTGTGCCTGTGTAGGAAACTGGCTCTATGTATACTACACCAAAATGAGGTATAGTGTGTATAGAGTCCAGGTTACCCCAGAGGTAGGCAGAGGTTAAAGTTTGATAGAACCTTACTCTCTATTTGTGGTAATGTGGTCGATCAGTAAGGCAGTATCAGAGGACAGTATTAAGCATTTGATGTGCACATTCAGTCAGCAAATTAATTCACACACTCAAGAACTGAACTCTAGGCCAATTGTTTTTGTATAGAAATATATACTTTTGTTTTGTTTTTAGACCCAAGCAAGCCTGGCACAGGTAAGCATTAAATACTTTTCAGTAATAAGTTGCTGGATATAGAACAGTTTGAAAATGCAATAGAAATTGTACTTTGTTTGATTTACAGGAGATGCAGTAGGTTGCAACACTTAGCAAATACAGTACATTGAAATGAATAGGCTTTTTCAGTAAATTACAGGTAAGTTACTTTTTACGTTACTTTTCTAACTCAGTGCTGGATACCTAGATTCTAATTAATATAAATGGGGTGACCCAGAAAAGTCAAAAGACCAGGGTATCCATTGGTACAAGAAACAGTTGGTCCTAAAACACTAAATTTAAAAAATACAGTCAATGTTAATGTTCCTTCTTCAAGAAAAATTGAATCCTGAAATAAATAAGGGAAAAGAATACAAAAGGTCAAATACATTCAAATTCATTCAAAATACGACAGTACCCACTAGTATAGTTATGCCGAAAAAATGAATTAATTTATTCGTAGACAAATCTCAATAGTTCAATTTACAGCATACAAAATGAAGGGGGTGTGAGAAGTTGGCCTGATGTATGATGTCACTAGTTATAGTGTACTCCTTATATCAGTTCAAATACCCTTATGGTGATTGGTTGTAAAGTCAACCTTATAGACCAGCTATCCTAGTGGTAGCATGGACAAGAGCAGTCTTAGGCTAAACTCTGAATGGCATGTGAAGCCAGCTGTGATACCATATATAATCCCTTGAATACCAAATGAAAGGACACCACACCAGATATATATATAAAATAAAGTGTATTTATTCTAAGCAAACCCTCAGCACTCTTTATGAGATTAGAGGTAAGTACAACACAGTCTTATTTATGCATACATTAAGTCACACAGGTAAGTAATACAGTTAGGCCCTAGGGGCCACGCAAACCATATACTAAGTAAGTGGTATAAGAACCACTGTCACGGAAATAGAATAGGCCTAGGCCTAGGGAATCGCTGGGGCTACACTACACTAGCGTTAGTTAGGAAGTGGGAGGCCCACGGGATTCGTGTGCAGAGTGGAAACACTCACGCGTAATGCGTAAAAGTCAATAGCAATATTACAGTTTAGAAATAGATAGATTTAGGACACTTCCGGAGTAGCTAGGAAGTTGAGACTTGAAAACTAGACACTAGGATAGTCACTATCCTGATGAGCACCGGAGTACCCAAGTTACCTAGCCCACAGGCTGCGGGTGCATAGGGGTGAAGATGCGTCGTTTTCGTCGTCGACTCCTATGGATGCCTGAAGAAAGATGCTGACAGGCAGTCAGGGGAGAGTGTCCGGTGGATCCCAAGGCTGGGATCAAGAAGAGAAGAAACCTGCAAGCAGAAGGGACAGAGTCAAGGTCACTAGCCAGTGACCACGTGGAACCAGGAAGGAACCAGGCGATGTCGTGAAGAGTTGCAGGTGAAGGTGAAGCTTGTCGCTGCAGCCAGGAGGACCAGGAAGCGTCGAGGACGACCAGGACCAGGAGGCGAGCTGTCCCACGAAGGCTCTTGCTGTCGGCGGCGTCGAAGTTGGACTAGGACTCACCAAGCCTTGGCAAGCGGAACCCACGAAGAACAAAGGACTTGCTTCTGGTGCAGACCAGGAAGGTCTGGGGTGCTTCTTCTTTGCAGAGAAGCGGGAGCCAGTCTGGAGGAGCCAAACCAGCGCAGAAGATTTCAGGGTGCGTCGTCACAAAGGCCACTAGCCAGCGGGCAAGCAACCGGACAGACGCGGCAAGCAGGAAAATGCTGAAGGGCCCCACGCAGGACTCGTGGAGTGTGGGGGGCTGATCTTCGGTGCAGATGGTGCTTGGGGTTGGGGCTTCTCAATCCCCGGTGCACAACTTCGAGGGTACCTCAGAAGCTGCGCTGTAAGTTACTAGCCACTTTTCCCAGGTAGCCGGTCCCACGTCGCTCGTCGCCTCCACGGATCTCAGCTCTGCTGCAGATGTGGATGAGGGTCGGAGAAGTCTGGAAGTCAAGGCTCTGGTCGGGCTCTGCAGTCGGTTCCTCGTAGAACGGTCGCAAAGCAAAGGGTAGTCTCTTGATGGTGCCTGTTTGCACAGGGTAGCCACTCCTTGGCTACAAGGGAGATTCTTCAGTCTTCTTCTTTCGTCAAATGTCGAAGGTCCAGAGTTTTCTGTTCAAGTTGCAGGTTCAGGATAATCTAAAGTCTTGAGGCCCAACTCCCACTCTTATACTAATCTGGGGGGCTGGGATACCTGCTAGGTCACGCCTTATGGGTGGGACCTGGGAGGGGGTGGTTACACCCACTTCCCTTTGTCCAGTTTCGCGCCAGAGCTGGGGCTGGAGTGCCCCAGCGCCGGTTTGAACTGGACTATGCAAGGAAAACCTTGTGTGCCCCAGGCATGTCTCATTCCTTTCAGCCCACCCTGCCCCAATACACTAAAGGCTGTCTGGGGAGGTGCTAGCACCTCCCCAAGCAGGAAACCTATTGTCCAGGCCTCCCTGGCTGGGATCACTCCCAGCTGCAGGAGGTCAGACTTGTGTCGTGGCAGCAGCATCCATTTTGTGATGCTGAGGCTTTGGTCAGAGGCTAACAGTTGAAGTATGATCTTAACATGTCTTTCCCTCTAGAAGGGGGGAATAATATTCTCATGTCCAGAAATGGCATGGGGGTATGATTCCCTAGTGTTAGACACCTTACACGACATGTTTTGATAAAGCCAAACCATAGTTACCATAACCGTCTAAGATTATAAGGCACTTTAAGAGTATATGGTAGGCTATATCATAGAACAGCTATAAGGACAAGGTTCCGAAAGCTGCAGACAGGCTCAGCTCATGCTAGAGCACCATCTCACATGTTACCAAGCACTCTGCCTCCAGGATTGTCAAGGCCTGCCATAGGAGTGACTGATAGGTACACATGTGTCTATATGTAAGTTAGGTATAGGAATACTACACCTAAGCAAGGGGTGATTACACGACCTTGCCCCAGCTGAGTGATCAGCCAGTTGTGTCAAAATGGAAGGCCAGGCCAGGGGTGGCATAATACATGCTGCAGCCCCTGGTAGGCCTAGGGTACACCTATGCCCTGGGTACCTAGGGTACACTGTACAGGGGCCAATAAGGTGATCCTATCCAAATGGGTTATGCACCTAAAGTACATAGTATTAATTTAGAGAGAGAACAGCAGGGCTGTGGGTCTGATTAGCAGGCCCACAGCCACATCTAAGTCGAAAACCAGTAAAGCAAAAGCAAAAAGTGGGGGTGAACATAGAAAGCAGACCCTACTCTCCTACACAACCCCCCCCCCCCCAAACTTAGGGACATTAAACTAACCTTGACCAGTTGAGTCTTCATGTTCTAAGTGGAAATATCTGGAGAGTCCATCTGCATTGGCATGGTCAGTCCCAGGTCTATGTTCCACTGTGAAGTCCATCCCCTGTAGGGAAATGGACCACCTAAGAAGTTTGGGATTTTCACCCTTCATCTGATTTAGCCACAAGAGGGGCTTATGGTCTGTCTGAATCTTGAAGTGAGTGCCAAACAAGTATGGCCTCAGCTTCTTCAGGGCCCAAACCACAGCAAAGGCCTCCCTCTCAATAGCTGACCAACGTTTCTCTCTAGGGGTCAGCCTTCTACTTATAAAAGCAATGGGCTGGTCTTGACCATCTACATTCAGTTGTGAAAGAACAGCTCCCACACCCAACTCAGAAGCATCTGTCTGGACAATGAACTCTTTGGAGTAGTCTGGACTTTTCAGAATAGGTGCACTGCACATGGCCTGCTTCAGGTCATCAAATGCTTTTTGACAGCTTACTGTCCACTGAACTTTCTTTGGCATCTTCTTGGAGGTCAAGTCATTAAGTGGTGTCACTATGGACCCATAGTTCTTAACAAACTTTCTGTAGTACCCAGTCAGGCCCAAGAAAGCTCTGACCTGAGTCTGGGTAGTTGGAGGAGCCCAGTCCTTTATGGTCTGGATCTTGCTCTCCAGTGGTTGAACCTGACCCCCACCAACTAGGTGGCCCAGGTATACAACCTTGCTCTGCCCTATCTGGCACTTAGTGGCCTTGATAGTGAGGCCTGCCTTTTGCAGGGCCTCTAAAACATTCCTCAGGTGGACCAGGTGATCCTCCCAGGTGGAGCTAAAGACAGCAATATCATCAAGATAAGCTGCACAATAATCATCCAACCCAGTAAGGACTTGATTCACCAGCCTTTGGAAAGTGGCAGGTGCATTCTTCAAACCAAAGGGCATTACCACAAATTGATAATGTCCTCCTGGGGTCGAGAAAGCAGTTTTGGCCTTTGCACTCTCAGCTAGTCTGATTTGCCAGTAGCTTGCTGTTAGGTCGAATGTGCTCAAAAACTTAGCAGCTGCCAGTCTGTCAATGAGCTCATCTGCCCTAGGTATTGGGTGGGCATCTGTCCTAGTGACAGCATTGAGACCTCTGTAATCCACGCAAAACCTCATCTCTCTCTTACCATCTTGGGTGTGAGGTTTTGGCACAAGGACTACAGGACTAGCCCAAGGGCTCTCTGAAGGTTCAATGACTCCCAGCTCCAACATCTTTTGTACCTCAACTTTTATGCAGTCCCTGACATGGTCAGGTTGCCTGTAGATTTTACTCTTCACAGGCAGACTGTCACCAGTGTCCACCTCATGGGTGCACCAGTTTGTCTGACTTGGGGTCAGAGAGAACATATGTCTGTAGGCCTGCAGAACTTGTCTGCAGTCCTGTTGCTGATGGACAGTGAGGCTGTCAGAAAAGACCACACCATCAACTGAGCCATCATCAGGGTTCTGAGTCAACAGGTCTGGGAGAGGGTCACTCTCTTCCTCCTGCCCCTCATCTGTAGCCATGAGTAGCCCCATGTCTGCCCTGTCAACATATGCCTTCAATCTGTTGACATGAAGCACCCTGTGGGGGCTTCTGGGAGTCCCAAGGTCCACCAAGTAGGTGACTTCTCCCTTTTTCTCAACAATAGTGTGGGGTCCAGACCATTTGTCTTGGAGTGCTGCTGGGGCCACTGGCTCCAACACCCACACTTTCTGTCCTGGCTGGTAAACAGTCAGTACAGCCTTTTGGTCATGCCAAGCTTTTTGGAGTTCGTGGCTTGCCTCAAGGTTTTTAGAAGCCTTCTTCATATACTCTGCCATCCTGGAGCGGAGACCAAGTACATAATCCACTATGTCTAGTTTGGGTTGTCTGAGAGGTCTCTCCCATCCTTCCTTCACCAAACACAGGGGTCCTCTTACAGGATGCCCAAACAAAAGCTCAAAAGGGCTGTAGCCAACCCCCTTTTGTGGGACCTCTCTGTAAGCAAACAGAAGGCAGGGTAAAAGGATGTCCCATCTTCGCCTAAGCTTGTCTGGTAATCCTTTTATCATTCCCTTTAGGGTCTTGTTGAATCTCTCAACAAGCCCATTGCACTGTGGGTGATAGGGTGTGGTGAACTTATAGTTAACACCACACTCCTTCCACATTGCAGTCAAGTATCCTGACATAAAGTTGGCACCTCTGTCAGAAATGACCTCCTTTGGAAAGCCCACTCTGGAGAATACTCCAAGCAGGGCCCTTGCCACAACAGGAGCTGTTGTGGTCCTCAGGGGAATTGCTTCTGGGTACCTGGTGGCATGGTCCACTATCACCAGTATGAATCTGTGCCCAGAGGCTGTCTGTGGGTCCATTGGTCCTACAATATCTATGCCCACTCTTTCAAAGGGGACCCCCACCACAGGTAGTGGTATGAGGGGGGCCTTTGTGGTGCCACCTGATTTGCCACTGGCTTGGCAGGTGACACAGGAGCGACAAAACTCCTTAGTATCTTCTGACATATGGGGCCAGTGAAAGTGAGGGACAAGCCTGTCCCAAGTCTTGTTCTGGCCTAAATGTCCTGCAAGGGGAATATCATGGGCCAAGGTTAGAAGGAAGCCCCTGAACTTCAGTGGTATGACCAACCTCCTGGATGCACCAGGCTTGGGGTCTCTAGCCTCTGAGTACAGTAGCCCTTCATCCCAATACACTCTATGGGTACCTTGCGCATTCCCTGCAGCCTCAGCAGCAGCCAGCTGTCTGAGGGGTTCAAGAGAGGGGCAGTCTAATTGAGCCTGCCTCAGATCTGCCCTTGAAGGTCCCCCTGTCCCAAGAAACTCAACCTGATCAGGTTCAAGTTCTTCTAGGACAGTTCCTTCAGGGCTCTCAGAATCATCCTCCTGGGAGGGCTGATCCACCACCTGAGGCAGGGGGGAAGGCACAGCCTTAACCCTACTGCTCTTTCTCTTGGGTTGTGACTGGTCCATAGTTTCAGGATCCAGCACTTGTTCAGTGTTGCACTTTTTGGCCTGTGACCTGGTCACAGCAAGGACATGTGCATCTATCCCCAGCATTTCTGCATGGGTCCTATACTCCACTTCAGACCAAACTGAAGTTTCAAGATCATTGCCCAGTAAACACTCTACAGGGAGGTCTGAACTAACAACAACTTTCTTGAGGCCAGTTACCCCTCCCCAGGAGAAGTTAACAATAGCCACACTATGGGAGGTAGTGGCATTGCTAGCGTTGGTCACTAGGTAATTCTCACCTAGTATGATCTGTCCAGGGTCCACAAAAGCAGGTGTCACCATTGTGACACTAGCCCCAGTGTCCCTGTAGGCCTGAGCCATTATTTGGTTGATAAAAGGTGTCTGTCTGTACTTGCCCAGGTTACTGGGGCCTACAGTAGAGGACAAAGCTAAGTCCCCATCACAGATCAGAACAGCCTGAGTAGGTACTCTGACTAGGCCAGAGTCCTCCTCAGTTCCCAGAGTTAACCCTACTACACCCTTTTGCTGGGAACCACCACTTACAGCTGAACTAGGGGGTACAGTTGCCTTAGGGGCAATGGTGGCTGGGGGCTTATCCTTTTTGGTGCACTCACTAAACCAATGTGAGTTGGACTTACAATAGTTGCACCATGGTTTCTTTTGGCCATCTTTCTTCTTATCCTTTTTGGAACCACCCTCCCCCTGAGCCTTTTGGGGGCCTGGTGAAGACTTCTGGTCTTTTTGTTTCTGCTCATTACCCTTCTGGTCTGCCTTTTTCTGATCACCGCCCTGGTTCTGGTTTTTCTGCTTAACTCTAGTCCTGACCCATCTATCTGCCTTCTTTCCCAATTCTTGGGGAGAAGTCAGATCAGAATCAATCAGGTGTTGATGCAATAGCTGGTTTTGACAGTTGTTAAGTATTTGCTCTCTCATGATCAAATTATACAATCCTGTATAGTCCTTAACCTTACTTCCCATTAGCCAGCCTTCCAGAGCCTTAGTGGCACAATCTACAAAGTCAGTCCAGTCCTGAGTCTGTGTCTTCTGGGTATCCCTGAACAACAACCTGTATTGTTCAGTGGTTAGGCCAAACCCATCAATCAGAGCACTCTTCAGGACAGTGTAATTATCTGCATCCTCATCACTAACTGTGAGGAGCTTGTCTCTTCCTTTCTCAGAGAAGGAGAGCCACAAGATAGCTGCCCACTGACTTTGGGGTACCTGCTGTACTTTGCAAGCTCTCTCCAAAGCAGTTATCCATTTGTGGATGTCATCCCCACACTTGTAGGGAGGGACAATCTTGCTCAGGTTTCTATTATCATAGTGCCTGTCTCTATCTCTAGGAATGTTGCTGCCACCAGTGGGTTCTAACCCACTTAACTTTTGCTCTCTAGCCAGAGCAAGCTTCTCTTTGGCAAGGGCAAGTTCTTCCCTCTGAATCCTCAGATTAGCCTCCCTCATTCTGGCTGCATGCTCCTTTCTCTCAGGTGAAGTCATTCCCCTGTGAGAGGAAGCATTAGAGATGCTAGAGACATGGGAGTGGATGGATTCCCTTGAAGGGGATCTGTCCCTCCTGCTTCTCTGTGAATGCCTACTTGTGGGTCTGTATGGGGGGACCCCATGCAAACTCCCATGTAAACTTAAGTTAGCCTGGCTAAGTCTCCTTACTTGGCTCTGGCTGTCTACCTCCCCATCTGAAGCCCCATCTGACTCCTCTGTGGTGGGTAGACCCTCCTCTGTGCCTAGGGCACCTGCCTGAGATGCCCTCTGAGCATCATACTCCTCTAGGAGTTGTCTTAACTGAAGGAGGGTAGGGTTTGCACCCTGTTTTATTCCTCTGGAGGTACACAACTGTCTCATCTCCTGGAATGTTAAGGTATCATATCTAGAGGGGATCTTTTGCAGACCTGATCCTCCTGAGAGAGCATCTACTTGATCTACTCTCAGAGACATGATCTAGTGAGGGTGTGGTGTGTGCACCTACCTACACTAGTTGTATCTACTAAACCTTTCTAGTAGTTGTAGTCAGGGTGTGTTATTCCCTTCAACCTACAACTACAAAGTCCAGTAGGACTTAAGTATAATAATCTATGTTATATGTACCTAGACAATATCTGTGTGATCTTTCAATTTAGTATCTCAAGATTACAATGGTATTACAACAGCAAGCTCAGATCCCAACCGCTGCTCACCAATGTGAGAAGTTGGCCTGATGTATGATGTCACTAGTTATAGTGTACACCTTATATCAGTCCAAATACCCTTATGGTGATTGGTTGTAAAGTCAACCTTATAGACCAGCTATCCTAGTGGTAGCATGGACAAGAGCAGTCTTAGGCTAAACTCTGAATGGCATGTGAAGCCAGCTGTGATACCATATATAATCCCTTGAATACCAAATGAAAGGACACCACACCAGATATATATATAAAATAAAGTGTATTTATTCTAAGCAAACCCTCAGCACTCTTTATGAGATTAGAGGTAAGTACAACACAGTCTTATTTATGCATACATTAAGTCACACAGGTAAGTAATACAGTTAGGCCCTAGGGGCCACGCAAACCATATACTAAGTAAGTGGTATAAGAACCACTGTCACGGAAATAGAATAGGCCTAGGCCTAGGGAATCGCTGGGGCTACACTACACTAGCGTTAGTTAGGCAGTGGGAGGCCCACGGGATTCGTGTGCAGAGTGGAAACACTCACGCGTAATGCGTAAAAGTCAATAGCAATAGTACAGTTTAGAAAACGGTAGATTTAGGACACTTCCGGAGTAGCTAGGAAGTTGAGACTTGAAAACTAGACACTAGGATAGTCACTATCCTGATGAGCACCGGAGTACCCAAGTTACCTAGCCCACAGGCTGCGGGTGCATAGGGGTGAAGATGCGTCGTTTTCGTCGTCGACTCCTATGGATGCCTGAAGAAAGATGCTGACAGGCAGTCAGGGGAGAGTGTCCGGTGGATCCCAAGGCTGGGATCAAGAAGAGAAGAAACCTGCAAGCAGAAGGGACAGAGTCAAGGTCACTAGCCAGTGACCACGTGGAACCAGGAAGGAACCAGGCGATGTCGTGAAGAGTTGCAGGTGAAGGTGAAGCTTGTCGCTGCAGCCAGGAGGACCAGGAAGCGTCGAGGACGACCAGGACCAGGAGGCGAGCTGTCCCACGAAGGCTCTTGCTGTCGGCGGCGTCGAAGTTGGACTAGGACTCACCAAGCCTTGGCAAGCGGAACCCACGAAGAACAAAGGACTTTCTTCTGGTGCAGACCAGGAAGGTCTGGGGTGCTTCTTCTTTGCAGAGAAGCGGGAGCCAGTCTGGAGGAGCCAAACCAGCACAGAAGATTTCAGGGTGCGTCGTCACAAAGGCCACTAGCCAGCGGGCAAGCAACCGGACAGACGCGGCAAGCAGGAAAATGCTGAAGGGCCCCACGCAGGACTCGTGGAGTGTGGGGGGCTGATCTTCGGTGCAGATGGTGCTTGGGGTTGGGGCTTCTCAATCCCCGGTGCACAACTTCGAGGGTACCTCAGAAGCTGCGCTGTAAGTTACTAGCCACTTTTCCCAGGTAGCCGGTCCCACGTCGCTCGTCGCCTCCACGGATCTCAGCTCTGCTGCAGATGTGGATGAGGGTCGGAGAAGTCTGGAAGTCAAGGCTCTGGTCGGGCTCTGCAGTCGGTTCCTCGTAGAACGGTCGCAAAGCAAAGGGTAGTCTCTTGATGGTGCCTGTTTGCACAGGGTAGCCACTCCTTGGCTACAAGGGAGATTCTTCAGTCTTCTTCTTTCGTCGAATGTCGAAGGTCCAGAGTTTTCTGTTCAAGTTGCAGGTTCAGGATAATCTAAAGTCTTGAGGCCCAACTCCCACTCTTATACTAATCTGGGGGGCTGGGATACCTGCTAGGTCACGCCTTATGGGTGGGACCTGGGAGGGGGTGGTTACACCCACTTCCCTTTGTCCAGTTTCGCGCCAGAGCTGGGGCTGGAGTGCCCCAGCGCCGGTTTGAACTGGACTATGCAAGGAACACCTTGTGGGCCCCAGGCATGTCTCATTCCTTTCAGCCCACCCTGCCCCAATACACTAAAGGCTGTCTGGGGAGGTGCTAGCACCTCCCCAAGCAGGAAACCTATTGTCCAGGCCTCCCTGGCTGGGATCACTCCCAGCTGCAGGAGGTCAGACTTGTGTCGTGGCAGCAGCATCCATTTTGTGATGCTGAGGCTTTGGTCAGAGGCTAACAGTTGAAGTATGATCTTAACATGTCTTTCCCTCTAGAAGGGGGGAATAATATTCTCATGTCCAGAAATGGCATGGGGGTATGATTCCCTAGTGTTAGACACCTTACACAACATGTTTTGATAAAGCCAAACCATAGTTACCATAACCGTCTAAGATTATAAGGCACTTTAAGAGTATATGGTAGGCTATATCATAGAACAGCTATAAGGACAAGGTTCCGAAAGCTGCAGACAGGCTCAGCTCATGCTAGAGCACCATCTCACATGTTACCAAGCACTCTGCCTCCAGGATTGTCAAGGCCTGCCATAGGAGTGACTGATAGGTACACATGTGTCTATATGTAAGTTAGGTATAGGAATACTACACCTAAGCAAGGGGTGATTACACGACCTTGCCCCAGCTGAGTGATCAGCCAGTTGTGTCAAAATGGAAGGCCAGGCCAGGGGTGGCATAATACATGCTGCAGCCCCTGGTAGGCCTAGGGTACACCTATGCCCTGGGTACCTAGGGTACACTGTACAGGGGCCAATAAGGTGATCCTATCCAAATGGGTTATGCACCTAAAGTACATAGTATTAATTTAGAGAGAGAACAGCAGGGCTGTGGGTCTGATTAGCAGGCCCACAGCCACATCTAAGTCGAAAACCAGTAAAGCAAAAGCAAAAAGTGGGGGTGAACATAGAAAGCAGACCCTACTCTCCTACAGGGGGTTACTACCAGGAAGTGTGGAGAGAGGTGAAGAGTTAGTGCTCATGTGAAAGAGGACAGAGTCCGAATGAATAAAGAACACAATATTTTCACAATGTACAATATCTGCTAAGGCCGAAGTCCTTAGGTTTATCGGGCCTGTCCCTACTGTCATTCAAAAGACTTTAGACATTCTTATTCTGTTAGTCATATCACAGTTGTGGACGGCGGGTGCAGAGTGCGGTGGGTTTGCGGTGTCCGGCCGGAGCCAGAGGTTGCAGATGAACAAATCCGTTATTCATGGGAGACAAAGTCTTTGTGGTTGAATGCAGGCAGGTACTCCGGGGTCGCCGGATCTCGGGTCAGGATCGCTGGGGTGACCTCCTCGTGGTTTTTTTCCACTCGAGCTCGGGCCGGGTGCAGAGTGGGCTAGATTCGCGGTCTCTGGCTGCTGCCAGAGGTTGAAGTTGAACAAATCTGGTGTTCACGGGAGACGCAGTCTTTGGAAGTGAAGGCAGGTAGGTCCTCCAGGGTTTTCAAGGTTGCTGCCTGCAGGACACACCGGGATTTTGCAGGAGCAGGTTCAGGGGAGACAGGCCGATAGGGCGGAGCCAAGTCATTGGGCGTCTTCCTCTTGTTAGCTGGCTACATGGCTGTTCGGTCCTTCTTCTTCTTTTCTTCTTGTCAGGCTGGATCTGAGGAAGCAAGATTCAGGGTGCCCCCTAAATACTAGCTTTAGGGCAGTTACAGGTAGGTTAGGGCAGGGGCCAATGGGTCCCTTCACTGGGGTGGGTACACCCCCTATCGTGCCACCTTCCTGTGGGAGGGGGGCAGGAGCCTGTCCCTGGTTGGTTGGGTCCCCCCATCCTCAAGATGGTGGGGACTCGGAGTTGTGCTTCACCTCGCCTCCCCCACCTTAGGGGTGGATTTGGCAGAGGTGGGTACACCTCTGTTCGAGGCATATGAGCTGCAGATTGTACACTTTTGCATAGATCGCCATCTGGTGTTGGGCCCGGATGTTTGCAGTTTGTTTTTCTTCCTGGACAGTCTTTGGAAGTCACGAGTTCGGTGACTCCTCCTTCGGTCCGTACTGCGCATGGGCTTCGGCTCCATCCTCAGATTGTTTTTTTACGCCATCGGGCTCGGATGTGATACTTCGTGCTCCGGCTTCGAACCTTTCCAGTTCGACCTTCGACGGAAAATCCTCGTCCATCGAGATTCTTAAGAGAAATCATCTTCTTCATCTCTCTCGGCGGCACTTTTCGATTCCAGACATTGGCACCGGCCTACGGGCCTCCCTCGACTCCGGTCTCGGCCGATGGAAAGGACTCCCTTCAAAAAGTGCCCAAAATGTGGGTCTAAATTTCCCCACACCGACCTCCATCAGGTGTGTAACCTCTGCCTCTCTCCCGAACACGAGGCTCGAGACTGCCCCCCCTGCAAGTCTTTTCGATCGAAAAAGACCATCCGGGATCGAAGAGCTCGACGCACCATGGCGCACTCATCGACTTCGGCTCCACCCGACATCTTCGGAGACGACACCGGAGCTTCGGGGCAGCAGCACACAGAGCAGGAGGAAGAACTCGTCAGCGCTTCCGAGGCCGACGACTCTGACCTGGAGGAGATAACACCGGCGCAGAGGGTCGTGAGTACTTTACCCCCTCCCACTCCCGTCCCCACAACGAAAGAGACTCTGGTTACACCTTCGCCTCCGGGCCTAGGGAAAACCAAACATACAGCTTCTATCACCCCACCTTCGGGCCCGGTGTCGAAGCATCATAAGTCTCCCTGCGGCTCAGGCTCGAGCCAGCCTACTCCTGGTGCCGAAAAACACCGTTCGGCGCCGAAGAAAACCACGCCCAGTTCGGCTCCGAAGTCATCGGGCTCGAAACCTGCACTCTCGGTGCCGATAAAGCATAAGCATAAGCCCCTCGGCACCGCCGCTCCGCCGCCGAAGACCGCCTCGGCACCGAAGAAATCGGAGACCCCGAAAAAGCATGGCAAGGAGAAACCATCAAAGCCCTCGGCTCTGAAAACATCGGCACCGACAGACGATTCGGTGCCAGACGAACTATTTACGCCTGATCCTTATCAAAAAACTTTAACAAAGGATCCAAAGACTGGTCATTTAACTTTGTCTTCCAAAAAAAAAGACATTTACACAAGCCAGATCCTCCTCCACCGCCAAAACGGAAGGACTCTGCCACATCCCCCTTCAGAGTACCCTCCCCACCACCTCCTCCACCTCCTCCACCTTCTCCACCTCCTCCACCTCCCATTTCTCCACCACCTTTGCCTCACCGCTCTCCAACCCCATCTCCAGACCCTGATTATGGAGATCCAGATTATGACCCGGCAGACGCCCCAATAGACCCCACACCTCCAGGGACACCAGACCCATGGGAGGATTACCACAACCCCGATGTACCAGATGTGCCTCAGGATGACATTTATCCATCCAGGCCGTCTCCTCCAGAGGACTCCCTGGGGTTCCACCACTTAATACAGCGGGCGGCACACTACCATGGGGTAGAATTACATAGCGAGCCAGTTGAGGACGATTTCCTGCTGGACACTTTTGATATACAAGATAAGGCCTCAGCAATATTGCCCATGCTAAAAGGGGTAACCAAACATGCTGCAGAGGTGTTCAAAGACCCAGTCAGAGCTAGGGTACTAAACCCCAGGATAGAGAAAAAATATAAAGCAGCCCCCACAGATCCTGCATATATTAATGGACCTGCTCCCTTGGACTCTTTGGTGGTATCCACAGCTAGGAAGCGGTCTAACTCTCAATCCTCAGGAGACGCTCCCCCACCAGATAAGGAGCCAAAGCTCTTAGATGCGTCTGGTAAACGCACTGCCTCACAGGCCGCAAATATGTGGCGCATTGCCAACACACAAGCTCTGCTTGCACGTTATGATAGAGCACATTACGATGAACTGGAGGCTATCATGCAACACCTTCCAGACAAACATAAACACAGGGCTCAGGAGCTAATACAGGAGGGAAAGCTCTTCACCAATACCTCAATTAAATGTGCCCTCGACGCAGCAGACACAGCTTCTAGAGCGATAAACACCAGTGTTTTGCTTCGTCGTCATGCCTGGCTCAGAATCTCAGGGTTTAAGCCAGAAGTCCAGGCATCTATATTAAATCACCCCTTTGACCAACAACACCTATTTGGTTCAAAGGTGGACGAAGCATTGGAGAAAATGAAAAAGGACACGGATACGGCAAAGTCTATGGGGGCATTACAATCCCATACCCCTAGACGTTCATTTTGTCATTCCTCCTTTCGGGGCACAGGCAGAGGTTACTCTGCCGATAACGCCTCTACTTCCTACAAGTCCCCTCCTCAGAATACCTTCTCAAAGGGCTATCAGAGAGGTGGTTATAGGGGAAACAATAATAAAGGCAGGGGCAAAACCAACAACACCCGTTCTGCCACACCACCCGCCCAATGACTTTCCCCCGCTTCCCCCAGACCATTCCACTCCAGTCGGGGGCAGGCTACAACATTTTCTTCACACCTGGGAGACCATAACATCAGACAAATGGGTGACACAAATTGTTCAGTCAGGCTACTGTCTCGAACTAACATCTACCCCACCCAATATTCCACCCAGGCACCGTACAATGTCACAAGAACACACCATACTGCTCAAACAGGAGGTAATCTCCCTCCTCCAAAAACAAGCTATAGAGCAGGTCCCCGTCAATCAGCAAAGTCTAGGGGTCTACTCTCTGTATTTTCTAATTCCAAAGAGAGACGAGACCCTACGGCCCATTCTAGACCTCCGGCCTCTAAATGCATACATACATTCCGACCATTTCCACATGGTCACCCTCCAACAAGTTCTCCCACTCCTCTGTCAGGGAGACTTTCTCACTACACTGGACTTGAAAGACGCATACTTTCATATTCCAATACACCCTTCTCACAGGAAGTACCTCAGGTTTGTGGTGGACGGTCAGCATTACCAATTCAAGGTTCTCCCCTTCGGGGTCACAACCGCACCACGGGTGTTTACCAAATGCCTAGCGGTAGTAGCAGCTCACCTCAGAAGGCAACACATTCACGTCTTCCGTTACTTGAACGACTGGCTCATAAAAGCCGCGTCCTACGGCCAATGTGTTTAACATACAAACAGCACCATCCAACTGCTCCACCGGCTAGGCTTCACGGTGAACCATCAAAAGTCCCACCTCATACCATCTCACACAAAGCAGTATCTCGGGGCCACTATAGACACCTCCAAGGCTATAGCCTATCCCAATTCAGCCAGAATCGCAAGCATACAAGCCTTGCGCCAAACATTCACTCTTCAACACTCTCTCCCAGCACGAGTGTTTATGAAGCTAATAGGGATGATGGCACCTTGCATCTTCATAGTGCCCCATGCAAGACTCCACATGCGTCCACTCCAAGAGTGCCTAGCACGGCAGTGGAACCAGGCCCAGGGACAGCTGACGGATCTGGTGTTGGTGGACGGCCGCACCCATCACTCTCTGCAGTGGTGGAACACCACAAACCTTTCCAAAGGGCGGCCGTTCCTGGACCCGGTTCCTCAGGTGATTCTAACGACGGACGCATCGCTCTCCGGCTGGGGAGCGCACCTTCTACACCTCACAGTGCAAGGTCGATGGACGCCACAGCAAAAAGTACTCCGCATCAACCATCTGGAGTTATTGGCGATCTTTCTAGCTCTGAAATCCTTTCAGAAACAAATTTCAGCCAAAGCAGTCCTCATTCGCACAGACAATATGACTGCGATGTATTATATTCAAAAACAGGGGGGGGACACACTCTCCCCAGCTCTCCCGCTTAGCACAGAGCATATGGAGATGGGCAATTCCACAAAAAATCTTTCTCCTGGCACAGCACGTCCCAGGCATACAAAACACCATGGCAGATCTGCTCAGCAGACAAACGCAGCAAATGCACGAATGGGAACTGCATCCACAAGTTCTTCGCCCATTCTTCCACAAGTGGGGGCATCCTCAGATAGACCTCTTCGCCACCCACGAAAACACAAAATGCCCAAGCTTCGCCGCCAGATACCCACACCCATTGTCCAAAGGCAATGCGATATGGATGAACTGGTCAGGCAAATTTGCATACGCCTTTCCACCTCTCCCGCTAATTCCGTTAGTGGTAAGGAAGCTACAGCAGCACTCCCTCACACTCATTCTGGTAGTTCCAACATGGGCCAGGCAGCCGTGGTACACCACACTGCTACAGCTATCGGTAGTACCACATCAAAAACTGCACCTGTCCCCATGCCTCCTAACACAGAACCATGGAGAAATCAGGCACCCGGACCCAGCTCAGCTCAACCTTGCGATCTGGCTCCTGAAATCTTAGAATTTGGATACCTTAACCTTCCCCCTGATTGCATGAACATCATCATGGAAGCCCGACGTCCTACCACTCGAGCATGCTATGCCGCAAAGTGGAAGAGATTTGTTGTTTACTGCCGTAACAATACAATCAACCCTTTAGATGCATCCATACAGCACATCATATGCTGTCTGCTCCATCTTCAAAGGTGTAACCTGGCATATTCATCCATACGTCTACACCTAGCAGCAATTGCTGCTTACCTACAAAACAGACAGCATTTCTCACTGTTCAGAGTGCCCGCTATTAAATCCTTTATGGAAGTCCTAAAACGAGTAATTCCACCCAGGGCACCACCTTCCACTGTATGGAATCTAAACGTAGTTCTTACACGGCTAATGGGTCCGCCTTTCGAACCAATGCATAAATGTAAGCTACAGTTCCTCACCTGGAAAACAGCTTTCCAATTCAATTCAAATCAGCTTTATTGCGGTTAGATTTACCATAAAAGCATACACAGAAAAAAAAGAATACAGGCAAATCACAAGTCGATTAATACATTTCGATACATGGATCTGATATTCCTGAGTGATTATTAGACATTATATTTAAAAAATTTAAATAGGTTAAAAAGTAGTAAAATTGGTTAAGAAACAGATCATTAAAAATATAAAAAGGTAGGTCTAGGGACTTGTTGGTCATATACTTATTATTAAAGTGCTACAGTGTCGTTTATCAACTTCCTTCGTGTAATCCACATAGAGTGTAAATATTTGGCTACAGTAAAGGCGATCAATGCGTCAGTATCTGTTTTCAGAACCCTGAAAAAGGCCAAGTATTGCCTCATGCCCAAGTTCTTACATAGCTGAATTATCTATTTTTTCCTAATATAGGAATAAGCTGGACAAAAGAGCATAACATGTACCAGAGATTCATTCTCATGTAGACAGCCTGGGCAAGGTCGTACAGTGCCCCCTTTCCAACTGTCAATTATCTGAAAGAGAGGTAGGGTGCCATATCTAAATTGTAAGTACAATTTCTTCGCCAATGTGGGTTGAATGTGGTCAATCACAGACTCAAAGCTATAGGAAAACTTGATATCCAAGAAATTATCGGTCAGACTTGAACTTTTTGTGGAGCTCAAGAGGTTCATTAAATTTTTTTCCTTAATCATACTTTTCATAGTTTGTTTACTAATGGCTGGGCAGGAGGTTTCAGGATTAAGCCAGAGTTCCTCGAGCCCAGACAAGATAAGTGATTTTTTTACAAAGGCCAACCATGGAATCTTACCGGATCCCATAGTGGCTAGCACAAATTTAAGCTCCTCCTTGTAGTGCACCAGTTCTGGGGTGCTCCACAAGCGCTTCCAATAAAGTAAGGGCCGAAGAGCAATGATTTCTGCAATTGGATAAATATTAAGATCTAGCCTTAGGGGGACCAAAGGTGTGCTTTGAGGCAAGTTCAACAACTGTCTTAAAAAGTTGTTTTCAGTTATTGATAAATTACTAACTGATATGTGTCCCCAAAGTTCTGCCCCGTACAGGGAAGATGCCCTGGCTTGGACTTTAAAAATTTCAAGGGGGGCACTTATTATTTTGTGTGAGCAGTTCTTTTGCACTTTCAAAATTCCTCCAGCCGATTGTGTTAGCCTAAGGTTTGCTTTGGTCAGTTGTGGACCCCAACCCATTTTATCGTTGAGGGTCAGACCCAGATATTCGAAGATCGGAAACCTTTCAAGTGGACTGGCATCCAATGTTGGATGGGGACAGTTAACAGTATTGGCGTTAAAGACCATGTATTTAGTCTTATTTACATTGATCACCAGGTTTCTTTTGGAACAAAATTTAGAGAATTGGTTTAACACGCGCTGCATCCCCATCGGGGATTTTGATAGTAAAAGCGTGTCATCCGCAAACATTAGAGCGGGGAATCTCCGGGAACCCAATTTGGGGGAGTCAATGTCGTTTACGGCTAGTAGGTCTTCGATAAGCCCGTTGAGAAACAAGGAAAATAATGTCGGGGCAAGGACACATCCCTGTCTGACACCTTTCTCAATCGGGAAGGGACCAGTTAACTGTCCTTGATTACCGAACCGTACTCTCGCATAGGTGCCATCATGTAAACGCTTCAATTGTTGGCAGAGATATGGTGGGGCCCCCATTGATAATAATATGGACCATAACTGATTCCGTTCCACCATGTCAAACGCTGACTTTAGGTCAACAAAAGTAAGGTAGAGACTACCCCCTTCCAAGGTCACGTGCTTCCAATGGAGAACTTGCAACCGGAATAATTGGTCAATTGTTGAAGTTTTTGCCCGGAACCCCGCCTGTAGGTGTGTCAGTATATCATTATCATTAATCCAACTCTCTAGTCGATGAAGCAGTAATCTGGCGTAAATTTTTTGAGTAACGTCAATTAAACTAATCGGCCTATAGTTTGAGGGCTGGAGGGGACAACCCTTCTTGTAAATGGGAATGATCTCAGCCCCTAACCAGGTACTTGGCAATGGTAGGCCCTTCAAGATCGCATTGAATAACACCAGGAGGTATGGGCCCCAGACTGCTGGCTCATCTCTGAATAAGTCCCCGGGGATCTTATCAAGTCCCGGCGCTTTATTAGACTGAATATTTGAAATGGCCAGGTTTACTTCCTCCAAAGTGAAGGATTGCGTTGAACATGTAAGATTCATAGCTGGAGGCCCAGAAAGAGCTTGATTTATGCAAGCGGGGGGAAGTGAGTATAGATCTTTAAAATATATAGACCAAGCTTCTTCTGAGATATTCGGGGAGATCGTAGTTCTCCCTTCTGGAGTCCCTGTGTGAACTAAATTCCAAAAGGTTCTTGGGTCCTTAGCTTCAAGTGCAGATGTAGTGGCCACCCAGCGATCCACCTCCCATTCTAATTTTGCATTTTTTAGCAATTTTTTATATTCCACTCTAGCTGTGATGACATTGGGCCTATTGCCTAGCTTTAAGGCCTGCAATAGCATGTTTTTGGCATCTCTGCATGATTTATTAAACCAAAGATTTTTGCCTTTACATTGTTTGGATTTGATAACACCTTCCCTATAAAAAGTGTCCTTTAAGAGAGTAGCCATTCCATTGTGAATTCCAGCCATTGTCTCAGCCACCATAGTAGGGGATTCGGTTAGGGTGGAGTGTGCCCTTTCAAGAAATGGAATGGCATCATAATAAAGTTTAGCCATAGTTTCAGTGGAAGAGTAGACATCCGTCCAGCGGATTCTTCTCCCGCCGTCTACTATTCTTAGATTATTGCTTAGAGGGTTATCTGGGGCGCTGTCCCCACTAGAAAGCTGATAATCCAATTCAAGTATCAGGGGGTTGTGGTCACTTTCTATGCGAGAAGACACACTAAAATCTAAAATTTTTGACCAAAGTGCCAAACTCACCAGGAAGTAATCTATAATAGACGGGTGCCCCAAGGAATTGTAGGTATGTTTGGCGGGAGTGTCGCTCTTAAAGCGTCCACTGCAGGCTCTGATAGAGAACGAATAAGTAAGGGAGGTCAACTGGATCGCAAGAGCAGACCAATTTTTTACTGGATATGCATTAGATGGCGGGACTGACCAGATGTCATCCTCAGCCGATGTGATAGGAGAGACCCCTTGAAGGGGTTAAAAATGGCAGTTAAAATCCCCTCCAATCAACAGGGCTACGTCACCCCCAAGCCTGTGTAGTAATGCAGTCAGAATATCCAGGGTTATAGATGTTTTCCCGGATTGTACAGGCCGGGAGTAGACGTTAATCAAAGCTAATTTAGGTGTGTTACTGTGGGACATCAGGATGCATAAAATGTCGGGACTGTTAGTCTCGATTTTTTTTAACGAGAAACCTAAGTGGGTACCCACCCAGATACACAGTCCCCCAAAGGGTCTACCTCTGGTGCCCTTAAAAGCAGGTTCCCCAAAGGTGACAAACCCCGATCTGTGAGGTGGATCGACCGCCCATGTTTCCTGAAATAGGCAGATCCCGTGGGAATCCACAAAGGTGCACCAATCCGGAATGTCTAGGTTAGATCTAAGACCCGCTATATTCCATGAAAGGATTTTAAGAGGCCTAGATGGCATTGTCTGCTTGTGCCCTGAACAGGACTTGCGGGTTAATTCATCGTGGCCCAGTGGTCCAGACTCAAGTACGGCCAAAGTTGGATTCACAGCAGAAGTCTGGAGTTGAAAATCCTGTGAGGAATGGGCAAAAGTCGGAGGAGGGGAAACCTCCCCAGACTTCCTTGTGCTAGTCAAGGATATGCCAGTTGACAGCAAAGTGGCCACTGATTGGTATGTGTTTTTGTTGGCACTTTTAGATGCCTCAATATAATCCCTCCCAACAGGCTTAGAGACCACTGTCATGTTGCTATTTTCCAAACAATGGGTGGGTGCAAAACTGGGGGATACAGAAAGTCAATCCACCTGGTCAAGCACGCTAAATCTGTTACTCAACGGGATTCCACTTGCTTCTCCCCTACGTTGGTCAATCCTGCTTCTCTGAACGTGATGCCAGGTATCTTCCCACTGTGGCCTTGCAAAGTTCCTTCTACCAGGGGGAGGATAATCATGATCTGTTAAATAAAAATGGTCTAACCTCAGGGGTTTGATCGATGTATTAGGACTTGACGGTTGCCATCTACAAATATGGTCGGCAACCCTCTGATCCTCAAAATTAATAATTATACAATCGCCACCCACATTTTTAGTTTTAGGTCCCACCCACCCCACCCTTCTAACAAACAAGATCTTGCTTGAAATTGGACTAGACAGAGGTCTATATTTGTTCAACCAATGAATTGTCTTGTTTTTTAGTTCCTCATAGGATTCCTGTTAGAGCTAGGGAGCTCGGGAACTTCCGTAAGGATTACTACAAATGGGGCGCAATCCGGGGGTAAGTTGATGCAGGGTAGGTCATGTCGGTTAAAATTTCCTCCGTTGGAGTTTTCATTGTCCTTAACTGTCTCCTTCCTCATAGTGTCGATGTTCGGTGAGTTAACAGGTTTAGCAGTGTTCACTCTTCCCACTGTAGAGGGATAGTTATTAGGGCCAGTGGGGTTAGACCCCAGGGATGGAGCTGGAGCAGTAGGCAAAATAGGCTGATCCTTTGCAATACTATATGCTGATTGAAGTTTTGCCTGTGGGATATTGACTAATGTCACTAGTGCTTTAACTTGGGTTTGTATAGCTAAGAGGTCCGTCCTCAGGCCCTTATTTCCCTCAAGTGAAGACTCTAGTATCCTCAGTCTATCGTCTAGGCAGTTCAATTTTAAAAGCACCGGTTGGATGAGAGAAGATATAGCCACATTCAACTTCTCCACCAGGGAATCTAGATAGGGGGGATGTGAGGTTTCAGAGTCACCAGTGGCCATGGGAGGAGTATCTATAGGCAGCTCAGCATTGCGTGCTCCTGTAGTATGAGCGCTAGTAGGTTTTGGCTGTTTAGACATTCTTGATTTTTTTGCCGGAGGGGCAACACCGGGACCATTCCTGTTTTTTTTTGGAATTGCGCCTTCCCTAGAACGTAAGGTCATTTGTTTATTAGTGTTCGCTTCCGTTATAGCCAACTGTGAATGTGTGCCGTTGTCACATGTTGGATCTTGTGATCGGAGGGAAGTGTCTAGTTGGGCCCCTGTATTAGACTCAGTATCATCCACGGGAGGGAGCACAGTATCTCTGTTTGACTGGAAAGGGGCTGGTGAACTAACATGAGCAATCGGACCCAATGAGGATCTTCTCGTAAATATCGGATCTTGGGAGAGACGACGCTGCGTCAGGACTATTTCTCTCTCCAGTACCGATGACGCTCTAGTTATGAATTGGTCGAGAGTCCCTGCGACCATTCCTATAGATGCCCTTTTTGCTCCCCCTTTAGCAGGCATGATGAGCAGATAGAGTGATAACAATGGCAGTACTCACAATTGATGGGGATGTTAGGGGACTGGCCCAGCCCAGCCTATTCCTGCCTCTGACGGCCACAGACGGTCCCGCCCTTGTCCCGGGCTTCTCCCGGCGCCGCCCGCGCGCGTCCCGCGACGCGGAGGACCCCTCGCGCTTTTCTGCGCCTCCTGGCGCGACGGCGGGCGGAAGTGCCCCAGTAGCGCTCAGGAGTCTGGGAGGTGTAGTCCTGTGCGCTGTCGTTAGCAGGGCAACGGCGTCGGCGAAGCTGGCAGCGTGCTGTTGGGCGTTGTGGTGAAGTCCGCGGTAAGTGCACAGTATGTGCTCCTCTGCTCTTGCCTCCTCAATATGCAAAGTCCCCCGCTCTGCCGAGGACCCCTCGCGCTTTTCTGCGCCTCCTGGCGCGACGGCGGGCGGAAGTGCCCCAGTAGCGCTCAGGAGTCTGGGAGGTGTAGTCCTGTGCGCTGTCGTTAGCAGGGCAACGGCGTCGGCGAAGCTGGCAGCGTGCTGTTGGGCGTTGTGGTGAAGTCCGCGGTAAGTGCACAGTATGTGCTCCTCTGCTCTTGCCTCCTCAATATGCAAAGTCCCTCATAGCTATCACTTCCCTTAGAAGGGTTAGTGAAATACAAGCATTCACTATACAAGAACCCTTTTTGCAGATACATCACAGCAAGGTGATACTTCGTACAAACCCAAAGTTTCTGCCCAGGGTCATTTCCCCCTTCCATCTTAATCAATCGGTGGAATTACCGTTTTTTTTTCCGCAACCTCAATCTGTTGCGGAAAGGGCTCTACATACACTTGATGTTAAAAGGGCTTTGTTGTACTACATACAAAGAACGCAACCTTTCAGGAAGACCAAACAATTGTTTGTCTCCTTCTCTCCACCGCATAAAGGCAACCCCATCTCTAAATCAGGGATAGCTAGGTGGATTGTAAAGTGCATACAAATTTGCTATCACAAAGCAAAAAGAACATTATCTGTTCCACCTAAAGCCCACTCTACAAGAAAGATAGGGGCTTCTATGGCTTTTCTAGGGAACATACCCTTAGATGACATCTGCAAAGCAGCCACATGGTCAACTCCGCACACCTTCACAAAACATTACTGTGTAGACGTGCATTCCAAGCAACAAGCTAGTGTGGGCCATGCTGTACTAAAGACACTATTTCAAACCGCTGCAACGGATACCGGTGGTCGCCGCTAGGGCTGGGTACTGCTATATAATCTATGCAAAAGTGTACAATCTGCAGCTCATATGCCTCGAACGGAATATGCTACTTACCAGTATGCATCTGTTCTTGGCATGTAGAGCTGCAGATCTGTACACGCCCACCCGCCTCCCTGCTACCTGTATCCGTTCCAGTCTATCTTATTTAGATACAACACACATGGGTTTCTTACTGTTATCACTACGCTCCATCTTTTCCCTGCTGGCGAAAAACAATCTGAGGATGGAGCCGAAGCCCATGCGCAGTACGGACCGAAGGAGGAGTCACCGAACTCGTGACTTCCAAAGACTGTCCAAGAGGAAAAACAAACTGCAAACATCCGGGCCCAACACCAGATGGCGATCTATGCAAAAGTGTACAGATCTGCAGCTCTACATGCCAAGAACAGATGCATACTGGTAAGTAGCATATTCCTTCCCTCACTTGTTTTTCCTGCCGGCTCTCCTGCCCAAAGTGGGGGGGTAGAACCAGTGGGGACCAGTTGCTGAAAGCAGCAAATGGTCTGGGCAGGCTCACTAAGGCGGCATGCCTTTAAAGCTTCCCCTTCGTGAACCCTGCCCATCCCGGAGGAGGAGGCTTGGCACCTCGTCCCAGGATGCGCATTGCTTCAGGCCCCCGAGAGCAGCAGGCTCTCGATCCAGGGGTCCAGAAACATGTCTGTTGGTGGCAGCATAAACAGCCACTCAGTCAGGTCACTAGAAGTTGGTCTAGTTTCAGGGGGCATCTCTAAGATGCACTCTGTTGTGCATTTTACATTAAATCCCACACTGGCATCAGTGTGGGTTTAATGTGCTGAGAAGTTTGATACCAAACTTCTCAGTCTTCAGTGTAGCCATTATGGTGTTGTGGAGTTCGTAATGACAAACTCCCAGCACCATATACTCTTAGTGGCAGCACTGCACTTACAATGCCCAAGAATGGACTTGGGCACTGTAGGGGTACAGGGCTCATGCAAAGGTACCCTCACCACTGGCATAGTGCACCCTGCTGGAGAAGTGAATGATCTATGCCAGGGCAGTGGTTTGTGGGCATGGCACACAGGGATGTGTGCCATGTTGACTCTTCACTTTGTTCTGCACCAAGACACACAGCCTGCAAAGGCAGTGTGTGTGTGTGTGTGTGTGTGTGTGTGTGTTTGTGTGTGTCAGGGTACAGGACCTCTAAGAGTGGCACAATAAGTGCTGCAGCCCTTAGAGGTCTTCTCTGGTAACAGTGCCCTGGGTACTTGTGGTACCATTTACCAGGGGCTGACATGTGGCCAGATATGCCAATTGGGTTTAGGCTTCAGTGCAATTTTAGGGAATGAACATAGGGCCTGGGTACCTAATTAGCAGGAGTCCAGGGCACACTCAGTCGAAGAACTTCAGCAAAAAGTGGGGGCATACACTGCAAGAAAGAGGGCACTTTCTCACAGCCTGTTTCCCAGCCCATATCAGTTGAATCATCAAGGATCTCATTGTTTAAAAATAAAACGCCTGTGTAAGAGGTATTGAGAGGTTGACAAACCGATATAAAAATGTTGGCAGCACGATCATCTTGGCTATAGAGATTCTACCCCCTAAGGAGAGGGGACGCCGTGACCAAGTTGTAATTTTCCCCTCCAACCAACCATCTTCCTGCCCGAAATTCATCTCCTAAAGATCCCGCCTGTCACGACTTAACCAGATCCCCAAGTATTTAACTGGACTTTTGTAGGTAGCTGACTCTGTATATACAATACCAAAAGTGAGGTATAGTGTCCACAGAGTCCAGTGGAACCCCAAAGATAGGCAGAGGTAAAGTTAGATAGCACCTCACTCTCTGTTTGTGGTAGTGTGGTCGAGCAGTAAGGCATTATTTTCTAGAACCAAGCAAGCCTGGCACAGGTAAATGATAAGTACTTTGCAGTAAATATACAGTTGTAATACAGTTTGGATTTGTAATTGTATATGCACTTTGTTTTGACTTACAGTACGGTTTCAGAGAAATGCAATACTTTGCAAATACAGTACATAGACTTGAATGTCTATGTTTTCAGTAAAAATACAGGTAAGTTACTTTTGAGATTACTTTTCTTACTCAGAGTAGTACACCTGGATACTACTCTGGGATATTTCCTGCAAATAGGTAAGTAAAATCGTTTTTTGTTAGTGCAATTTTAAAGAATTTCTTAAGGTTTTCAAACTCCACACTTAGAAACTTTTACAAGAAAAACTGTCAATGTTTTCCAATGGAGGAAAATAGTGTTATCGGTTTTGAGGTAAGTATTTGGTAGTAGGAATTGAGGTTCTGGGGGTAGACTCAGGGGTCCCCCAGGGTCAAGTATGCATTCTAGTTACACCCTCAGCGGCACTAGGGCAGCCGGGTGCAGAGTGCTGCGGCCCAATGTTATCCAATGGTGGATAGGCAGCCTCTGGTTGGTGGCTGCTGGCAAGCAGGTCACTTGGTTGTGAGAGCAAAGCTCCTGGACTTTAGCTCAGGGCAAATGGGGAAACATAGTAGCACCAAAGGTGCACCTTCAGCGGCAATAGGGAGGCCGTGTGCAGGGTGCTGTTTCGAAGTCTGGCACCATGTTGTTTTCAATGGGGAACCTCCGTTTTGCAAAGGCACTGCAGGCTTGGGGACGAAGGTCTTCTGGGTGTGACTACCACTTTGAGAGGTAAGTTGGGAAGTTAGGGGTTGGTTAGGCACCATTGGTTTGGTGACCCAAGGCCATGGGGCGTCGGGTGCAGGGTTGCCTTTTTGGGTCTGATCTTCTTACAAGCCCCTGGTCGTGGTTGGGGGGAGCTTCTGGATTTAGGCTGCAGGCGTTGGCTGGAGGCTTGAGGCAGGTCAGGGGTCGCCAGATCTCGGGTCAGGATCGCCAGGGTGACCTCCTCATGTTGGTTGCCCACTCGAGCTCGGGCTGTGGACGGCGGGTGCAGAGTGGGGCGGGTTTGCGGTGTCCGGCCGGAGCCATAGGTTGCAGATGAACAAATCCGTTATTCATGGGAGACAAAGTCTTTGTGGTTGAAGGCAGGCAGGTACTCCAGGGTTTTCGAGGTAGATGGCTGCAGGACACAACGGAATGTCACAGGAGCAGGTTTGAGGTGGAGACAGGCCGGTAGGGCTTGGGTCTAGTCAGTGGGCGTCTTCCTCTTGTTAGGTGCTGTACGGCTGTTCAGTCCTTCTTCTTCTTCTTGTAGTTTCTTCTTATCTGAGGAAGCAAGGTTCACGGGTGCTCCTAAAGACTAGATTTAGGGGCGTTACAGTTAGGTAAAAAGCAGGGACCAATATGTCTCTTCCCTGGGGTGGGTACACCCCCTATTATGTCACCCTCCAGTGGGAGGGGGCAGGAGCCTGTCCCTGGTTGGCTGAGTCCCGCTATCTGCAAGATGACGGGGACTGGAAGTTTTGCTTCACCTCGCCTCCCCCACCTGAGGGGGTGGAGATGGCAGAGGTGGGCACACTTCTCTTTCTCACTTGTTTTTCCCGCCGGTTCTCCCGCCCAAAGTGGGGGTCAGAACCAGTGGGGACCAGTTGCTGCAAGCAGCAAGTGGCCTGGGGAAGCTCAAAAAGGCGGCAAGCCTTTTTAATTTTTTTTATTATTATTAATGTTTTTATTCAGAATTGTCATACAACACTACAAAAAAACAAAAAAACTGACCCAAAAAAATATAGACTCTTCATGATAAGTCTGCATACATGATAAACAATACAACAGACCTTTGAGCTTTCCACTTACTACCTAGCGTTGCATTGCGAAAAACCAGTCACTATCGCGGGGTCTACACCCTAATATATCACATAGAATACAGTGACACTGGAAAACAGTCCCAAGGATATAGTACAGCCTAAGTCCTTTCAACACCAGACATAGGAATAGCACAGATGCATAGCACTGCAGGAGACCCGGGTCATATCATAACCATCCTCTTCCTTCCATCAGATGCCCTGAGTGCCACTGCTATGCAGGAGCGTCCAAAGTTTCCCCATCCTTGTTTACAGCAGCTCTATAAATACCATAGAGTTCCCAAAACGTTTTAGGACGATTGCATGGTGGAAGGAGCTCACTGTAATTTTCAGTCTGTGTGCAGCAGTACACTATGTCCCTCGACCAGCTGTCTATAGTGGGGATGGACCAGGGGACCAGCAAATTGCCACCCTACGTCTCGCCAATAGGAGCCCTGTGTCAATTAGGCGTCTGAGAAATTTAGGTAGGCGTTTAGAATAACCCAGTAGTACCATTGCAGTGTCCGGAGTAAGTTCTTCTTTAGTAATTTCCACCAATGTCTCAAATGTTAAAACCCAGAAGTTGGCAATTCCCAGACACAACCATTCTAAATGAAAAAAGTCAGCTTGGGAGAAACCACAACTTTTGCATTCAGCCGAATCTCTCAACCCATACCTATGTAATCTTTCAGGAGTATAGTATATTCTATTAAGATATTTAAAGTGGATCAGCCTATGCCTTCTATTCAGGGATATTCGCTTCGTATTTTCACAGCAGTACCTCCACATTCTATCGTCTCTGTCCATCCCCAAATCTGTCTGCCTCGCCAATCGGGCTTTAGTATAATGGTTGGCTCGATAATCCTGCAGGGGCGGTGGGTGAGATTTTAAAGTGGTGGGGCGCAAACGAATTAGCATACAGCACCGTAGCGAGCGAGCGCAGCGAGCGATCCCGAACCCCAAAAGGGGGGTTTGGGGGGATTTAGCCCCCCCCAAGAAAATTTTGAAAAAAAAGAAGAAAAATCGTGCATTTTCAAGCAAATTTGAGAAAGCAGGAAGGTTAATATAGCAATTGTGAAAGTGCAGTTATTACATTAATAGATGGCATAACATAGGTAGCTGCTTATTCAGTATTACCACAGAGCTGCATACATTCTGTCCTATTATGCTCAGGTGCTGAATTCAGACTATAAGACTCCTGGAAATCTCAGCTCTAAGAGTAGAAGAAGTTGCACAGCAGTGTAATGGTTGCCAGGCTCGTTCCGCAGGAGCGTCAGGAACTTGAAGAAAAGTCCACAGTCTTCCCCTACGGCCTTCCGACTCTATTAGACTCTAGAGTAACGAATGGCACGCAAGGGGAAAACAGGGAAACAAAACAAGGAAAGGCGGGGGAAGAAAAACAGTCTTACAACATACTGAATATTAGACTCTAGAGTAACGAATGGCAAGCAAGGGGAAAACAGGGAAACAAAACAAGGAAAGGCGGGGGAAGAAAAACAGTCTTACAATATACTGAATATAAAAGAGGCAGCGCAATGCGCTGTTACCGTGATTCTGGTTGAGCTGAACTTTGTACACACACTTCACATAGGTCCACGCAAGTACCCCAAATATAAATGGTATAAAGGTTTTCGCAATTTGCCAAGGGGAAAGGTTTGATAGGCAACACAAGCAACGAATCGTTCACCCTGCGGGAGACAGGTCCGGCCAGTGAACAAAGGTGAGCAAATCTGTGTAGTCTCCAAATAGAACAAACACTACAAAACTTTTAAAAACAGAGATAACAATGCATTTCTTACCTCAATCAGAACTTTTTGTATTCAAACAAGTAGCAGCATTCACTTTTTGTAAATGAAATCCGCACGTCTGTCTTTCAGTGTAGCAAACTTGTCAATTACTTTCATGTTGAAGTCCGGTATCTTTTGGACTAGCTTGCTCTCTACAGATAGCATCGCCAAAGCATTTAGTCTTTCCTCTAGCATGGTGTTCCTGAGGAATGTCTATGCGCTTTAAGGCTGAAAAACATCGTTCAGCTTCTACTGTTGTCATTGGAGTCGTAATCACAATTTTTAGTAAAGTCACTGTCTCTGTAAGTGAGTTTTCCATATGCAGTTTATGAATTAAACTCAGCAAAGTCAAGGCGCTTGTGGCCTTCCGGTACACAGGCATTCCGTAGAGTACAGTTAACTCAGTTCTCAGCTGCTCTTTTTTGAGCATAGGATATGCTTCCACAGCCTGATTCAGAGCACGCTCAGGGAAGGATTCATCATATTGTGCAAACTCTTTACTTTGTAATAAAGTCGCACTCACCAAATGTTTTGTGAATGAAAAACGTTCTTTCGCCTGCACAATTACAATGTCACATATCTCCTTTCCAATTCGAACCAGAGAGGTGATGTTTTGTCTGCGGTTTGCAAAAACAGAATGCTCCGGCAGTTTGCTCTCTAAATCTTCAACCCCATCTCTCACTTTCATAATCTGTTGTACAAATGCAGATGTATTGGCTTTCACAGAGACAGTATCTAGGTCTTTTCTTTGCAACTGATCGTATAACACATCAACAGGAATCATTATGTCATGAAATAAAAACAGTAAGAACTGAAACTCTTTGTCTTGTAGTGTTCTAATAAAGCCATGGGCTTCATTCTGACTTGTGTGATCAAAGTCTGCTCTGGATGCTATGGCGACAAAACATTTCTCAAGGCCCTCCCTCTGTTCAAAGATTAAGTTGACTGTACGAATGTGAAAGTTCCAACGAGTTGAGGATCCCCTTGGTACGCTTTTGTCCACAATCTCATGAAGGGCTTCTGTTCTTTTGGGGGAACGTGTGAAGAATGCTGCTATGCCTCCGATATCCTGAAAGAAAACTCGTGTCTCTCTGATCTTTGATACCGCCTGTTGCATAATAAGATTGAGTTGGTGGGCGTAACAGTGCACAAAATGAGCATTAGGGTACACATCTCGAATTCTCTTCTGAACTCCACTAAGGCTCCCACTCATTACGGATGCACCGTCATAGCTTTGTGCGATAAGTTTTTGTTTTTGAGGCAGGTCCGGGAAAATTAAGTCCAGTTGACACAGTATTGCTTCAGTGATGGTTGCTGCACTAGAGTCACTTAAATGCGTGAAGCCATAAAATCTTTCCACAATGTTTCTGTCACTGTCAAGGTACCGAAACACTAACACGGACTGTGTTTGAGTGGACACATCAGTGGTGTCATCAGCCTGAATTGCCACAAAGTCTGTGTTTCGCAACTCTTGCACAATATGGCTTCTTATAATTTCGAGCATACAGTCAAGGAGTTCATTTTGTATTGTATTAGAGCTGCCCTTAAAGACTGTAGCATGTGCTAAATGTCTTTCCAAATCCTGGTCTATGGTTGACATTAAATCCACTAGGCCTCGGAAGATCCCGGGTTTTGAGGAAGTTTCTGATTCGTCATGGCCTCGCAATGCCAGTTCGAAAGCACCACAGAAACTAATGCAATCAATGATCTTGGATAGATTTTGTCTGTTCTTATCAACAGCTTCATTGTGTTTTTGAATGGATTTGCGATACGCATCATTTATCTGCTGCTCAATTGGTGCGTCTTCCCCCAACATTCCCAGTCTTGTCAGGTTTTCCAGATGATTTCTTGTGAGCGCATGCTTCTTTATTTTTTCAGCGATGTGCTTCAGGTCGACCATTCCTTGCCGTGTCCAAGAAAAGTCACCGCCAAACAGCAAGCAGGGGAAGCAGAACAGAGAATTTCTTATAGGGCACCCTGTAAGCCAATCAGCTTTTGTGTACCAGGCATTTGAGAATGTACGTTTTGACATTTTTCCTCTGTCCTGGTTAGTTTGCTGTAGGTTTATTTCAGGCTGATGAGGTCCCAATTCTTTTAACTTCAGTTTTTGTTCAAGTGGCCGTGACTGGAATGACTTTGTAATCAGCTCTTGTACTGTATTCATGATGGGGTGTCGGGTGTTGCTGGCCTTACCAATATATATATATATATATATATATATATATATATATATATATATATATATATATATATATATATATATATATATATATATATATATATATATATATATATATATATATATATATATATATATATATATATATATATTAAAGAAACCTGTCAATAATCAAAGTACAACGTATAAGGTGCAGTGCAATAATATCAAATTTCAGTATAAATACATTATACATATATCTTGTGCATTATCCTAATACATCTCAAATGACTGCTAAAAATAGAGCCGTACTGCCTCCTGCCTCTCTGTGCCATAGTGGTTGCTGGAGGCACTGAAAGACACTGCTTGAGGGCCTTGAGAGTGACCACATGACATACATAGCTCTAACTACGATGTAAAAAAATATATAGCATCAGTTGCCTTACCTTTAACACTGGTGTTTGCTGGGTTGTAGCCGGGGTCGGGTGAGAGAGCAGCAAAGGAGGTTGGGGTCCTCTTGTTGTTTGCTGGAAAATTGCCCCAAAATGCGGTAATGTTTCAGGTTGTCAGGTGCTGAAAATGAAAAGATAACAATTTATTTTTTAAACAGTAGGGTAATGAAACAAAGACTGTGGGGAAAAAACATAACGCTCCAATTTTTTCCTTGCAGTTTGCATCCAGCTCTTAGATGACAGTTAATAGCTGTCTGTTGTATGTTAGGATTTTAACTTAGAAACTGCAATTAACAAAAGGATCTCTCTGCACAGGGCTCATTTAATACATTTATTAAACTACTGCAGCGCCCAATTGTTTTTGTCTTAACTTCTCCCTCAGACATCACCTGGAGAAGAGTGCACTTGTTTCCAGAAGACTATGTTAGAGCAGACAGTTTAATCGAGGCCTCAACATTTGAGCACTGTCAGAATTCCCGCTCAAATGATAAATGATTCTATAATGCAACAGTCTACTGCCGGGGCTGAATTATATTTGCCATCGTTGCTCAAAGCCCATTTGAAACTTAATTGTGCTGTGATAGTGCTATCCCCCAGTCAGCAGAACAGCAGGTTTATAAAAATCATCTCCTGTGATTGTTAAATGCTTTCCTAATGAAGCTGACGATCACAACATTCCGCAATATAAACGAACGCTTCTGTCAAGATGTCACAAATGCCTGATAGCGGCCCACGCAGTGAGACCCCGCTCGAAGTGGCAGGCACTTTCAGCCCCAGAGTGTCCTCTCCAGTGTCATGGGCAAGAGCAGTGGGGAGTCCCCACTGTTATAAATTGCATTTGTGAGGCGGGGTTTCTTTAATATAATGCACGATAAATGACACGTTTCTGCTGCACACCTGTTCCAATCAAGCGGCCTTTTGCTCTTAACTGCCTTTCAGTTTGATTTCAAGTTTAGCTTTCAGTTTGGTTTATTCACTCACCTACCTTGTCTCCTTATTCCGTCCCACACCTCTCACCGCCCCTTTCCCTTTTCAGAGCCTGCTCATACCCTGCAGCTTCGGCCTCTCCCTGCCCCGAGCTTCAAGTCACATGTTTAGAAAGGTTAGTTTTCTGTCGATTATATCAAGTCTTAAGCAAAACTCTCAGGAGCGCATGTAGTACGTCATAAAAACACATTAACTTCGCTGAAGAAATACCACAGTTAAGAATCAGTTTTGGTCCAGCAAACACAAAACTGAAAAAGCCATGAAATGTGCCAATTACAGTGTGCATGGCAGAATTTACAAAATAACTCATACCCACTGCCATGTTCAGTACTGTCCAGGAATATTTTCTTTAAAAAGCTGCCTACAAACAAAGAGCAAAATATAGTGGAGGGATGAGTAATGGTGTGCATTGTATGTTGCACACCATAACTGGTGAATTTCAGGACGTTTTCAGTTTTGTGTTCACTGAACCGTAACTAGGCCTGGGAGAAATTTTAATAATGCTGGCAAAAGTGGTGTGATTGCCAAATGTTGATTTACGCTACATTCCTGACATTACTTGAAATTTCTCATTACACAACTTTATGTAATTTGTGCACTGAAGAGACTTGATAAGTACATTATATTTTGCCAGACATTTTTACCAAAAATGCTTGTGAGGGAAATACCGGCAGATCCCATTCCACACAAACATATTTATATATTTATACACTTGCACCAATCAAGAGACAGAGAAAGGGCGTGATGATATAAAACGTTCTAGACATCAGATGAATCTATTGGAGGCTTTGAAAATAAGGAGAAAGTGACTGCCAGGGAAAGAGGTCCCATCACTGCCCTAGAAACAGTTACCAGATTAGAAGGAATGAATTGAGTGCAAAAACCTGCATCCTCTGAGGTCCAGACATCATTTTCATTGTAAGGTCCCTGAAGAGGCAAGTCTGAGTCTGACCCCTAGGTACCAAATATTTAACCTTTGCAGCGGGTGTCATAACTCTGCAGGACGGTCTGTTCTGTGACCTCATCACTACTCTAGAAAAGTGGCTAGGGATAATGGGGAGAGACCCAATCTAGTTAGTAGAGCAAACAAACACACAGAGGAAACAGACAGGGCAACCCTAGTCTTTGTGCTTCTGAAAAGCTGTGTTCTCAGTGTCAATGGGAAATAGGCACATTTTGATTGGTGTCTTGTTTTTTACACCACTTTTTCCCATACATCAAAAGTGTTCCACCAGAATCAGTAACAAAGCAGGCAATTGGACACTGAAAGAGAATGCAGATCCAGGGAGGCTCCAACACAGAAGGGTGTAGAGTCTGGGACATCTGACGTAGTGCAGTTGAAGTGAGTGATGTGTGTTCTGACAGCAGTGAGTGATGTGGACAGTGAGCCTGATGTCTGGGATGTGCCTTCCGTGACTGATATGAGCACCGTGAGCGATGTCAATGGAGTGCGGGATGTGATGATGTCATTGATGCATGTGAGGGGTGTGAATGTTGTGAGTACTGTGAGTGATGTGAAATAAGTGAGCGTTGTGAACTATGTGTGTAATTTGAGTGATATAACTTATGAGACTAATGATACTGGAGTGATCGGTGCTGTTGTTGTGACTGATGAGAGCTGTGTGGGAGCTGTGGTGTAAGATATGCCAGTGGTATGCGTGACACGACTGATGCGAGTGGTGTGAGTACCGGATATGAGAAGGGAGATATGTGAATGCTATATTATGGTGGTATAAAAAAAATGAGGACACCCCAATAACCCCTTAAGAGCTTGGGCAGCAGCACCTACTGAGTGTAATGGTCCCTCCCCTCCCTATAGCAACAAGATTCAACATTCCAGCACTCAGTCAGTCACGTGCACTTGACTTCTCCCCAGCTCCAGCTCGGACCTGCCGAGACAGTGTCCAGCCTCCGAGGCTGCCACACAGGTCTGGCCACAAGATCGCACAGAGGTTTTCGATGACTAAGTCCGCCTGGGGACTTGTCAGTCCTGGTGGATGAAAGTTCTCTGTCGTAAATGGTCGCCCCAGGCCTGCACCTCTAGCTTGGACTGCAGAGAGTTTCCAATGGGCGTGTCAATGAATGACCTCTCACCTCAAGGTAAACTGGCCCCTGCTCAGGCCCGGCCACCAAGGACATGTTTGGTATTCGCTTTCTACGGCTGCATGTACCATTACAAATGGAAATGTTGGTAAAGTGCCTCTGTGGTGAAGTGCAAAACATCGAGTTGTGACGGCTGATGGTTTGCAAATGGTTAAACGCAAACAGCCCGGGGTCGCTTTTAAACTCTCAGGAATCATGTACGCCTGGAGTCACTAGTCACATTGATCTGTCTACACTCTCAGGGCATGCAAATCTCTCCAGTGCCTGGAAACACACAGATTCAATGTGTCTCCAGAAACAAGCACAAAAATCCGAAGCTTATCAGCCGGCCCAGCATTTCCCCATGTTTCCCCAACCGATCCTACCTGTGTGTCCCCCCAGGCGTGAAGAGATGGAGCAGCAGGCCAGATGCTGCAGCGTGTCCACGAGTCACGACCACGAGGCTCAGGCGACGCGCACGAGAGTGAAGTGAACCCGACCGTTACCGGATCCGAGTCATCCGACGCACGCAGCACGCTTACCTTACGTCACGCTTGGCATCCAATATGGATTGCCCCTGCTGTGCTGCGCGGTGACCGGCCAATCCTGGCGCAGTGGCGCTGCATGCAGCGCCAGGATTGGCTTGGAGGGCACAGTGACTGCTCGCCCTGTCGCCCTTTTGCTGCCAGCGCTGCCGCCAGCAGGTCCTGCACACCCCCACCCCCCCTTACTAGCTAATGGGGCCGGCCTGGGTGCGCATGCTCGGGCAAGTTGCTGCCCGAAGCATACATGCGGGGGGAAAAAAAACGTTTTTTTAAAGACCTGTCAATCATCATTCAAGACCGCCCCCCCTGCACACTCCCGATAAAGTCGGGTGCTGCCCGGCGCCGCCGGAATAATTTTGGTGGTGCGCAGTAAATGGTAATTTGGTAAAACATTTATTTTAATTATTTAACTGTAGGGCATCCGCGGGTCCAAGCAGCAGGGCTGGTGGGGCTACGCCCCTACGCCACAATGGACGCACCACGGCTGTAATCCTGTGCTGATTTATACAACCTGGACACAATCCGCACCGGCAGTTCTGTGTGAGAGGGGCGACTTCAGGTGGCTCCGCAATATCCCTTCACAAAATCGCTTTAAACGAGTGCCTCATTCTGTGAAATTGTAATCTATGTAATAATGTGTTATGCTGGCCCTGTGTAGTCACTTCGTCCCACGTTTTTACCACACCCTCCTCAAACAGTTCCCCAATCTTTGTGATATTCATAGCGGCAGCGCACAAGTTACCCCCTATCTGTGAATGTGGGTAGCCAACGACACCACTCGAGGGGAACCAATGGGGAATACAATATGGCTCCAGCCTGCTGCTTAAGGAGAGGTTGCCAAGTATATACGGTCGAGTTAATTTAGTCAAGAATCCCAGTTCTGCGATCCGGAGGGTGGAATAAAAGTGCTGGCAAAGGAAGCGGCATGGCGACCACTTTCTCAATCTGTATATGCGGTGTGTCGGCTGGGCCGTGTATCCAAAAATTAGCATGTGCGCACTGCGCTACCCTATAGTACAGGTTCAGGTACGGAGCCCCGAGACCACCCATACGATAAGGCAATGTTAGTATATCCCACCGTATCCTAGCTTGTTTCCCTGCCCAGGCCAGCCTAAGTCGAAGCGATGTAAGCATGCGAAAGAAGGAGCTAGGGAGAACCATTGGAATATAAGCTAACAAAATCAAAAACCGTGGTAATATAACTATTTTCATGGATGAGACCCTACCCAGCAATGAGAGGGGCAGTCTAATCCAACGCTCTACATCATCTTCCAGCCTCCTAACCGCGAAGCCATAGTTTTCTCGGAACACTACCTCCGAGTCCATGTGCACCTTGACTCCCAAACATCGCACCCAGTCTGTCATCCACTGCAAAGGGAACTCGGGGGTAAACTGCACAGTGGCTGGAGTGAGCGGGAATATGATTGATTTGGACCAATTGACCTTAAGACCAGACAATGTGCCATACCTGACCACCTCCCGGAGGACAGGGGACAGATTATGTTCCGGATCTTGGATGTAGAGCAGGGTGTCATCTGCGTACATGGATATAACTAACTCATACCCCGGGAAGTGAATACCCCTGTATCTGTGGTGTTCTCGCATCGCTCAGTCCAATGCTTCTGCAGTGAGAGCATAGAGGATCGGGGAGAGCGGACATCCCTGCCTCGTCCCTCTTGTGATGCGTATAGTGTCCGTTACCATGTCCCCAATTTTTATTCTAGCTATCGGACTTTTGTAAAGAACGCCCACAATGTTTAGAAATACGCCCCCAGACCTAATCGCGTCAAAACTTGTACTATAAAAGACCATTCGACCTAATCAAATGCCTTCTCCATATCAAGGAACACTGCCACTGCTTGTACTTCCGGCTTAACATGTTGAATCGCACCGAATACTGTCTTTAAAGTATACGTCAGGTTTCTGCTGGGAACAAAGCCTGCCTATTCCGGAGCAACCAGCAACGGGACAAGCGCGGTCAAGCGATTCGCAAGTATTCTAGCATACAGCTTAGTATCAACGTTCAGCAATGACTGAGGGCGGTACAATGCACATTCCGTTGGTAGTTTGTCAGTTTTCAGGATAGTAACAATCAGAGTCACTCTCATAGATGGGGCCAGCTGACCTGTTTCATAGATTTCTTCGAACAGCATGTGGAGATGTGGAATGAGTAAATCCTTAAACTCCTTCTAAAAGGATACAGTGAGTCCGTCTGTGCCTGGAGCGCTGCCAGCTTTCATTCCTGATAATGCCGTTGTTATTTTGTCTACTTCTAACGGGCGCATGAGATATTCCCTGTGTGTATTTGTCAGCCAAGGGAGTCTGATGTGCGAGAAATAATCCAAAATCTGTGCGTCTAGCTCTCCAGCTCTCGAGAAATACAATGTAGAATAGTAGTGCCTAAATCTGTCCGCTATGTCCAGTGGTGTTGTGATGGGTATCCCCTGTTCGTCGTTAATTACTGTCACCTCTACTGTCTCCCTACACTTCCTTAGTAGTGAAGCCAAGACCGAGCCCGGTCGCTCGCCCTCTCCATAGGTGAGGGCCGTTGCATACTTGCCTTGGTGTTTTAGTTCCGCGTCCGTCGTGTCATGAAACTCGTTGAGTAAGTCCTGAAATTCCCCCTGCGCCTGGTCATCGGAGTCGGATTGTAGCCTACTTTCTAGCTTATGCAATTTGTCCTCTAAGTCCGATAATCGTTTTTAGAGCGCCCGAAGGACAGCCAAATGTTTTGACATAGCAATTCCTCTAACGTAAACTTTGAAAGTTTCCTATACAACCGCAAAGGTGTCTACGAACCCTAGATTTGTGATCAAAGACGGTCTCTATCGCCTCCGCAATATCCGCTTTAAAAGCAGAGTCTAAGAGGGAGTAAGGGGGGAATCTCCATGTGAAAGGTGTGATGCGTTTGCCTGTGCTTTCCAAGACCAAACGCACTGGAGAGTGGTCTGACAAAGTGTGAGGCAGTACTGCACAATCCCAGACCCTCACGTACAAATCCCTAGAGGCTAACCAATAGTCAATTTGTGTGTGTAGGTTATGGTGTGTAGAGTAGTGTGTGTACCCTACCCCGTCTTGGGATCTCGTTCTCCAGACATCTAATAGGTCCAAGTGCGTCATCGCCCCCATGTTTGTTAGAGCAGTGGCAGTAGGGCGGCGTTCCGGCCCACCTGACCTAATTGTGGGATCTGAAAGAAACGCGTTAGTTAGATTCCTCACCTTAGAATATCCCCAGGCGTCAGACTGGATCCGGAAAGATTTTTGTAGCAATACCCCTTGCGCGTCGCTAGGCGTCGTCTGCGGCGCCGCGTCCGTCGTTGGCGTCGTGCGCCGGAATGACGTCGTCGGAGTACTTAGACGCCGCCCTCGCGCGCTGACGTCAGTTCTTCTTTTTTCCGATCCGGGAAGAGCTTACCCCTAGTCATTTTTTGACTAACTTTTTGACTCTTTTTGGTCTATCGACTCGACTCTGGTGCCGGTAGGATGCCTGGTTTTAAGGCCTGTGACGTCTGTCATCGCCTGATGTCGGTGACGGATCACCATCGCCGGTGCCTTTACTGCCTGGGGGCCGACCACGATGTGGAGTCGTGCCCCGACTGTCAGGCCTTGACATCGAAAGCTAGGCGGGAGCGGTCCCGTAAGCTTCTCGAGCTTCGGCACTCCGGTCCAGGAGGAGGTCCAAGGACCGATCGCGGAGCCACAGCCATCGCTCTTCGGGTAAGTCGAAGCACTCCAAGAAGTCCAAGAGACGACATCGCTCTTCGGATTCCCCTCGCCGGTCGCGCGACTCGGCCGAGGGTCAGGGTGGTCCCACCTCCGTGGCTCCGTCGGAGCTGCAGGAGCCGCTTCCGTCCCCATACCCGCCGGTCCCTGGGACTGACGCGACTCCGGCAGAAGTCAGTGCCTTCCTCTCGGCCATGAGGGGCCTGGCTCCGCCGTCGACGCCAGTAGGCGTGCCTTCGGGCCCCGCAGGTTCGACTGGGCGACCTCGCGTGCCGGCGGCTCCGGCCCCGGCGCCATTTACGGCTCCGGCCCCGACACCGCAGGTCCCCGAGGCATCCAGGCCTGGATCTCAGTCGGCGCCGGTCGACCTCACGATGCCTCCTCCGCTGGCTTCCACCTCCGACGCCGTCCCCGGACGATGTCGTTCCCCAGTTTAGCCCCGGTCTAGGCCCGACGCCGGCACGGCACCGCCCCCGATTGGTGAACGCTTCATCTACTGCCCGGCTTTGATCGTTCCTCCTGTTTATCGGGAATCGGATGACGAGGGCGACTGGGAGGGGTATGATGACCCTATGGCCGCTCAGGCCCAACTTTCTCGGGACTGGGCAGAGGAATTGGGGGATGCCAGCGGTCTGGATACCTCCCCGGACGCTGGTTTCATCTCTCCTCCGACTGTGGCCTCGGAGGAGGGTGCAGCCTTCTCAGTGGTGTTGCGCAAGGCGGCCGAAGCCCTAGGGCTGGAGTTGCCTGCTGTGGCCGTGAGGACTAACGTCCTCACTGAGGTCCTTCAACCGACAGCAAGCTCCACTGAGCCTCTGCTGCAGTTTAATGAGGCCCTCGTTGACGTTCTGCAGGGCACTTGGTCCAAGCCCTCCACAGTCCCTCCTGTGGACCAGAACGTTGCCCGGCGCCACCGCCCTGCTCCGTGCGACCCCAGTTTCCTCTCCCAACACCCCACCCCCGAGAGTCTGGTTATCCAGGCCTCAACCTCCCAATCCTCCTTCCCGTCCGCTCCTCCGGATCGGGAATCCAAGAGATTGGAGCAGTTTGCAAGAAACTGTTCTCGTCCCTGAGTTTGGGACTGCGGTCTTTAAATACCGCTTGCCTTTTGGACCGTTATTCCCACTCTCTGTGGGATACGGTGGAGGACGTGCTGCCTTTGTGTCCGGTGGAGGCCCAGACACGACTCACTCAAGCTCTTGCTGACGGTCGAGATGCAGCACGGCATGCCATACGGTGTGGACTTGACACCACGGACTCGCTGGGTTGGGCGATTTCCACCACGGTGGCGCTTCGGCGTCACCCCTGGCTGAGGTCCACGTCATTTTCGGGGGATGTCCAGAGTTCCCTCATGGACATGCCCTTTGATGGCACTCGCCTTTTTGGTGAGAAGGCGGACAGTGCGCTGGCTCGGTTCAAGGACTCCCGGGCCACGGCCAAGTCCTTGGGTCTTTCGGCCCCACGGCCGCAAACTTCCGCCTTTCGTCCCTTTCATGGCCAAGGAAGGGGTGCCTCCTCACGTCTGCCCAGCCACCGGCCGCAGAACCAACCTGCACGCGGTTGCGGACGTGGATTCCGCCGAGGCGGTACTGGAGGTCAACGTGCCGGTCAGTCCACCTCCACCCCGGCAGCATCCGCCTCAAAGCCCTCCTAGTCTGAGCTTTCAGGCCCATTCAACACCAGTGGGCGGCAGAGTTCGCCATCACCTGCTCCACTGGCGCTCCATCACGTCGGACAGGTTTGTGCTGCAAATCGTCCGAAGGGGCTACTCCCTCCCCTTCGAGACGACCCCTCCAGCCATGCCACCGCTGAACCACCGTATGTCGGGGGATCATTTGCATCTTCTACGAGAGGAAGTTTCGGCCCTCATGGCCAAAGAGGCCGTCGAGCGCCTTCCTGGTCCAGAAGTAGGTCATGGTTGTTATTCCCACTACTTTCTGGTTCCCAAGAAGGGCAAAGGGGGCCTATGCCCGATCTTGGACCTCAGGAGCGTCAACGCCTTCCTCCGGAAGGACCGGTTCAAGATGCTCACTTTAGCTCAGGTTCTGGCTGCCCTAGACCCTGGAGACTGAATGGTAGCGTTGGACTTGCAGGACGCTTATTTTCACATCCCCGTCCTGCCGGCCCACCAGCGTTACCTGCAGTTCACGGTGGGTCAGGAGCACTTTCATTTCACCGTGCTCCCTTCGGCCTCACCAGTGCCCCTCGGGTGTTCACGAAAGTGATGGCGGTGGTCGCAGCTCATCTGCGCAGATCGGGGGTTCCAGTCTTCCCCTATCTCGACGACTGGCTGTTGAAGGCAGGCTCGCCCCAGCAAGTCGTCTCCCACCTCCAGACTACGGCCGACCTCCTGCTCTCGCTGGGGTTCTCCATCAATGTGCCGAAGTCGCACCTGAGTCCCTCCCAGAAGCTCCTTTTCATCGGAGCGGTTCTCGATTCGGCGCAGTTCCGGGTCTATCCGCCGGAACAGCGGGTCCGGGACATTCAGGCCCTGATTTTCATCTTCTGGCCTTTGTCCTGGGTTTCGGTCAGGTTGGTGCTGCGGCTTCTGGGGCTGATGGCCTCCTGCATCCTGTTGGTACCTCACGCCAGGTGGCGGATGCGGGCTCTGCAGTGGGACCTGAAGTTTCAGTGGGCCCAGCATCGCGGCAACCTATCCGACCATGTCCTGATCTCGGAGGGCACTGCGAACCAGCTGCAGTGGTGGCTCACGAATCGCGATTGGGTCAGCGGCAGATCCCTCTCCCTACCCCAACCGGAGCATGTCGTAGTCACGGATGCGTCCCTCCTAGAATGGGGGGGCCATATGGGAGAGGCGGAGATCAGAGGACTCTGGTCTCCGGCGGAGACTCGGCTCCATATCAACCTATTGGAGCTGAGGGCGATCCGACTTGCACTGAAAGCCTTCCTTCCCTCTGTCCGGGGAAATCTTGTGCAGGTGTTCTCGGACAACACCACAGCCATGTGGTATTGCAACAAACAGGGCGGGGTGGGGTCGTGGACCGTTTGTCAGGAGGCTCTGCGCCTCTGGACATGGCTGGAATATCAGGGCATCACCCTGGTGGTTCAACATCTGGCGGCCCCTCTGAGCGCCAGAGCAGACAAACTCAACCGCCGGTGCATGATGGATCACGAATGGCGTCTGAACTCGGACGTGGCGCAAGGTCTCTTTCTGCAGTGGGGAGAGCCTTGGTTAGATCTATTCGCCACCGAAGAGAACGCGCAATGTCAGCAGTTCTGCGCGTTGGAATTTCCAAGGCGGCACTCGCTCGGAGACGCTTTTTGTCGCGAGTGGAGTTGCGGTCTGTTTTACGCCTTTCCGCCTATACCACTTCTGTCCAGAGTGCTGAAGAAGATCAGACGCGACCAGGCCCAATTCATCTTGGTGGCTCCGAATTGGGCACGAAGGTACTGGTATCCCGAGCTACTCAGTATGTCCATCGATCCCCCGATACGACTGCCTCTTCAGGAGGACCTTCTGTCGCAGCAGCAGGGCACGGTTCTCCACCCGAACCTGTCCAGCCTCCACCTCCATGCGTGGAGATTGAGCGGCGGCAGTTGATGCCATTTGACTTGTCTCCTGAAGTCTGTGATGTCATTCTGGCAGCCAGGCGTCCCTCCACAAAGACGGTATACGCCTGCCGGTGGAACAAATTTGTGGCATGGTGCACAGCAAAGGCTGTGGATCCCCTTTCTGCCCCTCTTTCTGAGGTTCTCCTCTTTCTTCTTTCTTTGGCCCAGCCGGGCTCTGCTCTGGGCACCTTGAAGGGTTATCTTGCTGCAATCTCTGCTTTCTTAAGGCTTCCTGATCAGCCTTCTCTTTTCAAGTCCCCTGTTGTCTCCCGTTTTCTCAAGGGCATTACTCATATGTTCCCTCCTGTTCCATTCGTAATGCCTCAGTGGGACTTGAACCTTGTTCTTACTTTTCTGATGTGCGCTCCCTTTGAGCCCCTTCACAACTGTCCACTTCGTCTACTGACTCTGAAAACTGCCTTCCTGGTGGCTATCACCTCCGCTAGGCGGGTGAGTGAGCTCCAGGCTCTGTCAGCTAAGCCTCCCTTCCTTTCGGTTCATCCGGATAAGGTTGTCCTCCGGACCCGTCCTTCTTTCCTTCCTAAAGTCGTGACTCCCTTTCACATCGGGCAATCTGTCACTCTGCCCACCTTCTTTCCGCCTCCGCATCCTTCAAAAGATGAAGGCTCCACCGTCTGGACCCAAAACGTGCGCTGTCATTTTATTTGGCCTGCACAAACCAGTTCCGGGTGGACGACCAACTTTTTGTTGGATATGTAGGTGCGAAGAAGGGTAAAGCTGTGCACAAGCGCACCATCTCGCGATGGGTCGTGTTGTGTATTAAACTCTGCTATTCTTTGGCGAAAAAGGACCCTCCTGTTGGGCTGCGAGCCCATTCCACCCAGGCCACAGCGGCGACAACTGCCCTGGGACGGGGAGTCCCCTTGCAGGACATCTGTCAGGCGGCGACGTGGGCTTCACTGCACACGTTCGCCAAGCACTATTGCCAGGACAGCCAAGTCCGGAGAGATGGCCACTTTGGCCGTTCTGTTCTCCAGGACTTTCTGGTGTGATCTTGGTTCGCAGGCCCACCTCCGGGGTTGGTATTGCTGGGGTATCTTTTCTAAGGTGAGGAACCCATTCACGTGTAGGTTACCGGGGAATCCCTTGCAATTAGCATTTTGCTACTGGGCGGGAGGTGGGATTGCTGCATTAGCGCAATATCAATATTATGCCTGGTGAGATATGCCAGAACTTTCCTCAACTTTCTATAGTCAATTAGCCCTCGAACATTCCAGGTCCAGTATATTAAGCTGGTTGGGTTGTTTTTTAGGTCTCGCCTGACCCAGCGCATGCGCTGGTCTGGCGAGACTTATTGAGAGGGCTCCAAAAAGTGCTACCAGGCCAGCCTAGAGCTACAGTGCATGTGATTACTTTCACTTTCGCGGCCGCACGGCCGCTTTGCATAGCCAATAGGTCTCGCTTTTGGGACCTTATAAATATTTAGTTATGCAACTGTTGCATGGCTAAACACTTATAAGGTCCCAAAGGCGAGACCTATTGGCTATGCCAATGCTTGTGTGTCAAGTAATTGGGTATAAGACCCATCTACCATAGATCGCTAACGCTTGTGTGATTTTCAGCACCGCTATGCAGCAAATTACTTCATTCCTAGTCAGTACTGTTTTCTCTGTTTCATAGCTAAGACTTACAACGTGTCTCTGAGCCCCCCCCCCCCCCCCCCTCTCACACCATGCATATCCCAACTTTGTCTTGGCGAAATCCCGCTAACAAACTCTTTGCTTCTACTGCTTGTTCATCTAAAACTGTTCCAACCAACAAACCGGAAGAAAAATGAAAAAATTCCAGGTTGTGGTGCACACAGGGGCAGATGTTGCCTGAGCCCTGCACACCAGTTGGAAAACCAAGTGTGACTGTTCAGTCGTACGCCATCAAGCAAGTAATGTGCTTCCAACGAACATTGTAATATAGACATACCAGAACCATATAACTCTCCATCAAAGGGGTATTCAGCTTTACATATCTCTGGAGAATACTATACCGAACTGTATGTAACTTAATGCCTTTGTAGCTACCATATACACTTTTCTCAAAAATCTGCGCTAACTTCTCCAGTAAACCTCTGCCCACGGTTAATCTTTGCAGATGTCTGCCCCCACCCCGCAATGACTTATCTACTAAACATAATGAATCATCATTCAGTCTTGCTCGTCTAGGCTGCCTCCTGCAGCTTCCCCATGGGTAGGCGAAGACTTCTGGCAGGTTCTGTCCTTTGTCCACTCCTTCAGGGCTTTTTGTAATTTTTTAGGGTCAATGAAGATGCCCCTGTCTATTCAATCGTAGGCTCGCCGGGTACAGCATGGCGTAGTCCAGTTGTTGTTCCCGCAGTTGCTTCTTCAACGGCGCAAATTGTCTGCATGCCTCCTGCACCTGTACCGTGAAATCCGGGTACAGCGAGATTTCTGACCCCTCTTAATGAAGTCTTTGCTTCTCTCGTGCTGCTTTCAGCGCTGCATCCCTGCCTCTGTAATTTACCAATTTTGCGATGATCGGCCTTGTTGCAGTTCCAGGGAGAGGCCTGGGACCTAGCGAGCGGTGCGCATGTTCAACTATAAACATTGCGGAAAAAGTGTCACGACCAAACAATGTCTCCAGTAGCTTTTCGACAGAAAGTTCCATATTGCTCACGTTGGTGGTCTCCGGAAGGCCCGTAATTCGTAAGTTACTTCTCCTGGAGCAAGCCTTGAGGTCTTCTGCTTTATCCTGTAGAGAGAGCAGCAGTTTCCCCATTTGCTTCTTTTCTGAGGTAAGTTCTGTTTGGGCTTCGTCCACTTCCCTGACTCAGCGTTCCGTCAAGTCCTGTCTCACCGCCTGTTTATCCATGCGTTCTGACAGATGGTCCATGTGCAGTGCCAGGGAGTCTATCTTGCTGTCAATATGAAACAAGCTCTTTTGTAAGCTTTTTTGCATCAAAGCCAATATAGCCCGAATGTCTCCTGCTGTTGGGACCGGGTCATCTTCGTGCGCGTCCGGGCCCTCTTTGTAGTCCTTCTCTCGGTTCCTGGCCTTCCGTCGTTCAAAGTGGAGCTTAGGATGCGACTTATCTACCTTTCCCATGGCGACACGAGGATGGTATGTCTTCACTCCAGCGTCACCGCTTCTCACAGAATCATGGTGCTACACACCTCGCCTATGTCCGTTAAGCTCGCTGCCAATAAAGTTGACGCTCCCTAGTCATACGATACAGCAGTCATTAGGTGACACTCTGCACAGTTGAGGGTGCAGGGGTGGGTGGGGGGGAGGGAGGAACCCCGCTACTCACTCAGAGGAACCTGTTCCTTGGCTTGATGGCCCTCGATCTCTCCAGCTCCTCCTTCTTCACAAGTTGTGTTCGTAGAGCGTGCGACAATCTGCAACAGCCAAGAGTCTCAACTTCAATGCACACAGCAGCAGCTTGGCAGACAAGGTCAGTATCGGTCAGGTCTGCCACCAGCAAGCACCTGTCAATTAGTCCTGCTATCTTCCGCGTTGTCACCTCGCCCCTGCAATCTGTCTAGTGTTGCAATTCAGAGAGGCGGCAGTGGCACTGATCCAGCTACATAGTCCTGATTCGTGTGGTCGCTTGTGTGCGCTTGAGCACATGCGTCCCACCACCGCGCAGCAAAATATATCAATCTCTGCCCCAGAGCAACAACTCCCGGTACCTCAGGGTCTCCGCACGTTCCACCCAGCAGTCTCGCAAGTGGCACTCAGCGAGTCTAAGTAGGAAATCAGCGCCAGCCCCGGGAGCAACTCGCCCGTTAGTCACTTTAGCCGCTGGGGACCCAGACCTCCTCACCTCCGCATCGTAGCCTGGGTCCTCGGATGTGTGGCTGCAGCGGGGGTATACAAAATGGCCGCAGCCGGCTCCTTCTCGCCGCCACAGCCCGAGGATTACTCTCTACTGCTGACCAGGGGCGGAGGGAAGCACAGTAAGTCAGGGGCAGAGGGGCTCACATCCAGTCGAGTGCAGTCCCACTCGTGTTTCACCTGCTTCCACTGTGGCGACTTTGATCCAGGCCCCGCCGCAAGCGTCGGTGCCACCAGCCAGTAGCGCACTCCACCAGACTCGCTTCGGCAGGGGCCGCCCCTTTAAGACATGTATTTGTGTGGGCAGCCTCTTCTTCCTCGAGCGTCGGCCTCACCCGCTGTCCCTCGAGGCTACCCAATCTTTCGCTGTGCCCAACACAGCCCCCTCTGTACTATATTGCCCTGACGGAAGATGAGCACCCACGGGCCATCTCCAGCGCCGCCGTCAGCTCCACCACGGAGGGCCCGTTGCCCGCTTTGATTATCAGCTGCGTTGAATGTGGGCTGCCAATCCGGGCAAAAAAACGGCTCAAATTAACCACAGCAGACTCCGGTTCCGATGGCAACACAGGTTCTGTCAAGAGGTGAGCACAGATGTGCGGATAATATAAGGGTATTTCGATGGCTTGGCGGAGCCCGGGAAATATGCGGCCAGAGAGAGAGAGAGACAGAGAGAGACACAGAGAGACAGAACCGATACCGATAGGGTTTAGGCTTCAATGCAGTTTCAGGGAAAGCACATACGCCCTGGGTACCTGCTTAGCAGGAACTCAGGGCACACTCAGTCAAAGCACTTCAGCAAAAAGTGGGGGCAACCATGCAGAAAGAGGGCACTTTCTCACAACCGTCCACCCATTTGAGTGGATATTCCAGTATAAATGGGGATTTGGACCAATTAATTTGGATCCCAGATAGTCCACCAAATTTGGTTATTTCGCGGAGTATGGGGGTTGTGTTTTCCACTGGATCATTAATATATAGCGTTATGTCATCCGCGTATAGCGAGATTAACAGGCCTCTTGTGGAAAACCCCACCCCTCTATTAGCATGATGTTGACGTAGCCGAGCAGCAAAGGGTTCCATGGCTATGGCGAAGAGGAGCGGAGACAAAGGACACTTGTGCCCCTAGTGATAGAAAAACTCTCTGCTCATAGACCGTTTACACGCAGTCTGGCAGTGGGGCCAGCATATACAAGCCCGATCTGAGCTATAAATGCCGGGCTGAAACCTAGTCTGCTTAAGATGGTAAATAAATAGGGCCATTCAAGTGAATCGAAGGCTTTAGTTGCGTCTCGCAACACAGCTGCTGCGGGAGTCTCAGGGTTTAAATAATGAAGTAGGGCAAAGAAGGTTCTCAGATTTCAGGCTGTTGATCTACCTGGGATAAAACCAGATTGGTCCGGCCTAGCAATCAGGGGAAGTAGGGGCAATTAATTTAGCGAACATTTTATTGACGACATTGATAAGAGATAGCGGGCGACAGTGGGATCTTTGTCAGGCTTTAGCAACGTTAATATTCCTGCTTCGCGCATCGTGTTTGGGAGACGACCAGTATCGAGCGATTCCTGGTATACTTCCAACAACTGTGGGGCTATTAATGCTCTGTAGGTTTTTTAAAAGGAAGTGGTCAGGCCATCTAGGCCCGGGGCCTTGTCATTGGGGAGGCTAATAATGACCTGAATTATATTTTCAATCATGTATGGTTCATCTAGATATTCTCTATGTGCTGTATCTAGCCAGAGTAATTCTAGTGATTCTAAATATGTATGCAGCTCCTCCTTCATGTCTAGGATAGTAGAGGAATATAAAGTAGAATAGAAGTCTGTAAGGTGATCAAGTATCTTTTGCGATCCTCTAATCGGTTCACCTTTTTCATTCCTTAATTCTGTGATGAGGGCAGAGTCTCTCGGGGGCCCAAGCATGGCTGCCAGTGTTTTGCCAGGACGGTCACCCTCCCCGTATCTTCAAGCCATACTATCTTTCCCCAAGAATTTCACCTCTCGATTCGCCTCCCCAGTGTATTCAGAAAGGAGAGCTCTAAGTGAGGCTAAGTGGTCGCCAGTGTTGAAAAAACTAGTTTCCCTATCTTTGATTTGTGCCGCAAGTGTCTGGAACCTCTGTCTAATCGACTTCAATACACCCGCCTATTTAGCAATACAACATCCCCTTATGACAACCTTAAAGGCCTCACACAGTGTACCCACCAATTCAACCGAATCCTTATTGTCAGTAAAATAGTCACTGATGTCCTTCCTGATTTCCTCCCGGAAGGCAGGGTCAAGCAGGGCTAGAGGGGTGGGAAGCCTCCATGCAAAAGGGGTTTTGGCTGGAGCCGGGATTTCTAGCTTCAACAAATAGGGGCGTGATCAGAGATGGTGCGCGGCAAAAGACACACCTCCAAGGTCCACATGGAAATGTCACGGGAAACCAACCTGTATCAGGCATAATGGTGTGAGGTGATACAGGATCCCACTGCGCTATCTGGGTTGCGGTTTCTCCATATATCTACCATGTCGTTTGTTTGAATGAGAGAGTTAAGATCTTCACTTGTGCGGGGATGCAGTTTCTGTGCCACTCCCTTTCTGTCTAAGGATTCATTTAGAATGGCATTGAAGTCTCCTCCCCAAATAATAGCGTCACAGCCCAGCCCCGCTATTTGTGCCCATACATTATGGAAAAAATCTGGTTTGTCTGTGGTATGGCCGTAAATAGCCGCAAATACAATCTCCACTCCACATAATGAACCTTTAAGAATGACAAATCTCCCCTCGGTGTCAAAGTGTGCATGTGTAGATTTCCATTCCAATCCTCTGCGCGTGAGGATAGCAACTCCCCTTGCAAAGTTGGAATACCCAGTGGCGTACATCTCACCCCAATATCTGTGATGCAGCTTACTGTGGGATGCGTCAGATAGGTGTTTTCCTGCAGAAAGCAGCATCTTGTGTCATATTAAATATGCCTGAGTAAGCCTAACCTTTCTATGGTCGTTCAGACCTCTAATATTCCACGTTAATAACCTTAGTGTGTACATGTACGTTTGATGTAATATATCCAATATTCATTATATAAACACCCGACATAACCCTGATGAATTAACTTAAAATATGCCGATCTGTTTGGTGTATAAGTTTGAAAAGACCATCTTTCGTTGTCCCGAGCGGGTTGTCCAATCTTGTCTAGTAGCTGACACATACTGCTTGACCAATTAACAAAATTCTGCTGTGCTACAACCCTAGTCCCAAACCCCCCACCCACACTAACCTCCCAATTAGGTTGTGCAATATCATCCCACCCCACCCAAAACTGCAAACTGCCTCCCAACATAGGCAAAGAAATCAGGTACGGGAGATCTCCCTAGGGGCGAGGTGTCCCCGGTATACACCCTTGTCGAAGACCAGGTGGCTGAGCGTTTTAATGAGAGAACAATTAGAGTTACCCATTATCTTGTTTATGAAACTGTTTAGGTCGAACAGCGGAGTGAGCATACAACTAACAATGCTTTAGCACATAATATACAGGCCATCCACCACACTCCTTACCACCACACTCATTACTTATGTTAGGCCTTTAGTTTACATTCACAGCAGATGGGTACTGTTAGGGCTCCATTCTCCCTCCAACTGTAGCCAACTCCCTGGCTTCACCCCTTACACGAGCACCAGGTTGTCATACATGCATCAAAGCATCCACACTCTACAGCATGCCTACTCAGACTGTACATGCACAGACACATCACATCAGTAAAATATCGCTTATGGCTTTAAATATTTTGTCCCTCATTATGAGTTCTCTATTACCTCTGCTGAAAGATACTGGCATCGGACTTAAGAAGTCGGGCTTATATCCCCCATTAGTTATTGGAGTTTACAAGTTATTCCACCCTAAATGGGGAATAATACATGGACCAAAGAATACTAGGTCCAATTCCTCATGGTTTTCCACCTTGGTGAAATTAAAGGCCCAAATTCCCACATCTTTCCTTTCTCCTTGGAGCAATATTGCAGGCAATCGTTTATTAGCCCTCTGTGGGAGTTTGTGCGGGGAGGGGGGCGGAGGCCAGACTTTCTTTTACTTCGGCTGGGGGAAGCCTTTTCTGCTTGTCCCAGATGTTGAAGTAGGAGTGTTGTTGTAATGAGAGCCTTAATGTATTGTGTTTAATTATTCTTTATGTATTGTTTCTGATGATCTTATTTACCATTTTAGTGAAGAAATCTAATGAAAAACAGTTGGCTGGTGAACACAAGCCCCTCAACAGAAAAGCAGCTCTTATTGCCAAGGCAGCTTTGGAAAATGGCGACTCTTTAAGCAAAACTATTGAAGCAGTAGTGAAATCCTCTGTGGAAAGAGAGGCTTTCAGGAAAAGCTTGCCAGATGAGCTGTTAGCAGGTGCAGAAGATGTGAGTGCTCTAGCTCAGAGATTAAATGTGTATGAATCACATGCACTTAATTTGCTCGCAGATCTAGCTCTTAGCTCGGGGTCAGCCTATGGTGCAGTAACCTTTGGCGAAGACTTATCAATAGAGGAGCAGCAGGCTCTCTTGGGAGAGAAACTGGCACGAACTGTTTCAGATCATGAATATTCAAGGGCAAACAAACTTCCTAAGGGCAGCAGTCCTATTCTCAGCAGTCTCTGTAAATCTCCGCAGGCGACTAATCTTGAATTAGAAAATAACACTTCAGCTGAAGAAATCCATACAAGGCAAGGGTCCGCAAGAGGCCATGGATCTTTTTCAAAGGTGCATCCAGGTTCTGCCTCTCCCAAAAAAGTAGCTCTTGAACACTCTTATGCTTCATCAACTGCAGAACATGCACGAAGAGGTCAACTTCTTAAAGGGGTCCCACCATCTAACACAAGAAACCGGGGCAAAGGCTGGCAGGAAGGGGCTCCCATTGGGAGAGTATTGCCCTTCAGGCCTCAGGAGGACACTGCAGGTTCACCAAAGGAATCAGAGTTTTTGACTGAGAAACGGAAGAGGGGCATTATTGGTCAAAATAAGGGATTTGTTTGTCCACGTACTGTGTTCAGGCGGTATGGAAAGGTTAAAGTGACTTTTAATTGGGAAAAAGATTATCTCTTCCATGGTGACAGCAAATACACTAGTGATCCGCTAGAGAAAACGATCAATCGAGCTCTGCATGGGTAAGTGGTGGGCTAATGTTTTTTTATTTAATTTGTCAACTATTGTGTTGCACATTTTGAGCATTACTAATTTCTTTGAAACAAACATCAACATAAAAATTTCTTCTTCAATATTTTATTGACGTTTTCCTAATAACTAACTCATGGCCAGAAAATGTGTTTGCAGTAACTTGAATGTAAGCAACTCATCAATTTTAGAATGCAATATCTATTAGCATCTCTGTCTTTTGTGTTCTGAACAGCACCCAGTGCTAACTGGTGGGCATCATCTTGTGTCCTTGCTGCATGCTGACATTTATTTTTCAAATTTTTATTTACAGAAAGGAACATTGCAAGCAAATGGACACTTTGGAAAAGGCATTTTAACAGTTTGCGTAAAGAGTAAATTGAAGAGGCTACCGCAAATGACGGTGCGCCCATACAGAGTGTCACAGTTAGTTATTGAGTGGAAAGGGGTCGGGAGCAGGTGAAAGTTGTAGATGTGATCGGAGTTGCCCAGCTTTGAAGGAATGACAGGAGTAATTGCCACAGTCCGGTCCAGTCCTTACTGCCACCCAATTCCTTCCGTTGGTTATGGGGGTTAGATCAGGTTGTCTACTGTTTGTGGCATCACCAGTAGAGGGTCTAGGTCACCTAATTGAAGCCATTTGAGGTGTCCAAGCTGTTGTTGGTAGTAAAGATGTGTGGGACCCCTCCCTGTCAGTGGTCCTTGTACCCAGTGTGCTCTCTTCTTGGAGTAGAAAGGGGTGAGGTCAGATGGTGTGACAAAGGAACAGAACCAGTTTTCTAAGAATGTCAGTGGGTCATGGCCCTCGATCCCCTCAGGTATGCTAAGTATTCGGACATGGCTTCTCCGCATCCTATGACCTTTCCTCAAGGTTTCGTACTTGTTTCTGCAGGTTTTGAATGGAGCGATGTTTCTCTGTGGTTGTATCTGAGCCAGCATTTTCTCCCCTTCTGTCACTTTTTCAGCTACTTTGCAGTGGTCGTCCTGGAGAAAGCCCAGTTCAGCCTCTAGGGAACCTAGTTTGGTTTCCATCCAGATGCGGAAGCTTCCTATTGCTTCCAGGGCTGCGTCCAGCTTTTCGCTATGTTATGGGAGGGCTGCTGTTAGGCTTCCCTTGCAGGCGTATCTGGTGCCAGAGTTGGTAGCACGGGGTTAGTGATACCTGTCTGGGCATGTTCGAGTGCAGCCTACTCACAGCTCTGCTTCCAGGTACTGCAGAGGGTGGGTCCTTTTGAAGGCCTGCCACAGGGGAGGTGGGCGAGTTAATACTGGTCGGCGGGTTAAGTCCAGGTCGGAACTCAGCTGTTCCAGAGGGACAGATCATAGCTACGCCGTTCCGGATGTGGATTAAGCTGTTTGGAGGTACTCGGGGGTTGCGGGGAGACCCCCCTCCCCTGTCATCCGCAGCGTCCTGGTGGTGATTTTTCTCCTCAGGAGCCTGTTGGGCAGAGGATGTTGTGGAGCAGCTGTCCTTATGGAGAAGGAGCGAAGTCGCTCTCTCCAAGTCCTTCTTTACTGCAAGAGATTTAGCTTGATGCAACAGTCCGTGGGGGCCTTCGCCAGTCAGTGGGTCTCCCAGTTGCCGCAGTCCATCCAGCGGCATGGTGTTGTGCTGGTGGCTGTTCTTCAGGGTGCTCAGCGTGGCTGCCATCAGCTGAGGGTGGGGGAGAGCCAAGTCGCTCCTCCCGCAGTCTGTCTGCCTTGTTTTTTTTTTACTGGGCTTAACAGTCTGTTGGGGGGGGGGGTCCCCCCCCACTGTTCAGCAGATTCCCCGGTCTGCACAGTGTTCCCCAAGGTCAGCACCTTCAATGGGGCCTGGGAGTCCATGGCCTGGTTGCTCCAATCCCTGGTCCTGCAGTGGGCACTGCTTCTGCCCCCAGTGGTCTTCGCTGCGGGATGGGAGGGTTGGCCGCCAACTGCCCCCTCCCGGTTGGTCTTTCGTCATGCCACCAGCGTGGAGGGCGCACTGCATTGTCAGGAGAAATGCGAAGCAGACAGAAAACAGTAGACCCTGATTGGCTCTTGGGGGAGGGGGTGTCTGACTCTCCCCCTTGCTGCCCAGGGGTGATGCATGCAGCCTCGGTCGCAGCTGTTCACCGCCGTGGTTCCAGACAGTCAGTGAGAGGGGGAGCCAGGAATCCAGGTGCTGTGCGCCACCTGGTCCGCAGGCTGTGAGGCCCTCCAAGGATCCAGCACCTGCCTTCATCCTTAGGGCCCTTCTGCCCGTCATATGCTTGTCTGGTCCAGGTGGATCACCATGCGGGGTGACCACATCCTTGCTTGTACCCCGGGCTGTAGCCGGTCTCAGACAGGGGCCAGGAGGGTCAGCGTGTGGGAATGTGGGTCAGGCTGCGATCGCCGGTGTCCTTGTCCCAGGCCCAGTACGTCGAGCGATCGGCTCCATGGTAGTCCCAGCTCAGCTCCTCGAATTCTGGCATGCAGGTCTGGGCCAGTTGGGTGTCTGGACTGAGCCCAGCGCCTGGATTGAGTCAGCAATGGGGCTGACAGTCCAGAGCTCTATCCTTGGGCAGCTGCCATCATGGCCCGGTAAGCCACTCTCCCATATTGAAGTAACTCATAACTTTCCCCCTACCCAAAAGGTAGAGACACTACTGCTAAACCTTCAGTGTACTCACCAGTGCATTTTCTTTCTCCATAACAGTCACCATGCAGGACCTTGGACCATGAGCGTGTACTGGATCCACATGATCCTTACCATGAGTCCATCCTAAATGAGGATGGAGATGGTCCCTGCACTATTATAGTGTGAATCCCTAGGAAGTTCCATTTTTCAAGCCTTAGCCTGTAAAGGGATCGCAACCAGATCACACAACAATGTATCGCACAGTAGTCCAGAGAACTGCAGAAAACCATATTGTGAAGTTGCATGTTATTAAAGAGACTTTCTTTTTAAGACACTAAGCCTGAGAGGTCGGTTCAGTTTCTGCTCATGCTTGAGCATGATCAAGTGTCGGGCAGCAAATTTCATAGACCCTTTAAAAAAAGGGAGGTAGCTCCAAGAGTCACAAATAAATATAAGACGGAACAGGAGGACCCCTTATATATCAGAGTTCGGCTACCATCTGACTCTTTGATAGTTTGTCTAGATCAATATGAGAGAAAAAGACTTAGAGATTCCTTTAGCTTCCAATGTTGATAGACTCTTAATCATAGGGGAATGAATCACTAGTGTCAATGAATCAGAGCCTCATATATGTTGTATCTGAGATCCTCAACCACACTTTCACAGTGCACGGCATATATTTTTTCTCCGCTCGTGTGGTAAGGTGGGTAGTGTCATCATCATGTTGTAATCACTTGAGGGTTCAGTTCTCCAAGTGATTAACTAATCTGCACCAGGAGGGAGACTGTCTGGGTGGTTCACAGTTGTGAAGCGTGTCTAGTGATTAAAAATATCTCCTATCCTGTATAGAAGACTTTTAATTGATCAGGATAGGGATATGATTAAAAGATATGGTGGTGCGTAAGTGGATTAGTGATTGGTCCACAGCACCTGGTGGGGTTTTGTCCTAAGGGTTGCTCTTACGAGTCAGGTGGCCTTCTTCTGGACCGTGGTGTGAGAGGGAGGCCTTTAATTTTCAGATCACCTTTTTTTTGAGAGGGTGAGTACATTCACTTACCCTTCTTCGTCAGTGAGCGTAATGGCTCGGGGCTTACGCTGTCATATGTGCAGGCTTTACCTATGACTTTTTGAAAGAGGCTTTAGTCCTCGTAAGGACATGGGAGAAACTGTCAGTCCTTAATTGCAGACCATCTCCGCAGGCTTTGGTGCGGATCTCCTGATCCTGAATGGGTTTCTTGGAAAAGGGTCGCTGGAGGAGGAGCCAGGCTGGTAGGGCTGGGGCCAAGTCCGTTATTGTCTACTTCTCCAATGCTGCACGGGTCTTCGGTCCTTCTTCTTCATAGGTCGTCTAATCCGAGGAACATGTTTCAGGATAGCCCTTAAATATTAAACATAAGGAGTGTAACTGAAGTTGGGGGGGATATAGCTAATGGTTACTGTTCCCTAGGGTGACTAAACGCTTTGGGGAGAGGGTAACATCCCTATTCCTAATGTGCCTAATTCTCTAAACCAAAATGGAGAATTTTCAAGAGAGGGGTTCACCTCCGCTCCTGGCTACCTTAGGGGTGTGCCAGGCCAAGGTGGACACTCCTACTCTGCTTACTAATTTTCCCGTCTCTACTGCTGCCAATAACTGGGGCTAGGACAGGAGAATGGGCATCTCCACTAGTTGGAGCTGTCCAAATCAGCATAACACAAGGTAAGAGCATTTGAGGATCACCTCCAAGTGTTGCTGTTCCTGCTAGGGGCAGGTCAGAAGCACCTCCACCCAGAGCAGACTTTTTTTCTGACCTCCGTGAGCATAAAGGCCCTCAACCATTGTATTGCTTTGCTCTCCCAAATAATAGAAAATACCGCCCTCCCACATGGAGGTACAAACATGGCAAAGAAATAAAAACACCAGGAAAGGGATTTCACTCTCATAAAATGAGGCACATCAAAAGACAGTTCTCAGAATAAGGCTTGGGATTTTAGTTGTGCAACACTCTCTAACAAAAAGGCTTTCCCAGATGTCAAATGAACAACATTGAAAAAGAGAGAGAGAGAGAGAGAGAGAGAGAGAGAGAGAAAAAAAGAAAGAAATAATATCACACTTATAAGTAAGCAAATACAACTGTTAAATGCATGGAATAAAAAACACCGCAAGAAATCAGAAAGATATATACACTAAATACATCAGATGATTATAACCACTGAAGACTTGAATGTGCACACAGACACACTCACACATCATAATGAAAACACCTCAGATGACTATAACCATGGGAAACTTGAATGTGCACACAGACACACTCACACATGACAAAGTCAATAATCAAAAATAAAACACCTCACAGGCTACGAACACTACATCTCAGCCCACTCCAGACTGGGGGATTTACAGCCGAGGTTAAGAGACTCAGCAAGCCATGTTCTGCTACACTGTGGTAGACGCGTCCATCTCCATTCTGGTTAAACAAATCTCGGTTTCCAAGTCAACAAATCCCAGTTTTATAATCTCAAAGTACACTAGAAGTTTCCGAGAGGCCCTCCTCTGCGCCAAGGAAACTTACTGGAGTTGGCCACTCTCCATGCAAGCATTTCAAAGGCAAAAGAGTTCTCAAGTATCCTTCTGCACTCTCACATGTTCCAGCCCCTTATCTTAACAAAGCTTGAAAACAATCTCTGAAAGTACAGAAAACAACCTTGAACGTGAATAGCCTAAACAACTTGAGTAACCAGGGCCCTGCCTGTGTGCGGAAAAGCTCAAGCCAGACAGAGTCAGAATTCAAGATGAGGGCATGTCAAAGCCAATAGTAAGAACTTCATAATACTTCCCAATGTACAACACAATGCACATTTGTGCACCACTGCCTATAGCACTACACACTTCATCTTCCAATGTACATCATAATGCACATTTGAGCACCACTGCATATAACACTACACTCCGAGACCGAGAAGTACATGCCACACCTCTCTCTCTCATGCTTTCAAATGCACATTCCACACGTTCTGTTCCTGGCAAGGCTGTTTTACTCTGTGAAAGCACTCCCTCTCTAAAACTACAAGGAGACACGAAATAAGTTTGCAAGGAAAAGTGAACATGCAGGAAAAATGATGTGGTACATTTAATGACACCTAAAGTCAAATAAAATAATGGTGTCAAAGGTTATCACGTGGTCCCAATATATGGGAGTGCCTCTGGCACTACACCCATGAGACCAGAAACATATCTGGTGGTGGCCGGCTGGCTGGCTGGCAGGGACCGGCCAGCCAATACACTAGAAGTTGGTCGTTTTTCAGGGGGCATTTCTAAGATGCCCTCAGAGGGCATTTTATAATAATTCAATTACTGGCATCGGTGTGAGTTTATTATGCTGAGAAGTTTGTTACCAAACTTCTCAGTCTTCAGTAAAGCCATCATGGAGCTGTGGTGTTTGTGTTGACGAACTCCCAGACCATGTTTTCAAAGTGGCTTCACTGCACTTAAAGTGTCCAAGAATAAAGTAAGACACTGTAGGGGCATATTGTGCATGCAGCTATGCCATCACCTGTGGTATAGGGCACCCTGCCTAAGGGCTGTAAGGCTTGCCAGAGAGGTGACTTACCTATGCCACTGGAAGGTGCGCCATGTCGACTCTTTTAGTTTAGCTACACCACAACACATAGCCTGCAATGGCAGTGTGTAGGTGTTAGGTGTGGGGTCCTTTAGGGTGGCACAATATATGCTGCATCCCTAAGGGTCCCTCTCTGGTCACAAGGCCCTTGGTACCAATGGTGCCTATTACAAGGCACCTATAAGTGTGCCAGAGGTTTACCATTTGTGGGAGCAATGGTGCAGTTTTGGGGAAGCCCCAAGGGCCTAGGAACCTCATTGGCAGTGATCCAGGTCACACTTAGTCAAAGGGCATCAGACACCAGACAAAAAGTTAGGGAATGACCATGCAAAAAGGGGCACTTTCCTACAACCTTGTTCTGTCTTTAAGATGCCAATCGTGAAATGATTCATAAAGGGTCTTAAAATAGTTATCCCACCAGGAACACTACCTATGTCCACAGCTCATGGCCCCCCCTTTTATGCCGTGGCATTCTTGTCACATTAAATTTTGCTCATGGAAAGTAACCTTCACAATTACTTATTTGCACAGTTAGTGAATTGCAATCCTTGACAGTAGAGAGGAACTTTTCATTCACATTCAGAAGGATTCACAAAGAACAAGCTCACTTTCTGACCAAGGCTGTCTCCCCATTCCATGTTAGTCAAACTCTTGACCTACTGATCTCTTTTTCCCAACCTCATCTGGCTGCACAAAGAGCATTACTCACATTGGATGTAAAAAGAGCACTAATGTATTACATTATTAATTGTACCAAATATATAAGGGAAACAAATAACTATTTCTTGCTTTTGCTAAGCTCCTGTTTCTATAATCATATTTCCAACTCTGTGCTTTCAAGATTGATAGTGAAGTTTATTCATATCTGTAATGCCAAAGCTTCACACTGTATCTAGAGCACATGCCATTTGTAAAAAAGGAGCCGCTTTGGCAGTCCTTGGATTTATACGGCTTACTGACATCTGCAAAGTAGCTGCATAGTCCACATCGCACACCTTCACAAAGCATTACCGGGTAGACATTCATGCAAGAAGCACAGGTCGGTCAAATAATTCTTAGAACATTTTTGCAAACATCAGCGTCATTTTCTCGAATCTACATTTAGGGAGATAGCACTGATTTTAGTTCTGTGCAAAGCATGTAATCTACAGCTACACACCGAAAATGTTACTTACCTGTAACTATTGGTTTGTAGTGTGTAGTGCTGTAGATTCATAAGCACCATCCCATCTTCCAGGATGCAAGCTTATGTTTCAGATGTTTCTCATTACTATGCATACATTTTTAACATGTTCTCAGTGCTCTTGTAAGACATTTTTTTCTTCTTTCAAACAAATGTATTTAAATTTTTGAACAAAAAAAGATGTGTATTATGTAAATCTGGCCATACGGTACGTTTCAGGTCTGAATGATCGTATGGGAAATACATCTGTCAAGCACAATTAGAGCAAAATATAACATTGTTAATATAGCGGACCATATAGGAGCACTGTGCATGCAATTAAAAGAAACCATATGAAAATTAAACATAGGCAAACGAATCTTAGAACAAACCCCCCCCCCCCCCCAACTAACCCTAACTTGCCATGGGCTGTGCACATCGCATAAAGACAGCAATTGAAAAGGTGACATATGCATGAGCCACAGTAGGAGTTAAAAAAGTGACTGACCCGATACAATGTGGAATAACATCCGTGTTGATGGTCAGGTGAACTAGAAAAAACAGAGGAAAATAACACTAGTCATCATCGCTCTGGGACTTGAAGGTCTCGAACAGATCATCCCGCACGAAGGGAATAGGCTGTTTCCAGAGACCACGGTAGTCTTCCCTGCGTAGGGCACAACCCGTAGCTGTACCCCAACGTATGACCTCAGCTCACCAGCTGCCATAAGTGGAGAATGAGGGGACTTCCAGCGTCTGATGATCTGACCCTTGGCAAAATGGAATGACAATACCACAAATCCTATCATACTTTTAGAATTTGTGGGGCAAGGATACAATCCCAAGAGACCGGGGTCCACCGGATTCCATTGGTTAACCCCCAAAAGTTCAGAAAGAGTGTCCTGCACATCTCATATCCATAACATATGCAACAAATCAGCAGAGTCTGCCTCAGACAATTTGTAGAAGCCGCTGGGAAAAGTTTGAGAACTTTCAGTTGCATGAAATAAGCCCTTTGTGAGAGTGAAAAATGTATAAATTTAAATTGTGAATTGCGAGTTATCATACTTGGGTATTCAAGGAGAAAGCGTCATTCCTTGTCAAGTAGTACACAACCCAGTTCTTCCTGCCAATGGGCCTGTAAGGGTGCCAATGCAAGTAAGTGGGTGTGTAAGCCTTTATAAAGCCACTTGACCAGATGCCTGCCAATACCCAGCTCATATATTGCCTGAACAAAGGAACGTATCTCTGGTTCTGACACTGCCCTGTTTGGCAGACCATGGGTCAAAGTAAAGTCTTGGTGAGACATCAAGAAGCCAACCTCGAACATATCCCCCATCAATGAAATCCCTCCTGTTTCCCAGGTTGCGAGTCTGACTGACGGAAGTAGACCTACATTCATCGGTAGACAATGTACTGGTGTGTTATGGGCATAATGCAGGGGTTGTTGGTCTATCTAAGAGCGTGTTTTCCAGTATGTGAGCGCATTGCTGTGAAACAACGGTAAGTGAGGGGGTCGTGCTGCTCGGCAGGAGTAAGGTCTTGTAGATGTATACTGGACTGCTTCCCTTCATTTCGCAAACTTTCACTCACTCTTTGAGTTAAAAACAATCTCAGATGGAATCGTTGTCCTGGTGTGCATGTGGGTCTCAAGGGGGATGACTCGTCACCTTGAAACCAAAACCTCTACTTCGTAGAAAAACAACTTGCAACTTCCTCATCCAGTACTAGTTGACAAGAGTGTGTCAAACATGTAAATCTACTGCACAGCAAGCCAATAGTTTCAAGTAAGTAATATTTTCCTTCTTGAATTTAATTTCCCTAGATATTTTAAGGTGTGCAAACTAAAAAGCCAAATAAGCCTTCCGGCGGCTCGGGCTCGAGCCAGCCTTCCAGCGGTGCCGACAAACACACCTCGGCACCGAAAAAGAAACCGGCCTCTACCTCGACACCGAGCTCTGCATCGAAGTCCTCGGTGTCAAAACCCAGCACTTCCGTACCCACGCCATCTTCGTTACCGACCAAACCCCATAAGGCCCTCGGCACCGACACTTCCACGCCGAAGCCCACCTCGGCACCGACCAAGAAATCGGAGGTTCCCAAGCCCAGTGCTAAGCACGGCACGGACAAGCTAAAAAGTCATCGGCCCCGAAGACCTCGGCGCCGACGGAACAAACATTGTCACAGGAACTGTTTACACCGGATCCCTTACAAAAAACTCTTACTAAGGATCCAAAAACTGGACATTTGGCACTCTCTTCCAAAAAGAGACATTTGGACAAACCGGCTCTGCCTCCACCTCCAAAGAGGAAGGACTCTGCTACCTCCCCTTTCAGAATACCTTCCCCACCTCCTCCACCCCCTCCGCCACCTCCACCCCCACCTCATCGCGCTCCGACCCCGTCTCCAGACGATGATGATCAGGGGGACCCATATCATGATCCAGGGGATGTGCCCCAAGACCCCACCCCTACAGGATCCCCAGACCCATGGGACAACTACAATAACCCAGATATTCCAGACGTCCCACAAGATGACCTTTATCCTTCCAGGCCATCTCCACCGGAAGACTCACTAGGTTTCCACCACCTACTTCAGAGGGCGTCATATTATCACGGGGTAGAGTTACACACTGACCCAGTGGAGGAGGATTTCCTCCTCGACACATTTGATACCGCACATAGGTCTACCTCCATACTACCTATGCTCAAGGGGGTGGTAAAACATGCGCCAGAGGTTTTTAAGGACCCAGTCAGGGCCAGGGTCATTAACCCACGCATAGAAAAAAGGTACAAAGCTGCCCCCACAGATCCTGCCTATATCAAAGGGCCAACGCCCCTAGATTCCCTAGTGGTTTCCACTGCACGAAAGAGGTCAAATTCCCAGGCGTCAGGCGAAGCACCACCACCTGACAAAGAGTCAAAGTTACTGGACGCGTCAGGAAAGCGCACTGCGTCACAGGCAGCCAATATATGGCGTATCGCCAACACCCAAGCGCTATTGGCCAGATACGATAGGGCGCATTATGATGAATTAGAAACCATAATGCACCACCTCCCGGAAAGATACAAAAATAGGGCCAATGAATTAATTCAAGAGGGTAAGACAATAACTAACACCTCCATACGCTGTGCCTTAGATGCAGCAGACACAGCCTCCAGGGCCATTAATACTAACGTCCTCCTCCGTCGCCATGCTTGGCTGAGAATATCCGGTTTCAAACCTGAGGTACAGGCCTCCATCCTAAATCATCCCTTTGACCAAGAACACCTATTCGGCCCAAAGGTAGATGATGCCCTCGAAAAAATGAAGGACACTGATATGGCGAAATCTATGGGAGCCCTGCAGTCACACCCTCCTAGGCGCTCCTTTCGTCGCTCTTCCTTTCGGAGTACGTCTAGAGGCTACTCCTTAGATAGCGCGTCCACTTCCTACAAATCCCCCACTCAGTCCACCTTCACAAGGGGTTATCAAAGAGGTGGCTATAGGGGCAATAACAATAAAGGCAGAGGCAAAACAAATACCGCCTGCTCTGCCACACCGCCTACCCAATGACTTCCCCCCGCTCCCTCCAGACCATCCCACTCCGGTCGGGGGCAGACTACAAAATTTCCTTCACGTCTGGGAGACCATCACCTCAGACAAATGGGTGACCCAAATTATTCGGTCAGGGTACTGCCTAGAATTAACATCTACCTCCCAAACATTCCACCCAGGCAACGCCCATAGTCACAAGAACATTCCACATTACTAAAACAGGAGGTAATCTCCCTCCTACAAAAACAGGCAATAGAACAAGTTCCCGCCAATCAGCAAAACTTAGGGGTCTACTCCCTATATTTTCTAATACCAAAAAGGGACGAGACTCTACGACCTATTCTAGATCTCCGGCCCGTAAACACATACATACATTCAGACCATTTTCACATGGTAACGCTTCAGCAGGTGCTTCCGCTCCTCTCCCAGAACGACTTCCTCACCACACTGGACTTGAAAGACGCATACTTTCACATTCCGGTACACCATGCTCACAGAAAGTACCTCAGATTTGTAGTGGACGGGCAACACTACCAGTTCAAGGTGCTCCCATTCGGGGTCACAACAGCAACAAGGGTATTCACCAAGTGCCTAGCGGTAGTGGCGGCACACCTCAGAAGACAGCACATTCACGTCTTCCCATATTTGGACGACTGGCTGATAAAAGCCACGTCCTACAACCAATGTGTACACCACACCGCCACTACAATCCAACTACTTCACCAACTAGGCTTCACGGTGAACCACCAAAAGTCCCAGCTAACACCATCCCACATAAAGCAATACCTCGGTGCCACAATAGACACCTCAAAAGCCATAGACTACCCCAATCCGGCCAGGATTGCAAGCATTCAGGCTTTGCGTCAAAGATTCATACTTCAACACTCCCTTCCAGCAAGAGTGTTTATGCAACTGATAGGGATGATGGCCTCTTGCATTTTCATAGTGCCCCACGCAAGACTCCAGATGCGTCCACTCCAAGAGTGCCTAGCGTGCCAATGTAACCAGGCCCAGGGGCAACTGACAGATCTGGTGTTGGTAGACGGTTGCACCCATCGCTCTCTGCAGTGGTGGAACACCACAAACCTTTCCAAAGGTTGACCGTTCCTGGACCCGGTTCCACAAATAATACTAACAACAGACGCATCGCTCTCCGGCTGGGGAGCTCATTTATTACACCTCACAGTGCAGGGCACATGGACGCCGCAACAAAAGTTACTCCATATCAACCATCTGGAGTTACTAGCAATCTCTTTAGCCCTAAAATCCTTTCAGAGACAGATTTTAGGCAAGGCAGTCCTCATTCGCACAGACAACATGACGGCCATGTATTACATTCAAAAACAAGGCGGCACACACTCTCCACAGCTCTCTCAACTAGCACAGAGCATATGGAGTTGGGCAATTCCTCACAAAATCTTTCTCCTAGCCCAACATGTACCAGGAGTCCAAAACACCATGGCAGATCTGCTCAGCAGACAGACGCAGCAGATCCACGAGTGGGAACTTCACCCGCAGGTTCTTCACCCGTTCTTTCAAATGTGGGGGCATCCGCAGATAGACCTCTTCGCCACCCACGAAAACAAAAAATGCCCAAGCTTCACCGCCAGATACCCACACCCATTGTCCAAAGGCAATGCGATATGGATGAACTGGTCAGACAAATTTGCGTACGCTTTTCCACCTCTCCCACTAATTCCATTAGTGGTGCGAAAGCTACAACAGCATTCCCTCACACTGATCCTAGTAGCTCCAACATGGGCCAGACAACCGTGGTACACTACGCTGCTGGAACTCTCGGTAGTACCACACCAAAAGCTACACCTCTTACCATGCCTCCTAACCCGGAACCATGGATCAGGCACCCGGACCCAGCTCAGCTCAACCTTGCGATCTGGCTCCTGAAATCCTAGAATTCGGATACCTAAACCTTCCCCCTGACTGTATGAACGTCATCAGAGAAGCTAGACGCCCTACCACTAGAGCCTGCTACGCTGCCAAGTGGAAAAGATTTGTTGTTTATTGCCATAACAACACAATCAATCCTCTAGACGTGTCTATACAACACATCATATGCTACTTACTCCATCTACAAAGGTGTAACCTAGCATATACCTCCATTTGGCTACACCTCACAGCAATTGCCGCTTACCTACAAAACAGGCAGCATCTATCACTTTTCAGAGTACCTGCCATTAAAGCCTTCATGGAAGGCCTAAAACGAATAATTCCCTCCAGAGTACCACCCTCACCTGTGTGGAACTTAAATATCGTTCACACAATGCTAATGGGGCCGCCCTTCGAACCTCTGCATAAATGTGAACTGCAATTTCTCACATGGAAAACAGCCTTTCTTGTAGCCATCACTTCCCTTAGAAGGGTCAGTGAGATACAAGCACTTACCATACAAGAACCTTTTCTTCAAATGCACCAAAACAAGGTTGTTCTCCGTACCAACCCAAAATTCCTTCATTTCCCCTTTTCACCTCAACCAATCGGTAGAATTACCGGTATTTTTCTCACAACCTCAAACTGTTGCAGAAAGGGCTCTACACACGCTAGATGTCAAACGAGCCTTACTTTACTATATCCAAAGAACACAACCTTTCAGAAAGACCAAACAACTGTTTGTCTCTTTCTCTCCACCACACAAGGGCAACCCCATCTCAAAATCAGGGATAGCTAGGTGGATTGTAAAATGCATCCACATTTGCTACCACAAAGCAAAACGAACGCTATCCGTTCCCCCTAAAGCCCATTCTACACGAAATATAGGGGCTTCTGTGGCTTTTCTAGGTAACATCCCATTAGATGATATCTGCAAAGCAGCTACATGGTCAACATCGCACACTTTCACTAAACATTACTGTGTAGATGTGCAAACCAAGCAACAAGCTAGTGTGGGCCAGGCTGTACTAAAAACACTATTTCAAACCACTGCAAAAGATACCGGTGGTCACCGCTAAGGTTGGCAACTGCTATATAGTCTATGCAAAAGTGTGTAATCTGCAGCTCATATGCCTCGAACGGAATATGCTACTTACCAGTATGCATCTGTTCTTGGCATGTAGATCTGCAGATCTACACACGCCCACCCGCCTCCCCGGCTACCTGTATCTGTTCCAGTCTATCTTATTTAGATACAACACACATGGGTTTCTTCACTGTTATTACTACGCTCCATCTTTCCCTGTGTGCGAAAAACAATATGAGGATGGAGCCGAAGCCCATGCGCAATACGATCCAAAGGAGGAGTCACCGACCTCGTGACTTCCAAAGACTTTCCAAGAGGAAAAACAAACTGCAAACATCCGGGCCCAACACCAGATGGCGATCTATGCAAAAGTGTGTAGATCTGCAGCTCTACATGCCAAGAACAGATGCATACTGGTAAGTAGCATATTCCTTGTAATGCAAGAAGTCTCGCATTTGCGAGGGTTTCAGCTATTGGCATTGTAAATGACAATGTCTTTTATTTATGTGCTTGTTTTTATAACAGATACATTAAAAGTATTGTCATTTACAATGCCAATAGCTCAAACTCTCAAAAATGCAAGACCCACTGCATTGCAAATGCTTGTTATAAATAGGATCGTACACACCTCCTACCTGAGACTAATTACGGAATTAGGGAGCGCTCTGTATGGCCCTAAAAAACACCCTCCTGCATCAGATCATCCTTCTGCTAGGACGAATGAGGAAGAGGTAGGGAAAGGCGCCGGGGGCCAATCGATGACACGTGAGTTACCAACTTGGAGAGACGCTGTCTCTCTCTCATTGCGACCCGCCCTCGTCCACTCGCGACCGTGATGATCTAATTGACAATTGTATTCCAGTCACATAAATATGGCGCAGTCCACGCAGACTCTATAAAAATAGATTGTCACCGTAATGTAATGCTTGTCTGTTAACAAGAGTACCTCTGTGGTCGTACATGAAATTACACCTCGGCACGGATCCATTGTAAAGCACTATTTGCTCGTCTATCTGTGAATCAGCGCGCAATTACATGAATGTAGTCTTCCCCTGTGCTATGCATGGCAGATGCCCTCTCTGATGCAAAGTAAGGTGGTGTTGGGTTACACTTGACCACAACTGTCAAACCCGCAATCAGCCGGACTTGCATAGAAGTCTAGCAAAACTCAAACATTGACTCAAACATGCCCATCTGCCGGTGCATCATCACCCTAGCCAGCCTAGCGCGGATTGGGAGAGGAGAAAAACAGTTTCGCAAACGCATAGCCAAGCGAGTGTCATCTATCAATTTATCAAAAATGTCTGTCAGCTCAACTGCTTTTATTCTCATGCAAGAGTGCATTTCACAATTTCCGCCTTTCATCATCACACAGATACTTAAAAATTAATTTTTATATACACACACACACGAATACATATACATGCATATATAAATAAAGTGAGCGCTGTGTCCCTAGCGGGTGCCGCGCTCCTTGAAGTAATAAAAAAATATACAATTAAGAGCGCATAGAGCTGCAGCATCGCCCTTCGTGGCCGAATGACAAAAAGAAAGTGCCCACCAACTAATTGAAGGAGACTGGATAACGCCGCAAGTAAACAATCCAGGGTGGTAACAAAGAAGCCTCCTTTTCAATCAAAAGCCAGCGTTTATCATAAACGATGACGCCAGCCTATAAAAAATAGGAGCGGGGCTTCAACCCCACTTCTAAAACCTACTCTACTACAGTATGCCTCGCAGAGCGAGCTGGGCATGCGCGCTGCAACGCTAGGTCTGCGAGACCTAAAAAGGATGATAAGTGTGAGGAAGTCTGCACTATAAATTGGAAAAAATACAGGAGAGATGAATGCAAAAAGTAAGAGTAATGGGTAAATAAAAAGGAAAAGCTGTACAGTAAGGGAAAGTTAATGGGGGTCTCCGTGTATGCTTAAAATTACCCACTTTTTACTGGTATTCACCCACCCATAAACAAAATGCCTCCATAGACTTTATTGGGAATCACCTCATTTTTAAACCTTCAACACGTTCTAGGAAAAGAGTTTGTCATCTAGTCATGTCAATGGGATCACACTCTTAAATGCTTCTCTTGACCTGCAATTTTAATTCAAGATTGAGACAGGTATGCGTTAGTCACTAGTAAGAGAGCTTCAAGAAGACTGTTCATAGAGGAGTGGATTTTTGATTTGTGTCGGAGTACTTGGGATTGACTTCTTTGTGTAAAGACAGCTTCTACCAGACCCTGTGGAGAACCCTCCTTAGTTTAGAAAAAATCACTACACACATCCCTGAGGTAAACACAATGGCATACAACTTTAGAGTATTGCTTACAATTCCAGTGCGAGTCAAACCATGTCTGTATAGATCTGCCCTACATTCTACATTATTAAAATATCTGCTGTGCCTCAAAGTCTTCAGCAAAGTTCTGGAAATAAACATACACACCTTATAAACGTCCTAGTTATATCAGATTTTTCTATAGCACTGTATTACAACTATTTAATATGGGCACGTAGCCAGACATCCGCTGGTGGATAATCTGTTGTCAACAGAAGCTTTGGCTTTCATCAGAGATTTTTTGTAGCAGGCTTTGGACTTGGGTGACAACTTATTTTGAAATATGCCTCTGCAACCCACGTCCGGTGCACTCAGCCTTTCCCTTGCATAGAATGGAGTACTGTTTGCACCCTGAAATTTACTGGTTTGTAAATGGTGCACTGTATAACTATTTTTATTATGTGTGTGTTTGTAGTATGTGTGGCTGTAGATGCACATTCTCTGCATACTCCTGCCATCTAGTGTTGGTCTTCGATGTTTGCAGGTTGTTTTTCTTCTAATAAATCTTTTGAGTGACAGAATGTGCTGTGACTCCTCCCTCCCACTCTATGAATTATCTAATCCACCTCTTCAAATTACTCACTACATGGGCGCTTCCAACTTTAATCAGGTACACTTTGACAAGATTTGCTGCTATTGCGTGTTTGCACTGTTAGCACTCGGGAGCTGTGTTCAATGCTCCAAAGGGGTGTTAAATCTTAATTAATATTTTAAACGAAGTGTGACTTGCTATTTGATGTGTTTTTAAGGCAGAATTAAATACGTCATTTTAACCCCTCGCACTGTAAGGAGCTGTGTTAATGCTCCGGTGGGCCTGGGATTAACGATCAGGAGAGCCTTAGGTCAGCGCTTTAGATTTCAACGCGGAACCGCTCCCCTGGCCTTAAATAGAGCCGATGACGCGACCGCACAGTGGACGCGCACAGCGGGCGAGCCGCTGGCGCGCCTAAGGCAAGCCCGTCTGCACCCTACCCGGTCCAGGGGCCAGAACCCTTGCCTGTTTTACTGGGGAAAACATCGCCTATACCAAGGAACAACTTAACTCCTTCAGAGAAGCACCTAGAAGTAAGTGCCTACACACTATGTCCCCAAATCGTTTCCTCAGGCGCTGCCAAACTTGTGGTTTTAAATTTTGTCACACGGTTGAAATAACCACAGTTCACAGTAACACAGAAACTATTAAAATGTTTTTATTGAACTGCTGCTCATTAGTTAAACCTTCAATAGAAAGCTACATCTTACTTGAAGAGGAAAGCCCAGACGTTCTCTTTCTAACAGAGACATGGTTGAATAACGAGGCTGACCCTATGATTGTCCAAGCACTCCCCCCCCCATCCCTCCCCCCCCAGGTTATGGAATTCTGAGGCTGGATCGAGTTATAGGCAGAGGGGGTGGACTAGCATCATATATAAGAATAAATTCAACTGTCGTTCCACTAATAATCCCCTACCAGACTGTGAAAGTTTATATTTTACCTTAAGCATTTTGCATGTTAGGACCTTCTCGGGGATTCTAATTTATCGACCCCAGGTGCCTTAGGTAATTTCTGTAAGGATCTCCCGGATACTGTGGCTAATGTAGCCAGTTCCCTTCCAAATCTGACCCTCCTAGGGGACTTTAATCTACATTTCGATGATGCCTTGTCCCCACCTAGAGATGTACTTGTAGAAGGTCTGAAATCACTCCAACTGAATCAATTAGTTAAAGGACCTACTCATTGTAAAGGGCATCTACTGGACCCGATTTTCTCAAATATCTCTGATCTTTGGGTTAAGGATCCTATTCCAGTTCCTTGGACCGACCCTTTTTTAATCCCATTCTCATGGACAGTACAGAATGTAATTGCTCCGACCGAGAAAACAAAAAAATTGGTGCGCATTTGGTCGAAGTTGTCCATAAAATCCTGGGGGACTAATTTGAAAGACACAGTTCCCAATCTTGAAACCAATCCCATCACCGCGAATGAAAATTTAGTTAACTGGTTAGAGTCATCACTTGACAATATTTTACCAAAAAAACTGTTCAACAATAAAACAGGACCTAATCAAAACACATGGTATACACCCAAACTCAGGGAACTTAGACAATCCAGCAAAAAACTAGAAAGAATATAGAGGAGACTCCCCTCTGCAACTAATAAAAGCAACTATCGAGAGGCTATAAAGATCTATAAAACGGAATTAAAGGCAGCTAAAGCCCTCTACTATGAGGAAAAAATTACTTCGGCGGCGAACTGTCCACAGGAAATTTTCCGAATTGCTAAATCTCTTTTTACCCCCCCTGTGCCTCTCACTACCTTCACAGACATCCCCAACCGGTGCAATGAAATGGCAGAACTTTTTTCCAATAAAAGTCATTTACAACTCCTTTCCCCAAGTAACGGACCATTATATCTCATTGTTACCTGATGAGACAGCCCAAGAGGGATACCAGCTGCTGGAGGTCATTCCCCCCCCTTGGACCTGCCCTCCTTTCAAGGACTCCTCAGTCATCTCAAGTCTGGAGCACCGTCAGACGTTGCTCCCCCCAACATTCTAAATTTGATCACTGAAACAGTGTCCCCTGTGGCTCTAAACGTGATAAACGCTTCCTTAGCAACTGGAATAATGCCCTCTCAATGGAAACAGGCCATGGTTAGAGCACTCTTAAAAAAACAAAACTAACCTTGACCCTGAAGTACTCTCCAACTACCGCCCTATCTCTTTATTACCAGGGATTGGGAAATTGGCTGAGAAACATGTTAATCGCACTCTTTCTTCCTTCCTTGAAGACAACTCTCGTCTCCATCCTTCACAGAATAGATTTAGACCACAGCATGGTACAGAAACTGCACTATTGATAGCAGTGGAAGAACTACGGTAAATCTTAGATGGAGGAGGCTGCGCTGCGCTCATTCTGTTGGACCTCAGCGCAGCTTTTGACACGGTAAACCACTAGCTGTTGATTCAAAGACTGAGCAAGATAGGAGTAGCAGGAACAGCATTAAAATGGCTGCAGTCCTTCGTAGAGGATAGATCTTTCGTCGTCTTCGAAGAAGGAATTACCTCCAAACAAATGCCCCTTAGATGTGGGGTTCCTCAGGGCTCCTCCCTGAGCCCCACTCTATTTATTATATATATGCGCTCGTTAGCAGACATAGTTACCGTTCGGCATTCAAATTGTCACCTACGCAGATGACACCCAGTTGGTTGTTGCTCTCAATCAACAGGAAAACACAGGCTCAAAACTAGCCCTATGCCTCGAAAAAGTGTCAAGCTGGATGGACAACTCTTATTTAAAGCTGAAAGGAGCTCCTGCTCTTGGGCAATTCCACCTCGCTGAATATAAATTCCTTCTGGCCTAGCTGTTTGGGGACACCCCCCCCCCCCCCTCCCCAAACCTCCTCATCAAGAGTTTAGTTGTATGGCTAGACCAAAAACTAGATTTTAAAGAGCAAGCGGGTAAGGTGGCAGCCTGTTGCTTTGGGATTCTTAGAATGCTAAGAAAAATCCTCCCTCTGCTACCCTTCTCAGCTAGAAAGCTACTGGTTCAAGCTCTGATTTTATCTCGCCTGGACTATGCTAATGCCCTTTATCCAGGAGCACCACTCACTACAATAAAAAAAATTACAGATAGTCCAAAACTGTGCTGCACGATTGCTTCTGAACACCCCCAAACACATATCAGCCAAGCCGGCACTAGCATCACTCCACTGGTTGCCCATACAGGAAAGAGTCCAGTTTAAGGCTCTATGTACTATGCATAAAGCATTCTCAGGCAAAGGCCCTCCCACTATCAGAGGCATTATCCAACCTTAGCGCCCTAAGAGATCTTTAAGATCAGACAAAAAACAACTGGCAGTAGTCCCAATAATAAAAAGAACTCGAAGGGAGGACGTCGCTTTTCATTAATTGCCGCAAAACTGTGGAATCATCTACCTACCGTTATCCGCCTGCAACCCAACCATTCGATTTTCAGAAAGCAACTCAAAACGTATCTGTTTCCTCAGGACTGCTTATAGTGGGAACCGCAACGCTATTAGCGCTGGGATGCTTCCGAGTAGCCATGCGCTTTAGAAATGCCTTTCCTTTTCACTACACGCAACTGTACGCTATTGCCCTGTATGCTAGTCCACTCTATCACACTCCATCCTACGCCACTGCACTGTACACCACTACACTCCAGTCTGTTATACACTCTTCCGCTGTACGTAACTAAACTCTACGCCACTCCACTGTATGCTATTTCACTCTTTGCCACTTTACTCTCCGCCACACCACTTTGCATCATTCCAGTATACTCCACGCCACTCCACTATACATTATTCCACTGTACGCAACTCCACTCTGGGCCACTCAACTCTACACTATTCGGCTCTGTGCCACTCCACTGTACGCCACTCCACCCCACTCTACTTTATGCCACTCAACTGTACACCACTCTACTCTATACCACTCCACTGTACGTTATTCCACTGGCCACTACACGGTACCTCACTCCATTCTATGCCAGTCCACTGTATGCTCTCCACTCTATGCAATTATCTACTCCACCACTCCAAATTATTCACTACACCACTCTACTCTATACCAGTCAACTCCACTGTATGCCACTCCACTCTACGTTATTCGACTATTTGCCAGTCCACTCTGTCACACTCCACTCTATGCCACTGCACTGTAAACCACTCCACTATACACTATTCTACTGTACGCAACTAACCTGTACGCCGCTCCACTGTATGCTGTTTCACTCTGCCACTCCACTCTGCATCATTCCAGTGTACTACACTCCACTTTGCATCACTCCACTATACTCTATTCTACTGTATGCAACTAATCCCCTGTACACCACACCCCTATATGCCACTCCCCTGTACGTCAATCCACCCTACGTCCCACTACTCTACAGCACTCCACTGTACGCTGTTACACTGTACCCCACTTCACTCTACTCCACTGCAGTCAACACCACAACAGTATACTCTACACTGTACCTCTGTATGTAACTCCACTCCTCTCCACTCTAATCCACTCTATTTAACCCACTCTAAACTACTCCACTCTACGCTGTTGCACTGTACGCAACTTCAATTTACACTACTCCCTTCTACTCCACTACACTCTACTGAACAACATTGTAATCCACTCGACAACAGTCTATGCCCCTCCACTGCACCACACTATATTCCACTGTATTGAACTACACTGAACAACAATGTACTCCTGTCGGTGTACAGCACTATACTTTACTATATAGCTTTTTATGTAACTCTACTCCACTCTACATAACTCCGTCAGCACCACTTCACCCCAGTTATTATACTGTACTCTGAGACAGTACTGCACTGTACTGTACGCTACTCCACCGTAAGCTACTCTATGCCACTTAACTGCACGGCGTAATGCTACATTTGCTTTCCCATCCATGGGTGACACAGGTGAACTTTGTTCATTGCACCAGCACTGAATGTGAAAGACTCATGATTGTAGCTCCGTAGAACACCACCCAATGCATTGTAGAAATGGAATAATTGGTTTGGGGTTACTAACTATCCCTAAACTGGGATCTAGGGCACTGTGGTACTAGAAACAAACCCATTTCGCTCTTCCAGATATCACACACACAAATGGCACTACGAAGAACAGACACTTTTAGCTAAAAACATTTATTGCAACAGGCAAACCTATTTCCCAGCACATCTAAAATGACCACACAGAATATAAGAAAAACAGCAAATAAGCACGTTGTGAACAGCGAGAATGAAATGAAAATTTCTAACATGGTTAAAATGTAATTTAAAACCTAATACCCTATAATGTGCTATACTAGGAGAGCATGGAAAGTAGAACTTGCAATCTAGACTTTCTTAGGGACAAGCAATGCACTGCATACCCTGTTGACAGCCAAAGTTTTGATTATCAGAGAAGTTTGAAGGCAGCTTCCTTTCTCCTGGCCTCAGCTTGCTATCTGCATCAGGTGTGATGTAGCATCTTCTTGATGCACTAGTAGCAGCAAGACAGTCTCCGTCAGTATCTTGTGCTATAATCTGGGCGAAGGACCTCTCATGGCAAGTGGTCAAGTGACAGTCCATTTATACTATCCCAAGGATTGGAATTTCTGACATAAGGTCAGGAATTTCTCACTTAGATTATTTGGACCACAGTTTATGTCCCAGACATATCCTGATGTTCATATAGGTAAATGGACGTCAGTTCAGACTAAAATGTTTTGACTATATGTCAGGCTTCTCCAACCAGTAGCTCGTGAGCTACTGGTAGCTCTCCAAGTAGCTCCCCCGTGTGCAACCTGGTCTACTGCACAAGATGCTTATGCCTATTTGAAGTATTCTATTCAAGCCAAAATTGAAAAGTGTGTAACTGTGCAGAAATTGTGTCTATTTTAAGATCTCATATACAGATTTGTTTTAGAAAAATGGTTGAACTTCTCAAAAATATTAAAAATTGACATTTCAGTGATACATCATGTGGCATTTGGGTGACATTACTAATATTGTTACCTATTCCTGGTGCACTGCAGCTATTGCTGTTATGTATTACCCACGTACAAGCATTTCACATTGACAAACCCTGTTTTTTACATTACTGGCACTGGGATGAGAGAACTCTGGGAGCTAACGTGCAATGGCTGCCGATTAACTGGCTACTGCATGCGCAATGTGATTACATTCAGAAGTGGCTTTTCACAGAACACAGAAGTTTAAACTCAGGTTATTGCTGAAAACTTTTTTATAAAAAAATAAAAAAGAGTTGGACGAACTGCACACAGCAAGACACGCGGCCACCAAGATTTAATGTAAAAAAACAAACCAAAAAACCGGTTTGAGCGAGCTGCGTGTGTGGTGGTGCTTGTGTGAAAGCGCTATAAATACCCACCAAAAAAGCGCCCGCCAGTACGAGGGAGTCCGATGGTTAGAAGCTATCAAGAATGAAAGTTATGCTGTAGAGCAGCGTTTCGTGAGATAGGATGAGTTGATACTTTATGCTTGATGTAGTTATAAGGGGTTAAGTTTGTGGTTGTGAAAGACTATGCATGAGCCATTCTGGCCTGAGTGAGAGGTCAGTGCCAGGAATAGCTTGGTGAAAACCATTTAACAAAATAGTGCTCAGAGACTGTAATTAAAGCCTACTGAATAACAGCACATGTAAAAGGGCCAGTCCTCCTGGGAGGTTACAAATGAAGACAAGGCGGTACTAAGGAGGGAGAGTGGGTGGGGCTTCAAGGACATACTCAAATACAGCATGCCTCGCAGAGCAGCGCATGCACTGCCCAGGCTCGACCTAAAAAGCAGGAGCAGACCCTACAATCCTGAGCAATTTTCGCCCGCTATCAAATATTACCTTTCGGGACAAATTGTTGGTAAAATGAGTACACAGCCAATTGAGTCAGCACAATGATCGATTCGATCTACTAGACAAATTTAAATCCGGATTTAGACCAGGGCACTGTACAGAAACGATCATTGTTCACATAATGGATGGTGCCCTTAAGATACTAGACAACGACTCATGCCTACTCATCCTACTAGACTTCGTTTTGGCGTTTGACACGGTCAATCACAATAAACTACAAAAATTGCTAGAAAACAGAATGGGGCTGCCCGAGAAAGTGCTCTCATGGTTCGCAATCTTCCTACAGAACCGCTTGCAATTAATCAAACCAGGCATTTCGTTCAGCGGCACCAGTCCAGTAAGATGCAGTGTCCCACTAGGGTGGCCCATTTCCCCCACTCTCTTTCACCTATATATTGAGCCACTAACGGAAATCTCCAAACAATTGAGCATTGCATACCAAATGACACACAATTATACATAAATATATCCTCCCCGAAGGACATCATCCTCCTAGATAACACTCTTGTCAAATCTCAGTCCTGGCTAGCTCAAAACAACCTCAAGCTGAACTCACTGAAATCAGAATTCCTACTTTCTCCACTTATAACAGCTCCACACACATCCAAGACTGGATCAGTCACCTTTACACCTTCATTTGCAAGCCTCCCATTATTGATTCAACTAAATCCCTTGGAATAACACTGGAAAAGAATCTGAACATGCTAGCACATATCTGCGCAACCACGCAAAGTGCGTCATTGCAACTCAAAAAAACGAAGAAAATGAAACCATTGTTGCCACCCCCTGACTTTCAAAGAAGCAGTACAATCATTAGTGATTTCAAGACTCGAATATGGTTTGGAGACCCATTCAGGTCTTCTCAAAGCAAGAATGTTTCCACTTAAAGTGACCCTCAATACAGCAGATAAACTGCCAGCAGGTACTTGACTCTTTGACCATATTACCCCATCAGTCCACCTCTCAACTGGCTTCCTCTTGAGGCCAGATCTCACCTGAAAATTGCTTGCCTCACACATATAGCCTTACATTGTAATAAACCAAGGTACCTGGCAGATAAGATTTAAATCTCCAGAAACTGGCGCTCACTAAGAAGCGCAAACTCTCTTAGGCTAGAACGCCACCAGATTCAGGAGAAAAAAACAAACACACGCTCCTTCTCTGGATTGGCTCCAATGAATGAAGGCCGTCTATTAATAACTCTATTACTATGTAAATAGATTACTGAGTATTTTAAAAGTTGCTCTATGTTTTTATTTGATGTTCTTTTTCCATTTCAGTTATTTGTTTACGTTTATCATTAGTATGGTCTTTATAAAACACCAAAATAAAATTTAAAAACATTCCTTGAATTTATAAATTATGCACAGCCATTTAATTGATATAACTTTATTCATTCTTGAACTACAAACCAAGGGTAAAACTACACAATAATTTACATTTCTATACTTCTACATATACCTTCAATTTATAATTTACCCAAAAACTTCAAATTATTATAACTCACATACCTCCATTCACAGTGTTTTCAACTCAATAGCCACACTACATTAACTTTGATTCACCACTCAAACATGCACTCTTCCGAACTGTAGAAAACGTTTATCCTTTGGTTTTGTCATTGAAAATATATATATACACACACCTGTCTTCAACGGTATAGTTATTTAGATCACGCTTTTCCATTTCTGCGCTGCTTTAAATTAGTCTTTTCGGTTACCGACCGATCGTCCCTCGGGGCGCAGCCGGACTCGGGCCTTCTCTCCATGCTGTCTATACTGAAAATGTGTTCCTGAAGGGACCCTTTTTCGATTTTGCCCCCATGTCACGCCAACTACTTGCACACAGACCAACATATTGTGTGCAATCTCTGTCTTCAGTCGAATTATCGTGATGCAGATTGTGACTACTGCAAGTCTTTCAGCTCGAAAAAGATTTTCTGAGATTGGAGGGAGCGTCTGCTGGAAATGTCTTGTCACTCCGAAGATGACACTCCCCACATTTTCAGAGAAGAGCAGGCTCAGGAAGAGCATGCTGCAGAGGAAGAAGAGGATCCCTTTTCTATCCAAGAAATGTCAGGCTCCAATGTGGAGGATGAATTGAAGTACAACCTGTCACTCAGGCAGCTTGTGAGTACCATCAACCCTGACCCTATCCCTCCAACTAAAAAGGGTTCCAAATCTTCACCCTTTCCATTACTAGAGGTCACCGGACCCGCCACTGCCATCTACCCATGTTCAAATCCGAAAAGACATCTCTGGTCCGGTACCAAAACTATCTACCAAGGTTAAATCCTCAGTATTGACCTCGGATTGAGCACATATGTCGGTGTCCGGCCAGTGTTCGGAACCGACCTGGCCTCTGACTGCTTCTGCCTCTGTGCCGGCCAAGAAACATCTTTTATTTTAAAAATCTTTGGTTCAGAAACTAGCGGAACCTAAATCATTGGAGCACTCTTCGGTTCCGAAATCATCAGATACAAATGTCAAAAAGTTTGAAACATTCCACAGTTTCTATGTCTCCTGATTAACCTATCCTGGAACTGGAAGAATAGTGGCCTCTGCTCCATCAAAGAGGTCAAAGGACACTGCTACCAGTCCTGCTCATCATCCTCAACCTCCTCCTCCTCCACCAACTCCACCTCCACCATCCCCTCCTCCACCATCTCCATCTCCACCATCTCCATCTCCACCATCTCCTCCTTCCTCTCATGCATCTCCCATCATGATCCAATAGATGCGACACCTCCAGGCTTACCTACATCACACACTGGGGGTATGTGGGACCCAGTAGGAGCGTCAGACCCATGGGACACTTAAGATACTCATCCCATGATACCGAATGATCCGTATTTATATTCAGCTAGACCCTTTTACTCCTGAGGATTCTAGTGCCTACCAACAAGTTATTATCAGGGCAGCTACCTACCATGGTGTCCAATTACATAAAGAATCTTTATAGGAAGACTTAATTTTTGACACCCTATCGTCTACACCTAAGGACACGCAGTATTTACCTGTGCTCCCTGTTATGTTGCACCACGCTGAGGATATTTCCAAAGAAACCATCCGTGATAGGCTCATTACTCCACGCATGGATAAAAAGTATGAACCAGCCCCATCAGACCCTCATTCCATATGTGGTCACGTTCCACCAGACTAAAGTTGCCACCAAGCATCTGGACATGCGCCTCCCCCCCCCCCCCCCCCCCCCCCCCCCCGCAAAAGGGAGCAAACTTATGAATGCAGCAGGCAAAGAGGTAGCGGCTCAAGCAGCAAGGGAACAAGCATATGAATACAGCAGGCAAAGAGGTAGTGGCTCAAGCAGCTAACCACTGGCGCTTTGGCCAACATCCAGGCCCCCTCATGATAGAGCCCACTGGGATGAAATGGAAGAGTTGTTACAACATCTCTTTGAGGAGTATTGTTAAAAGAGGCAGCAGATTGTGGTAGAGGGTCAGACCACCACTAATAACTCTATCAGATGTGCCTCAGTTGCAGCAGACACAGCCGCACGAGGAATCAACACCAGTGTCCTGCTAAAGCATCACACTCGGTTTAGAGGTTCCGGCTATAAGACAGAAGTGCAACAAGGGGTCCTTAAGATGCCCTTTGACAAGGAACATCTCTTTGCTCCTCAGGTAGATGCCATGAGGAAAGATTCAGAGACAGGTAAGGCCATGGGTGCCTTGAAAACTAATTCATCTAAAGGTTCCTTTCATCATCAGGATACAGGGGCGGATATAAATCCTCAAAATCCAATGCCTCCACTTCCCAACAGACGCAAGGCCAATCCACCTTCTCCAAAGGTTTTTTCAGGGGCTCCTTTATAGGTGGTAACAATGGGGGCAGAGGAGCATCCTCCACTACCAAACAGTGACTGCCTCACCCTTCCCCCAGCCCCGCAAAACCACACAGCACCTGTCTGGGGAAGACTTAAATGTTCCCATCCAGTCTGGAAATCTATCACCATAGACTATTGAGTGCTAGCCATTATCTAACATGGCTATTGTCTGGAGCTCATTACCACGCCACCCAACATCCCACCTTGCACTCGCAGGTTATCACAGTATCAACTAGCACTTCTCAAACAAGAAGTCCAAGCCCTACTCCTTAAAGGGGCGATAGAACAAGTTCCTATTCACCAACATGGCTCAGAAGTATACTCCGTATATTTTCTCAATCCAAAAAAAGGACAGGTCCTTAAGACCAATCTTAGATATCAGGCCCTTTAATTATTACATCCTCCCAGAAAATGTATGCGTGGTCAGGCTGCAGGATCTCATTCCCCTTCTACAACAGGTAACTTTATGGCTACACTGGACCTAAATGACTCTCGCTTTCACATACCCATACCCATACCCCCTAGTCATAGCAGGAAAACATTACCAATTCAAAGTTCTTCCAGTTGGAGTCACTGCCACTCTTTGCATCTTCACAAAAAGCTTGGCAGTAGTGGCAGCACGCTTTAGACAACAAAACAATCATGTATTCCCATACCTAGATGACTGGCTCATCAAAGCCACCACTCATCACCAATGTCAACATTCATTTGCCTGTAGATCTCCTCCACAGCTTGGGGTTCACCATCAATATACCCAAGTCTCACCTTCAACCTCTTCAGATTCAACCATACTTGGGGGCAACACACAACACACAGTTGAGGTTAGTATATCCCAATCCAGCTTGGATACAACATTTTCAAACAACTCTCATCTCACTTGGAGCCAAACAAAATTCTCACAGTTCGGACTGTCAAGCGTCTTATGTGAATTATGGCGTTTTGCATTGCCATAGTCCCACACTGTATCTCTCGCCAGTGGTCTCAAGCACAGAGTCATGTACAGGATCTAGTGTTGATAGACTGCCGCACTTACCGTTCTCTGCAATGGTGGAATACAAACAATCAATTGAAGAGGCGGCCTTTCAGGGACCCAGTGCCTCAAATCATTCTAACCACAGACGCATCAGAAACAGGCAGGGGTGCACATCTCCAACACCTAAAAATACAAGGTCGGTGGGATGCCAGACAGCAATCCCTTCACATCAACCACGTGGAACTTAAGGCAGTCTTCGTAGCACTGTAAGCTTCCTTTCCGAATCTCTCACACAAGGATGGCCTATTCTACACGAACAATATACAGCCATGTACCATCTACAAAAACAGAAGGGGAAGGGGGCGGTCATCTCAACTGTCACACCTCGCTCAGTCCATATGGAATTGGGCTCTTCACCATCACATTCATCTCTTGGCGGAATATCTGCTGGGAACGTACAACATTCTTGCTGGCCTACTCAGCAGGACCCACCAGCAAACCCACAAATGGAAACTCATTCCACAAGCTCTCCTTCCATACTTTAAAAAGTGGGGTTTTCCTCACATACACCTATGCGCCACAGCCGAAAACTCAAAATGCCAAAACCTTGCTTCCAGGTTCTCACGCCCCCTATCCAAGGGCAACGCACTATGGATGAGTTGGTCAGGGATATTTGCCCTCGTTTTTTCACCCCTCCCTCTCCTTCCATTTCTGGTTTGGAAACTCAGGCAAACATCATTACAAATGATCTTTGTAGCTCCCACCTGTGCACGTCAACCCTGGTTCACAGCCTTACTAGATATCTCACTAGTCCCACACGAGAAGCTCCCCAACAGGCCGGACCTTCTCACTCAGGACTATTGACAAATCAGACATCCAGACCCCAAGGTGTTCCACCTAGTGATCTGGCACCCGAGGTCATAGAATTTGGTTGCCAAAAACTTGCCAACAGAATGTATGAACATTCTTAAACAAGCGCACAGACCCACAGCTAGATCTTGTTATGCTGCAAAATGAAAACGTTTTATTTATTATTGTCATCCTAAACAAATAAATCCTCCCAAAGCCACAGTACAGAATGTTATTTGTTATTGGCTTCATTTGCAAAAATGCAATTTGGCATTCAATTCCATTAGATCGCATCTTGCTGCCATAGATGCCTATCTACTAAATAGTGTCTATCTCTCTTCAGGATCCCAGACATTAAAGCTTTCATGGAAAGACTTAAACTAGTTATTCCACCTCATATTCCTCCATTACCTCTTGGAACTTAGATATTGCACTTGCAAGGCTCATGGGTGCTCCTTTTGAGGCTTTGCATTCATGCCCTCTTCAATTTCTATATAAGAAAGTAGTGTTTATATTTGCCTGTACCTTCTCTCAGGCGTGTTGTTGAGCTCCAGGCATTAACCTTAGAAGAAACTTTCTTTCAAATACATAAAGACAAATTGGTTCTTCATGCTGACCCTAAATTCCTACCTAAAGTAGTTTCCCAGTTTCACCTCAATCAATCTATTGAGCTTCCTTTTTTTCCTTACCCCTGATTCTGTTGCAGAGAGTTATTCACAATTTGGATGTTAAAAAAGCGCTCATGTTCTACATGGATAAAACTAAAAATTCTGAAAAACAGAGAGACCTTTACTTGTAACTCCTAGAGCACATTCCACTCCATAAAAAGGAGCAACTATAGCCTTTTTAGGTAATATTCCAATAAGTGACATTTAAAACGCAACTACATGGTCTATACCACACACATTTACTAAATACTACTGTGTGGACATTTTAGCACGCCCACAAGCCAATGTAGGTCCTGCAGTGCTACGTGCTCTTTTTCAAACTACTGCTACCCCCACAACCTAGCGACCTCTTCTAACAAGAGACTGCTTTACAGTCTATGCAGAGCATGTGTATCTACAACCACTCATGCCATCAAACTGATTGTTACTTACCCTGTAAGCTTCTGTTCATGGCATGTAGTTATGTTGATTCACATGCACCCTTCCTCCTCCCCGGGCAATGGTGGAATACAAACAATCAATTGAAGAGGCGGCCTTTCAGGGACCCAGTGCCTCAAATCCTTCTAACCTCAGACGCATCAGAAACAGGCAGGGGTGCACATCTCAAACACCTAAAAATACAAGGTCGGTGGGATGCCAGACAGCAATCCCTTCACATCAACCACGTGGAACTTAAGGCAGTCTTCGTAGCACTGTAAGCTTCCTTTCCGAATCTCTCACACAAGGATGGCCTATTCTACACGAACAATATACAGCCATGTACCATCTACAAAAACAGAAGGGGAAGGGGGCGGTCATCTCAACTGTCACACCTCGCTCAGTCCATATGGAATTGGGCTCTTCACCATCACATTCATCTCTTGGCGGAATATCTGCTGGGAACGTACAACATTCTTGTTGGCCTACTCAGCAGGACCCACCAGCAAACCCACAAATGGAAACTCATTCCACAAGCTCTCCTTCCATACTTTCAAAAGTGGGGTTTTCCTCAAACACACCTATTCGCCACAGCCGAAAACTCAAAATGCCAAAACCTTGCTTCCAGGTTCTCACGCCCCCTATCCAAGGGCAACGCACTATGGATGAGTTGGTCAGGGATATTTGCCCTCGTTTTTTCACCCCTCCCTCTCCTTCCATTTCTGGTTTGGAAACTCAGGCAAATATCATTACAAATGATCTTTGTAGCTCCCACCTGTGCACGTCAACCCTGCTTCACAGCCTTACTAGATATCTCACTAGTCCCACACGAGAAGCTCCCCAACAGGCCGGACCTTCTCACTCAGGACTATTGACAAATCAGACATCCAGACCCCAAGGTGTTCCACCTAGTGATCTGGCACCCGAGGTCATAGAATTTGGTTGCCAAAAACTTGCCAACAGAATGTATGAACATTCTTAAACAAGCGCACAGACCCACAGCTAGATCTTGTTATGCTGCAAAATGAAAACGTTTTATTTATTATTGTCATCCTAAACAAATAAATCCTCCCAAAGCCACAGTACAGAATGTTATTTGTTATTGGCTTCATTTGCAAAAATGCAATTTGGCATTCAATTCCATTAGATCGCATCTTGCTGCCATAGATGCCTATCTACTAAATAGTGTCTATCTCTCTTCAGGATCCCAGTCATTAAAGCATTCATGGAAAGACTTAAACTAGTTATTCCACCTCATATTCCTCCATTACCTCTTGGAACTTAGATATTGCACTTGCAAGGCTCATGGGTGCTCCTTTTGAGGCTTTGCATTCATGCCCTCTTCAATTTCTATATAAGAAAGTAGTGTTTATATTTGCCTGTACCTTCTCTCAGGCGTGTTGTTGAGCTCCAGGCATTAACCTTAGAAGAACCTTTCTTTCAAATACATAAAGACAAATTGGTTCTTCATGTTGACCCTAAATTCCTACCTAAAGTAGTTTCCCAGTTTCACCTCAATCAATCTATTGAGCTTCCTTTTTTTCCTTACCCCTGATTCTGTTGCAGAGAGTTATTCACGATTTGGATGTTAAAAAAGCGCTCATGTTCTACATGGATAAAACTAAAAATTCTGAAAAACAGAGAGACCTTTACTTGTAACTCCTAGAGCACATTCCACTCCATAAAAAGGAGCAACTATAGCCTTTTTAGGTAATATTCCAATAAGTGACATTTAAAACGCAACTACATGGTCTATACCACACACATTTACTAAATACTACTGTGTGGACATTTTAGCACGCCCACAAGCCAATGTAGGTCCTGCAGTGCTACGTGCTCTTTTTCAAACTACTGCTACCCCCACAACCTAGCGACCTCTTCTAACAAGAGACTGCTTTACAGTCTATGCAGAGCATGTGTATCTACAACCACTCATGCCATCAAACTGATTCTTACTTACCCTGTAAGCTTCTGTTCATGGCATGTAGTTATGTTGATTCACATGCACCCTTCCTCCTCCCCGGGCACTTAAAGCTGTTGCAGTTATGTTTTCAGACATTTCTATCGTATTTTCACATGTTAGCATGGACTACTCTATTTTTTTTTGCGCATTCATTACACTCCTTTCTCACCCTCCTGCGAGAAAACACTCTAACAAAGGAGTTGATGCCCATGTGCAGTATCACTGAGAAGAAGTCACTCAAAACAATTCTTCAAAGAAAAACAACTTGTACAACTCCAAACCCAACCCTAGATGGCAGGAGTATGCAAAGCATGTGAATCTACAGCACTACATGCTACAAACAGATGCTTACAGGGTAAGTAACATCACACAAATGCACCCCCGTGGGAAAAAAACTAAAATTAGAGGGACGTTATAGATAGGAAGTAGAATTTAATAAACGTAGAAATTACTGAAAAAAGTTATGTTCAGATTGTACACACACAAAACCATAGAAATTTATCTGAGCAATGCACTGCTTACGACCTCACATATTACATCACTAATGACTTGATTAGTGATATCACCCATCCGCAGATTAAAAAAAATTTATATATATATAAATGTCATATACAGACCCCACAAATTTTGACAATGACAACAAAGAAACCATACCCATGCATTAATATTTGGAAGTCTATCTGTGTTTCACAACATACTTATTTATTTTAAGAGTTTGGAGAATCTGCAGATCCGCCTGAGTCCAGGAACACACCCAAACCTCAACTTTTCATTGGATAGTCTCCACCCATGTACATTGCAAAGCACACTAAATAAACCAGTTATTGGGTTTCACATCTCTCTGGAGACAGACTGAAAACAATAGCTCCATCTTTTTTTTGGCTTTCCTTAAAAAACAGTGTGTTATAAAGGCAAGATGTCTTCTGCTGCAGATAAAAGATAAGGGGAAGAGCAGGATAAAGAAGACTTGCCACTGCCAAAGAAAGCCTCTCTCCTTTCACCATCCCTAAAGGAGAAAAGAAAGTTGATTGCAAACATTTTGCAATTCAATATATGCAACAAATAACTCAATAGATGAGGGTAAGAAGTATTTGTATGGCACATCCTCTATGTGGAAACATCCAAAAACCATATACACAAGGACGTATGAGAAGATGATCAGAGAGAGGGAACGTGGCGCAACCTCACCAGCGACTGGACCATCCGTGGGACCCTTACCACCTGACCTGATGGTTACTATCCTCGTTTCACTAAAACTGCAAGAGATGATGATTCATTGTGGCAAATGCCAATGTGCCAATTGTATTAAAAATGTCATCTGTTGCCCAGTTTATGGATGCTGTCGGCAAGCATAATTGTCATTTCATAAATACTTTATTTCGGCCGGAGGCCATAAAAAGTTTCACAATAAAACAAAATATTCAATCAGTTGTCAACATTCGACTATACTGTAAACATGTATTGAACAACCACTGAATATAGTCTAAAAATTCATCCAAGCAGTATATATGTTGTAAAATAATTATCGGTTTCAGTGCATTACTTAAGGTAGAAACCAATATTAACTGCACACTAAGTACTCCAATACTTGTCAATTTTAGTTTTTTACACCTCACTGTTCCATCTTCCATTCCTTTTAAAGACTGAAGCCAGTTGCTTCTTCCAAGTTGCCTTCCTTTGCACCTTTTGCTACCCTGGTTATTTTTGTTCTATAAGAAAAAAGCCCCCCCAAAAATAAAAAAAAGTTGAAAAAATCCACCACCAAAAAATGGTTCTTTTTAGAACCACTTCATCTGGTCAAACAAAAAAAAGCTAACTACATGTTTTATGTTTTTGTACCATTGTGCGTTTGAGTTTTTCTATGTATACATGTATCATACCAGCATAAGTGAAATCGAAGAAGCATATCTAACTGCTTTAATAGTCACTACAGACAATTGGAAATTGCAATTGGATATTACATTTGGCAAAGTAGGGGTATTGCATAGAGCTGACAAGAAAACCACCTGCAAACCCACCAAAAACAAAAAGATTTCTGAAATCGGAACACATACTTTTTAAGGCAGAGATCAAGAAACTATACCAAAAACAGGCAAAAGAATTGGGACCAAGGCAAGAATGGTTCAAAGGACACTACTCCCCATATTTCCTAATACCCAAACAAGATCTAACTCTACGGCCAATCCTGGACCTAAGGTTCACAAACAAATTCATACTAACGCAACGCTTCAAAATGTGTACTCTTCAAGAAATAATATCGCAAGCTCAAAGGGGATACTACATGGCAATAATTGACCTCATAGACGCATACCTACATATCCCTATGAATAAGGGACACAGAAAGTACTTGTGATTCCTGCACAATGGAACAGATTACCAATTCAAAGTCCTGCCTTTCGGAATAAAGTCACCTCCAAGGGTATTCACAAAGTGCCTAGCCGCTGTAGCGGCACACCTAAGAAGAGAGGGAATCCATGTCTACCCTTATTTTGATGACTGGCTCATAAGGGCACATTGAAAACAAACATGCCACAAACCTGTTCAAGCAGCTATCCACACACTTCAAAGGCTGGGTTTCTCAATAAACCAACAAAACCAGAAAGAGAAAAAACATTGCTGGGAGCCATATTGGACACAACAAAGGCATAAGCGTACCCCACACAAGACAGGATACAAGCTATCCATCTGGAAACGACCCTCTGCCAGAGGGGACACTCTCTGACAGTGAGGAAGGTCATGAAACTGATCAGCATGATGGCATCATGCATCCCACTTATCCCTCGTGCCCGCTTACACATGTGCCCATTCCAAGAATGGCATACCAACAGCTGGTCCCAAGCCACAGGGAGTTGGGAGGATCTAGTGGTTGTTACACAAAGAGATACAATGGTGGGCATCCAACAACATAGCACAGGGGAGACCTTTCAAAAACCCAACTCCATCTGTGACAATCACCACAGAAGCATCCCCCAACAGCTGGGGAGCACACTGCAACCAGCTGAAAGTACGTGGTCAATGGAACGAACAGGATTCGATAAAACACATCATCTTCTTGGAGATGAAAATGGTCTTTCTGGCACTGAAATTATTCCATAAGCACATTCAAGGGAAGACAATCCTAATCCAAACAGACAATACAACAACAATATTCTATCTGAACAAACAGGGACGTACAAGGTCCTTTCACCTCACCAAACTTGTGCAGGAAATCTGGCAGTGGGCAGTAGCTCACAATACCTGTCTGCAAACAGTAAATCTACCAGGAGTAGACGACATTACAGCAGACCAGCTGAGCAGACAGAACAACTGCTCCCACAATTGGGAGTTGAAACAACAAACGGTACAATACCTTTTCAGTCTTTGGGGAACACCAGTGATAGACCTGTTTACTATAATGCAGAAGAAAAAATGCCAGTGCTTTGCCTCGAGGTTTCCACACCGCCTGTCATAGGGAAATGCACTTTCACTCAACTGGTCGCAGACATTTGCTTACGCCTTTCCACCAATACCCCTGATGCAAAGAGTGTTAGAAAAAGCAAAACGTCCAGGAACAAACATGATTCTCATTGCCCTCAATGGCCAAGACAGACATGGTACTCAACCCTCATAGAACTATCCAAGGGGGAGAGGGTCAAGCCCAAAGCAGACAGGGGACCTGCTAACAATGCAAGAAGGCCAGATCTTTCACTCGGAATCCGCAACACTGCACCTGGCAGCCTGGCGCCTGAGTACATAGAATTTGGCCACCTCAATCTGCCTCTGCCAACAATGGAAATTCTAAAGGAGGCAAGAAGGCAGTCAACAAGAAAATGCTATACAGCAAAATGGAAGTGATACACCACCTGGTACACTGCTAACAATAGGGTTGATTCAATTGACACTCAAGAAACAGTAATTACATACCTTACTTACCTCCTAGATGGCAACATCAACTTCTCAAGCATAAATGTGCACCTCGCTGCCATAGTAGCATATACAAGAGGAAGGACATGTAAAAGCTTCTTTACAAGGCCTGCAATAAAGAGATTTCTAGAAGGAGCAAAAAGGATTTCTCCACCAAGAGCAGCTCCAGTACCCACATGGAGACTAAATACACTATCACAACCTAATGTCAAAACCCTTCGAGCCTATGCATGCAGCGGACCTCAAACTCATTACTCTAAAAACAGTTTTTCTCATCGCTATTACATCCCTAAGAAGAGGAAGTGAGCTACAAGCTCTAACAATACCAGAACCATGCTTACAAATCCACAAGGATAAAGTAATCCTAAAGACAGACCCACACTTCTTACCAAAGGTGGTATCAAAATATCACTTGAATCAAAATATCATCCTACCCATTTTCTTCAATAACCCAAAACCTAAAGGGGAAAGAAGCCTCCATACCCTGGATGTAAGGAGGGCGTTGCTGTACTATTTACAAAAAACAGTACAGATCTGGAAAACAAAACAATTGTTTGTCACCTACGCACATACCAACACAGGATCACCAGTCACAAAGACAACTATTGCAAGATGGATAGTACAAACCATTCAATCATGTTATGCCAGTGCCAAAAAAGAAATAACAATTCAGCCAACGGCTCACTCCACAAGAAAGAAAGGATCAACCCTGGCTTTCATGGCAAATGTACCCATTGACTCCATTTGTGCAGCAGCAACATGGGCATCACCACATATATTTACAAAGCATTACTGCGTAGACATACAAATGAGTAAGGAAGCTCAAATTGGACAAAGGGTGCTTCAACACCTGTTTGCAAAGTCTTCCTTTTACCACAGCCTCCCAAACATGGGAGAAACAGCTACATAGTCTAATGCATATCATGTGAATCCAGAAAAAGATTCACGCAAATGGTTACTTACCAGTAGGAATAGTTTTGCAGCTTGAAGAATTTCCTGGATTCACATGCGACCCACCTGGCCTCCCCTACAAGGAAAACAAACAGGTGGGGAAGCAAGTGATTAAAACAGTTATTCAACAGCCATCGCAAGGACTACAAGATGTGAATCAGAACAGAAAAAAGAATCCGAAGAAGGCTACCGCGCACGTCGACCTCCAGGATACCGTCTGACGTCACACAGGGGACGTACCTGACACCAAATGGTGGTCAACAGCGACCCAAACAAGAAAAAAGAACAAAGACAATTCTGGACCCAACCTCTAGATGGCGAAATAATGCACAGCATGTGAATCCAGAAAATTCTTCATGCTGCAAAACTACTCCTACTGGTAAATAACCATTTCGTTAAATCTCCCAGACACCTCTGGATCGCGGTACACAGCTAAGGCGAAGAACGCTGCCACGACCAGTAGTTCCCTGCATGGAATGCAGGGATCAGACAGCTGAAAGGAAACGAGGGCTGAGAGAAGCTGGATGACTCATTCATAGTTAATTAAGTGTTGAAGATGCAATGAGAATGATGTGCCCTGACTGGCAGACTCCTTGACCGAACTTACTAACCAAACTGTAGCAGATGTTCCATCTCCTAACCTTGCCCTTTGATGAACTGATATGCTCATGTCATGAAAGTACTATTGTATTAACTTGAGTTTTTATGCTAAGATGTTGCTATCTATTTTCTCAATGTAGAAAAAGCGATAAATAATGTCTTCCAAAAACATCGATATAAACAGTCTGGCTGCATCTGTCCCATAATAGAAACATACACTATTCCACTGTTCAGATAAGTATTAGTTTTTGGGTATCTTTCCAGTAGATTATTGACTTGTTGAAAAGCAATTGAAATTAATCGATCAAGAACTTTATATTTTCTACAACTCAATTCGGAGTGCCCGAACAGATATGTGTAACAGAAAAAGATAACTTTCAAGATCAAGAATTCCATTAATATTTCAACATCTTTATTTCCAAACGGAATGACCTTTTTCAAATTTTCATATACAATGACATGTGTATTAGGGTAGCTGCTTGAGGGATACACAATAAAAAAAAGAAAATGAGTTTTTTTTCTTGCTTTAACACGTTTTTCTTCCAAACCTCATAGAAAACATACTGCACATATAGTAAGTGTTAAACTTACCAAAACTAACACAAACTAAAAGGGTTTCTACAACAAGAAAGGGTCTACTTCTCCGTTGTGAAAATCAAATTTCCTGCCCTGTTTAGGTATCACAGGAGTTCTGTCTGGACACGTGGGAAGACCAATCCTTTGAAAGAGGAAGCCTCACCCGCAATTTGTGGCATGCTTCATCATAGGCAACTTCTTCCCACCTTGGTTGGACAGTGCCACCAGGGCGGACTTGACCTCCAAAGACTAGGAAGAAAGAGAGCGTTCTTAGATAAAGTACAACTGGACAATTGCGTGATCCAGATCAGTTAAAAATATCTTGGGGGTGTTTCACCTTAAATTCTGGGGACCCCATTCCTTTTTCCTCCTTACATCTTTTTTTTTTTTTTTTAAACATTTTTATAGATTTTTCATAATAACACCGTCATCTTGATCTGCAGGAGTAATCTCGTCCATTTTTGTCATATTTGAACGAACCAAACAAACAACCCCACCTCCCGCCACCCCCCATTACTTTAAAACTTTGTTCAATGGATTCAAACACAGCCATTTTTAACATGATTGGACGACACATTTAAGGTTATCAATAGAAAGTAAGCAGACATTACTTTTGATTACACGTTAAGCAGGTCCTGCAATACTCTCTGATCTACCCATCTCCATTTCAACAGTAGGCGACACGCAGGTCTCCCCCTCGATATTTATTCCAGTGTAGCCATTTCCTATCCCACTTCTTGGGACACCCCCGAGCTTTAAAAACCTCAGTCTCCGCCATCATACATCTGTCCATTTCTTTGGCCCACACGGTGGTGAGTGGTGGGTTCGCCCCCCCCACCCCCCTCCCCCCGCCTCTGGCTAGCTTCACCAGCGTGTATCCCAGTGTCGTGAATCTCCTTACATCTTTTTATAGTTATGGTGGAGTAGGACTTCTAAGCGTCTAATATCGGTATAGCATTCACCTTTTCATAATTATCTCTATTTAAAATGTGTCAATAAATCTAACTCTCATGGTAATATTATTGAACACATATTGTAACATTTTTTATTTTATTCAAAAGTTTTTTTTTAATTATTTCCGAAAATTGCAGTAAAATGTTGATCTAACTCAGGACAGTTTTTCAAGTTGTTAGCCAATTTTTTACTCTCTGTGTCGCTTCTAAATAACCTCTATTATTAGTTCATAAGATTAAAAAAAAAATCAAGTGTGCTGTATGGGGTGCCTACTTAAATCTGCTGCATATTTGTTACAGGAAAATTCACCCAGGTTTACTCAGTATGGGAACTACTTAGCTTAATTCAGTATGGAAATATGGAAAAATAAGCATACCAATTTGTGATGAATTAACTCCGATAATCCCTTATTAGATCGCAAAGTAAAATTTTCGTACCTTCAAGTTTGTGCTTTATTAAGTACACAGATTAAATTGTATCTTACTGGACTATAGAAAAAGCTATCCATTAAGGGTGTCTGTCCTGACGTTTGTTGATGATCAAATGCTTGCTTTCTTTATTGCCAATGGTCTTAAGAATTTAAATTGATTGATGTTTGTGTTTGGAAGCACAACATCATTCTAAAATGGTCTCACAGGAACTCTTTCCATTTTGCTTGATAGTCAGTTTGACTTAAACACTTTAGTCACAGTGATTCAGGTTAGGTTGAAAGTCGTACCATCTACCCCATCCTCTATATTTATCATCTCTCAACAAAACGCCATTACTTACAGTTACCTGGGTCACTTACGTTGGCTATGGACAAAGTCAGATTAATCCCACTTCACTCACATGGATGCTCCTTGGAAAAACCTGCTCTTTGCAGATGTCAGTATGTGCTGAGAAACTAAAGTTCTAGGATCAAAGTAACTGTCTGCACAGTATAACAAACAATAGAAAAACTAACAAACCTGGCTTGCCTGCAATATATATACAGAATACACCGTGTGGCACCATTATTCCTGACATTCTAATATGTTTATGCGAAAGCAACTGTTGCCGTTTCACCTTAAACATAATCATTTCAGTGGCACATTTTAAACATGCTGTGGCTCTGTATCTGTAGTATAGTTCTCATTAGCGCTTCCAACAGATAGCTAAACTTGTCTGCAGCCAGGCACTAAAAACCATATAAAATAATGTACGACTATGTTGGCTCTACTTAGATCTAAAGCTGTGATCCTCTTGTTCACATAGTTATAGTTCTCAAATATGTTTCTTATTTATCATCATTCAGAAAAAGTATAGCAAATTCTAACATGTGGCCAAGTCCAGCTTCTGCCTATTTATCCTGCTTATGTTGCCACTTTTTGTAGCATCCAAATACCTACAGCCACACTTGGACCCCAGATGTATGCTTCATCTACCAACTCCCTGCTCATTGTGTGTAGTTGAAAGGGTTTACAACTCAGAATTGTTTGTGCTCTTTGTGTGTGTTACGATTTATGATGTTAGGCACATGGATAGATCCCATCGGCAGAAATAGGAAACCTAACACTTTGTAACCCCTACTCGCCTATTGTGCTCTGTCCGAATCTGTGTGATCACCAATGGCATTAGTGAGACTGTTTGAAGTAGTTTATATGTTACGGCTTTGCTGATTCTCCTTTATAGATTCCTGTAGTGCCTATCTGAAATATATGCAAATACTCTGCCTGCTTCCATGTTTTTCTGTTGTCAGCCTGCAACTCAATCCACACCATCTATTAAAAAAATATATTTTTTATGACATAATGAAGAATGCATATTGGGTTTTACGATTTGAGGCTGTATCTAGTTCTTGGGTTTCTCATCAAGACAAAACGTACTCTGTAGTGTATGGCCCACTATTGTTCTCTTTCACTGCTGTTATTCATATCTTTTAACTAATAATTATCTTTTTTTTTAGACCCTGGGATTCTGATATTCCTAACCACGTTGAAGATGTGAAGCTTATTCTTCACATGTGGATAGCCCTGTTTTATTCTAAGCCAAGTAAACTCTTGAATAGCGCATCTCGAAAAGTTGTTGAACATAACAACCCAGCTAAATATGTCTCAATAAATAGCACTCTTGATTCCTTTGAACTGTTTGAAGATGGGAATGAAAGTGAGAAATCGAATGTAGGTTTTGCAGATTCACCATCTGAAGTTGATGCTGTTGCACATGAGTCAACATACAGCAAAAAGACATCCGATGACCCAATTTCCAGCAGCCATATTTCAAGTAATGAACCCTCATCAACGAGTAGCTTTATTGCTCGATCACAGCACGAGGACAGTTCCAGGCATGATGAAGGGCAGCATTGCGTATCTTCAAGTGGATACTTTGATACTTCATGCAGCAATTTTATGGTAAGCACTTTAACATTGTTTGTATATTTCATTGACTTGTATGGAATATTTTTCTCAGCTTCTTACAGGGTGCCCCGGGAAGCCTATTCCGGGAACAGCCATGCTCTATATATATATCCGTATAGATAACATAATTCAGGATTTACATTGGCAGTAAGTCATGCTAGAGACCGTGGTGTCTTATTTTCCGGTCGGATCCTGCTGTGCCAAGAGGCTGCCTATCATTTTTTTATGGTAGGGTTAACCGGAAGAGTTAAACGTTCTGAGACCAGCTAGATAGTGCTTGTCAGTAATTGAAGTACACATTTGATCCTTTCTGTGTGCAGGGGAAGGATTGTCAAGCGACTTGAATGCCCAGGCTAACCACAGACACTGCCTGGACGTATCAGATATCAGATGAATACTTGCTCCCTACATTCCTTTGAGATTGTGCTTTATCTGTACTCAAGACTCAAAACCTTGCACAAAGAGGTGCTTACAAAGAACAGGACCATGCTTGTTGCTGATGTACTTTATGAACATCAACCGTTAAGGGATCTGTAAGATCCCTCCTTCTGTGACCTATCTGCAGTAGGAGCAAGTCAGGTTGCCTGAGACCAGAAAGAGTAGACCATTTTCCAAGAGGAAAACGAGTAAGATAGATGAAGCCTGTGTTCTGATCTTCATAAGTTAGTTACTTCTGGAGCCCTAAGGGCTATAACTGCTCTCTTTTCAGAACTGTACTGCGAGATAGCTTAACAGTCACTTTCAAGTAACTTTGAAACCAACTGACCAGAACTGCACTAAAGGACATCTTAATGGCATGAGTGGAGACCCTGCATCCTCTCTGGCCCACCCTTTTCCAACCCTAATTTCTAGGAGGCCCTGTCTCGTGCCATGCCAAGAGGGTCATAAATATTCCACTCTTCATTCTAGTTCTGCAGGGAGCATCCTGTGTGACTACACAAGGTTGCCCTAATTCCATTGCCATTTGAACCTTTTTGTGGGGTCTGTAGATACCATCATAAACACCAGTTTTCCAGCCCTGGCTGATCTGACGGACCCACCAAGTGCTCTCCTGTGTTGTTTGTGTTCTGAACATAAAAAAAGTGATAGGAGGAATGCTTACTATTTGTCTAACTACTGGTAATCGCTATGGGTAGCATCCCAACCTATTGTTCTTTTGCTCACCATGCCGTCTCAGTTTGGACTCAGAAGAGTCAAGACTGATTTGCATATGACCCGGTCTAATCTGAGGTAGCATGGTGGGCAAAAGAATGATTGTTAAAATGCTACCCTGAATGATTGCCAGTGGTTAGACTTATTGCAATTATCCTCCCATCATTTTTTGTGTTTTGGTTTGTGCTCCCACCAATTGATATTGGACTATCGCATTTGGTGGAATTCATAGTGACTAATTAATAGCAATTAGGCTTGAAGTTGTTCTCCATTGACCTATGTCCTGTGCACATAGACTTAAACAACTAAATTGCCTGTAGTTTTGATAAATAGAAACCTAGGCTATCTTTTCATTTTGAAACTAGCCGATCAGCACCCTGCACATGGCATTGTTGTCTTTGGTTGGACACCTGCTAGTTTTTGGTGGTCAGTTTTTAACAAATTTTTAGCTTTTTTGAAGCTTTGTGGACACCCATCGCAGATGTAGCTGATTAACCATTGGCTGCCCTAGGACCCAGAAAATAAACTCCCAGTGACCCAAGAAATGTGTGACCCCGGTGCATGTAATGAGTTTCATGTATTCATTCTAATGAACCTCTGCCTAGATCCCACAGTGCCCCGCCTTTACTCACAGAAAAATATTGTACATATTTGGTGCTCAAAACATCCAATTTTTTTTATCCAAAATATTTAATAATTTTCACAAATGACAGCAATATAACCAATGACCTCTCTGGTCAGTGATTGAGTGCAACCACTTGCCGTGAAAATGTCCAGTTGGTCAATTGTGATAAATAAGTTGCTGCTTATTAATACTGCCCATTCTTGCCATACAAAGTGGTGTAGGTGCTATGGGATGAACATTAGGAATATAATGACAGAACACAGCTGCCCCGGGAGGTATGTAGAAAGGTGGAGAGAAGCAATAAGGGGGAGTAGAGGAGGAGAACGGGGAGGGCGTGGGGGTTGCAGGGCTTGTACCCCCAAAAGAGTAATCATGTGGTCTGGTAAGCTGCCTGATATCCTTATTCTGCTTTCTGAGCCTTTAGGTGCGCTTAGGGATCTTAGTCGAAGAGGAGTAATGCCCGATGCCTAGTGACCTGGAAGCGGAGATACTCCAGCTTAGATAAATAGTAGATCAATGGTTGTCATAGGTGGTTACATTTTGCCCCTGAATATGAGAGGTTGTGTCTCCATGGCAAGAACCTGCCATAGCCTATGAAACCAAGTAGCTATTGGTGGGGATTCAGCCTTTTTCCAATACTATGCTTTCAGCTGTTTAGCTGTCCCAGCCATCTCTGGGGTCGGTGACTATCTGCATGCATCACAGCTTCCAAAGTTAAGGTTTTTAACCCCAGGAACAAAGTGTTGGGATCGGATGGTAGAGGGTAGCCTAATTCAACTTTGATTTGGGACGCACACAGAGCCTGAATGAAGAGGTAATGCCGCTAGCTGGGTGATAACCTGCTTACACTATTTTATCTTTTTAACAAACAAAATTGTGTTGCTACAGTTTTATCCTGATCCCCCTCATGCTGCTATTTCTTTTTAAAAACTTTGAATTGCTACGTTGCACATTTACCTGCCGCTTCCCTTTGGAGTTCTCCTTAAGCCCCGGTCCGACTCCGCAAGTGCCGTTGAGCGGAGGGCTGGCTGGAGTCACTTCCTGGGCGGGTCATTTCCGGGTCAGCAGCGCTCTAGTCTTTACGCTGACTGAGTATTTAACTGGATGCACTTTCAATCACAGCGGGTGCGCCGGCGGCGCGCCAAGGGCTAGCCCGTCTGCGCCCGGCCGGGACCTAGGGCCCCGTCCCCCGTCCCCTGGCGGAATTTCTATCTGTATCCGCTACAGCGCCCATTCTCTTAAAGCCCTAAGGGGTACCATCGCTGCACGTTGCGCACACACTATAAATCCCATTACAGAGCCCTCGGGTTGCCCCTCCTGCCACTTTGAACTGCTACCGAGCCTCAAGGTCTCCCATACAGCTGCCCCACCCTTGAAGTTGTTCCTTCTCAATTGTCGCTCCCTCCCCAGACACTCAACGAAACTCCACCTTCTACTAGATGATCGTCAACCTGACGTTCTATTCTTAACGGAAACTTGGTTACACACCAACTCCGATCCGAATATTGTCCAGACCTTACCCCCCGGCTATCTCATACATAGAGCTGACCGTAAGACCTCTAGAGGCGGAGGACTAGCCATAATACATAAACATTTTATTAGCTGCCGCTCGTCTTTAGAGGGCCCTCCCGACTGTGAAAGTATGCAGTTCGCCCTGGAAATCTCTCCCACTTGTACCTGCTCCGGTCTTTTACTATATCGCCCCCCGGGACCCATGGGCCATTTCCTCAACTCCCTTCCTCTATTTGTGGCCGATCGAGCCGTAAATCTAGCAAACTTCACGATACTGGGTGACCTCAACATCCACATGGATTACCCCTCTAATCTTTCCGCCAAGGAGCTGTCTACTTGCCTCTCCGCCCTCCAATTCATACAAAAGGGCTTCCTTCCCACTCACGATAAAGGTCACTTACTTGATCCAGTTTTCAGTAATGCTCAGAAGCTATCAGTGGTCGCACCCATCCCACTCCCTTGGACCGATCACTTATTAGTCCCCATGACCTGGGAGACTTGTTCCTTAAGTCCCGCTTTGCAGTCCACTGTCACCCTGGAGAGAAAATGGTCCAACCTCTCTGCCAGTCTACGGTCGGCTACTCTTACCACCAACAGACCCCAATCCTGAACTGGCAAACAATAAATTTAACTTGGATCCTTAACTCCCTGGACACGCTCCTGCCTAAATTACCGGCCCACAAGAAGTGCAGGGAGAAATCTGCCCCCTGGTACACCCCCAATCTAAGGAAAATTAAACAGTCTTGTAGACAACTAGAAAGGAGATGGAGATTGAACTACGAAGAAAGGTGGAAATCTGAGTATAAAGAAGCTTTAAGGTCCTTTAAAGCTGAGATTAAATCAGCATAAATAGATTTCTATGAGGACAAGATCAATGCCGCCGCCTTTGCTCCCAAAGAAATATTTCGAATAGCCAAATCCCTGTCCTCCCTCCCCCAGGAACCCCCCAAACTGGAGGACGCCTCTCAGCACTGCAATGAGCTTGCTGAATACTTCCACCAGAAAATTCAATCGATATGTCCACGCCTGATCTCTCTGACTCTAGTTCCAGAGCCAAAACGATGACCTCTCTAAAAGAATTCCCTTTACTAGACGAGAAAAGCCTGGATAATCTCTTCACCAGGGTAACATCTGGCTCTCCAACAGACCCCGCCCCCCCCACAACACCTTTCTCTAGTCTATCGCACTATAGACCCAGTCATCATTGACATACTCAACTCCTCCATCACTTCTGGCATAGTGCCCCAGGCCTGGAAATGTGCCCAGGTCAGAGCTCTCTTAAAGAAACCTAATCTGGACCGCTCTAACCTGGCAAACTATCGCCCCATCTCTCTGTTCCCATGGCTGAGTAAACTGATTGAACGTCATAACAATTCTAATTTAGTCCACTATTTTGAATCCAACAATCTACTCCACGTTTCCCAAACAGGTTTCCGCCCTCAGTTAGGTAGCAAGACGGCCCTGCTCGCAGTTACGGAAGAAGCCAGAAGACTTCTGGATCAGGGCGGCTCGGCAGCGATCATCCTACTTGACCTCAGTGCCGCCTTCGACACTGTCAACCATAACATCTTACTTGAGATGGCACTCACTTGGATCCAGTCCTTTCTAAAGGATCGCTTCTATCAAGTTTTTGAGGGGACATCCACGTCCAATCAGTGGCCTCTTAATTGTGGGGTCCCGCAGGGATCCTCTCTGAGCCCCACCCTTTTTAATTCCTACATGGCCCCACTAGCCGAGATAGTGCTTCCCTTCGGCATCAAAATAATCACCTACGCAGACGACACCCAACTGGTGGTGGCACTTAACCACCCTGAGGGTTCACCAGGCGTCCTAGGTCCCTGCCTAGAGACAGTAGCCCAATGGATGAGCCATTCTCACCTCAAACTAAATGGGGAGAAGACCGAACTTATGTTCCTAGGCAATACCCCTTCTCCCTCCTCCTCATTCATCTGGCCTTCTTGTCTTGGACCTATGCCCACCCCTAAGCAACAGATTAAAAGTCTCGGCGTATGGCTTGACAGCTCCCTTTGTTTCAATCATCAGACCACTAAGCTCTCGGCCACGTGTTTTGGACTATTGCAAATGCTCAGGAAAATCCTCCCCCTGCTCCCTTTTCAAGCTAGGAGAATCATGGTTCAAGCCCTGATTCTATCCCGCCTGGACTACGGGAACGCACTTTACCTGGGCGCCCCTCAGTCCACCCTACATAGGCTTCAAGTGATCCAAAACTGCGCAGCGTGTCACCTTTTACAGATTCCCCGCAGACATTCAGCTAAGCCCGCCTTAATAAATCTGCATTGGTTGCCCATCCGAGCCAGGATCCAGTTTAAAGCCATGTGTCTAACTCACAGAGCCATCTGGAAATACGGCTCCCACATTATTCAATCCTTAGTTGTGCCCTATCAACCTACCAGGACTCTGCGTTCTAGTGCCGCTTTCCTTGCTACGCCCTTGAAAGTTCGAAGATCTAGGTGGGGCGGACGCTCCTTCTCTCTGAATGCCTCCAACCTCTGGAACACCCTCCCGCACACGCTCCGAAGTGAACCTAATATATCGATCTTCCGTAAACAGCTCAAAACCCACCTGTTCCTCTCAGCATTTCAGTGATATTTCTTTTCTTCTGTGCTTTCCGTGTCCGCAAGCGCTAGGAGGCCTCCGGGTAGCTATGCGCTATACAAATGTAATCTCATTCATTCATTCATTCATTTGTTCGAGGATTTCTTTCCAGCACATTTGAATTACTGAGCGTGACCACCAAATGTGTATGATTGTGCACCTTTCCTTGTGGCATCAGGAGCAGGTTATAGGTGAGGTAGGGGGAACATCTGAGCTAGTCTGTCAGAGGATAGGTACCACTGAATCATCACTTTAATCCTTACTCCCTGTAGGGGATGCTCTTGTACGGTTTCTGGATTTCTTTCCAGAGGTTTCCCCATTGTTTTCTGCAATTGTTAGTTCCAGCACATTATCCCACTGTGTCTAGTATGAATGACTGGTGTGTGTTTAGATTCTTGAAGTGTGATATAGGTTCTGGAGATTATACCCTTTGTGCCTTCGAAGAGCTTAACCAACATTTAATATGGGGTGAAAGCGTAGGTAACTGCTTGGAGGTTAGTGGGATATGCTCAGTGACAGAGTTGGAGATAATGGAGTTGATTGAAGCCTGGCTGTCTCCGGAACATGGAAGCCCTTTTTCCACTGTTCAAAAGATTTAATAGCAGTCCCTGAAAGAGGTCGCTCAAGGTTCTGCATTCTCTCCACGACTTGGCATCAAATGCTTTGGGATCCAAAACGGAGGATCAAGTCTGGATTGCATACTAACGGGGTATTGGAAGAGGGAAACTAGTTGAGTCCTTCTTGGTGGCAGTATGGTCCCATATGTCCAAAACAGATTTCGTGGGGGTGGCTAGATACACACTTCCAGGGAGGCTAGTTTTGGGGAGCCAAACCAGATCCCACATTGTTCTGCAGGCTACCACTCGGTACATATGGAACCACACCTTCTCATTTTCACCGACCATCCACTGTCCCCCCACCCCCATGAAAAGCCTCATTTTGGTTTGACAGAGTTTCATTTCAGCCTCGAAGAAAAGTTTAGGTAGCGTCTGGAACAAGTATAGCACTCTATGAAGAACATTTATGTTGACCACATTTATGCGCCCCAGCCAAGATATATATAAGGGCTTCTACTATCTTAGTACTTTTCTAGTATCGTACGGCACAAGGCAAGTCAGTTGGAAATTGTCTGTCCGTTGATCTGGGGTGTGATGTTGAGGCCTAGGTAGCTGATGGAATGTGTGGCACAGAAGAAGGGGTGCAAGGACTGTAATGGTGGGGCTTGACCATCTGGAATGGTAAGATTGAGGGCCTGAGATTTGTTGATGTTTACTTTGAAGCTTGAGATGCATTTGAATATATCAAGTAGCCAAACTATAGGGACTCAAAAGGGGTTAGTGAGGGCAAGCAGGAGATCATCGGCAAAGAGATGCACCTTGTGTGTGCTGCCTCCAAAGGTGATACTTGACATCGTGGGGGCTTTTCAAATGTTTATTGTCAGTGGTTCCACCACCAGGGTGAAGAGGAGGGGAGAGCGAGGATTCCCCTGTGTTTTACTCCTTTTACGCTGGCTGTTAAGGTGAATGAAGGCCAATGGGGAGGCCACCATAATCCTATCGATTGTTCCTGGCCCCAAGGCTAACCTGCCCAGGACATCCTGCAGGAATGCCCAGCTCAGCCGATCAAAAGCTTTCTCCGCATCTAATGGCCAGGAGTGAGGAGATGTTATGCTTGAGAGCTTTTTCCACTAGATGGTCTAAACCAGTGGTCGAAGTGGGGAAAAAAAAGTAGGGGAACTGTGGGCGGAGCATCAGAGGGTGGGATTAACTTGAGGATTGGATCAGTGGGTGGAGTTAGAGTTGTGGCCAGGATTGGCAAAACATCCCAATCTTTAGTATTTGTTTGCCATTTCACTGACCAGTTACAGCTTATTATGTTATGTAATTCAACCAATGGATAAACAGTATTATTTAACGATTAATATGAGTTATTGACATTAAAATAAATTCACAAAGTGGGATATGTTTCTAATCACAGAATGTCCCAAATATGCTTAAAAGTGGAAGCACAAGCCATTTGTTTCCGAGCCATGGATTTTCTGTCGTCCGCAATATACACAGAGACAATCAATTTTACGTCTGTAAATCACTGTATGGGAAATGTTACATGAGACAAAGGACAACAAGGTGTAGGAGTCACATGACAACCATATTAGTAGGCAGTAAAGTTTAATAGTGATTGATCTGGAGAAACACAAACTCAGAATTTAAAACTTAATACCATATTTGGGGGTTCACTTTAATAATCATTATTGATTTCTATCCAAATGAACACTTTTTGCAACATTAGGATAATCAAAGGCTTAGGGAAAAAACCCATAAAGCTCTAGTTTATACCTTGCAGTTATTATGCAGCTCTAAGATGAAAGTTAATAGCTCACTGTTCTTTGTTAGGATTTTAACTTATAAACTGCAAGTAGCAAAAGGATCTCACTAACAAAAGCAATAACCCACTGACCTATTTACAATATGTGCACTTTGTGATGGGCATGGTACATGTTCTTAGCAGCAGGCACATTAATCTTATCTTTCCATGAGTCAAACCTTCCACTAGATAAAACTCCGATCTCGATCTAGGAAGCCGTTTATTCACCGGAGTTATCATGACATTTTTATTATTGCCGAAAATTGCTGTAGGCCAGGAAGGAGGCAGCAAGTGCTTTTAAAACCCATAATATACAACGCCCCCACTCAAAGTCAGCACCCGTTGCGGTTACACCGGTCGCACTGCCCTAGAGCCAGCTCTTCTCAGGGGTCCTGTGACCTCAGTGACAGAGTCACTGTTGCTCTAGGGTCTGCTACTTAGTAGGCCTGCCTGCAAGACTGGAGGTGAACTTCAGCATAGATTGTGGTGGGCCAGCGTTCAAGGTGAACCCACACTTGCCACTGCTAGGGTCCACCTGCTGGTGTTAAGACACCAGGGCTTTTCCGTATTTGCGGGGCCTTCTAAGGTCTAGCATGGGAATGTGCTCGCTCAGGAGAATGGTCTGGGGGACTGGTCATAAAGGCTGAACCTGGTTCCCCAGTTCTAAATTCGGCAGCTCTGACCGTAGTGCTACATCCACTCCCTCACTGAACACCATACTGCCCCACTGAGAGAAATTCACACTGCCTCCAACTACAATCCATTTTGACCTGCTATAAACAACTGGATGCGACTCAATTCAAATTAAGCACTGGCAAGAGCAATATGCAGCCTAAAGGAAAAACTAACAACATCCTGGAAAAAGCAAACACTCATAGGGAATGAAAGATTAAACAAAACATGTGAAATGTAAGCAAAAACAACATGGTGAACTTAACGCTTTTACACTCACTATTCAGAAAACAGTGAGTGCTTCTGCCTGAAAACTACAGGGCCTAGAAAGGACCCATTTCAATGTCCACTGCTTATATGCTTACAAAACGTAAGCAGTATGGTTTAAAAAGACCACATTTGTGAACACAAAACCGCCCTACACATTTTGTTTTCCAATCCACCCGTCAACCAGGTATTGCAGTACCTCCTGGTTTGGCGCACTTCCCCACCGGGGAAAAACAGCGCTTCACTGGCAAAGACAGTAAAGTGACGCTAATGTTTTTGGGGTTTGAATAAAACCGATCTGGCCACTTTAAGAACACTCCATCTTGCTTTATTTAGTTATTGATTTTTCATATTTTGAACCTTTTATTTCCGTGGCTGCACTTTGGAATAGAAAAATGTCAAAACGGCATTTCCAGCAAAATTGGTTTTCTTTCTTGTATCCATTTCACAGGGGAACAAATGAACGACAGGAAGAAAGAGAGGGTGAGAACCATTTCTTGAGTCAAGGTTTTCGGTAAGTGAGGAGGAGTTAAGATCGAGAGAGGGAATAAGGGTAAGAAAGAGGGGGGGGCAGCTGCCAGCGGGAGAGCAGAAGCGGACACCTTCCTTGTCTTGTCTGGGCAGGAAGCAAGAGACAGAGACCTTTTCCTTCTCTGCTCCCCGCCCGTCCCCGAACAGCCACAAATGTCGAGCCTTCTCTGCAGGCCTTGGATATTTCTGAGGTCCAGGGACGCATGTTCAAAATAAAAAAGTAGGGGAACGGAATGTATAGAATTAAAGAAGAAGGGGCACGCCGTGCCCTGCCGTTCCCGCCCACTTCGACCACTGGTCTAAACGCTGTACATAATCGGTGCCCTGGTGGTGGTGGATGAAGCCCTGCTGGCGCCAGTCAACAAGGGACGGGAGGAGGGGTTCCAAATGTAGCGCAATAACTTTGGTGTAGCGTTTGGCATTTATTTTTAGCTAGGATATGGGGCAGTAATAGGTGCTCTTGGAGAGGCCCTTTTCAGGCTTCAGGATAAGTGTGATTTCCTCCTTGCACAAGGTAGGGACATAGCTTGAGGCCCGAGTGAAAGAATTAAATGCTGCATGAGGTGATCCTCAAAGAGTGGTAGGAACAGTTTGTAAAGCATGTCAGGGAGGCCTTCGGGTCCCAGTGATTTCCCAATGGGCAGTGTGCAAAGTGCCTTCCATATTTCCTACAGGGTTACGAGGACTTCAAGGTGTTTCCTGTGAGCAGGTGAGATGGTAGTCCATTCCCAGGTGTGCATGTTGGCTTGTATGTTAGGAAGTTGTTTGTCGCCATCTCTTTAAAGGTCCTGGTATAAATTGTGAAGTGCTCTGGTTGCCTGATCACCTAATTGCCATCATGGTGTTTGATTCAGGCTTTGGCCCTTTGAAGGTGCAATTTACATGCCAAGAATGTCCCCACCTTGGCACCTTTGTCGTAAAAGCGCCATTTCAGGTAAAGTAGCAAACATTCGTCCCTGTTCGTGCTATGGGACCAAAGTTGCCCATGCAGGACTGCTAATTTTTTACAAGTAGCCTTTCTAGTGCTTTGTTTATCATGACGCTTCATTGTTTTTATTTCTGTGGTGAGGGAGTGCTCCAAGAGCTGTGACCCCTAAGCCCTATCAATGTGAAGAGTAACGAAGGAGCCCCGGATCTCAGTTTTAAGGGCATCCCATAGAGTGTGTAAGGCGCACTAGAGCTGAGCATTGAGTTTAAACTATTCTTCGATCGACTTTGCTATTGTGTCCGTGTTCATCGTGTCTTGAAGGCTATGGAGCGGCAGACGCCAATGCGAATAATTGTGAGGGGAGCTGTTTACACTGTTCCATTATATCGCCACATGTGCGGGGACTGAGATGGAGATATCTGATATCTCTACTGATATCAGTTGTTCAAGAATCGTGTGGGTGACCCGGAGGTACTCTGTCCTGAAGCAGGAGGAGTAGACATGTGAATAAAAGGAGTAGTCATGACTGTCGGGTGCATGTGGCGCCCGGTGTCCACTAGGCCAAGCTCTGTGATTTCCTATTTAAGGAGGGATGACCTTGCCCTGTACCTTGATAATTATTATGGTTTCTATCCAGCATCGGGTCCCAAACCAGGTTGAGGTCAGCTCCAACCCTAATGTTCCCCAGGGAATCCGGCGACATTTCTACTAGCGAGGAACGAAGGAAAGTTTCTCCAGCGAAGTTAGGTTCATATTTATTTTAAAAAGTCATGCAGCATTTGCCCTTTGGACATGAAGCTTGATGAAGCACCCCTTTTTGTCTTTGGTCACTGAATTTGATTGGGTACAATGTAGGATTTACAGAGGATGGCCACCCTGCAGTTTTACCCGATGTGGATTTCCAGAACTGATTGGGATATTTGGAGCTGCGCATGCAGTGCTGATCTTTGGGAACCAGGTGTGTCTCTTGCAAGAAAATTGTCAGCACTGTGCTGGGTGAGATATTTCCAAATTGGTTTGCGTTTGTTGGGGAACTTAAGGTCTTTCACTTTTTAGAGATAGAAGTTTAGTAAGGTGTTTGCCCTCTGACACCAGGTAAAGAGGTACATCTAGCAGTTGAGTGCTCCCTGCCCCACGTCCCCCCAACCAGTCTGGCCTCCAGGATGAGACACGTAGTATCGATCAACCCCAAACACAAACATAATGGTCAACCATGTCAATACAACATCTCCCATCCATTTGCGGATGAGATGGAGAACTCCATGTCCCTCTCTGATTGTGTAACTCTCCGTAATGGAGGATGTTTTAAACAGATCCCCTGGGGGTTCGCCACTCGGTACGCCTTCCGATGGCAGGGTCAACAAACATGTCAGAGTTAGGTATTCTTTCTCGTGTCCTGCCTCACAACACTGCCAGTTGCTTGGCTCTGCTCGAAAAGGATATTTGGCCTCCTGGGAGGCAATTTATGATGTCAGCTGTGGGGATTCTGCTGGCAGTGACTGTGATTAGGGCCCTGCATTCAAATTCATGTTTCTGAAATGAGCGATAATGTCTACCTTGACTCTGTCCGATGACTCAGTTGCAGCCCTCTGAGACCTCATGTTGTGGGGCTACCGTGTGCCAGTCACGGCGACGCCCAGTTCATATTTGCTGTGCGGCTGCTTCTGTGTCCATAATGGTCTCCTCCAGAGAAATGTCCGGGAGCGCTGCTGCTTCTGCAGGGCAGTGAATTGATCTGTATTTTCCATTCCATTGGAAAATTCGACTATAATGGTGTCCCCATTGGTATTTTATTTTTGCTTGTAGGAAGTTGGCTCTTTATATAACATAGCAAAAAGAGGTAAATTATGTAGTGAGTCTAGGGATCCCTTATGAGTGGACAGGGACTTGCTTTAACAATCCCAATGTGCTCTTTTTGCGGTAGTGTGGTTGAGCAGACTTATCAAGGAGGAATGTTAGACATTTGTTGAATACACACAGTCAGTAAATGATACACACTCAATAAGGAGATCCACACCAATTTATAAAAATAACATGTATCTTTATTTAATTTATGACAACAAGAACTTAGTTATTGAGTAAGTACTTTTTAAAATAGCAGTTTTTAAAAAACCAGGTTAATACACTTGTATTGTCTCTAATGCGGTAATGTTATCCTTTGGGGGAAAAACACATATACTGCATACGGATACTTAGCAGCAACTTACTGGACCAATCTTCTCGACTTAAGGTAAGTATGTGGCAAGGTCCAAAGTAGCTCTAACAAGTCACCTCGGTAGGCTCTGGGGAATCTGGGCGCAGAAGTGCTTTTTCACCGTCGGATGTCCCGTTGATTTCAGTGGGAAGCGGTACTGGAAAAAAGAGTCTGCAAGCTGGGGCTGAGGGACCAGTCCAGGTGAACCTACAGGGGATGCTCAGTCCTTGAGATGTTCAGGCATGTAGGGACAACGTCTTTCCAACTCCACGGGGTGTGGTGCTTAGGTGCAGTGGTGTCTTCAGGTGTCTGGTCTGTGCTGCAGAAGACACTCACGGTTGAGGGGGGCATGCATAAAGAGGTTGCAGGTGGCAACTAGCCATCCAGTCTGGGCAAACCCAAGGTGGGGTTTGACTATCTCGTTGGCACCATTGGCCCCCTTCAACTCGGGCTGGGGTGCATGGCTGTAGTGGTGCTTTCCGGTGTCTAGTTTTTCGCAGTCCGGAGTCCTCATAGTTCTTCTTGGGTGCCTGCGGGGTACAAGGAAGTAGCTCTTCTACTTTACGGGAGATATGGTTTTTTCTTAAAGTGCTGGCAGTCCTACCAGGCTTTTGGAGAACCGAGGAGCTGCAGGACGAGTCATCTTTGGAGCAATTGTCAGGTGCAGGAGGCAGGCTGGCAGGGTTGGCGACAAGTCAGTTGCTCTCCGTGGGTCTTTGGTAAACTTCTTCTTCTTAGGTTATCAGAATCTGCTTTCCTGGTGCCAGGGGCTCCCCCAAATACTAGAGTTAGGAGCATTAAGGGGAGTGAAAGGTGATAGCCAATGGGCTACTCACCCTTGGGGTCACTGCACACCCTATATGACGACTTGCCTGTGGGAAGTGGGATTGCCCTGTCCCAAAGTTCCTAATTCTGCCATCACCAAGATGGCAGCATTGTCGTAAAGGAGAGCACATCAGACACCCTATGGGTGTGACTGGCAGTTCATCACACCTACCTACATTTTTATTTTCCCGCCTGTCCTGGTGCCAAATAGTCTTAGGTCAGGGGTTGGCATTTTCCATGTATGGGGATGCCTTTGAAGCCTCCTGCCCTAATATGCTGATTACTTAGCCATCCTGCTTGGAGGAGGTGACTACATCTCCGGCCAGAGCAGACGTTGTTTCTGCCCTCAGAGTGCATAGGCTCTCACCTACAGGGGGTCAGAAACCTGTCTGTAGTGGCAGGCAGGTTGACACCAGTCAACCAGCACACTAGAGGCTGGTAGGCTTTCAGAGGGCATCTCTAATGTATTAATAAATCCACCACTGGAATCAGTATGGGGTTATTAATACAAGATGACATAGATTTCAGTGAAGCTATCTTGTAGCTGGCAAACTCTTTTTTATCAGTGTCCAACACATGTACTTAAATGGCTTCCTTGGTCACTTGTGATATCTAAGAATTGACTTAGACATCGCAGAGGCATATCTGCTCATGCAAATATGTCCACATATGTAGTATAGTGCACCCTGTCTTTGGGCTGTAAGTCCTGCTGAAGGAGTGGCTTACCTATACTGCATGCAGCGTCTGCATGCATGGCACACAGGGATGTGTGGCATGTCGTGATTTCACTTTTATCTGTGCCAAGACACGCGGCCTACAATGACAGTTTTCATATTGGTGCTGAGAAGTTCCTTAGGGAGGCACAATACATGCTATAGCCATTGGGAACCCTCTTTAGCCTCCCTGCCCTCGGTACCTGGGGTACATCTTACTAGGGGCTTATGGGGTACTAAAGGTATTGCTAATTGTGGGGACAATTTTACAGTTTAGGGAAAGAGACCTGGCACTGGAGACCTGGATAGCAGAACCCAGTGCACTTCTGTCAAAATTGTATCAGGTACCAGGCAAAAATTGAGGGTAACCATGTCAAACAAGCATTGGCATAGCCAATAGGTCTCACCTTTGGGACCTTATAAGTGTTTATCCATGCAACAGTTGCATAACTAAATACTTATAAGGTCGCAAAAGCGAGACCTATTGGCCGCGAAAGTGATTGCGATCGCGATCAAACATCAAAGCGGCCCTACGGCCGCGAAAGTTAAAGTAATCGCGGTCAAGCGCGGTGCGCGCGCCCGCGCACATGCACTGTAGCTCTAGACTGCCCGGTAGTACTTTTTGGAGCCCTCTCAATAAGTCTCGCCAGACCAGCGCATGCGCTGGGTCAGGCGAGATCTAAAAAGGTGACTTTCTTACAATGCTCTTGCAGGCAGTACATAATCGGTCGAAAGTCTCTGCGTTTTTTTAGCATGGTGAAGGACACATCTTATAAGAGCTGTATTGTTGCCTTCCTAAAGACCAGACCGGCCTTCCCTCTGGCAATGTGTGTGATTGCCTCCTTGTTTACGTAAAAATTGGCTTGGGTCAGAATTTCGTACGCCCTGTTGGCTCTGGTTTAGCCAAGGATCATCCTATGCACATGCTGCAGTCTCAATGGGGCACATCGCTCTGGCCAGGAATCCTTTAAAGTAGTTCCCGGATAAAGGACATAATGTCGTCCCCCTCCGCTTCCCTAGGAATGCCCCTAATGCGGATATTGTTCTGCCTTCTTCTGTTCTCGAAATGCTTATGGTTCCTCTGAAGATACAAACTTAGGTCTTTCAGGGTATAGATTTGCTGCCACAGCATTTCCTGTTCCAAACGATCAGAAGCGTTCAACATCGTCCACTCTGTTTCCAAGATCTGCGGCTTTCCTGCAGACCTTGACGAGGCAGGATTTAAAGTTGATCTTTATGAAACCCAGTTAGGAGCTTATCTCAGTAAGGAAGCCCGCCATATACTCTTGCATAATGGGGGTTAATGGTGAAGGATCTGAGGTCCTGTGGTTGGTGTGTCCTGCCTAGGAGCAGTTTCAGCCTACTTTCAGCTTCACATGTCAGCAACAGAGCCATCTTTGGGTTGCTTCCCCTTAACCATGGTTCTGCTTTAGTAGGGAGCTAAAGCATGTCTTGTCAGCAATGAATTGATGTTACCGAGCAGCAGAGAGACTGAGGGCGAGCAGACCCCACCGTGCATGATCTAGTGAGGGTCAGCACTTTGTGGGCGGGGGATCGCCCCCTTGGGTGTCTTATGATGCTGAATGTTATGGAGGTTGTTGCACGATGCGACTTGGGTGAGATGGGGGGGGGGGGTTGCACCACAGTCCCCCCCCTCCTAAAGTTGTCCTCCAAAGTTATGCTGTGGTAGCCCTGACCCAGCTGCTTCCCCATCTCATCCCGGGTCCCCGGTCCTGGGGGCATTATGGTGTCCCAGTATGTCGTTGTAGGAAGGTGGATATCTGACTATGGTTACCCCCAACTTTTTGCCTAGTGTCTAGCTGGTTTTTCGACTTAGTTGGCCTGAGATCCTGCCATTCAGGGTCTCAGGCTGTCTGCTCTCTCTTTAAAATGGACTCCATGTACCCTAGGTACATTCCCAATTGGTAAGGATCACCTAATTGGACCCTGTACAGTGTACCCTAGGTACCCAGGGCATAGGTGTACCCTAGGCCTCCCAGGGGCTGCAGCATGTATTATGCCACCCCTGGTCTGGCCTTCCAATCAGACACAACTGGCTGATCACTCAGCTGGGGCAAGGTCGTGTAATCACCTCTTGCTTAGATATAGTATACCTATATCTACCCTTAAAATAGACACATGTGTACCTATCAGCCACTCCTATGGCAGGCCTTAACAATCCTGGAGGCAGAGTGCTTGGTAACATGTGAGATGGTGTTCTAGCATGAGCTGAGCCTGTCTGCAGCTTTCGGAACCATGTCCTTATAGCTGTTCTATGATATAGCCTACCATATACTCTTAAAGTGCCTTATAATCTTAAACGGTTATGGTAACTATGGTTTGGCTTTATCAAAACATGTTGTGTAAGGTGTCTAACACTTTGGAATAATACCCCCATACCATTTCTGGTGATGAGGATATTATTCCCCCCTTCTAGAGGGAGAGACATGTTAAAATCCTACTTTGCTGTTTAACTCTAACCAAAGCCTCAGCATCACAAAATGGATGCTGCTGCCACAGACAAAAGTCTGACCTCCTGCTGCTGGGAGTGATCCCGGCAAGGGAGGCTTGGACAATAGGTTTCCTGCTTGGGGAGGTGCTAGCACCTCCCCAGACAGACTTTAGTGTATTGGGGCAGGGAGGGCTGAAAGGAATGAGACATGCCTGGGGCACACAAGGTGTCCCATGCATAGTCCAGTTCAAACCGGTGCAGGGGCACTCCAGCCCCAGTCCTGGCGCGAAACTGGACAAAGGGGAGGGGGTGTAACCACCCCCCTCCCAGGTCCCACCCATAAGGCGTGACCTAGCAGGCAACCCAGCCCCCCAGATTAGTATAAGGGTGGTAGCTGGGCCCCAGGAGAGTAGATTATCCTGAACCTGCAACTTGAACAGAAACTCTGGACCTTCAACATTCGACGAAAGAAGAAGACTGAAGAATCTCCCTTGTGGCCAAGGAGTGGCTACCCTGTGCAAACAGGCACCATCAAGAGACTACCCTTTGCTTTGCTGAAGTTCTACGAGGGACCGACTGCAGAGCCCGACCAGAGCCTTGACTTCCAGACTTCTCCGACCCTGATCCACATCCACAGCCGAGCTGAGATCCGTGGAGGCGACGAGAGACGTGGGACCGGCTACCTGGGAAAAGTGGCGAGTATTTTCCAGCGCAGCTTCTGAGGCACCCTCGAAGTTGTGCACCGGGGATTGAGAAGCCCCAACCCCAAGCACCATCTGCACCGAAGATCAGCCCCCCACACTCCATGAGTCCTGCGTGGGGCTCTTCTGCATTTTCCTGCTTGCCGCGTCTGTCCGGTTGCTTGCCCGTTGGCTAGTGGCCTTTGTGACGACGCACCCTGAAATCTTCACTGCTGGTTTGGCTCCTCCAGACTGGCTCCCGCTTCCTTGCAAAAGAGAAGCACCCCAGACCTTCCTGGTCTGCACCAGAAGCAAGTCCTCCGTTCTTCGTGGGTTCTGCTTGCCAAGGCTTGGTGAGTCCTAGTTCGACTTCGACGCCGCCGACAGCAAGAGCCTTCGTGGGACAGCTCGCCTCCTGGTCCTGGTCGTCCTCGACGCCTCCTGGTACCCGTGGCTGCAGCGACAAGCTTCACCTTTCACCTGCAATCTTCACGACATTGCCTGGTTCCTTCCTGGTTCCACGTGGTCACTGGCTAGTGACCTTGACTCTGTCCCTTCTGCTTGCAGGTATCCTCTCTTCTTGATCCCAGCCTTGGGATCCACCGGACACTCTTCACTGACTGCCTACCAGCAACTTTCCTTCAGGCATCCATAGAAGTCCACGACGAAACCCGACGCAAGTTCACACCTATGCACCCGCAGCCCGTGGGCTAGGTAACTTGGGTAGTTCGGTGCTCACAAGGGTAGTGACTATCCTAGGGTCTAGTTTCCGAGTCTCGACTCTCTAGCTGCTTCAGAAGTGTCCTTAAACTGTTAATTTCTAACTGCTAGTAATTCTATCGACTTTTACGCATTACGCGTGAGTGTTTCCACTCTGCACCTGAATGCCGTGGGCCTCCCACTTCCTAACTGTTGCTAGTGTAGTGTAGCCCCAGCGATTCCCTAGGCCTAGGCCTATCTCATTTCCATGACAGTGGTCCTTATACCACTTCTTTATTATATGGTTTGCGTGGCCCCTAGGGCCTAACTGTATTACTTACCTGTGTGACTTAATGTATGCTTAAATAAAACTGTGTTGTACTTACCTCTAATCTCATAAAGAGTGCTGAGGGTTTGACTAGAATAAATACACTTTATTTTATATATATATCTGTTGTGGTGTCCTTTCATTTGGTATTCAATGGATTATATATGGTATCACAGCTGGCTTCACATGCCATTCAGAGTTTAGCCTAAGACTGCTCTTGTCCATGCTACCACTAGGATAGCTGGTCTATAAGGTTGACTTTACAACCAATCACCATAAGGGTTGTTTGGACTGATATAAGGTGTACACTAGAACTAGTGACATCATACATCAGGCCAACTTCTCACAGTCGTAATCAATCAATCATTTGTAAAGCGCACTACATACTCGCGAGGGTCTCAAGGCGCTGGGGGAGGGGGGCGCTACTGATCAAACAGCCAGGTCTTGAGTATCCTCCTGAAGGTCAGCAGGTCTTGGGTCTGTCGTAGGCTCAGTGGGAGGGTATTCCATGTCTTGGCGGCGAGGTGGGAGAAGGATCTCCCGCCGGTGGTTGTTCTTCGGATGCGCGGGATGGTGGCGAGTGAGAGGTCGGCGGAGCGTAGCTGGCGGTTGAGGATGTAGAAGGAGAGCCGTCTGTTGAGGTAGGCTGGAGTGCTTTGTGTGCGTGGATGAGGAGCTTGAAGGATATCCTCTTGTTGAAGGGGAGCCAGTGCAGGTTTCTCAAGTGGGGGTGATGTGGCCGTGTCGTGGTACGTCGAGGATCAGTCGCGCCGAGGCGTTTTGGATGCGTTGTAGTCGTTTGATGAGCTTGGTCGGGGCTCCCGCGTAGAGGGCGTTTCCGTAGTCGAGTCTGCTGCTGACGAGGGCCTGGGTGACTGTCTTTCTTGTATCTGTCGGGATCCATCTGTAGATCTTGCGGAGCATGCGGAGGGTGTTGAAGCAGGAGGAGGAGACGGCGTTGACTTGCTTGGTCATCGAGAGCGTTGAGTCGAGGATGATTCCTAGGTTGCGTGCGTGGTCGGTGGGTGTCAGGGCTGCCCCCAGTGCCGTCGGCCACCAGGAGTCGTCCCAGGCTGAGGGGTTGGAGCCGAGGATGAGGACCCTCCGTCTTGTCCGAGTTCAGCTTCAGGCGGCTGATCTTCATCCAGTCGGCGACGGCCTTCATTCCTTCGTGGAGGTTGGATTTGGCGGTGATGGGGTCCTTGGTGAGGGAGAGGGTCAGTTGAGTGTCGTCTGCGTAGGAGATTATGTTGAGGTCATGCTGTCGGGCGATGTGTGCGAGCGGGGCCATGTGAATGTTGAACAGTGTATCGCTGAGGGAGGATCCCTGGGGTATGCCACAGATGATCTCGGAGACTTTGGAACGGAATGGAGGGAGGCGGAAGCTCTGGGTTCTGCCGGAGAGGAAGGAGGTGGTCCTTTCCAGAGCCCTGTCTCCGATCCCTGAGGCGTGGAGGCGTGCGCATAGTGCGCGGTGGCAGACGGTGTCGAAGGCGGCGGAGAGGTCTAGGAGGAGTGCTGCGGTCTCACCGTTGTCCAGCAGGGTCCTTATGTCATCGGTGGCGGCGATGAGGGCAGTCTCGGTGCTGAGGTTGCTGCGGAACCCTGACTGGGAAGGGTCCAGGATTCAGTTTTCTTCGAGGTATCGGGTTAGCTGTCTGTTGACGATTTTCTCGATGACCTTGGCCGGGAAGGGGAGCAGAGAGATGGGCCGGAAGTTCTTGAGGTCTCTTGGGTCTGCCTTCGGTTTTTTGAGTAGGGCGTTAATCTCGGCGTGTTTCCAGCTCTCTGGGAAGGTCGCGGTCTCGAGGGATAGGTTGATAACGTTGCACAGGTGGGGTGCGATGGAGCTGCTTGCTTTGTTGAAGACGTTGTGCGGAAATGGGTCTGACGGAGAGCCGTAGTGGATTGTGCTCATGGTCTTGATGGTTTCATCAACGCTCACGCTGGCCCAGGCTAGCAGGGGGTCGTGGTCGATGGTGTGCAGAGGGTCTGTTGTGTTGCTGTCTGTTGGGGCTGTCTGGGTGTTGAAGCTGTCGTGGATGTCTGCTATCTTGCGGTGGAAGAAGGTGGCGAAGGAATCGCACAGGACATGCGACGGTGGGATGTCGTTGGTGTTGGAGCTTGGGTTGGAGAGTTCCTTCACGATGTTGAAGAGCTCCTTGCTATTGTGTGCGTTGTTGTCGAGGCGGTCTTTGAAGGAGGTCCTCTTGGCTGCCCTGATGAGGTGGTGGTGGTTGCGGATGGCATCCTTGTGTGCTGCGTGGCTGTCCGGAGTTTGTTCACTGTGCCATTCCTTCTCTAATTTCTGGCAGGCTTGCTTGGAGGCACGGAGTTCTGGGGTGAACCAGCTGGCCCTCTTGCTGGTATCTTTGTGGCGGGGTTTCTTCAGTGGGGCGAGGGTGTTGGCGCAGTCCTCGATCCAGCGTCTGAGTCTGTGGGCAGCGTCGTCGGCGTTGGAGGGTTCGGTGGGTGGGCTGAGAGCGAGGTTTGCATGTAGTTGGTCTTCGGTGATTTTGCTCCAGCAGCGGCGGGGTATCTGTTGGGTGCGGTGGTGTGTGGTGGGTTTCTGGAAGGCGAAGTGGATGCAGCGGTGGTCGGTCCAGAGGAGTTCGGTGGTGTGGCTGACGGAGACGTGCAGGCTTGAGGAGAAGATGGGGTCGAGCGTGTGGCCGGCGGAGTGGGTGGGCATTGTGACGAGTTGCTTCAATCCGAGGTTGGCGAAGTTATCGATCAGGGTTGTGGAGTTGTTGTCGTTGTTGTTCTAAAGGTGAAAGTTCAGGTCTCCGAGGAGGATGTAGTCGGTGGAGGTCAGGGCGTGCGTGCTGATGAACTCGGCGATGGAGTCGCTGAACTGGGGACGGGGTCCGGGTGGTCGGTAGACGAGGGTGCCTCTGAGGGTGGAGTGAGGGTCTGTGTGGATCTGAAAGTGCATGTGTTTGGCGGTGCTGAGCGCGTCGTCCGTGCTAGTCGAGACCCTGATGTTGTTCTTGTGGACGATGGGGATTCCTCCTCCGACTCCGTTGGTACGGTCTCTGCGGGTGATCTTGTAGCCGTCTGGGATGGCTATGGCGATGTCTGGTGCAGAGGAGTTGTTCAGCCAGGTCTCTATCAGGAAGGCGACGTCCAGGGATGTTGTGTTGAGCAGGTCCCAGAGCTCGGCAGCGTGTTTGCGTGCGGAGCGGGTGTTCAGTAGTGTGCATCAGAGGTGGTTGGGGTCTTTCTTGGCGGGTGGATTGTCGGCTCTGAGGCTGGTGTAGCAGCAGTTCCGGCAGGTGAAGGGACCGTGTGAGCGTTTCGGGGCGGCCTTGAAGCAGGTGTGGGTTCGTCCGGAGTTGAGAGCATGCAGAGTGCTGGCATCGTAGTGGCGGCGGTCATCGTAGCGGGTGCGGGGGCCAGGGGTTCTGGCGCTGGGCGCGGTCCAGGCGCAGACCGGCTAGCCTTAGGCGCGCCAGCGGCGCGGTCGCACACCGGCCGGCCGGCATATATGGGGAGGTGGGAGGGAGAAGCAGCTGGGAAGGCAGGAGGCGGGGGCAGCGAATGGGCAGTCAGGGGGATGGCCTCAGGGGACGCAGCGGCGGGGGGCGGTGAGGGACAATGAAGGGAACAGGAGACAAAAGTGCACAAAAAACGAGTGTCACAGAGGGCAAGAGGGCACAGAAATACAGGAAAAACAAGTGACACAGAAGGCAAAAAGGGCAGAGAAATGCAGTGAAAACAAATGTCACAGAAGGCAAAAAGGGCAGAGAAATACAGGAAAAATCAGTGTCACAGAAGGCAAAAAGGGCAGAGAAATACAGGAAAAACGAGTGGCACAGAAGGCAAAAGGGGCAGAGAAATACAGGAAAAACGAGTGTCACAGAAGGCAAAAAGGGCAGAGAAATACAGGAAAAACGAGAGTGACAGAAGGCAAGAGGGCAGAGTGGAGTGATGAGACCACCTTCTCTAAGTTCACTCGCACTCGGTTTGCAGAAGGCACATTAGCCCTCTGCTCTACTGTATGGTGAGCCGATCTCTCTCCAGCAGGAACACTATTCACAGGTTTATCTCGCCATTTTTATTGTTGCCTGCAAACTGCTAGACACAGGAGGAACTCTGCAGCACCTGCTTTTAAACCTATAATATATTTTCAAACACCGTGCCTCCCAGGTCAGCGCCAGGTGCTGCTGCAACGGGCGCACTGCCCCAAAGCCGGTCCTGGTCGGAAGCCTCCTCTGAGTCTAGCACAGACTTTCCGGATGCAGGATTTTCAAGGTGGGGTGCTGTGAGAAGCTTTATGAGCCACAGCGTTTGGCGTCCTACTCCATGCCTGGCCAGGTCACGTCCCTAATATCCAGAAATGTCTTGGCGTAAGTGGTTAACGTGGCATTCAGTGGGTCATAATTTCAAAACTTTATAAAGAACCAACATAGAACATAAAAACTACAAAACTGATGTGTTTTCAGTGTATTGTCAAATTACAGAAAATTAACAGTGCAAATAACCAAGGAGCTCTTTTCATAGACTTCAGGTAGATGTAAAAGGATTGTTACCTAATATAGTGCCAAAGAGAACAATGATAGATGGACTAATGACTGTCTGCAGTCAGGATGCTAGAGTGCAAGTATAGTTAATGGTAGAGTTCCCCCTTCACGTAGAGCATATTTGAACCATCTTGGTTGTCCTTACAGATATATTTTAGCCAGTGGCATTTGAAAGTTCATAACGTGGGAGTTGCACAGTCAAAATATTTTAATATTGCTAAGTGATTGACAATGCTTTGCAGGCTTTAATAACAAGATATGGATTAATTGTGTAGATTTAGGTTACTTTAGTTTTTTATATGGCATGTTTACTGAATAGTGTCCTGGCGAGATTTGACAGTGGTTCCAATTGATTCTGCTGATCACCATTCACTATTCTGTTTAGTTTTAGGCTCCTATTGTTCAGGGGAAAAAAGTAAGATGTTTCAATAAATCTTGATTTACTTACTTAGTTTCATTCTCTGTCAAACTGTTTATATAGTTGTTGGTCCCAATTAAGAATTGTGCCTATGTGTTTTTGCTGTGTGCCTTAGAGCAATGTATGTGCCTAGAAGAGATAGTAGATTTCCCTTCAGGAAACTCTTTGGGAAGTTGACCTAGTCCTTAGATTTCAGATTAGATGTTATTTATTTTATACAGTGTTGCAGGGAAATCCTCTCTTCAGGAAGTTATGCCATCACTTTATGACACCACCACACGCACTCTGCACAAATAGCATTTCTGCCAAGTGACACCGTTATCATGTATATCACCACAAGCCAATCCTTTTTACCCTACAGCACATTGCATTTTTGGGCTTATAGTTTTGATTCAAAATGCTGTTATCATGACGCGTGCTTTATAATAAATAAAACATATACATCTGACCTTCGCAACAAATCATACATGATCATTCGAGCCACCATATACCAGACAGTGGGGACGCTTCCAGACCTCTCCTCCTCGCGCTTTGAACCAAGTCGTGCACCAAATGCCCAAGTCAAGATATCTGGGGATGATGGATGGAGTTTAAAAAGAGCATATTTTTGTGGATCTGTCTTGCAAGAAAAAAGCAAATCATAGAAAATGGCTTAATTGAAAGCTCAGTAATATAGTTGTAATTTGAGCAGATAAGTTTCTCAGATTTCTTTGATTTGATGAAATTTTGACCAGATGATAATTAATTGCGTGATTTCTCAAAAGAACTTTATGTACATGTTCTTGGTGATTACCTATAAATTACAAAACCTGAAAGAAACAGTTAGTTATAGATTCCTTACCTTAGAATTACCCCCAGGCGTCAGACTGGATCTGGAAAGATTTTCATCAGCAGTACCTCTGCGCGTCGGAAGGTGGCGTCGGTCGGCTCCGCGTCCGTCGTTGGCGTCGTGATCGCCGGGATGATGTCGCAGTAGCTACTTAGATGCCGCCCTCATGCACTGACGTCAGTTCTTTCTCTTTCTGCGCCAGCCAGCGCAGATCCGGAGAGAGCGGAACCTCCAGTCAGTTTTTGACTGACTTTTTTGAGCGACTTTTGTCGACATCTTTTCGAGTCCTTCCGACTCCTGGTGCACGTAGGGATGCCCAGTTTCAAGGCCTGTGGTTCATGTTACCGAATGGTGACGGATCCGCACCGTGTGTGCCTCTTTTGCCTGGAGCGCGACCACGACCCCAAGTTGTGCTCCGACTGTCGGACAATGGCTCCGAAGTGGTTGCCGAAGTGGTCCCGAAAGCTTCTTGAGCACCGGCAGTCGGCATTGTGCCGTTCGATGTCGCGAGGGAGGTCGAGGGACCAGACGCGGAGATATCACCACTCATCATGCAAGTCTTCGCACTCGGGGTCAGGTAAGTCGAAGCACAAGAAGAAGTTGAAGAAGCATCATCGCTCTTTGACTTCTCCCCGTCGGTGGGCTGACGCGACGAGGGATGCTGGCGGTGCCACTCCCGCGGCTCCGCGTGCGGAGCCTGAAGGGCCAACTTCGAGTTTCCCTCCCTTTCCGGGACACAAAGCGGTCCCTGACCAGCTTCATCAGTTTAACGAAGCTTTGCATGCCATATTTGGGCAGCCCGACTTCGGCGGCGAGCTTTCGGGCCCCGCGGACTCAGTTGGGGGCTCTAGGCCGTCCCTGCCAGCGGCTCCGGCCCCGGGGGGGCCCCCATGGATCCAGGCCTGGATCCAGATCGGTGCCGGTCGACCTTGTGACACCTCCACTAATGCTGACTCCACCAGCACTGCGTCCGCTGCCAACGCCGCTTGGACCCCAGCCGACATCGACCCCGGCTTCCAACCCGACATGGACACGGAGCCAGACCGGTGTCGGCCGACACCGGTTCCGGCGCAGATTGGTACTTTTGCCCCTGTGTTCTACCCTGGCCATTTTCAGCTAACCTGGCAGCCAGAGGAGGGTGAGGAAGACTTGGAGGGGTCTGGGGACCCTTTGTCAGACCAGTTGGAGTACGAACAGGACTGGAGAGAGGACCTGGGGGATGCAGAGTGGTCGGGATACCTCCCCAGACCTTGGCATGTTGTCTCCTCCTTCTGTGGCAATGGAGGAGGGAGTGTCTTACACAGTGGTGTTGCGTAGGGCGGCTGAGGTTCTCAACCTCGAGCTTCCTACGGTGGCAGTCAGGACTCACCTCCTGACAGAGATGCGTCAGCCGTCAGCGAGTTCTTCGGAACCCCCCGCTACCGTTCAATGAAGCCCTGACCGACATCCTTTTGGGCACTTGGTCCAGGCCCAACACGGAGGCTCCCGTGGATAGGATGGTTGCCTGACGCCACCGCCTGGCCCCGGGCGACCCCACTTTCCTCTCCCAACACTCCACCCCAGAGAGCTTGGTGGTCCAAGCTTCTACTTCCAAGAGCGCATTCCCTAACGCACCACCCGATAGGGAATCCAAGAAGCTGGATCATCTTGGGAAGAAGGTTTTCTCTTCCGCCAGCTTGGGACTGCAGTCGGTAAACACCGCATGTCTATTGGGCCGTTATACCCACTCTGTGTGGGACATGGTTGCGCAAGTGCTGCCTCAGTGTTCGGAGGAGTCCCGGGCCGTAGTCTCCCAGGCTGTTGCCGCCGGGAGGGACGCAGCAAAGTTTACCATCCGTTGTGGGCTTGATACCGCCGACTCTCTAGGTAGGACAATTTCCACGTCGGTAGCCCTTCGACGCTACGCCTGGATGAGATCGACTGGCTTTTCTGGGGATGTCCAGAGCGCTCTGCTAAACATGCCCTTTGATGGCCGTCGCCTTTTTGGCGACAAAGCAGACCACGCTCTAGAGCCGTGGTACTCATAGTATGGCCCTGCAGGCCTTCCTTGGCGGACCCTTCAGTTAATGGACCCATGACGAGAGAGAGAGAGAAAAACTGGCTGTCAGAGAGAGGCTGACTGACTGAATGGTGTAAAGAGAGACTGACTGAGAGAGACTGACTGAGAGAGACTGACTGAGAGAGACTGACTGAGAGAGACTGACTGAGAGAGACTGACTGAGAGAGACTGACTGAGAGAGACTGACCGAGAGAGACTGGCCGAGAGAGACTGGCCGAGAGAGACTGGCCGAGAGAGACTGGCCGAGAGAGACTGGCCGAGAGAGACTGGCCGAGAGAGAGAGAGAGAGAGAGAGAGAGACTGACTGACTAAGAGAGACTGACTGACTGCGAGAGACTGACAGAGGTAAAGAGAGAGACTGTGATGGAATTGGGGTCAAAGTGTGTATGAAGCTATGCAATGCCTCCTAAGATTGCTATTGTCTGCTAATAAAAATGTATTATCAAAATGTGCTCTTTGTAGTTACATCTCATTTTAAAATACAGCATTGTCGTATTGTCTGTTTTTGAAACGGGTTTGATTTTTTTTACTTTAGCCCCACCCCCCACTGACCCCACCCCTACTGGTGCGGCCCTTGGCCACAAACCACACTGTAATTTTGGCCCCTGACTGAAAGTTTGTGAGTACCCATGCTCTAGAGCGTTTCAAGGACTCACGGGCTACAGCCGAGTCCCCCGGCCTCTCCACTCACCCTGCGCAGTCTGCTTTTCACCCCTTTTGTGGCTACGAAGGGGTGCCCCACTACATCCCGCCCAGAGCCACAGGCCGATGCAAGCTGCACAACCTTCGTGCGACCAGGGACGTGGGAACCACCGCCGTGGTTCTGGGGGCCAGCGACCGGGCCAGTCTACCAACCCCCCCTCTGCTTCCGCCTCCAAACATTCCTAGTCCGACCTTTCAGGCCTATCAATCGCCAGTGGGCGGCATGATCCGCCATAACCTCTCCCACTGGCGCACCACCACGTCGGACTGGTGGGTTTTGCAGATAGTTCGAAAGGGCTATTCCCTCCCCTTCGAGGCTACCCCTCCAGCTATGCCACCTCGGAGGATCACCTGGGCCCTGTCCAACTGGAAATATTGGCTCTCTTGGCCAAGGGAGCCATTGAGCGCGTTCCTGCCCCAGAAGTAGGTCGTGGTTGCTACTCCCACTAGTTTCTGGTACCCAAGAAGGACGAGGGCCTGCGTCCTGTCTTGGACCTCAGGAGCGTCAATCGCTTCCCCTGGAAGAAGTTCAAAATGTTGACGTTAGCTCATATCTTGTCTGCCCTTGACCCTGGAGACTGGATGGTAGCATTGGACCTGCAGGACGCCTATTTTCACATCCCCGCCCTGCCGGCTCACCGGCTGTACTTGCGGTTCATGATAAGCCACGAGCATTTTCAGTTTATTGTGCTCCCCTTCAGCCCTACCAGCGCCCCTCGGGTGTTCACGAAAGTGATGGCGGTGGTCGCAGCTCTGCTGCGCAGATCAGGGGTCCCAGTCTTCCCTATGTCTCGACGACTGGTTGTTGAAGTCGGGTTCGCCCCAGGCAGTCGTCTCCCACCTCCATACTACGACCGACCTCCTGTATTCACTGGGGTTCTCCATCAACGTGCCAAAGTCACACCTGATTTACTCTCAGAAGCTCCATTTCATCGGAGCGATTCTGGAGACGACGCGGTTTCAGGTCTATCCTCCCGAGCTGCGAGTCCGGGATATTCGAGCTAGGATTCCGATCTTTCAGCCCTTATCCCGGGTTTCGGTCAGGATGACCCTCCGGCTGCTGGGCCTGATATCCTCCTGCATCCTGCTGGTGGATTATGCCAGGTGGCATATGCGGGCTCTGTAGTGGGACCTGAAGTTCCAGTGGGCGCAACATCAGGGGAATCTGTCCAATTGCGTCCAGATCTCAGAGGGCACTGCACACCAATGGCAGTGGTGGCTCATGAACCAGCATTGGGTCCAAGGCAGATCCCACTCCCTTCCTCAACCAGAGTTCACAGTGGTTACCGATGCATCACTTCTGGGATGGGGAAGCCACATGGGAGAGGTGGAGATCAGAGGTCTCTGGTCTCCGGCGGAGTCCAGGCTCCACTTCAACCTTCTGGAGCTGCGGTTCGATCCGGCTTGCACTGAAAGCATTCCTTCCCTCTGTCCGTGGAAGAGTGGTGCAGGTGTTCATGGACAACACTACCGTCAGGTGGTACTGCAACAAACAAGGCGGGGTGGGGTCTTGGACCCTATGTCAAGAGGCCCTCAGCCTCTGTGCATGGCTGGAATATCAGGGCATATCCCTGGTGGCTCAACACCTGGCAGGTTCCCTGAACGCCAGGGCGGACAAACTCAGCCGCAGGTGCATGATGGATCTCGAATGGCGTCTTCACTGGGAGGTGGTGCAAGGTCTCTTTCTACAGTGTGGAGAGCCTTGGTTAGATCTATTCGCCACAGAAGAGAACGCGCAATGTCAGCAGTTCTGCGCGTTGGAATTTCCAAGGCGGCACTCGCTGGGCGACACTTTTCGTTGCGAGTGGAGTTGCAGTCTGTTGTATGCCTTTCCGCCTATACCACTTCTGCCCAGAGTGCTGAAGAAGATCAAGCGCGACCGGGCCCAAGTCATTCTGGTGGCTCCAGATTGGGCACGAAGAGTCTGGTATCCCGAGTTACTCAACATGGCCATCGATCCTCCGATTCGACTGCCTCTTCTGGAGGATCTTCTGTCGCAGCAACAGAGGACGGTCCTCCACCCGAACCTGTCCAGCATTCACCTCCTTGCGTGGAGATTGAGCGGTGGCAGTTGAGGTTGTTTGACCTGCCTCCCAAAGTCTGTGAACGAATCTTGGCAGCCAGGTGTCACTCCACTAAGACGGTATACGCCTGCCGATAGAACAAATTTGTGGCATGGTGCACAGCAAAGGCTGTGTATTCCCTTTCTCCCCCTCTTTCTGAGGTTCTCTTGTTGATGATAAACTCTTTGTTGGCTACGTGGGCGCCAAGAAAGGTCAGGCCGTACACAAGCGGACCATCTCTAGATGGGTTGTTTTATGTATTAATGTCTGCTAATCTCAAGCAAAAATGGAGCCTCCAGTGGGGCTAAGCGCCCATTCCACACAGCGATGATAGCCACTACTGCTTTGGGACAGGGAGTTCCTCTACATGACATCCGTCAGGCAGCTACGTGAGCATTGCAGCACACGTTTACGAAACACTACTGCCTGGACAGCCAAGTCTGGAGAGACGGCTTCTTTGGCCATTCTGTTCTCCAGGATTTCCCCAGTGTGATCTTGGTTCGCAGACCCATCTCCGGGGTTGGTATTGCTGGGGAATCTATTCTAAGGTAAGGAATCTATAACTAACTGTTTCTTTCAGATGAACAAGGTACTTACCATCAGTAACAATATATCTGTAAGAAACATAGGTTAGTTATAGATTCCTTACCACCCCACCCATCCTCCCCGTTCTGCGAACTGATTTCTAGATTTAAGGACATCCTTTCAGGGCCCTAGTTTTGTGCACCAGTGGTCAGTGTCTTGTATGGCTCTGCGTTTCTGGCGCAGAAAGTCGTGTACAAACCTGACGTCAGCGCGCAAGGGCGGCGTTTAAGTAGCTACCGCGATGTCATCCCGGCGACCATGACACCAACGACAGACGCGGAGCCGACCGACGCCACCTTCGGACACACAGAGGTACTGCTGACGAAAAACTTTCCGGATCCAGTCTGACTCATGGGGGTAATTCTAAGGTAAGGGATCTATAACTATCCTATGTTTCTTACAGATATACCGTTACCGAAGATAAGTAACTTGTTCTACGAGGCATGTGTGGCTGTAGATACACATGCTGTGCATAATCCTACCATCTAGTGTTGGGCTCAAATTTGTGCACGTTGTTTTTCTTCGAAGTAATTCTTTTGAGTCACAAGCAGTTGTGATTCCTCCTCTTGTTGGTAATGCACATGGTAATCGACTCCATTGTTAGAGTGCTTTCTTCTGCCGTTGGGTTTGTATGTGTACTTTGAGAATCACTACCGCACCTAGGGTCTTCACTAAGTGCCTTGCGGTGGTACCCGGTCACCTACTCAGACCAGGCATCCACATATTTCACTATCTGGATGAGTGCCGCTCTTCTAGAATGGTGCCAACACACTTGGGTCATCAAACTACTTCACGAACAAGGGTTTACCATCAACTCTTTAAAATCCCATCTCCAACCCCTTCAGATCCAACCTTATCTAGGGGCAATGCGCAATTCACAGATGGGCAGAGTCTACCCAAATGCCACCAGGATACACTCCTTACTCTATTTCAACCAAACCATCCAAGTTACAGTCAGGACAGTTATGCGCCTCCTCGGCATGATGGCCTCATGCATCGCTATAGTACCTCATGCTAGGTTACGCTGTATTTCTTACTTTCCTCTTTGCATTGACATCAGTCGATACTACGCTTTGCTCGACATTTTATCTTCACCCGCCATGCGGGAAAATAATCTAACTATGAAGCTGACGACCATGCGCATTACAGGAGTGCTTAGCACACCAATGGTCTCAAACAGAGGATCAGTGAGAAGATCTAGTGTTGGTTGCCCATCAAACTTGCCATCCTCTGCAATGGTGAAACACCAGCAAAGGGTTAAAAGGACAGCCATTCCTGGACCCAGTTCCACAGCGAACCATAACAACAGACGCCTCCCTTACGGGATGGGGAGCGCTTTCACAAAATGTGACTGTCCAAGGTCAGTAGAATCTCAGTCAACGACTTCTCCACATAAATCATCTAGAGCTACTAGCTGATCACCTTGCGCTGAAAGCTTTCCTCCCTCACCAAATTGGCATGGTAGGCCTCATCAAGACAGCCAAAATGGGTGCCATGCTCCAGAAACAAGGGGGCACCAGATCCCCTCTGCTCTCTCACCTAGCCCAGAACATTTGGAAATGGGCTCTCCATCACAAGATTCTCCTCTTACAGAATACTTGACGGTAGTGGACAACGATTTTGCGGACCTCCTCAGCAGGATGTGACAACAAGTCCACGAGTGGGAACTCCACCTGTAAATCCTTCACCAATACTTTCAGTGTTGGGGACTACCAGAAATATACCTCTTCGCCACAGTGGAAAACGCCAAATGCCCAAACTTTGCCTCCAGGTTTCCACACCCACAGTCCAAGTGCGATGTACTATTGATGAGTTGCTATGGGATATTTGCTCACGCATTTCTTCCTTACCCTCTACTTCTATTTGTGGTTCGGAAACTTCAACAGACATCTCTCACCCTCATCCTGGTGCCTCCCACATGGGCACGTCAGCCCTGGTTCACCACCCTCGTGGTCCTACATGAGACACTCCGCAACAGGAAGGACCTTCTCGCACAGAACCAAGGAGAAATCAGGCACTCGGATCCCAGGTCTCTCAACCTTGAGATCTGGCTCCTGAGCTCTTAGAATTTAGATACTTTAATCTCGCACAAGAATGCATGGACATTCTTTTTTTTTTTTTTTTTTTTTTTTTGCATGGACATTCTCATTGCGGCGTGCAAACCTGCTACTTGTGCCTGTTATGCTGGTAAATGGAAGAGATTTTATTCATTATTGGGTGCTCCAAACATATTGATCCCTTAGTAGCCAAAGTACTAGACATTGTCTGCTACCTCTTTCACTTACAAACTTCTGGTTTAGCTTTAACATCCATAAGACCACACCTAGCGTCTGTAGCCGCTTATCCTCAGAACAGGCAACAAGTTTCCCTAGTCCAAATCTCTGTCATTAAAGGATTCATGGAAGGTCTTAAAAGAGTCATTCTTCCTAGGGCCCCACCAGCTCAACATGGAATCTTAACATTATATTGACAAGATAAATGGGCCCTCCATCCCAATCCCTCTAGTCCTTTCGTCACCAGTTTCTGTCCTAGAAGGTAACATTTCTGGTCTCCATCTCTTCCCTTAGCCGTGTCAGTGAGCTTCAGGCACTAACCTTGAAAGAACCCTTCTTCAAAGTACATAGAGATAAGGTTATACTCCACACCAACCCTACGTTTCTCCCAAAGGTGTTTTCAAACTTTCACCTCAATCAATCTATTGACCCTTCTGTATTTTTCCCTCAACCTGATATGGTTGCGGAACAGGCTCTCCTACCATTAGATTGTAAGTGAGCTCTCGTGTATTATATTGACAGAACTAAATCTTAAAAAAATAAAAAACTGCTTTTTGTTGCTTCCTCCAAACCCCATACAGAGAAAATAATTTCTAAAGCAGGCATTGCCAGATGGATTGTTAAATCCATCTAGACATACTATGCTGAGGCTGAAAGGACTTTAACTATCCCTCCTAGAGCCCATTCAACTAGGAAAAAAGGACCTTCTCTGGACTTTCTTGGGAATATTCCTATTGCTGATATTCGAAAAGCAGCTACCTGGTCCACACCACATACTTTTACAAAACATTATAGTGTGGACGTACTTGGTCCCCGACAAGCCAATGTTGCGCAGGCCGTTCTACGTACACTTTTCCTAACCAATGCAATTCCCATAAGCTAGCCACCGGCAGGTCTGTGTATAGCATGTGTATCTACAGCCACACATGCCATCTCTCTATACTACACTTCACTTCAAATTTCATCCTCACCGCCATGCGGGAAAACAATCTTAACAGTGGATTTGATGACCATGCGCATTACCAGCGGGAGAAGGAGTCATAATACCTTGTGACTCGTAAGACTTTTTTTGAAGAACACATCTGAACCCAACACTACATTGCAGGATTATGTATAGCATGTGAATTTACAGCACTACATGCCACGAACAGATGCTTACTAGGTAAGTAACATTTTCCTTTCTTATAAGGGATTACTCTTTCTTCTTCCACATGAAGTGGAATATCAATAGATTTTGATATTGATTTTCAATTGCCAAAATAGAATGAAAGCACCTAATGGTTTTGAAAGAAAATATTTCCTACTGGTTAGGGTGCCAGTGTCAGAGTCACAAAGTTTTCAAAGTATAGATTTGATGAGAAATCTACCAAGTTGGCATTAAGGCTCTAGCAAACAATTGTTCACAGTACCAGCTGTTTATTGTAAGGCTTTAGAGAAACACGTATTGGCAACAGCAGTAGGGCTCCTGTTTTTATTGCCAACACAAACCAATTGACATTTGCTAGTGATTTTTAGTGATATCGCTCTGCTGTTAAAAGAACAAATCGTGATGAAATGTGTTTGTCTCATCATGCATGATGTCATGTCTCTGACAGCCCAGCATGATGAAGTATAAACGTACGTGTCACAGTGTATGCTTTTATGTATGTGTGTGCCTATAGCATGACACAGACACCATTTTTTATGTACTGTTCCAAGATGTATGCCAATCTCAGAGCCGTAAAGTAGTTAGAAAAAAATATAATAAGTTAAATGTGTGAACCCAGCAGCAAATTTCCTGCTCTCAGAACACCAGGAGGGGTGGGCTGGGGAGCAGTGGAAGAGAGGGTGTGGAAAGAAGTCCGCCCTGAACTGTGGGGAGGTGTCAATGGGAGAGCATGAAAAAAATGGAAAAGAAATTCTGGAATAAAAGTACTGTGTACTTTATTAAAAATGGGCCAGTTGAGACAATGTGTATTTAGAAAAAAAGCATTTACTTATTGTAAGTGCTTGATGCTATAAACAATGATGATAAAGCTTACATAATTATCTGATATGTGTGGTGTCTGTGTTTTTCGTCATGCTCATTGTAGGAAGCTGGCTCTCTATGTAGAATACCAGAAAGAGATATACTGTGCAAAGAGTCCAGGTATTCCCTTATAAGTGGGTGGGGCTTGCTCTATCAATCCCAAGGTGCTCTTCTAGGCGATAGTGTGGTAGCAGCCTTAGGCTTATCAGAGAGGAGTGTTAGTCCGAAATTCACACACAATCAATAAATTATGCATATGACTCAATAAGGAGATCCACACCAATTTATAAAAATAACTCTTGGCTTTTGTAAAAGTTTTGGCACCAAGATAATCAGCTAAGTACGTTTCAATATAGAAATACTTTTAAATCTCAAAAGTCGACACTTGGTGCAATTTTCAGAGGTGGCAGTGTTATCCTATGGAGGAAAAACACACTGCATACAGGTACTTCACAGCGACTTTTGGGACCTAGCTCCTCAACTTAAAGCGAATATAGAGCAAGGTCCAAGGCCACATCAACAGTTCACCTTGTGAGGCTTTAGGGCATTCAGGTGCAGAGGTGTATTTTGGCGTTGGATGCCCAATGTTAGTCAATGGGGATCGGTCTGGTTGGAGAGTGGCTGCACATTTGGACTAGAAAACATTTCAAGCTGAACCAACAAGGAGGCTCAGGTCTCGTGATGCTCTCGGACGTGGGTACTCCTTTGGTCCACTTCCACTCGGGCTATGGGTGACGGTTGCAGAGGTGTCTTGTTTTTCACAGCTGAGTCACTCTCATTCGGGGGGTAGGGGGCTGCACAAAGAGGCAGCAGGCAGCTTCGATGAGTCCCCTCCTGGCAAACCTAAGGTGAGCTTCTTCTCGGGAAGACCATGCTGGGACCATTGGCCCACTTCAGCTTGGGTTTGGAGCGACAGGTGCAGTGTTGCTGACCAGTGTCTGGTTTACGCAGTTATGGAGTTCTCACAGTTTTTCTTTGGTACCTACAGGGTGCAGGGTAGCAGCTCCACTTTTTTACAAGTTTTTGTGTCTTGGTGAAAGTACTGGTAGCTCTCCAAGGCTTTTGGAGGCACAGCAGCTGGCAGGATAAGTTGACTTGGGCGCAATCCTCCGGAAACAGGGAACAGGCCTCAGGGTTGGATCCAAGTCAGTTAGTTTTTCCACCATTCTTGCTTTTCGCAGCTCTTCAGTCCTTCTTATTTTAGGTCGGCTGGATCTGATCTCCTGGTGCCAGGGGCTCCCCTAAATTTTATATTTATGGCCATTAGGTGAGTGTAGGGTAGTAGCCAATGGACAACGTACCCTTGGGATCAATATGCTCCCTATAAGACCACTTCCTATGGGAAATGGGCATAACCCTGTCCTAGAGTTCCTAAGTTTGCCAACACAAAGATAGCAGAATTCTGATTTTCGTATTCACTTCAGGCAGCCCACCATAGGGGTGGAACTAGCCTGAAGGTGAAGATGGCTCTCTGACTACTAGTTTTCCCGCCTATCTAGGTGCCAAATGGGCACTGGACAGGCAGGTTCGGCATCCTCTCCTGTGAGGGGAGCCAGATTTGCATACCAAAGGCAGTGGGCTCTTTGAAGCTCCCAGGCTTGGAATGCTAATTCACAGGTCATCCTGTGGGAGGGGTATGAATACCCTCTGCCCAAGCTGGCTTTATCCCTGACCTCTTGAGAGCAAAGGCCCTCACCCCTGGGGGTCAAAAACGTGTCTGTGGTGGCATGCTCGTCAGTCAGCACACTAGTAGTTGGTAGGTTTTCAGGGGGTAACTCTAAGGTGCCCTCTGGATGCATGTGTTAATAAGTCAATCACTGGAATCAGTGCGGGTTTATTAATACGAGATGTTTGATACCAAACATATCTAGTTTCAGGGAAAACATCATGTAGCTTGGGAACTCGTTTTTGACCAGTGTCCAGCATATGTACTTAAAATCGCTTTCCTGGTCACTTGTACTGGCAGTAATTGAACTGGCCAGCACAGGGGCATACCTGCTCATGCAGATATATCCACACAGGCAATATAATGCACCCTGCCTTAGGGCTGTGTGAGAATAAAAATGTCAGAGCTGTGCTGCTTATGTATTGTACGAATTAAGTTTGCATTTGCGGCACCATTTATGTTTGGCCGCCATTTTGAGCCATGATTGAAACTAATTTCTCTCTGTCTCTGCTGAAAGCAGCTGTGGTAGTTTTCTTTTCTCCAAGGTTGGGCCTTGCTGTGCTAATGAATACATTGTTCTTATTAGCGCATACCTTTCCCACTAGATAGAGGCCTGCTCCCACTAGTCCACCGGTGGGCAAAGGCAGAACTACCTTGGTATAGAGATACTGTGTGCCCGGTCTCAGGATCGAAACTCATCCTTCTGTACTTTCTTTGTCTAGCTGCCTCCAACTGGAAATTTTCAGTCTGGGCGTGCCTTCTTTGGTTCTGAATCGTACATAATGTATCAGCATGTTTGCTGAAGTCAGTCCCTCTGCAGTAATCCTTGGAGACTGGGCAGACTGGGCTCCACTCGAGTGTATCTGAATAGACATATACTTGGTTTGTATTCTCTACTGTCTGACTGACTCTTCATTAATATGAAAGACTGAGAGGTGGTCGTGAGTAACCCGGTGGCCCTAATTGGGTCACTTCCTTCAGTTGGCGCCCTAACAGGGACTCCATTGGGTGACCCATCTCCTCTAGCGGACGGGTGTGGAGGTCGAGGCCATCATCGGGTCGGACGGACGGATCAGAGATCCCTGTACGAGGAGCATTGTTTGCTCGCAGCTGCCCCTTCTGTCCTGCCAGACGGTGCCTCGCCCAGCGGTCATTCCGACTGGGGTCCTGAACGGCAAAACCCTTGGTTCTGACCGTTTGGTCCGAAGAGTCGGCAGTGGTGAATACATTTGTTTGACCTGTGTGCACCAGGTGAGTTTGTTTTAGTTTTTTGTGGATATGGTACCATTTTGGTTTGTATTTGGCACGGTCTTAGGACCTATATTGGTACAAAGTGTTTGTGAACACTTTGCCAGGCAACATAGCAAATTTGGCTTACTTTCGAAAATGCCTGGGTTTATCAGATTCTTGGTTTCTTGTTGTTGTTGTTGCTCTGTAGATGCTCCATTGGAAGAAAGTCAGCCGGCGCCTCCAGAAGGCACTCCGAACTTTGATATGTATGTGAGCCAGGGCCCTAATATGTTTAGTACGCTATGGCACAAATATAGGAGGGTCAATGTCGAGTTGCAGTGGCTGTTGACAAGCACTTTTGATGAACAAAAAAGTGTTTTTTTACAGGAGAAGTAGTTTGCAAAAAGAGGTAGGCAGTCTATGTTTGATTCTCTTCGAACGTGGCAAAAGGAGGCTACACAGAGACGAGTGAAAGCAGAGCAAGAGGCCCGGAAGGGGAGAATGCAAACATTGACTCAGAAAGATGTAGCACATGATAGAGAGAAACAAATGCTAGGAATTGAACGTAAAGGTACAATGTTTCGATTAAATATTGATAATCTTATCTTATAGAAGAAATGTATACATTTGTGGAACATTTGTTAGATACTCGACCCCGCCCCGATATTCCTCACAGAGGATATATCCTGGCCTTCCCTCACAGACTCAGCTACCTGGTTCTGCTGTCTCTGCTTCTGTTACTATTGATCGGACTACTTTTGCCATGGCATCTCCTGTCCAGTCTTTACCTTTGCCCTCTGTGGCAACTGAGACTGTTAGTACTCCTGCAACACCTATTGCTTCGGCATCTCTTTTGCCAGCTCTTACATCTGAGACGCAGCCGGCAGCAACATTAGTGCCAGTTACTTCTGTTTCTACTCCCACTGTATTCTTCCATCCCCCGACATTACTGAGTAGTGGGACACCAGTGCGTGGATCTGAGTATAGAGAGTGGACGAAATGTATGGAATGTATGGGGCGGACGTTAGTCCGATCTGATATGGGAGATGCGGAGAAGAGGGTAGTTGCTAATCTAGCTGCCGAGTGGGCTCGGAATCCCATTTATGGTGTGGAAGATGTGTAGAGTGTGATGAAAGATTATGAGCCTTTTGTACAACAGCATGCCCTTAAGCACATGTCCGCTACTTTGATCAGTCTTTGGGAGCAGTGTTTCAATGATGCGGCACTGCAAATTCTATATGATATTAAGGATCATGTATATGTTACTGATATGGCACCTGGTCAAGTTTTTAGTAATGTTGCGACAGTGGTTGCTTATCGGGGTAGACTCCTTAGGAAGGGCCCCACCCCGGTATCTCAGTTTCCGATGCGGGAGGTTCATCCTATCTATCATCCCAAAGTACCAGAGCTAAGGGATCAGCATGATATCATTACTAGACATGGGGTAGTGGCCGTTTCCAAGAACAATGGGTTTATTCTCCGTGGAAAAGGAGTGAAGTCTCGTCTCTTAAGACTCAGTTACCCGACCCTAGGAAGAATCCGACTGCTTATTATAAAGAATTGAGTGAAGCTGCCTCTTCAACAGTGATGACGCTTGGTACTAGTTCCGGTCGATATCTGGAGACAAGTACACACAGGAACATGTTGCTGAATTGGGTGGTACATGGGACCAAATTATGGTATGGGATCAGAAACGGAAGCCAGGTGATAAGCCAAGAGCGGAGATACCTGCTTTGCCCGGCCGTATCATTACGTATATGCATTCCTTTATTCCTCCGAGAAAAGTCGATTGGGACAAGTTATCGGCTTGCCGTCAGAAGAAAGATGAGAGTGTGTCTGGTTTTTTTCACTCACTTTGAAGGTGTGTTTCTAGATTATAGGGGATAGGATTTGTCGATCGAAGGTGGTGTGTGACTGTTTGTTAATAGATTTGTTTCCAATTTGCTTCCTGAGGTTGCGACCAGATTGCAGGCTTCCGAGAGCACCTGGTCCACCTCTTCCCCTTCTGTTATTTTGAATACGGCACAGTATTATGAGCACAGGGAAAATGAGGATAAAGAGAGGTCAGAGAAGAAGCACAAGGATTTGAAGACGAAGGTGCTGTTGCATCAGGCTTCTAGGGGAAATGATAGAGGACGTGGTGGTTCGGCCCGACAGCTTCCGCCACTAGCAGGCCTACAAATACCACGCCTTTAGGACTAAATCAGTGTGCGTATTGTAAAGAGGGAGGGACACTGGCGTAGCGATTGTCCGGTGCTTTCACAGAAGGTGGCGTCCCAAGAGGTTGAGGTTCTCAAGGGCGGGGTCACAGAGCTGGTGGACAGGACAGGGCTCAGAATGCTGTGGCCCCGCAGGGTCGTTCTGATCAGAATTATTTTGATGACTCCTGGGGAGGACAGTATTATCATGATGATTATGATGCGGATGAGGTGACCAGAAATGTCTTACACCTAGGACAGCTAGGGACAGAGTGAGGGGCCAGTTCCGATACCTGTAGGTCACCGTGGTCCGTATGTTAGTGCGGATGTGCATGGTTCGGCTAAGGAGATTTTGGTAGGTACAGGTGCGACAAACAGTTCTATTTCTCGTTCCTGGGGCGGCTCTGTCTGGCCATAATAATGTTTCGGTAGGATTTTATGGTGTAGCGGTTGTGAGCCCCATTTCAAAACCTTTTGCGTTGACTATTGGTCCTTTCACTGTGGTTTTGCCATTCTTGTTGTCGACTATTTGTGGAGAAAAGTTGATGGACATGTTGAAAAAATTGCATGCCACGATTTATTGCTCTACGGCGGGTGTTTACATGACAATGGGTCCTGATGTTATGCGCTATGCACTGCCAGTCCAAAGATGTGCCTCTTCCTGCGGAGTTTAAAGATGTACCGTCCACCCTTTGGGTGGCAGGTGACACAGATATGGGATTGTTACAGATACCACCAGTTTCGATTTGAGTTAAAGACAATGCCATTTTACCTCGCATTCCTCAGTATAAAATACCGCAGGCAGTTGAGCGAGCTTTATTGCAAATTATACAGGACTTGGTTGAGGAGACGACTGCTAATGTTTGAAATCCGAGATCAATTTACAAGATCATTGGAATCAGGTAGGTACTTTTGGAATTATGTATTTGACAAAATGACTGTAAAATAAACAAATAACGTTTTTTGACATATGAACCTCAAACGCGTTAATGTTATCCTATGGGAGGAAACACATGCTGCAAGCACATACTTGAAGTCGATGTTCGAGGGTGCTATGGGGTTAAGGTCCAAAGAACCACTAGCAGTTATAGTTTACCTGCTGTGGCGTGTCCGAGTGTAGAGGTGCTGTAGGGGTTGCTAGCCTCGAGTGCTACACCGTTGAAGTCAATGGGCACCTGAAAGCAAAGGCTGCAAGGGGAGATGTGAGGACAAGTTCGGCAGAACTCAAAGGGGAGCTCTGTTCATTAGGATCTTTGGAGCAAGGGAGCGCAGTCGGTTGTTGTAAGAAAGTGCCCTCTTTTTGCATGGTTCCCCCCACATTTTGCCAACCTGCTGATGTACTTTGACTGAGTGTGCCCTGAGTTCCTGCCAAACAGGTACCCAGGGCCTATGTTGTTTCCCTAAACTGCAATAAAAACAAAACCCAATTGGCACTCTTTGGCCACAGGTCAGCCCCTTGTAAATGGTACCACAGATATCAAGGGCACTGTGGCCATGGAAGGCCTCTAAGGGCTGCAGCACTTATTGTGCCACCATTAGAGGCCCTGTGCCTTGACACACACACACTTTCATTACAGGCTGCTTGTTTTGGTGCAGAACAAAGTGAAGAGTCGACATGGCACACATCCCTGTGCGCCATGCCTACAACCCACCGCCCTGGCATAGATCAGCTACCCCTCTAGCTAGATGCACTATACCAGTGGTGAGTGTGCAGATGCATGAGCCCTGTACCCCTATAGTGTCTAAGCCAATTCTTAGACATTGTAAGTACAGTAATGCCATTACGAGTATATGGTGCTGGGACTTTGTCATTACGAACTCCACAGCATCATAATGGCTTTACTAAAAAATGGAAAGTTTGAAATCAAACTTTTCAGCACATTAAACCCACACTGATGCCAGTGCGGGATTTAATGAAAAATGCACTCAGAGGGCATCTTAGAGATGCCCCCTGAAACACTCGTGTCCAGGCTGGGTGGCTGCTCGCCAGCTGCCACCACTAGACATGTTTCTGGACCCCTGGGTCGAAAGCCTGCTGCTCTCAGGGGTCTGAAACAATGCACATCCTGGGACGATGGGCAGGGTCCACGAAGGGAAAGCTTCAAATGTTTGCCGCCTTTGTGAGCTACCCTAGGCCTTTGCTGCTGCCAGCAACTGGCCCCCACCAATTCTGACCCCCCACTTTGGGTGGGAAAATCTGCGGGAAAACCAAATGAGAAAGGGAGGTGTGCCTACTTTACCCACTTCTCAGGGGGGAGGTGAGATGAAGCACAACTCTCAGTCCCCGCCATCTTGCAGATAGGGAGACCCAGCCAACCAGAGTGAGGCTTATGCCCTCCTCCCTCTGGAGGATGGCATAAGAGGGGGTATACCCACTCCAAGGAAGGGATGCATTGGTGGTCCCAACCTTTACTTACCTGTAACGCCCCTAAATCTAGTAGTTAGGGGCAACCCTGAACCTTGCCTCCTCAGACCAGAATCAACAACAAGAAGAGAAGAGAAAGGACCGAAGAACCCGGGCTGAAACTAAGAAGAGAACGCCCACTGACTTGGCCCCAGCCCTACCAGCCTGTCCCCACCTTGAACCTGCTACAGCGAAATCCTGGTGTGTCCTGCAGCCAGCAACCTCAAGAACCCTGAGGACTTGCCCTGCCTTCCAAGTCAAAGACTTTGTTTCCCGTGAGCACCGGATTTGCTCACCCACAGACTCTGGCTCCGGCCAATTCCGCGAGTCAGCACCACTCTGCACTCGACGCCTATGGCCCGAGTTCCAAATGGCCCAACACCACGAGGAGGTCTTCCAGCCGATCCTGACCTGAGATCTGGTGATCTCTGACATGCCTCGAATCTCCAAGCGAAGCCTGCAGCCTCTTTCTGGAGGATCCCCCCGACCGCGGCCGGAGCTGTTAAGAAAAACCCGAATCCTAAAGACACCCCTGCAGCCGACGTCCCACGGCCTTGGGTGGCCCAACCGATGGTGTCCCAGCATCCCCAGACATCCCAACTTACCTCTCCAACCAGTGGTCACCTCCAGAAGATCTTCGTCCCCAAGCCTGCAGTCTTTGTTGAAACCGGGAATCCCCTTTGAATTCAACAGGGCACCCGACGCCAAAACAGCACCCTGCACCCAGCTGCGCTGCGGGTGTACTTTGGGTGCTAACTCTGATCTCCTTTTGCCCTGAGCCTAAAACCTGGAGCTTTGCTCCCACAACCCTGTGGCCGCCACGTGAGCAGCAACCAACAGGAGGCCTCCTGTGCCCCATTGGATAACATTGGGACTCAGCACCCGGCCACCCTAGTGCCACTGAGGGTGCTTTGAGGGTGCATCCCTGACCCTGGTGGAACCCTGGTTCTAACCCCAGAATACCAACTCCCACAACCAAGTACTTACCTGTTAACCAATACCTATATTTTCTCCATAGGAATACATCAACTGTTTTTCCTTGAAAATTGTTCCAAGGGTGGAGTTGGTTTTATATGAGAACTTGAAAAACTGCAAATAATTGACAACTGCTTTACTTACCTTTTCTATAGGAAATGTCCCAGTGTGATCTCTAGGCATATCACATCAAGTAGAAAAAGTAATCCATAAAGTAATCTGTAAAGTAATCAAAAGTAATCTAACAGTAATTTTCACTATATTGCAAAGATTTACAAACCTGTAACAAAGACGTTTTCATTCAGCTTGCTTGTGTTGTTCAACCTGCCTTGAAAAGTACCATTTACACTTACCTGCAACAGGCTTGCTTGGTTCTAGAAAATAAATATAACTAAATAATATTTTTTATACAAACAAATTGGTTTGAGTTCAGTCTTTGAGTCTCTGATAACGCCTTACTGCTTGCCCACACTACCACAAATAGAGAGTAAGGTGCTATCTACTTTTACCTCCGCTTACCTTTGGGGTTCCACTGGACTCTGTGCACACTATACCTCATTCTAGTACAGTACATACAGAGCTAGCTTCCTACAGTTGTCGTTAACCCGGGCTGTGGGGCTCTAGTGCAGTGGTGTTTGGCCTGCTGGCCACTTGCGTTGGAGGCTGTCACAGTTCTCGCTTAGGCCTGTAGAGGGGAGGAAATCAAGACAGCAGGGCCACTCTGTGTCAGCCTCATCGGCCCTGAAGTCCCTCATCCTGCAGATCGATTTGGGGGCGGTGGTGTCTGGGCTGGACACTCCAAAAGCCTTGATCAGATAGAGTTCTAGCTGCTTATTCATTACCTTTGAATTTCCCAGACGTCAGGCTGGATCCGGAATCTTTTGCTGACCAATTCCCCTCACGCACGATGTCGGGTGGCTCCATTCGGCTCTGTGTGATGACGTTGGTAGCATCAGTTATGACGTCGCGGTGCCTATATAGGCGACACCCAGGCGCGTGGACGTTAGTTCTTCTCTTTCCGCGACAGTTGAGCACCGATTTGGTTAGAGCTACCCCTCGGCTGCTTTTTGGTAGGCTTTTTCTTGACTTTTTTAAATATTTTTGGATTCGATTACGTGTGCGAGGGATGTCTTTGAGAAAGACAGATTTCAAACCATGCGGAACTTCGTCCCGCATGATGTTGGTCACAGATCCCCCACCATGTATGTCTGTGGTGTCTTGAACACGACCACGAGTCGAAGTCGTGTTCAGACTGTCCGGCGATGGCCCCGCAGACCTAGAGGGCGCAAGAATGAAGTTGCTTGCGGCCTGGCAGTCAACACTGTCAAGCGAGACACCGAGGTGGTCACGGTCCCGTTTGAAGAAGAGGAGGTTGCGGGACCGCTCACAGAGCCCTAAGTCCTCTTCCTCCCATTCGAGGTCTTCTGGACACTCGGAGAAGAGGCACAAGAAGAAGAAGAAGGCCATGCCGACTTCGACTTCATCTCAACTGACGTGTGTCGTTGGGAGAAGTAAGGAGCACCAACGCTCTAGGCACAGTTCTGCGGAGCCAGAGCCCATGTCTACTTCACGCCTTCCACCCTTTCCGGGAGCCGAAGCGACTCCCGCTCAAATTAAAGAGTTTTATGAGGCCATGTGCTGCGTATTTGAGCGGAACGAACCCGCTGGTGAGCCCTCGGGCCCCGCGGGGTCGGATGGAGCCCCATTGGGTTGGTCGGCTCTGGCCATGGAGCCGGTGGGGCCTCAGGGATCCGATCCTAGATCTGGATCGATGCCGGTCGTGCCAACATGACCTTCCCCGGCATCTAATCCAATTTCAGTTCCTACAACATCGCCGATTCCTGTCGGTGGTGCAAGCCCCATCCTCATCCCTGACAACACGGAGCAGGAACTGTGTCGAACGACACCGATTCCAACGTCGACAGAACCCAGGGGTTCTATGTCGTTGCCAGAGCGCTTTGTGGACGTGCTGGGCTCAAGAGAGGAATGAGAGGAGTCTGGAGAATCTCTTAAGAACCAGGATGTCTCTCAGAAGACAATGGACTGATATGGGAAGCTTGGGGAAGCCAGTGGCCTGGATACTTCCCCAGACACTGGCTTTCTCTCTCCGCCTACAGTGGCTACTGCGGAGGGGGCGTCCTATGCCATGGTGGTTAAGAGGGCAGCAGAGGTCCTAGGAATGGAGCTGCCCTCCGTGCAGGTCAGGACTAATCTCCTGACCTAAGTGCTTCAGCCTGGGGCTTCCACTTCTGAACCCCTATTGCCTTTTAATGAGGCACATACGGACGTCCTTCTAGGAACTTTGTCCAAGCCTAGCACAGGGGCTCATGTGAACAGGACGATTGCACGCCGCAATCTCCCAGCTCCGGGCGACCCAAAGTTCCTCAGCCAACACCCCACCCCAGAAAGTTTGGTGGTGCAGGCTTCTACGTGCCAAGGCACATTCCCTTCCACCCCTCCGGATTGGGAATCCAAGAGACTGACCTCATTTGTAAAGATGTTTTCTTCCTCCAGTCTGGCATTGCGGTCGGTGAATACCGCGTGCTTATTGGGCAGTTTCTCCCACTCTCTTTGGGAGACGTTTGCGCAGGTGCTGCCACAAGTCCCGGAGTAGGCCCGGGCTGTGCTCTCCCAAGCTGTCAAAGATGGGAGGGATGCAGCAAAATTCCCGTATGGGTTAGATACGACCGATTCGCTGGGTGGGCCGATTTCAATGACAGTGGCCTTGATACGCCACGTCTTGCTTCGTACAACTGGCTTCTCGGGGATGTCCAAACCAAATTGATGGGCACGCCCTTTGATGGAACCCGCCTTTTTGGGGAAGAGGCAGACTCGGCCCTGTTCAGGTTCAAGGACTCTCGAGCTACGGCCAGATCCTTGGGCCTCTCCTCCACTCCTCATGGCCAGTCTTCCCTTCGCCCCTTTCATGCCAACAGAAGGGGTTTCAAGCCACCTCAGCCCTATCCTAGCCACTGTCTCGCTCAGACTACCCAAGCCGTGAGTGGATGTTGATGCAGTACATTCTGTCTTTGGAATGGAGGCCAGAAGTCGCCTAAAACACTACCCCCAGCAGCCACAGCCTCCTAGCACTCCTACTCTGAGTCTGCAGGACCACACTACTCCAGTGGGTGGGAGAATTCATCATCATCTCCCCCGCTGGAGATCTATAACAACAGACAAGTGGGTCTTGCTGATCGTCCAGGGGGGCTATTCTCTCCCTTTCCTTTCTTTTCCTCCTCCTATTCCTCTAACTCAAGAACGGCTGGTGGAGGATCATTTAAAGTTGCTCCAAGAGGAAGTTACAGCTATTTTGGCCAAAGGAACTATAGAAAGGGTCTTAGCTTCAGAAGAAGGCAGTGGCTGTTATTCCCGCAACTTTTTGATTCCGAAGGAGAACAAAAGGCTTCGGCCCATTTTGGATCTTCAGACCGTCAATCTCTTCCTCAAAAAGGAGAAATATAAAATACTCATATTGGCTCAGGTCTTGTCTGCCTTAGACCAAGGAGACGGGACGGCTGCGTTGGACCTGCAGGATGCATATTTCCACATTCCCATCCTGCCGGGTTAAAGGCATGATCTGCGGTTCAAGGTAGGCCGCGAGCACTTTCAGTTTACTGTGCTCCCCTTCGGTCTTACCAGTGCCCCTCAGGTTCTCTCCAAGGTGATGGTGGTGATTTCAGCTCATCTGCGTAGGTCAGGGGTGTCAGTCATCCCCTACCTCGACAACTGGTTGTTGAAGGCGTCCTCACCCCAGGCAGTTGTCTCCCACCTTCAGACTATGGCGAACCTCCCACATTCGCTGGGGTTCTCTGTAAACATGCCAAATTCATACCTGATTCCTCCTTAAATGCTCCCTTTCATCGGAGCAGTTCTGGACACAGTGCAGTTTCGGGCTTAACCTCCCGAGCGGCGAGTCAGTGATATTCAGGGTATGATTCCGATGTTTTAGCCTCTATCCTGGATTTCGATGAGGTTGACTCTGAGGCTGTTGGATCTCATGGCCTCCTGCATCTTGTTGGTAAGACACGCCAGGTGGCGTATGCGGGCTCTGCAGTGGGACTTGACGTTCCAAAGGGCACAGCTTCGTGGAAATCTCACAGACGTGGTTTAGATCTCGGTACGAACTGCAAAGGATCTACGGTGGTGGTTAACAAACTCTGATTGAGTCAGCGGCAGACCTCTCTCCCTTCCCCACATAGATTTCACAGTAGTGACGGATGCGTCACTTCTGGGATGGGATGGCCCCATGGGAGAGGTGGAGATCAGGGGTCACTGGTCTCCGGCGGAGATAGGACTCCACATAAACTTGTTGGAGCTCCGAGTGATTCGGTTGGCATTGAAAGCATTTCTTCCCTCTGTCAAGGGGAAGCTGGTGCAGGTGTTTACGGCCAACACCACCGCCATGTGGTACTGCAACAAGCAGAGTGGGGTGGGGTCGTGGACCCTTTGTCGAGAGGCCCTTCTTCTCTGGACATGGCTGGAACAGCAGGGCATATCCCTTGTGGTTTAACACCTGGCATGTTCTCTGAACGCCAGGGCAGACGATCTCAGTCATCGATGCCTTCAGGATCACGAATGGCGTCTCCAGTAGGAGGTGGCACAAGGTCTCTGACAGCGGGGAGAACCTTGGTTAGATTTGTTCGCCTCCGAAGAGAACATGCAATGTCAGCAGTACTGCGCGCTGGAGTTTTGAAGGTGGCTATCACTCGGCGACGCGTTTCGTCACGAGTGGAGCGCAGGCCTATTGCACGCCTTTCCACCCATACCACTCCTGCCCCGGGTTCTGAAGAAGATCAGAAGCAACCGGGCCCAAGTCATTCTTGTGGCACCGGACTGGGCAAGGAGATTCTGGTATCCAGAGCTACTGAGCATGAGTGTCGATCCTCTGATCAGGCTACCCCTTTGAGAGGATTTTCTGTCTCAGCAGCTGGGGAGGCTTCTCCACCCGAACCTGTCAACTCTGTGCCTCCATGCGTGGTGATTGAGTGACTACATTTGATAGCTGTTGACCTTCCTCCCAAAGTCTGTAATGTTATTCTGGCGGCCCTCCACTAAGACGGTATACACCTGCCGTTGGGAGAAATGTGTATTGTACTGTACAGAAAGGTCCATTGACCCTCTTTCTGCTTCTCTTTCTACTGTCTTTTTATTCATTCTAACTGTTGCCGAGCAGGGTTCTACTTTGGGTACTCTCAAAGGTTACCTCTCTACTTTTTTGTGGCTGCCAGACCAACCTTCTCTCTTTAAATCTCCTATTGTAAATAGATTTCTGAAAGGGCTGGGCCCTTTATTTCCACCTACGCCCTTTGTCATGCCACAATGGGACCTTAATTTGGTCCTCACTTACCTGATGTGCGCTCTTTTCGAGCCTTTGCACAATTGTCCCCTCCGGCTGTTGACCATCAAAACAGCCTTCTTGGTGCCGATTACATCGGCCTGGAGGGTGAGTGAATTGCAGGCATTATCCAGCTCGCTTCCTTATCTTATGTCCTTTCCGGACAATGTGGTGCTTAGCACCCTGGCATCTTTTTTGCCAAAGGTTGTGACCCCATTCCATCTGGGTCAGTCCTCACTTTGCCCACCTTGTTTGCTGCCCCACATCCCTCTAAGGAAGAGGAGCATCTCCACCGACTGGACCCAAAAAGAGAGTTGTCGTTCTACCTTGAACACACAAAACTCTTTGTGGGGTATGTGGGAGCGAAGAAGGAAAGTGCAGTGCAGAAAAGGACCATCTCTCACTGGGTCGTTCTCTGCATTAAAATCTGTTACACCTTGGCGAAGAAGCAGCCCTCTAAAGGATTAATGGCCCACTACAGGCTGCGACTACGGCCATGGCTCGGGATGTCCCAGTCCAAGACATCTGTCAGTCAGCAACATGGGCATCATTGCACACGTTCGCAAAATATATTGCCTTGATGGTCAAGTGCGCAGGGAATGGCACTTTGCCCGTTCAGTCCTGCAAGACTTCTTAGTCTAGATCATGAGTCCGCAACCCAGCACTGGGATGGTATGGCTCGGGTATCTGACTCAAAGGTATGGAATCTGCAGCTAGAAGTCTCCATCAGATGAACAAGTTACTTACCTTTGGTAACGCATTATCTGGTAGAGACTCTATCTAGCTGCAGATTCTTTACAGCCCCACCCATGCCTCCGTGCTTTGCGGACTGATTTAGTAGGACTAGGGTTGTTTACCCTTTCTGGGCCCTAGTTTTTGCACACGACTACGCCAGTTACTTCGTGGATCTGCGCTTCTGGCATGGAAAATACAAAAAGTACTGATGTCCGCGTGCCTCGGTGGCACCTATATAGGCACTGTGATGTATAACCGATGCTACTGATGTGATGACGTCACGCGGAGCCGAATGGAGCCACCCGAAGTCGCACGCAAGGGGTATTGCTCAGCAAAAGTTTCTGGATCCAGTCTGATGCCTGGAAAATTCAAAGATAAGGAATCTGCAGCTAGATAGAGTCTCTGCCAGATAATGCGTTACCGAAGGTAAGTAACTGGTTCGTTATTGCAAGTGCTCCAGTTCCCAGGGTACTGGTGCAGGGGGGCACCTGGAGGGACTAGGGTACCTCAACTTGGTGGCTAGATGGGGCTGACCTTGTTGTACCACAAAAAGATCTTCCTGTCATGATGCTCCCTCGGTGAGCCTGATGGCCAGCAAAATGGTGTACCGGACAAGGGCAGTGGGGTGGCGCTTCCACCCCAATTGAGATGCTGAGTGCTTGTTGAGGCACTGGACAGTCTTCCAAGGGCTTGGAAGGTTGATCTGCTTTTGGACAAGTCGGGTCTTTGCAATTGTCGAGGTGCCAGCAGCCAGGCAAGGTTTGGTGCCAAGTTTGGTGTTAGTCCTCTATTCACACACTGACGGCTCTTCTTTGTCCTTGTTCTGTTCCCAGGTAGACAAATCTGTCTCTGGTGTCAGGGGACCCCTAAATACAGAGGTTAGTGGCATTTAGGAGAGTGTAGGGCAGTAGCCAATGGGCTACCTACCCCTGGGGTGTCTATCCCCCACTTTATGACTATTTTCTGTGAGGAGTGGGCATAATCCTGACCTGGAGTTGGAAGATGCCATCAGACAGGAGGACGCGTGCGGCACGCGGCGAAACCAGATATCCATGGAGTGGTCAATGCTCCTCCACAGCTTCACACAAGCACAAGCCACCCCATCAGAAACCCCACTTGCCAGCCAGACGGCACCAGGCCCAGGCATGCCTCGAACCCCACAAGAACCCCCGGAGCGAGGCCATCCCTACTGCCCCAAATGGAACACTACACTTGTCTCGATGAGGGATCACCCCTCGATGTTGTCGGACCTGCGAAGATTAATGCCCTTATGCCTTGCCCCATTTCCCTGAGTTATGTCTCCCCAGTTTGGTTGCATAAACGTATTGTTCCTTTCCAACATCCCATACGGACAGCAAGGGTACAACAGTTACACCTTAGAACTAGACACTCCAATATGTCACCCAGTATCCCCGAACAGGCACACATCTAAGCATACCCCATGCACTAAGACAAGTAATTCCTCAGTGGACTAACATTTTCAGCCATGCTAATGTGGACAATGAATGTGATGCAATGATTAAAGCTATTGATTGATGTATACCCTGTATGGTAAATACAAAATACAGTAAAAAGGTTTAAAAAAAAAAAAATCCTGACCAGGAGTTCTAGTTTCACCAAAACCAAAATGGTGAACCCCTTCTTCGACTGTCCACTTCAGGTAGCCCAAGCCTTCTGACTATCTCATTTCCCACCTGCTCTGGTACCAAATGGGCCTTATAGCTATAGGTGGCATTTCTCTGGTCTGGACAAAGCTGAGGTTGCATTTTAAAGGCGGTAGAGGCTTTGAAGCCTCTGGCCTTGAGATGCTAATCTGCTAGTTGTCCTTCCGGAGGAGGTGTGAATACCTTCCACCAGATCAGGCATTGTTTCTGACCTCTGAGAGCCTGGGCTTTCCCTCCAGGGGGTCAGAAACTCATCTGTGGTGGCAGGGTGTAAGAGACCAGTCAGCCAGCACACGATGTCACTAGTAGGGTTTCAGGTTGCCCTCTGGGTGCATGTCATTATAAATCTGTTACTGGCATCAATATAGATTTATTAAGACATGGTGTTTGATACCAAACACCATTACTTTCAGTGAAGCCATCATGTAGCTGGGTAACATGTAATGACCACTGCCCAGTACATGTCATTGATCACTTGCAATGTCTAGCAACGGAACTATGCATTACAAGGACACATCTGCTCTTGCAAGTGTGCCCTCACATGTAATTTAATGCACCCTGCCTTAGGGCTCTAAGACAGGCTGTAAGGGTGACTTACATATAGTACATACACTGTACATGGGCAAGGTACACCGAGATTGTGCATGCAGTTTGTGCGTGGGGTCCCTGGGGGTGGCATAGTACATGCTGCAACCCTTAGGGACTCTCTTTAGAACCCATGCCCTAGGTCCCAGGGTTACCATTTAATGGGGACTTACAGGGGTGCTAACGTCTTTGCTAATTCAACATTTATCTTGTTTTTAGAGAAAAAGCACTGGCACTGGGCCCTGGATATAGCGGGGACCCAGTGCACTACCAATCAACAACACCGTTACCAGTGAGCAAAACGTGTTGGTGACTGTCAAAAAGGGGTTCTTTCCTACAGCGCGGAGATTGAGCGGCAATAGTTGGCAGCTTTCAACCTTCCGCCCAAAGTCTGTGATGGTATTCTGGCAGCCAGGCATCCCTCCACCAAAACAGTATACGCCTGCTGCTGGGGCACATTTGTGGCATGGTGTGCAGAAAAACAGGGTGATCCCCTTTCTGCTCCCCTTTCTTTTCTTTATCATTTCCCTGGCCCAGTAGGGATCTGCTCTGGGCACCTTAAAGGGTTATTCTTCTGCTATATCAGCCTTTCTGTGGTTGCCTGATCCGCCATCCCTCTTCTAATCCCCTATTGCACATAGTTACTTGAAAGGTTTGCCACATGTTTCCTACTTCTACCTCTATTGTGCCTCAATGGGACCTTAATCTCATCCTGATGTTCTTGATGTGCGCTCCCTTTGAGCCCTGGCACAACTGTTCTCTCGGGCGGCTTACCATCAAGACAGACTTCCTGGTAGCAATGACATCTGCTTGGAGGGTCAGTGAGCTTCAGGCTTGGTCATCCAAGCCTCTGTATTTGAACATCTACCCAGGCAAGCTGATTCTTCATACCAGAGCTTCCTTTCTGCTGAAAGTAGTCACTCCTTTTTTATGTAGGCCAGTCCATCGCCCTCCCTGTTTTTTACGCTCTGCCACATCCCTTTAAAGAAGAGGAGCGACTTCACCCAAAAAGAGCACTGTTGTTTTACCTTGATCGCACTAAAGAGTTATGCGTGGACAACCAACTCTTCGTGCGTTACGTCGGAGCAAAGAATGAGGAGACTATGCAGAAGCGGGCCATCTCCTGATGAATTGTGCTCTACGTTAACATCTGCGACGCATTGGCCAAGAAGCAACCCCCTGAGGGTTTGTTAGCTCTTTCCACCAGAGCCAAGGCAGCAACCACCACATCAGCACATGGAGTTCCGGTCCTGGACATCTGCCAGGCAGCTACGTTGGCCTCTCTGCACTCATTCACGAAACATTTCTACCTGGAAAGTCCAGTACGTAGAGATGGGCACTTTGTAGTTCGGTTCTTTAGGAATATTTTTGTATGAAATTATTTCGCAGACCCTCCTCCAGAGAAGTATAGCTTAGGTATCTATTATGAGATAAGGAATCTGCGGCTAGAAGTCTCTATCAGATGAACAAGTTATTTACTGACCGTAACACCATATCTGTTGAAATTTTATCTAGCAGCAGATTTGTTTACCGACCCACTCATCCTCCCCGCTTTGTTAACAGACTTCTAGGGACAGGGCTGCTCCCCTTTCAGGGCCCTAGTTTTCCACATCAGTCATCAGTGTTCTTCGTGGCACAGTACTCCTGGCATTGAAGGTTGCAAAAAGAAACTGACGTCAGCACCCTGGAGCTGGTGCCTATATAAGCACCGTGCACATCACATCCGGCATGGCTATCGCGTGGAGCAGATCGATACCACCTACTGGCGGACACAGGTACTGCTCACAAAATGTTTCCAGGTTCAGTTTGATGCCTGGTGATAATTCTACGATAAGGAATCTGCAGCTAGATAGTCTCTATCAGATAAGGTGTTACCGAAGGTAAGTAACTTGTTCATTAGCTACGTAGGAGGATCACGGTCAGATGTTGCAGGTAAAGTCATTCATTAATTAATATTAAATATCAACCGCAAACATGTTTACACTCTACTCAACATTTTGTCAGCTGTTTTCATTAAGTGCAAAACACACTGCCATCTGAGAAAAAAATTATGACCGAGACTCTAAAATGACGAAAGTAAGTTGATTCTCTTGAGGTGTTTTTGATGTGTGCACTGGACCTTAAAAAATGAAAAAGACCTCTTCCCTACACATTTTAAACTGTTTTATTGCAATATAGCAGTGTGCTTAAGTGTTAACTGTGTAATATTTTACCTCCCTAGTTGGAGCCTGAACCTGTTCAGGAAATCTGCATTAGTGAGTCACAGGTACTGCTTGTAATCTCTCACCTGTTACCTTTCTTTCCACATTGTTGTTTTACTTGAAATTGTCTGCTATGAGCCAGATTTCATTACTCTCTACACATGTCTGCTACATTATATTGGTAATCACTCAGTATATTAGCAATATTGGCAAGCACAGCTATAAAAAGTGAGCTACCAGAAAACTCCCTTCTGTGAATGAGCCAGGTTTGTTAGGAATGTATTTAAACAAGTAGTATGACAGTTTCATCACAGAGAAGCAATATCTTTCACTAAAAAGCAAGGTGGTACCCAGAACGTTATTTCCGCCTGTATTTGTTATAGATGACAGATATGCTAGGAAGTAGTATGACCTCTAACTGAATTCTGTTGACACAGTAAATGGGAGGCACAGAGGGGAAATTTACAGCTGGTAAGATAAGTCAGTGAATTTAGTGTTTGCATAGTATCTGTTCTATAGAGCGCAAAAAACCTGAAAGCAACAGTAGCAAACCCTTTAAGAAAGAAGTTATACTAAATAATTTGGAAAAGTAAGTAAAAGGATCATAGAACCACAGGTCAAACTCCTGAGCACTTCTGAAGATAAAGAAGGAATTGTATCTAGGACCTTTGTAATTATTGGATTCTTTTTCTACCATTGTGGTTAGTTTTTCCTACTTCTCCTTCCATTTTCTTTTTTTACTTTTTGTTTTTAATGCTTCTGCTTGCTGTGTTCATCATTTTTGTGTCTGGAGCTATTAATTTTACTATTCAGAACTATAATCAATTTAATTCAGTGCCACTGTGAATTCAGTACACCTTGTAATTGGTATTCTGTCACTACTGCTATGTAAAACTATAAACCATCTTATCTATCATTTACCTTGTTGTTTAGAACACTGTGACTAATATTTATGCAAACTTTGTTGTTTTTTATTAAATGTGGTTGGCCCCCTGAATAACTTCTTTTGACAGTTTTGTCATTATGAACCTCTCACACATGATGTTGGAACCTTTGTACCTTTTTGCACATGCTTAAATTACTGAACCGCTTTTGTAAAGAAGCCTTTATGTAAAGTGTTCAGCCACTCTTTTTTGCACTATAAGAAACTGTTCCTAAAAAAAAACGAGTAAGATAAATTATCACAGCCTAATAGACTAACAGCAGCTAGTGTCAGAAGCATCTTAGCTATTTTTCAAGTCTGACTTGACATCTATTCTAGACAGTTGTCTAAAAATATATGTGGTGGAGAATGTATGTCTTTGCACTTGCCTCCTCTGCAGTTCAGTGCAATATTGTGCGGTACTAATTCACATCTGAAAAGTACAGTAAATCATCACATAATATTTTTTCACTTCCGCAGGCTTTTAATAAATGTTTTAGAAAAGGCTCATATTTTGCATAAAGAAGTGATCCATGTGTGCTAATAAACAAACTTCGGCAAAGCACATAAGTCTAGCTTAAATCTACCAACACAATCATGAGAAAACTCTTTTGCATACTCATTAAAGCTTAACCAGTTGGCTTTGTCAGTGTTTGTTGCCATTAATCCACACTGGAGTGTCACTAAAAATTGACTTTTTTTAAAATTAATTCAGTTAAATTGGGAAAGCAATATTTCTTTCAAACCTTGATTAATATTTGATTACATTCAGCAGATTTATAATTGCTTTCCCTTTAGCTCATCACATAAATATGTTTGGATACTGGCCCTTTAATTAAAATTGTCTTTATTAGAAAATGAAAATGTTTCTCTTGTAAAGGTTCTGGGGGTTGATGTAAATGTTTGTAAACTTTTCTTTGTAAGGAGGCTATGTAGATGTTGAAGGCACTTGTAAGTAAGTAAATATACTTTATTCGAATTCAAAATTCATGAAGTCATAAAAGCAGCAGGTTCATTACAAAGGCAAGTATAAAAATATTAAAATACATACAAAGTTACTCTAAAAATTGATTAAACTTTTCCTTTTCCTTATAATACTTTTTAAAAAACCTAGCATGATTGACACACTATATTCATCGTTTAGAGAAACTAAAAACAATAAGGCTGGGCGACATTGTCTCCATGAACCATGTTTTTTTAAAAATGGCTTAATCCATCTCGATCTTTCGAACGAATAAAATTTACAAAAACAGATTACGTGCAAAGTGGATTGAGTGGACAAATTATCGCACGGGCAGTTACAGAGATTTCTAGCCCAGTCATTTGCTGTGGGAAAAGTAACTAGTCGAAAGAAAACATCAAACCTAAGTCTAGTTAGTAAGTATCGGTCAAAACCCTCTTGACACCAAATTAGATAAGGCTGGATGGAATAGGAGACTAGTGTAAGTTGATGTCGCTGTACAAGTTTCTTGTTTAATTCTACACCAAGTCTAAGTGATTCTACATGATGCCAACACAACTCCTTCAAGGCCTTGCCAGTAATCCTAGACATTAGCTCAGGTTGATGGTAAAACTCAGGTCTACCAAGGTCCCTGGTGAAGTTGCGTATATACTTCAACCAGGGTATCCTGGAAGCCCTGTCCAACCCCATACATTCCTTAATGATGTTTCTGTTTAACAATAGGGCTGGCGAGGTCCATACTGTATACCAAAGCAGAACTGGTTGTATACTAATCAAGTCACTCACGTGACGCACTCCCAACTCTGCATGACAATTAAAAACAGGGGAGCTGGCAGGGGTTGCCAAGATAAATCTAAGAAATGCGTTCTCTACCTTTTGCATTGAGGACGAATTTTGAATCCCCCAAATTCCTGCCCCATATGGCACTTGTAGTCGTAAGCCAACCAATAAAAGTATAGCTCGCTTACAGTACCAGGAGAGGTTAATCTTGTGTTTTGTAAATTTTGTTTGTAGCAAGTGTGGTGGTAGATACACATGCTCTGCATACTCCTGCCATTTAGTGTTGGGTCCGGTTGATTACCACTTATTTTCCTTGAAGAAGTCTTCTGAGTCACAAGGTCTTGGAGACTCTTCCTCTGGTCATGGATGTGCATGGGCATCGACTAGTTTGTTGGATTATTTTTCTCTGCTGTTGGGTTATGACATGAGTCAGCATGATCCTGGTCTCAATGAGTTTGTCAGTTCCCATCGCAGCCCTTCCTCGGCTTGCTCTGGACAGCCTTTTACGCCAGAGCACAACAAGAGACACTGTGACTGTTGTTCAGCTTTCCGTTGCAAGAATATTCTGCTTCAACGTCAATACTGATGGTGGGACACAGTAGGAAAGCCATATTGTCGTCAGAAATGCTGGATATCTTCGGCGAAGCTGATCCGCTTGGTGTGAAGATGATTTGGGTGAGTTGTTACATCTTCCAGCACACCAGCACAGTCCTCAATTAATTGACTCTGAAGATTTGGAGTCAGGCGAGGAGGAAATACTGGAGGAAGTAGAACAGGTACGCGAGGACGTTCCATCCTTCTTGGTCAGCTCTAGTCCACACTTGAAGATCACGGCTCGTATGACTACTGTTGATGCCCCATCCCTTCCCATGGCTCAGAAACAACTGCACGTTGTAATCAAGCGCCCCCACTATGGCTAACGGGCAATGAGCCCTGAGCCAAAGATGTTGTCACCTTTGGGTGCACCACTGCCATCTGGCTCTGGTTGACACTAAAGCAATGCCTTACTCCCATCCTAGAGTCCAAGGACTGTCGGGCCGAACCCTTCATGCCGGCTTTCTCATCAAAGCTGAAAACGACATTGGCACTGAGGCAGCCACTATCTCATGGGTACTCACAAACATTTTCCCAGGGCCACACATTTGGTCTGTGGTGTGACAGAGGGCCGCATTGATACCAGCAAGGTGGTGGTCGGGGTTCGTGGTAAGGTGAATGTAAGGGAAGCTAGGCGTATACATCTAGTGTCTGAATTGCACAATGTGAAACCAACAATTGGGATGAATCCCAGCTTCTTCGCTTAATTAAATTGTGTGATCCTAGGGAATTATTAAGATAATAGAAATCGCAGATCCCAGAAGGTGCACATGACAACTGGCTTGCCTCTTCATACACTATTGGAATTGTTATCAGGGTGTAGGGAAGAATGAATGTTTCTCAATTCATGTTTGAAAACTATCACTTTAAAAAAAAAAAAAAAAAACTTCTCAATGCACTAATAATCTGATTTACTAAGGTTAAACGGTTCTGACAAGCTGGTTCTGTGAACTACAGATTCCTTTCTACCAAAAGTCCTCACTCCCTTAAAGGTCGGTCAGTATATTACCCTCCTACTGTTTTTTTGCTTCACCACATCCCTCTAAAGAATAGGAGCAACTTCACCTACTGGACCCAAAAATAGTGATGATGTTCTACATTGACGGCACAAAAGAGTTCTGGGTGGGCGAGATCTGCTACGCATTGGCCTAGAGGCAACCGCTTTCGAGCTCATTCTACCAGAGCCATGGCTGCGACAACTGCGATAGGATGCGAAGACCTAGTCCTCGTCACCTGCCAAGCAGCAATGTGCACACGTTCAAAAAACATTACTGCCTGGACAGTCAGATCCGTTGGGGCGGGCATTTTGTCTGTTCTGTCCTGCAAGACATTTTGATGTGAAATTGTTTTGCAGATCCACCTCTAGGAAGGGTTCGTTTGGGTATCTATTCCAAGGTAGGGAATCTGCGGTTAGAAGTCTCTATCAGAAGAACAAGTTACTTACCTTTGGTAACGCATTATCTGGTAGAGATTCTGTCTAGCCGCAGATTCCTTACCGACCCACTGTAAGAAAGTGGCTCTGTATATACTGCACCAAGGTAAGGTACATTGTGTACAGAGTCCACAGTCTCCAGAGGTTTGGCAGAGGTTAAAGTTAGATATAACCTTACTCTCTAAAGTGGTAGCTTGGTCGAGCAGTAAGGCAGTATCAGAGGACAGTGTAAAGCATTTGTTGTACACACTCAGTCAGCAAATGGTCTCACATACTCAAGAACTGAACTCTAGGCCAGTGGTTTTGTATATAAAAATATATAGTTGTTTTTATTTTAGAACCACAAGTAGGTATCAAAATACTTTCTCAGAATGAAATGCTCTATTTGAATACTTTCAATAGCAATAAACCTTTGAATGCAATAGTTACAGTTGTTGCAATAGACAACACAAGTTAAACACAATTATAACATTAAGCTCAATATGAATCTTTAAGTAAAGGCAATATCAATTACTTTGCATAGGTTTTTCTTACTCAGGGCTGGGTCCTGGAGTCAGCCCTGGTGCATCTCCTGTAAACAGTTGAAAGAAATCGTTTTTGTGACACAGGCGATTTTTAAGGAATATTTGTATGTTTCGACAATTGACAGAATTTCTGGCAAAAAACAGGCAATGTTATCCTATGGAGGAAAGTTTGGTTATCGGAAAATCGCAGTTATAATTACTTTTCAGGGTCAGTGCTGGGCACCAAGATCCAGCACTGGGATTTCTCCTGATGATTTTTAGTGAATATTTTAAAGTTTCAAAACTCGACGCTTAGAAGAATTTCCAAGTGAAACCAGTCAATGTTACCCTATGGAGAAAATGTAGGTTATCGGCTTTCAGGTAAGTACTCAACTGGCAGACTTAAGGTTCTGGGCATAGACTCAGGGGTCTCCCAGGGTCAGGTAGGTACAGTTGTTACACCCACAGCGGCACAGGGTCAGCCAGGTGCAGAGGGAGTAGGCCCAATGTTAGCCTATGGCTGGTAGGGGGCCTTTGGTTGGTGGCTACTTGCAGGCAGGCCATGCGGCTGTGGGAGCTGGGCTCCTGGTCACTTACTCAGGGCAAGTGGGGAAGTAGAATAGGACAGATGATGCACTTCCAGGGGCAATCGGGCGGCTGGGTGCAGGGTGCTTTTGAGCCGTCGGGCGCTCAATGTAGTTCAATGGAGAAGCTGCAAGATGAACAAAGGCTGCAAGCTCGGGGACGGAGATTCTTCAGGTGCGACCACCACATCGAGAGGTAAGTTGGGAAGCTCTAGGTTAGGTAGGCACCCAGGAGCTGGGCACAGGAGGCCGCAGGGCGCCGGGTGCAGGGGTGTCTTTTGGAGTCGGGGAATCTTACCCTCTGCTGGTCGCGTTTGGGGGGTCCCTGGAGTTGAGGCTGCAGGCTTCGTCAGGATCGTCTAGGAGGGTCCTTGGGTGCTGGATTCTTGGTCACAGTCGCCGGGGGGACGTCCTCATGGTCTTTGTTCACTCAGGCACAGGCCGGGCTCGGCGGGTACAGAGTGTGCTGGATTTGCGGTTCCTGGCTGGCACCAGGGGTTGCTGCTGTTAGAGCAGAACCACTGCTCGTGGGAGTCTTTAGATGAGCAAAGCAGTCAGGTCCTCCGGGGTTTTCGAGGTTGCTGACCACAGGAGACACCGGGATTTAGCAGGAGCAGGTTCGAGGGTCGACCGGCCTGTACGGCTGGGGCCAAGTCAGTTTGTGTCGTCCTCTTGTTAGCAGCTGCACGGCAGGTCTTCTTTCTTCTAGTTCTTCTTCTTGTTTCGGAATCGGGATATGCGGAAGGAAGGTTCAGGGTGCCCCTTAATACTAAATTTAGGGGTGTTACAGGTAGGTAAAGGTCAGGGACCAATGGGTTCCTTCCCTAGGGTGGGTACACACCCTAGCCTGCCACTCTCCAGGGGGAGGGGGCAGGAGCCTAGACCTGACTGGGTAGGGCTCCCCATCCTCAAAATGGCGAGAGCCCGGAGTTGTGCTTCACCTCACCTCCCCCACCTGAGGGGTGGGGTTGGCAGAGGCTGGCACACCCCCTTTCCTCACTTGGGTTTTCCCGCCAATCTTCCCGCCAGAGTGGGGGTCAGAACCGGTGGGGGCCAGTTGCTGAGTACAGCAAGTGGCCTGGAGAAGCTCACAAAGGCAGCATGCCTTTGAAGCTTCCCCTGCCCATCCTGGGGAGGAGGCCTAGCACCTCACCCAGGATGTGCATTGTTGCAGGCCCACGAGAGCGGATGGCTCTCTACCCAGGGGTCCATCAACATGTCTGCTGGGTGGCAGCCTAGGCAACCTCTCAGTCAGGACACTGGTTGTTGGTTAGTTTCAAGGGGCAATTCTCTAAGATGCCCTCTGTCGTACATTTTACATTAAATTCCACACTGGCTTCAGTGTGGGTTTAATGTGCTGAGAAGTTTGATTCCAAACTTCTCAGTCTTCAGTGTAGCCATCATGGTGCTGTGGAGTTCGTGATTACGACCTCCCAGCACCATATACTCTTAATGGCAGCACTGCACTTACAGTAGGGGTACTGTAGGGGTACAGGGCTCATGCACCTGTACCCACACCACTGGCATAGGGCACCCAGCTAGAGGGGTGACTAAGGTATGCCAGGGCAGTGTGTTGTGGGCATGGCACACAGGGATGTGTGCCATGTCGATTCTCTGTTTTGTTCTGTGCTAAGACACTCAGCCTGCAAAGGCAGTGTGTGTGTGTCAGGGTACAGGGCCTCTTAGGGTGGCACAATAAGTGCTGCAGCCCTTAGGGGCCTTCTCTGGTTACAGGGCCCTGGGGCCCTGGATACCTATGGTACCATTTGCCAGGGGCTGACATGTGGCCAGAGATGCCAATTGGGTTTAGGCATCAATACAGTTTTAGGGAAGGAACACAGGCACTGGGCACCTGATTGGCAGGAGCCCAGGGCACACTCAGTCAAAGTATTTCAGCAAAAAGTGGGGGCATACCATGCAGGAAAGATGGCACTTTCTCACACCCACCCATCCTCCCCGCTCTGCGAATGAACTTCTAAGGACAGGGCATTCTTCTTTCAGGGCCCTATTTTTCCACAGGAGTGGTCAGTGTACTTCGTAGTTCCGCGCTCCTGGCTTGGAAAGTTGTGTAAAGAAGCTGACGTCAGCGCACTGGGGTGTAGCCTGTATAGCACGTCCCTTCAGGCTCGGATGACGCCACAGAGAGCCAATCGATACCACCTACCGGCACGTAGATGTAATGCTCATGAAAAAGTTCGGCATCCAGTATGAGTATGACACCTTGGAATAATTCTAAGTTCAGGACTTTGCGACTGGGTAGAATTTCTACCAGATAAGGCATTACTGAAGATAAGTAACTTGTTCATTACTACAGATTTAAACTAGCACAAATGTTGATTTGAACTAGCACAAATGTTTTCGTTTTGTGCTATGTTCATAAAATCTGCAGTGCTGAATCTGAAATGCTGGTGAACAATGTTGAATGATCCGACTGACAGGACCCTTTCTATATGAGGCATTAAACAACAGTGAGAGAGACTGGCTCAAATAAATTTCAGTATGCAGACGACAATGATCCATTAAATCACAATGGAGCGTCTTCAGGAAATCGCTGAACTGGAAGCTACCAGAACCTAACCCTCGGCCATCCCAAACACTGCAAAGTCTTGCTCAGCTTCCTTGAATGCACAGTAACCAAAATTTGGAAAACCACCCAGAGTACCATAATGGAATGCTCTTTACGGGACATTTATTTACTTATGTTGAAAGTTTCCTTTTCCACATTCAAAGGCATAGCCCTACTGCTGTTTCCACGAAGGAAAACCTAAACTTTCCAGTGTGTTCTCTGATTCAGGCCCAGTGTTCTTTCTTAAGAACTACATGGATACTATTTCTTTAAATATTCTGGAAGGCCTCTCTTGTGAATAAACCTACTTCTTCTCCCAGGGAAAGAGCTATGCATCATCATTCCTTTCCCTTTATAATCACACAGTACATAGAGTTGTTTTTTAATGGTGAATTGAAGCTGACTCTTTTAAGAAAATATTAATAAATATTCTTTAATGAATAAACTAATAATTCGCATAGAGGACAATATAATAAATCCAGAGACAATAGTAAAGAAACAATTTTAAAATCCTTCAGAGTTAGAATTGTCTTTAATCATTTTTGAACATCAATAAGAAACCAAACATATAAGTAATGTGCAACCTTTTTTTGATCCAGTGACATATCAGCATCCTTTCTTTTAAAGGAAGGCCAACTGGCGTGAACAGAAAATTCATTAATTTTCTTTCTAGTTTTTAAAATTGCCCAGAAGGTCACAAAATATACTTAAAAACAGTGAAACCTATTCATAAACAGCATTTTGTAGTATGTGAGAAGTCCAACAATGGTATTATTCACATACTACAACATGCTATACACAAACCTACATGTGGGCTATATTCTCTAAAGTGTTCACTTGAGCGGCCACGCAGCCCCTCTCACAGTGCTGCGCATTTAAATTCCAAGAGCCCACATACACTTTTTAATAAGCCTTTACATGGTAGTGTTTGTGTGTTTTCCCTTTGAGTGTGGGTTAAATCAATCCCCCCTCCCCATGTCAAACACTAAAGGAAGGGCAGGTTAAACAAAAGGAACTACTAACATGCATTCAATCGTTCACTGTGGATAGAATTTGCGTTTAAAATAAAGCTTTACTCATTTTGTGCTCTGAGAAACAAAGTGTTCATTCAAGGGCTCTTGTACACAAAGTGTCAGAATATATTTGCTGTTATTGAGGTGGAATGCAGGGGAAGTAATTTCCTCCTTTTTAGCAGTACTTCTTGCTTTTGGAAGGCAGACAGAGTGTAGGGAGCTGGTTCTGTAAATGGTATGCCACTAGGTGGTTATACCGTACCTAGAGTTCAGGGGTTTCCGAAAAGTGTACAGGGCTCAATGTAAAATCCAAAGTGCTCTATTAGTGGTACTATAGGCGAGCAGCCTTAGGCCTAACACAGACGACTGTAAGACATTTATTGCACAGCATTGACCAATAATGGACACATGACTCAAAAAGGAGATCCACAACAATTTTAGAAAAATAGGCTTTGTTTGTGTCACGATTGCAGGCAACACTAATCCAAAATGGCGGCTCTGGAGTGCGCATGCGCGAGGAAGTCAGGCAAGCTCAAAAGCCTGACTCTCCCCGGATATCGCGCTTTGCGTTCTAGTGTTCCAGCTTTGGTTCCGCACTTCCGCTGAACGCTGAGTCCCACACTCGTTGCGGCGGTGCCTGTGTTCTGCAAGCCTCGTTCGAGCTTTCTCCTGTACCTGCTTCTGCCGTTATCTCCTGGGACCTCTGACAGCGTGCTGGCTCCTGGCTCCCATGATTTCCCCATTCGTTTGGGACTGCCTCCTTTTTCTGCCCACAAGAGTACCAAGCCGGACAGCAGAGGGGGTTGGTTCCGCGGGCAGGCGGGACGATAGCTTTGGGTTCCACCCGTCGGCCGGACTTTGATGGTTCCGTCGGCCGGCCGGACTTCTGGCTGTTTGTTCTGTCTGTTGGCCGGAGTCTGCAAAGAAGTGGACACTGAAGTTACGGTAACAGCGTTTTAGCGCTGCCTTTTTGTTTTCTTTGTACTAAAGGACTTCTTACATGAAGACAGAGGATAGAATTCTCTAAATGCTCAGAGGATAGAATTCTCCAGATGCTCAGAAGTCTAAAAGTCACATGTATTTCATGAAGAAAATCAGGACTCATGAAGTCAACTCACCTCATTAAGTACCAACCAGTAGTCTAGCCAGATGGGTGAGCTGAAGTGTTACTAATATGAATCTAGTTGTGTAGGTCTTACTGGTTTTAGTGTGTTTATGTACTCTACTCCTTCTACTCAGCACAGTATCCTGGACTATACTACAGCTTCCCCAGCCCTAATCAGAAGAAGGGAGGATTAAGGTACTCATAAAAGGTGTTATATTGGTTGCATACAGCAAAATACACATTGTCATCTAACACGCCCCTACTTTTCTTTTAGTTTTATTTAAGACGAAAGCCCCGTGGAAGGTGAATCACGTTGAGGGATTTCTTCCCCTTTTTTTCCTTGTTTTGTCTCCCTTCTTCCCCTAATCACCATTGTTGCTTAGAGTTAGATAGGCACGATGGGTGGTTGGGGGAGGTAGCGGACCTTGTCTTCAGTTCCTGGGCGCTTCTGCAGAAAAAACAGGTGAGCTCCTGACAGTTTGTACATTATTTTAAGACCAAGATCTTCACAGTAAGGTGAGTATGTTTTTAACAGAAATATTTGTCACTTTCAGAAATTGCAATGAACAGTTTCAGAGCAGTTCAATATTATCCTGTGGAGGTAAACATTAATGCGGCTATACAGGTAAGAATTACACTTACAGTTTATGTCTTTGGCACCAAAGGTCAGGAAGGGGCAAGATGAGTATCAAAACTGCACCACCAGTGACACAGGGGCGGCTGGGTGCAGAGGTCAAATTTAGAGTTTGGCTTCATGGGTTTCAATGGAGACTAGGGGTGCTCGCAGCCACACTGCTTGCAGGTAAGTAAATCGTTTGCAGGGACCAAGCTTTGGGGATTCGGTTTGCAGTTTGACCTTCACTTTTTAAAGGTTTTATCAAGGAGATAAATCCCACTACATTAGCCACGTGGACCACAATGTGTACAGTAGCCTTGAATGTAATTCTGATAAATCGGGGGACATGGCAACCATATCAGCTCCTACTGAAAAACCTAAGCTTTCACAATAGACCTTGCTGTCTAGATATATTCAAGAGCACCCCTTCTAGAGTTAAAAAACAGAAAATACAGATCAATTTACAAAACATGTTTCTGCCAAATAAGTATGTTGCAGAAGTTGGAGTAATCAGAAAGGAATGCTTGTCATTAATACGTCCTAAAGAAATGGAAAGTGGGTCACTAATATGGAACCCACAGATTGGAAATACTGAGTGCGTCTGCTGACATACTTAAGAGAGGTAAAAAAGAGAATTTAGAGGTTTTAAGATTCGAGCTGCTTGCTCCTGTGTCATTAACACAAATAGTGCATTTATCATCAATGACACAATTTACATACGGTCCAGTCTAATCTATTGTGATTAGGGTATACATAATACAGTTGGATCCTCTCCAGCTGTCCCAAAATTCAGGGTAAGGATTCTGAGTATTTGGATGGCGGCTAGCTTGGTCTGAAAGCGTGAATGCATTGGACGCAGTATGTGGATAATTTTTCTTCCAGTGCCCTAGCTGACCACATACAAAGGAAGAGCTTCCTACCCCTTCCATTTACTCTTCCAATTCCTCTGCCTCCCCATCCTCCTTTGCCTTCCCCCCCCTTTTGTGGTGTTCCACTCTCCACTCCTTTAATCACCCTCTGCATATTTGGAAATTACAAAGACATTAATTTCAGTTCAACATTCTCTTTCTTTTTCTTCTCTGAAGCTACGCTTCGATTGCCGACTGTTACCAATTTTGATAGCTTCTTAGTTAGCCATCCAGTACATATGATGGCCAATAAACTCTGAACATTCAGTAATAATCCCTGCACAAACACCGACAGCTTGCTGAAGCATCTTCGTCAGACGTGTTATATCTGAAAATCTTCCTTAAGTCTGTTCAAATAATCAGCTGGGTCCTCATTCTCATCGTGCTTGCAATTCAAGATCTTAGTCCAATCAGTTTTCATTGGACAACCACTGAAATCGCATTCAATAGCTCAGAGTTCAACTCATCGGGGACACCCTAGGCCATAGTACTTTCTCTGCAAGTCTTTCCCACTCTTCACTTGGCACTATCGATCACGATAACTAATTGGCACCTACGCTAATTAAGTCAGAGGGAGCCCAAGGGACATAGATAACAAGTTTACCTTTGGCCACTGGGTAGTTATTTAAAGGGAGAAAGGTGGAAGAGGATGGGCTCTCACCATGGATGGGGGACACTCTGGGCCGCCTTCTAGAGAGCAGTCCTGGGGTCTCTGTCAAGCTTTCAAGGATGATCATAGGACTCTGTTCTTAACCATCCCTATGCCCTGGGGGACCACAGATCAAGATTAATCTATAGTAGTGGAATCGCCCTCCGACTTTGTTGTTGCACTTTCTGCTAATTGTATTACGTAGCATGTTTGTGCATTACCTCTTTACTCCAGCTGATGCCGATCCCTCAGCTGCTTCTCAGTTTCCAGTTGCATCACCCACAATATCCCCATTGGCAGGCTTGGGGAAAATGTCCCAACAAATTCTCCTTCCTTCTCTTTTCGCTGTCCTTCTCTTTTCCCCTGTGGTTCAGTGATCTGGAAAAATAGATAGAGAGGAGCAGTTGGAGTAAAAACCCCATAAATTGCATATTCCCCTGAGGGATTGATAAGCAGTGGGAGATTACTGAATAAAAGTGATTCCTTGATTTGAAGCTAATATTCAAAGGATGCACTGGGCACCAAAGACACTAAGGGGTTTTTCATTGAAACTCCTTTAGCTTTGAAGTGATGTCATGCAGCTGGTCAGTTTGGAAGTGTACATTGATTGCAATTATCTCTTCTTTAAAGACTAGGCTAATTTTTGATACTTTAATGGAATGGAATGGAATGTTCCAAGCAGTTGGAAACCTAGTCAGTTAATCCATCCCAATAAGCAAAACAATGTGTTTCAGTTCCTCAAAAATTGTTGAGCTTACGGAATTACTGTATCTAACTTGAGACTAAGAAATATTCATCTTTCCTCAGCCCGTACAATAGCTTAGTTACCTAGTGAATTTCAGAATTTTGTGTCGAATCCTAATGTCATTAAAACATAATATCTTTCTGTAGTGTGAGAAAAAGATCAGAAATGATTTTGTAGTAATTACACCAGATATTTTCAGTGCTTCAAAGACAAATTGTTGGAGCAGCCAGCCCCTGAGAGACATAGGCTACTGTATGTGTATTGATTATTTGCGTGTCACACACTACCATCTGAGAAACTGGCAAAAGCCCATTCAGCAAAAGGATAAACATTTATGTGAAAACATATGTGTGTTGTCGAAAGAGAGAAGAAATGGCAAAGAAAATTATTTTAAGGCGACAGCTGATTAAAGTAAAGAAAAGATAACATGGTGGAGCTAACACAAAGGTGCTTTAGAGAAAGGAAAATCAAGAGAACAACAAAGTATCAAGATGTGGGATTAAAATAAAATTATGAAAATGAAAACACTTAAGGAATCTGTGTTTGTCTAAAGAAAGCATAACAGTGTCCAGTTAGAGTTTCATTAACGTATAATTGTAGCGGAAGGCTTGGAGCAAAGGGCATTTGTTATGTGCTAAAAGTGCTTAGTTAATCAAAACCATTACACATAAAAGTAGCACATTAAAACAACAGATATATTGAACTATTTTTTCTTCTTTTATTATTTCAAGTCAGCAGAATAGTAGTATCCCTATCCAGCATATATTTTTTAAAGTCGCCAGATTCCATTAGTAGAACTAGTCCACTTCAGTGTATTAGTTCAACACACTACCAAACGACAGATAAATTATCGGTGACAATAAAAGGAATAATTACTTCATCACAGTGCCAGGCATAATATGGCCTTCTGCATATCAATTCTGCATTCTGTGCATTTTCTATTGATAGATGTCGTTGTTACAGTAAACCCTGTGCCTGTGCGGTTAAGAGTGCCAGTGACTGCATGTGGTTTTTTTCACTTGCTCTTACCAGATGGCAGATACATTATTGGTTACAATAAAATAACTAACTCAGTAACAAGATTTTAGTTTATCAGGTACCAGTCATAACATGGTCTTATATTCATCAATTCTGCATTGTGTTTGATTAGGGTGATTGGGGACCTGATCCACCCGGACCAATCCGGTTTCATCCCGCATCGTAACACTGCGTTGAACCTTAGGCGCATCCACGGCGTGCTCACGCGGACGGGGACGCTGCAGGAGTCGACCGTTGTGGCTGCACCCGACGCCACGATGGCCTTTGACACGGTTGAGTGGGCATATCTGTGGGCGGCACTTGCAAAATTCGGCTTTGGGCCTGGCTTTGTTGGCTGGGTGAGATTACTGTATGAAGGACCCTTGGCCAAAGTCGCGGTCAATGGTAGGGCGTCCTGCCCGTTCGAGCTGGGGAGGGGCACCAGGCAGGGTTGTCCCCTGTCGCCGTTGTTGTTTGCTCTTGCCCTTGAACCGCTGGCGGCATGGATAAGATGGCACCCGGACATAAGGGGGATCCGATGGTCACCAGATCATGAGGACCGCATCTCTCTTTATGCCGACGACATTTTGCTATACCTCACCTCCCCTAGGAAGTCTCTCATAGTAGTCTGTGACGTTTTGGCCTCTTTTGGTAGGAACTCGGGTCTCACCATTAACTGGGGTAAGTCGTACCTGTATGCCCTGTATGGAAACGTCCCTGTTCTCCCGCAGAATTGTTCGATCCAGATCGCCCGGGATGGCTTTTTGTATCTAGGGATCTATATCTCCGCCGATCCGATTGTTCGGTATGAGAGAAACCTGCTCCCTCCATTGACGCGCTTGCGGCGGGATGTGGCGGGTTGGCGGCGGCTGCCGCTTTCCCTCCTGGGCCGGGCCGCGCTGTTCAAAATGATGTCTCTTCCCCGCTTTCTTTATGCCCTGCAGAATACTCTGGAGCTGGTCCCGGCCAGCTATTTTCGGGAGGTTGAGAGCCTCCAGCGCTCGCTGCTGTTGGAGGGCCGACCGCGTATAGCTATCGCAAAACTGACCCTTCCGTGGTACGATGGGGGTATCGCGCTTCCTGACATCAGGCGATACTACTGGGCCACCCAGTTAAGTGCTATCAACCACGGCGTCTACGGACCGGCGCTGAGCCCCGGCTTTGCTATGGACCGATGGTTGCTGCGCGGGGGTAATTACTTTAGAGCACTCTACTCCAGGTCGATGGATGGGTCCCTCACGGGACCGACCAAGACAGCGGTACACGTGTGGAAGGCTGTTACGAACTCGCTGGGTTGGAAGGATAGGCTTACCCGCGCCACTCCGTTGTTTGATTCCGATGTGTTGGGGAAACTTTGGCACACGAAGGGGTTTGAGAAATGGGATCTGATTGGGATTTCCAGAGTGGGGGATCTTCTTGTTAAGGGACGAGTGAAATCGTTTGATGAGCTACGGACGGAGTACGATCTGGAGGCTACGGAATATTTCCGGTACGCACAGGTGCGCCACGCTCTGCGGTCCGTCCTCGTCGAGGGGGAGGCTGTGCCCGAGTCCTCTCCTTTGGAGGATCGGATTCTGGATGGCCATATGCCGGAGAGTACAATCTCCTTAATCTATAAGAAGCTTGTTAACGTCCGGACCGACCTCCTCCTCGGGGTGCGTGATCAGTGGACTAGGGACGGTCTTGAACTGGATGATGAGGACTGGCAGTATGCCATTTCCTCTCCTAAGGAGGTCGCGATCCTGGCACGGCTAAGGCTAGTGCAGCTTAAGATACTTCATAGAGTACATGTCACGGGCCCCCGACTGATTCATATGGGTTTCTCCGAGGATGGTTTGTGTAAGAGGGGCTGCGGGTTGGTGGGCACCTTCTTACATATCATATGGGAATGTGGTGTGATTGCGGAGTTCTGGAAGCGAATTCATGTAGTGATGCAGGAGGTCACGGGCTTTGCACTGTTGCCAGAGGCACGGCGCTGTCTTTTGAATGTCTGGGGTCCTACTGACTATGATGCTCCGCAGACTCAATGGGTGACCCTGGGAAATATGGTAGCGAAGCGTGATATTGCGCGACTGTGGGGCTCTCAGAGACCTCCCGCTGTGGAAGCATGGATGGAAAATATGGACTGGAGCATGTTTAGGGAGAAGACGGCGTACTGTGCCCGGGGGCAACCTAAGAAATGGCATAAGATATGGGGGTGATGGAACCAGTATAGGGGGGATATATGTCTGCCCCCGGCCACTGAACCGTTGGAGGAGCACCTTTCCCCCTAGCCTTACTTCCAACTTGGGATTACTATGAGGATATTACGTTAGATTGCTAGTGCCTCTGCTTCTCCCTCATCCGCCCGATCGGTGGTTTGGTTCTGTGTTTGAGAATGGGGCTGCGCTCCCACCGGGAACTTGCACGTGTTTATTGGGTACACTGCCTTGCTTGTGTTATTTATTTTAGGTTGTTCTAAAAAAGGAACCTTTGTCTTTTCCTGCACCAGAGCTATGGACACTTCCATGTGTTGTCCTTACTTGGCTGCCGAACCTCCGGGATGTCGGCTGAATAGCTGTGTTCCAGACTGATATAAATAAAGGTTTTTTAAAAAAAAAAAAAAAAATTCTGCATTGTGTGCATTATTTATTGATAGATGTCTATGTTACAGAGGGTCCTGTGTCTGTGAATGTAAGGGTGCCAGTAATTGCACAGTTTTTTTACTTGCTGTCATCATTATGGGCCTTTACTTTTGTAGGAGGAAATAGCTGTACAAATTTGACGATTCATGTGTTCAAACTGGTATGATCTGGGCTGAGGCCTTTGGTGAGTGCTGTCATAGTGACTCAAACAAAATGTATGTCACAAATGACAAGTTGTAAGATTTTTCCACTTTTGAGTTGGAGATATTCTCAACACAATATTGTGGATGTTATCCCATGCTGAAGAACTGGTGCCTGTAACTGGATAGTAATGTCTTTGGATACATTACAAATATTTGTTTCTTATTTACACCAGTCACAACTGAGAGACTTAAGCAAATTATTTGTTATTCCAGATTCATGAGGAAGAAAGTGAAAGAAATGAACTATTGGACCCTGAAATAATTGAGGTAATTCGCAGTTGTGTTAGAAATATATGTGTAAATTTTTTAACAAGGTCTCAGAAAAGTGAAATGGGATCCGTAAATTAGGTTTACAATAGTTCAGCTTTAGGAGACGTTTTCTAGCATAATGGAGAATTGAGAGTATGAGTAAAATATGACAACTGTAGAATTGGATTTGTCCAACTCCTTGCCAAGAAGAAGATGGAAGTTAAAGTTAAATGTGTGCTTGATATGTATATCAATTATTATTTTCACCAAGTAAAGTCCATTGCATGAATCCATTTTCAGATAAGGTACTAAAATAACTTTATGCTAATGTGGGTCTATAGTCTATTAGGTAAATGCAAGATTTCAATAAAAAAGCTTACTCATGTATTTTTTCATTCCAGATTGATGATAATGATGCTTCACGAGACGATTTTATTGAGTCAGAACCTTTTGAAGAAATTACTAGTAGTGTTACGCAGGTGTGATTTTCTGATATTTTCTACACTTTTAAGAGATTGCCACAAAGAGAGCCTAATATGAAATAAGTCGCTAATGTTGTGACTGTTGATCCTACTGACTTTAACTATCTAGGTGTCTTTAAAGAGCTTTTTTGTTGTTTTCATTGTATGCTCCCCGCTATATACTATACCCAGTGGAAGCCTGCGGGACTGACATTGCCCTACTCTGTGGAGCTCTCTTCCATAGCAGATCAAGATTCTTACAAATGTGGGCACATCTACATATATCTATTATTTATAAAGCACAATATAGTACCAGTGATGCCAATATGTAACGTATTTCTTTTTAAAAGTAGCAATTGGCTATCATGAGTGAAAGTAGTGTTCAATAAGCTGCCAACTCTGGAACCTATGGATCTTTTTCCAATCCTGACTTTGCACTTGGGTTTAATTTGTGTGATTCTGGGGAAAATGCTTGATTTCCATGTTCCTAAATTTGGAATTTTCAGGCCTGGGCGTAGTTCGTGGAGTTTTGCTACGCGAAGATCCGTGAAGTTACAAAAAAACTCAGTGAAGATCTGCAAGTGGCGAAGTATAGTGCGAAGTGCAGTTTGTGCTCGTAGTCCTGCCGCTCGGGTAGAAATTCTACCTGAGCAGCAGCTTGCGCTCGCAAACTTACCGTTCGCGATCGCGGACTTACCGTACGGATCTCGAGCGGGGGAAAAGCTCTGCTGCACTCTGCGAACGGAGCGAAGTTCACTGCCCAGGACTAATAATTTTGTATTTTAAATATGTAAATTCCCTCTTGATGTATAAATCCTATCTTGTTCCCAACAAACCCATAGTACACAGCACTCCTTTGATTCCCTGGATAGCTTTGCTTTATATAAATACAAATGCAAAATACTGGTTCATGGAGGGAGACAAGAAGAGCTGCAAACCTTGGAAATTAAGGCAGTATGAATATATTCATGGTAAACTTTGTAATTCCAGGTTGATGAAAGTGAAATGGAAAAAGAATATTTGATTGTGCCGAAAACCGTTGCAGACATTTGTGCCAGTGTGCCACAGGTACAGTCTACAGCTCTGGTTTTATGTTCTTATTCAATTTAATTGAATTATTTTGAAATATTTGTTGTTACTAAATAAACATGCAGCTTGGCTTGCAAGATTTCATAAACGTATGAAGTCTGTCAGCACAAAAAGTGATAAATATTTTCAGACTTTGTGGTTTCAAAGACATTGCGGAAAATAAAGGTTTTTTTTTTCACCGAAAAATAATTGCTGAACATCTTAATACGATTTAAGCCTGCTAGGTTTTCCAGAAATTAGAATTTTTGCCTTTAGTTTTTTTCTTTCTTGAAGAGTCACAAGAAAAGTGTTGTTTGTTGAACTCTTGTTTAACAAAGCATGCATAGATGATTATTTTAAAGGTTTTCTGCAGTCATGTGTGTTAATTGCAGTTGTCAAGTATTTACTTGTATTTGTTGTATGATTTGAAATGAAAAACATGTTGAAGTTGAGTAACCTTAAAATTGTGTAATTCTAGGTGAATGTACATGGATTCGAAAGAGAAGAATTGCTGAAGTCTGTGACAGTTGTTGAAATTTGCAGTAATGTTCCACAGGTATAGAATTTAAATATGATCTAAATATGATCTTGTTTTATGCTTGAAGCTTTTTCAGGCCGTCCAATTATACACCTTAAAAACATTTTTATAGAAAGTATTTTACCTATAAAATTGAACAGAATTTACAAAGATGTTTCAGTGTTTCCAATATGAGAGATCCTGAATAGGCAGCAGGAATAGTAATTGTCCATCATGATTATGGGAAGGTTTGAAAACATTCCAAGCCTCATAAAAGATGTATCCCAGAAATATTGATATATCCTAGTAAGCGCCCAGCTTAATAATACTAATAAAAGTACGACAATGATATAACGACCTCACTGGTATCACAATTACAACACAGCAACATTACTTTTAACAATACAATGCACCAGTCAATTTTGAAACCTATTCCACCACTGTGGGACCAGATATAGATTTGAGACACAGCATGCTTGTGAAAAGGGACCCCCAACATCCTCCACTCTAGAGGGGCCTCGTTTGCCACATCCCGGAGAAGTTCCCACAGTATATGCTTGATCTGCTGGTAGCGGAGATACAGCCCCCGCCAGTTCAAATTAGGCTTGAAGCTCAGTGAGTGGGATCATCCCCTCTACCCCAGATGTTCCCTATCTTTGATACACCCAATGCCAAATCTCAGCATGGGGTCTCCAGCTCCACTCGTCCTTTCCAACCCCTGGACGGAGTCACCCCACCAAACTCTAATCACTTGGTCAGCCGGGTCTGGCAGAGAAGCCCATCTGCACACCCCATAGAACCAGCCAAGGTAACTCCCTCCCACCTGGATCCAGAGCCCTCCTTTCCACATACACAGATGGTTGCTGCTGCGGCGCATACACCTGATCGTTGGTGACGTGCCTTTGGGACGTCCAATAATATATCTTCAGATGGGCCCTGCTCAATCCTCTGGCTTCCTCGTCAATACAACAAGGCAATCCTTTGTGGGGTTCTCGTCCCAAAGCAGTTGCATAGTTGTCGCTTCAACCTTTTGAAAGAATTTGTCTGGAACCCTAAATGGTGAATTCTGCATGACATACAAAAACTTCGGAGGAAAATCATCCTGTATAAGGCCTCGGGCCCATCTCGGAGATGGGGAGTTTCCACCAATGTGAAAATGACCCCCTATAGTCCTGCAGGATACACTCCAGGTTTTCCAGAAAGAAGACATCCTGCTACTTTGTGACGTATATCCCCAAGTATTTAAACCTGCCTTCTGCCATCACACTGGACTATCCCCACCTCAAATGGTAACCTCTCCGACAGTGGAAATGCTATAGACTTGTTCCATTTGATGCATGTCCTGGCATATGTAGGAAACACCTCGAGGATGGCCAGAACATGTGATACTGAGCACTCCGCGTCTGTATAGTTTGAATAAAGCGAGACCATGTGCTCCCCGTCTGGGCCCCAGACCTGCGCATCTCCCCAAAGCTAGGTTGCCAGGTGCTCAATGGGAAATGCAAACAAGAGGGGCGAGAAGGGACAACCTTGTCTGATGCCCATTCCCAGCCTAAATCTCCTCGCCCTGTTAACTCAAACCTGGGCCAACAGATCACAATACAGTGCCTGATTAAATGCAGGAACGTAGGGCTGTAGGAAGTTGGGTCTTTTCTATAGTATACCAAAAAGAGGCATGCTGAGTACAGAGTCCAGGTATCCCTTATGAGTGGACAGGGGCTTGCTCTAGCTATCTCAAGGAGTCTTTCTAGGGTAGTGTGGGCGAGCAGCCTTAAGATTATCAGAGAGGAGTGTTAGACATTTGTTAAACTCACAGAGTCAATAAATGATGCACACACTCAAAAAGGAAATCCGCACCAATTTAGAAAAATATTACTTTCTTTCTTAGGCGTCCGGGTGCAGAGGTGCATTCAGCGTTGGATGCCCCAGTTAAATCAGTGGGGAGCGGTCCAGTCAAAAAGAGTCTGCAAGTAAGGACCGGTGGACCAGTCCGGGCGAACCTTCAGGGGGGCTCAGCCCTTGAAAGACTTGAGCACGCAGAGACACTGTTCACCGACTGGAACTCAGACTGGGTGGCTTGTGTCCAGTACAGTGGAGCCCAATTGGTGGGAGGGGGGCCTCAACTCCTCAGGGACACCATCTGTTCACAGAAACTCTGGCTGGGGGGCTTGTGTGCAGTAAAGCATTGTCCGTCAGTGTCGCAATGGCAGAGGCTCTCGTGTCGGTCATTTTGGTACCTGCAGAGGTGCAGGGAAGCAGCTTTACTGCTCCAAGGGAGCTGTTGTTGGCCAGTCAAAGTCGTGTGTCACTCCTGCACAGCTTTTTGGAGGTGAGACTGCTTTCTGGATGAGTAGGGCCCATGCATTTGTCGGGGACAGCAAGCAGGCTGGCAGGGCTGGCGCCAGGTCAGTTGCTGCTCCTCAGATCTCCTGTCGTGAGCTCTTCTTCTTTGTCCTTCTTTCTTCAGGCAGACAAATCTAAGTTCCTGGTGTCAGGGGGGCACCTAAATACGCAATCTAGGGGTGTTAAGTGGATCCAAGGGTAGTAACCAATGGGCTACTTACCCCTGGGGTCATAACACCTCCTAGAGGACCATTTCCCAAAGGGAGTTGGTATTACCCTGTCCCAAAGTTACTAATTTCACCACACACACAAATGTGGAATTCTTTCTCTTCAGGTAGCCCACCCTAGAGTTGTAACTAGCCTGTGAGTATCTAACTCTTCCTCCTGACTATCTAATTTCTCCCCTGTCCTGGTGCTAAATAGGCCTCAGTGCATGGGGTGGCATTGTCCAGGTCTGTGGGAAGCCAGGCTTGCATATCAAATGCGGTGTGCTCTTTGAAGCTCACTGTCTTGACATGCTAATTTACTAGCCATCTTGTTTATAGGAGGTATACACAGATGCAAAAGATGTCATTGTTTCTAACCTCTGAGAGCGGGGCTCTCACCTCCTGGAGGGGGGATTCAGAAATTTGTTTGTGGTAGCTGGTTGGACAGGACCTGTCAGCCAGCACACTAGAGGACTTGTAGGTTTCAGGGGGTACCTCTAAGATAGGTTTCAGTGGGATATCTCCAAGGTACCATCTCAGTGCAGGTATTAATAAATCCATCACTGGAATCAGTATGGGTTTAATGATGCGAGGTGTCTGATACCAAACACCAAATGTTTCAGTGAAGCCATTATGTAGCTGGGTAACTCGTTGTGACCAGTTCATATCTTAAGATGTCTTTCCTGTTCACTTGCAATATCTAGTAATAGAACTTGACATCACAGGGTCATATCTCCTCATGCAGATATGTCCTCACATAAAATATAATTCACCATGCCATAGGGCTCAAAGGCCTGCTGTAGGGGTGATTTACTTATAATAAATGCTGTGACTTTGGCATAACACAGAGGAGTGTGGTGAGCCATATCATGTTTTCACTCTTTTGTTTGCACCATGTCATGAAGCCTGCAATGGCAGTTTGTGTGGAATTTGTGTGCGAGTCTCTGTGGGTGGAATACGATATGCTGAAGCCCTTAGGAACACTCTTTGGTATCTCTGCCGTAGGTACCAGGGGCACCATTTACTATGGACTTACTGGGGTGCTAAAGTCCTTTGCCAATTGTTGCAATTAGATATCATCTTGTTTAAAGCAAAGAGCACTGGCGCTGAGGTCTGGTTGGCACTGTCCGTGTCCAAAACCAGCATCCAGTTAATAAAATGGGGGCAAAAAGTGGGGGGACAATTACAACAAAAATCCAGCTTCCTACAGCCCCCTACCCCCTGGCCCATCCCTTTAGCCAACAGAAGACTCAGCCCCAACCTGTGAGAGACTTCCTAGTTTGTCAGGTAAGGAAGAGAGTTAGGAATCAGGCTGCATTGTTGCGGGGCCTACTCTGCCTCACCTACTCTTGTCCAGTTCACTTCCCCTGGGCAGCTGACCTATCGCAACAGTGATAGAATTCATTTTCAACTTAACCTTATCTGTTTCATTCTTTCTCCTTTCCTTAAGTCCAGAGGTATCTACCTCTGCTAACACTATCTTGGCCAGGACAACCCCAGCTTACCCAAAGAGGTTACCCAGAACTGAAGTAAACCCATCTTGACCAACAGGGTCAGCAGGCCTACCTTGCTGTTTGACATGGAGTCAGACGACCATGCCAAGGACAGTGCAGCCATAAAGCCTAATACCCAGCAGAGGGGCTACTGAGAGCTGTCAGCACCCAGAACCACACTTTTAGCTCTCCACTGACAGGTGGTTCGGCTAACAAATAGGTCAAATAGGTTTCTTTGGGCTTAGGGGTCCTACTGCTGTTTTCGAGTGGGGTTACTATCTCTTGTAGTTAACACCCTCCTTCCACTCTCTTCTGTTAGCTATGGGGCCACAACCTCCTGCTGAACACTAGGCAGACTAGTAATGACTTTTGGTGGGGCGGGTAATGCTTCCACCGTGCCAACTTTGGAGTTCTTTACTGGAGCAGAATCTCCTTAAGGTGCTGGAACTTTTTCTAAATGTTGCTCACCTTTTCTGACCTTCCTCCTTTTTCCTTTCCTTTGGGGCCTACGTTTACTAGCTGTAGGTTCAGCACCTCCAGAATCCTTGGAGAGAACTGGCACATCTTTTGTGCTCAGGCCAACCTATGAGAGGTCATTTCCTAGGAATCAATCTAGGGGGAGGTTTGAACTGACTACCACCCTCTGCCAACTGAGGGACACACCTATCTCTAAGGGTAATAAAGCCACAGGTCGAACATTACTCTTACCCTAGACGATCCTTACTCTTCTACTCTCCCCTGGTAGATACAGGTCTGGAGGTACCAGCCTGTCATGCACAGTGGTATGACTGGCACAAGTATCCCTCAGGGCAGTGATTAGGGTGCTATTCACTTCAGTGTGATGAAAGTGTCTGCTTCCCTATGGAATCACCATCTCACCTTCTGGCCCCACTTCCCAATTGAAAGATAAGAGGATGTTCTCATCCAGGGAGTCATCCTCAAAGGCTATACTAGCAACCCCAGGAGTCCTGCCCAACCGGCTGCCAATCAAAGTATGGCCTACTGTCTATAAACATTTTAAGCTTAGGGTCCCTACTACTCTGGTTACCATTAGAGCTGGGGTGGGATGCACTATCCACTTTTTTAGGGGCCTGAGTCTCTGAAGGAATCCCTTCGGAGGATTTACCACCTCCTTCTTTTCCCTTCTGTGGGCCTAGCCCCCCTTTCTTGGAATCTCCACCCTGAGGCTTTTTGGGAATCTAAATTCTAACCCATTGATCAGATTTCTTTGCCAGCTAACTGGGACCAGAAAGTGATGGAGCCATTAGATGCTGATATAGCTTGTCTGATGTAAAGTTTGCTAATTTGTGATCTTTCTATATCATATTATAGAGCCCTTCATTGTCCTTCACCTTGTTTCCTTTCAACCAGCCACCTAGTGTTTTGACTGAGAAGTCAACACAATCTACTCAGGTTTGACCCGAGGTTTTGTGAGTCTCCCTGAACTTAATCCTGTACTCCTCAGTGGTGAGTCCAAAGCCCTTAATCAGTGTATCCTTCATTAGGTCACAGGGCTGAGTTTCTGCCTCATTAAATGCCAGACGTCTGTCCCTGCACTTTCCTGTGAACAGCTCCCGGAGCAGAGAGCCCTAATATTTTTGGCTAAGCATTCTCACTCTACAAGCCCTCTCAAAGGCTGTGAACCACTTGGTGATATTATCACCCTTATATATTGGGACCATTTTTTTGGGAATGTTTGGGTCAAAAGATTCATCTTTCTCCCTGTTTAAAATCTTGCTGCCACCAGAGATGGGTCCTAGGCCCATCTCAGCCCTTTCATTTTCTATGGCCAAGATTTTGCCCTCAAGGGCTATACTTCTAGCTAGTTTCTGAAGGTTTGGGTCTTCATCTGCTACTTCTTTTGGGGGTACTGTTGGAGGCACTCCCAGTAAGGGTACCATCAGTAGGGAAATCTGAGGAATCACCATCAGCCTTACTGACAGCTCCATCCCCTGTAAGGTTTTCTGTCATTGCCCGGGCTCTCTCGTGTTTGGCAATCAACTCCTGGAGTTGTGCCCTAGTGGGTTTGGGTTTGTCACATTCTTTAAAGAGGTTCTTAAGTTGTCCTAACTTAAGGTTCTTGTAGGGGGAGAGGTTGAGTTCCTGACTAGTACTCTCTGTATCAGACATGTTTTTAAACCTTTTAAACGTTATCGCCAGCAGACGAGCATTGTCAACGATAACTAACTGGGATAACATTTGAGTCCTACTTGAGAAACAGGTTTATGATTAAAGTTCCTGTGTGACTTGGGGCCATATGTAGGTAGCCTAATACCGGTCGGTAACGGCCGATTTTCGGTAAATATAACGTTACCGACCGGTATTTAGGCTTTTGCTATGTAGGGGGAACAATTCAGGATTCGGTAATTTACCGAATCGGTAAAATTACCGAATCGGTAATTTTACCGATTCGGTAAATACCGAATCCTGAAATGAGATGTAGGTGACACTCAAATGAGTGATGTGTAGGGAAAATAATTCGGTATTTAGCACCAAATATATGTTGGTGCTAAATACCGAATTCATTGCAAAAAGCAATATTTTGCTGGACTAACAGTGCCATGTGGCAGACATACATGCCCTTAGGGCATGTATGTGCGCCACATGTGCACACATGCAGGAATCAGGGGTGCAACAGGGTGTCATTGTGACACCCTGCCACCCTTGAATGTGCTCCCCCCATTACCGAATCGGTATTTACCGATTCGGTAATGAGGCATACCTTCCCATTGATTCAATCAATGGGAAGGTATGCCTCATTACCGAATCGGTAAATACCGATTCGGTAATTACCGAATTTCTCCGATTCGGTAATATTTACCGAATGATTACCTACATACGAGTTACCACTTCTTAAATACCGAATCGGTAAAGTTCGGTATTTAGGAAGTGGTAACTTGTATGCTACCTACATATGGCCCTTTGTGTCTGGCTGGTATGAGGGTCCTTGGCTGGCATCTGTCACCGTTTATTCTGAATAAGGTTCCAGAAAGGGTGGACAGTGTCCCCGTGCCCTGAAGAAATTGCCGCTACAAGGTACAGGCAATGAAACATGTCGGCCCAGCATTATATGGTCTGCAAACATGCAGTTTGGTTTTAATTTGAATAAGCCCACGAGCAGTGAATAAAAAGTATCCTGATTGTGACAGTGGTACTTATTTTAATTTTACTTTCACTGGGTTGTTTTTGTGTGATATTTTCACACTTTTTCATTGGTTTTTCTGGACACCCACGGTATTTGTTTTTACAAGGTAGCAACCAATGATGATGACGTGAGCATTTCTGGTAAACAATAACCAGCAAGCTCCTCTGGTGGTGCGCACGTGAGGTGCTATCTTGTTTTTCACATTTTTTTTAGAAATCTTTTGTACCTAGATTGATGTACCTTTTTGCATTATACACCTGTGATAGTACAGGGTACTTTGTTATGACACGGTGACTGGTGACTCAGAGTTTGGTTTGTTTTAAATATGAAAAATTAAAAAGAAGTCAAAATGAGAGGGCTAATATGAGTAGGGACAACATATACACTATATATAGGATTGTTGTGAAACGAGAAAGTAAACTCCCATTTCCACTCATTGAAAGACAAATAAATGGAATTGATTGCCCGAATATATCAGGTCTTGTTTTGTTGATTATTTTGAGTGGAGGACGACCTGGTTTTTATTCCTCTATAGCTCCTTGGTTGTGAGAGGTCCTGAATGATTAGACAAGGGCTTGCTCTACTAATCCCATGGTACCCCTAGTGTGGTTGAGCAGCCTTAGACTTATCAGAGAGGAGGGTCTGACATTTGTTACACACAGAGTCAATAAATGATGCATACACTCAAAAAAGGAGATCCACACCAATTTAGAAAAATATTACTTCTTTTTATATATATTTTTAACACCAAGAACTTCGTAATGGGGTAGGTACTTTGTTTTGAGATATCACTGTCTTGAAAGTATACAGAAATCCATTTTCATTCAGTGAGTTATCACGGTTTTGTAGTATACAGAAATACAATGACACTTTTATGGGTAAAACAGTAATGTTGTCCTATTGGAAAACAACTCATACTGCATACGGGTACTTAGCAGTGGCTTACAAGACTGTCTTTCTGGATTTAAAGTAAGTTTTGGGCAAGGTCCAAGGCAGCACCAACAGGATACCTCGGCGGCTCTGGTGCATCCGGGTGCAGAGGTGCATTTAGCGCTGGTTCCCCATTTAAATCAAAGTGGAACGGTCTGGTGTAAAAGAAGCTGTAAGTAAGGACTGAGGAGGGGTGGCGGGTTCGCAGTCTGGGCGATCCCAAAGGGAGGCTCAGCCCTTGAGGGTCTCTGGCACAGAGACAACGTTGGCCCACTGGAACTGCAGGCAGGGACGGGGGGAGGGGGGGCAGTCAGGTGGAGTCCTGGGGGGGGGGGCATTTAACTTTTGAGGGTCTCAGTGCCTCCGGGGCACTATCGGTTCACGGCAACTCGGACCGGAGGGTTTGTGTGCAGTGAGGTTTTGTCCAGCAGTGTCGCACTGGCAGAGGCCCTCGTGTCAGTCCTTTTGATGCCTGCAAATGTGAAGGAAAGCAGCTTCTCCGCTCCAAGAGAGATGTTGCTGGCCAGTTGAAGTCGTGGGTCACTCCTCCATAAGTTTTGGAGGTGACACTGCTTTCTGGACAAGCCAGGTCCATGCAGTTATCGGGAACAGCAGGCAGGCTGGCAGGGTTAGTACCAGGTCAGTTGCTGCTCCTCAGTTCTCGCATTGTGGGCTCCTCTTATTTCTTCCTTCTTCAGGCAGATAAAGCTACGCTCCTGGTGTCCGGTGGCCACCTAAATGCTCAATTTAGGGACGTGAAGGGGAGTAAAGAGTAGTAGCCAATGGGCTACTTACCCTTATGGATGAGAATTATTTCTTTCGTCTTCACTTCAGGTAACGTACCCAAGGAGTATGACTAGGCTGTGAGTGTAACTCACCTCCTGATTATCTAACTTCCCCCCTATCCTGGACCAAATGGGCCCCATGGCAGGGGTGGCATCCTCCAGGTCTGGGGGAAGCCAGGCTTGCATATCAAAGATTGTGTGGTCTTTGAAGCTCCCTGTCTTGACATGCTAATTTACAACCCATTCTGTTTGGAGAAGGTGTAAACACCTCCTGCCAGAGCAAGGATTGTCTCTGGCCTCTGAGAGCGGGGCTCTCACCTCCTAGAGGTTCAGAAACTCGCCTGTGGTGGCAGGCTGAACAGGACCACACTAGAGGACTAGTAGGTTTCAGGGAGTACCTCTAAGGTACCTTCTCTGTGCAGGTTTTTATAAATCCATCTCTGGATTACGTGTATATTTATGAATACGAGATGTTTGATACCAAACACCATATGTTTCAGTGAAGCCATTATGTAGCTGGGTAACTCGTTTTGACCAGTGCCTAGTACATGCCTTAAGATGCCTTCCCTGTTCACTTGCAATATCTAGTAATATAACTAGACACCACAGGGGTATATCTGCTCATGCAGACATGTCCTCACAGAGAATATAATGCACCCTGCCTTATGGCTCAAAGGCCTGTTCCAGGGGTGACTTACTTATATTGAATGCAGTAGCTTTGGTATGGCACACAGGTGCATTCCATGTCATGGTTTCACTCATTGTTAGCACCATGTCACACAGCAATGGCAGTCAGTGTGGAATTTGTTTGTAAGTCTCTTAGGGTAGCATGGGATATGCTGCAGCCCTTATAGGTACCGGGGGAACTATTTACTAGGGACCTACGGGAGTGCTAAAGTTCTTTCCAGTGTTATAATTAGACATCTCCTTATTTTAAGGAAAGAGCACTGGCACGGAGGTCTGGTTGGCAGGCCTCCGTGCAATGCCTGTGTAAAAAAAAAAAAAACAGTATCCAGTAGCTAAAAAGGGAGCAAAAAGTAGGGGGACAACTGCAACAAAAACTTCATTTTCTACAAGGGCCAAAACCCATTTTCCGCAACACTGCTATCAAGTATGGCCACTTCACCGAGTCTAATGCTTTTTCGGCATCTAATGACAGCAGGATCGCGGGCTCACCTATCCAGTTCTCATGGAGACAAACATCCAAACAAGCGTTTCAGATTGTGCCTGGTTGCTCAGTACGGCATAAACCCTGACTGATCGGGGGCTATTATCGCGCTGATCACCCTCAGGAGCCTGTATGCCAGCACCTTAGCAAGGATTTTTGTTTCCATATTTTATAGGGAGATCGGCCTGTAAGAGGTGCAATCGTTCCTGTGCTTCTCATCCTTATGGATGAGGATGATTTGCGTCTGCCTCAGATCTCTAGGAAGAATGGGACTCCGTGGTGCTTCCTCAAACATCGTATTCATGGTAGCCACCACAACAGATTTTTCCCCTTTAAAGAACTCTATCGGGATCCTATTCAGGCTCAGGGCTCTTTGACTCTGGTGCTGGGACACTCCCTCCGAGGTCTCCTGAACTGTCAGATCAACTGTCAGACCTACTCGTCTCCTCCAGAAGGCGGGGAACAGGAAGATCATTCACAAACTGTCCCACATTGATGAGGTTCTCCCCCAGCTTTGAACTATACACCCCACACTCAGGTGCTCCGCAAATACCTGTGCTATGTCGTCTGGAGTCTCCACCCTGTAGCCCTCTGGGGCCGCCACGCAGTGTATCCATCTCTGACCCTCTTCCTTCCGGGCTAGCTTTATATGCTTCCCAATCTATCATGCTGGAAGTCACAGGCCCCACATTCTCCTTAAAATAGTGATCGGTTGCCTGTTGAATCAGTGCCTGTGTAGTGTCATCTGTCAGCTCCCAAGGGCCCAACCTCCAATCCCACATTGGTCCGGGCAATATTGTCTGTAGCTTTGTCACAAGGGGGACATGTTCGTATATGCCTCTAGACAAATAGTACATATTCGCAAAGGTACACACAATATTATGCGGCACCAGAAGGCAGTCCGGTCTAGACATGGACCTCAAAGGTGTAGTGTCGCATCTGTGGATTTCGACCCCGCCACATGTCTGGCAGTCCAGTCGAGTGTCCTCCCCATGAGTGACAAAAGCCAATTCAAGTCTCCCCAGAGCATTAAGTTAAGGTAGCCCTCCACCAGAAACAGGGCATCCGGAGCATGTGTTAACCATTACCAGAGCTTCACCAGTGGAAATACTAGGAGGCTATTGCCAATCCCATGCCAATCCAACTATCTTCCACCGCTGCATAGCACTCCTGGAGGTCCACCCAAGTACGGGACGCGTACCTGCACACCCACTCCCCTCGGTCCCCTGGAGAAGCCAGCATGGGCCAGAAGCCTGCACCACCACCTGTTCAGGAATCCACAATAATTTCCCACCGAATGCTTCTCCCGCATCAAAACGACATTGAGATCATATTTGGCCAGATAGCTAAGCACTATTCCCCATTTCAGGATGCTGCTGAGGCTGTTGACATTTCAAGACAATATTTTCAGGGAGAGTCCCCTCTGCGTACATGAACTGCTGGCTCAGCCATAGCTGGGTGCCGAGAGAATCCAGGTCATGCTCAGTCCCTGAACGAGATGGCCATCACTGCTGCTGTGTCGTTTCCCCCCCTCCAACTCCCATCCCCCTCTCTTTCAGGCCACAGACCTGGAGCATCCTGCTTCCCCAACTTCTGAGGTGTCTGTCACCTCTGCTATGGTAACATTCATCGCTTAACACACACTACTGTGACAGGAGGCCCGTGTGACTGTATCGCTCTGCGGGTCTGCATTTGTGCCTCCACTAACCCCCCTACTAATCACCCCATATATGTAAGCCCAGTGACCCCCAAGATCCAATATACATTGCAGCTCCCCCTTAAATAATCTCATCCACTGTCATTAGTGTCACGCCAGGAAGCTGCTGTAAGAAGCTGGGTTTCTGTTGCAGTAACCCCCCCAACACATTTTGCTAGACTACTGATGTACTGTCTCTTGACGTGCCCTGGGTCCCTGCCAATCAGGTTCCCAGGGCCTGCGTTCTTTCCCAAAACGTTACCTTGTACCCCCAATTGGCACCTCTCTGGCCACATGTCAGTCCCTTATAAAAGGTACCATGTGTAACAAGGGCACTGTGGCCAGGGAAGGCCTCTAAGAGCTGCAGAACTTATTGTGCCACCCTTAGAGGCCTTGTACTTTTACACACACACTGCCATTACAGGTTGCGTGCTTTGGTGCAGAACAAAGTGAAAAGTTGACATGGCACACAACCCTGTATGCCTTGCCTACAACCCACTTCCCTGGCATAGGTCAGCCACCCCTTTAGCTGGGTGCACTGTACCAGTGGTGAGGGTACAGGTGCGTAAGCCCTGTACCCCTACAGTGTCTAGACCAATTCTTAGACATTGTAAGTGCAGTAATGCCATTAAGAGTATATGGTGCTGGGAGTGTGTCATTATGAACTCCACAGCACCATAATGGCTTTACTGAAAACTGGGAAGTTTGGTATCAAACTTCTCAGCACATTAAACCCACACTGATGCCAGTGTGGGATCTAATGGAAAATGCACTCAAAGGGCATCTTAGAGATGCCGCCTGAAAAACGACCAGCCTCTGGTGGGTTTCCTGTCTGGTACACACCAGCCTGCCACAACGAGACATGTTTCTGTACCCTTGGGGTGGAGGCCTTCGCTCCCTGAGCCCAGAACCAAAGCCTTTTTTCTGGACGGAGGTAGTCCCACCTCCACAAGGTCAGAAAGACTCCCCCCCCCCCCCCCCCCCCCCCCCTTTTCAGCGTGAAGACAGGCAGGAAAAATTAGAGGAGCCCAGAAGGTGTGTCCACCTCTGCCAACCCCACCCCTCAGGTGGGGGAGGCGAGGTGACGCTCACTCTTGCAGATGGCAGGACCTCTCCAATCAGGATTAGGGATTGTGCCCACTCCCCCACGTGGGATGAGCACACCAAGGGTGTAGTCACTGTATGGTTATTAGCCCATTGGCTACTGACCTTGAGACCCCTAAAAAAGCCCCTTAAATACAGTATTTATGGGGCAACCCAGAACCAAGAAGACAGATTCTCGCAACCTACGAAGAAGAAGGACAAAAGAAGACACCCAGCAGAGGAGACTGCAGAGAACAACTGACTTGGCCCCAGCCCTACCGGCCTGTCTGCAGTTTCCAGAGATCTTACACCAAAAGTTGCCTTGTCCTGCAGCCAGTGACCTCCAGAACCCTTGCCTTCCACAAAGATCGTACCTCCTGTGAACAGCAGCTCTCTTCAAAAGAATCTCCAAAGCAAGACTCAGAACCTGCTGAAGACAAAGAAACCAGACGCCTGGAACCACCACTGCACCTGTCGCCTACGGCCCGAGTTTGAATGGCCCATCGGTCCCAGCAAGGTCCCCCAGCACTCCAGAGTCTGAGTCCACCGTGGGTTGACCCCTCCAGGGCTCCCCAACATCGCCTGCAGCCTCTGCACGGAGACTCCCCCAACCGCGAGTGTCCAGGTAAGGTGAAATCCGACCTCAAAAGACACCCCTGCAACCAGCCGAACCCGAGGTGCGTCTATGTCCCCGAGCCCTCCAACTTACTTGCTCAGCTGTTGGTTCCTCCGGAAGTCTTCTTGGACCGAGCCTGCAGCCAACTCAAAAAACTGGCAACTCACATTGAAAACAACTTGGCGCTCGACTCCAAAATAGCACCCTGCACCAGGGTGCCGCTGTGGGTGCACCTTGTGTGCTAATCGGATCCGCCTTTGCCCTGAGCTTAAGTCCAGGAGCTTTGCTCCCACAACCTTGTGGCCTGCTCATGAGCAGCCACCAATCGGAGGACCCATATCCCCCCTTGGATAACATTGGGCATCAGCACACTGCACCCAGCTGCCCTAGTGCAGCTGAGCGTGTTTTGAGCATGCATCCTTGACCCTGGTGGAACCCAGGTTCTGACCCCAGAAAACCAACTCCCAAACCCAAGTGCTTACACGTAAACCCATAACACTGTGCTCGAGGCATGTGAGCTGTGGATCACATGCTTTGCATACTCCTGCCATCTAGTGTTGGGTCCGGATGTTTGCAAGTTGTTTTTCTTCGAAGAAGTCTTTCCAGTCATGAGCTAAGGTGACTGACTCCTTCTTTCAGTGATAGTGTGCATGGGCATCGACTCCATTGTTAGATTGTGTTTTTTCTGCCATCGGGTTCGGAAGTATATTGCTGCACTTTGTTTCAGAATCGGTCTTCGGGTTCCCCTCGGTGCGCAATTCACTGTACCATAGACAGTATTGTTTTCGAACGCGTTCCCTTTTCTTCGTGGTTCGACATGACCATCAAGAAATCTCCAATTTCGATTGCGGTTTTCGCAGGCGGCCTTAAGGCTATCTGCGTTGGTCCGGCACCTGGTCCATGGAACGCACTATGTTCAAATTCTGCCCTCCATCTGGTTTGTAGCTTGTGCTTGTCCCCCAGGCACAATGAACAAGACTGTGACGCATGTCGATCCTTCAGATCGAAGAAAACTCTCCGTGATGGTTGGGCTCGACGTTGAGAGAAGCAGCGGCAGACCCCCCCCCCCTTCCACGCTCCCTAGAAAATCTAAGGCTTTGGCACACCTCTGCCCTCAGGCTAATTTGCATATGGCCATGTCTAAACTGGGGTGGCATGGTGAGCAAAAGAATGATGGATTTAACCCAGATCTCTTGACTGGGGGTGAATGTTTTGATTTGTTCTGCATTCCGTCCATCAATTGTGTGTCATTTGCTTTCAGGCTCTTTTCAAGATATGATAGAGCCCACTGAGATGAAATAGAACAACTTCTACAGTTTCTTTAAGATGAGCATAAGGCCAAAGCACAAAACTTAGTTCAGGAAGGTAAACTGATCTCCAACACCTCCATTAGATGCACTCTAGATGCAGTCGATACTGCACCTAGAGGAGTACTTATTAGCATCCTACTCCGGAGACATTCCTGGCTACGTGAATCAGGGTTTAAACCTGAAGTACAGCAATCCATTCTAAACATACCCTTCGTCAAAAAACATCTTTTTTGATGTAGCAAAATCCACGGGAGCGCTTCAGTCTCCCTCTAATAGGGATTCCTTTCGGCACTCTTTTTACAGGGGACGGTCCAAATTCACAGGGACGATCAAAACACTTACTCCTACAAAAACACTTCTCAATCATCCTTTACAAAAGGATTTTTCAGAGGAGGCTACAGGGGAAACAGTCCAAAGAGCAGAGGTAAAAACACCACACTCCACAATTCCCCTTCCCCAAATAAGCAGTGACTTGCCCCCACACTTCTCTCTGACTATTCCACACCTGTCGGAGGAAGACTTGAAGACATTCTCCCCATTTGGGAATCAATAACAACCGACAAATGGGTGAGTGGAATTATCCAACATGGTTATTGCATGAAACTTACCAACAACTCTCCAAACATTCCACCTCGATATGACAAATTGTCAGCAGACCATCAGTACTTGCTTCAACAAGAAGTGCAATCTCTATTCCTCAAAGGGGCTATAGAACCAGTCCCATTTCAGTACCAAGGGTCAGGGGTTCATTCCCTTTACTTTCTAATTCCCAAAAAGGATGGCTCATTCAGACCTATTCTAGATCTCAGAGAGTTAAACAAATACATACTGTCAGAGCACTTTCACATGGTGACTCTTCAACAGGTACTTCCTCGTTTACAACAGGGCAACTTCATGGCTACTCTGGATCTAAAAGACGCCTACTTTCACATTCTAATTCATCCAGCTCATCGCAAATGCCTCAGATTTATGATAGTAGGCAAACATTACCAGTTCAAGGTGCTTCCATTTGGAGTCACCACAGCCCGAGAGTGTTCACCAAATGACTCGCAGTAGTAGCTGCTCATCTCAGAAGACAATGTATCCATGTCTTCCCTTACCTAGACGACTGGCTTATCAAAGTGGGCACCTACCAAGACTGTATACTACACACTCAGGCAACAGTATACCTACTGCATCAGTTAGGTTTCACAATCAATGCACAAAAATCTCATCTGTTCCCTGCACAGGTACAATCTTATCTAGGAGAAGCCCTCAACACTCTCAAAGCTCTAGCCCCTCCCAATGTAGCCAGGATTCACAATATTCAGACTACAATAATACATTCAACCCAATCAAACATTACCAGCCAGAGTTTTTATGCAACTGCTGGGAATGATGGCACCCTGTATTGCAATCGTACATCACGCAAGGCTTCACATGCGTCCTCTGCAGGAATGTCTAGCGCGTCAGTGGAATCAGTCACAGGGTCAATTAACAGATCTAGTGTTGGTAGATGGCCGCACCCATCGCTCTCTGCAGTGGTGGAACACGCAAAACTTATCAAAAGGGCGTCCCTTCAGACTGTACTAACAGCAGATGCATCTTTGACAGGTTGGGGTGGTCATCTCCAACATCACACAGTTCAAGGGCTGTGGTCAGTCAATCGCAAAAGTCTCCATATCAACTACCTGGAGCTTCTAGCAGTGTTCCTAGCACTGAAAGCTTTCCACACTCACCTTCTAGGCAAAACTGTCCTAGTCCACACAGACAATAAAACAGCCATGTATTATCTGTAGAAACAGGGAGGAACACACACACTCCAGCTGTCGCACCTTGCACAAGGCATTTGGAATTGGGCAATTCATCCCAAAATCTATCTCCTAGCGCAACACCTTCCAGTGGTAGACAATCAAATCGCCGGCCTGCTCAGCAGACACAAGCAGCAAGTTCACGAGTGGGAACTTCATCCCCAAATTCTTCTTCCCCACTTTCAACAATGGGAGTTTCCATAGATAGATCGGTTTACTACAGTACACAACGCAAAATGCCCAAACTTCGCATCCAGGTTCCCACACTGTCTATCCAAAGGCAATGCTCCATAGATAAATTGGTCAGAGATATTTGCCTACTCTTTTCTGCCTCTCGCACTAATCCCCTTACCGGTTCAGAAGCTCAAACAAACATCCCTAACATTGATCTTAGTATCTCCCACATGGGCTCCTCAACCCTGTACACCACCCTACTAGAACTGTCAGTGGTGCCACATCAAAAGCTACATCTCACACCCAGTCTCCTCGCTCACAGCCATGGAGAAATCAGACATCAAATCCCAGAGAACTCAACCTAGCGATTTGGCTCCTGAAGTCATAGTTTGGTTATTTACAACCACCACCCGTATGTGACAGCCTACCACTAGAGCATGTTATGCAGCAAAATGGAAAAGGTTTGTTATCTTTTTTAACAAAAACCACATCAATCCACTTGATGCCTCTGTACAAAACATTATTTGTTACCTGTTGCATTTACAGCAATCTGGATTAGCTTACACATCAATTCGGTTACACCTAGCAGCAGTAGCTGCATACTTGCAAAATAGGCAACACTTATCTTTATTCAGAGTACCAGTAATCAAGGCCTTCATGGAAGGGTTAAAAAGGGTGATACCACCAAGAGTTCCGCCTCCAATAGATTGGAATCTAAACATAGTACTTACAAGGCTAATGGGTCCACCTTTTGAACCTATGCACAAAAGTCAATTACAATTCCTCTCATGGAAGGTTGCTTTCCTTATAGCAATAATCTCACTAAGGAAAGTTGGTGAACCTCAGGCATTAACTATACAAGAGCCTTTCAACTTCACAAACATAGGGTGGTTCTTCGAACCAATCCTAAATTTCTGCCTAAAGTAGTTTTGGCCTTTCATATCAATCAATCAGTTGAGTTACCTGTGTTCTTTCCTCAAACTGATTCTGTAGCAGAGAGAGCTTTACACACACTTGATGTTAGACGATCTGTACAATATAATTTTGAAAGAACTAAAGAATTTAGAAAAATGAAGCAACTCTTTGTTGCTATTTCTACCACACAAAAGCAATCCCATATCTAAGTCCGGTATTGCAAGATGGATTGTAAAATGTATCCAAACGTGTTATGCTAAAGAAAAACAAACTCTAATAATACCCCCTAGAGCACATTCCGCTCGTAAAATAGGGGCTACTATGGCTTTCTTAGGAAAAATTCCCCTAGCTGACATATGTAAGGTAGCAGCATGGTCTACACCGCATACATTCACCAAACACTATTATGTAGATGTGTTTGCGAGACAGCAAGCAAATGTAGGCCAAGCAGTACTTAAGAAGCTATTTCAAACAACCACTACAGGTTAGCCACCGCTCTGGGAATATACTGCTATATAGTCTATGCAAAGCATGCGATCTGCAGCTCACATGCCTCGAACAGGAAATGATACTTACCCGTTAAGCATCTGTTCTTGACATGTGAAACTGTAGGTTCACATTCGCCACCCACCTCCCCTGTCTCCTTTAGTTGTTGTAGTTCTCAATTTACATTCATACGCTTGGACATCTCTATTCTACACTCACTAACTCCATTCTCACCCTCTGCGCGAAAACAGTCTAACAATGGAGTCGATGCCCATGCGCACTATCACCGAAAGGAGGAGCCACCTTAGCTCGAGACTGGAAAGACTTCTTCGAAGAAAAACAACCTGCAAACATCCTGACCCAACACTAGATGGCAGGAGTATGCAAAGCATGTGAATCTACAGCTCTGCATGCCAAGAACAGATGCTTACTGGGTAATCAACATTTTCCTTTCTCCCGCAGGACTGAATTGAAGTGTGGAGTTGGTTTGTATGAAACCCTATGAAATTACAAATGTACTAAAAGTGAATTACTTACCTTTTGTCAAAGAAATGTCTCTGTGTGATATCTGGGCATATCACACTGATTAGAAAAAGTAACTCAAATATTAATCTAAAAAGTAACATGCACAGTAATCTGTAAAGTAACTAAAAAGTCACTTCGTAATTCAATTGCATTTGAACCTGCATTCAACTGTAAATCACTGCATAAGATTTAGCAAGGTATAATTACACTTGCCTGCACCAGGCTTGGCTTGCTTCTAGAAACAAAATAACTAAATAATATTTTTGATACAAACAAATTAGTCTGAGTTCAGTCTTTGTGAGTGTGTGACATCATTTCTTGCCTGAGTGTGTACAACAAATGCTTAACACTCCCCTCTGATAAAACCTTACTGCTCGCCCACACTACCACAAATAGAGAGTAAGGTGCTATCTACTTTTACCACTGCCTACCAGGGGTTCCACTCGTATATACAGAGCGAGCTTCCTACATCTGCAGCCCACTCTCTGAGACGGTCCTGGATGGCTAGCCAGTCTCAGATTCACCGAAGTCCTCTGCCAGGGCCTCCCACTGATTGACCACTTCCAGGGCCTGGCTAAGCTGCAATGCTGCCACCACCATGACCCTTTCTGATTCTGCGTGGACCTTCAACTGGCCAATAACGGTCGCCCATGCACTCTACAACGTCTACGGGGGTCCCGCCCGGCCGGATCTCTTTTCCCACTTCGGGCCTTGGGTGTCCCCAAGCCTTAAGCCATGCCCAAACCTCTCCTGCCGTCATGAAAAAATGCGAGGCTTCCTGGTCCACATTCTGGAGCCGCGCCAGAAAAATGAGGACATACTGGATGTTCAAGAAGCAGAGGTGCAGCTCGAACCCTAGAACGTATTCTCACTGCCACTGCACCATGATGTGTAGTCGGGTAAGTTATTCACGTTCTCTCCCTCTAGCTGGCGTAGCTCATGTGTTAGCGCCAAATGCAGGATATTGTCCTTGTCTCAGACGTTTAGCAGCGGGACCACAATCACCCACGGCGGCTCACCAGTCACACATTGTTGCGGCGCGGTCGCTCCTCCGCATCATCCAGTTCAGTTTCAAGGGCGGCCACCGTCTTTTCCAATACCTCCATATGCACTTTCCTCATAGACATTACCAGCATCAAATGGATGATGATGGACTCTGTCTCTAACTCCATATCCGACAAGTTACAGTGGTCCGCTATAAAGGTCTTACATCCTGCTCCATGGTGTCAATATTGACCGCCATTATCGTTGCCGTGTGCGCCCACAAGGCCAGCTCCAACTCGTCACCGCTGGGGCCCCTTTCATCCCCTGCGCTCTGCTCCGGTTCCACCAGGCAGAGCTGCGATGCTGCTATCGCCCTCACCATCTCTTGTCTGCACCTCACCAAGCCCACAGTCAGTTGGCTGGCCCCTTACCGGCCCAGGCGCAGCCACCGGCAGCTCTGTGTGGCAGCCGCCTGACCACAGTTTGCTAGGTTCCATGCGGTCACTCCCCGTGGCACATCACTCCCAGGCTCTCCGACCTTCCTTTTGGGAAGCCAGGGGTCCACTGTTTATCTGGGCTACTAGCCCAGAACTGGCCTCCGGTTTGCAGTGTCCACCAGGGAAAAAAGGGGCCATCCAGCCCTGCTAGGCCGCTCCCGGCCTTCTTCCTGCTTTCTGAATCTGCTGGCAGCGCACTGTCCCCGGCCCTCCTGCAAAACACGTCTCGCCTCTGGCCTTGGCCTCTCCGCTCCACCTGGGAATCCACACTGCCCAGCAACCAAAAAAAAAATAGGGGGTGAGTTCTGGATGGCTTGTCACACTTTCGCACCAAGGGCTGCCACCTGGTGCCAACTGATGTGTCTTCGGTCTCGCAGTACAAATCACACGGGCCCCACCGTCCTCTTCTTGCCGCAGCTCGCTCCTGCTACTCCACTCCCTCGCGTCACTTCTCTGGCAGGGCGTGTCATTCAGAGGGCCTCAACTCGCTCACTACTACAGCGCCAGGCCGAGCTCCTCCTTAACACCAGCCCAGTGTTGCAGCCTCCATGATTTTTCTCTCCTGAGGACGGCCCTTACGGTAATCTGGGGAGCAGCCCTCGCCTTTCCCCCCGTACTCAAGGGGATGCGGGGAACCGCGGGAGGAAGCATAACTGGCTCGCAGATCGACGGCGCAGGCTCTCCTCTCCTACGCAACTGTTGCCATGCATGTTTCCTGTTGCCCACTCTTGCTTGTTTGAACTCCATATATTTGAAATTGATACTAAAGTGATGATCACTATTATTCCTAAATAAAAGTCTTCCCACAGGGATCGCCCAATAATGTCCTACTACATATTTTTAGGTCGGGTCGGGTCAGCGCATTGGCTGCTCTGCAAGGCATTCTGTATTCGAGTATAGACTTGAAGCCCTGCCCACACGCCGCCCATATTTGTCATTGGCTCATGTCATTGTCCTTCGTAAATGCTGGCTTCTGATTCGTTAATAGGCTTGTTAGTGCCTCCTCAATACCGCCTTGTCTCCATTTGTAACCTCCCATGAGGGCTGGACCTTTTACTGCTGTTGTTACACTGTATTTCTTATTTAGTCTGTAAACACAATTTTCTTTAATGAGTTTCTCCTACTGCAGGCACGAAATGCTTTCCTGCAACATTCAGTGTGCCACTATCCAAGCTGCCCGGGACAATGGGGGCCGCTTCTCTGAAATGAAATAGGTGTTGCGTTTACAAGAGTTTGAGCTATTGGCATTGTAAATGATAGTGCCTTTTATTTATGTATTAATTATTACAAAATAACAGATAAATAAAAGGCATAGTCATTTACAATGCCAATAGCTTAAAAGCTATTGTGTTCAAATGCGTGTTTAGTTTTGAGATGTGTAAAAGTTACGTGTTACCTAGGAATTTTGTATCTAGCCCTACTTGTCTTAAATAAGGTGCAGATGGCAAATGAGTATCAGAGCCACTTTTATCGATGCAATAGTTTTCCTACTTTGTATAAATTGCTGGTGATTTATTATATTTGAGTGAGATGGGTGAGATGGCAAAATAATCATGGAGACATCTGCATGTTACCTCTGGTTAGCTGATTTGTTTTATTTTACAATTACAGGTTGAAAGAGAAGAGTTATTGGAATCTGAAAACGATGTGGATGTTTCTAACATTGAGTCTCAGGTACTGTATGCTTTTATTGCTCCCATTTCTTTATTAAATAACTGCCCTTTCAAGTAGAAAGCAGTGGTCGACCTAGTTGATTAATTGTTGTATGATAATCTTTTGTATGATAGTCTTCTTAGGTTGCAGCTTACCAGACAGTGGAGCTGTCTGGTTTGCTAACCACATCTTGGGGAACATTTGGAAAGCGTCCGAGGAAATGCATTCCGTCCATTGCTTACCATTGGCTTTGTGGTTTGTAACTCACATTTTCTTGCTTTCTGTTTGCTGCCTCTATTTGTTTTAGGCTGTCCAGCTTGACTTGGTCCCTTACGTTTCCAAACCCTATTTACTGTATTCTTCTACCAGTACTGGATTTCTTTAATCAGGGCTTAAAATCTTGTTCTTATCTTTTCACATTTGTTGTGCATTCAAGGACAGAAAAAATGTCAGGCTCTGTTCCCGGGAGAGTGATGTTTACTTTTCTTTCTTTGACTTCAAAGTGAGGGGATTTGTATGACAATTATTCTAGCTACTGGTCGTGTGCTTGAGGAAGGCTGTACAGTGGTATTTTTTTCCAACCACAGAACAAAATTCAAATGTCTGTAAATTAACTTTGCAGATATTTCAGAATATATCACAATTAGAGAAGCACAAGTGAAGCACATTTTTGGGTAATTCTGAAGTGTGGTGGAAACAAATATTTTTATAAGATCAAAACAACAACTAGGCGATGACATTTCGAACACTTATCGTTTGTGCTCTGTATACGTTTATCAGTAAAACTATGTCTGCACAAATGACAGTCATTTCAATTGAAGATGTTTTGTCTGTAATGGCAGTGCGCTACCACACCATGCATACTCCACTTTACCCCACTCTACTCTGCAGCACTCCACACTACTCTACTCCGTGCCACTCCACTCTACGTCAATGCACTCTACCCCAAACTACTCTACTATGCCAGGCTGCACTCTTCACCACTGCACTCTACACCACTACAGTCTGCGTCACTCCACTCTATGCCACTCTACTCTGCACCACTTTACTCTGCAACACTGCATTTTGATACTGCACTCTATGCCAATGCACTCTACTCTGTAGCACTCAACTCTATGCCAGTGCACTCTATGCTAACCCACTCTACGCTACTCTAATCTACTCTGCACTCTACGCCACCATACTCTACACCACTGTACTCTGCTGTGCACCACTCTACTCTGAAAAAATCTACTCTAGGCCCCTGCACTCTGCGCCAATGCACACGGTGCCACTCCACACCATTACACTCTATGCCACTTTACTAAAAATCAATACACTCTACTCCACTGCACTCTATGCCAATCCTGCACTCTGCGCCACTGCACTCCACTCTGCACCACTCCCTCTACTCTGCAACCCTTCACTTTACGCCACTCTACTGTATGCCGCTCTTCTCTGCACCACTGCAATCTATGCCACTGCTGTCTACTCTGCACCACTCTACGCCAATGCACTGTACATCACCACACTCCACTCTGCATCGCTCCACTGCCCTCTACGCCTGCCCAGTTTCATCTACTCTACACCATGGCACTGTACTCTACAACACTGCACTCTACTCTGAAACAATCTACTCTACACCACTCCACTCTATTCCACTTGGCGCCATTCCACTCTATGCCACTCCACTCTACACCATTGCAATCTACCCTGCCCTACTCTACTCCATGCCTCTCTATTCTACGACCCTGCACTCTACGCCACTGCACTCAACAGCACTTTACTCAAAACCAATACACTCTCCGCCACTACACTCTACAACAGTCTACTCTGCACCACTGCACTGTACGCTACTATTCTCTACTGTACTCTACAATACTCTATGCCACTGTACACCATTTCACTGTCACTACTCTGCGCCACTTCCGTCTACACTAGTGCACTCTTCCCCACTCTACTCTGCACCAGTCTACTGTATTCCACTCTACTGCCCTCTACGCCACTACATTCTCCTGTGCACCACTGTACTCAGACACTGCACTCAACGACACTTCACTCTACTCCTCTTTACTCTGCAGCACTCTACTCTATGCCAGTGCACTCTTCTATGCACCACTTCACTTTTCGCCACTGCACTTTACACCACTCCAGTGTAGTCCAGTCCACTCCACTCTTCACCATCCCACTCAATGGCAGTACACTCTTCCCCTCTACTCTATGCTACTCCACTCACCCTGCACCACTCCATGCCACTTCACTCTACTCTGAAACAATCCTCTATATGCCACTCTAATCCACTTTGCGCCACTCTACTATACTGCAATCTAAGCGACTCTACTCCGCACCACTCTACTCTTTGCATCTGCCCTCTATGCCACTACACTCGACCCTGCATCACTGCACTCTATGCCTCTTCACTCTACTCTGAAACAATCTACTCTATACCACTGAACTCTATGCCACTCTACTCCACTCTGTGCCACTCAATGCTGCTGCACTCTACACCACTGCACTCTATGCTGCGCCAGTCTACGCCACTGTACTCTATTCTGTACTACTCTACTCCACTGTAAACCACTGCAGTCTACGCTAATGCACTCAACACCACTTTATTAAAAACAATGCACTCTACGCTAACTACTCTGCACCACTGTACTCCACGCCAATATATACTATGCTACACTCTATGCCACTGCATGCTATGCCACTCTATTCTACCCTGCGCCAATGTACTCTACACCACTGCTCTCTGTGCCGCTAAGCTCTGACACTTTACCCTGAAACCCTGCACTCCGCCGCTTAACTCAACACCACTGTACTCTACTGCACTCTAAGCCACTCTACACCATTAAGCTCTGTCACTGCACTCTGTCACTCCACTCTACTCTGCACCACTGTACACTATGCCTCTGCACCACTCTACGGTGCACCACTGCACTTTATGCATGTGCACACTATCAATCAATGAATCAGGGATTTGTGAAGCACACTACTTACCCGTGAGGGTCTCAAGGTGCTGGGAGGCAGGGGAGCCAGGTCTTGATGCTCTTCCTGAAAGCTTGCAGTGTGGGAGTTCTATCTGATGCTGAGTGGGAGTTCGTTCCAGGTCTTCGCTGCGATGTAGGAGGAGGAGTGCCTCCCCAGGCCCTCGCTTTGGCTTTGCGGATGCGTAGGATTTCGGCTAGGGCAAGATCGGTGGCTTTCCTTGGGTGCGTAGAAGGAGATTCTTTGGTTGAGGTAGTAGGGTCCAATGCTGTGGAGGGATTTGTAGGCATGAATGAAGAGCTTGAAGGTCACTCTCTTTTCGACGGGGAGCCAGTGGAGTTCTCGTAGGTGTTGGGTGATGTGTTCGTGGGATGCCGAGGACAAGTCTAGCTGCGGCGTTCTGGATTGTCTGGAGCTGGCGTAGAGGGTGTTCCCGTAGTCCAGTCTGCTAGTTATGAGTGCGTGGGTTGTTGCGGAATTGGAGGGTGTTGAACCATTTGGAGGATACAGCATTGATTTGTCTGTGCATGGTGAGGGAGGAGTTGAGTATGATGCCGAGGTTGCGAGCGTGATTTGTGGGTGTGGGAGGTTCGCAGAAGGTGGTAGGCCACCAGGTGTTGTCCCATGCTGAGGGGGTGGATCCGAGGACGAGGACTTCAGTTTTCGCAGAGTTGAGCTTTAGGCAGCAGTTGCTCATCCTGGAGACGATGTCTTTCATACCTTCCTGGAAGCGGTGTCCGGTGTGTTGGTGAGGGAGAGAATGAGCTGGGTGTCGTCAGCATAGGATACTATGCTGAGTCCATGTTTTCTAACAATGGTAGCGAAAGGGGCCATGTAGATGTTGAAGAGCATGGGGCTGAGTGCGGATCCTTGGGTTACTCTGCAGCTGATCTCAGTGGATTCGGAGAGGGAGGGTGGGAGTCTGATTCTTTGAGTTTGGCCGGTGAGGAAGGAGCAGATCCAGTCATGGGCAGTTCCCTGGATGCCGGCGTCATGGAGTCTGGCGGTTAGTGTGCGGTGGTAGACGGTGCTGATTGCTGCTGAGAAGTCTAGTAGGATGAGGGCTGCCGTGTGGCCCTGGTCATGGAGTGTGCAGATGTTGTCCGTGGCGGCTAGGAAGGCGGTCTCGGTGCTGTGGTTGCTGCGGAATCCGGATTGGGAGGAATCGAGGATCAAGTTGACTTCTATGAAGTTGATGAGCTGGTTGTTGCCGATCTTCTCGGTGACTTTGGCTATGAAGGGGAGGAGAGAGATGCTTCGGTAGTTCTTGAGGTCCTTCGGGGCTGCAGTGGGCTTCTTGTGGAGGGGCTTGACCTCTGCGCATTTCCAGTCGTCGGGGAAAGTGCCTGTTTTGAGGGAGCAGTTGATGGTACGTTGTAGTTCGGGTGCGATGGTAGAGGGCGCTCTGTGGAAGATGTTGGGCAGGCAGGGGGCAGTTGGTGCTCCTGAGTGTATGCTTCTCATGGTCTTGGTGGTGTCTTCTGTGGTGACAGGGGTCCAGGCGGTGATGGTAGGCTGGGTTGCATTGTCGGTTGGAGGTGTAGGGTCGGTATCTAGGTTCTGCTCATCGAAGTTGCTGTAGAAAGTTCTGATCTTGAGATGGAAGTAGGAGCCAAGTTTGTTGCAGAGTTCATGGAAGGGAGGCACGTCAGAGGATTCGCTGGGGGGTTTGGTGAACTTACTGAAGAGTTCCTTAGAGTTGAGCGATTGGTGAGTATGTTGCTCTCGGTGAAGCTCTTCTTTGTGTTTCTGATGAGTTGGTGAAGTTCTGTCATGGTGGTCTTGTAGGCGGAGCGTGCTTCAGGGGTTTTGCGTTTCCTCTAAGCTTTCTTGAGTCGTCAGGACATGCGCTTGGATTCTCAGAGGTCAGTGGTGAACCAGGTGGCTTTCGTGGTGCCTTGTCTGTCAGATTTCCAAAGGGAGGCGAGAGAGTCTGCGCAGTCGGTGATCCATCTGTGGAGTGTGTTGGCCACGGAGTTGGCGTTGGTTGTGGTGGGGGAGGAACGTGGTTGAGGGTGAAGTGGAGGTGCTCCTCGGTGATCTTGCTCCAGTTCCTTTGCGGGTCGAGGTGATGGCCTGTGTGTGGTGGGCTTGGAGAAGGAGAAGTGGACGCAGTGGTGGTTCGTCCAGGTGGGTTGCGTGGTGTAGCTGAAGCGAATGTTGTGTTGTCCTGCGAAGATGGGGTCAAGGGTATGTCCTGCCTTGTGGGTGGGGGTGGTGACATGCTTTCTCAGTCCAATGTTGTCGAGATTGTCCAGGAGGGTGGTGGAGTTGGGGTCGCTGGGGTTGTCGAGGTGGAAGTTCAGGTCTCAGAGGAATATGTAGTCCGTAGATGCGATGGCTGTAGGCGAGGGTTCAATGTAGAGTTGTTCTGGGGTTGATCTGGATCTGAAAATGCATGTGGGGCGCAGTCGTTCGTGGTGGATGTGGTGAGTTGGAGGGAGCTTTTGTGTACAATGGCGAGTCTGCCTCCAAGGTGGTTGGGGTGGTCCTTCCTCTGGATTTTGTATCCATCGGGAACAGTGGTTGTGATGTTGGGTGCGGAGCTGGCTTTGGACCAGGTTACAGAAGACGACGTCGGGCGAGAGGGTGCTAAGGTGGTCCCAGATTGCTACTGCGTGCCTGTGCAGGAATCGGATGTTGAGGAGGATGCAGATCAGGGGTTTGAGTGCACTGGCGTCCGGTGGGTTGGTAGTGGGCGTCCGGAAAGTGGGTGAAGGTGCGCCGGCAGTGTCGGCAGGAGAACTGGCCTTAGGTGGTGTTCGGTGTTGACAGCTGGCAGTTGTTGTATATTCCGGGGTTGAGTGCGTGGAGTGTTGCTGAGTCTTTGCTTTGGCGGGTCTGAGTACAAGGGTTCCTAGCACTGCTCGCGGGCGGGTCGCGGACGGGTGCAGAAGGGCTTGCCTTTGGTGCAGCGCTCCCGCTGCATGGCCACACAGCGGCCGCCCTTAAGTAGGGGAGGGGGAGGGTGGAAACAGCTGGGAGTGGGATGGGCCGCAGGGGCCAGCAGCTGCGAGAAGCGGAAGGAAAAGGAAGGGGAGAGCTGCAAGGGCGGGGAAAAGAGGCATAATAAGATGAAATCAAAATGAAGGAAGGCAAAAGCACAATAAAATTAAAGAAAATTAAAAGAAGGCAAAAAGCGAGGCGAGACGTCAGAAATCAGAAGGCAAAAAGCAGAAAGGAGAGTCCTGGGAACTCAAAACCATGCTCTGCTGCGCAGGAAGCAGGGGCACTAGCAATCAGAGCTGAGGCGGAGCTGAGTGCTGGGAGAGCAGAGCCCAGGGGTTCTTGCTCAACCTCAGCATGCAGCAGCCGCCATTAAGTAGGGGTAGGGGGGGGGGGCGGGAACAGCTGGGGAGCAGGAGAGGCCGCGGGCAGCTGTGGCGGGAAGCAGGAAAAAAGGGAGGGGAAAGCTGCAAGTGCGGCGAAAAGAGGCACAATAAGATGAAATGAACATGAAGGAAGGTAAAAGCATAATAAGATGAAATAAAAATGATAGAAGGCAAAAAGTGTGGCGAGATGCCAGAAGTCAGAAGGCAAAATGCAAACCACTCTATTTTACTTTTTACAATGTACTCCACGCCACTGCTCTCTGCACCACTCTGCTCTGCACCACTCTACTTTATGCCACTGCATCTATGTCACTGCACTCTATGCCACTGCCGTCTAATCTGCACCATTCAGCACTGTGCCACTCTACTGCACTCTACGCCACTACACTCTGCATCAATTCATGCCACTCAAATCTACTCTTCACTACAGCACTCCATGCCACTGCACTCTAGACCATTCTAAACCTCTTCACTCTACCCTACACCACTCCACTGTGAACAACTTCACTCTACTCTGACACAATCTACTCTACACCACTGCACTCTATTCTGTACCACTCTATGCCACTCTACTCTACGTCACTGCACTCTACCTAACTTTACTCAAAACCAATGCATTCTACGCCAGTCTACTGTGCACCAATCTGCTATATGCCACTTCACTCTAGGCCACTCTGACACTCTACGACCCTACACTTTAGGATACACCACAGCGCTCTACTCCACTCTATGCCACTCTTCAACACTACTCCACCCTATGACGCTATTCATAGGATGTGTTGGTTGCCGATACACATGCTATGCACTCTCCTGCCATCTAGTGTTGGGCCCTGACTCTGCAAGTGGTTTTTCTTGAAGAAGTTTTATGGCCGTAGTAGTATGTTGTATCTCCTCCTCCTCGAGGTATTGCTCATGTTCAGCGTCTCCTTTGTTAGATTTTTTTTTCCACCATTAGGCTCGGACGTACTGCGCTGGAGCGCTACAGTTTCGAGGCTCACGTGGCATACGGACAAAAAATTATCGACATAATCAAAGATCAACAACAGAGACTAATGCACAACTCCGATACACTTCAGCATCGTCGACAACCACAGTCGTCGAGAATGTCCTTCTCCAGGTAATGGAGGTGAAAAAAGAACGCTTATTTCGATAGAGCCTTTGGTGCGGGTTCAAATACTCCTATTCAGACACTCACAATGTCTGTAACTTATGCTTATCACCAGAACACAAGGAACAGGACTGCACAGAGTACAACCTCTTAAAAAATAAGAAAATGCTGCAAAGCAGAAGAGATCAACGCCTAGCACATAACTTGGAGATGGCAGCTAAGGCAGAATTCTCGCACAGAGAATCACACAGCGAGGGTGAGATCGATGGCAAGTTACCACTTAAAGGTGGGGTTGTCATTGCCAGCCATCACTATTTCGCCTCTGACAAATCCACTGAGGAGGAAGAGTCAGAGGTGCAGGTCAATGAACCCATGCAGAGGACTCCAGTACCTGGGTCAGGACCGAAAATGAAGACAACACTAAGGGCAGTGAGTGTGAGTGACCCACTCTAAGTAAAGAAAATATTACATAGACCTCCTGCCTCCGAGCTGGAAAGGGACAAGGCTATTCTCGATGGGGCAACAAGGCCAAAACATGGGGATGGCACCGACCCCACCTCGGTACCAAAGAACACGACGTCATTGACACAAGCACCAGTGTCAAAGAAGACAAACCGGCCTTCAACGTCGAAGAAGTCATTGGATCTAAAGAAACGCTCGACATCTAGCCACTCTGAATCCAGACATTCAGCGGCACTGATATCAGAAAAGGAACAAGATCACTCTTCGCTGTAGAAAACACATGTTCCAACCATAACAAAGACAAAGGCGCCTTCCTTGGCCATACCAACAGTGCTTAAGAAGCAGGCAAAAACATGATAAAAACAAAGAGTGGCTTCCGAACATGGGGCCATAAGCCTCATGACGTTCAGCCAGCCACAATGAAGATAACGCTCACCTCTGTAGGAAAGTGGGTTTCTGTTGCAGTAAACTCCCCCTCCCCCACTTTTTGCCAGACTACTGATGCACTTTCACTTGATGTGCCCTGGGTCCCTGCCAATCAGGTTCCCAGGACCTGTGTTCTTTCCCCAAAACTAACCCAATTGGCATCTCTGGTCACAGGTCAGCCCCTGGTAAATTGTACCACAGGTACCCAGGGTACTGTGACCAGGGAAGACTTCTAAGGGCTGCAACACTTATTGTGCCACCCTTAGAGGCCCTGTACCTTTACACACACACACACACACACACACACACACACTGCCTTTGCAGGTTGCGTGTCTTGGTGCAGAACAAAGTAAAGAGTCGACATGGCACACATCCCTGTGTGCCATGCCTACAACCCACTGCCCTGGCATAGATCAGTCACCCCTCTAACTGGGTACCGTATGCCAGTGGTGAGGGTGCAGGTGCATGAGCCCTGTCTAAGTCCATTCTTAGACATTGTAAGTGCAGTACTGCCATTAAGAGTATATGGTGCTGGGAGCTTGTCATTAGGAACTCCACAGCACCATAATGGCTACACTGAATACTGAGAGGTTTGGTATCAAACTTCTCAGCACATTAAACCCACACTGATGCAATTGTGTGATTTAATCAAAAGTGCACACAGAAGGCATCTTAGAGATGCCCCCTGAAAAACGCCCAGCCTCTGGTGGGTTCCCTGACTGGTACACACCAGCCTGCCACCATGAGACATGTTTCTGGACCCTAGGGTGGGAGCCTTCACTCCCTGAGCCTAGAAACAAAGCCTTTCCTGGGCGGAGGTGTTCACACCTCCCCCAAGCCCGGAAGATCCATCTGTGGCATGGGAACTTCAAAGGCCTGGCAGCCTTTGTTATGCGGCCCCCAGCCTCTCCTGCTATCAGGAGCAGGCCCCCTTCCTGTCTCCCCTCCTTTTCGGCGGGAAAAACTAGCCAGCCCAGAACGTGTGCCCACCTCTGCCAACTCCACCCCTCAGGTGGGGGAGGCGAGGTGAAGCCAAGTCTTCAGTGCCCGCCTTCTTGCAGATGGCAGGCACTCCCCAATCAGAATTAGGGATTGTGCTCACTCCCCCACGTGAGGTAAGCACACCAAGGGTGTAGTTACCCTAAGGTCAGTAGCCCATTGGCTACTGACTTCGAGACCCCTAAAGCGCCCCCTAAATACAGTATTTAGGGGGCAGCCCTGAACCAAGAAAGCAGATTCCTGCAACCTAAGAAGAACAAGCATTTACAATGCAATAGGTCTCGCAATGACATTGTTTTGAGCTATTGGCATTGAAAATGTTATTGCTTTTTTTTTCCCTTCGTGAAGTAATGGCGTTGTAAATGACAATGACCCCCGCATACAGACATACATAGAAACTGCACTACAAATGGGCACACATGCATGCACACGCTGAGAAACACACACACCCCGTGAGACAGACACACTAATACATAGAGGCACACGGGTGTACCGAAGCACGTGATCACACACGCAGGCACACTGAGTCACAGGCACACTGACGCTTTGGGTCTGGCAGACTAGCCGACACACCACACTGTCACACTGAGTAGAGGCACACACATGCTGAGAGGGATGTTTTAATTATCAAGCTCAAGGTGCTCACTGTAAAAGTGAAGAGGAGTGGAAGACTGACTTGACATTATAAAGTTGAAACTGAGGAGTTACACACGTCTGCAACATATGCTCAGCCTCCTGAGCTAATTTTGTGTCAAGAACACATATACCGGAGACCTTGACCGATGCACTTCCATTGTGAGCCTGGGGATGCTGATGGTAAGTGCTTCACTTTCCAACATCATCCTCAGGCCCGGGGTGGGTGTTGGTAATGATGATATATAGACTGACCATCTGGAAAGGCTGTAAGTGCCCGGGGGAGGTGGTGTAAATCCCAGAAATCTTCCAGTATTTCTCATTTCTCCATTTATTTTTCTTCCTCTCCTCTATCCTGATTTCTCTCCAGCTCTAGTTCCTTTCTTTTTTGCCCTCTCTTTCTTTCTCTGCTTTTTTCCTTTGTTTTTGCCCGTCTTCATTTTTTATCTACTTGTTTTCAGTCTTATCTTCTTTCCATGTCTTCATCGTTTCTCCTACGTTATTCTTTCTCTGTCTTCTTTTCGCGGCTCGGGTGACTTAGAAGCGCGCCCAGACAGAGAGGCCCCGCCGCCCCACTCACACCCGAGGGCTGCAGTGCATGGGAAATCAATATATATATATTTTTTGCATCTTTTATATAGCGCAAACTCGACCCGAAGGTATTGGAGCGCTGTACATGAGCACCGTATTTACATTACATATTCAGGCAGGGGGAGATTAAGTGATTTGCCCAAAATCACAGGATGTGGTCGCGCACACTATGCATGGCTGCAGTCCTAAACAATACCCAACATGGCCAGTCCTGCGCCCGTTGCCTCCCCTTCGCCAACCCAATGGCACTCAATCTCCTTGGCAGCGATGAAGCGCGGGGCTGCCATGCTAGGTTGTGTGGGGACAGCCTCTCTGCACCCTACCCCACCGCAAACCAGACTTCCTTCGGGCACAAACAAGCGCCTGCCAAACGATTCCGTTCTACAGGGGAGCAAAGCAAGGGGTTTAGCGAAGAGGCAGGGGAGGGGGAATAGAAGGAAATTAGGATTGGGCGGACTGAAAAATGGGAGGAGGAAGCGCGCGAGGAAGGGAAGGAGGGAGAGCTAGGAATGGTGGCTCCGAGAAGAGGGTCCGTGGGAGGGGAGGAATAGAGGAAATGGGGAAGGCGGGCCAGGGCGTGGGTGGGATAAAGGCAAGAATGGTGAACATGAGAGGCAGTGCCTCTCTTCCCATTCCTCACTCCCATTCCTTCGCCACTCTATTTCTCGGCATGAGTCTTCGTGCCCCTTTATCGCACTTTCCCGCCATTTCCTGCCCCCTTCTGTCTGTTCCCTTACTCCTCCCACCATCACTCAGCGCACCTCCCTAGCCCTGATGCTATTTCCACTTTTGCTTGTGATTCCGTTGTTTACAGAGCGTGGCTCGGGTGACTTAGAAGCGCGCCTAGACAGAGAGGCCCCACCGCCCCACTCACACCCGAGGGCTGCAGTGCATGGGAAATCCAATTTTTTTTTTGCATCTTTTATATAGCGCAAACTCGACCCGAAGGTATTGGAGCGCTGTACATGAGCACCGTATTTACATTACATATTCAGGCAGGGGAGATTAAGTGATTTGCCCAGAATCACAGGATGTGGACACGACCCCGAGGCTCGAAACCTGGTTTCCAGCACCAAAGTCGGCAGTCTACACATACAGAGCGGGGTGAGATGTTCATGGATGAAATGCATACGTGGCAACATTTTGGAGCAGGCAAGTGAGGGGGAAATTCTAACAAGCGCTCCCATGACGTTTTCGTTTCGCTTTTCGAGCCGTCCCATTTGGACGGACTCGCTTGCTTAAGGTTGCAAAAGGTTTCTTATCTTTATGGGGCCAAGACAAGAAACCTTTTGCGACCAAGGCAAAGCAAGCGAGTCCGTCCAAATGGGACGGCTCGAAAAGCCAAGCAAAAACGTCATCGACACCTCTGTTCCAATGGCTGGCCACCGTTTAGCATAAACTGTCACGCCAGCCAATGGAACAGAGGGGCGGGGCTTAAAGCCCCTTACAGAAAATACCCTGTTAACACTAAATCTCGCCAGCGAGACTGCGCATGCGCGCAGCCTATGCCAGGCGAGACCTAAAAAGGACAAAAGAAGATGCCCAGCAGAGGAGACTGCAGAGAACAACTGACTTGGCCCCAGCCCTACTGGCCCATCTGCAGTTTCCAGATATCCTGCCCCAAAAATAGTCTTATCCTGCAGCCAGCGACCTCCAGAACCCCAGGGAGGACTGACTGCCTTCAACAAAGACCGGATCTCCTGTGAACAGCATTTCTGTTTAGAAGAAACCCCAAAGAAAGACTCAGAGCCTGATGAGGAAAAGGAAACCCAACGCCTGGAACCACCACTGCACCCGTCGCCTACGGCCTGAGTTTGAATGGCCCACCGGTCCCAGCGCGGTCCCCCAGCGCTCCAGAGTCCGAGTCCACCGTGGGTTGACGCCTCCAGGGCTCCCCGACAACACCTTCAGCCTCTGTACAGAGACCTCCCCAACCGCGAATGGCCCGGTAAGGTGAAATCCAACCTCAAAAGACACCCCTGCATCCAGCCGCCCTGGACCCTAGAGAACAGAACCAGAGGTGCACCTACGTCTCCAAGCTGTCCAACTTACCTGCCCAGCTGTTGGTTCCTCCTGGAAGTCTTCCTGGACCGAACCTGCAGCTGAAAAACCAAAATCGAAAATCCCCATTGCAAACAACAGGGCGCCAAACCAACCCCCTGCACCCAACCGCCCCTGCGCCGCTGCGGGTGCACTGTTAATGCTAAACAGGGTCCACTTTTTCCCTGAGCCTAACACCAGGAGCTTGCCTCACACAATCTGGTGGCCTGCTCGCCAGCAGCCACCAACCGGAGGCCCCCTATCCCTCATTGGATAACATTGGGCCTCAGCACTCTGCACCCGGCCGCCCTAGTGCAGCTGAGGGTGTAATGAGAGTGCAGTGCTTTCTTGACCCTGGGGGACCCCTGAGTCTACCCCCAGAACCTCAACTCCCACTTCTGAATACTTTCCCGAAAACCGGTAACACTATTTTCCTCCATAGGAGAACACTCACTGACTGTTTTTCTTTGAAAAGTTTCTAAGTGTGGAGTTTGAAAACCTAAAGAAATTCTTAAAAACCAAAACGGTTTTACTTACTCTGAGCAAGAAAAGTAATCTAAAAAGTAATTTACCTCGTATTTTACTGAAAAGCCCATTCAAGTCTATGCACTGTATTTACAAAGTATTGCATTTTTCAGCAACCATCCTGTAAGTCAAAACAAAGTGCCTATACAATTACAATTCAAACTATTTACAAACTGCATTTTTACTGTAAAGTATTTATTGCTTACCCCTGTGCCAGGCTTGCTTGGTTCTAGAAAATAAAATAACTAAAAGAATATTTTCATACAAAAACAATTGGTCTGAAGTTCAGTCTTTGAGTGTGTGAATTGAATTCATTTGCTGACTGAGTGTATACAACGAATGCTTAACACTGTCCTCTGATACTGCCTTACTGCTCGACGACACCACCACAAATGGAGGGTGAGGTGCTATGTAACTTTTCGTCTGCCTACCTTTGGGGTTCCACTGGACTCTGTGCACACCTTACCTCACTTTGGTATAGTATATACAGAGCCAGCTTCCTACACCCTCAACAGGACTATGACTCAGATTCACAGGGAGATACCCACCACAGCCCAGACACATGGGACGATTATGAAGTGGTTCCGCCTGACACTGATATGTAACCCCAAATAGCTACCAAAGCCTCACCTCCTGATGACACTTCATCTTACTATAGTGTCATAGAAAGGGCTGCAAAATATCATAAACTTTCCAAAGAGGAAGTAACAGATTTCTTGGTGGAGACACAGTGCACCGTACAATATCTTCCTATAATCTTCCTATAGCATCCAGGGTGCTTATGCCACTCATTGACTGTGGTCACCCTACAGCAGACTCCCTAGTGGTCACAACACAAAGGAAAAGAACAGCACCCCAGGTCACTGGGGAAGCTCCACCTCCTGGCAACAAGATTAAGCGCATCAACGCTGCAGGTAAAAGGGTGGGGACAGGACACGCCAACTGATGGTGAATCCAGACTTCAGTTGGTCTACTGTCTCGCTACAACAGGGCTACTTGTGATGGAATACAAGACTTAATACAATATCTCCTCAAACAATATAGAAAGAGAGGAGAAGTGTTAGTGGCTGAAGGAAAATAAATCTCAAAAGAAACCATCAGGTGTGCACTGGATAGTTCAGACACTGCAGCAGGAGAAATTAACAGCTCTCATAGGCTTGCATTGCTACGCATATCGAGTTTTAAGCCAGAAGTGCAACAGCATATTCTCAACATTGTTTTTGATGGAGAACATCTCTTATGGCCAGAGATGGACACGCAATTAGAAAAAATTAAAGCCGCAGACACGGCAAAATCAATTGGGGCTTTGCAATCTACATCACAAAAGAAGCAGCCCTTTTCCCACTATCAAGGTAGAAGGGCCTCTAAAACTGCTACCACAGAGAGCCCCACCTACCAATGCCAACAACAACAATGCCACCAACAAATAGGACAAGGGTATTATAGAGGTGTCTACAAATCCAGGGGAAAGGGAGCCATCAAAGGGAGCCTCTACAACTAAACAGTCACTTCCCAACCCTTCTCTCGATCACAAATCACCTGTCAGGGGAAGGCTACAACAATTCCATCAGTTGTGGCCAGAAATAACATTAGATCAATGGGTGTTAGATATCATCAGTCGGGGATATTGCCTAGAGCTAAAACTACAACCGGCAAATATCTCACCAAAAAGACAAATACTAAATCGACAGCATCTACTTCTGCTAAAGGAAGAAGTAAAAGCATTGTTACAAAAAGGGGCCAAAGAACCTGTCCTATTCAAACATCATAACAAGGTGGTATACTTCCTGTACTTCCTAATACCCAAAAAGGATGTCTCACTACGTCCCATACTGGATTTATGCCCTCTCAATAAGTACATTATATCCGAACACTTCCACATAGTAACACTTCAAGATGCAATACCATTACCTCAGGAAGGCGACTTTATGACTGCATTAGATCGAAGGACGCATATTTTAATATCTTAATCCACTGGCTAATCGCAGAAATCTTTGGTTTGTTGTACGTGGACGTCCCTATCAATTCAAAATGCTACCATTCGGGGTAACAACAGCACCGTGGGTATTCACAAAATGTCTAGCGGTAGTATCTGCAAAACTAAGAAGGGAAAACATACATGTGTTTTCCTATCTGGACGATTGGCTGATCAAGAGTTCCAGCAAACCAAAATATCTTCAGGACACGCAAGCCACAATCAATCTTTTACACAAGTTGGGATTTACAATCAATGTCACCAAATCCCATTTACAACTCCTCCAGATAAAACCTTATCTTGTAGCCATACTCACTTACTTCACCGCAAAAGCATACCCCAACCCACAGAGGGTTCTCAATAATCTACAAAACCAACAGTCTCTTTTTCAGCCACATCGATGCCTAACAGTTAAAACAGTGATGCACCTTCTAGGTATGATGGCTTCTTACATAGCAATAGTTCCGCATGCAAGACTACATATGAGCAGTGTACCCTGTAGGGTGCGCACATGTGCCCCCTGCCTTTCCCCCGCGCTCAGACACTAGTGCTGCCTGTGCATGCCATTGCCAGGTCACTGCCTGCATCACACAGGAGCGAGAAACTGTTCTGCGGCCACTCTTTGCAGCAGAGCAGGATCAGCAGCGACAGTTCAATAGGAGGCCCGTGGCGAGGAGCAGATCACAGTGGAAGGGAACACCATGCAATTGCAAAGATTCGTTTTCTGTTTCCATGGAGCTTTGGATGCTAGCAGCATCATGGACATCAGAGCAGGCGGTACCTACATATGTCGCTTGTTCAGTTTTTATCAAGGTTTTCGGGGTGGTAATCAGCGGCATTCTGCGGGAAATTGTTTCTTACTATCAGTCCCAGGCAATCAGCAAATACTCACTGTCTCTGCTAATGTACAGAACTCAGGATCATTTTATTTAGGAACAGAATTTTTTTTATAAACAGGCCCATTTTGCATCCGAGCCTTGTAATACGAATGTGCTATGTTTCTCGAGTTGTTTCACATTTCTTTTCTGTCTTTGTTTACTTCAACTATTAGCCTAGAGTTATTAATGCAGCTCCTGAACATATTTAAATGCTCTTTCCCCTTATATTTCTTCTCACATTGTTCTAGGCCTGCCTTAATGATTTTTGACTAATATTTAAAGTAAACACTGGCATAAAACTCATGCTACAAATGATTAGAGATATTGAAAGGAATGAGGGCACTGCACTGAAGTGGGCAGCTTGTCAGTCCATGCTGAGGGAGAGGGAATCTGATTGCAGGAGCAGCAAAAGGCAGTCTTAATGGGTGAGTGTTGAATGCTGCAGCAACAGGTAGCCTCCATAGTTAGGCAGCGAGAACTATCACGCTTTTGAAGTTTTGCATAATTTTTGTTCAATTACACTTCTATTTTGTGCCAAGTTTACTGTACAGGGCTATGTTGACGAATGTATTTCTTATCACCTAACATTTCTTAGCAGCTACAATAAACTCCAGATATAGATAATCCAGGCATATCCCAATTCCTATATAACAAATATCTAGTCAACGCGAAGTGCACCTGGGTAGGGCGTTTATGTGCACTGAGAAATGCACTACTTTATGTATCAATTATGTCCAGCCGATTTTACTTTGTTGCACGGCTACGTTAAGCATACTTTGCTTTTGTAATTCTTTTTTTTTTTTAAAGAGTGACCCATTCTCTAGATTATCTCACCCCCTCCTCACCCCCATTATCCCCCAAGAACTAAATTCATGCAGTGCCTTGTAATTATCACTTTACTTCTCCGGTCCCTCTTTTCTGACTATCTCGCCATGCACTCCATGCTTTGAAGCGACATTAGGTTTGCACACTACGCTACATAAAAACACCCCAGACCAGCTTCCATTATATAAGTTCCCATGGCTCATTTATGCCTCTTTAATAGATGCTGGACACAATTGTAAGAATTAGCAGCTCTCGTAACTTCCACCACCATTACTGCCTTGAGATAGGCTCTCTGCTCCATTAATACAGTAACATTTTGTAATGGTTAAACTCTCGGATTCCTGTTTTCTCTAACTGGGATGTAGGTGCTACTTAACAGGCCGTGTCTCAGGAGTGTGCCACTATGTCACAAAACTGGCTTAATACTTTATTACATGGAGCAATGTTTGTAAAAATAACAATTTTTTGATTCAATTGTAAAACAGAAGTTTAGATTGGCAAATACCACTGATTTTGGTAGCTTCACGTGACATTTGCATAAAGGGTCATTTTCTTGCTGCACATACCCTTGGCTGCAGTGCACAAAGACCTTACACTGCTACATGCAGTGGAAAAAAATTTGAGGGAACATTGCATATGAGTAGTGGTTAATTTGTAAAAATAAAATGAGTGCCAGGCTCTTCTCACAAGCCAGCTTGCACCAGCCCATTTCCCCTGGTAGCGCAGTCTAAAACAGAACCAATTACTAACCATGAAAGTTCAGAGAGTATGTGGCGTAATGGCCAAAGCTGCCGACTTCGGAGCTAGGGAACCATGTTCTAGTCTCGACATCGGCTGAACATCCTATGATTCAGTGCAAATCACTTATTCTCCCCGTAAAGGAATGTGTCCTGACTGGTTCTCATGAAGAGCGCCGGTCTTGATGATTAAGTGGCGGTGCTGAGCACCGTAAACCACAGGCTCAAATTAGGCACTGCATACGAGACCCCTGCAGGAGTGCTTAGCATCGCAATGGTCACAAGCAGGCGGCAGCATGGAGACTCTAGAGTTGGTTTCACCCAAGGTCCATCAGGCACTACAATGGTGGGACTCTCAGAACACACATTTGGGAAGAGCCTTCAGGGACCCAATCCCGCAGGTAACAATCACAACGGATGCATAACTCATGGGTTGGGGTGTTCATATGGAGGGCATTGTGGCACAGGGACATTGATCTTCACAGCAACAGACATTGCACATCAATATTTTGAACACAAGTTGGTCGCACACTGCTCGTCACACCAGCAAGTTGCCCCAAAGGACTGTGGTGAATGTAGTGGCGACGGCGGGTACGCCTATGCCACGATGTGTAAAAAGAAAAAAGTATGTGTTGCATTTAGCCATCCCTGGACACGTGTTTCGAGGTAGTTGCCTCTCGTCAGCAGGGAGCAGGACAATGTAAAGGGGTGCCGAGTGGACTGCCAAAATGTAATTAAAACAGGTCAAATACCTCTCATGGCGCGCAGGTGCAGAACCAGGGCTCGTCAGCCCGATAGCTCACGGGAGCCGTAATAATTTGAACACAAGTTGGTCGCACACTGCTCGTCACACCAGCAAGTTGCCCCAAAGGACTGTGGTGAATGTAGTGGCGACGGCGGGTACACCTATGCCACGATGTGTAAAAAGAAAAAAGTATGTGTTGCATTTAGCCATCCCTGGACACGTGTTTCGAGGTAGTTGCCTCTCGTCAGCAGGGAGCAGGACAATGTAAAGGGGTGCCGAGTGGACTGCCAAAATGTAATTAAAACAGGTCAAATACCTCTCATGGCGCGCAGGTGCAGAACCAGGGCTCGTCAGCCCGATAGCTCACGGGAGCCGTAATAATTTGAACACAAGTTGGTCGCACACTGCTCGTCACACCAGCAAGTTGCCCCAAAGGACTGTGGTGAATGTAGTGGCGACGGCGGGTACGCCTATGCCACGATGTGTAAAAAGAAAAAAGTATGTGCTGCATTTAGCCATCCCTGGACACGTGTTTGGAGGTAGTTGCCTCTCGTCAGCAGGGAGCAGGACAATGTAAAGGGGTGCCGAGTGGACTGCCAAAATGTAATTAAAACAGGTCAAATACCTCTCATGGCGCGCAGGTGCAGAACCAGGGCTCGTCAGCCCGATAGCTCACGGGAGCCGTAATAATTTGAACACAAGTTGGTCGCACACTGCTCGTCACACCAGCAAGTTGCCCCAAAGGACTGTGGTGAATGTAGTGGCGACGGCGGGTACGCCTATGCCACGATGTGTAAAAAGAAAAAAGTATGTGCTGCATTTAGCCATCCCTGGACACGTGTTTGGAGGTAGTTGCCTCTCGTCAGCAGGGAGCAGGACAATGTAAAGGGGTGCCGAGTGGACTGCCAAAATGTAATTAAAACAGGTCAAATACCTCTCATGGCGCGCAGGTGCAGAACCAGGGCTCGTCAGCCCGATAGCTCACGGGAGCCGTAATAATTTGAACACAAGTTGGTCGCACACTGCTCGTCACACCAGCAAGTTGCCCCAAAGGACTGTGGTGAATGTAGTGGCGACGGTGGGTACGCCTATGCCACGATGTGTAAAAAGAAAAAAGTATGTGTTGCATTTAGCCATCCCTGGACACGTGTTTCGAGGTAGTTGCCTCTCGTCAGCAGGGAGCAGGACAATGTAAAGGGGTGCCGAGTGGACTGCCAAAATGTAATTAAAACAGGTCAAATACCTCTCATGGCGCGCAGGTGCAGAACCAGGGCTCGTCAGCCCGATAGCTCACGGGAGCCGTAATAATTTGAACACAAGTTGGTCGCACACTGCTCGTCACACCAGCAAGTTGCCCCAAAGGACTGTGGTGAATGTAGTGTCGACGGCGGGTACGCCTATGCCACGATGTGTAAAAAGAAAAAAGTATGTGTTGCATTTAGCCATCCCTGGACACGTGTTTCGAGGTAGTTGCCTCTCGTCAGCAGGGAGCAGGACAATGTAAAGGGGTGCCGAGTGGACTGCCAAAATGTAATTAAAACAGGTCAAATACCTCTCATGGCGCGCAGGTGCAGAACCAGGGCTCGTCAGCCCGATAGCTCACGGGAGCCGTAATAATTTGAACACAAGTTGGTCGCACACTGCTCGTCACACCAGCAAGTTGCCCCAAAGGACTGTGGTGAATGTAGTGGGGACGGCGGGTACGCCTATGCCACGATGTGTAAAAAGAAAAAAGTATGTGTTGCATTTAGCCATCCCTGGACACGTGTTTCGAGGTAGTTGCTCCTCGTCAGCAGGGAGCAGGACAATGTAAAGGGGTGCCGAGTGGACTGCCAAAATGTAATTAAAACAGGTCAAATACCTCTCATGGCGCGCAGGTGCAGAACCAGGGCTCGTCAGCCCGATAGCTCACGGGAGCCGTAATAATTTGAACACAAGTTGGTCGCACACTGCTCGTCACACCAGCAAGTTGCCCCAAAGGACTGTGGTGAATGTAGTGGCGACGGCGGGTACGCCTATGCCACGATGTGTACAAAGAAAAAAGTATGTGTTGCATTTAGCCATCCCTGGACACGTGTTTCGAGGTAGTTGCCTCTCGTCAGCAGGGAGCAGGACAATGTAAAGGGGTGCCGAGTGGACTGCCAAAATGTAATTAAAACAGGTCAAATACCTCTCATGGCGCGCAGGTGCAGAACCAGGGCTCGTCAGCCCGATAGCTCACGGGAGCCGTAATAATTTGAACACAAGTTGGTCGCACACTGCTCGTCACACCAGCAAGTTGCCCCAAAGGACTGTGGTGAATGTAGTGGCGACGGCGGGTACGCCTATGCCACGATGTGTAAAAAGAAAAAAGTATGTGTTGCATTTAGCCATCCCTGGACACGTGTTTCGAGGTAGTTGCCTCTCGTCAGCAGGGAGCAGGACAATGTAAAGGGGTGCCGAGTGGACTGCCAAAATGTAATTAAAACAGGTCAAATACCTCTCATGGCGCGCAGGTGCAGAACCAGGGCTCGTCAGCCCGATAGCTCACGGGAGCCGTAATAATTTGAACACAAGTTGGTCGCACACTGCTCGTCACACCAGCAAGTTGCCCCAAAGGACTGTGGTGAATGTAGTGGCGACGGCGGGTACGCCTATGCCACGATGTGTAAAAAGAAAAAAGTATGTGTTGCATTGAGCCATCCCTGGACACGTGTTTCGAGGTAGTTGCCTCTCGTCAGCAGGGAGCAGGACAATGTAAAGGGGTGCCGAGTGGACTGCCAAAATGTAATTAAAATAGGTCAAATACCTCTCATGGCGCGCAGGTGCAGAACCAGGGCTCGTCAGCCCGATAGCTCACGGGAGCCGTAATAATTTGAACACAAGTTGGTCGCACACTGCTCGTCACACCAGCAAGTTGCCCCAAAGGACTGTGGTGAATGTAGTGGGGACGGCGGGTACGCCTATGCCACGATGTGTAAAAAGAAAAAAGTATGTGTTGCATTTAGCCATCCCTGGACACGTGTTTCGAGGTAGTTGCCTCTCGTCAGCAGGGAGCAGGACAATGTAAAGGGGTGCCGAGTGGACTGCCAAAATGTAATTAAAACAGGTCAAATACCTCTCATGGCGCGCAGGTGCAGAACCAGGGCTCGTCAGCCCGATAGCTCACGGGAGCCGTAATAATTTGAACACAAGTTGGTCGCACACTGCTCGTCACACCAGCAAGTTGCCCCAAAGGACTGTGGTGAATGTAGTGGGGACGGCGGGTACGCCTATGCCACGATGTGTAAAAAGAAAAAAGTATGTGTTGCATTTAGCCATCCCTGGACACGTGTTTCGAGGTAGTTGCCTCTCGCCAGCAGGGAGCAGGACAATGTAAAGGGGTGCCGAGTGGACTGCCAAAATGTAATTAAAACAGGTCAAATACCTCTCATGGCGCGCAGGTGCAGAACCAGGGCTCGTCAGCCCGATAGCTCACGGGAGCCGTAATAATTTGAACACAAGTTGGTCGCACACTGCTCGTCACACCAGCAAGTTGCCCCAAAGGACTGTGGTGAATGTAGTGGCGACGGCGGGTACGCCTATGCCACGATGTGTAAAAAGAAAAAAGTATGTGTTGCATTTAGCCATCCCTGGACACGTGTTTCGAGGTAGTGTGCGACCAACTTGTGTACAATTTGCACATCAATATGTTAGAGCTGCTTGTCATTTAAATGTCTCTCAAAGCGTTCCTACTCAACATATCGGGGGAAAATGTCCCTCTACGAACAGACAATATGACAGCAATGTACTACATTCAGAAACAAGGAGGGACCCATTCATTACAACTATCTCAGCTAGACCAATTTATGTGGAAATTGGCCAACAAGCACAAAGTCCACTTCATAGCACAGTATATACCAGGAGCGAACATCTCACTAGCTGACCTACTCAGCAGAATGCAACTTCAAATTCACAAGTAGAGAAATCCACTCTCAGACCCTACAAACATACCTCCAACTGTGGGGGACACCAACAGTAGATCTCTTTGCCACCTTAGAAAACTTGAAATGTCATATCCAGGCACCACACCCACAATCAAACGGCAATGCACTATGGATGAACTGTTGAGGGATGTTTCCGTATGCTTTTCCACCTCTCCCACTCATTCCTAACATGGTCTGGAAACTCACACCGACTTGGCTAACAATGATACTCATAGCTCCAACATGGGTACGTCAACCTTTGTACACAACTCTGCTGGAGCTCTCCCTAGTACCTCACCAGAAGCTACCCAACATTCAAGATCTTCTCACTCACAGTGGCGGCAGTCAGGCACCCCAATGTTCAACAACTCAATGTTGCAATATGGCTCCTGACGTCATAGAATTTGGATATCTAGAATTACCTCAAGAAGGCAAGAACATTCTAAAGGAAGCCAGAAGACCAACCACAAGGGCGATTTATTCAGCAAAATTGAATTTTTTGTCCACTACTGCACTGCTAACTGCATAAACCCATCCTCACCATCTGAAGAACAACTGGTACGTTACTTGTTACATCTGCAAAAAGCACATTTTGCATACACATCTGTACGCCTGTATTTGGCAGCAATCGCAGTGTACCTACAAAACAGAAAACACCAATCCCATACCTGTCATAAAGGCATTCATGGAGGGACTTAAGAGTCATTCCACCACGTACACCTCCTGTACCAACATGGACCTTGAACATTGTGTACGCAAGGCTAATGTCCACACCATTTGAACCAATGCCATATGCAAAATACAGTTCTTACCATGGAAAGTGGCATTCCTTGTGACCATTACATGGCTACAAAGAGTCAGTGAAATAAATGCACTTAACATTGAAGAACCTTACTTTCAAGTATTCCAAGACAAAGTTCCCCTACGCACAAACCCAAAGTTTCTGCCAAAGGTCATATCACCTTTCCATTTAAATCAAACATTGGATTTACCTGTTTTCTTTCCAAAACCAGAAAATTCGCCGAAAGAGCATTACATACACTAGATGTAAAACGTGCCCTTATGTACTATGGAAAGAATAAAAACCTTCAGAAAAGCACAACAGTTATTTGTAGTTGTTTCTAACCTACAAAAAGGCATTCCAATCTCAAATGCTTGAATCGCTAGATGGATAGTAAAATGTATAGGAATTTACTACATCAGAGCAAAAGGAAAACTAACTACAATGCCAAGACATCATTCAGTATGAAAAAAAAGCAGCATCAATAGCATTTTTAGGAAATATCTTCTAACAGATATTTTTTAAAGCACCCTTATGGACAAACTTGCACATTTTTACCAGACCACTATTGTGTAGATCAGCGGTCTCGAACCAATCGATCGTAAGCTACCAGTAGCTCGCAAAAACCTTCAGAGTAGCTCCCAGCCTTTGGTTCATTTTCCACTAAGAAATGCATTTTCCTTTTGAAGTTAAGGAAAGGCTATGTTTATTTGACATTATTATCAGGCTGCCTATAGCAGATCCTGATAGTGAACAGTGCTCCACTCAAATCTATGACCGATGTGGGTCAGATAGGTTCAGAACTAAAGTATTTAACTCTTAAATAAAAGTGTTCTCAACTCAATATTTGAGCATGAGAACAAAATGATATTTCTGAATGCTTTTAAATGAGAGAATATTACTATGAAGAGTTAACTTAATGATTACGTTAATTCCTGATTTTAATTTTCTCTCTTTTCAAAATGTCACATTTACAAAAAGCGGGCATCTTACTCCCAGTGATTGATGGGCACAGTGCCATATTTATAACTGAAAAATACAGTCATTTTCTCTTTAAATAGGACACATTTAAAGTGAAGAAAAAGTTTTCTATGAAACGTTGTCAATTAAGTCCTTCTGTTTTATGAAGCATGTTTCTTCAATTTAAATTCCTCAAATTTAAACAATGACTTTGTTTTCCTATTATAAATATGGCACTGTGTCTACAGGCCACTGAGAGTAATATGCCTACTGTTTGGAAATACACTTTGACATGGGAGAAAATAAAAATTGATTTCATTTATTGCACATAAACATAAAGTTAACTCTTCAGTTGAATTTTCTCTCATTTCAAAGTGTCACATTTACACACATATGGCTTCTTGTTCCTAGTGGCTATTAGACACACTGCCATATTTATAACTGAAAAATGCAGCCATTTTTAGGTCTCGCCTGAGGCAGGGCTTTAGCGCTGCTCTGGCGAGAGTTTTAGTAAGCGGGATTTTGAAGTGCAAACTAGTGGCTTTTGCAGGCCTCTAGCTACAGTGCATGTGCGCTGCCGGGCACGCGCACCATTTGTCCGCATGATCACTTTCGCGGCCGCTTTGATGTTCTCAGTGAGCCGCGCGGCCACTGAACATCAAAGCGGCCGCGAAAGTGATCACCATATGCTGTGCTCGCATCTCCCTCCCCCCTTTTCTGAACATGGTTCGTGTGTGCTCGCTTTCGTGACTTTTTTTTTTGCTCACGCTTCTTGTTTTTTTTAGCAGTTGGCACTCCCACGTTGGGGAATTTTGACTAGAATGCATATTTTGCTGCAAAGTTTCTGGCTCCATCCACACACCCCCACCGCCAGTGGGCTGGAACCTGCAGCTGGTGCCCACTATAGCTTCATCCACACACCCATGCAGGCAGGCACCCTTTCTGGCTCCATATACACACCCACCCACATGTGCCGCACACTGCAACAAGTGTACACATACCCCTTCAGGTTCCATCTGCTCACCACATGGTGGCTGCACTCTGTGGCGGGTGCACCCACCCGTTCAGGCTCCATCCACGCACCCTCGTGGGCTGCATGCGGCATCAGGAGCACAACCCTTTCTGGTCCCATCTGCATACCCCCTGTGGGCTGAGCGCTGCGCACACCCCACCTGGCTCCATCCACACGCTCATTGGCTCCAAGCCCCTCCTGCACGCTGCTATAGGACGCGCAAGCGCTCCCACCCTTACCTGGTCCACATATACGTATTTCCCCATGTTCACTCCTCACTCACTCTCACCTCACACCCCGCATCCTGTAGCTCTGCACGATGTGGATGTGTGCTAGTAGATCAAAGAGGTTTATGCACTTCACAGTAAGTCTCGAGACCACTCTCACTCATTTCAAGCACTAGAGCACCCCCCTCCTCCCGCTAAACACTGCTGCTTCCAAGGCACCGTCCTCTGTGTTCAGGACCTGATTTCAGGGGAGTTCAGATCAAAAACCTGCTGAATATTCCACTTTCAACTGGTTTCTCGAGGTGAGCGAGGGGGACCCAGTTTAGACTAAATGTTTCTCGAGTTGACAAGTACCAAGTACTTGACGCAATGCTCTTGTTCTGTAGCCGCTTGCAGCCCACAGAGGCGGGAGCCTGAAGTGCGCGCAGTTTATATATTCACAAAACTGAGGTAGATTCTTGCAGAACTTTTCTGTTTTTTTTATAAAGTCCACCTCCGGGATATCACGGAATGAATCGGGAGGCACTAGCAGCGCAGCCCGGGTCATTTTCGAGCGGAAGCTGATGAACAGAAGCGCATTTGACAAAAAACAGGTGTTAACGTGTTTTCTGAAGGGATTTTCCCAAAACACCTTACAACCTGGCTTTTGTAAAACTTCTTCCATTTATCCGCTAAGGGCTTCTCTACACAGAATTCTGGCAGTGGCTAACACCGTATGTTGCTCTACATCCTCTCATCCAACCCAGTTGAATGTTTTAGTACAGTGCTTTATTTCACACTCCTGTCGTTTCTAAGAGATGTACATTACAAATGTTACTAATGCCCGATGCCATGGCGTACAATTTGCTGACCTCAAAAGGCTAAAAGGCCGACTAGAACGAGGTTAAAAGGCTGACTAGAAGGAGGTTAAAAGGCTGCCAATGCTTGTTTGTATATCGGCACCCTGATGGATCCTCGCCACGAATCAATCGGAGCTTCCCTGGCGACTGCTCTGAGTACATTTGTAACTAGTGGTGTCTAAGGTTCTAAATTACTCCTAAACATCAAATTTCAGGGGTTGAAAATTTCAGTAAAATGACTGATCCAGTCCTGCTCTAAAATGTGGTAATCATTGCCGCTGGCTGGGCAATCTAAGAACCAAGCATTGGCATAGCCAATAGGTCTCGCTTTTGGGACCTTATAAGTGTTTAGCCATGCAACATTTGCATAACTAAATACTTATAAGGTCCCAAAAGCGAGACCTATTGGCTATGCCAATGCTTGTTTTAAATGGGACAAATTTAAAGGGCAGACAAATGTTACATCAAGTGCAGAAAAATGGTCCTTATTATGAACATTTTGGAGAAATATTTTCTGCACTTTAAATTTCTCCCACTTAAAAAAAAATGTATTTTTGTGTTGTATATCTTACGGTGCCACATATGGCAAAAGGTAAGTCCAGTGCCACAAGTACATATGACATGGGCTCTGTCACCCATTCATATATATCCCATTCAGTCACACACATGTTCATACATCCCCACAGACCATTCACTCACCAGCTCATAATACCCATAGTCACAGCATTTTGTTCAAACCATTGTATCGGGCTCCATGGACATTAGGTTTAAAGTCAATGAAGCTGGGCTAGGGGGTGTCTCGTAACAATGCGCAAGTTACTTGGCCTTCAGTAGCTCACAACGATTTTCCCTAATCAGAAGTAGCACTCATTATAGAAAAGGTTGGGGACCCCTTGTATAGATGTGCAAGCCAGATCACCAGCTCTGGTGGGACAAACAGTGCTATGTACATTATTTCAAGCAAATGCACCATCTGATGCCCAAAGCAACTGCGAGAGGAGTACTACTTTACAGTCTATAAATAGCATTCGCAGCCAACACGTGCATTCGTAGTGTGTAGTGCTGCAAATTCACATGCCCCCTCCCGTCTCCCCGGCAGGTATTAGATGGTGACACATATACACAGAACTTTCAGCATGTTCAACAGCAAACACTAACTTAGTAGACTATATGCTCAATTCCCGCATGGCTGGAAAAAACATTACAATCTAACAAAGGAGACGTTGAACATGCGCAATACCTCGAGAAGTAGGTGAACCAACACATGACTCTGACCATAAAACTTCCTTGTGAAAAACAACTTGCAGAGTCTAGGCCCAACACTAGATGGCAGGAGTGCGCATAGCATGTGAATCTGCAGCACTGCACGTTACAAATAGATGCTTACAGGTTAAGTAACATACTCCCTATGCCACTTTACTCCTCCCTATTCTACGACACACTACTCCACTCTATACCACTCCACTGTGTGCCGCTCAAATCTTCAACACTGTACTCCACTCTACACAATACCCTCTACTCTACAGCCTTCCACTCCACTCTACGCCAGGGAAGCCATAGAGAGTACATGGGCTTTAAACTCGCCAACTCGAGTTCCCCATCACCATGATGGCTTCACTGAACCCAGAAGTATTTGGTACCAAACAACTCGTCTTAATAAACTCACACTGATGCCAGTGTTGGATTTATTGAAACACTTTAGAGGTGCCCCCTGAAAATCTACCAGTCCAGGTGTGGTCTCTGACTGCTGGCTTTAGGCAGCCTGCCACCACCAGACATGTTTTTGGACCCCTGGGTGAGAGCCCTTGCTCTCTGAGGCCAGCAACAAAGCCCATCCTGCGTGGGAGGTGTAACACCTCCTCCCCCAGGATGAGCACAATGCCCTAGAGGAAAGCTTCAAAGGCCTTGCTGCCTTTGTAATGGGGACCAGCAGCCCCCCCCCCCCCCAGTTCAACCCTCACTTTTGGCAGGAGAACCAGTGAATAGCTTAATAAAGATAGGAGGTGTGCCCCCTTCGCCAACTTCACGCCTCCGATGCTTGATCCAAAGTAAAGCTCATGTTTTAGTGCCCACCATCTTCAGGATGGTGGGAATTATCCAAGTACGGCTAGGGCTGTGCCCCCCTCCCACAGGAGAGTGGCATAATAGTGGGTGTTGACACCCTAGATAAGGAACCCACTTGTCCCTACCTGTTACATACCTGTAACACCCCTAAATCTAGTATTTAGGTAGCTCCCCCAGACCCTGAAATCAGGACTATGATGACCTATGCAGCCGGGACACCGAAGAGCCGCACCAGCACAAGAGAAAAAGGACCAGTTACTGACTCTGCGCCAGCCCTGCCGGCCTGTCTGCTGCCTTTCGCTTCTGCTACAAAAAGGCGACTCTTCCTGCAGGCCAAGTGACTTCCAAAACCCTATGAGGACTACCTGCCTTCAACAAAGACTGTAAATCACATGTGGACAGCTGCCCTGCCCAAGAGGAAAACAATTCCAAAGTTGAAGAACTCTGCTTTGAGGAACCGCAAACTCTCCTCCAGACCAACCTCTGCACCTGACGCCCACTGCCCGAGTCCAAGTGACCCACTGGTCCTGCAAAGGTTACATAATACATCTGAGCCTGAGTCCACCGTGGGCTGACCCCTGCCAGACGCCTCCTCGACGCCGGCTCAACTTGAAGTCTCTCCCTGACCGCGATCTGCCCGGTAAGAGTTTTCTGACGCCTAAGGACACCCCTGCACCTGAAGCTCCTAGGCCTTGGGGACCTCAACCATTGGTGTCCCTACGTCCAGTAGAATCTCTACTTACCTGGCTAGCTGTGGGTTTTCTGCATCCTGCCTGAGCCTGCAGCCTTTCTTCAAGGCCGATCTCCTCCATTGGTTAACATTGGGCGCCTGATGCTGTGTTGGCACTGTGCACCCGGCAGCCTCTGTGCCGCTGAATGTTTAAGTTTGGTGCTGCCTTGTGACCTCCCTTGTACTTACCCAAACTTATGGAGATCAACCCCTGACACCGCTTTACTCACCTGTGTGTAGCGCAACTTCGAGTACCCCCAGTCTCTATTGATTAAGATAAGGGCGCCCGACCTCAGATTTGACCTCTGCACCCACCGCCCCTGTCCAGCAGATGGTGCAGTCGAGGAACTGATTTGACCTCTGCCTGGCATTGACCAAAGACCCTGAAGACTGAATCTGTAAGTCGAGTACTGACCTACAAAAACTAAATTCTTGTTTTCCTCCCCTAGGTTAACATTGCAAAGCTTGAAAATTGTACACTTTTTTAGAGTATAAAGTATTTTTCCTGAAAAATGTACTTACCTTTTTGCGAACATCTTGGTCTTAAATACATCTTTAAAGAAGCTCATTTTTCTAAAATTGGTTAGATTTTCCTTTTCGAGTCATGTGTCATTTATTAGTCACTGTGTGTATAACAAATGCCTTACACTCCTCTGTGTTAGGCCTAAGGCTGCTCGCCCACACTACCACTAATAGAGCACTTTGGGTTTACATTGAGCCCTGTACACTTCTGGGGGAATCTCTGGACTCTTTGCATGGTATAACCACTTAGATGTATACCATATGCAGAACCAGCTTCCTACACATGCTGAACAGCAGCCATGCTGGTGTGCAACATGGCTGAAACATATTGGCAAATCCAAAAGCTCTTGCATAGGCGAGACCTATTGGCTTTGCCAAAGCTTGTTCTATGGAAAGAGGTGTGTACCAACACACATAGGTGATGGTTGATTGCTTTGACCGAATTTGTAATGTATTATTTGACAAACTGGAAGTCTGTTCCACAGGAAGGTGTAGCAATTGACAATATGTGGTTTTATTTTTGGTTTTTACATTTCTCTTATTATGAGCAGAATTTGAAATCGTTGGGGATAACACCTCACAAAGATAATATTTTTAATGATTGAATGCGGTATAGTGGGTTTTACCATGTTCAGGTTGTTTCGTATGGACTGAAGAAGTAACATTAGTAAAAATAGTATTCAGTGGAGTCAGATATATATATATATACACATATATATATATATATATATATATATATATATATATATATATATATATATATATATATATATATATATATATATATATATATATATTTTCATCGTGTCTTTTCAGGTTGAGGAACATGAAGCAGAGAGAGAAGAATTTGTGGAGTCCGAACCGGTTGAGGAAAGTTGTGGGAGTAGTGTGCCACAGGTACAGTTTAAATATATATTAAAGTTTGTAAAAAAGTATATTAAAAGGAAAAAGGAAAGGGATAGTGGGACATTTCCAAATTATGTCATAAACAACTATGATTCTGATGCATAGTTCAGTGCTAGAAAACAAGTGAAAACAGCTATTAGGGGCTACTATTTTTGTCAAAGTCTGGAATGTGGTTAGGACACAGTAAAAAATTGGAAGATTGCTTGCCATACTGTCATCTGAAAGACAGCAATGGATGAGTTTTACAGTGTTTAAACAGATGCAGAGTTAGTTTGTTTTCTTAGTATGAGTTGCGGTAAATATATATTTTAGCCTTTGTTGGATGCATGCTCACACTGCAGAACCTGTCATTCATTGCCTGTGCAAAATAAATAGATAAAATTACAGTGTCACATTGGAACTTCTGTACACAGTGGATCTGTAAATCGCTTTTGTTGATGCTTGTTATTCTGGTGTTGGGCAGGTTCAGAATTTTCTGCAATGTTCTTCTTTTGACAGCATGATTAGTGTTTTTCCAAAAGCTGAAATGGGAGTCATTATGTTTTGCATTGTGAATCTTTTCTGGATTCACATGCTGTGCATTAATCCACCATCTAATGGTTTGGTCCGGAATTCTCGCTAAAAACTTTGTCCTTCTACTCTTTTAGTTTTTTTGTTGTTAGTGGGTATCGACCGACCTCCATTTTGTTGGTGGTTGTCAACGGCTCTCCACTTGTGACTTTGTCGTGCTTCCTCCGGAAGCTCCCATTTTTGTATTCAGATTCTTATTTTCCGCATTTGTAGATGGAGGCTCTCTAACAATTGGGAAAAAAAGAAGGTACCAGAGGAGTTTTGTGAGGGGGACATGTATTCTCATCGACGGTTCTGGAGAATGCATGTGCTGGCCGGCTCCCTGTACGTGGTGATGGAGAAGACACCATTTCAGTTTTGCAAAACTGGCACCATAAGTTTGCTCAAAAGGATCAACACCCAGTCTGCAAATTCTGCCTGCTGGTAGATCACCAAAGTGAGGATTGCAGCGCCTGTTCAGTATTCACCCTGAAGACTTTGAGGGTAAGACAGCAGCAGAAAACACCCCACCATAACATGCAGGGCCAACATCCCACCCCGAATCTACCAGACTTGGGCCTCTCAAGCGTCTAGAGGAGAACATCGCAGTAGGACTAGAAGGAGATACGGTGGCCGACATCCAGATCGTGGACGTCGACACACAAGGGCGCAAGAAGACTTCTGGAACCAAGGTAAAAGAACCATCGTCCTTGAAGAGCTTACCTGACTCGTGAAAATCTTACTCTAAATCCTCGAAGGCAACATCGGTGTCGAAGCATTCAATGGCCGCAGGCTTGACCAGAGAGAAATGTATCATCGGATCCTTCGAACAGGACACTACTGCAGTAAATACCCCCAAAAAATCGAAGATGTCGAACGATGGTCGGGGAAAAGCCGCATCGTCGTTGAAACAGGAGCGGTCTAGAGTAGAACTACACTGTTTGCCGAACATGTTGTCTTCTAAGGACTCTTCGTCATCGAACAGAAGCCTGACAATGTCGACATCGAAAAGGTGGTCGAGATAGAGAGAAAAAAGAGATGACTCGAGGCTGAAGTGGAGATTCTACAGAAGAAGGCAAACTTAGACAAAAGTCTAAAACAATTTCATGTCCCAACGAAGTCTTCGACATCGAAGGATCAAGGGGACCAAAGTCTTGAGGAAATAGAGCAACCTTTAACTCCTGAACCTCAAGAAGAGCTGGTAGAAGAAATATTCTATGAAGATGAGGAGGAACAGATCTACCAGGGTTCTGAAGCTTCAGAATACCAGGAGACACAATGGCAGAATCTCAAAACAGATTCACCTGAAGAAGGTGTAGACACTTATACTTCAAGGAAATCACCACCATCTGACGATATTGGTGTTGAAAACCAAGTAAAAACGGGGTTCACTTAGAGTAGGGGAAACCACAATCATGTTTTCTATTAGAGAAACTTGCAGTGGAGTGTGGTTGATGAAACTCTGAATCAGTTGAAAAAGGATAACGAAACAGCAAAGTCAACGGGGGTTCTGCAGTTCAGAGGCAATACGCTTAGGGGATCAGTACCCTCAAAAAGACCCACAGGAAGGGACTCATCCCATTGTGGAACATCCCAACAGAAATACCAACCGACGTATCAGGAATGTAGTCAAGCCAACAGCAACAACATTGGTGGTACCAGCAGGGAAGACTGTCCTTTCGAGGACACCCACGCGGGAGAGGACATCCAGAAAGGGGGGGGGGAGTACCCCCGCAAATAAGAGACTTATCAAGGATCACAAAGGACACTCTAAAAACACCCAGGAGTGCAGTAACAGGACAACAAACAGACAAGAGTGCAGAAATAGAATATCAAGAACGTCTACATTCAACAACAGTAGGAGGCAGAATCAAGAACATCTTTCAGGAGTAGAGGAAGATCACTTCAGACAAATTGGTTTTAAACATAATACAATACAGATATTGCATAGAATTAGACAAGACACTTCCATGCAAGGGACCAAGGAGAAAGGTACATCCAAAGGAGGAAACATCCCGTCTACTCAAGGAAGTAGAGGAAATGTTGCCAAAGGATGGTATAGAATTAGTGCCAAACATAGCAATAAAGCATGGAAACTAATCAACATATTTCCTCATTCCAAAGGTAGATGAGACACTACTACTAATTCTAGACTTTAGGCTTTTAAACAAATGTCTAAAAGAAAAAGGTTCAAAATGATAACCCTTCAAGTGGTAATAATGAAACATGAAGTAGGGGATTACATGGCAACAATAAACTTATCCCGTTCCCTGCGTGCTTCGGCCAACGGCCGTCGTGAGCTCTACTTGGCTAGTGCTGCGCATGTCCGTTGGCCGACGCGGCCCCGCCCACTCATTAAAAGTCACGCACTACGGCGGAGTTTGCGCTGTGGTTAACGGGTTAAAGGACGCTTATTCACACATTCCCATGAATGACCACAGGCCACAAAAAAGTCCTCAAATTTGTGGTAGACCAAGGACACTACCAGATCAAGGTGCAGCCATTCTGAATAAAATCAGCACTAAGATTATTCACAAAGTGTCTAGCTGCAGTACCAAGGCAAGGCATACACATTTATCCATGCCTATACAACTGACTGGTAAGGGCAAACTCACACACAAAATGCAAAAATCACATTCAGCAAGTAATAAGAACTCTATACCAGCTAGGATTCTCAATACACAAGGAGAAGTCATCTCCCGAACCAGAACAAGAGAACATTTTCTTGGGGGCCAGGATAAATTCAATTCAAGGGAAAAGTATTCCCCAGCAAAGAAGAGAACAGTAGCACTATTGAAGGAAATAACAGCAGTACCAGAAGGGGCAAGCTATGACAGTGAGGACGTTAGGCAAGCTACTAGGAGTGATGGCTTCCTGCATTCCTTTGATACCAAACACAAGCCTCCACATGAGACGATTTCAGGAATGGCTACAAATTCAATGGTCACAGGCAACAGGGAGTTGGGAAGACCAAGGGTTTTTCACGCAAAGGATAGAGGAGGAGATAGTGAGGTGGAACTTATCACATGTAACACATGGAAGAATATTTACATAACCAAGTCCAACTGTAACCATAACAACCGATGCCTAACAGCTGGGTTGGGGAGCACACATGAACAATCTCAAGGGAAGGGGAACCTGTAAAGAGCAGGATGCAGTACAACACATCAGCATCCTGAAACTAAAGACAGTATTCCTAGCCTTAAAGGCCTTTCAAAAAGAGCTTTGGGGGAAAACAATATTGATCCAAACGGATAACACAACCACCATGTTTCACATAAACAGAGTGGGTCACAGCCTCTACCTCTGTCAAGATTAGTTCAAGAGCTGTGAAACAGGGCTATTCAAAAGAAGATGGAGATCCTAGCAGTCCATCTACCAGGAAAGGACAGTGTCGAAGTATACAGACTGAGCAGACCACCTTCATGGTCGCACAAATGGGAACTGAACCAAACAGGATCTTTCAGAAATGGGGAACACTAGAAATAGATCTGTTTGAATATCACAAACCGCCAATGCTTTGCCTCCAGACATTATCACCAGTCCATAGGGAATGCACCGTAAGTAGATTGGTTAGGGAAATTTGCTTACGCTTTTTCCCCCAATATCACTACTTCAAAGAGTTATCAGCAAACTCAGGATCAGCGTGTGAGCCTGATACTAATTGCACCACAGTGGATGAGATAAACCTGGTTCTCAGAACTAATTGCACTATCTCAGGGGAATAATCACAAATTACCAATCGGGCAAGATCTGTTGTCAATGCAAGAAGGAAGGGTGCTTCACCCAGAGTCTTTAAGCCTGCCAGCATGGCTCCTGAAGATTTAGAATTTGTACACCTAGAATTACCAGAGAATACAATGGCTGTCTTAAGATAGGCAAGAAAACCAACAGATATAAAGTGTTATTTAGATATATGGAAATTCTGGGGTCTTGAGGAAGGATTATTAAAGAAGAACACAAGAGATAAGACATTACTAAAGTACTTAACACATAGACTGTAAGCTGAATTTGTAAAGGTTCATTTAGCAGCAGTAGTGGTGTACACAAGGGGCCACATTGAGAGAAGTTTCTTCACAGCACCAGTCATTAAGCGGTTCCTAGAAGAAGCAAAGAGAATTGCACTGCCAGAAAAGGTACCCACTTGGAATTTACATATGGTGCTCACACAATTGATGAAGGCACCATTCGAAACTTTACATAAGGTTACATTACCAATGCTCATACCAAAGACTGCCTTTTTAGTGGCCATAACATCACCATGCAGATTTAGTGAATTACAAGCGCTCACCTTACAAGAGCCTTATTTTCAAGTACAAAAAGGACATAATTGTCATGAGTACCAACACACAGTTAATTCCAAAGGTTCTCTCACAGTTGCCATAAATCAAAGTATACAGATACCAATTTTCTTTCAGAAACCAAAGACGCACACAGAGAGGACATTGCGTACTTTGTATACAAGACGTGCAGTAATGTATTACATCGAAAAAGCAAAGGCAGGCAGAAAGATGAAACAGCTCTTTGTTTAATTTGCAAATAGTTTTCCTCTGAAAATCAGTTACCAAGAAGACAATTGCAAGATCGATAGCACAAACTATTCAGTTGTGACGCAAGAATGCAAGAGAGACATTACAAAACACGCCTGGGGCACATTCAACAAGAAAGAAAAGAGCAACCGTTTTCTTCCTAGCCAATACTCCATTGCAAGACATTTGTATGGCGGCAACATGGTCATCAGTGTACACGTTCGCAAGACACTATTGTGTAGATATTCAGATGAACAAGGAAGTACAACTAGAACAAAAGGTCTTAAAACATCTATTTTCAAATCTGTTCTCATCTTCAACCCAACCACCACTGTGGTAACAAACTGATACCAAATCTGTGCACAGCATGTGAATTCAGAAAAGATTCACGCTGCAAAAAGTATTGTTTCTTTCCTGTCAGTGTAGTTTTTCAGCTTGAAGAACTTTCTGTATTGACAAGCCAACCCTCCCACCTCTGCCAAGAAGATGAATGGAGGGAACAGCATTTTAAAAAAAACCAAAAAAAAGAATCTGAAGATGGGGACCAATGATGGGAGCTTCTGTAGGAAGCACGAGGTTGTCACAAGGAAACACCAAATGAAGGTCCGTTGACGCCCACCTACAACAAAAAAACTAAAATAGTAGAAGGACAAAATGTTTTAGGGAGGATTCCGGACCCAACCACTTGATCGAGGAATAATACACAGCATGTGAACCAATACATTTCTTCAAGCAAATGGGATAGTTGAATTGAAGAAAAGCAAAAGCAGTACATTTTGAGAAAAAAAATAACATTTAATATTTGTTTTACAGGTATATGAAACCCACACTGTCGTAGAAGAAGCGATTGAGCCTTTGGCAGTTGAGGCAGTTTGTAATAATGTGCCCCAGGTAATATGTGTAATTTTGCTGTCCTGAAGTTCAATAATGCATTTCTTATTTTTGAATTATTGAGCATGCAAGAGAAGCTGTCGCGGTGGACAGAGTAGAGAAATGCATAGAATAGAAACAAAATGGGGTTTTTTTCTCAGGGTTAACTCTGATTGCCTGAGTGATATAAACAAACTATGTACTTTTAATGTTTTCTTTGAAATTTCTTAGGAAGAATGGCAACATGAAAAATTCTCCTGTAGGGGATCCTCCTCAAAGTCATACGCACCAAATTGTCCCAGCCTACATGCAGGATCCTAGAGTATTTAAAAAAATATTCATATATTTTCTCTAGAAAAACATCCTTTAAATGATGAAACACAAATCTTTGCAACCTAATAAAAGTCTAAAATTTCATATATTTCGATTTAAAAAAAATTATAATCCAATTATAGCTAAAAAAGTCATAAATTCAGTAAAAGTAGCTAGAAAAGTATTTCCCAAACCTTTATAATCGGAAATAAAAGGAAAAGCAGTGCAATTGTGGCAGATAGGCTGCCATAGAGGAGTCATCATGGCCCAAAGCAGACAGTCAAGTCAGTTCTTTTTCTAGCTCCTGATAACACGATCCTGGAGCACTGAGCTCTGCCTTTTTTGATATTGGAAATGTTTCCAAAACTTTAACTATTGGTTTCACTCTGTCTTTTGAGGCTAGGAGTGTTTTCAGCAGTTTCCTGACAGTAAAGTAATTATTTGTCTCACAAAATGCCTTAGCCTTTTTGTGAGAAAGTGCCTCTTTTTGCATGTTTAGTCCCTAATTTTTGCCTGGTTTTTATGTGGTTTCAGTTGTAATGCACAGGGTCCCTGCCAACCAGGCCCCCTGTGCCAGTGCTTCTTTCCTAAAAACATATCAACAATTGGTACTTCTGTCCTCTATAAATCCCTAGTAAGTGGTGCCCTGGGTAAATAGGGTCTGGGAGCTGAAGAGGGCCCCCTGGGGCTCCGCCCACTGAGACTGTGCCCCTGCCCGACATGGCTGCCTGCCTTGGTGCCATGCCAGCCAGCACTGCCTGAAGGTATAGGTAAGTCACCCCTCTAGCCGGCCTTAGAGCCCTAAGGTAGGATGCACTATACCACAGGTGATGGCAGATCTGCATGAGCAGATCATCTCCTACAACATTGGGGTCCATTCCGTAATATTGTAAGTGCCAGGGAAGCCATAGAGAGTACATGGGCTGGAAACTCGACGACTCGAGGTCCACAGCACCATGATGGCTTCACTGAACACAGGAGTGTTTGGTATCAAACTACTCCTTTCAATAAATCCACACTAATGCCAGTGTGGTTATTGTACTATGTACCCAGAGGGCACCTCAGAGGTGCCCCCTGAAAACCTACCAACCCTGGTATGGTCTCTGACCGGCTGTAGGCAGCCTGCCACCACCAGACATGTTTCTGGACCCCTGGGTGGACAGCCCCTGCTCTCTGGGGCCAGAAACAATGCACTTCCTGGGCAGAGGTGTCAAACCTCCTCCCCCCAGGATGGGCCAATTCTCAAAGGGGGAAGCTTTAAAGGTCTGACACTTTCATAATGTGACCCCCATCATCTGCTGTTAGCAGCAGATGTCAGACCCCGGTTTATACCCCCACTTTGGGTAGGCAAACCTGCAGGAAAACTTATAAGAATAGGAGGTGTGCCCACCTCTGCCAACTCCACCCCTTAGGTGGAGGAGGCTAGTTGAAGCACAACTTTCAGTCCCTGCCATCTTGAAGATGGGGAGACCCCTCCCTATCATGGCTAGGTCCATGCCCCCTCCCACAGGAGGGTGGTATGATAGAGGTGTATTCAATTCAGGTATGGTGCCTATTGGCCCTACTTGCCACACCCCCTTAAATTTAGTGTTTAGATTTCTCCCCCAGACCTAGAAACTAGATCTGTGATGACCTAACAAGAAAAAAGACATTCCTGTAGAGAAAACTGAAGATGACGATTCCCTTTGCCCCAGCACTACCGGCTTGTCTCCAGGTTTGGCAATCCTATTACCTGTTTTGCAGCCAGCGACCTCTGGAAACCTTGGGAGGACTGCTGCCTTCTAAAAAAAAACTCTAATATCCTGTGGACAGTGGACCTGTACAGAAGAAACCTACTCCAAGGACCCCGGATCAAGGCAGATCCGCATCTCCTGCCCACTCTGCACCTGACGCCCACGGTCCGAGTCTGAGTGGCTCACCTGTGCAGTCACACCAGTGATTCTGACCTTGAGTCCAGCATTGGCTGATTGCTCCTGATCTTCACGGCGACGACTGCAGTGTGAATCCAGAGGCCCCGCCTGACTGCAACCGGCTCTGCTAAGAAGATTCTGACGTCAAGAGGCACTCCTGCCCCCAAATCTCCCGAGCCTTGGTGAGCTGAACTGACGGTGCCCCTACTACCCCCTACATCTCTACTTACCTCTGCTGTTGTTAGTCTCCCTCCTGCAACCTCCGTTGCCACGCCTGCAGCCTGTCTGCCAAAAGAAGAAACCCCATTGAAAAGCATTGGGTGGCCGACGCTGATTTTGCACCCTGCACCCGGCTGCCCCTGTACTGCGAGTGGCGTACGTTGGGTGCTACTTTGTGACCTCCCCCCCGTGCTTGTCCTAACCCCCAAAGCTTGGCCCCTGATACCGATCCACTTACCTGCAAGTACTGTGGCTCCAGCCTCCCCCAGTTTCCATCGAAGAGCATTGGGCTGAACTCCAATTTTGACCTCTGCAATCAGCTGCCGCTGTGCTGCTGGTGGTGCAGTTTTGGTACTCGCTTGAACCTTGCCCCCTGCCGACCTTTGGTCCCGAAGACTGGAATTGTAAGTGTATTACTTACCTGTTTAACTGTGATATTATTTTCCCCTTAGGATACTATTGAACTGTACTGAAAACTTTCCATGTGTCGAAATATTTTTGTTTAAACATTTATTGACCTGATTGCAAAGATCTTGGTTTTAAAATAAAATGCAAACAAAGTAGATTTTTCTAAAATGTATCTGGATCTCCTTCTTGAGTCTTGTGTCTATTATTGGTTATAGTTGTGCAATAAATGTCTTACACTCCTCTGTGTTAGGCCTAAGGCTGTTCGCCCACACTACCATTAATAGAGCAGTTTGATTTTTACATTGAGCCCTGTACAGTTTTGGGGAACCCTTGGACTCTGTGCACAGTATAACCACCTTGTGACAATACCATATGCAGAGCCAGCTTCCTACATTTTTTGTCAAATTCCTTTCTTGTCTCAAGAAGACAGCCCAGTCAGATCCTTATATTCTCTGTTTCGTATACCTGCTCGACGATTAACAACCTGAAGACTGTTGCCACTGTCAGAAGGTGTCCAGGAAGCCTTTGAAGGAAAGTCAGAAGTTCATGTTTCATGACCTGCAGGAATGACTGCAGAAAGGTTATAGAGGTGAGGGACAGGGAAGTTTTCAACTATAGCTCTTTCTTCACTTTCCTGGGACTCCCTGATGGGCAGACCAACAGAGCAGTATCCTCTTAAAAAAAGTGTTACTCTCGCTCAATGTTGTTGTCCATGGCACCAAAGATTGATTAGATAGCAACATGCACGCCTTCGAAGGCTGAAATGCCATCAAAGTGTTTGACTTTGAAGCATCATTCAGCGGTAAGGCACTCGTAGAAGATATCTGGATGTTCAATGACAATGGCTCATTCAACATTGAGACACAGATTGACGTTGAGGTCCATTTGCTGTCAAGACCACCATCAAGAACTTTGTTCCTTTGCCTTTCAGGATCAACTTCAAGACATAAGAAAAAGTCATTGACTTTGAATAGATGAATGCAGATTTCTGCTGAATGGGTGCAGCAATTGAAGAGCAAGCTTCTAAACACCTCTGACTCAGAGAACCCCAGGGCTCGCTTGTGGAAAGCATAAATCCCCTTTGACAAGTCGTTTAAGACACTCTCTTTCTGGACTCTGGAGGCATTCTGGAAGAAGACCCCAATGTCCTATTTTGCCTCGCTCTTGTGGAATATTTAAAGTCTCCTATTCATCTGTTTGGGGTTATTTCACTACCCTGTTAGATGCTCCTCCTTCTCGTGTCTCACTTACAGACAACATATTCACCTGTAATGAGATTCTTGTTAGAGGAGTGGCTAAACTAAATATATTGATGACAGTTCCTCCTGTAACCACATTGGTTATTTTTGATACCCTTTGTAGGAAGCTGGCTCTTTATATAGTATACCACATAGAGGTATTGTAGGAAACTGACTCCGTATATTGTATGCTACTAGGTGGTTATACCCTGTCCAGGGCTTCCTAGAAGTGTACAGGGCTCAATGTAAAACCCCAAATGCTCTATTAGTGGTAGTGTGGGTAAGCAGCCTTAGGTCTAACACAGAGGAGTGTAAGACATTTATTGACTAATAATGGACACATGCCTCTAAAAGGAGATGCACACCAATTTTATAAAAATAAGCTTTATTCGTATTTTATTTTAAAAAGCCAAGAACCCCGCAATAAGGATTGCAGGAGTCCCCTCATCTTCAAGATGGAGGGGACTGAAAAGTGTGCTTAAATTTGCCTCCTTCACCTGAGGGGTGGAGTTGGCAAAGGTGGGCACACCTCCTAGTCGTTCTAAGTTTTACCGCCCAAAGTGGGGGTGTAGACCGGGGCTGCTAGCCGCAGAAGCTGCGGGTCATGTTACAAAGGCGGCATGCCTTTGAAGCTGCCCCTTTTAGCACTGGCACACCCTGGGGAGGAGGTGTAACACCTCTGCCCAGAATGTGCATTGTTTCTGGTCCCAGGGAGCAGAGGCTTCCCACCCAGAGGTCCAGAAACATGTCTTTGAGTGGCAGGCTGCCTAAAGACAGTCATTGCCCACACCATGGTTGGGTCGGTAGGTTTTCAGGTGGCACCTCTGAGGTGCCATCTGAGTACATGTTACAATAAATCCCACACTGACATCAGTGTAGGTTTATTGTGAGGAGTAGTAGTTTGGTACCAAACACTCCTGTGTTCAGTGAAGCCATCATGGTGCTGTGGAACTCGAGTTGTAGAGTTTAAGGAATAGATCCCAATATTGTAGGGGCATATCTGCTCATGCAGATGTGCCCACACCTGGGATATAGTGCACCTTGTCTTAGGGCTTGTAAAGGGGTGACTTACCTATATCTTAGGCAGTACTAGCGGGCATGGCACACAGGTAGTGTGCTATGTTGACTTGGTCATTTTGTCTGCACCTGGCCATGCATGCTGCAGTGGCAGTCTACGTGGCCTAGATGAGGAGTCCCTAGGGGACCCTCTTCCATCCCAATGACCTTGGTTCCAGGAACCTTTTACTATGGACTTACAGGGGGCCTGAAGGGCCAATTGGGGAATCGTTTTCAAGGAAGAAGCACTGGCACAGGGGACCTGATGTGCACTACAATCGAAACCACTTCAATTCCATACTATACCCGAACCAGACTCCGGGCAGTGGGTGCTATCCAATCCCCTACATGATTGAGATACAAGAGGGAGGAGGGAACTTTTTTCCATACGGTATGGGGGTGCTCCGCATTGCAGCCCTTCTGGCGGGGAGTGTCCTCATGCCTTAGTAATACACTATCATGGGAACTTCCCTATGATCCACGACTCTTCCTCTTACACAGCACCGACGAGATAGGGGGCAACAGGCCCTCACTATTGGTAAACGCGACATTGTACAGCTATGGAAGGGGACCCCCCCCGACCTTGGGCAAATGGAAGTTGGAGCTAGATAGGTGTATGGGTGCGGAAATTGCAGTATTTATGGGACGTGGCTGTCCCCAAAAACACCGCAAGATATGGGCCCGCTGGGCAGTGTACCGTGGGTTTGAGCTCCCCCGTTACCAACAATGGACCCCTAGCTGTGTTCATTGCATAGGTATTTCTCCTAGATGTATCACCTTTCCGCATTGGACTCTTGAACTGTCTGGATATTGTTTTACTGTGTTTCCTGCTCGTTGGCAGGATTCCAAAAGATTTTTTTTTTTTAAAGTAAGTGTTCCTGCGTATCCATGCTCTTTTACAGGTACATGCAGGGCTTTTGCCCAGACCTCACCGGAATAACCTAATAAAATTTGTTTAATAAAAAAAAAAAAAACACTTCAATACCTGCCCAAAAGTGGGGGATATCCATGTCAAAAGAGGCACTTTCTCACAGGTATGCTGGGTAAAGAGTCCAGGTAATCCCTTATGAATGGACAGGGGCTTGCTCTAGCAAATCCAAGGTGTTCTTTCTAGGGTAGTGTGATCAGGTAACCTTAGGCTTATCAGTCAGAGACGAGTGTTTGAGATTTGTTGCACACACACAGTCAATGAATGATGCACCCACTCAAAAAGGAGATCTACATCAATTTAGAAAAATAACAGTTATTTTTATGTATATTTTGAACTCTAGAACTTCGTAAAGAGGTAAGTACTTTTTTAAATAGACTTTTTACAGTTTTAACAATGTTAACCAACAGTGCGTTTTTGCACATAATGCTTTCCTATGGGATAAAGAACATTCACTGTATGCATATTCTTGCAATACTTTTCTGCGGGACCCCTTTCGGTCATGTGGTGATAGAGGTACAAGGACCAAAGTTCCACCAGCAGATTAGTCTTATATGCCCTGGTGAGTCAGGGTTTAGAGGTGCTGGATGGGTTGGCAGCCTTGTGCGCAACACGGTTGAAAGGAAGGGAGGCCACTTGGAAATAGCTTGCTAAGGGGGGCTTGGGGACAAGTCCAGGAGCTTCCAACGGAGGGGGCTCAGGTTGTGAGGGTCCTGGGAACATGGGAGATCAGTGGGTTTCCTTACGCCCAGGCCAGGCGGTTCTCGTGCAGAGGATTTGTAGTTGGCTGGCTCTTGTGCATCAAGGCGCTCGCTGTGGTCTGTCAGGATCAGCAAGAGGGACATGGACAGGAGAGCTGGGCCACTCTCAGTGCTGGCCTCCATGGTGGTGATGTCCCTTGTTGGCTGTTTTCCGCTGATCATAACAGTAAGCGATTATTCGATCTGTTCACTTTCTGAATTTGGATGCTCCCTCTACTCTGCCCTCGTAATTTAATGCTCAACACTTAGTCATCGCAATTTGCCCGTTATACCTTTTACAGGACACCTGTTTTTAGTTACCATTTTGTTTTCTGGTCCCACTGCTTGTTAGTTTTGGCAGCGTTGATTTACATGACTTAGTTACTCTTAGCTAGTCTCTCCTCTCTTCTCTTGCTATGGTCCGTCCATGTCAAAGCACATCTGTCTACATGTATACAGTCAGTTTTTAAGATAGAGAATTATGCCTGGTCGCTGCAATCGCCCTTCCCCGGCTTTTGGAAAAATTGATCTGCTTTGGCTCAACAAATCCTTGGCAGATGCTCGGCTCCCTCTCCCGCAAGATCTTGAGGGGAGGTTGTCTGGGTTTAACAAGTGGATTTCGATCTCTCTGGTGGTTCTAGCCTCTCAATGTCCACCCAGGCTTGCCAGAGAGTCGCCCACCAAACCCTGGTTTTCACCGGAGCTTAAATCCCTGAAACATGAGTGCAAGAAATTGGAGCGGGTGTGGCGCTCAGGCAACTACTGTCCTTTGGCGAAGCATGCACATAGGATCAAACAAAAGAGTTATTACGCTGCTATTTCCTTTACTACTCACTTCGGATCGATCAGGCAAAAAACAACTCAAAAGAAATCTTTTCGTTAGTCCAAAGTTTTTTGTCTCCCAAAGCTGAGACTTGCGTGCAGCCAACCTCAGAGGCTTGGTGTAATGCCCTATCCAATTTATTTGGGATAAGATCTGTAAGATTCAGGTGGCTTTTTCTTCCTGCCTAAACAGCCCTATGGCCTCTGTGCCTTCTGCTCTGCTGCCATCTGAGCCTTCCCATGCTTTGATCGCGTTTTTCCTTGTGGATTTGACCGGCACTCTTAAAATTCTCAGAGGTCTGAAATCAGGCTCGCCTTCTGACCCCTGTGGGGCCAGATTGCTGGCTTCGGCTGCCGAGATCATTATCCCTGAGGTTAATATGATCATTAACACGTCTCTCCGGGAAGCCCTTGTCCCGGAGGGTTGGAAGCAGGCGAAAATTCTCTCTCTGCTGAAAAAGCCCTCACTGGATCCTGCAATTCTTCGTAACTATCGTCCTAATTCCCTTTTGCCCAGTCTGACTAAGGTGTGTGAGAAGGTCGTGACCAGCCAACTCACCGAGTTTGTCGAGGGCGCAGGCTTATTGCACCCGGCCCAGTCAGGGTTTCGTGCATCTTACAGCACGGAGTCTGCGTTGGTTGAGGTCTCCGAGGCGATTCAGGAGTGTCTGGATGCTGGCAGGAGGGCAGCATTGATTATGCTGGACCTCTCGGCGGCATTCGACACGGTGCCCCACGCCCTGCTTCTTGCTCGGCTCTCTGCGATCTGCATTTCTGGCACCGCTTGGGGCTGGCTCCAATCCTTCCTGGAGGGTAGGACACAGCAGGTCTGGCTGCCGCCGTTCTCATCGACACCTCTTCCAGTGACTACGGGTGTTCCATAGGGGACTTCCCTTAGCCCACTCCTTTTTAACATCTATGTCACCCCTCTGATTTATTTGGCAACGGGGTTAGGGGCTAGGGTGATGGCTTATGCGGGTGACACCCAACTCCTTTTCACTTTGGGCAGGGAAGATGACGCAGTCTCTTCTGTCCAACATTGTTTGTCCTCAGTGTTTCACTGGCTCGCCACAGCGCAGCTTAAGTGTAACGAGGAAAAATCAGAGATTCTTCTGTATGGTAAATACCCGGATAACTTTAGAGAGGTGCTGTGGCCGTCTGGTTTTCCCCTATCTACTTCTAAGGGCAACTCTGCTAAGAATCTGGGGGTGTGGTTCGAGGACAACCTACTATTCTCCACCCAGATCAAGAGGCTGGCAGGCACCTGCTTTGCAATGCTGAAAATGTTGAGGAAGTTTCTTCTTCTCCTCCCTAGATCTGCAAAGAAAACGGTTGTCTGCGCTTTGATTCTCTCGCCTAGATTATGCCAATACGCTGTACATTGGTACTCCGGGCTATCTTCTAAATAAGCTTCAAGTCGTGCATAATTCGGCCGCCAGGCTTCTGCTGGATCTTTCCAGCAGAAGCAGCGTGCGTTTCCACCTGCGAACATTGCACTGGCTTCCTGTTGAGGCGCGGGTCAAATTTAAAATTCTCACCATTGCTCACAGTGCACTCTATGGCCGTGGGCCCATTTATCTACAGAAGAGATTTTCCTTCTATGTCCCGGATCGTCAATTTTGGTCTTCCTCACAACTTCTGGCCCGGACCCCACGGTTCACTCGCCAGAGGCTGGGAGGGAGTTCCCTGGCCTTAAAGGCTGCATGGGCTTGGAATGCCCTGCCGCTAGCTTTACGCAGTATTCACGATTCTGTGGACTTTAAGAGAAAGCTGAAATCCTTTCTCTTTTAGTTTGTTTTTTAGAGATTCACGACTCTTTCCTGATCGCGCCGGGATACTCCTTGGAGTAGCTGTGCGCGTTATAAAAGCAAATAACAATGCCTACTGACTTTTTTATTACAGATTCTGTATGGTTAGCTCTCATTTGTCTACTTTTTTGTTTTGTGTACATTGCGCTGAAATATTTTCATTCATCACCCAGATCCAGCCATATATCTATCTCAAACTGTCTCCATACCGCCTCTCCCTGTGAATATTCTTAGGCTTGTATATTAGTCTACCTAAGCCTTCCATCAGCCTACGTATTACTAGGCCCCTGGCCTCTCCAGCACTGCCCTGAACACTATGCTCTAAGAGACTATTCTTAAGGTATGTGAGTTTGGGCAGACCCCCCCCCTTGATTCGTCTACAACTGCTTTTTTCTGTGTCTACTAGTTTCTTCAGATCCATTGAGGTTGTTTTTATCTGTCTCCATCAGGCCCCTTTTAGGAACGCTATACCTCTGGTAGGTTCCCTCTGATTTGCGTTTTATCCTGCAGTACCTATATCCATCACTCAAATTACTTTCATATTTCACTATACTAATTCAATACTATTCCTTTAATGGGTTCTGGAGTAGAGTGCTACTCGCCAAACAAAAGCGCTTCAACAACCCATTAGGGGTAACAAGCGCTATATAAATGCAAACCATTTCCCTCTTCTATCCCTCCGCAGTCCTTCTCAATCCGAATAACTGATTAATGTCCACCACTCAAATTACTTTCATATTTCACTATACTAATTCACCACTAATCCTTATGGGTTCCGGAGTAGCGTGCTACTCGCCAAGAAAGTGCTTCAATACCCCATTAGGGGTAACAAGCGCTATATAAATTCAAACCTTTTTTCACTTTTCTATCCCTTCGCTATCCTTCTGAATCCAAATAACTGACTAACCTATCCACTACTCAAATTACTTTTATTTCACTATAGTAATTCACCACTAATCCATATGGGTTCCGGAGTAGCGTGCTACTCGCCGAAAAACGATTTAACACCCCATCAGGGGTAACAAGCGCTATATAAATGCTAACCTTTTTCCCTCTTCATTCTCTCCGCTATCCTTCTGAATCCAAATAACTGGCTAACCTATACACCACTCAAATTACTTTCATATTTCACTATACTAACTCAACACTAATCCTTTAGGGGTTCTGGAGTAGCTTGCTACTCGCCGAAAAAACGCTTCAACGCCTCGTCAGGGGTAGTAAGCGCTATATAAATGCAATTACATTACAATTCAATCTATATTGAGCTTTCCCACTAGTACAGGTAAGTACCTAGTCTACTAAATCTTTACTCTGTATTGCACCTATGATTAATCGCAGATGCCGTGGGTTCATGGTCACCTATTGGTGGCACGATCTACATGTCTCCCACAACCTTTGTTCACTTGATGTTCATTCATTTTTTATCTCCTTGGGTTTGGCATTTGGCAATATCTTTGCGATTTTGGTGCCGTTTGATAACCCCATTTTTTACACTAAGGACCACTGGTGATAGTGGTTTTCTTTCCTTTTTCTTTACTTGATCCACCCGGTACTCTTTCTACTTAGAAATTAAGCACTCTATTCCCATGCAGCTTTCTACACTTCCCCCATGCTTTACCTATTTAGCATTTGTTTATATCTTCAGCCAAGAAACCTCCGTCAAAACTGAATCTTTTATTTGCAGTATTCGTCCACTGCTGATACCAAGACTCCCTGGTCCGCCTATGTTTTTAGCGACCCGAGGAAGGTGCGACCTCATCTGTGGGTCATCACCGAAACGTGCGTTTGCGCACACTGTGCATACCACCAAGATAGAACCGCTATATATTACATCTGCTGCATCAACAAACCAAAAAGGGATTAAAAAGTTCATCTGTTTAGGACACTTATTTCATTCAGTCTTACCTTTATTAAATAGCTATATCTAGTATAATCATTGTTTGCTACAGGCATTCTCTAAAGATACTGAGACTGATCTACTCCTACATATTCGGACATCAAATTTTAAGGTTTCTGTCTGTACACTATAGCGGGCTGGTCCTCCCAGATCTCTATGTATCTTTTGTGTTTTTAGAATGTGTTACCTGTATGTTGTATGAATGCGGTATGTGTGGAAGTTGGTGATCAGAGATTCTGATATTCTTGGTCTTGGTGTCGCTTCCTCATATTGTGTTGTCTTGATGTATATAGAAATATTTTTTGATGTGATCATATAGCATTTAAGTTTCTATTAGTTGATACCTCTAATAAAAACGAGAATGTATTTTTTTCCGTTGTTCCATGGTTTACTACAAGAGTGTTCACTGTACGACTTTTCTCAAATATATGCGTATTTACCTTATCTATGTATACAGTTAGCGTAGTGTTTCTTGGCTCATTTGTCACTCATATTGAGCGCTGTTATGATGGTGAGTGATTCCGCCCACTAAAGTGTTTTGCAGACAGGATAATCTATATATACTTCAGTGTGCCCTGCCTTAGGGCTCAAAGGCCTGCTGTATGACTTACTTATATTAAATGCAGTGACTTTGGCAAGGTACACAGAAGTGTGTCATGTCATGTTTTCACTTCACGGTTTGCACCATGTCACGCAGCCTGCACTGGCAGTTTGTGTGTAATTTGTGGGTTTCTTAGGGTGGCATAAGATATGCTGCAGCCGTTAGGGACCCTATTTAGTACCCCTGCCCTGGTTACCAAGGTTACCATTTACTAGGGATTTACAGGGGTGCTAAAGTCCTTTACCAGTTGTATTACAATTAGACATCACCTTTTTTTAAGGAAAGAGCACTGGCACTTAGGTCTGGTTGGGAGGCCTCAGTGCACTGTCAGAGTCAAAAACCAGCATCTAATAGCTAAAAGGAGGCATAAAGTGGGGAGACAACTGCAACAAAAATCCAGTTACATACACTACCTCCAGCCAACAGCCCATGAGGCTCTGCCACAACCTGGGAGAGGCTTCCTAGTCTGTCAGGCGAGAAAGAGAGTATGGAAACAGGGATACATTTTTGCAGGGCCTGCTTTGTCTCACATCCTCATGTCTTAAGTCACTGACACTGTGCAGTTGACCTAGCTCCAGAGTTATAGGACCAATTTTAACTGAACCAGCCTTTTGCTCTTCACTGATAAATGGATAGGCTAACAAATAGGTTTCCTTGGGTTCAAGGGGTCCTACTTCTGTTTTGGAGTGGGGGTTACTACATCTTGTAGTAAACATCCTTCTTCCACTCTCTCTTCTGTTAGCTGAGAGGCCACAACCTTCTGCTGAATAGTTGCTTGACTAGTCAGGACTTTTTGTGGGGCAGGTAAGGCGTCACCAGTGCCAACTTTGGAATTATTCTTTACTGGAGCAGAATCTTCTTGGCGCACTGGAATGTTTTGTAAAAGTTGTTTACCTCTCCTACACTTCTTCCTAGTGCCTTTCCTCTAGGGCCTGCTTTTACTAGCTGTAGGTTCAGCACCTCACTCCAGAATGTTTTGGAGAGGACTGTCACTGGACCAGTACCTCTTTTAGGTTCAGACCACGCTCTTGGAAGTCATTTCCAAGGAGAAAATCAAGGGGGTGATCTGGACTGATTACCACCCTCTGCCAACTAAGGGACCCAGCTAACTCTAAGAGTACTAAAGCCTCAGGCCTAACAGTACTTTCACCCTGGACAGCCCTTGCTCTTCTAGTCTCCCCTGATAAATGCTGGTCTAGGGTTACCAACCTGTCATGCACAATGGTGTGTCTGGCACAAGTATTCCTAAGGGGATTGACTGGGATTCTGTTCACCTCGATATGATGGAAGTGTCTGCTTCCCTCTGGAATCACCAACTCACCTTCCGGCCCTTATTCCTAGTTGAAAGCTAAAAGGATATCCTCACCTGAGGAGTCATCCTCAAAGTCAACACTGGCAATGCCATGGATCACCTTTTTCTTGGAGCAAGCTAAGTCTCAGCCCGTCCTGCTGACAATCAAAGCAGAGCCTACTGTCTATGAACATTTTAATCTTAGTTTCCCCACTACTTTGGTTACCACCAGAGCTTTTTTAGGGCCCTGGGTCTCTGAAGGAATCTCTTTGGAGGACTTGCCACCTCCTTCATTTCCCTTACATGGGCTTAAACCCCCCACCCCCCTTTCTTGGGATCTCCCTCCTAATGCTTTTTGGGAATCTTAGTTCCAACCCACTGATCAGCTTTCTTAGCCAGCTCGCTGGGACTAGAAACGGATGTATCCCCCAGATGCTGATGGAACTTGTCTGATGTACAGTTGTAGGAAAGTGCCCCTTTTTGACGTGATCACCCCTTCTTTTGCTTGGTATTTGATGCAATTTTGACAGAAGTGAACTGGGTTCCTGCTATCCAGGTACCTAGTGTAAGGTCGCTTTCCCTAAACTGTACAAATGTCCCACCATTTGGCAATACCTTTATCACCCCCTGCAAGTCCTAGTAAGTGGTACCCCAGGTAACTAGGGCAGGTAGGCGAAAGAGGGTCCTCAAGGGCTGTAGCATGTATTGTGCCACCCTAAGGGACCCTTCAACACCAACATGCAGACTGCCATCGCAGGCTGCATGTCTTGGTGCAGATAAAAGTGAAAATACGACATGGCACACATCCCTGTGTGCCACGCCTGCAGATACTGCATGCAGTATAAATAAGCCACCCCCTACAACCGGCCTGACAACCTTAAGGCAGGATTCTCCTGTGATGTCTAAGTCTATTGTTTTTATATCACTAGTGAACAGGAGAGTCATTTTAAGTGTGCTGGACACCTGTAAAAACAAGTTCTCTTCCAGGGGATCCTCATCAGTAGTCATAAGCTCTGAATATTCCCGCCCATGTGCAGAGTACATTAAAAAAGAATATATATATATATATATATATATATATATATATATATATATATATATATCTTTTTTGCATATATATATATATGTGAACAATGCTTCAATAAATTGCATTAGCATCAATAGACATGTACTCTGTTTTTAATTCTTTCATATACACTTATAGGAAGAAAAATCAGGAGAACAGAGAGACACTCATACTCTCTTAATGGAACTGCAAAAGCTGAATTGTAATAGAGTAGGCATTGTTAGCCCATAGGCTGCATTGGAAAAAACACATACCAGCATAGAAAAAAAAAGAACTGTCACTGTGCCTTTAAGGCAGCCCTGAACCTAGCTTCCCATCATGCCTCAGGGGTGACAGGTCGGTTGTTCTTCCGGCTCCTTCAGTCAGGACCCTGGAGTTTCAGCTCTTACTTTTTGGGCTTTTTGTCAAATATATTTTGCCTAAAACCTTCTTAGTTCCTTTTCACTCGACGTCTTACACTTGTTGGAGTGAGGAGCTACCAGTATCTGACAGACTTTTTAATTTTTTTGTCAAAAAAGTGCCTTCTCTGTTTGACACTTGCCCTTCATGTGGCAAAAAGACGGCTGAAACAGACACTCATTCTGTCTGTATACTTTTTCTCCCTGAGACACATGTTCCTGAGACCTGCTAGCACTGTATGGTCTCCTAGAGTGTAAGAAACTGGCTCTATATTCTGCACCAAGGGGAGGTACAGTGTGTATAGAGTCCAAGAGTCCCCAAAGGTAGGCAGAGGTTGAAGTTAGATAGAACCTTACTCTCTAAAGTGGTAGCTTGGTCGAGCAGTAAGGCAGTATCAGAGAACAGTGTTAAGCAGTTGATGTACACACTCAGTCAGCAAATGAATTCACACACTGAAGAACTGAACTCTAGGCCAATTGTTGTTGTATAAAAATATACTGTTGTTTAGTTTTAGAACCAAGCAAGCCTGGTACAGGTAAGCATTAAATACTTTTCAGTAATACGTTACTGGATATAGGACAGTTTGCAAATGCAATAGAAATTGTACTTTGTTTGATTTACAGGGGAGCAGTAGTATGCAACACTTAGCAAATACAGCACATTGGAATGAATAGGCTTTTTCAGTAAATTACAGGTAAGTTACTTTTACGATCTCAGTGCTGGATGCCTATATTCAGCACTGGGACATTTCCTAGAAACAGGTGAGTAAATGCGTTTTGGTTATTCGTGCGATTTTTAAAGAATATTTTCAGATTTCAAAACTCCACACCTAAAAACCTTTTGGAGCTGTACATTGAAATGAATAGGCTTTTTCAACAAATTGCAGGTAAGTTACTTTTACGTTACTTTTTCTACCTCAGTGCTGGATGTCTAGATTCAGCACTGGGACATGTCCTGCAAACAGGTGAGAAAACACGTTTTGGTTATTCGTGCGATTTTTAAAGAATATTTTCAGATTTCAAAACTCCACACTTAAAAACCTTTTGGAGCTGTACATTGAAATGAATAGGCTTTTTCAACAAATTGCAGGTAAGTTACTTTTACGTTACTTTTTCTACCTCAGTGCTGGATGTCTAGATTCAGCACTGGGACATGTCCTGCAAACAGGTGAGAAAACACGTTTTGGTTATTTGTACGATTTTTAAAGAATATCTTTAGTTTTCAAAACTCCACACTTAGTCGTTTTTTTAGAGGAAAAATTGTTAATGTTATCCTATGGAGGAAAAACAGGTTATCGGTTTGCAGGTAAGTAAACAACTGTGGGAATTAAGGTTCTGGGGTTAGACTCGGGGGTCCCCCAGGGTCAGTGATGCACTGTTGTTGCACCCCCAGCGGCACAAGAGCGGTCGGGTGAGGAGTGTTGAGGCCCAATGGTATCCAATGGGGCATAGGGGGCCTCCAGTTGGTGGCTGCTGGCAAGCAGGCCACTGGGTTGTGGGAGCAAAGCTCCTAGGGTTAAGCTCAGGGCAAGTTGGGGACCAAAGTAGCACCAAAGGTGCACCCTCATGGCCACTAGTGCAGCCGTGTGCAGGGTGCTGTTTTGAGGTCGGGTGCACTATTGTTTTCAATTGAGAACCTCCGGGACAAAGAAACACTGCAAGCTCAGGGACGAGGATTTTCTGGGTGTGACCACCACTTCGAGGGGTAAGTTGGGATGTCGGGGGTTGGTTAGGCACCGTTGGTTTGGGTACACAAGGACGTGGGGCGTCGGATGCAGGGGTGCCTTGTGACGTCGAATTTTCTTACCCACTCTGGTCGGCGTAGGGGGTTCTCCGGATTGAGGCTGCAGGCGTCGCCTGGAGGCTTGAGGCAGGTCAGGGGTCGCCGGATCTCGGGTCAGGATCGCCGGGGGGACCTCCTTGTGGTGTTTTTACACTCGAGGTCAGGCCGGGTTTGGCCGGTGCAGAGTGGGCTGGATTCACGGTCTCTGGCTGGCACCAGAAGCTGCAGTTATAAACACGTCCGGTGTTCACGAGAGAAACAGTCTGGGAAGTGAAGGCAGGCAGGTCCTCCGGGGTTTGTGAGGTTGCTGGCTGCTGGACACGCCAGGATTTCGCAGGAGCAGGTTCGAGGGGAGACAGACCTGTAGGGCTGGGGCCAAGTCAGTGGGTGTCGTCCTCTTTAACCGCATGCATGGCTCTTCGTCCTTTTTCTTTTCTTCTTGTAGGTAGGCAGGATCTGCCTTCTTGGTTTAGGGCTGCCCCCTAAATACTGTATTTAGGGGGTGTTTTAGGGATCTTGAGTTCAGTAGCCAATGGGCTACTTACCTTAGGGTAACTACACCCTTGGTTTGCTCACCCCACGTGGGGGAGTGAGCATAATCCCTAGTCCTGATTGGGGAGTGCCTGCCATCTGCAAGATGGCGAGCACTGGAGAGTGGGCTTCACCTCGCCTCCCCCACCTGAGGGGTGGAGTTGGCAGAGGTGGGCACACCTCCTGGGCTGGCTAGTTTTTCCCGCCCGTCTTCCCTCCAAAAGGGAGGGGAGACAGAAAGGGGGCCTGCACCTGATAGCAGGAGAGGCTGGGGGTCGCATTACAAAGGCTGCCACGCCTTTGAAGCTCCCCTGCCACAGATGGCTCTTCTTGGCCTTCGGGAGATGTGTGAACACCTCCGCTCAGGAAAGGCTTTGTGTCTGGGCTCAGGGAGCGTAGGCTTCCACCCTAAGGGTCCAGGAACATGTCTCGTGGTGGCAGGCTGGTGTGTACCAGTCAGGGAACCCACCAGAGGCTGGTCGTTTTTCAAGGGGGGCATCTCTGAGATGCCCTCTGTGTGCATTTTTCATTAAATCCCACACTGGCATCAGTGTGGGTTTAATGGGCTGAGAAGTTTGATACCAAACTTCTCAGTTTTCAGTGTAGCCATTATGGTGAAGTGGAGTTCGTAATGACAAGCTCCCAGCACCATATACTCTTAATGGCAGCACTGCACTTACAATGCCTAAGAATGGACTTTGACACTGTAGGGGTACAGGGCTCATGCACCTGTACCCTCACCACTGGCATAGGGCATCCAGCTAGAGGGGTGACTGATCTATGCCAGGGCAGTGGGTTGTAGGCATGGCACACAGGATGTGTACCATGTCGACTCTTTACTTTGTTCTGCACCAAAACATGCAGCCTGCAAAGGCAGTATGTGTGTGTAAAGGTACAGGGCCTCTAAGGGTGGCACAATTAGTGCTGCAGCCCTTAGGGGTCTTCCCTGGTCACAGTGCCCCGGGTACCTGTGGTACCATTTACCAGGGGCTAACATGTGGCCAGAGATGGCAATTGGGTTAGTTTTGGGGAAAGAACACAGGCCCTGGAACCTGATTGGCAGGGACCCAGGGCACACCAAGAAAAAGTGCATTAGTAGTCTGGCAAAAAGTGGGGGGGTTACTGCAACAGAAGTCGACTGCATCCAGAGGAAGATCTCCCTCTAGGCATAAGAAAAGGAGAACCAGATGTGCCTCCACAGGTAAGATCCCTGTCTGTTCTCCCTCGGCGTCGGGCTCGGTGTCGAAAATGTGGCGAAGAAAAGCAGACCAACATCGCAGCTCTCTCCGTAGACGTTGCCACCGCCGTCGACGGCGTTGAAAGCACATCACTCGTCGTCGAGACCTTCATCGCCAAAGACAGAGGTAAGATCGACGTCTTCCCATTATCGGCATTTACCATAGACACAAGACAAATCTTTTACAACAACCATCGGCATCGGACACTGTTGACGTCCACCTGGAGACAGCGAACTTCAAGGCGGAGGTCTCCGTTGGTGTCAACACAGCGATGCTCAACGTCGTGGCATCGGTCTCTGTAGGTGTCAACACAGAGATGAAGTTCTCCGTTGACGTCAGTCCAAGGTGTTCAACGTCGAGGACCCAGTCCACGTTGAAGTCGTCCCTACATCAAGACGCCAGCCCCCATCAACGTCGTCCGGACGACGCACAACATCGAGGCATCACTGCCCGATGTGGAGGTGCCATCCACCATCGGCGGGTCCACACCCAATGTCGAGAGTTCGGTGCTTGACACTGGCTCAAAGTGTGCCGCTGGTGTAACGCTCACGGTTTGTTCTCAGGAGAAAAATTCACAGTTATAGGTAAACAAATCGCAAGGTGTAACGGCACTTGACGTCGAGGGACTCACTCCGGTCGGGGTCGAGAGGACACCGCTCTCCACCGGCGCTGGTAACACCAAGTCACTAAACGTCCAAATGCACGACATCGAAGAGGTACTCTGTGTCTACAGGACTGTCCAGGGGCTCAACGCTGACGCCATCGCCGCGGCTTATGCTGTTGAGAAGAGGTTCTACCTCAAGGTCAGCAGAACAGGTGCTCCTGTCGTTGTCGAGCAGTTCTTTTTCTATGTCTCCTGACAGGCGGACACTGAAGGCGACTCTGCAGGACACCCAGAAGGCTGGGCCTGCTACACAACAAGAGCAGAGGGGCCAGAAATCCCCCCTCCGAAGCTTCTGTGCACCTGTCTCCCAGATGGTTGTTATCATTACGTCACTGGCAAAACACCTCCACTGAACAAGTAGAGCAACCTCTGGACTACTCCAGTCCTCTACACCACTCACCTCTGGTGTGGTTGGCACAGGCAGTAGAACTCTACCCTACAAATCCTCCCAGAGGTCGGGAACTTGCTTGTACAGCAAATCCTCCACTGACAAGGCCAACAACGCTGAAACGTAGACAACTTACACCGCCAATGCATTGGACGCCTATGTGGTCCTCCTCCTCACACCCGTCAAAAGGGGACTATTCCCCCACTCTGACAGACAGTCCAACTCCAAGTATCTCTTCGGTGGACGATATCAACACCTTCCACGAAGTGCTGAATGAAGGGGCTCAAAAATTGCATATTGATTTGCCTGCTGCTCAGACAACATCCTCTGTCATTTTTTAGACTCTGCACCAAAGGTCAGCTGCAAGACCTCTGTTACCTTTGGTACTGGGGCTGCTTCAGCCAGTGATGGAAACCTTCCTCACGCCGGCATCTCTCAAATCAGCCCCTGCAAGGATCTTGACAAAAATACAAGCTGCCTGAATAAGACCCACTTTTCTTGAGGGCAGATGCTCCGCCGGATTCCGTGATCATTGCAGCAGCTAAACAGACACATGCAGTGACATCCTTTTCTACTGTTTCACCAGATAGAGAGCAGACCCTAAGATACCTGGCGGAAAAAAGTGTGCGGCACGTCTGCTTCCATCTTGAAGATGTCCAGTGCGTCAGCCCTTTTGGGACGCTATGATAGATCCTTATAGGATTCCCTGTTGAGATTCAAAGACAAGTTGCCCAAGATCAGCAAGATTTTGAAAAACTTCTCCAAGAAGGGGGCCTGGTGAGAAACCAAATGATAAGCTCGGCAGCAGATGGTTCAACCCTGGTGTGACATGCTTATGCACATGGAGTATGTGCTTGACATTCGTCCTGGCTCCGGCTGACCACAATGAAGCCGGTAGCTCAGCAAAGTATTTTGAACCTGGAAATTCTCCTTATCGCATACGGAAGATGAAATGGCCAAAATGAAGGCGAAACTTGACACACTGAAGGCTGTGGGTCTTGAAAAAAGAAAAGATTTCCGTTGTAGGTACAGGCCATACGATCGCAGGCCGTTTCATCAGAGGGTTCAAGTCCCTCCATGGTCTCAAAGGCAGCAACACCACCAGCCCAGAGCGCACTACCAAGGGCGCCACTCTTCCCGTGGTACAGGAACTCCACGCCAAACCTCTTCAGCAGCAAACATGACTACAAAAGAATGAGCAGTTGCTTCCTCTGTCTTCGTTATCAACCCCAGTAGGGGGGGGGGAGTATTGCCAATCATCTGCAAGAGTGGCACTACCTAGACTCAGGATGCTAAATGGGTACTCTATATTTTCTCCAGCTTCCTACAGCGATCCCTTCAGAGAAATCTGTACGCCACCAGCTGCAACTCCTGCAACGGGAAGTGGACACTGTGCTACAAAAATCCGCCATAGAGGAGTTCCTCCTCCTCAAAAAGGAAAGGGAGTGAGTGTACTCTTGGTACTTCCTGGTGCAAATGAAAAGTCCCAAAGTGGAGTTCAGGATGATTTTGGACATCCACCTCCTGAACAAGTCCATCCGCAGAGAAAATTTAGCATGCTGGCTCTCCATCAAATATATCCTCACCTTCAGCAAGGAGAATGGATGTGCTCGATAGACCTACAGGATGAGTATTTCCATGTGCCAATCAGCCCACACCATTGGAAGTTTCTACAGTTCGTAGCAGGGACCAAACCTTACCAATACAAAGTGCTTATTTTCGGGCTAAAGTCTGCTCCAAGAGCCTTTACCAAGTGCATGACCGTGGTAGCAGCAACTCTACGTCGCCAAGGGCTGTTTGTTTATCCATATCTAGATGACTGGCTCCTGAAGAGTTCTTCTCCCCAGTGCGCAAAGAACCAGTATCAAACATGTCTAAGTTTGCTTCAGCAGATGAGTCTACACGTCAACTTTTCCAAGTGAATTCAACAGTCTATCCAAAAGATACACCATCTGGGCACTACACTGGTCTCCAAAGCAGGAAAAGTGTATCCTTAGGGATAGAGACTATCATCTATAACCCTGAAGTGCAACCATCTTCTTCGCACTCTTCAACCTTCAATCCAGCAGGTTGCCTCTCTGCTGGGATCGATGGCATCTTGCATCTTCCTAGTTTCCAATGCCAGATTGAGGATGCAACACTTGCAGCAGGATCTGGAGGACAAATAGGACCAGCCGACAGCTATAAGGGACAACAAGGTCAATCTCTCCAAGTCAGCAAGAGCTTCCATCCCATCTCAAAAATCTTCTGGTAGGAGTCCCATTCCATCTGACCCCTCTAGCACAAACTTTTTTATTTTTTTTATTTTATTTTTTTGAAAACCCTTTATTGATATTTCAATCAATTACACGTATGGGCCTACAACCCCCGGGGCCGGCCGCTAAACAATCGGAGTCACAAAAGGCAATTTTATCACAGTCAGCACCTCGGGGAGCAGAATCGCCACGCTAGCCTACTCTCAGTCTCTGAACAGCCCAATTAGGAAATCAGGATAATAAAGGTTTACATTTTATAATAGAGGAGGATGGAAGGATCAGGTGCCAAACAGTTTCCCAGCAGCGAAAAATGGCAGGCAGAGTGATGAACGTAAACAGTAAACAGCAGTCTATCTAAGCAATGGCGCTAAAACAGGAAGTTCAGGATGTGGAGGAATATTAAGGCCATTTGCGCCTGCAACCCCCTGCCCTAAGACCCAGGAAACACCACGGAAATTATGGCACACAGGAAACAGCAGTGATTAACGACAAAGGAGTTCCACCATGCTGATCCCAGAAAAAACAAAGAAGAATAAGAGAAGAAAAGGAGGCCACGGAAAAAAAGGGGTTAAAGACTAAAGAATCCCCTCCCCCAACCCCCCACCCTGCACCTCTGCAGATGAGTACGGCCCCCCCCCCCCAGCAGTGTGCCTGTCGCCCCGGAACCAGTCCCGAAATATAGAAGAAACAGAGAAAAAGGAGTAAGAAAAGAGCCCCCACCAGACGGGGGGGTAGAGAGAGTATTAATAAACTGGAGGAGGGCCTGCAAAACATGCCCCCGGCTTCTCCCTCCCGCACCATATGTTTCCCCGCAAAGCATACAATAAACAACACAAAATCGACCCTGTCAAAGGAAAGTAAGGAGCATTATGCACTTAGTACACTAACAATTATGCCGTGAGAGCACGCAACCCCCGAGCCCGCCCGCCTATTAGATGACCACCTCTGAAGGATCAGCCTTATCCTTGGCCACTCTTTGCAAATCTACTCATGCATACCCATCGACCCAGTGCCATGTCCAATGTTACAAGGAAGAGGAGCGTCCAATAAAGATCAGGAAGCGACACACACAGGTAGGGTAGAAAGCTCTGAAGCTCGACACAGTCCGCTCTATGGAGGGTCGTCTTTCCCAGTGCTGCCCCAGGATTTACACTGCACACCAGGTCAAGGAAGGCGGAATCAGCCTGAGTCGCCGGAGGCCGCGCACGGGACAAGGCCGCCACCCCCCACTCAGGTCCAAAACCTCCGGAACAGACCAGACCCACAGCCCGCTGATCGCACATTAGTATACCGTCCGGAGTGTCCAGTTGTGCACTATTCACAGGGGCGGCCACGACACTGTCCTCCCGTGTGCAGTGTAGGAAGTCCCAGCGTACCTGGGGACAGGCAGGCCGCATCCGTTCCGACGCTGTTGTCACTCCATCGAGCTTACTCCCCAACACCCAGGCGCCGTGAACCAAGGTGAAATGAAGGGCACCGAGAGCTTCGAGAAGGTCACCGTACCCCAGTACAGCTCCCGGCGCTCGCTCCGCTACGCTCCTCAGAGTCGCACCCTCCCTATCCTGCTGCAACCCAGTGTATAGGATGGTGGACTCTGTCATACCAAAATGGCCGCTGGGTAGGTCCAACCCGGATTGGGACCGGGACTCAGGCACAAGCGCCTCGGGTTCCATGGCACTGGAAACAGGGTTCCGGGGGCAGGCAAATAATGTGTCCGGTGTGTGGTCACGGGCCACAGTCATCCCCACCACGGACCAGCGCCCGCGAAAATCCAGGAGCAGCCCGCAAGAATCAGGGCGAGTTACGGGCGGCGTCCGGGCAGCTCACCGGCGAAGGCTGAGGCAATCACCGGAGAGTCTTGGAGTTGCCACCTCGGGCATGCACTCATTCCGCTACGCTTAGTGGTAGGAACGACCACTGCGAAATGTAGGCCGATATTCGCACCGCTCCGGTAGTCCGACTCCACCCAGTCACCAAAAGGCCGCTGTTGTTGAACTGCCGCCCGGCCATGGTGTCCACTCGAGGTCCCGGTTCCAGGGTTGCACAGGCCGCAAACTTCAGACGGACATTTCTCCGGCGGTACCGCTGCCAAAAACTTCGGGGTCACACGATCGGGTGCCACTCTCGTTCACCAACACGGGCAGATAGCGCAGGCTAAGGATCTCATGCAGGATATCTGTGCGGGGTGCGGAGGTTCGCGGAGCCGGGAGCCTACGCTGCCGTCCCGGTCGCCATCTTGGCTCCTCCCCTCTAGCACAAACTTTGATCATGTATGCGTCCCTCCGGGGTTGGGGGGCCCACATGAATCCTCTTCAAACACAGAGTCTGTGGTCCACCAAAGAACAGGCATACCACATCATTATTTTGGAGCTACAGGTCGTGCATCTAGCCCTCGAGGCTTTCTACCCCTCCATCCAGGTCAGCTCCATATTAGTTCAAACAGACAACACAACCACTATGTACTACCTAAAAAACAGGGAGGGGCCCGGTCTCGCCCCCTATCTTTGGAGGCTCAAGCGATTTGGCATTGGCTCCAAGCAAGACAGCTCTCCATTACAGCGGTTCACCTGCCAGGAGAACATAACACGCAAGCAGACTCCCTAAGTCGTCACTTAGAAGATCATCAAGACTGGGTTCTGCACAACGAGGTTGTGGCAGGCGGACCTCTTCGGAGAATTGGGTCAACTGTGTATCGATCTCTTCACGGACGACACCAACAAAAAATGCCAAGACTTCGCGTCAAGATATTACCGGCTAGGTACAAAAGGGAATGCCATTTTGATTAATTGGTATGGTGACTTTTTGTACGCTAGTTCACCACTCCCTCTCATCCCGAAGGTCATAACTAAACAATACCACACCAGAGTGAGGATGATCCTGATCACACCAGACTGGCCACGGCAGTGGTGGTACCCGGACCTTCTACACCTCTCAGAATATCCACACAGGAGGCTTCAGTGCAGGCCAGATCTCTTCTCCAAACTGAAGGGGAGAATATACATTATCCCAACCTTCCCTCACTGAACTTGGCTGCATGGCTCCTGATCTTCTTTAGAATGGCCATCTAGGACTCCCTTTTGAAAGGGCTAAAGAAAATCTTTCCTACAGTTCACAACCCTTCTCCTCACTGGGAGCTCAAATTGGTCCTCTCTAGGCTCATGGGCCCCCCACTTTGAGCCGATTCACAAAGTGATCTTGCAACATCTCACATGGAAGGCTACCTTTTTAGTAGCTATCACTTCTGCTCGTAGGGTGAGCGAGATACAAGCTCTCTGCTCTAAAGAGCCATACACCGTTTTTCACAACAACAGGGTAGCAAGGAGAACCCACCCTGCAATTCTGCCTAAGGTGGTGTCTGACTTTCACATTAATAATACCATTTCGCTACCCACTTTCTTTCCTAATCCCACCACACCAGCTTAAAGGTCTTTCCATTCTTTAGACTTAAAAAGAGTATTAAAATTCTACCTAGACAAGTCCAAGGCCATTAGGGAATCTAATCATTTGTTTGTTAATTACGGTTCCATTAGAACAGGTTTCCAGCCTCAAAATGTTCCATCTCCAAATGGATATTGTCATGTATTAAACTGGCTTGCCAGTTATATAATAAACTCCTTGTGGCTACACCCAAGGTTCACTCCACAAGGGGAAAGGCAGCTAATGTGACCCTGGTGCATAATGTCCCCATCTCTGAGATCTGCAAAGCAGCCACTTGGAGTTCGGTACATACATTCACAAGACACTATTGTCTCGATTCCGATATTAGAGCGGACACTCAAGTAGGCCAGGCCTCTTTAAGAAACGTATTTCAATGCTGAAACCAGCAGCCCTTGATTTTTAATAATTTGTCCACAGAGGTAGAGTTTGGGCTTGCTATTCAATTCAGTCCTTATGACTATTAATGAGGATCCCCTAGAAGGGAAGGATAAGTTACTTACCTGTAATCCTAGTTCTCTTCCAGGGGTATCCTCATCAAAGTCATAAGCAACCTACCCACATCCCCGGACAAATGATCAATCAATAAATCATCTCTTTGTGCCCTGATCTTTGGATTTCCACAAACAACAACTCACTTAACTGTCACCCCTGAGTGTGAGTGTCTCTTTGTTCTCTTATTTTTTCTTCCTGTAAGTGTATTGATGCAAATGTAATTGATTAAGGCTGCAATGTTTTACTTGTGGAAATTATATATATATATATATATATATATATATATATATATATATATATATATATATATATATATATATATATATATATATATATATATATATATATATATATATATATATATATATATATATATATATATATATATATATATATATATATATATATATATATATATATATATATATATATATATATATATATATATATATATATATATATATATATATCCATCCGCACAAGGGTGGGAATATTCAGTGCTTATGACTTTGATGATGAGGATACCCCTGGAAGAGAACTAGGATTGAAGGTAAGTAGCTTATCCAGCCCCAGCTACATGATGGCATCACTGAAATCTATGGTGTTTGGTATCAAACACCTTGTATTAATAAACCCACACTGATTCCAGTGGTAGATTCATAAATACATGCTCCCAGAGGGCACCTTAAAAGTGCCCCTTGTAAACCTACCTCCCTCTAGTGTGCTGCCTGACTGGTGTCGACCAGCCTGCCACCACAGACCGGTTTCTCACCCCCTGCAGGTGAGAGCCTGCGCTCTCTGAGGGCAGAAATAATGCCTGCTCCAGCCGGAGGTGTTGTCATCTCCTCCTTCAAGGATGGCCATGTAATCAGCATATCAAGGCAGGAGGCTTTAAAAGCCTCTGCCACCTTTGAAATGTGACCATGGCTTCCCCAGACTGGAAATGCCAACCCTTTGCCCTGGGCCCATTTGGCACCAGGACAGGCTGGAGATATGCATGGAGGCATGGTGCACTACGAGGCTAGTCCCACCCCTAAGGTGAACTGCCTGACGTCCCTTTCACGGGTAAGTACCCAACTTACAGTTCCTTGTTCAGGCTTTAATATCAGCAGAGGGCGAGGTTCAAGTAAGCATAAAGTCTGCACCTACTGCGCTACAGGGGCAGCTGGGGGTAGATGTCACATTTGGAGCTGGACCCAATGCGTTTTAATGGAGACTGGGGGGTGCTTGAAGCCACACTGCTTACAGGAAAGTAGATCGGTAGCAGGGGGCTAAGGCTTGCGGGTCAGAGCAAACACAGGGGGGACACAAGGCAGCACCAATCATACACCACCAGCAGCACAGTGTCGGCCGAGTGCAGGGTGCAAATACAGGGTCGGACGCCCAGTGCTTTTCGATGGTGAAACTCGGTTGGACAATCAGGCTGCAGGCGTCGCAGCGGAGGCTGCACGGAGGAAACCAGCAACAGCAGAGGTAAGTTGAGGTGTTACGGGTCGTAGGGACAACGTCTGGTCAGCTCACCAAGGCCCAGGCACAGCGGTGTCCTTTGCCATCACATTCTTCTTACCGGAGCCTGACTCGGTCAGGTAAACCTCTGTCAACGCTGGACATGAGGTCAGGATCGCTATGGAACCTGTTCAGGATCGGTGGGCCATCTGGACACGGGCCAGAGGCATCGGATGCATAGTGGTCAGGCCCCTCTGTTCCAGAGGGCACTAGAGTGTCCTTTGTGTAGCTTTCTTGGGGACAGATCCGCTATCCTAGGGAGTTCTGGTCATTATCAAGAAGCAGGCAGTCTTCCTCATGTTCTGAAAGTTGTTGGCTGCATGACAGGCGTCTTCTTTTGCAGGGTCTTTGAAGCTGGAGATAGGCCGGTAGGGCTGGGGCCAGGTCAGTAGGCGACTTCAGGCTTCGCGGCACAGCATCTTCTGACTTCGCTGCACAGCGTCTTCTGGATTCGCTGCACAGCGTCTTCTTCATCCTCTTTAAGTCGGCAGGAACTAGTTTCAGGGTCTGGGGAAGACATCTAAATACTAGATTTAGGGATGTTTTAAGGGAGTGACAGGCAGGGTCAATGGGCATCTTACCTGGGGTGTCTACACCCTCAATTATGCCTCCCTCTTGTTGGAGGGGGCATAGCCCTAGCCCTGACCGGGTAAGTCCCACCATCTTCAAGATGGTGGGCACTGAGAAGTGTGCTTTACTTCGCCTCCTCTACTTTAGGGGTGGAGTTGGTGAAGGAGGGCACACCTCGTATTCTAACTAAGGTTTCCCGCTGGTTTTCCCACCCAAATTGAGGGTGTAAAACAGGGGCTGCCATCTGCTACTAGCAATAGAGGCTGGGGATTGCATTACAAAGGCAGCAAGCCTTTGAAGCTTCCCTCTCGAGCACTGTGCCCATTCGGGGGAAGGAGGTGTGACACCTCCGCCCAGGATGGGCTTTGTTTCTGGTCGCAGAGAGCAGAGGCTCTCCACCCATGGGTTCAGAACCATGTCTGGTGGTGGCAGGCTGCTTAAAGCCAGTCTGTGGCCCCACCAGAGTTTATAAGTTTTCAGGGGGCACTTCTGTGATGCCCTCTGGGTACATGTTTCAATATATCCCACACTGGCATCAGTGTGTGTTTATTGAGAGTAGTTTGGTACCAAACACTCCTGATTTCAGAGAAACCATCATTGTGCTGGGGAACTGGAGTTGTTGAGTTTTCAACCCATGTACTCTATGACTTTCCTTAGCTAATAATAGACTTAAATATTGTAGGGGCATATCTACTCATACATATATGACCACACCTGTGTTCATTGCACCCCATCTTAGGACTGTAGGCAGTGCTAGTTGGCATGGCACACAGACAGGGTGCTATGTCGACTTTGTTGTTTTGTCAGCACCAGTCTATCCTTGCTGCAGTGGCAGTCTGCATGGCCTAGGTGGGGGGTTCCTAAGGAATCCTCTTCAATCCCAACACCCAAGGTACCATTTACTAGGGACTTACAGGGGGCCTGAAGGGCCAATTGTGGTACCCTTGTAGGGGAATAACACTGGTACTGGGAACCTGGACAGCAGGGATCCAGTACTCTACAGTCAAAGTTGCATCAAAAGCCAGGAAAAAAGAGGGATGGGTATACTGCAACAGAACCCCACTTTCTCACACCTACTTCCCACAGGAAATGGTCATATAGGGGGTGTAGTGACACTAAGGGTAAGTAGCCCATTGGCTGCCACCCTTCACTCCCCTTAACACCCCTAAATCTGGTATTTCGGGGAGCCCCTGGCACTAGCAAAGTAGATTCTGTCGACCTAAAAAGAAGGACACTGAAGAGCCATGAACAGCACGAACTGAGGCGCAGCAACTGACTTGGTGTGAACACTGCAGACCTGCCTGCTGTCCCCAACAATTGTACCAAAGACGATTCGTCCTGCAGCTGCTCTGCCTCCAAAAGGCTCGGGGGACTGCAAACACTTAAAGAAGCAACCAGCATCTCCCATGGAGTAGCAGAGATACTTCCCTGCTGTAGGAAGCTGGTTGTTTATATGGTATACCAAAATGAGGTATACCTTGCAAGAGTCCATTTAATCCCTTACTAGTGGACAGGGAATTACTCCAGCCATTCCACAGTGCTCTTCTTGAGGTTAGTGTGGTCGAGCAGTCGTAGGCTTATCAAAGAGGAGAGTTAGACATCTGCAAAATACACCCACAGTAAATAAATGATGCACACGACTCAATAAGGAGATCCACACCAATTTTTAAAAATAGCATGTATCTTTATTTATATTTTGGCACCAGAATCAAAAAGATCAGATGAGTACATTTCGAGATAGAGATAGTTTGTTTTCAAAAGTGCATAATTAGTATAATTGTCTTAAGCTGCAATGTTATCCTATCGGAGGAAAAACAAATACGGCATACAGGTAGATACAGCGACTTACAAGACCAGTCTCCTGGACTTAAGGTGAGTGTTGGGTGAAGTCCAAGACAGCAGCAAGAGCTTACACCGGGCAGCACTGGGGCGGTCGGGTGCAGAGGTGCAATACAGCATCTGGTGCCCACTGTTAGTCTGTGGAGATCAGTATTGGTGAAAAGAGGCTACAGGATAGGACTGGGAGGCCAGCTGGGCTGAACCAACAGGTGGCTCAGGCCTTAGGATATTCAGGGACGTGGAGACACCTTTGGTCATCTTCTCCATGGGCCAGTTGGGACGGGTTCATAGGTGTTCTTCTGAGTCGGGTTTCGGGCACCGGGAGGACGCGCAGTCTAGGAGGCCCGCAAACCGAGGCTGCAGGCAGCATCGGTGAGTCCACTATGGGCAAGTCCACTATGGGCTTTGTCTCCGGAGGGCCATGCTGGCAACGTTGGCCCACTTCAGCACAGGCCTTTAAAAAAATTTTAGAATATTTTTCTTTAGATTTTTTTTAATAAAGTCCCACCTGTTTAAAAACATGTCTGAGAAAGGCACTCAATCTGGCTCCCTACAAGGAACTTAAATCAACCCAACTTAATAGCCTCTGTACAGCGTGGAACCCTGACACGAGGACTAAGCCTACTCATCTCCAGACTCTACGTTCTGAGCATCATAGAGCCATGGCAATGGAGGGAAATTCAAATGACCCAGAGGATGCAGATGCCAGTAATGAGTCCTTGGACCCACCCCACTGGCACCACCTCTACTGGGAGTACTGCTAGTAGTACCCCAGATTAAGTTGAGGAGGAAGATCCTGAACTTCTAGGGGAGTAGCTCTGAAAGCTAAAATCTTAACTATAGAAAAAGAGTGAGCTGAGATGGGTGCTCTGGTGGCAGTAACATTTTAAATAGGGAGAGGGAAGAAGCTTTTCACCCTTAAATCTTCAAAGGGATTGTCCCCAAATATGTAGAGGGTGATGATAATACCAAGTGGCTTACAGCCTTTGAGTTGGCTTGTAAGATGAGAAGGCTCAGCCAGTAGTATATGAGCTGTTTTCATTAGAGTGTAGGGATAGACTCCTGACACTGAATGAGGCAGATGCAGAGTCCTATGACCTCATGGAGGATACCTTGATTGAGGGCTTGATTGAGTGCTTTGGACTCACCACTGATGAGTGAGTACAGGATCAGGTTCAGGGAACCTTGCACGACCTAGAGTCAGACTTGGGTAGATTTTGTTGACTTCTCAGTCAAAACACTAGATGGGTAAAAGGGGAGGGGAACATGGCGGCCGGAAGCTAACGGCCGCGGCTGAGCTCCCCCTGACACTCGCTCCTAGACTCTGCATGGCACCCAGCAAGACTCGCCATCTCTGGTCCTAACAGCTTCATTTGAAAGGTTCTCCTTATTTAAAAATAAAATCTCCGACTCTCCGTACCTCGGATGGTGCTTGCAGTCCTGGGAGGTGTGGAGCCTCCGGAGAGCTCGCTGCTTCGGCTGGGTGGCGCGGTGCGGGAGTGGAGACGGCGCGCCTCTGATCTCCAGTTCCGGGTTAATCCCGGCAGAGACAGAACCTGCAAGGTTGGCTACGGCGAGTGGAGGAGCAGGACCTGGTGTGAGAGAGGGCAGGTGAACTGGGGGAAATGGAAGAATCGAGGTGAGGATATCCCTGTGATTGAAGCTCAGAAATTCGGCCCCTTGAAGGAAAGTATACTTTTGACCGCTCTGAAGACTGGGGGTAGTTCACACGTGGGCCGGGCTGCTTTAGAGGAAGTGGTAGAAGCCATTCCCTTAAGTACTGGGCTCCGAGAGTGCATGGATAGCAGGGGACGTGGCCTCCTCCGGAATGTCCTATGTAACGCTACCTCTCAGCAGGGCTCCACAATTTTAACTACTAATACTACAACTCTAATTAGTAGATATACTTTGCGGAACAGGGCAGCAAGGTTGGCTGTAGACACGGATACTGTTTACCCCATTAGTGTCGCTCCTTTAGCTGCTAAGGTTAAGGTCTCTGCTAGGCAGGGGAAGAAAAAAGCGACCACGGAGGATTTTCCTGTAGAGGGTGGAAAAGGAAGAGGGAGGGCAAAGAAAGCCCCGCTGTCTAAGGTCAGAGTGACTCCTTCTTTAAAGTCATTCTGCAAAGTGTTATCCAACCCCTTAGACAGAGGTAAGGAAGTAAATAATAAAACCATTATGGCTTCCCCCAGTAAACAGACTCCCCGATCCGTGAATTCACCTTTACCCCCAGAGAAAGTCTCCCATTCGATTTTAGCTGAGGGAGATAGCAAAGTGCCTATTATAGAAGTCCGGAAGGAGGCCATACATCCCTCGGTTAGCGTGTCAAATAGATACTCAGCCCTAGAAATTCAAGGCAGCCCGGGCAGTTGTGAAAATCAGGAGGTTACTCCAGGAACGCTCAAAACAATAACGAAATCTGATTCAGTAATGAAAACACTGATGCTAGCCGCTGAAATGCCCCATCCACCAGAGTATGAAGCCCCTAAGAATGAGAACGAGGGAGTCGGGGCGTTAGCTGATATACTATTGGCTTTGATGAAAGACATCGGGAGGAGATTCTCAATTTCCGAGACCAATCAAGCCGATATTAAATCTTCATGTGAGGTTCTGGCGCAAAAAATTGAAGAGGTCTCTAAGAGGACTGATACTCTGGAAGGGGAAATCCCCAAGATGAAGGAAGCTCTACACAGCTCCACTGTGGAAATGGATAAGTAAGCCCTCCAAAACAGAGACTTAAAAGATAATATTGAACGGCTTGAGAATCACGCTAGGAAGAATAACTTCAAAATCTTGAATGTCCCGGAGGATCTGGAGGGTAGTGATCTAAAAGAATTTGTGATTTCACTCTTAAAGGGAACTATCCTTAAAGATGTTCCAGATTTGGACCTGTCTTTCGACATACAGCGAGTTCACCGAGATCCATATAGAAGGAATCCTACAAGGCCAAAACCAAGGAAAATCCTGGTGAACTTTCTTACTTATACATCTAAAGAGAAAATCTTATCCCTTGCGTTGAAAGCAGGTCCAGTGAAGTGCAGCTTATATTCGAGCCCGTTTTCCTTTACCATTAGGTCTGATATTTCCCATATTACGGCCGCGAGACAATGGGAGCTAGGTAAAGAATGACAATCTTGAACTCCCTTGGTGTTAAGGTCCAATTAAGATTCCCGGCCCTTCTCCGAATAATGTGGAATACCCACATGTACACCCTACGTCAGATTGAGGAAGTAGATGACCTTATCGGAAAAATAAGGAGTGAAAAAGAGGGAGGAGCCTCCTTGTAACAACTACCACCAACTATTATCACTATTAATTTATGTCTTGCTGGGTTTCTAATTAAAGGGGTTTAGGCAATTATTCTTTAGTATCTCTAATTTGTATATATGGAAGTGTCAGGGGGACCTTGCCCTAAGAGCTTATGCTCAGAAGTGTAGGGAGGGTTTCCCGGGGTAGCAAGGTAGGGATGTTGGGGCAGGATAGGGGCATGGGTGGAAGGGGGGGGGAAGTGGTGGGAAGGGGAGCACGCGTAGGGTTGCAAAGGGGAATTTTTTATCCTCATTCTCAAAGAAATTTGGTAATAAGGAGTGTTCGGAACATCTGAATAAAGCTTTGATAAGGGGCAATTACAATGAATAGAAGTATTAACTTCATTTCGTGGAATGTTAATGGACTTAGATGCCCACGGAGGCTAAGATTGGTTATGAAATATCTTGAACAAACGGTAGCTCAGGTCTTTCTCCTCCAAGAGTCACACTTGAGTCTCTCGGAAAGTAGGGCTTCTTTTAGTAAATTCCGGTGGGTTGAGTCGTTCTGTTCATCTGAACAAGTAGGCCATACTAAAGGGGTGGTAATTTTAATTAGAACAGGTACTGGAGTGAATATTAAATCAGTCTCTTCAGACCAGTCCGGTAGATGGATCACTGCACAGATTGAAATAGAAGGGAGGGAGCTAACTATAGCATCATTCTACGGCCCAAATCTTGATGACCCGGCGTTCATTTATAAACTACAGGCTAAGTTAACAGAAACTACCTCCCCAATCATCATTGGAGGTGATTTCAATGTTCTTCTTAACCCCACTCGGGATAGATCCAATAATAGCCACTATGTTGGAAACCCCAATATCCGCCGTGGGATGATTAATATGATGCATGAGCTGGGATTGGCCGACGTGTGGAGGGCAAAGAAAGGAGATAAGATAGGTTTCACCTTTTTCAGCAAGAAATACGGTCATTCCTCAAGAATCGACTATTTGTTAATTAATAGGACTGTCTTGGAAAATGTTCTTGATATTTTGATTTTACCCCCACCATTCTCTCGGATCATGCTCCTATTTTTCTTTCATATGCAGGGGGAAGGTGTACCCCTAGTTTAGATGGACCTTTAAAAAGGGCAATGCTTTCCAACGTCGATATAATTAATGCTCTCAAAGCCTCCACAGTGGATTATTTCCTTCTTAATTTAGGCTCCACTTCCTTAGATTTTATCTGGGACGCTTTTAAAGCAAACCTACGAGGTCAGCTTCACAGTCTGATTTGCTCAAAAAATAGAGAAGAGACATTAGTCTTTAAAAACTTGGAAAATAACATAAGCAAATTGGAGGACGAAAGGACAAATAATCCCCAGTATTCTAACGAAAAAATGACACAAGTCCATAAAGATCTCGACTTCCTACGGCAGGTTTATAGAGGAAAATTAGAGACAAAAATTAAGGCACAGTGGTCGATCCAAAACATGCAACACTTTGAATATGGCGAAAAGGCAGGGGCTATTTTAGCCTGGAAGGCAAGGGCAGACCGAGCTAAAAATAACATCAGTGAATTAATAATAGATGAGAGTGGTGGGAGCTCAGGGAAATGCGGGGACATGCAGAGATGTCTTGTTTCCCTGTTTTCAGATCTATATAGAGAGGAGTCTATACCAAACTCAGAGGGATAGACTCCTGACACTGAATGAGTCCTATGACCTCATGGAGGATACCTTGATTGAGGGCTTGATTGAGTGCTTTGGACTCACCACTGATGAGTGAGTACAGGATCAGGTTCAAGGAACCTTGCACGACCTAGAGTCAGACCTGGGTAGATTTTGTTGACTTCTCAGTCAAAACACTAGATGGCTGATTAAAAGGTAACAAGGTGCAAGACTATGAAGGGCTTTAGATCTTATTATGAAAGAGCATCTGTTAAGTAACTATGTTTCTGGAAAATGGAAGCAGTACTTGGTGTTCCTAAGTCCAGCTTCTCCCCAAGAAGTGGAAAAGAAGGCTGACCACTGGGTCAAGGCTAGCGTAACCAAGACAACTCATGGTGGGGGTGGCCAAAAGAAAGGGTTTGCTGGCCCAGGACCGTGAAGAAATGCAGACAACAGACAAATATTAATGGGTTTGGAGTTGAAGCACTGTGGAATACACATGCAAGTGTCACTATGGTGCCTGAGAAACTGATATCCCTAGACCAGTATTTCACTGGTGAGACCTTCACAGTCATCAGTGCTAACAACCAGACTAAGGTCCATCTCATGGCAAAAGGGTCTGTAGATTGGGGAGAAGTTAATGGCCAAAAGAAGATGGTGGTATCCTCTGCAATTCCTGTAGCCTGTCTGATAGGAACTTATATGGAGTCCTCAGCCTGGGCTGACGTTGAAATCAAATCCCATGCTGGGTATACCTGAATGGGTGTATGTGTGAAAACAAGAGCACAGTGCAGAGCCTGTGGTGAAAAAGAGGAGTTGGAGCCTGGAATAGTGGCCTAATCCTCCAAGAGAAAAGACAAAAAGTCTGGGAAGTCAGCTTCTGATCAGCCACAAACTCAGGTCCCCTCTCCTCAGGGAGACAACCTGTCAGCCTCAGAGGAAACTGAACCCCAGGAATTTGGGCCTTACCTGGCAGAGCACTTAGGTTCGGGGGGACCGTCTAGGAAAGAGCTGTACCAAGGACATTGGACCTGCCCTACTCTTCAAAGCCCAAGAGGGCAGTTTGCTGACCAGGAGACGGAAGATGTCAAAGGCTCCTACTGGACCTATAGGGAGGATGGACTCCTGTACACTAAGACCAGAGACCCCAAACCTGGTGCCACTAGGAGAGTGATAGTACCACAGCAGTAAAGAGAGTTCTTAGTTTCTTTAGTTCATTGCATTACCTTAGCTGGGCATCTTGGCCAAACCAAAACTTGGAGTAGGCTAGTCACCCACTTCTACTGGCCAGGTATGTCCCAGAAGTTGAAGGAGGTTTGTAACTCCTGTGTTACCTACCAAGCCAATAGTAAAACAGGTAACCACTCAATGGCCCCCTTAATTCCACTACCAGTGGTTGAGATTCCCTTTGAAAGGGTAGGGGTTGATGTTTTTGACCCCCTGGACCCTCCAACAGCATTAAGGAACAGATTTATACTGGTGGTAGTGAATCATGCCACCAAGTACCCTGAAGTTATTCCCCTTAGAACTATCTCTGTTCCTGCATTTGCCATGGTTCTCTTAAGTATTTTTAGTAGAGTGGGTTTCCCTAAGGAGGTGGTGTCAGGCAGAGGTAGTAACTTCATGTCTGGCTACCTAAAGGCCATGTGGAATGAATGTGGTGTGACTTAGGAGTTCACTACCCCATATCACCCACTCACCAATGGTTTAGTTAAATAATTCAACAAAACCATGAAAGGCATGATCATGGGACGCCCTGAAAAGCTCAGAAGGAGGTAAGATGTCCTTCTGTCATGCCTGCTTGTCGCTTACAGAGAAGAAATACAGAAGTGAGTCACTTTTTCCCCTTTGTACTTCTGTTTGGGCATCCTGTAAGGGGGGCATTGTGTCCAGTGAAGGAAGGCTGTGAGAGACCGCTCAAAGAGCCTAATAAGACATTGTGGACTTTGTACTTCGCCTACATTCAAGAATGGCTGAGTACATGGAGAAAGCCAGTCAAGAGCTACAGAAGCTCTGGTAGGACCAAAATGCTGCACTGGTGGAGTTTCAACCAGGGCAGAAGGTGTGGTTACTAGAGCCTGTGGCTCCCGGGGCAGGCCAGGACAATGTTCCTTACCCTATCCTTGTTTAAGCTAGGCACTAGCAGGAACTCTCACAGGGTCATGCATATGAACCGCCTACATCCTTTAATTGATATTTGATGGGGCCATGCTGAAGGTCACTGATAGAATCGGGAAGAAGAGAGTGAACCAATCCCTGACCACCTTTCTCACAGTCCTAAAGATGGTTCCTTCTATAAATTGGTCTTTTCAGATACCCTCTCAGGCCAATAGCAAGCCGACTGCAGGCAAGTCCTGGAACTGTATACTGAGCTCTTTTCTCTCACCCATGGTCAGACTAGCTGGTGTACCCATGAGATAGACACTGGTGACAGTATGCCTGTCAAAAGTAAAATATACAGACAGTCTGACCTGGTGAAGGAAAGCATCAGGGATGGAGTTAAGGGTGATCGAGCCCTCTGAAATTCCCTGGGGCAGCCCAAGGGTTTTAGTCCCCAAACCACATTCAAAGGGTTTTAAACCATAGCTGAGGTTTTATGTGGACTAAAGAAGTCTTAATCCTGTCACTAAGACAGATGCACGCCCTATCCCAAGGACAGATGAACTTATTGACAGGTTAGGTACAGCCAAGTTCATCAGTACTTTTGATTTAACATCAGGGTACTGCCAGAGTGGACTGACCCCTGGAGCAAAATAAAAATATGCACTCTCAGCCCCAGATGCGCATGAGCAATTTACACTAATGCCATCTGGACTAAAGAATGTTCCTGCCACCTTCCAAATGTTGGTGAGCAATGTCCGTGCTGGTTTAGAAACTTTAGTGCAGCATATCTTGATGTTGTCTATTACTCTACTCGGCAGGATCACCTGATCCACATTGAAAAGGTCCTCAAGGCTCTGCAGAGTTCAGGCATCACTATCAAGGCTAGCAAATGCCAGATAAGGCAGGCTCTGTTGTATATGTGGGCCATCTTGTAGGTGGAGGCCAAGTTCAACCCCTACAATCCAATATCCAGACAATTGTGGACTGGGTAACTCCAACCACCCAGACTCAAGTCAGGGCATTCCTTGGCTTGACTGGGTACTACAGGAGGTTTGTGAAGGGGTATGGTACCACTATGACACCCCTGACAGAATTGACCTCCAAGAAAATTCCAAAGAAGGTAAACTAGACAGTGAGCTGTCAAAAGGCTTTTGACACTAGAAGGAAGCAGTACCCATTCTGAAAGCTCCACATTATTCTAAGAAGTTCATAGTGCAGACAGATGCCTCTCAACATGGGATATGAGCAGTCCTATTCCAGACCAATGATTATGGACATGACCCGCCTGTTGCCTTCCTTAGCAGAAGGTTACTCCCCAGAGAGCAGTGTTGGAATGCCATTGAGAGGGAGGCGTTTGCTGTGGTTTGGTCCTGAAGAAGTTGAGCCCCTATTTGTTTGGTTTTTCCTTCCTTGTTCAATCTGACCACAGATGTCTCAGATGTCTGATGCAAACGAAAGGTGTATGCCCCAAACTGTTGAGGTGGTCCATTTCCCTACAGGGCATGACCTTTATAGTGAAGCTCGGACCTGGGACAGATGTCCTGTCCAGGTTTTGTCCACTTGGATGTTGAATACGCTCTTGGGAAAGGTTAGTCTCATTCTCTTTCGTTTGGGCTGGGGGTGGAGGGTGGGCTGTGTATAAGGCCTCTATTTGACATGGCCATCCCTACTTTTTGTCTGGTATCTGTTGCAATTTAGACAGGAGGTCACTGGGTTCCTGCTATCCAGGTCCCCAGTGCCAGGTCTCTTTCTCCAAACTTTCCAATTGTTCCCCACAATTGGCAATACCTTTAGCACCCCCTTTAAGTCCCTAGTAAATGGTACCCCAGGTACCTACGGCAGCGAGGCTAAAGAGGATCTCCAAGGGCTGCAGCATGTATTGTGCCACCCTAAGGGACCCCTCAGCGCCGAACATGCAAACTGCCAGTGCAGGCTGTGTGTCTTGGTGCAAAAAAAGTAAAAATACATCCCTGTGTGCCATGCCTGCAGACATGCATGCAATATAAGAAAGCCTCCATTGCAGCAGGCTTTACAGCCTCAAGGCAGGGTGCACTATGCTACATATCTGGACATATCTACATAAGCAGATTTGCCACTGTGATGTCTAAGTCAATTCTTAGATATCACAAGTGAACAGGGAAGCCATTTCAAGTGCATGTGCTGGACACTGATGAAAACGATTTCCCTAGCTACATGATGGTGTCACTGAAATGTATGGTGTTTGGTATCAAACACCTTCTATTAATAAACCCACACTAATTCCAGTGGTGGATCTATTAATACATGCACCCAGAGGGCACCTTAGAGGTGCCCCCTAAAAACCTACCAACCTTTAGTGTGCTGCCTGGCTGGTGTCGACCAGCCTACCACCACATACAGGTTTCTGACCCCCTGCAGGTGAGAGCCTAAGCTCTCTGAGGGCAGAATCACTGTCTGCGCTGGCTGGAAGTGTGTCCTCTAAGCAGGATGGCTAAGTAAACAGCAAGGGGAGGAGGCTTCAGATGCCTCTGCCACCTTTTGATATTTGACCACTGCTTCCCCAGACAGGGGAAATGCTAATCCACTAACCATTTGGCACCAGGAGACAGGTGGGAAATTAGATATGCAGGTAGGTGTGGTGCACTACCAGGCCAATTCCACCCCAAAGGTGAGTTACCTGATGTGCCCCCTTTCAGGAAAATCCGCCATCTTCATGATGGCAGAATTAGGAACTCTGGGAAAGGGTTATGCCCACTTACCACAGTAAGTGATCATTTAGTGAGTGTAGTTACCTCAAAGATAAGTAGCCCATTGGCTACCACCCTTTCTGTATTTAACACCCCTAAATCTGGTATTTAGGGGAGCTCCTGGAACCAGGAAAGCAGATCCTGTCCATCTAAGAAGAAGGACACTGAAGAGCCACGAAGAGCAAGACCTGAGGAGCAGCAACTGACTTGGCATCAACTCTCCCGGCCTGCCTGCTGTCTCCAAACATTGCACTAAAGATGATTTGTCCTGCAGCTGCTCTGCCTCCAAATGCATTGGGAGGGCTGCTAGCACTTCAAGAAGCAACTAGCATCTCCCAAGGAGTAGCAGAGCTACTTCCCTGCACCCTGCAGGAACCCAAGAAGAACCGTGAGGGCTCCGGACCACCGAAAATCTCATATCATAAAGCACCACTGCACCTGTGCCCTCCAGCCCGAGTGTAAGTGGGCCAACTTAACTCCAGAAGATTGGTCTTGTAAGTCGCTGCTAAGTACCCATATGCAGTATAGGTGTTTTTCCCCATAGGATAACAATACTGCATTAGAGACAATACAAGTGTATCTACCTGTTTTCTTCAACTGCTATTTTAAAATAAAAAAGTACTTACCCAAAAACGAAGTTCTTGGTGTGGATCTCCTTATTGAGTGTGTGTATATCATTTATACTATAGACTGTGTGTATGCAACAAATGTCTAACACTACTCGATTAGCCTAAGGCTGCTCAAACACACTACCACAAAAAGAGCACCTTGAGCTTGTTAAAGCAAGCCCCTATCCACTCATAAGGGATACCTGGACTTCCTACACAATATACCTCTTTTTGGTATCTTATATAAAGAGCCAGCTTCCTACAACAGTTTGCTAACATGTGTTCTTTCAATATCAAATTATAGTGCCCTTCATAGTCCTGCACCTTGTTTCCTTTTACCAGCCACCTAGTGTTTTGACTGAGAGGTCAATAAAATCTACCCAGGTTTGACTCGAGATTTTGTGAGTCTCCCTGAATTTAATCCTGTACTCCTCAGTGGTGAGTCCTAAGCCCTCAGTCAGGGTATCCTTTATGTGGTCATAGGACTCAGCATCTGCCTCATTAAGTGTCAGGAGTCTATCCCTGCACTTTCTTGGGAACAGCTCCCAAAGTAGACAGCTCAAATGTTTTTGGCTATGCCTTCTCATTCTATAAGCCCTCACAAAGGCTGTGAACCACTTGGTGATATCATCACCGTCAACATATTTTGGGACAATCCCTTTGGGGATTATAGGGCCAAAAGCTTTGCCTTTCTCCCTGTTTAAAATCTTGTGGCCACCAGAGATATGTTTTAGGCCCATCTCTGCCCTTTCCTTTTCAATGGCCAATATTTTGGCCTCAATGGCTACTCTTCTAGCTAGTTTCTGAAGATCAGGGTTTTCATCTTCTACTTCTTCTGGGGTACTGTTGGAGGTACTCGCAGTAGGGGTACCATTAGTAGGGGAACCTGTGGAATTATCATCTTCTCTGACAGCTCCATCCTCTGTCAGGTCCTCTCTTATTGCCAGGTCTCTATCCTGAAATAACTCCTGGAGTTGTGCCCTAGTGGGTTTAGGTCCCACGGCAATGTCACATGATTTACAAAGGTTCTTAAGTTTTACTAACTTAAGGTTCTTTTAGGGGTCCAGGTTGAGTTCCTGGCTCGTAATTTCTGCATCAGACCTGTTTTTAAAACAGTTGGCACCTTCTTAGAAAATGTTTAAAGAATTCTATGAGACTTTTAGGCCTAACTATTAGTATATTATTTAAATTCTAAACAGTTTGCACTGGTAGACTTATCACAAGGGCCCAGCAGTCATTTTGAAACAATTTAGAGAAACCTCTAATGTGATAAAAATATTTTCTTAGCTGAAGACAATTTTGGATTCCTTATTGAAATCACTTATTAACACAGTGGTACAGCAATTGTCAAGTCTTGTATCCTACTGTTGCACCACCAGTGTAGGAAGCTTGCTCTTTATACAGTATACCAAAAAGAGGTATGTTGTGTAGTCCAGGTATCCATTATGAATGGACAGCGACTTGCTGTAACAACTCGTTTTAACCAGTGCCCAGCACATACATTAAGATGACTTCATCTGATAGAGACTACTAGCCGCAGATTCCTTCACGTAGAATTATCCCCAGGCGTGAGACTGGATCTGGAAACTTTTTTGCCACAGCATCCCTGCGCGCTGGGCGACATCACGCGATTCCGCCCTGGCGTTGTCCGCGTACGTGACGTCAGCGAGGTCACATAAGACCCGCCACAGCACGCCTACTTCAGTTTTTTCCTTTTCCGCGTGCAACGCGGATCCGATCCTTTCTACGGGCCTGTTAGGGCCCCTTTTTCTTCCATTTCTTTTTGGTGGAACAGTGTGCGAATGCCTTCCGGCTTTAAATCTTGCACGTTTTGTGGGCGTCTTATGTCGGCGACGGACCCTCACCTCATTTGTATGTGGTGTTTGGGGGGAGGATCATGGCACCACAGATTGTGCGCCATGCCAACAGTTGAAGCCGAAGTCGCGGCAGGAGCGCCGGATGAAACTTCTCTTGGCACGTCTCTCCAGGTCGACGTCCTCCCCTCAGTCTGCTTCAGCGGAGGGCTTCAGATTCGTCTGTGATAGTCATCCTCGCCCTTCTCCGATGTCACGTGAGCGTCGCTCCCCGGTGGGTAAGTGTTGCTGTTTGTTTCCGGGGGCTGGTTTCCGGCCTCCCGGGGGCATGGACTCTCCGCGGTTGATGCGGCCCCGCGTGTCGTCCTATCCACCGTTTCCCGGTGTTAGGGCGTCGAGAGTCCAAATGGAGACATACGCGGCGGCTTTACAGGCCTCGCTGGCGTCTCCTCCTCCTTACCCTCCTGGGGCGTCGGCAGATCCCTCGCCCTGCGCAGGGCCCTCCGCGGTTTCGCCGGTGGCTCCGGCGCCGACTGGTTCAGATCCAGGCTGGGAGGATGTGGTGCTGTTGGGGTGCGGCTCCTCTGGGGCACCTCCTTCAGGCCACAGCGTCTCTGCTTCGCCGCAAACTCCCGCGGGGGTCCCTGTGGTGTCGCGGGATGTCGCCGGAGCTCGGGTCGCATCCCCGAGCCCCTCTCGATCCTTTGACAAGGTGGTCCTGTAGCACCAGCAGCAGCTTGACCGTGCGGAGCCACAAAGGGCGGTGGACCCTCCTTGTCCCTCTCCGGGCCCCTCTCGTCGCTCCCCACAGGTGGCTCGTCGGAGGTTGGATCGTCCATGGCACGGCCACATGGGTTGCCGAGCGATCTTCGCCTCATTCTGGGCCGCAGCTGCCGGGGGGCTTCGTGCCACGCCGCAGGCCCGTCTCTTTCGCCAACGCAGGTGGCTGCCTCAGCGGGGGTCGGGTCGGCGTCATCCTGGCGCCGCCCCAGGGCCGGTGCGGCTCCAGCTCTACTCCGGTCTCCAGTGCAGGGGCTGACTTGGAGGTACCTTGTCCGGTGACACCGGCTGGTGCCGACGTCCTGCCTCAAGCAGCGGACTCTACGGCTCCGCGCAGGGGTCGTACCGCGGATTCGTCTTCTCTGGAGGCAGGCTGTATATTGGTGTTGTCCTCCCTAGAGAATGGTCGCCGTGTGGTGTCTTTTTCACCGGTATCGGAGGCAGAGGTGTTCGTCGGAAGAGCGGCAGGTCCCTCATTCTTCGGCTTCTTCTGACTTCCAGGTCTGGCCCTTGCCCGTCTTCTTGGCCTCGGGGACGGCCGCCTTAGTTTGCAGCTGTCGCCCACGGAGGAGCTGCTTTCTCCACCGCGGGGCCCTACGGAGGCGGGTGCAGCCTTCGCTCGCGCGGTGTCCACGGCTGTGGGCATCCTGCGCATGGGTGACCCGGTGGCTCACTTTCCGGCGGACCATCTATTGGAGGTCCTCCACCAGGGCTCTGGTGGGAGGGAAATCTTACTTCCCTTTGAAGGTTCGCTCCTTTCTTCCTTGACAGGGGCTTGGAGGTGTCCTGCCTCAGGGGACCCGGTGCCTCAGCATCTTTAGCACCGGTACCTCCCGGCGCCGCGTGACCTGGGGTGTATCTTCCTTCCCACCCTCATCTGCTAGCCCCCTTTTGCAGACTGCGTTTCCTTCCCTGCCGCCACTGTTGTTTCCGCCGTCCCGAGAGGCCTGCTGGCTGGACTCTTGGGGACGCAACATGTTCGCCTCGACCAGCGCGGCCCTGCGGGCCCTTAACACCTTGTGTGTGCTGGCTAGTGCCTCCTCCTGTTTGTGGGACTCGGCTGAGTCTCTGGAAGCTGCAGCGTCCCAGGAGTCTGGTCAGGTGGACTTACGGCATCATGCATTGGATGGCCGGGAGCTTGCGGCGTTTATTCTCCGCTCCGCTCTGGACATCTCAGAGGTGCTGGGCCGGGCCATGGCTTCCTCAGTCGCTCTCCGTCGCCATGCTTGGCTTCGGGACGGAGTATTCCCTGAGAATATTCGGGAGCGACTCATAGACCTTCCATTTGATGGCTACCTGTTGTTCCATGCCCCGGCCGACTCCGCCATCCAAAGGCTCTTGTCAGGGCTCCATCCTTGTCCTCCTCCGCCTTATCCTCCTCCTCCTTCGACCCCTCTTCAGTGACTTCTGAGTTGGGTTGATTCTGGGCCTTCTTAGGCCAGCTGTTCTGGCTGTGGAGTGTGTTTTCTGGCCGTTTACGTCCTTCGTTGGGACTTTGGCATTGTTGGCTGCTGGACGGCCCTTGTGTTGGTTGTGTGTGGGTTCTGCAGGAGTTATTGCGCAGACTTGGCCCTGAGATTGGGCCTTCTGCTTTGCTTGGGCTGCTTGTCAAGCCTTCAGCGGGGGTGTTTTTTTTTCCCCGTGGCTCTTTTGTTTTTTCTTCTGCTGCAGAAGTTCTTCCAAAGAGGGTTCCCATATCTTTGGACTTAACGTACCCTATGTGGGGTAGTGGTAGCTGTAATCTGGCTTGCGCTCTGCTAGACTGTTCTGGTCGCCTTCGGGTGCCTGTTCTCCATGGCGTTTAGGTAGGTTGCTTTTGCTTCCTGTGGTCGTGTGCTCGGCCACTCGTAGTGGTGGCCCGGGCATCTCCCCCTCTCCCTGCTCCTGTCCTGAGGTCTGGGATGATCCTGTGTCTCTCTTGCCGGGCGTCTCCCACTCGGCCTTCCTGGGGCCTCGGGCTGTTCTTCTTGCTTCTGGCTTTGACTGCCGGCGCTGTTCTGGCTGGCAGGCTGCTCTCCATCTGGAGTGGGTTCGCCTTCTTTTCCCTAGTTTCCTTGGGCCCTCTAGGCTTCTTCTTCTTCTTTTTCTTCCGCTTTTCCTATCTTGACATTGGGCGCAAGCTATGTTGCCTTGTGGGGGAGTGGGGTGCTTCAGCCTCTCAGTCCTTGCCCTTGATTCCTCTGCTGTGAGTGTACGAGCCTCTTCAGCCTTCTTTCCCTCCTACATCCCCTTGGGGTCGGTGGGGTCCTGCTTGTGGGGGTTCCCTTGGCCTGGCAGGGGCGAGGTTCTACCTGGTCCACAGATCTGGTCCCCTGTGGGGCCCTCTGTTCTGCATTGGCTGGTGAGGTCCTTTCACAGTCCCTCCTTCCCAAGTGCCATTGCTAGGGTATCTATTCTACGTGAAGGAATCTGCGGCTATTAGTCTCTATCAGATGTACGAGTTACGTACCTTCAGTAATGATGTATATGGTAGAGACGATGATTCTAGCCTCAGATTCCTTCACAGCCCGCCCTTCCTCCCCTATTCTGCGAGGACCCTTGGGTTTTTCTTCGGTACTCGCCTCCCGGTGGGGGGCTGTCTCCTGTGATTGCCTTCCTTGTTCTTGACGGGTGGCTCCATCTGGGGGCAGTTCATTCCTCCTTTGGTCCTTTGGAGGATGGGGTTCCGGTGCTGCGGTGCCCTGCTTCTCTGGCTGCTCCAGGTTTGGGGGGGATTGCTTTCTATCAGTGTCCTCCCTCCCCTCCCTTCCATTGTTATCGTCTGATTAAGGGTCATCTGGCCTTGTCTTGCCCTTGGCCCTTGCGAGTAGTTGCCCTCTAGTTTGGGGTGACTTGGAGGTTTGTTGTCCCTGTCTGTCTTGGGACTGGTCCCATTCCTTGCTCAGGATGGGGGGGGGGGAGTTTTCCTACGTGTGCCATGACTTTTACGCATGTTCTTGCCTCCGGGGCACAGGGTGTCGCGTGATGTCGCCCTGCTCCCGGCGCGCAGGGATGCTGTGGCAAAAAAGGTTCCGGATCCAGTCTCACCCCTGGGGATAATTCTACTTGAAGGAATCTGCGGCTAGAATCGTCTCTACCAGATACATCGTTACCGAAGGTAAGTAACTCGTACCTTGTTCACTTGCAATATCTAGCAATAGAACTGGACATCACAGGGGTGCATCTGCACATGTGGATATGTCCTCACACAAAATATAATGCACCCTGCCTTAGGGCTCAAAGGCCTGCTGTAGTGGTAACTCACTTGTATAGTAAAGGCGGTGACTTTGGCATGGCACACAGGATATCATGTCATGTTTTCACTTCATGGTTTGCACCATGTCACGCAGCCTGCACTGGCAGTTTGTGTGGAATTTGTGTATGGATCTCTTAGGTTAGCATACGATATACTACAGCCCTTAGGGACCCTCTTTAGTACTCCTGCCCTAGGTACCAGGGGTACCATTTGCTAGGGGCTTATAGGGGTGCTAACATCCTTTGCCAATTGTGTTGCAATTAGACATCACCTTGTTTTAAGGAAAAGGCACTGGCAAAGGGGTCTGGTTGGCAGGCCTCAGTGTACTGTCAGAGTCAAAAACCATTATCTATCCGGAGGTGACTCGGTTTTGGTGCAGAGTGCATGCGGTGTTAGAAGAAGTCACGCATGTGGCCTTGTTGCCGGAGGCACGGCGATGTCTGTTGAATGTCTGGGAGCCTACTGATTACAATGCGACGCAGACGCAGTGGGTGACTCTGGGCTATATGGTAGCGAAGCGTGACATTGCACAATTGTGGGGCTCCCAGAGGCCGCCCACGGTCAGCGAGTGGAAAGAACACATGGACTGGTGTATGTTCAGAGAGAAAACGGTGTACGTGGCGAGAGGCAAGCCTGGCAAGTGGAGTAAGGTGTGGGGTCCGTGGAACTCCTATCGCGGGGATATATGTGCCCCGCCTCAGACGCGTGAGATAGATGCCGCGCTGTCGCCCTAGCCCGCGCATTCCTGTACGCTCCTGCGACATGCGAGTTTGGTTTCTTCGGCCTTGCCCCCCTCTGTTTACCCGGGTTGGTTTACTCCCTCGACACAATGGGCACATGCTACTGCTCTAAAATTCCTTGCCTTGTGTGTTTGTTGTTTTTCGTTTCTTAAAAATATGAAACCTTTGTTTGTTCATGGACTGCAACTGCGGCCGACGGCAAGGATTTACTCTCCAGTGACCCCCTTTTATGGCTTCATCGACGTGAATGTTCCAGCTGTACCTAGGGTCACACTGCATTTTAGCGGCCGGCCTATTGGTTGTAGGCCCATACTTGTATTTCTCTGAAATTGTAATAAAGGTTTTTCAAAAAAAAAAAAAAAAAAAAAAAAAAAAACATTATCTAGTAGATAAAAAGGGGGCAAAAAGTGTGAAGACAACTGCAACAAAAACCCAGTTACCCACACCCTTCGTTTTCAGTCTGCCGCCACATCACTACTACCTTTGGTTCCAGTGCTTTTCGAAATGGCTGTGCAGCTTTTTCTCACTCCTGCATGGGCTAATCCTTCTTCAGCTAGACTTGTGAAAAAATATATACAACATGATGAAGATCCTGTGTTCCCTAGAAATGATCCTCAACATGATTCAGTGATAGTCTTTGAGTACTCTATCTGGGGCTGGTACACAGGGTCCATCCCCCACTGACAGGGGTGTTGAGTAAAATTGTCCCCCAGTCTGACTTAGCTCTCCTGTTCCAGAACCTCATTGCCACTAGGCCCTAGCAGCTCTGGCTCCCCCGGCTACACTAGACGCGGCAGCAGGTCTCAAGCGACTCCCTTTCCCTTCCTTGACTTATGTTGTCCTCATTTTGTTGTATCCTCTGTCCTCTGGGTTCGAACTGCACTATATCTGAATCGATTACAGGCCACCCGGTGGTGAGGCTCATTAGCACTGATCCACCCTGTCTAGGGGTATTGACCCATGACTTCATGTGATCGCCACGGTCTACTCACCCGTCTCTGATGTGATCGCCGCGATCTACTCACCCGTCTCTCCTTTTGCTATTGATTACTGCACATTATGCTGGTTGCAATCACTTTTCTTTCTTTTCTTCTTGATGCATGAGCACTGTTCTGACTGTATGTTTAAAAAAAATTGCACAAATGTTAATAAAAAAGATTTAAACAAACAAACAAAACAAACACAGGATTCAGTGATAGTCTCGGCAGCTAGGAGATCACTTTTCGTAACACTTATCTCCACCCCATGATAAAGAGCATTAGTATATGGACTCTGTGGTAAGAGAGATATGCTGGGTATTGGCTGCAGCCATGAAGATGACTAGCACTACTGCCTTACTAGGACACTATAACAGGTCTCCATAGGATTCCCAGCAGTGTATCACGTAGAAGTTACTTCAGGAGAACAGAATAGACTTCCAGAAGGTCCTCCAAGAAGACTCGCTTTTCTGGAATCAGGTGATTTATGCAGTTGCAGATTCATGAGGCTGTGCAGCTCATGGATACTGCCTTGTATTGTGCTTGAAGCGTAGTTCATAGTTTTGCCTGACTGAATTAAAATGGAAGGTTCAACAACATCCTGAACCTTCTCTTCTCAGGAAATTCACTATGTGGCCTTTATTCAGATGATGAAATGAATAGAATAAAGGCTGAGATGGAGACATTAATTATGGTGGGAGTGTAAACAAAGAAGAAATATGATAGGCGCTGTAAACCTTTTAACAAGTTAGAAAAAGTTCCCTTCAGACAGAAACATAAGCATCTATACCATTACTAGTTGGAAGTATCAAATCAAAACCAATTCTTATCTCTTCCCTTTTCTATTAAAATATCTCAACCCAAATGAACCCATCCAATTAAATTCTAACACATAAAATTAAAGTATTACAAGCATCTGTTTTATTAAAATCACAAAAAATAAAAACCAATGAATTCATGTATTTTTTTTTAAAAACCATCATTACACTTCATATATTTCATAAAAATCACTATAACATATATCACAAACTACACAGAACAAAAATACATTATAAACCCACATAAGAGAGAAAACACAATTTCAGACACTTAAATTTGTCATTAGTTGCGATCTGGTAAAACTTCAATTTGTACAATCCCATAACCGCGTTCCAACAGGGATTATGTCACCAGAATAGCGTCGACGCGTTTCAATGGTTATTTCATTTTCATTCCATCTTTATCAAGACATATATTTGATTCAGTTTTCCCTATATTGATCCCTGATTCTTATTAGTACTTTAGAATATGGTGACTTCACTTCTATTTATAAATCGTTACATCTCCGGTATTCCACTCAAATGCTGTGGTAAGTCTATTTGAAATTCTAAGCTGCCTCCTTCATGTTTCATAGATGACAATCGGTAGAGTATTATATTGTTATATCGGTAGCTCTACCAGATAAGAATTGATTTTGATTTAATGCTTCCAACTAGTAATGGTATAGATGTCATTTATGTTTCTGTCTGAAGGGAACTTTTTCTAAGTGGTTAAGAGTACCTTATCCCTTTGGTTCACGAGGGGTCTCTCTCTTTTTTTATACACGCTGTAAACCTTTTAACAGACACTTCTACTCACAGAGGGTTCCAACAGTTGTACGTCTTAAACTTTCCATGCATTTGTGAAACAACATAAACATTAGGACAGTGCAAGACTTAAATCACAAACATCATCCGTATATGTTGGCCTTACTCCTGTTAGCTCACAGTACACCATCTGAACCCTTAACCTGACAAAGTAACAAATGGATTGTGCAACCTCAAAACATGACAACCCCGACTCCCCAAGGAAATCATGGTAACTGATGTAGAAACCTTTTTGTTTGGTAACTCATCCTTACTCTGAGAGATGCACAAGAAATATACAACATACAATTTCAATATTTATTGAAGCATCTAGCTGCCAAAACGTGGAACACACTATCAGCGGACCTAAGAGCAGAACCTTGTGAAACCAACGTTCACAAACATTTAAAGACAAGGCTGTTCCCAACAGCATACTAGAGTCACCGTCAGGGACCAGTACCTTAGCGTGAAAATCTTCGCTTCCGTACAGAGAGTCTGTTCTAGTGCGGGGACACAGCAGTGATGTAACCAGGTGCTTTATAAATTGATTTTAAAAAAAATCTGATTCTTGAGTAAAATACGTGTGCATCAATAATCAATAGTACGAGCCAGAATAATGTTGTTAGCATAACTAGAATAGTGAAAAAGAAAAATAGTTCAACCATTTTGTTATTACAGAGAAGCTAGGCTTACATATACATCCTGTAATATATTGTACTTCTACGTAGCGCTTCCTAACCTAGTGTGCCTAGGGTGAGTGAATCTGCTTAATCTCTGTAGGGTGATGTAACTCCCCGGTAACTGTGGGTAAGTGTCACCAGCCAGCCCGTCTTGGTGGAGAGCAGGGCAGTATCCCTCGCATGAGGTAAACAGAAATCAGCTGGAAAGGAAATCCGGCACATGGCGACCTTTCACTGCCAGCAAAATGGTCCTCTGTCCAACCAAAGGAGTGATGTATATATAATAAACATCATCCATGTTGCAATGCCAAAGCCCCGGTCAGGTCGCTATTGCTTATTCTATTGAGGAAAGCTCTGTCGCCGACCCGCCAATGACAAAGAACATTTTGTGTAATGAACCTAGCCCTTGAACAGAATGTTGAAGTTATTTGATAATGTGCCTAGGAAGTTGAAAAATGAGCAACGCCTAATTCAGAGACAATTATTCAGCACTGCCACACAAATGAATGTCTGTCAAATGTCATTGAAAAGAAGGCAACTTAAAAACGTGAGCATATAAAATGGTGGTGTCTCTACCTGGGCCTATAATGTGATCACATAACACAAACTCCATGGATGTGAGACGAATAAAAAGCTTCCATAAAACAATACTAACAATATAGGTAAAGGCTTAAAACCCTAAAATCATAAAAGGTATTGTGCTATTTTGAAAAGAAAAACATTCAGAAAGCCATTATTTAAATGATAATGTAAAAAGTGAATTTAAAAAGCAGGTTAAAAAAGTGGTGCAATTTATAAACATAGTCAAATTTAAGAGTTCCCACAACTCAAAACTGCCAGATTGTTTGTATTCTAAGGAGTAGATGAAACATTGCTGTTCCCAGCAACCGCAGACGTTGTTTCCAGAGACACCCAACACATCATGTCCATAGAGTAAACATGTTCCAGTCCATCCCCCTCAGCGGCCGTTATGGGAGAATCAGCCAGTGTAGAGTCTGCTAAAGATGAGCCAGGATCCAGATCACTAGGAGCCGAAGCTTCCCAGGAGGGCTCACAGTATGTGTTTAGAAGCAACGGCAAGCTCAAAGGACAACGTTACAAGTGGGACTTTAGGAACCCACCGGCAGTTCTATATCCGGAGATTGTACCAGTTTTGTTCCTAGGCAGATGTCCAGGGCACTAACGAAAGTGCGTAGCAGACAGTGTAAATGGGCTGCACAGAGTGAAGCCAGACAGGCCAGAAGGACAAGAACCAGTGGTCATTCAGTTCCTGAAGTAAGGTGTGCCAAACGACTATCATTCGTTCACTACACAGGAGCACGTGTGGTAGTGTCATTCCCATTTGGCCTTGTGATGGGACATCCATTGCAGAGCAGAAAAAATAAAAGCACAGTCCCGACAACTGGGAACAGGACAAGCTTCTCGTCCAAAAATCCTTCCAGGCACAGAGTATATGAATGATGGAATAATCCGAAGACCATCTGGAAGGTGCTATTCAACTGTGAGCCAGTTGTTTTAAAAAAGTGCACTACCCCCTCAGTACTAGACAAAGTAAAAATATGGTGCACAAGCTCCCCGAAATGTTGTGGGGAATTAGTGCAGAGCAGCTACTGTATCTCAGAAGCAGACCTTGCAACTTGAAGATTAATATCTCCCTTGCAGATGTTAAGGCCACATCCTTCTGGAACAATGAGGCTTTCAGTCTGCTTACAGCATCAAAGTACACATTCATTAGCTTTATCAAAGGCTAAAGCGTTGCATTCTTAACTGTGCGGGCTGGTGGAAACAATACTTGTGCACGACAGTTCATGACCGCAGAAACCATTACCAGATAGGCAATTCCAGGTCTCTCCCCACAGCAGCTTTGAACATCCAGCCTCAATTAACTCCTATTAGAGAGTAATCTGCAAGCCAGATAAATCACAGCACCCTAAGAACTCTTCTGACAACACAAGTTTGCCTTAAACGTATTATATGTCTCATGGAGGGAGGAGGGAAACTTCCATGCAAACCAAGGAAAGTCCCAAGATACTCTCACAGCCAGTCCCGATAAGAAAAACCTCAGTGTCACCATTCCTACATTGGTATTTGAAAAGTAAGATCCATGACTTGTATACATACCCCTGTCCTACGAACTCATATTTGCCGACTTGATGGTGTTGCAAGCAGTATTAGAAGTGAAAAGTCAAAATTGGCAGAGAATTAAAACAGAGGATAAGCAACAGTGAATGTTAGTTTTTGTCATGATGGTCTGTTGTATAATAAGATTGTATGGTATAAAAAAAAGCTAGAGGCATTAAGGTGTTTGCATGAAACATGACCAACACAAAGTTTCTATAGAGTCCAACTCGGTAACATGATAGCCCTAAGCTGCGACTGCCCATGTTGTAAAGAAGACATGTCACTCTGTATGATGTCTATTGCATATGAGACAATGTTACCCAGAAAGTAACTCATTGTGGATAAAGTCATTCTTTTATCAACTATTGCCAGAGCCCGTTCTACATTTGCCCTGCCTATTTTGTGCAATCGCTCATCAGCTTCCTGGTGTGAAATTTTCCACACTTTGTTGTATATTGCATTCAGAAAGTGCTTTTGACGTGTTCTTTCATAGGAAGAAGGGACAAGTGCTGTTTCATCACAGACAACCGGGATTGTTTAAGCCAATCAAGGCACAACTTCCCAAACTTCCCAACGCTGTATGTTGCTACCACCCTGAGTTTTGTATCTGCTCGTAACGTGGGTTGGGTATATTGATGCTAAACCCTTTGGTGTTGTGAAGAAAATGTGACTGACATCTGTTAGTATCTGACAGCCACACTAACCGTCACTCCTGATTGGTTTGTGGTAAAGTGTATGTTCTGCTGTGAAGCATGTCTATTTTTTCCTCTGTGTAATTTGTAAATTGATGCCAGTTCGCAAATCGTGGGAATGTTTGGTGCATTTAAATCTTTTATCTTGATCAGGCCAAGGCAGGATGTTTGCTGCACAGTTTTGTTCTGGAAAATCATTTGTTGTGACATAAGGCATGTTCTAAATAAAGCCTTGTTCTCCTGAACATGCCAATCTCTTGTTCCCCATAAAGATTTTAAATCGACATTGCCTTTCCACAAGCCAAACCCTTGTACAGACAGCTGGGAAATGAAAGATACTAAATAAATCGGTTTGGTGTCATTGAGCATAGTTTTCTTTGCCCGTGAAGGTATGACTTTATAATAATAAGACTCTGGGTCAGCTGGATTTTGACCAGAAAAATATGCAAACTTATTTGCAAATACTTTCGAACAACCCTGTGGTGGAGTAGGGCAGTGTTCCCATTATGTGTAGTTAAATACTGCATGTGGGGTACTTGCTTTATGCAGAAAATGGTGACCATAGTGGTGAAAACAGAACATTTCATCATAATTGGAACTACGATCGTACATTTCTTCAGGATTAAAAACAGTAAAATGCCGTAGAATGTCTAGGATGTCATGCACTGTATTAATATCCCAAATCATCAGAGAAAGTCCTAGGAGGGAATAGTTTCAGTCGGTCCAATTATATCATAGGATACCTTATCCCAATCAATTCCATCAGGATCTGGAACAGCAGAAATGTTCACCAGGGAAAGGTCTTTTTGCACTTTGTGTGATAAAGAATGAGGTGTTAAAACTAAGTTCCACCAGTTTAGCAGCAGAGCATTCTGGAAGATAGTGTCCGTGCAGAAGCAGAAAAGAGACGGTAATAAAAACCAATCCCAAGGAAGAGGAAAATCGATTCAATTGTAATCCAGTATATATCCATGGATGGATAAAGTATGTCTTTCAGGCAAATGTAAAATTCACTCGGGGTGGTAATGGTGGTGGGTCAGACAAATCTGAAGAGAATTCATCAAAGTCGATGAAGTAGCCAGAGGCTATTCAGTCTATTTTAGGAAGCTCTGGAGCTGTGTAATACAGCGAGCTGACTTGAATGATGGTACGTTACTGTAGATACCATCTTTGTCTGTTTTCAGGCTTGAAATCTGTGTTTGCATATAGCCAGGGAGAAGAAGTTTCATTGCTGATCAAAGCTTTCATCGGGACTTCTTGTAGGATAGTGAGACAGTTAACTACCCTTGAGCCCTCTTGGCCTACTGTGTAGAACCGGCAACAAGTGGTTCAATGAGATCTACTGACACACATCTCTTGTTTTTGCAGCCAGCAAGGGGCGGTAGAAGTACAGTTCTGGTACCTACAGGCACTCTGTAGGATGGGGATTATTCTTGTCTACTGTCTTCTCCTGGACTAGATCCCCAATCTTGGAATCCAACCAGGAGTTGCTGCTGTGTCCTTCAATTCGCCAGTAACATTGCTGCTGGATGTTGCTCTGAGCTTCTCGAAAGTTGTTCAGATCCTGTAAAACATCCAAACATTCATTGATGTCAAATGGTGTTTCTTCCTCCACTTTACTGGGACTTTTGAGGTCTGGAACCCACATCTTAACCCAGAACATGATTTCATAGGAAGTTCGACCACCCAGGGATTTTCTAAGCAGATATTAGGGCTTTCTGGACCCTCCATATAGGTGGCGAATCCAACTGCGACCTGAACCGAATACCCTAGCTGGTAAAGACTGCTTTAAGTCCTGGTTCTTCCTCTGCACTAGTTCGCTCCCCTCAGGATGATAGGGGGAGGAGTACTGCACAGTCACACCCAATTTTCCCATAGAGTCTCTGTAAGCCTCGAGGTGAACGCCGAACCCTGGTCCAAATAGAATTTGGCTACTGCATATGTCCCGATTAAGACTTGCAAATCTTTTATAACACTTTAGGCGTCAGCCAATGGGTTTGGCTAAACCCATAGGAATCAAAAGCTGGAATTCCCTGTTAGCAGGATGTATATGTAAGCCCCATCTGATTGAAAAGGGCTGCAGTGGTCCAAATAAACACAAGCCAGAGGCTTTTCTGAGATCAGTAGAGGTGCCTGTGGTAGAGGTGCTATGGTGGAAACCTTCATCTGCTGGCAGATGTCGCATTTAAGGACAAAATTCTGTTTGTATAGACCTTGCCATCAATAGTGTTGCTGCAATAGTTAAAAAGTTGCTGCCACCCCTGCGTAATCAGATGGCAGGCCCTTATATGCTGCTAGGATTAGTCCTAACCTGTGATCTTATTTTGGAATTGTTCGATCCCCCACTCTGGGAATCTGAGCAAACTGTATGTTTTGCGCACTTGACTGGTAGGAGTATATAGTGGGAAAGCCTTTCGGCAAGTCGGTGCCATTGAGCGCTGCGTTGACAGCCGTCATAATGTCTCCATCTAGCACTTGATCGAGTAATTGCAGTAACTGCAGCAGTTTGCAAACACGGTTTGAATTTGGCCACTTTTCCCCAATACAGCTTGTGTTTTATAGTGTACCCTTTGAAATCTCTGAATCCATTCTGCCTCGACTAGTACTTGTTGTAAGACTGGATACAATAATACAAACCACACACAATCATTATGGGGAATCCGGGATCCGTATTCTCGAGTGCCAGAATTAGAGCTTTTAGTTCAGCCAGCTGCTCTGTGCAATCACCTAGTGACTGCGTGTAGGTTTTGTGAGGGTGGAATTCTCCATCCTTAATTCTATTCTTCACAGCGGCCGATGCTGCAGAGTATTGGTGCTTTGTCCCTATAGCACACTGTGCAGAGCTGTCAGTATAGATGATGTAATCGTACTGATCTAGAGGCATGACTTCATTAGGCAGAGGATATTTTTGTGTTTGTATTGCAGGTATGCTAGTGTTTGTAGTGTAGAGTCAAATATGTAATCTACATCTGTTGCTGTAAGTATGTTGGCTCGTTGTATCCATCGTCGATGTAAAGCTTTCGCATTTGGAATGCTGGCCTTTGTAACATCTTCTAAGGCTTGAACCGGAGTCAAGACTATTATGCATTTACCCTCAGTCAAAGATCTTTCTCTGACTATAGCTGTCAGAATCTTTTCTGTCTGTGCAGAATGAATCTCTGCATTCGTGTATAAACGCAATTTTGTTTTTTTTAAATTCTTTTTATTGAGTTTCAATCAGAAAAAAAACAGCCGTACCGCCCTGTGGGGCGGAGCATCCTCAACTATAATAGTCAGCACAACGATTAGATGTGATCGATACAATTTTCATATATCTTTTCACTAGGGGCTAACGTATGCAATACACATTACATAGTTTGAGATTACATAACATATTTCCATGACCTTTAGGGAGTTAGCATAGGGTCCTGCTGGTCAATCATCAATAAATATTGTCTTAGCGGCTCCCAAATGTCTTTTGGCTTGGATGAGGATGGCAATTCTTCTGCATACAGTTCCAGAGACTCCTTACAATAGACCATGTCCTTCAACCAATGAAATATGCGCGGGGTTAGAGTACTTTCCCACGTCAACGCTACTCGACGTTTTGCTAGCAGCAAAGCAACCCGTAAGAATTTCCCCTCTGCTCCCTTAATATGAGGTACATAGCTCAATAAACATACAACAGGTGTACATTGCAATTGTTGATTAGATATATTCTGCAAACACTTTACCACTGCAGACCAGAGTTTAGCAACAGGTGTACATTGCAATTGCTGATTAGATATATTCTGCAAACACTTTTCCACTGCAGACCAGAATTTAGCAACAGCTTCATAGTGCCACGCCAAGTGCCAGAAGTCTGCATCCCGTTGATGCCACCTTTTGCATTCACTAGTATCTCGGAGCACCATTTTGAACAGTTTCAAGGGTATACCTGGTGAATGTACTTGAAGTGGATAATTCTGAGATTGCCATTTGGGGTTAGTTTACCGGTCAATGTGCATATGTGCTCCCACTCAGCTGAGGTCAGCGTAGGATCTAATCCGCTATTCCATCTGGCAAGACTATCATCCCCGACCCCACCATTTCAGAGCACACGGTCTTATACAAATTAGTCACTAGTTTGCGCTTGGAGGGTGCTACTAGTAGGAGTTGGAGTGAGTGCAGTGTGGGAGGTTCCTCAGGGAAGGAGATGTAATGGGCTCTAAGCGCGTGTTTCAGTCTGTGGATGGTGAACTGAAACAGTGGTGAGGCATTTGTAATGTATTGGAGGTCTTCATTCGTAAGGAAGTGACCCTCTAAATAGATATCCCGCATGCGTTGTATACCCACCATTTGTAGCAAGCGGATCGCTCCACTATCCTGAGTCACAGACAAGGAAGCGTGATGTGCAAGGGGCTGTGCGGGGGCATATAATGGAAGGTTCCCTGTCAATTTACCAATAATCTGTTAAGCAGCAACAGTGGTGTCTATCGGAATAATTTCCATCCGTGGTGTGCCTCTTCTTGTGTGTGTTAATATTCCAGCTAGTGGGATGGGAGATGCATATCCATCTTCTACTGCCACGTGGGGCGTGAAGGCGTGTGGGTTGTACCAATGGTAGGCATATTGAGCCTGCGCGGACACATAGTAGACATATAAATCTGGTGCACAGAAACCCCCATGCGCATAGTCTAAAGTAAGCGTATGCCAACTCACCCTAGCTTGTTTGCCATTCCAAATCAGTTTTAAAAAGTGGGTGCGAATAGTGTGGAATAGTTGCTTCGGTAGTTTAATCGGGATATTATTGAATAGATAAAGAAATCGTGGCAACACAATCATTTTTATAATGGCTATGCGGTCCTTTAGGGAGAGGGGCAAGGAGGACCATCTATCAACCTGATTTTCTAGTGTCGTGCATGGCGTGCCATAATTTTCTCGGATTACAATCTCCGGGTCACGATGCACCCACACCCCCAGGTACTTCACAGGATCTGCAGACCAAATCAGTGGGTATTCCATGTGCAGAGGCTTAGTGATGGTCGTCGGAGGTAGAACCACCGATTTATCCCAATGAATTAAAAGTCCTGAAAATAAACCAAAGCGGACGCATTCCCGAAGTAATGAAGACAAATAGGTATGGGGCTCACGGACAAAGAGCACCATGTCGTCCACATATAATGATATGCTGACGGGACGATGGTTGAAATTAAGCGCTGATTCCCGGTGTCGCTGCCGAATAACACAGGCCAGGGGCTCAAGCGCAATGGCAAAAAGTAGTGGTGATAAGGGGCAGCCCTGACGAGTGCCCCTATTGATGGCCAGTGGTTCGGAAGTGAGGCCTACTACACGTACCCTTGCAGAGGGTTCTGTGTATAGCAGCTGTACCCAGCATGTGAACATTGGCGGAAAATCCACTTGCCTCAAAATTTAAAACATATAGCTCCATTCGATAGAGTCGAATGCTTTCGCTGCATCCAGCATGACCGCAGCGGCAGGCAAATCTGGTCTTAGAACATGGTACATGGCAAAAAGTGTTCTTAAATTATGTGATGTTGAGCGTTCCGGAATAAAGCCAGATTGATCCGGAAGAACTAGGGAGGTCATCAGGGGAGTGAGGCGAGTTGCCAGTATTTTTGCTAGTATTTTGGCATCCAGATTAATTAGGGACAAGGGACGGTATGAGTCACATTGGGAAGGGGGTTTATCTTTTTTAAGTAGGGTGATAATTAGGGCTTGCCTTAGTGACGGAGGGAGTATACCCATGTCATGGGCCTCTGCATATACCTCCAGTAGATAGGGCGCTAATAAATCAGCATATTCCTTGTAAAACCCAGCTGGGAGTCCATCCGGCCCAGGGGCCTTTTTATTTGGTAAAGCCCGGATCGCTGTTTTAATATCGTCCTCCCCAATAGGTTGGCTTAGATAGTCTCTATGACCATTCGCCAACCAGGCACAGGTTATATCAGAGAAATAGTCATCGAGTGTTATTTCATCCGTGCTCCCGCGTGACCCATATAGCGTGGAATAATAAGATCTAAATTGGGCAACTATCCCCTGAGGCGTATAGTGTTCTTCCCCTTGCGCATCTACTATTTTCGTTATGGGACAATGTTTGTTACGGAATTTGAGTTTGGCAGCTAGCTGATGGCCAGGCCGACCTCCCTGACCGTACTCCCGCGCAACATGGTGGCGTGACAAATAGCGAGTTTCTGTGTCTGCCAGCTTGTGATATTCTTGTAATTGTTCTTCAATGCGCGCCAATGTAGCACTTTCGGGGTTGGTTGTGTAAGCGCATTCAAGGGTTGCCAGAGGTTTTTTCAGTTGTGGAGAGTTGGCCCTGAATATCGTTCAATATACCAGCTGCAGTGCTTATGCACACAACCTCTTACAGTCACCTTAAAAGCTTCCCATAACGTGGCCGCACTGTCCACAATCCCCACATTTATTTTAAAAAAATTGGTCTATCGCCTTCCGTATGGTATCATTATATATAGGATCCAGCAAGGCGTCAGCCCTAAAACGCCATGTGAACGGGCGGTGGACGGAGGTAGGGATGCTAATACTTAACTTCACTGGATTGTGGTCTGACAGTGTACGCGGAAGTAGGGTTACATCAGTGACCCAAGTATTATTTTCCTCATTCAGCAGCCAGTAATCCAGTCTGGACCATGTGTTATAAGCAGGTGTGATGTGGGTACCCATCATTACTGTGTCATTTCGTAGTCTCCAAACATCCACCAGTCCCATCTCTAACATAGCATCATGTATGCACTGAGCGACCTTCATAGTGCACGCACCCTGTGAGTTCGACCTATCTTTGGTGGGATCCAAATGCGTGTTAAAATCCACCCCCCCCCCCCCAATATGGCTGCCTCCAGACATGTTCGTAGTTCTGCTAGCATACGGATAAATACTCATGGGTCATCCACCACAGGGCTGTAGATGTTAATGACGGTGATCATGTGTTGCCCGATTTCCCATTAATCCCTCATCATCAATGTATTCTTTAAAGGCTGTAAATGGCAACCCCCGTTTAAACAGTATAAGGACCCCCCTGGCATACGCAGAATAGGACGAGGCTAATCTATACCCAGCCCATTTGGCCGCAATTGTGGTTTCTGACGACTTGGTTAAATGCGTTTCCGGTAATAAGGCAATTTGAGCTTTGTGTCTGTCTAAATAGGGGAACACTTGACGTATTTTTTTGGGGGTATTAATTCCCCGTACATTCCACGTCAGTCAATTATAATCAATGTGCAACATATATGCAGTTAAATGTGCTTGGAGGTGAATGACAAGTGGGTCCTATATGCACCTGATAATAGTTTTATAGCAGAACAGCATATAAACATCGAGTCACCCGAGAAATCCTCACAATGTACTGCGAGAGGCCATATCTACTTCCTATGCAACATCCATTGGTCATGAAATAATACATACATAGAAAAGCAGTATAAAGGATACAGATTGCGTCCATGTAATCCACGCTATACGCCAACTCCCCATGTGTATTCGTACGATCACATCGTGCCAGAATGACAATACCCTTTCAACACCACCTGCCCCTCCCACTTCAGCACCCCAACATTGCCAAAGCCATACCTCTTACCCCGAACCAACCCCAACAGAAACAAAAGTGTTAAAACAGTGATGTGGGGTATACCCATTCGCGGGGTCATAGCGACACAACCACCCTGCCGCTAAACGGGGGAGGTGACCACCGATTTAAAATATAACACCTGAGCCACCGTTATGGCCAAACAATCATGAAGTGTATGCAACAGTCCAGTGTCTTGTACATAACATTAAAGGAAGACCCAGTACAAAGCAGATAATCAAAAAAGGATATGAAGATATGTAGATAATTCAGCTTTGGAGACTCTTGGGTGAAAGCATGTAGGATATATCCAATTTAGAATCATGCATACATAAAGGTTCTACCACCACGGTTAGCAGTCAGCTCTGCACTCTTCCATTCAATCATCCACATCTGAGGTAGTAGGTGATGGTTTATTTTGTGCCGAAGCGTTTTCCCATAATCCAAGGCCCGTTTAGGATTCACGAAGATTTTAGCTTTATCCTCAGTATTAATCCACAATCGCGCAGGGTACAACATGGCATAGGGAAGCTTTTCGGCGAATAAGATTTTGTTGGTTGCTTGAAATTTGTTACGGGCAGTTTGCACTGACGCTGTAAAATCCGGATAAAAGGAAAGAGCATTCCCTTGATAAGTAATGTTCCATTTCTGTCTTGATATCCGAAGTACCGTGTCTCTGTCCGTATAATTAAGCAAGCGGGCTATAATCGGTCTAGGCGGTGCGCCTGGGGGGGGGGTCGCGCCACTAACGAGCGGTGAGCCCTCTCTACAATGAACATGCTGGACAGCGTTTCGTCTCTACAGATCTCCCGAAGCATGGTCTCGACATAGGTCTCCAACGGCCGACATTGGTTGATTCTGGAAGTCCCTAAATGCGTATATTATTGCGCCGCGAGCGCCCTTCAAGGTCCTCATTCTTCGCTTGAATAACTGCTAGGACTTGTTTCATATCCGATGTCTTCTTTCCAATTTGCTGGAGGCCGTCTTCCGTATTCGATATGCGTTGCTCTGCCTCACCCAGTCGCAAGCCTTGTTCATCAAGCTTGGCTGAAATGCTGTCAATGTGACCGTTTAGCGCCTCCATATTGTCGTTGATGTCCTGTAGGCTCATATGAATAGCCGCTAAGGATTTCTCCATCGTGGTCGATTTTGGGGTGGCCCCCTCAAGCTCCGAGTCCGAGGCGTGTTGGGGTTTACCAGATTTATGCAGTTCGAATGTGAGCCGCGGCTGATGTTTATCAGGTTTCCCCATATCGTGGCCGCAGTGCACAATTTACGCCGCGCTACGGAATTTCTCTCCAATGGGGCAGTCCCTAATACCAGTGTGGAAGGTAATAAGGGGAACACAGACTGCCACGTGGGGTGATCGCTACCAGTGGTGTCTAGCACGCTGATGTGTATGTGCTCCGCCGAGTGGTACACGCCAAGAGGCACCTCAGGCCGCAACACGCTTTTACGGGCCTTCCCTTCTACGCATGAATGCTGTACCGTATTTGAGGAGGATCAGGGCAGCGGGTGCTCCGCAGGTAAGCTCCCCAGGCTGTCAAGATCCAGGTCTGCAATGTGCTTGTGTTGCGCAGCGCACTGTTGGCAAGATGACCAGGTCCAGCAGATAAGGAGGATTCACCTCAGTGGTTTATCCACCCACCGTTGTGCAGTCAGTGTTACCATGCGATTGTCTAGTCGCAAGTTATGGGGTCCAGCAGTTACTACAGTCTCTTCCTGTACAGTACCCCGCAAAATAACTGTATGACTACAGCCAAGGCGCCTGATTAGGGGTTATAGCGTCTCTGGTACAGGCCTGCACTGACCCGCCTTACACTGTCCCGTGCTTGCGGTGCGTATCACGAAGCAGCCCCCAGCTCACGACACTCACCTTGGTGCGTCCGAGCCGCAGCACACGCAGCTCCGATGTCGGTCACAGCGCTTATCAGCAGCCGGACGGCTGTATGCTGCCTCGCTCTCCGTGTCCGTCGCGGCACTCTGCAGGATAGGCGGTCGCGCTGGCAGGCGACAGCAGCAACTCCGCCGACCCGGTGACTATACGAGTCCCGGCTCCCGGCTCACCAGGTTCTGGACGTGGAGGCCGCCATCTTGTCTCGGGCGCCGCGTCCAAGGATATCACCTATTGTCAAGGATTTGCTGATTTTCAGTAACGCAATTTCACCGCCGCACAATCCTCTAGGGTCAGGGCGTTAAATGCTGCAAGATATTAGGGCTGATTGCTGCAGGGAAACAGGATTATTGCAGGATCGTGTTGGTGGCCAGCAGAGCTGCAGTATTATGAGACCATCTTGCCGTGCGTCAAGCCACGCCCCCCATAAATGCAATTTATATGCAACTGGTACAGTGTCTTCTTCATTGAATGTGACATAGGTGTATCCTGATGCACCCAGAATTAAACAGATCACCAGGTTTGTGGAGTTCAGACGTATGTGTAAATGTTTTGAAGCTTGCAGGTCAGCTTTTAATGAACATAAAATTTGTGTGTTCAGTTGTCCAATATGTACTTGAAAAGTCTGGACGAATTAAGTAGTTGAACGGTTTTACCCGCTCTTCATAGTCTGGAATGTAAGTTCTGCCAAAGGTTAGGACACCCAATAGTGATGAAAGTGTCTTCATTGTGATTGGTGGTTGTAGGAGTGCATACTTCTCAAGAACATGTTTGCAAGGCTTCTGCCTTCACTTTGCAATTCGTATCCTAGGAACAGGACACTGAGGTAGGCTATTTTTTATATTTATTTTGAAATTACATTTGTAGCCTATGTGAGCAAATCCCAAAACTAAGAGGTTCAACTTTCTGTTACACCTTGGTATTCAAGTTGTGTGAGAAACTCTCTAAATTTTTTTTTTACCCTCATGTTTAATGGTTATTGTCTTTGTGGCTGTGGGGTTGACCTCACAGGAATGATGTGATAAGGGAAACCGTCATCCCACCCCACATGGTTGTGGTATAACGCTGGAGCTTGCGCTAAATTCCACTCCTTAGCGTATGAATGTTTAACTGCATCTGGGACGAGTGTCACAAAAAAGCAGGTAAAATTACTGTTTCTCCCTCGGGGCAGTCCATAGCAAATTCTGGTGGCCAATCCTTTTCAGCCAAGAGAATATCGTACCCGAATTACAAGTTCTCCAAAAGTGAACTTTTATGGGACTCTGTATATCCCCCTCCATTTGGAGTTGCATCTCATATAATTGATGCAGGACACTCACTCTCCTATCCAATATTTCCACCTGGATATAGTCACTCTTTGCTACTGCCACCAGACACTCCATAAGATTCTGGTGAACTATCATGACTTCTACCGCGCTGTCCAGCATCGTCAGAAACCAGCTCAGAAACAGTGTTCTCAATATCCGTGGCATGCTTGATTTTAAGGCCGGACACCTTCTTCTTTTTAAGTTGAGGCTTCAACTGTTTTGGTTTGTCTTCCTGTTTTATAAAGTCAAAATGAGTGTTATGAGTCCTTCTTTGGTTTCATGTACTCCTCTGATCTGCGCTTCGATCGTCCCAGTCTCTCCAAGCGTTTTTTGAATGAATCCTGAAAGGAAAATGTATCAATATCCTGATACCAATCAGGCTTTTTGATATTTCACCAGTTATGCAGATTATAGCGCTTTTCAGTGCATTCCTGTTGAGGAGAACCACCCTGTGCTTTAGTCTTTTCTTTATTTATCTCATTATCCCACTTCTTCGTAGTAGAAGTGTATGATGCCTGCTTTGAGTTACTCTTAATTTGTGATTTACTAGGTCTGATTCCCAAATTATTTCTACCTATTAATGCATAGATTTTCTCAATAATTATTGGTAATTCTTGCTCCGGTTGTCCCTGAGCAAAATTTGTGGGTTGCTGGTGTGCGGCCAACACTGCAGCTTCCCCTTCAACATTATGGTGGATATTGTGGCAAAATTGCCCATCAGTTTCATCCCCAAATCCAGGGCAGGGACTGTACTCACTTTGGGTCTGTTTAAGCACTTATGGCAAAACAGCTAATGATGGTGTATCGTGTGTTCTGGTATATACTTCAACAAAAACTGTACCGCAAGTGGCGCAGTCTTCCACCAGGGGAGCCATCCACATTGTCAAACATATTGTGAGAATCCTGTGTCTTTCTTGAGGTCCCATATGGGAAAAACTGCTTCAAGCTGACTTTTTGTGTGCAAACCAGAACAGAATTTCCTCCCGTCTAATGGAAATTTTACCCATGACTGCATTGATGGTCACTGGACTAATTCCAGGTGTACCCAAATTTGGTTGTGTAGCTTGAGCAGCCCTTACAGGATTTATTATCATTGTTTTCATGGCAAATGTTTTAACCAGATCTGCGTATAGTGTACGTAGGTCTGGAACTGTCAGATTTTCTATATGTGGATAGGGTGTGTAACCGGCTAAGACTGGCGATACTGCCCTGTTTAACATTGTTTTTGAGGCATGTGTACTGTAGTTACACATGCTGTGCATAAGACCTGCCATCTAGTGTTAGACTCAAATGATAAAAAGTTGTTTTTGGTCCAAGAAGTTTTCTTCGAGTCATGAGGTTTTGTGACTCCTCCTCTTGGTGATACTGTGCATGGTCGTCTCCATTGTCAGATTGTAACAGCCGACGGGTTCAGATGTAATGTCTTGCGCCCTAGTTTGAGACTTTTACAGGCTCCCTTAGATTCGCTAGTAGCTCTTCACTCAATGGTATTGTCTCGCTCACGTCGTTATATTTGCGTTCCAAGCAGCTACCTTTCCAGCGCGGTGGGTCTTTGACACGCCTCCTCGGCCTACAGGCCACGCCCGGCTGGGCCTAATTATTTCAACAATCTTATGGGAGAATGACTTGCTAATGAAACGCACTCTTTTGTGTTTCTGTCCGAAGTGTCATTCTAAGTATCCCCATCCTGACTAACGTTCAGTTTGTAATATAGGCCTTTCGCCTGATCATCGAGAGGAAAGCTGTGAGACTTGCAGGTCATTTTGTTCTAAGATGACCCTACAGGATCGACGTGTCCGGCACCAGGAAATGCAGCTTAAACAAGCGAATGACTTACCGGATATTTTTGTTCAACAAGATGAAGAAGAGGAGAAGGCTTCGACAGCACAAGAGGAATCACTATCCATACATGATTCTGAATCCGAGTCAGATTCGAACAGGACTCAGCCACTTTTCAACCGGCACGTAAGCATTGGACCGTTAGTACACTTACCCCCGATCCAATGGCCAAAATTAGCTCCGTCCGAGAAGACTGCTTACGGTCTTCCTCTGCAAAAAAGCCATGGAGTGCACCGAAAAACAGACCCGGAGGCCCCGGGCTCAGCACCAAAAATTCGGCCTATAGCAGGGGCCTCCACCTGCTCAAAGATTATGTCCATACCCCCTTGAACATCACTTCCGGCTCTGAAGGTCCATGGTACTTTGGAGCCGACCACACTGACGCTGAAACAAAGACATTTTTCTGCACCAAAATGTTTCCGTTTCGGATCAAGATCTCCACCTGAATCGATCCTCGATGTAATGCAAGAATGGCTCGATCTGAGGCAGAAAACTTTACAAATTGACTCAAAGGTAATTCTTCAACCAGCAAAGCCTTATTCCTCTTAAAGACAGTTCACTTTTCAAGAGGCTCTAGATGTTCTTATACAGCCTCCAAAGAAGACAAGCATTGGCATAGCCAATAGGTCTTGCCTTTGGGACCTTATAAGTATTTTGCCATGCAGCACATTATCCTAAGTCCTACAATATCTTCTTTCAACAAAGCTGTCTATACAAAACAGGAGAGAGACAGAATGAAAGAGGGGGGCTGAATGAGTGGGAGAAGAAGAAATATGGAGCTGTTTCAGGTCAAGACTGAGGAGCATCAGAAGGGCTGCATGTTATTCAAGTGGTTGGATCACTATGAAGGATTTTTTTGCCATTGTACCCTTTTGCTTTTTTGCAACATCATCTGAAGTACAGAATAATTGATTTGTTTATTCTGCAACTGTTTGGTATGGAAGAAGGAGTCCACTTCCATTTCCAGTAGAGATTGATTTTTAATGTGCCAGTTTAGGCACAACACTTTAAAATAATCTGCCTCTGCAAAAGGCGATTTGCTCAGTTTCTGCCTGCCGACTTGGGGTGCATCTGACCGCCAACTGCAGGATTTGTTCTACCCTCGAGATGTCAAACTGTTTGTGTCTCTTCTTCCTCTTGACACAGAGTTCTGGCCAAGATATCTGCCTGAGAGTGGAAGAGCTGCCTGAAGTGAGAAAAACATCCACAAAAAGAGACACTAGAATTTATAAGGACACTTGCCCACAGCACCCTGGAGAGTGTGAATGATGCATGAATAAAGGAAAGAGCTGATGGTTGAGCTGATCTAGCGGTCCAGGGAAGAATGGCGATGATCTAAAAATTCCTAGTGATCAATACCAGTGTGGAAACTTTAGCAAAATTGCTCTCATGGACCAACAAAGGAAACTGTGCTCCCACCATTTCCCCATCCTACACCACAGCCTTCCTACCAATCCACCTTGGTGGGTATCACACTTGAGGGTGTAGATCTTCCCCATGATGGACTTCAGGGGTGTCCAGGCATCCTGGGATTTTGAAAGAGTTTCAAAGTGTTGAAAGTCTACTGCTTGTGGGAGCCCTGAACAAGAGGTGTCTGATTCCGTTCTTGTGTATGCAGGCCGGAAGAAACACCTGACTGCCGAGTTTTCGGTCCGCAGGGGAGGTTTTCACACCTTCTCCTCTTTATGCACCTTCTACCTCAACTCTCCAAGACAGTTGTGTTTGTGCGATCAACCTTGGATGATAATGATAGTACCTTGTTTTACACTCCTATTAATCATCAAGCATTTTTTGATGATCCTAATAACTGACCAGCAGCTGTTGATTGTACCCTTTCAATGGAAGTTAATTTATCAACCTCAGAAGGATGAAAATGTGGGTTATCTCTGCCCAAATGAAAACCTGTAATTTGCAGATGTCATGATTATTTCTGTAAGGAGAAAAACTAGTTGCTTTCAACATAAAGAATCCCTGCCCTCTATTTGTTCTTGCTTTGAGTCTCGCCATATCAGACTCCTAGCCACTTCATACATCACAACGTGGCTATGCTTGCAATAAGCAGCCAGTTCCAAGGGAGTGTTGGAGTATAAACATATTACTAAGGCAGTGAAATGTACACCTAAAGAATGCTGATTTCTTCTGTCCATGGGGTCATGTAATTTGGCCATGGGGGTTGTAAATGTCATGCAGATGTGTTTATTGGATGAGACAGTGTGCCAGTGTTATTTATTTTTGAATCATGGGAGAATCCCCTCAAACTTCAGCTGAAAATTGGTGGTTCTCGTGGCAATTCAGCTTTAAGTCTCTGCAGGCAGAGGGCAGTGCCAGTGGTGGAAGGGGGCAGTGCTATTGGTGGAAGTTAAAGATTGCTAAAGAAATAATTTGGGACCCTGCACTTATATTGTTTTTACAAAGTAAGCACTGCAGCCAAATAAGTGAATTTTTACAACATGGCCATGACACCCCCTTACCTTCAGTGACATCCAGGCCCTCTATAAAGTAAGCTGGACATGTATGCATGCAAAAAGTTCTTCAGGAACAGTCTTTGGTCATTTTGTGAAGGAGGGATTAGCATATGCATTATCCGATTGATTGTTAACATAAAAACACATCTAGCTTGATTTGGCAAAGATTTAAAAACCTACCGCTAAGGTCTGTCACGCAGTAACATACTCTAATCTTAGTGGGCACACTCAGCATGTTAATCTTCAGAGGTATCCATACGTATCACTGAGTTTTGTTAATATCACCTATTACAGCGCTTCGAAACGGCAAGCCCTTGATAGCCGCTACCTACATTTGCATTACATCACACCGTTCTTCTTGAAAGTGAGACGAAGCCATAGGATCCGGTAGCCTGGTTGTGCTCGCTACGTTCACTTACCTGATGTAGGGGACCAGGGGGTCGACATGGTGGAGGAGGATGGCGGTGATGAAGGAGAAGATGAAGGAAGCCAAGTACCAGACTATCAACTCCCAGGGCCAGAAGCACATGGCCCTGCCTCCGCCCGCAGATGACAATACGGGGGCTATTTAAGCTCTTTTGAAACAGCACCTGTGGAACTTAGCGCGTCACAAAATGAAATAAACACAAAAACGAAGTACAGAAACCTTGGGGCAGGAGTAGTCCCCAGAGGGGGGCGTGCAATGCGCACTCCAGTGACCGGGAGGTACGGAAGCACCGGTGCCATTCAAACGCTACCACAGCCTTCACACGCACCACATTCGTTTATACAGAATAGCCACATGAGTGTCCCAAAATGTGGTGTCGTACAGCTGCTCTTCTTCGCTCACTGCAAATACTTTCAGTTTTCATTCTGTGATGTAGGGTCAGGATGAAGCCAACAGAAAAGAGCCGCTTTTTTTCTACTTTTACAAGGTCGACAGCCTTGGTGGCGTACTTTTCAGAGGCTGGCGACGACAACGACGAGGAGCGGCGATGGACCGCTGCCCAGGTCTGTTTGCACAATGTGGGCAGAGCAGCATGTGGTCTTGTGGTCTAGCCCTACACTGGAGCTGAATCAGGGGACGTGTTTAATCCCCGGCGGGCAAACCCCGTGTTAACTCCTTGCACCTCAGTTCCCTTTTCTGTCAGAACTGAAGTGCTAATAAGGAGCATAATTCCAGCCAACAGACTTTGGGGCAGATAAAAAAAAACAAGCCACAAACGTATTTAGGAGGAGACAGGGATCAACAAGCCACAAACTTGTTTAGGAGGAGACGGTTGACAAGGGAGGGCGATGGGTGAGACAGGCAGAGGAGAGAGAGTAGAGAAATGTAAACAAACGCGTGCGGCCACGCTAATTGGAAACAGATGGCCCCTGCGTGCCGCTTCTCGCTCCCACAAGGTGGATGCCGCCACAAGCATGAGTGTTTGAAAAGTACAGACCGATTCAAAAAGTTAATCTCCTAGAGCAGCGCATGCACCCTGCGCTAGGGTCGACCTACAAAAGGAGGATGTTGCCACAAGCTCTGTACATATTCCTGTTCCACTTTCACCTAACCCACCAACACCCCCCAGCATTCACTCCACCACCTCACTCACCGCAACTATCTGAGGCATGTAACATGTCCCCTGACTCACCCATCATAGAAGAGGATGATGACATTCCACAAAACATATATCCTGGAGATGCATGGGATGACTATGATGTTTGAACCACAGGGGTATACATATACTGATCCCTATCCTACACAGCCACCACCACCTGATGATGTTTCTTTTTTATCAAGACTTATTAGCCAGGGCGGCAGCTTTTCATCGGGTACCTTTATATAAGGACACAATAGCGGACAATTTCCTCTTTGAAATTCTCTTTAATGCTCAAAGGGGGGCACAATAGTTACCACTACTCAAGGGAATAGTACCTCATGCAGAGGATATTTTTAAGGCCCGTATCAAAGCTAGGATATTAACACCACGCATTGACAAAAAATATAAAACTGCACCCTCTGATCCGATATCCTTTAGAGGTCAATTAACCCCTGACTCCCTAGTGGTTTCTAATGCACGAAAAATGACAAACTCCCAAGCAACAGGAGATTCACCTACCCCTGAAAAAGAGTCCAAATTAATTGATGCCTCTGGAAAACATGTAGCAGCACAAACTGCTAATCATTGGTGCATAGCCAACAGCCAGGCTCCATTAGCTCTCTATGATAGGGCTCACTGGGAAGAAATGGAGGGGCTCCTCGAACATCTCCCAGAGGAACACGGGAAAGGGGGGCAAGGAAATTGTTAACAAAGGGAAGCTCATCACAAACAATTCAATAAAATGTGCATTAGATGCAGCAGACATCGCAACTAGAGGTATAAATATCAGTCAACTATTGCGTAGACATGCTTGGCTCTGTGCCTTAGGTTTTAAACCTGAAGTGCATCAGGCTACCCTTAATCTCCCATTTGATAAGTAACATCTTTTTGGACCTCAAGTGGACACAGCCCTTGAGAAAGCAAAGAAAGACACTGAGGTCACAAAATCAATGGGGGCTCTACAAACTAGTACCTATCACGGGTCATTTCCTAGACCCAATTATAAACAAGGTGCAAGATCTGCCTTCACAGACAACACAGGGGCAACCTATAAAAATCAAGCCCAATCCTCTACTGTTAAAACCTTTTACAGGGGCACATACAGAGGAAACAATTTCAAAGGAAGGGGAGCAGCAATAATACCCATAACCCAAGCATAAATACCAAACAATTACTTTCTTACCATTCCCCCGACCACTTAACGGGGGTCGTGTTCAAAGCTTTCTCTCTAAATGGAAATCAATCACAATAGATCAATGGGCATTGAATATTATCCAACGTGGTTACTTTCTGAAGCTCATTACAACTCCTCCAAATGTTCCACCTCACAAATACAAATTATTAATACAACACCAACATTTCCTACAACAGGAAATATCCGCTCTATTACTAAAAAGTGTGATAGAATCCGTCCAAAAACAGTATCAAGGAACAGTGGTGTATTCATCATACTTCATAATTCCCCAAAAAGATGGAATACTGCGACCCATTGTCAACCTCAGACCACTCGATCATTATATCTTATCAGAACACGTTTACATGGTCACTCTTCAAGAACTCATTTCATTATTATAGAAGGGCGACTTCATGGCTGCCTTAGACTTACAAGGATGCCTACTTTCATATACTCATCCATCTCACTCACAGAAAATATCTGCGATTTCTATCCCTAGGAAACCATTATCAAATCAAGGTTCTTCCCTTTGTAGTTACCACTGCACCACGGGTATTCACAACATTTCTAGCTGTAGTAGCAGCACTTATAAGCAGACAAAACAACTATGTCTTTCCTTATCTGGCCAAATGGCTGATAAAAGCAAACACTCTCAGTCTTTGCAAACAGCATACACAACAAACGCTAACTTTATTGCATCAATTGGGGTTCACCATCAACCTACCAAAGTCACATCTACAACTAGCTACAATACAGCCATATCTAGGAGCCATGCTCAACACACAGTTGGCGTTAGCAAACCCAAATACAAACAGGATAAAGAACATTGTACCATTAAAGCAACAATTTCAAACTGGGACTCAGATCTCAGCTAAAATATTAATGTGACTTTTAGGAATGATAGCATCTTGTATTTCAACAGTTCCATGTGCCAGATTGCCCTCAAGACCTCTCAAAGAATGTCTTTTATGATTTAAATCTTTTATTAGTTTTAGATGCATAGGTTAAACAGAATCTGACATTTACATCCATTGGCCAGTGGAGAATAATGGAAAATACGAACATCCTGAATGAGGTGAGGGAAAGGAGAGTAAAGAGATAGAAAGGATGATTGTCAGAGGTCTAAAAATGGTCGATATCCTGATTGTGTGAGCATCAAACCACAGGGCGGCCAGCCTGTTCTGCGTGGGTGTGTGCCTCTCCAGGGGAAGTCGCAATGGGGAGTCTGAGGACCCGCATGTATCTTGGGCATGTGAGCTCCACGAATTCAGAAGATAAATATGCCACGGTGGTGCCCCATGTTTCGTCAAATCTAGGCAGTGTGTGGGAGAGCTCTGCCATGATCTTCTCCAATCCACCACCTCCCAGACCCTACGTAACGAGTCCAACTTCTTTGAGATCTCCTCTGTTCCCCATCTGGACCACAGCACTTGCTTGGCGGTGCCCAATGCTAAGGTAATCGCTCTACCCCGGCAAGACTTAAGAGGATATGTAATGGGGTTGGGGAGTCCCAGTAAAATGTAACTGGGAAATCTGGGTATTTACTTGTGGTGGATAGTGTCAATGTCCGGTAAGATGGAGTCCCAGAAGGTCTGTATCTTAGGGCACTGCCATAGGATATGCATGAGTATGCCAGGTTGTCCACATCTGTGCCAACAGAGATCCGCCCCCCACCACCCCCGGTTTTCCTTTGTGCAAGTCGGACAGGCGTGTAATACCAATAATGCGCTTATCTTTAAGAACATTTCTTTACCAGCAGTGCTACAGGAGGAAGCTCTGGTCCTAAGAATAATATCCTGCCTTCCTTTGGGGCAAATTTCCGTTCTAGTTCCGATTCCCACCTACGCTGCACAGGAGATTTAGTGGTGTTTTTAGCCTTATTCAAAAAGGTGTAGATATCTGACAATAGATGTTTTTCTGAACTACGGGTGATGAACTAGAGCTCAAATTTAGTGAGGGCACTGCTTGCTTGAGCATATACCTGGGCTTGGGTCACCCAGTGGCATAACGCCAGGTATTGCCTGTACATGCCTTTGGGGATCCCAAAGCCTGATACCAGTTGGGGGAAGTCCCTGACACCCTTCTCATCGAAAAGGTTGCCAATTCTTTTGCAGTTGGCCTCTTGCCATTTCAAATAACCATTCCCTTTGCTAGCTGGGGGGAATTCCTGGTTGCCTGTGAAAGGGGTCAGGGGTGACATAGGAGTCAAAAGCCTGCGCGTCTCCTATACTCTGTCCCACACCCCAATGGTGGACCCCAAACCGGGTAGATATACACCCTGACCGGTGTCATTTAGGAAGCCAGGGTACCTTCCAGATATGCATGCATGCGATAGCGCTATCAGTGAAGCACCAGTGCTTCTCCAATTCCAATTTGTACCACTCTGTCATGTACCGCAATTGCACTGCCTGGAAGTATCGCCCCAAGTGTGGGACCCCAAGACACCCGTCTTCCTGCCTCAGATACATAAAGTGTCGTGCCATGCGAGCCTTCTTCCCTCCCCATATCAATCCCCCGGTAAGTTGCTGTAGTTGGGCCACTAGTCTGGGTGGAGGATGCAGCGGGAGCGTCTGCATTTTATATTTGTATTTTGTATGAGGTATTTGTAAAGCGCACTGTGACCAAAAATGATAACCTGGTGCTACAAGATGCAGGGTAGGAGAGTCATTTTAATAGCCGCCAGCCTGCCCAGCCATGACATTGTATGCTTCTTCCAAGTAAGGAGCTCCTTCTGGACCTTGGCTAAGAGCTCTGAGTAATTCACCTAGGCAATCTTCTCGATTGTAGTGAATATCCGTAGTACCAGGAAGGTGATGCCCCCAGGAGCCCACACGAATGGGAACTGTTGAGCCAGTTGTTACTGGTCAGCCTTGGGAAGGGTTAAGCTGAGAGCCTGTGTCTTCCGAATGTTAGTTTTGAAGCCCGAGACCAAGCTAAAGGCCTCTATTTCTTCTAAATGAGGGGCAAGGAGAGTGACGGCTATGTGAGGAAAAGCACCACATGATCCGCATAGAGGGCGAGATCTTGTGTTCTCTGTCCCTCATTCGAATCTCGGTGATAGTGGGGAGCTGCCTGATTCTTTTGGCAAATGGCTCCATATAAAGCGTGAAGAAAAGGGGTGATAGCAGGCACCCCTGTCTAGTGCCCCTCCCAATCTGGAAGGGCCGAGAAGCAACCCCATTTACTCTGATACATGCCTCCGGGCCTTTGTATATGCAGTTCACCCAACGCATGTATCTCTCTCCTATGCCAAATCTATGCAGGACATGTCTCAAATAGGGTCAGTGGACCCAGTCAAATGCCTTCTCAGCGTCCACCGACAGGAGCACAGCAGGTTGCTAGGTGCGCTGTTTTTTTTCCAGGAGGAGGCACAGTCGCCGGGTCCCGTCGCTACAATTACGTTCCGGGATAAATCCAGACTGGTCCGGGTCCACCAGCCCCTGCATATGGGGAGCAAGACGAGCTGCTAGGATACTGGTGAGAATCTTTAGATCTACATTTAAAAGGGAAATAGGACGATACGAAGCGCAGTCCAATGGGTCATTTCCTGGTTTTGGTATCACGACCACCTACGCCATGACATCGATGGTGCCAGGTTCCCAGTATCGCTAAAGGTGTTGAATAGACCGGCAAGAAGAGAGATGAGGTCAGAAGCAAAGACTATGAAAACCGGTCGAGAAGACGTCCTTTCCCCGGAGCCATCCAAGGGGAGAGTCCCTGGATGGCCCGCAGGACCTCCTCAGGGCTGATATCCACTTCCAGCTTGGTTGCATCCAGATGAGGGAGGAGGGACACCTGCGCCCTTCGAGTGTACTCAGCCACAGACAGGTCTGGTTGGTCCTCCCTGTAAATGGCAGGGTAGAAGGTCTCAAATTCGGCCACGATGTCCTTGTCGGACCAAAGGATCTCTCCCCGATAATTTCTAATCCCTGTGATGCGCCGAGCATTTGTCTGTGCTCGAAGCAGATGTGCTAAAAGCTTCCATGCTTTGTTCCCCCCTCATAATAAAGCTGCTTAGTGCGCAGTAGGGCGTATTTTGCCCGATCATGGTGTAGGGCCCTCAGTTGCTTCCTAGCTGTATTGAGTAACCGTCGCGTCTGTATCGCACCCGTCTGGCGATATACCCCCTCTAGTTCCCTGATCTGTGCTTCTAAATACTCCTGTTTGTCCCACCTGTCTTTATTCAGGCCTGCCGCAATGGCTAGGAACCGCCCCTGTATGACAGCCTTTAACATGTCCAATACCAAGGGAACGGCGACCGAGACGTCGTAATTGGTTGCCAAGTAAGCTTGTATAGCAGCCCGTATCTCGATAACGGAGTCGTATGTGAGCAGTTTGTGGTTCAATCTCCAAACTCTCCGGCTAGGGCATCTCCCGGGTAAAAGCAACATAAGGGAAATCGGGGAATGATCCGAGAGTGCCGCCGTCCCAATCGTGACATCCTCAATGGCCTTCGTGACTCATGGGGAGGTCCAGAACAAATCTATGCGTGCATAGGTTTGGTGCGTCGGTAAAAGGAAAGTGTACTCCTGAGCTGTAGGGTAGCCGTATCTCCAAGTGTTTGCCAGCCCAACTTCCACCACTCTCTATAACATGGAGTCCGAAAGAGACCCATAGTGCCCCACACGTAGAACAGATCTGTCCATCGGGGCATCCGGAACTAAATTGAAATCACCCCACCACCAAAACTTCATCCTGGAATTCGAGGATAATAGTGACTCTCGGAAGAAGGCTTCCTGATGTTTGTTTGGGCTGTAAACAGAGGGTATGTGTGAGTTCCCAGTGAAACTCTCAGTGCCAGCATTCTTTCCAGTGTTTCTGCATGTACGCCCAACACGGTCCCCTGAAACTGAGTTGCCAAAAGGATGGCCACCCCAGCCTTCTTCCTGGCCACAGAAAAGAAATACTGTCTATCAAACCATTTAGACCTAAGGTGCTTCCAGTCGGCGTGCTCTCAGCATCGTAAGGAGCGCCTGTCGTTTAATGGGTGAAATAAGTCCCCGGACATTAAAACTCATATACAAAACCTTAAGAGCTGTCATAAGGGAACGTGTAGGGATAAGCCATGGGAAGTCTCAAGTGGGTGGCTGCGGACCTGGGTTGTCACCCCCTTCCGTCCTAAACTCCCCGCAGGACATGGCCAGTGGACCTGACACAGCAACAAGGGTCCACCTCCTTATGTACACCATTTGCCACCAAACAAGGGGGAACGCAATGAGCTCCTTGTTTGTAATCCAAATGTGAACTTAAAGGCTTGTATTCAGGCATCCTACTACCCATTGAAAGGACCCAGCAAAGAACACCTCCCCGGTGACGTGAGTCTGCCGTATCGAGACCTGTCCCTAGCTGTGTTGGCGGAGACCTCTGATGTCAGGATTATAAGAAAGAAAGCGAGAAAGATAAGAAAGAGACAGAACAAAGGAGACAAATTAAACAGGTGCTTCGCCATCTGTCAGCCGTGAATCGCACTATCGTGCATGGGTCCATGTATCTAGTAGTGGGTCATCGCATCCGGGGGGTGGCTCCCTTCACCAAGGCCGAGGTCGCTCGCCCCGGGGCCTTCGGCTACCCATTTCGGCCCGTGGGCACCAGACAAGTATACAGTGTGAGGTCAATCATTCAGAGGACCACCAGCACCCTCACAGTTTTGTAGCTGCTTAAGTAGAGCTTCCCTTTCTTTCTGGATTTCCAGGTCAGAGGGTTTTGTGCTTTTCTACCGTCTGGTCCCTCATCTTTGATTCATTTTGAGTGGCATCTTAGATGCAGGATCGACCTCTAGCAACTTGGAGCCTCCTTCTTCTTCCAGTTTGATTCCCAAAACATCATGTGCTTCTTTGAGAGATGGCACTACCCGCAACTCCTTACTCCACACAAAGGATAGTCTAAACGGGTGTCCCTACCGGTAGCGGACTCGTTGATCTCGAAGGTAGGATGTGGCCGGCTTTAGGGTTTTGCGGCGTTGGAGAGTAAGAGGCGAAAGGTCCTGGAAGATCCCAACCTGAAGACCCTCAAACGCAATAGTCGCCTTGTCCCGAGTGGCACTCATAATTATCTCCTTCTACCTGTATGAGTGGAGGCAGGTGAGGATATCCTGCTGCTGACACGGTCCGGGGGCAGGCCATCCGGCGCGGTGGGTGCGGTCCAGAATAATCTCTTTGTCCCCAAGTGCTGGTGCAGCGTGTTGGAGAAAGCGAACCACCCAATACTCCAACTTGCCACCATCCGCCTGAAGTGGCACACCTTTGATGCGGATGTTGGATCGCCTAAAGCAATTTTCATGATCCTCCAACCGGAGGTAGAGCTCCTTGTTGCGTTCTCGAAGATCCATCAATACCCAGGCTTGCTCAGTGATCTCTTCTCTCCGGTCCCCATTTCTTTCCAGGGAGTCCACTCGGTCACCAATTTCTTGGATCCCTGTTCTCAGCTGTTTAATGTCAGAGGTGACGTCTTGCCATAAGCTAGCGAAATCCTCTCTGAGTGTGCCAAACAACTTTTCCAGGAAGCAGCGGTGTTCGGATCATCTGAGTGCTCCCCGGCTGGTTCCACGTCGTTCTCAGGGGGTTGGGCCGCCTGTGGCTCGGAGCCGTGACCTCCAGTTCTCTTCGTACCTGGTTTCTGAAGGAGGTCCTTAATCGTGGGGTCCTTTTTCGCTCGCTGTGTAGTCATCTCTATAGGGCACCACCGTACGGGACCAGGAGACTCTCTTAGTCAGTGGGCCATGTTCCTCTTACTTCAGACCAACCGGTGAGTCAGTATCTTCCGTCTCCTGCACCGTGACCAATCGATTCCGGAACCCTGTGTGACGTGGGGTGAGTGCTAAGTATGTGCACCAGCCCCTTGGGGCCTGTGTCCCGCCTCCTCACCAGTGGTGAATTGCTCGTGAATCCGGGGAGCATCGATCTCAGACTCAGGCCCTGACTACCACTCAACAGTCAAGATGGCCGCAAAGGTTCCCACTGCACCCCGAGCTCCACAGCCCTCCATGGAGCCCTTCTCACACACTGCCACTCCGATGCCTTGACTGTTGTTCTTAAAAGAAGGCCTCAGCCGGACTGGGTAAAGTGGCAAATCAATGCGAGTCACCGGGGTATTTGTGATGCAGCTCCTCAGTCTTTGGTTCTCAATGTGGCCTACCGCTATTTTGCGCACCACCAGGCCTCCAGCGGGGGCCCGGCCTACCTGCTGGTTGAGTCCCCTGTGTCAACCGTAGCAGCTCTCTGCGGGCAGCGGCCACTGGATAGCGCAGGCCCAAGTCTCTCCTTGTAGCGGGGCCGTGCGAGGAGCCTCCGGGCCCAGCTCTGGCTCATCCATAGGGCAGTCGCGGGATCACCAGTCTCACCAGAATCGCCACTCCCTGAGCAGGCCGCACATTGTCTGCGTCCACAGCGGCCCCTCCAACCTCTGATCTGGGCATCTCTGCCTCTTGCAGTAGTCAATCCCTGCCCCTCGGGTCCTCGAGTCCTGGGCCACATCCCGTGTCTCCGCTTGAACAACCTCGGAGCCGCTTAGGCCACCCCACCCCGGTTGGGTTTCTGTCTCTGGGTATCTCAGCCCACGCCCTCAGTAGCCCCGACGGAACTTCAACAGGGCTGCCGTCGACGATCACTGCAAGCGCGGCGGCCAACTCTAGCAGAATCACCCAGGCGCGGCAGCCGCATTGTCACCAAGGCCACAGTTTGAGTACGCGGCCGCAACTTCTCTGCCTCTGATTGCGGCACCACTGTGGAAGAATCCTTTCAGCCCCTGCAGTTAGTGTCTCTGGCCACGGACCTCTATTCCACAGCTTTTGGGGTCTCTAGTCAACCATGTAGATGCCTTTGTCGACACTGGCGAGCGGAGCTCCGAAGAAACGGTGCTACTCTGCCGCCATCTTGGCCACGCTCCAAAGAATATCTTTAACGTGAATGGACACAGTCACAGGGTCAACTACAAGTTCTAGTGTTGGTAGACAGCCGCACACATCAATCTCTGCAGCGGTGAAATCCACAGAACGTATCCAAAGCACGGCTGTTTCAAGATCCTGTTAACCAAATAATTCTAACAGCAGATGCTTCCCTCGTGGGTTGGGGAGCTCATCTCCAAAACCTGACAATTCGTGGAGTATGAGACTCCAAACACAAGGGTCTTCTTATCAATTACCTGGAGCTTCAAGCTGTTCACCTAGCATTGAAAGCTTTCCTACCTCACCTACAATATAAGGTTGTCCTAATTTGAACAGACAATATGACAACTATGTATTGTATACAAAAACAGGGGCACACTCTCCAATTATCACGCTTAGCATGGAGCTTAGCAATACATTACAGCATTCATCTCCTGGCAGAACATGTACCAGGGAACAGCAATCAAGTTGCAGACCTTCTCAGCATGACGCAGCAACAAGTCCAAAAAAGGGAACTCCACCCCAGAGTGCTATTACCCTACTTTCAAGAATAGGGGTTTCCACAAATAGATCTGTTCACAACCCCAGAAAACGCACGCTGCCCAAACTTCACCCAGGTACCCACAACCTCAATCCAAGGGCAATACTCTATGGATGAACTGGTCAGGAATATTTGCCTACGCTTTTCCGCCTCTCCCACTACTTCCATTTGTGGTCAGAAACCTCAAACAAACATCCCTTGCACTAATACTTATAGCGCCAACATGGGCTTGCCAACCATGGTTGCAACACTATTGGAGCTCCCCCTAGTCCCAAACAAAAACCTTCCCCTCAACCCGGACCTTCTCACACTGGGTGCGCTGTCAAAATATCGAATTTTTAATATAGAACCTACACTAATATCGAGTTTTTAATATCGTAGGGCCAGAATATCAAAGTCAAGGATATCGTTGACCAGAATATCGACCTTAAGGTAAGTAATATCAATCGATATTTTTTTTAATTTCGAGGTAAGTAATATCGAAGTAAGTAATAGCGTCAGCAAAAATATAGTTGTAAATAATATTGATTTTTTTTGTTTTGTTATGTATTTTAGTAAGTATTTTATATGTATGTTTAACATTTTTTTTAAAGTTTTAAAATTATTTTTAAATATATGTATTAAATGTTTCGAAAATAGTAAAACATTTTAAAGTAAATTTTACGTTTTAGTATCAGAGTGGGTTGTGGGTTTATAGGGGAATAGGGTGGGAAGTAATTTAATTATAATTAATTATGTTTTTATTTATTGTTATTGATTGTTAATTTATTGTTAATTATTAATTGGTAATTAATGTATATTAATTGGTTAATTTATAATTACATTAATTATAATAAATTTTTTATTAATTTTTATTTATTGTTATTGTTTATTAATTTATAGTAAATTCATTATTAATTGGTAACTAATTGTAAATTGATTAATTGGTAATTAAATTGTTCTTTTTAATGTGTAGCGGGTTGTGGGTTTATAGGGGAATAGGGTGGAAAGTAATTTAAATATAATTAATCAGTTAATGTGTTTATTTATTATTGTTTATTAGTGTTTTGTTAATTATTAATTGGTAAATAATTTGTATTAATTGGTTAATGTAAAATTATATTAATTATAATTAATTTATTATTTTGTATTGTTAATTAATTTATTGTTAATTATTAATTGGTAATTTTTTGTTAATTGATTAATTGCTAAGTAAATTAATTTATAATTTTTTATGTGTAGCGCGTTGTGTGTTTTTATAGGGGAATAGGGTGGGAAGTTATTTCATGTTATTTAAGTAAATATTAATTTAATTTAGTAGGTATTTATTAATTATTTTGTTAAATAATTATTAATATGTTTTAAGTATGTTAATGTAATCCCTACGCTATCCTACAGTTTCCCTACTGTTGCACTCACTGGAGTGGTAATAGTAATTTTTGCCCCTCCGCCATCCAACACTTTCCCTACTGTTGCACTCACTGGAGTGGGAATAGTAATTTTGACCCCTCCGCCCTCCAACACTTTCCCTACTGTTGCACTCACTGAAGTGGGAATAGTAATTTTTACCCCTCCGCTATGCAACACTTTTCCTACTGTTGCACTCACTGGAGTGGGAATAGTAATTTTTACCCCTCCGCTATCCAACACTTTCCCTACTGTTGCACTCACTGGAGTGGGAATAGTAATTTTTACCCCTACGCTTTCCAACACTTTCCCTACTGTTGCAGTCACTGGAGTGGGAATAGTAATTTTTACCCCTACACTATCCAACACTTTTCCTACTGTTGCAGTAACTGCATTTGGAATAGTAATTTTATTTCCTCTGCTATCTAATATTTTTTGTATTATTTTAGCTAATGTACTGTATAATTAATTTTAAAAAGATTAAAATAATTTTAATTTTTTACATTTGTTACATATATTTAATTTTTATTTGATTGTTTTATGTGCATAGATGTATTTATAATTTATCAAAAATAAACAATGTATAAGTTATTAAAATAAATATTAAAACATATTAATAAGTATATATAATATATATTATATGTATATGTTTAATGTATTTTTAAATTATATATATATTACTTGTACGTTTTTAAGCATTTTAAATTATTTTTAACTGTTTCTTTTAATTATATGTATTTTTTACTTTATTTTACATTATTTTTTAACTTAAATAAATAACTATTTTTAACAACGATATTTTTGACCGATATTTTTTTCCGATATTTTTGTGCTTACCATAATGTAGATAGGATGTCGATATTCTTGACTTCGATATTTTTGCTGCAATATTTTTGTAGGTCGATATTGTGACCTTCGATATTTAGTCAGTGATTCCTCAAACAGAACTAAGGTACACTAAGACACCCCAATCACAAGGAAATGACCCTTGCGATATGTCTCCTGAGATCTTAGAATTTGGGTACTTAAACTTACCACACAAATCTATGGATATTCTTAAAGAAGCCCGCAAACCTGCCACAAGAAAATGTTATGCTGCTAAATGGAAACTATTTGTTATATACTGCCAGCAGGAAAAAGTCTGCCCCCTAAATGCACAAGTACAAACAATAATTACATATTTACTAGTAGTAGTAAAGCTTTATTTCGATATAGAAACATATCATAAAAGCAAAACATGACAACATAAAAACAATGGTCGAAACAAAGCAATTTACAATTCATATTACCATTAAAAACATTTCATATTTACACGAGATAATCTTAAAATTTATGAAAAATGAAAAAGGGACACTTTACTGTATCGTCAGTTGTTTAGCAGATCTTATGCGCCAAGCCCAGCCTAGGAATTTAGCCAAACAAATGGCAAAAAAGGGTCTTGTATCTGAGAGCAATATTCTTATAGCTTCCAGATGTGAGCGAGTTCCCAGGCTCCTACAAAGAGGCTTCAACCACCTCCGTCTAGGGGCCATATAGACTCGACACTCAAATAGAAAGTGTGCGACAGATTCGATTTTTAGCTCGCAGAATGGGCAATAGGGTACAGTTTGCAGTGGTGGTTTCCAGGTAGAGGTAAACTGACATAAAGGTAAGACCCCAACCCTGAATTTAAAATATAATGCCCTATCATGTGAACTGTGAATCAAGTCCAAATATGGTTCTCTGGAGGGGATATCTTTAACCATCAAGAAGTTGGCAACAGATCTTGGGTGATTTGATTTACCAAGTCTCTCGTTATCCACCCAAGACCAGTAAGCCTTCTTCAGTTCTTGTTTAGGAGGTGCTGTTTTATTTTCCCACGCAGCTCCTAGACCGAGCTTGTATACTGCCCTCTTGACCTCTCTGAGCCAGGCGATCTTATGCCAGCCAGGTAAGGACAGTACATCTTTTAGGGCGTCTGCATAGCTGTGGAGTTCGGGGACGTTCCAAATTCTAGACCATAGTAGTAAGGGGCGTAATTTAGCTTGCTCGCAGATTGGACGAGTACCTGCGTCCAACAAGAGGGGGATTGTGGGGGTGCTCTGGGGTAGCCTCATCAGATCTTTGTGAAATTTATTTTCTAGGTGGGCCAAAGTATCCACTCTCTGGGTACCCCAAAGTTCTGCGCCATACAGTGCTGCACTCACAACCCTACCCCTATAAATATCAAGAAGTGCCCCAATAGGTTTTATGGAGGAAGCACGCTGCTCTTTAAGTAAAGCACCAACAACCCTCTTATGGGTTAGAAACACTTTTTGGTGATGGGCCTTCCAGCTCATACTATCACAAAGACGTATGCCTAGATAGTCAAATTCTTTGACCCGTTCTAATGTGACAGAGTCTAGAGTGGGGGGTTTAACAGATTTCTTAGGGGGGTTGAGGACAAGAAATTTGGTCTTGCCAATATTTATGGCCAGTCCCTTGGTGTCACAAAACGCCTTGAAGCTGGAAAGTAGTGACTGTATGCCTGCAGGTGATTTCGAAATCAGGAGGGTGTCGTCCGCAAACAGGAGCGTCGGGATTTTCCTTCCAGCCAGGGATGGTGCATCTGCAGGATGTTGAAGAAGGTGCTCCACCACTCCATTGACGTAAAGCGAAAACAGAGTGGGGGCAAGCACACACCCCTGGCGGACGCCCCTGTCTACTGGAATACACGGGTTTTTTTCTCCCTGGGCACCCCATCTGATTTGGGCAAAGTTGTTTTCATGGAATTTTATCAGCAAGGCCAACAAATAGGGAGGTAGACCTAACTCGTCAAGGACCTTCCACAATAATGCTCTTGGAACCAGGTCGAAGGCTGTTTTTAAGTCTATGAAGACTAAGTATAAGCTGCCCCCTCCTAGCACCACTACCTTCCAATAGAGCATTAAAAGGCGGAATGTCTGCTCGACGGTGCCTGTCCCTGATCTAAAACCCGCTTGGAAATCAGACAATATCTGATTTTCATCCACCCACTCCAGAATCCTGCCCAATACCACTTTCCCCGCTACCTTTTGCGTCGAATCCAGCAAACTGATGGGGCGGTAATTGGCTGGGTCTTCCCTGCTACCCTTCTTGAAAATGGGGACTACTTCAGCGCCCCTCCAAGAGTCAGGGAAAGACCCCCCCAACATAACCTCATTAAGAAGAGCAGCAATTAATCTGCTCCAAAATGGGGGATTATTTTTTATCAAGTCGCCCGGAATCCCATCAGGTCCTGCCGCTTTGTTAGAAACAATACACCTGATTGCCTTCTCTACTTCCAAGGTGGTAAATAGGACTTCATTTGGTGGGAGATCTGTGGAACTGAGCCTTGGGAGCGGGTCTGGTTGCGGAGGCCCTGTCTGAGCCGAATACAATTTCGAAAAGTGGGCAAACCAGGCAACACCAGGGATATTACAAGTCAGTTGTTGATCAATGGGCTTGTCTCTTGATCTTAGCAAGTCCCAAAACCCCTTAGCATCTTTCCTTGTGCTCGCCTCCGTTAGGTCACGCCAAAAGTTGAAATCATATGTCCGCTTGGCCTCAGTCACAGTTTTCCTATAAAGTTTCCTTGCAGACCTGATGGTAGCTTGGTCTTTTCCTTTTACTGCAGCAACAAGATCACCCTTAGCAAGTCGACACTTGGCTGTGAACCACTTTTCACTTGTTCTCAGGGCCCCCTTTGAAGCAGTTCTGGAGCTGGGTTTGGGAATGATGAACAGCCCACTTAGTGCCGTTACAGTCTCCGTAAATAACGATAAAAACATCTTGCTATCGCTATTCGTGTTATCAAGCCTAGATTCAGCCTCTAGTAAGATGGTTTCAGCTTGAGACATCCTAGCCTCATCCGCTGAGACTCTTGCCCATTTAAGACGTCTGCCACAGTTTGAGGGAAGAATCTCATGTGAAGCTTTCCATAACTGATTAGTGGTTTCTTGAGACCCAGTTTGCCAGGGGACAGAAATGGTTAAAGCGAGAGGGTTGTGGTCGCTGTCACAGGTCTCTATAACCTCCATGTCTTGATGATATGGCCAGAGGTTATAGTTGAGCATAACAAAGTCAATTCTGGATTGCCCGTCCTATTGTATGTATGGGCACCCATGGGATCTGATTTAGAACGCCCATTCGTTGCTCTCAAGTTATGCTCCATGCAAAGAGCATTTATATCGATCGCCTTTTGTGTCCATTTAGGGATCGGTTCGAGGTTCAAAATAGGGATGCCCCTCCTGTTATCCTCCTCGTTGGTATCCAGAATATCTTCTTTGGCTAAAGGCTCAAAACAGCAATTAAAATCGCCTGCCAGCAGGACGAGAGAGTCGGCGTCACAGGCAGACAGGTAGTTACTTAAGCCTAAAGAGTTTAGAGATCCTCCGTTCCTATTGCCCCTTAAGTAGAGATTAAATAGTTCTAGTTTCCTTCCCCCTTTGTAGTGCACTGTTAGCCATTGAAGGTCAGGTGTTTCGGTGGTCCTTTGAGAAACACTGAGGTCTAGTGCTATGTTGATCCAGATGAAAAGACCACCGGATGGACGTCCTTTAGAACCTTGGTGACATACAGCCGGAACATAGAAGGTCGAAAACCCCACTCTATGTCTAGGTTCCTGGCACCATGTTTCCTGTAGCAAGCAAATGTCATAAGGTGCCAGGAAGGTGTTCCATTCCGGGTTATCAAAGTTACGTGCAAGGCCAGCCACATTCCAGCTTAAGACCCTCAGTGAAGAATCGCCTGGGGAGGCAACTCTATCAGGCAGGTCGATCTCCATTGGATTAGATTGTACTGGAGGAGGGGGGATCGAACAGGGGCTGTCTGGCCTCGTTTCCACTCTTTTGCAATCTAAAATGGCCATTTTGATCGATTCCATGGCCCGGGGCAAGAGAGTCAGAAGCCCGGCTTGGCTAGTTGGAGGGCCGTTGGTTGGATTTCCAATTATGTCTATAACATGTGGAGACAATGCTTTTTCTAGTTGTGGGCATGCTGGGAACATAGAAAGTCAATCGACCTCCTCCAGGCCTCCAAATCTATTGTAGGTTGAAAGGCCATTCCAGTGTAAAAGAGTATTCTTTTGCCTCATGGGATGGGTGTTCCATGGGTGGTGCTGCACCAAGGACCAGTTATCCGCTTGGGTATGCAATTGACGTGGGGGGTAAAAATAGGATAGCGGCCTTGGTATGACTAAAGAATCTTCACTAGTTGGCCAGGAACAGATATGGTGCGCCGTATGTGGGTCTTCAAAAGTTACAACTACACAGTCCCCTTGCTTAGATTTCTTGGTTGGGCCCACCCAGGGTATTCTACGGACCATCATTACTCGGCTTCTTTTGCCATTGGGAATCGGTCTGTTGACGTTAAGCCAGTGCATAGTTTTATTTTTCAATGACCAGTGGTTTTCGTGTTGGTCAGTGCCAATCACAGGAACGCCTGTCAACACGACCACATAGACATTGGCCTCTGGTGGAAGGTCTATATAGCCTCCTCTAAAATTTTCTTTTGGACGAGGACCCTGGGTTTCGGCAGGCTGGGGTCTGGCGGATGCTTCCAGGTTTGGATTTACTTTTCCAGGCTTAGAGTTCCGTGTGGGAATCTGCGGTTTGGTAGCCTGAGGTTTAGCGGTTATGGAAACTTGATCCACAGCCACAGTCCTCGGCTTAGGAACAGGCCTTACAGCAACAGGTACTGGTGGGGGGTGCTGCTCAGCTTGCAAAACAGGGGCTGGCGAAAGTGGGTCAGATAAGGACACGCCCTGGTTTTCGAGACTTCTCAGGCCAAGAGTGGCCAGAGCAATAATGCTCTTCTCCATCTCGAGTAGATTGTTTTCTATCCTAGACAATCTTAAGTCGAGTGGCGAGAGAAGTTTTTTTAATGTTTCCCAGACTTGATCTATAAATTCCTTATCATTCCTTCCCTGGTCTTGTACCTGCGCACCCTCGTCTACTGGGGTGGTGTTGGCTGGACCCTCTCCCATACTTTGGCATACTGACTGTGTGCTCGAGGAACCCTCAGGTAAAACATTACGTGCCTGAGTGTTGGTCATTGTGAGCTGGTGGAAGACTGCGACCTTTGCCTTTTTACGAGAGTAGGCTGAGCGTGATTGGCGTTTTCTTTTGGGTTGTGCACCACTAACACAGGAAGTAGTTGGGAATACTTGGGAAAGGGGATTAAGGGTGGGGGTCTGGGCGTGAGAAGGTGCAGCGAAACTTAGCTCTTCTGTAATGCGTGATTGTTCTAAGGGCGGAGTGAGGGTGGAAGTAATCGGGGGCTGGTGTAAATCAACCTGGGTGGTAATACTATTTGGGCGGGCAGGGCGTGCTGGAGTGACAGCAGAGGCTATATGTCCTAGGGATGATTTTTTCGAGAGGGCAATTACCTCGGACAGCCTACGTGCAGCTACCAATTCTAGGGATACCCGGGTTTGAAGTTTAGATATTTCTTCATCGATGGCTATATTTGTGCGGGTGATGAAGTCGTCCATAGGGCCACAGATTTGTGAACCACCTTTGGAGGCTTTGCTACGTGTCATCCTAGTACTCATGGTGCTTACGATGAGATCAGGGTCGTCACTCGACTTACTAACTAGGGAGCTTCAGTTTAAGCTAACCTGTCTCAGCACGATGATACAATAACAAGCAGGTTAGGAGCAATAAGGGGGGTGGGCCAGGGCCGTCCTCTGCCGTCCTCGAACGGCCTCAAACGGCCCGCTCTTAGCCCGGTCTTCGCCCGGCGCCGACCCGCGCGCGATCCCGCGTCGCGGGGGCTCCCGCTGGCTTTCTGCGCCTTCAAGCGCGCTCTGATTACGTGGGCGGGTTCGTCCCGCGAGGGTTGCTGGGAGCAGTAGTCTCCCTGCGCACAACGGCCGTGTAGGTGGAAGATACGGCGGCGGCAGGGAGACGCTGTGGTGTGCAGGTGTGGGCGTCCTCCGTTGGTGCAGGGACAGCGCGGCACAGAGAGCAGGTAGGCTGTGTGACAGGTTCAGCAACAGACTCAAAAAGTGACCCCCGCTCTGCCGGGGCTCCCGCTGGCTTTATGCGCCTTCAAGCGCGCTCTGATTACGTGGGCGGGTTCGTCCCGCGAGGGTTGCTGGGAGCAGTAGTCTCCCTGCGCACAACGGCCGTGTAGGTGGAAGATACGGCGGCGGCAGGGAGACGCTGTGGTGTGCAGGTGTGGGCGTCCTCCGTTGGTGCAGGGACAGCGCGGCACAGAGAGCAGGTAGGCTGTGTGACAGGTTCAGCAACAGACTCAAAAAGTGACCCCCGCTCTGCCGGGGCTCCCGCTGGCTTTATGCGCCTTCAAGCGCGCTCTGATTACGTGGGCGGGTTCGTCCCGCGAGGGTTGCTGGGAGCAGTAGTCTCCCTGCGCACAACGGCCGTGTAGGTGGAAGATACGTCGGCGGCAGGGAGACGCTGTGGTGTGCAGGTGTGGGCGTCCTCCGTTGGTGCAGGGACAGCGCGGCACAGAGAGCAGGTAGGCTGTGTGACAGGTTCAGCAACAGACTCAAAAAGTGACCCCCGCTCTGCCGGGGCTCCCGCTGGCTTTATGCGCCTTCAAGCGCGCTCTGATTACGTGGGCGGGTTCGTCCCGCGAGGGTTGCTGGGAGCAGTAGTCTCCCTGCGCACAACGGCCGTGTAGGTGGAAGATACGGCGGCGGCAGGGAGACGCTGTGGTGTGCAGGTGTGGGCGTCCTCCGTTGGTGCAGGGACAGCGCGGCACAGAGAGCAGGTAGGCTGTGTGACAGGTTCAGCAACAGACTCAAAAAGTGACCCCCGCTCTGCCGGGGCTCCCGCTGGCTTTATGCGCCTTCAAGCGCGCTCTGATTACGTGGGCGGGTTCGTCCCGCGAGGGTTGCTGGGAGCAGTAGTCTCCCTGCGCACAACGGCCGTGTAGGTGGAAGATACGGCGGCGGCAGGGAGACGCTGTGGTGTGCAGGTGTGGGCGTCCTCCGTTGGTGCAGGGACAGCGCGGCACAGAGAGCAGGTAGGCTGTGTGACAGGTTCAGCAACAGACTCAAAAAGTGACCACCTCAGGGTAAGCCTGTATTTCCGTATGCTTAGACCTAGCTGCTATTGCAGCCTATTTGCAAAATAGACAACACTTACCTTTGTTTAAAATACCTGTTATTAAAGCTTTTATGGAGGGGCTTAAAAGAATAATTTCCCCAAAACTTCCACCTGCACCGGCATGGAACTTAAACATTGTCAATTGCAATACTTGTCTTGGAAAGCTGCCTTTTTAATCACTATTACTTCACTTAGAAGAGTCAGTGAGATTCAGGCATTAACCTTGAAATAACCATTCTTCCAGCTTCATAGAGGTAAAGTAGTTCTCAGAACAAACCCAAAATTTCTTCCAAATGTCATTTCACAGTTTCATATTAATCAATAGAATTATCAGTATTTTTTCTGCAACCTGATTCAGTTGCAGAGAGGGATTTACATACTTTAGATGTTAAAAGAGTTTTAATGTATTATATCGACAGGACTAAAACTTTCAGAAAGACTAAGCAATTATTCATTGATTATACACCTCCCAACATTGGAAATGCTATTTCTCAATCTGGAATTTCAAAATGAATAGTTAAATGCTTCCACACTTGTTATGCTTAAGCTGAAAGACTTCTACCTGTTCCCCCTAAAGCTCAATCTATTCGTAAAATTGGGGCTTCTATGGCATTTTTTGGGAACATTCCAGTTGCTGATATTTGCAAAGCAGCAACATGGTCCACTCCACATATATTCACAAAACATTATTATGTGGATGTATTTGCATGTCAGCAAACCAGTGTTGGCCCATCTGTAATACAAACTCTTTTTCAAACAACTACAGCCCCACGGGTTAACCACTGCTTAGGGGGAGGGACTGCTTTATAGTCTATGCACAGCATGTGTATCTAAAGCACACATTCCTCAAACAAATTATGTTACTTACCCTGTAAGCATCTGTTCTTGGCATGTAGTGCTGTATATTCACATGCCCCATATAATCCTCCTAAAAAAATACTGGTGTAGGCTGCAGTTTACATACTTTACATCACATTAATCACATGGACATCACATTACTGATGTACTACAACTCCATTCTCACCTACCTCCAGCAAAACTATCTAGCAATAGAGTTCATGTCCATACACAGTATCACCAAGAGGAGGAGTCACACAGCCTCATGACTTGAAGAAAACTTACTGAATCAAAAACAACTTGTAATCATCTGAGCCCAACGCTAGATGGCGGACCTTATGCACAGCATGTGAATCTACAGCACTACATGCTAAGAACAGATGATTACTGGATGAGCAACATAATCTTTCTTGGTTATGGTAGGGCGCCTTCAAACCAATTTTAGTGTTCTTGGTATTTTACTGTATTTCTAGTGCTTCATAAGCTGTGTAGTTGTTAGAAACTGCAGCCTCAGTGTCTTGTTTGTACCTCTGCTGCTGAAAATTTAACCCACGAATAGAATATCTCTGTCTTGAATGCTTTATGGGCCTCAGCCACAAAGGTAACATTCCCAGCAGCAATTGTGTAACTGCATGTCTGCAGTTCACTGTTATGTTAGTTGCTGCGTCCTCATCAGCCATAGGAATATGTGGAATACTGAGAGGGTACCTGTATGGGGGGATCCTTTGAAAGGTTTAATCTTGAACAACCTACAGTCAATATATAGGGTTTGTCGAGAAGAATTTTCCCTAACACAATGGACGTCTCCGGTTAAGAGGTGAGTAGATGTTGTTGCTCAAAGTTAAATTCCTTAAAAAACTGAAGACGAGAGACATTTCAAAAAACCTGAAAAAATTGTTTAATTAAACAGTTCAGTCAGGAGAATAGTTAAATACACTAGGGGGCCGATTAGGATGTCTGCCCGCCACCCTAGTGGTGCTTTGACTGGCCGCCAGTGGTGCGGCGGTCTCGCACCGGCAATTAGGATGCCACCGCCACCGTGGCGGTGGCATCCTCTATTCCCAACATTGTGGAGGGCGGTGCTCACAGCACCGCCCACCACAATGCTGGGAATGCACGTTGTACATTGTCATGCACAAGGTGACAGGCACCGCGCAGTGTCTGCCACCTTGTCCATGACAATGTCATGTGCACCCCCCAATACCCTGGGGTGCCCGCAAGGGCCCCGAAAGCAAAATCCGCCTGGCTGTCCATGGCGGGGTCTCCGCCATGGAAAGCCCTGCACCGCTGCCCATTCTAAATGGATGGCGGTGTCTAGCAGACACCGCCACCATATCCAGCCCCTTTTTTTCGACTGGTCGACCAGTGGAAAACCGGCGGACGGTCTTTCCGGCCACCGGGTCCCCCCGCCATACTAATATGGCGGGGCGTAATGGGTGGTGGGCGGAGGGAAATGTCGGGCGGATCGCTACCGCCATGCGGGCGGTGGTGATCCGCTCGACATCGTAATCAGCCCTCCGGTCTGAGGACTGTCTCAATTTACATTGGGTTGGTATCCTTCTTAGAGACAAAATAAAATAGGAAATAAAAATGTTTCTGGCGTACCACATAAGGTGAGAAATGTTGGTTGCTGCATTCAGTAATTAATTAATGGTCAATGATTACTACAGGTGGGTCTCGGCCACGCTTGGACACAGTGTGACATGTGTCCAGATGTCCAGCATGGTGAGTGCGTGATCACTACGTCTTCTAGAACCTGATAGGCTATGTGTTCCAAACTCATGTGGCATCTGACTTTATGGTGTTTTTAGGAGCGCATATACCCCCCTCCAGCCATATGTGCTTTATTAGGACAATCTCCCCTGACTATTGTAATGTCGCTGCATCAGTGGGATTGATCAAGAGTTTCCTGCTCGAGTGTTTGCCTGCCAGCTACGCACCCTTCCACCTGTGACCTATTGAGTCGAGGTTGATGTAGAGTTCACAACGAGCGAATCTTTTATAGAGACGATATTTCATTCTCATCAATGTACGCATCATTTTCTATATTAATGGTGTCTTTGGGTACACAAAAGAAAATTACTCTGGCAATCCATTAAATAAGAACCTAATCTAGAACGTTGGTGGCGCCAATTCGTACGGTTATACTTTCTCAGTAAAAACGGTGCCTTTGTTGGACAAAATAAACATCAGGACTGTGCGAGACTGACTCTGCGCACACCATCCTGATATGTTGGCCTTAGTCCTGCTAGCACACAGTGCTCTGAGATCCTGTGCATTGGTAGGACAAGTCAGCGCTTATGACTTTCCCTTTTAGGAGAACTAGGAGTACTGTCAGTAACTTTCCTTTGTCTAGTGTAAGTTGTTAAACAAAACAGTTAAACCAACGATGTTTAATAAATTGTCTTAACCGTCGCGGCTGAGTTAAATGTAGAGAATGTAGTGAAGTAAAGGCTTTCCTTTATAATTCCAGGTCAAAGAAAATGAAGTTGGAAAAGAAGTATTGTGCGAGCCTGAACATTTTGTGGAAATTTGTACTAGTACATCACAGGTACTGTTCAAAATTCTGATGTCCTCACATTAATGTATTTGCTAATACAACAGAAAATACCATGGGGAGATAAAAGGGTGGTAAACATATGCTGCCTCATATGTGATAAGTATTATCTAATAATAGGAAGAGGCATTCTTAGAAACAGTTGAATGTAGGGTTAATGGACTGTTAAAAATTATATTTCACAAATGAGGTGTGTTTCTTCTAGTGAAAGAGTTAGAAAGAACCAGTTAATGCAGATTAAATTTATAATTTGGCAGATATTATGGAAGGTGTTTTGATCTTACTTTGCCAAAAGAAATGCATTTGATCTTCAAGATACAGTTTTTAGCAGAACACATCCATGTTGCAAAAAAGTTGTACAGGTTGCTTTTCCCTTTGAGAATTATTTTATAAAGGTAATAACAAAAGTCAATTACAGCTTGTGTGATTCTCTCTTTGAAAAAAATGCATTTCTAGGTTAATGATAGTTTGCCTGAAAAGGACACATTATCTGAGCCTGAAACAGTTGTGGAAGCTTGCACTACTGCACCACAGGTAGAGATAATCATATTTTACCTCCTTATTCTTTATGTTCATTGAAACATTTTGGAAAAGTAAATTATCCTTAATAGAGGGGATGGAAGTGACATGGTGTGTAAAATCCAAAATGTAAACCATCTTTAAAACATTGAATAGAAATGACTAGATTTAGAAAAATCCAGAAGGATAGGTATTTATTTGCATTTTAAAGGAGATTTCTTCAGTGATTTGATGGAGAAAATGTTCCAAAATAGAGGTGGGTGAGGACTGGTGACCATTTATTTTGCATTTTTCCGTAGTTTGCTAGCATAAGCCAAAGGTGCATTCCAGTGTTGAGTTTCCAGACTAGTTTGGAATGGTGTTATCTTTATCAGCCAAAAAGAGAATAGTGTTCTTATTTTGAAGGCATTTGTAAAACAAACTTTTCTAATCCACAGAACTGATTATTTTGGCTATTTTCATGTGTGTAATGTACTGAAACTGTCAAAGCTTACAATCAAATTTTGCAATTTAAGGTTGATGAAAATCCAATTGAAGGATTCATGGAGCCTGAGTCAGTTGTGGAAATTTGCAGTAGTGATTCACAGGTATTAATATTCCTGTCTTCTGCTTAGTTGAACTTAAGTAGGCTGTTGTAAATTCAGCAGGGTTTGGAATATTTTATAGAACTAAAATGTGCAAATTCTGTGCCTATAAAACAGTGTTCAATTATTTTAATCATCTTTAGATGTGATGAACTTTTAAGTAGCTTGCATTTAAAGGGCTAACATAAAATACTATTGTAAAAATAAAGTAAACCTGTGCATACCTGTGCTTTAAAAGTAGTAGTAAATCTATTACCTTGCTTTGGAGTAACCTATAAACTTTATTGTTCCAGGACAATGAAAAAGAAAGAGAAGAAGTGAAAGAGCCTGAAACAGTTGTGGAAGTATGCAGTAGTGCAACACAAGTACCATGTCCAATTCTGGTTTCCTCATTTCCTGAAATGCAATGTCGAGCTTTGAAAAAGTACATCATCGCGCAAAAAAAGGGAGGGCAGCTGACTGAGTGGAGCACACAATTTTATAATATGGTAAAGTCTGATAGGACAAAAATGCATGCAGAGAAGCAGTGGGAAGGAGGGGTTTAAGGAATATTGGGAACATGATGTTTGTCAGCTTGGTGAATCTGTCACATAATATGGTGAAATTATGCATGATTTCACTTAATTTTGTAACAACTTTAAAGTGACCTTAAATTGCTAATAACACATTTACATTACTTAACATAAATTGCTGTTTTAACATATTTATTCCATGGCAGGGGTGCTTTATCTATTTTTTTATTTTCTGTATCTACTTTTTCAATATTTGAATGAAGACAAATGATGGACATTGCATTTAAATCCAGGGCCTGTTTTAAACACTCTAATTTTAGGTTGAAGGAACTCCCACTGCAACAAAGGAATTGAGGCGACCTCCGACAGTGGTGGACCTAACTAGTAGTAATATACCTCAGGTAGTGTGCCCAATTTTGCTTTCCTTACTGTTTGGCATGCTGTAAATTGTTTTGATCAGCATATGTCACTTTGAAAAGGTTGCTTGAGGCGAAGACTACTGTTAAATTTTGAAGAGGCTCCGACAAAATTACCCACATGCTGCAAGGCATTTGTGGACGTTTGTATTTGTGTGCCGCAGGATTTTTGTACTGCTCGGTGTTGCATGTTGAGTATATTCAGTAGTTAAATTAACTGTTGCATAAAACAAATTGTGTGTTTGGTTTAGAGTGGTAGATTAATGGTCTATGTTCTATTCTGTGTGGTTTATCGAACACTTGTTAGTTTTTATGATTAGCATTAACATTTTCAAAGTAGATTGAACATTTCCAATCTTGGTCGCCATTGGCATGGTAGTGTTTTTATTTGTGTAAATGCATCTGTACAGTGCACCATTTAAAAACATGTCACTTCCCATAATAACCTTCTTGGTTTCATTCATTCTGTTTTAGTGTGTTAACATTGGTTCAGCTTTAGTTAGCTGCACGTAATGTCTCAACAAGAAGTGCTTAACAAAAATTGTAGGAAGTACATAAAAACTAGTAAAAGAGTGTCTTTTATATAAACCATGATGGGTGACATGGTGGTGTGGGGTAGAATGAGATACAAATGAGACATTGCAGTTGGGAGCAGTCACGCAGTGGTCCAGCCTTTACTTAAAATGGAGCTCCTTTGGTAGGTCCCAACTTAGGGCTAGCGTAAGAAAGTGCCCCTTTCTTACCATGTTCTTCCCCACTTTTTGCCTGGTTCCTGATGCAATTTTGACTGAACTGCACTGGGTTCCTGCTAACCAGGAGCCCAGTGCTCTTACCCTAAGGAAGGTTTGGTTGTACCCCAGTTGGCAAGACCTTTAGGACCCCTGTAAGTCACTAGTAAATGGTCCCCTTGGTACCCCTATGGCATGGGTACTAAAGAGGGCCCCTAAGTGCTACAGCATGTATTTTGTTTCCCTATGGGATCCATCACCAAACTAATGCAGGCTGCGTGAAATGGTGCAGACAAAAGTGAAAACGCAACAAGTCACACACCCTGTGTGCCATGCCCCAGACACTACATGAATTATATGTAAATCTCCCCTACAGCAGGCCATGCAGCCCTAAGGCAGGTTGCATTATAGTACATCTGAGGACACATCTGCACGAGCAGATATGCCCCAGTGCTGTCTAGTTCAGTTGCTAGATAGTACAAATGAACAGGGAAGTCATATTAAGTACATGTACTGGGCACTGGTCATTATGAGTTCCCCAGCTACATAGTGGCTTCACTAAATCCTATGGTGTTTGGTATCAAACATCTTGTCTCAATAAATCCCTACTGATGACAGTACTGGATTTATTAAAACGTGCACCCAAAGGCCACCATAGAGGTGCCCCCTGAAAACCTACCAGCCTCTTAGTGTGCTCACTGACTGGTATCATCCAGCCTGCTGCCACAAACATGTTTCTGACCCCCTTCAGGTGGGAGCCGTGTTCTCTGAGGCCAGAAACAATGCCTGCTCTGCGATCCCAGCTACCCCCAGACCCTGAAGCCCTTTTAGCTCCAGAATAGGTGGGAAATAAGCTATGCAAAGAGGCGTGTTGCACTACAAGGCCAGTCACACCCTTAACGTGGGCTGCCTGAAATGCCCCACGAAAGAAGATTTCCATCATCTTGATTTTGGTAGAATTAGGAACTTTGGGAGAGGGTTATGCCCGCTCCCCACATTAATTGGTCATATAGGGAGCGCAGTGATCTCAAGGGTAAATAGACTAGTGGTGGACTTTGGTGCCAAACCCAGCCTGCCTACCTCCTCCTCCCCGACAATGGCGAAAACCCAACTCATCCTAAAGCTGTGCATCCTCCAAAAGCCTCAGAGAGACTACAGCACTTCACCAAGACGTCAGCATCTCCCTTGAAGTTGAGGAGCCACTTCCTTGCAGCCTGCAGGCACCGACAGCAATGTCCCGTTCCCCTTTCTGCTGTTCACCAGGCCCACTGTCTCAGCAGCCGCCCAGGAGAAGGTCACCATGCTTCAGGATGTCAGATCCCTCTCCTCACCAAGTGTGAAGACGCCAGGACCAACCAGAGCTGGACCAACCAGGGCCGCCCTGCACCATTTCTAGGGGTAATGGACCCCTTGTAGCAACCAAAGCTTGTTTGAGCCCAATCTAGACTCCAACACTGAAAGGACGACCATCCGAGGAGGAAAGTCCGCATCATAGAGGCCAGCACCGAGAGTGTCTCAGCTGTCTTGGTTTGTCCCCTTTCTACTGACCGGACGGAGATCCTTGAGCACCTTTGACTCATTGGCCCAGCCGATCAAAACCCTCTGCACCAGAGCTCCTCAGCCCTGGTCCATGACAACCGTCTTTGCTCCCCTGCTTCCAGGACACTCACAAACTGAGCCCCTCGTTGGTAGCTCCCGGACTTGTCCCTAAGTCCCCCCTCTGCAGTCGGTTCCTAGGTGGCCCCCCTCTGCCTACAGTTTAGCGTGCAAGACTACCAACCCGTCCAGCACCTCTCCACCAGGACAAGTAAACTCAAACTTCTGGTGGTACTTTGGACCTTGGACCCCTAGCACCTTAACTCCTAAAGGGGACCTCCAAAATCCAATTGCAAGTACCTGTATGCAGTATTGTAAGAAAGTGGCTCTGTATATACTATTCCCAAATAGGTACAGTGTGCACAGAGTCCACAGTCCCCAGAGGTTTGGCAGAGGCTAAAGTTAGATATAACCTTACTCTCTAAAGTGGTAGCTTGGTCGAGCAGTAAGGCAGCATCAGAGGACAGTGTAAAGCATTTGTTGTACACACTCAGTCAGCAAATGGTCTCACACACTCAAGAACTGAACTCTCGGCCAATGGTTTGTATATAAAAATATATGCTTGTTTTATTTTAGAACCAACAGTAGGTATCACAATATACTTTCTCAGAATGAGATGCTTTAGATAAATACTTTCAATTGGCAATAGACTTTTGAATGCAATAGGTACAGTTGTTGTAGTAGGCAACACAATTTCAAACACAATTATACATTGAGCTCAATGGGAATTTCTAGTTAAATGCAATAGATTACTTTTTGGATAATTTTTCTTAACACAGGACTGGATCCTAGATTCAGTCCTGGGACATCTCCTGTAAACAGTTAAGTAAAAACGTTTTAGTTACAGTTGTGATATTTAAGGAATATTATTGTATTTTAAAAGTTGACACTTAAAAACTTTTTCACATAGAATCACCAATGGTATCCTATGGGAGGAAATTCACTTAGCAGGTAAGTGGGGTTATAGTTACTTTTTCTAACTCAGTGTTGGATCCTGGATCCAGCACTGGGGCATCTCCTGTAAACAGTTGAAAGAATGTGTTTTTGTTATACAGGCGATTTTTAACGAATATTTGTAAGTTTGCAAAATCGACACTTGGAAGAATTTCTGGTGAAAACCAGGCAATGTTATCCTACGGAAGGAAAAGTTATAGGTAAGTACGGTTGTAATTACTTTTCAGGGTCAGTGTTGGGCACCAAGATCCAGCACTGGTATCTCTCCTGATAACAGGTGAGTAAATTCGCTTTCGTAATATGGCTGATTTTAGATGAATATTTTAAAGTTTCAAAACTCGACACTTAGAAGAATTTCCAAGTGAAACCAGTCAATGTTACCCTATGGAAGAAAAGTGAGTTATCGGCTTTTGGGTAAGTACTCGGCTGGCAGAGTTAAGGTTCTGGGCATAGACTCAGGGGTCTCCCAGGGTCAGGTAAGTACAGTTGTTACACCCTCAGCGGCACTGGGGCAGCCGGGTGCAGAGTGAGTTAGGCCCAATGTTATCCTATGGGAGGCAGGGGGCCTTTGGTTGGTGGCTGCTGGCTAGCAGGCCACGCGGCTGTGGGAGCTGGGCTCCTGGCCACTTGCTCAGGGCAAATGGGGAAGTAGATTAGAGTAGAGGTTGCACTGCCAGGGACACTCGGGCGGCTGGGTGCAGGGTGCTTTTGAGCCGTCGGGCGCTCAATGGATTTCAATGGAGAAGCTCAAGAACGAACAAAGGCTGCAAGCTCAGGGACGAAGATTCTTCAGGTGCGACCACCACTTCGAGAGGTAAGTTGGGTAGTTGGAGGACAGGTAGGCACCCAGGAGTTGGGCACAGGGAGCCGCAGGGCACCGGGTGCAGGGGTGCCTTTTGGTGTCGGGAAATCTTACCCTCTGCTGGTCGTGGTTGGAGGGGTCCCTGGTTCTGAGGCTGCAGGCATCATCAGGAGCGTCGAGGTGGGTCCTTGGATGCTGGATTCGGGGGCACAGTCGCCGGGGGGACGTCCTCGTGGTCTTTGTTCACTCCAGCACAGCACAGGCCAGGCTTGGCGGGCGCAGACTGGGCAGGGTTTGCGGTTCCTGTCTGATGCCAGGGGTCAGTTACTTGCTTTGAGCAGTACCGCTGCTCGTGGGAGTCCCAGGTAGTCAGAGTCACAAGGCAGTTAGATCCTCCGGGGTTTTTGAGGTTGCTGACCACTGGAGATGCCGGGGTTTAGCAGGAGCAGGTTCAAGGGTCGACAGGCCGGTAGGGCGGGGGCCAAATCAGTTGGTGTCTTCCTCTTGTTAGCAGCTGCACGGCAGGTCTTAATGTTCCTTGTTCTTCGTTCTTGTTTTGGAATCTGGATCTGAGGAAGGAAGGTTCAGGGTGCCCCTAAATACTAAATTTAGGGGCGTTACAGGTAGGTCAAGGACAGGGACCAATGGGTCCCTTCCCTGGGGTGGGTACACCCCTACTACTCTCCTGTGGGAGGGGGACAGTAGCCTAGTCCTGATTGGGCAGGGCTCCCCATCTTCAAGATGGCGAGAGCCCGGAGATGTGCTTCACCTCGCCTCCTCCACCTGAGAGGTGGGGTTAGCAGAGGCTGGCACACCCCTCCTCTTTCCTTGGGGTTTCCGGCTAGTCTTCCTGCCAGAGTGGGGGTCAGAACCGGTAGGGGCCAGTTGCTGAGTACAGCAAGTGGCCTGGAGAAGTTCACAAAGGCGGCATGCCTTTGAAGCTTCCCCTGCCCATCTTGGGGGAGGAGACCTAGCAGCTCGCCCAGGATGTGCATTGTTGCAGGCCCAGGAGAGCGGATGGCTCTCTACCCAGGGGTACAGCAACATGTCTGCTGTGTAGCAGCCTAGGCAGCCCCTCAGACAAGAAGTGGATTGTAGGTTAGGTTCAGGGGGCATCTCTAAGATGCCCTCTGTCGTGCATTGTACATTAAATCCCACACTGGCGTCAGTGCTGGTTTAGTGTGCTGAGAAGTTTGATACTAAACTTCTCAGTCTTCAATGTATCCATCACGGTGCTCTGGAGTTCGTGTTGACGATCTGCCAGCACCATATACTCTTAAATGGCAGCACTGCACTTACAGTGCCCAGGAATGGACCTAGATACTGAATGGGAACAGGGCTCATGCACCTGTACCCACACCACTGGCATAGGGCACCCAGCTAGAGGGGTGGCTGATGTATGCCAGGGCAGTGTGTGTTGTGGGCATGGCACACAGGGATGTGTGCCATGTCGACTCTCTGTTTTGTTCTGCACCCAGACACTCAGCCTGCAAGGGCAGTGTGTGTGTGTCAGGGTACAGGGCCTCTAAGGGTGGCACAACAAGTACTGCAGCCCTTAGGGGCCTTGTCTGGTCACAAGGCCCTGGGTATCTAGTGTACCATTTTTCAGGGGCTCACATGTGGCCAGAGATGCCAATTGGGTTTAGGCTTGAACACAGTTTTAGGGAAGAAACACAGGCCCTGGGCACCTGATTGGCAGGAGCCCAGGGCACAACAAGGAAAAGTGCATCAGTTATCAGGCAAAAACATGGGGGGGTTACTGCAACAGAAACCCACTTCCTTACAAGTATATGCCTTTTCCTCCATATGGAAGCATTTCCGAGTAAAAATGCATTTGAGCTAACATTTTACTTACTCATAAGAAGTGATATTTCAAAAAGTACTTAATCAATTACAAAGTTCTTGTTGTTAAAATATACATAAAATAACTTGATTTTTTTTCTAAATTGGTCTTGAGTTTCTTCTTGAGTGTGTGCGTGTCATTTATTGACTGTGTTCCAACTAATTCTTAACACTACCGTCTGATTAACCTAAACATCTGAAAGAGACACGTTAGTGATAGAATCCTTACCTTAGAATATCCCAGGCGTCAGACTGGATCCGTAAAGTTTTGCTAGCAGTACCCCTACGCGTCAGTAGGTGGCGTTGTGCGGCTCCGCGTCCTTCGCCGGCGTCGTAAGTGCCGAGATGACGTCTCGGAGACTACGTGGGCGCCACCCATGCGCGCTGACGTCAGTTCTTTCTTTTTCCGTGCCTCAAAGCGCAGATCCGGTTAGAGCACGTACCTTAGTCACTTTTTGACTACCCTTTTTGAGACTTTTGTCTCCTGTACAATTTGGTTTCCTTGGTGCATGTAGGGATGCCTGGATTTAAGTCTTGTGGGGCCTGCCGTCGCAATATGTCGGAGGCGGACCCCCACGATGTCTGCCTCTACTGCCTGGAGACCGACCACGACTCCCGGTCCTGTCGGGCCATGGCCCCGAAGGCCTTGAGGGAGCGGCGCCGGAAGCTGCTGGAGGTCCGGCACTCGTCCCAGCACCGTTCCTGGTCCAGGCGCCGTTCCAGGGACAGATCTCAGGGCCGCAGTCGTCGCTCCTCGTACCGCAAGTCTTCACCCACGGATTCGGGTAAGAGACAAAACAAAAAGAAGTCGAAGAAGCGTGTTCGCTCTCCAACATCCCCCCGTCGGTCCCCGGATGCGGACGAGGGAGACAGGGGTTCTGCCCCTGCGGCTCCTTCGGAGCCCGGGAGTCCCACGGCCTACCCACCTTACCCGGGTCCGTTGGCGACTCCCACACAGGTGCAAGAATTTCTTGCTACCATGGACCGCCTCTTTATGCCTCGGGCTCCCGCTGACGCTCCTTCGTGCCCCGCGGTCCCGTGTTCGAAACCTGTTGGGCCGCCAGCGCCGCCGGATCCTGCGCCGTTGGCTCAGGCCACGGCACCACAAGGTCCAGCGCTGCCGTGTCTGGCCCCAGCGCCACCCTCGGCTCCACCTCCAGCGCCGCAGTGGGAGCCATTTGTTCCACCCTTGCCCAGGTTCCAGGACCATTTTGTTCCTACCTGGGATCCGCATTGGGACACGACGCCAGCTCGGCCCCTGCCGGCGCCGTTCCTGACGCCGTTTCCGACGCTGTTTGTCCCTTCTCCAGCTTCTGCTCTGCCGCCGCGGTCTGTGCCACCTGCGACGGAGGAGGAGGACGACTGGGAGGGGACTGAGGACCCTCTAGCCCGACAGTGTGACTCCGAGCAGGACTGGGCGGATGACTTGGAGGATGCTGGCGACCTCGACATCTCCTCTGACCTGGGGTTTGCCTCTCCCCCGCCTACCATGGATGAGGGCACCTCCTATATGATGGTGCTCCGTCAGGCAGCTGAGGTCCTCAACCTTGATCTCACTACGGTGGCCCTAAAAACGAATCTCCTCACTGAAGTGCTCCAGACGGCGTCTACTTCGTCGCAGCCCCTGCTACCATTTAACGACGCCCTCACTGACATCTTGCTGGGCACTTGCTGGCACATGCATCACCAAAGACTTTTGCGATTCCTTAATTGCGATTTTTAAGGAATCGCAATTAAGGAATTGCAAAAGCCTATGCATGTAGGAATCGCTATAAAAATAGCAATTCCTACAAATTACTTAATTGCGACTCGCAAATTGCGAGTCGTAATTAAGGAATGCCGTCCCATTCATTCCTATGGGCCTCCAGGCCCATAGGAATGAATTGGAGATTGCATGAGCAATTTGCGAGTACCAGTAGGTACAGGCAAATTGCTCATGCAATTTCAAGGGTGCAAGGGTGTCAAAATGACACCCTATTGCACCCCTGAAATTGATCTGTGAACATATGTTGCACACACACATGCTCTAAGGGCATGTGTGTGCGCAACATGAAACTTTGAAAAATGCACAAAAGTGCATTTTTCAAAATTTTTGCAAATTACCATGAAGTTCAACTTCATGGTAATTTGCTCCCCCTATTAGCGAAATCGCTAATTTTTTCACTTTCATGCATTGCATTTAAGGAATCTCAATTTGGGATTCCTTAAATGCAATCGCAATTTAAGGAATCGCAATTTAGAGATTCCTTAAATTGCGATTTTTGCATTTGGGATGATGCATCCCAAATGCAAAAATACCGGTCGCAAAGGGGCAGATTCTGAGAATCTGCCCGTTTGCGACCAGTTTTACATTGATGCATGTGCCTGTTGGTCCCGGCCAGCCACAGGGGCCCCTGTGGATAAGAATGTCGCTAGGCGTTACCGACTGGCCCCTGGTGATCCTGCTTTTCTGACCACTCATCCTACGCCTGAGAGCCTGGTTATCCAAGCCTCGGCGGCACAGAGTGTCTTTCCCACGGCTCCGCCGGATAAGGACTCTAAGAAGCCGGTTGTTCTCTTCGGCCAGCTTGGGGCTGGAGTCGGTGAACACTGCATGCCTATTGGGTCGCTATTCCCACACGGTGTGGGATACGGTTGCACAACTTTTGCCTCAGTGTCCTGAAGAGACTCAGGCTGTGCTGTCCCAAGCTGTTGCCGAGGGCACGGATACGGCTAAGTTCGCCATTCGGTGTGGCTTGGACACCGCGGACTCACTGGGTAGGGCGATTTCTATGACTGTGCTGCTTCGCCGCCACGCCTGGTTGAGATCTACTGGGTTCTCACCAGATATCCAAAGCTCAATCATGGACATGCCCTTTGATGGCACTCGCCTGTTTGGCGATAAGGCCGGCAGTGCACTGGAGCGTTTTAAGGACTCGCGGGCCAAGGCCAAGTCCTTAGGTCTTTCCGCAAGAAGTCCAGACACTCCTGGTTTTCGTTCCTTTCGTGGCCACGGCAGAGGCGCCCAGGCCCGTTCCTTCAGCAAGCCTGTGCAGAACCAGCCTCAGTGCAGACGCGGTTTCCGCAGGGGCGGGTCTGTCCGCCCCCGCTGCTTCTACCTCCAAACCTTCCTAATCCGAGCTTTGTAGAGCACCCCACGCCAGTGGGTGGCAGGATCCACCATCACCTCCCCCACTGGCACGCTATTACATCGGACAAGTGGGTGTTGCAGATCCTCCGCAAGGGTTACTCCCTTCCCTTTCAGTCCACCCCTCCAGCCATGCATGTCGGCGGGGGCCCACTTGGCAACTCTCCAGCAGGAAGTTACGGCCCTCTTGGCCAAGGGGGCCATCGAGTGCGTTCCTGGGCAGGAAGTCGGGAGTGGTTGTTATTCCCATTACTTTCTGGTCCCCAAGAAGGACAAAGGGGGTCTGCGTCCCATCTTGGATCTCCGGAACGTCAACTGCTTCCTCTGGAAGGAGAAGTTCAAAATGCTGACTCTAGCTCAGTTCTTGGCTGCCCTCGACCCTGGAGACTGGATGGTAGCGTTGGACTTGCAGAACGCATATTTTCACATCCCCGTCCTGCCAGCCCTCCGGCGTTACCTGTGGTTCACAGTAGGCCAGGAGCATTTTCAGTTTGCCGTGCTCCCCTTAGGCCTTACCAGCGCCCCTCGGGAGTTCACGAAGGTGATGGCAGTGGTCGCAGCTCACCTGCGCAAGTCAGGGGTGTCAGTCTTCCCTTACCTAGACGACTTGGTTGCTGAAGGCGGGCTCGCCCCAGGCAGTCGTCAACCACCTTCAGACTACGGCCGACCTCTTGCATTTGCTGGAGTTCTCCATCAACTTGCCAAAGTTGCACCTGATTCCCTCTCAGAAGCTCCCCTTCATCGGAGCGGTTCTGGATTCAACGCTGTTTCGGGTGTATCCTCCCGAGCAGCGAGTCCGGGATATTCAGGCTATGATTCCGATCTTTCAACCTCTAGCCCGGGTTTCGGTCAGGATGACCCTCTGGCTCCTGGGCCTGATTGCCTCCTGCATCCTGCTGGTGCCACATGCCAGATGGCATTTGCGGGCTCTGCAGTGGGACCTGAAGTTCCAATGGGCACAGCATCAGGGCGACCTGTCCGATCATGTCCAGATCTCGGAGGGCACTGCACGACAATTGCAGTGGTGGCTCACGAATCGCGATTGGGTCAATGGCAGATCCATCTCCCTTCCCCCAACTGGAGCATACAGTGGTGACGGATGCGTCCCTCGTGGGATGGGGCGGCCACTTGGGAGAGGCAGAGATCAGAGGCCTCTGGTCTCCGGCGGAGTCCCGGCTCCATATCAACCTTTTGGAGCTTCGGGCGATCCGGCTTGCACTGAAGGTATTCCTTCCCTTTGTCCGGGGAAGTGTGGTGCAGGTGTTCACGGACAACACCACCGCCATGTGGTATTGTAACAAACAGGGCGGGGTGGGGTCGTGGACCCTATGTCAGGAGGCTCTGCGCCTCTGGACATAGCTGAAACATCAAGGCATTACCTTGGTGGTTCAACACCTGGCAGGTTCTCTAAACGCCAGGGCGGACGAACTCCGCCACCGGTGCTTGTTGGATCACGAATGGCGTCTGCACTCAGATGTGGCGCAAGGTCTCTTTCTGCAGTGGGGAGAGCCTTGGTTAGATCTATTCGCCACCGAAGAGAACATGCAAAGTCATCAGTTCTGCGCGTTGGAATTTCCAAGGCGGCACTAGCTCGGCGAAGCTTTTCGTCGCGAGTGGAGTTGCGGTCTGTTGTATGCCTTTCCGCCTATACCACTTCTGCCCAGAGTGCTGAAGAAGATTCGGCGCGACCAGGCCCAAGTCATCCTTGTGGCTCCGGATTGGGCACGAAGATACTGGTATTCCGAGCTCCTCAGCATGGCGATCGATCCCCGATCCGACTGCCTCTTCGGGAGGATCTTCTGTCACAGCAGCAGGGGATGGTCCTCCACCCGAACCTGTCCAGCCTCGACCTCCATGCGTGGAGATTAAGCAGCGACAGTTGACAGCTTTTGATCTTCCTCCCGAAGTCTGTGATGTCATTCTGGCAGCCAGGCGTCCCTCCACTAAAATGGTATACGCCTGCAGGTGGAACAAGTTTGTGGCATGGTGCACAGCTACGGCTGTGGATCCCCTTTCTGCCCCTCTTTCCGAACTCCTTCTGTTCCTTATTTCTTTGGCCCAGCCAGGCTCTGCTCTGGGCACTATCAAAGGTTATCTTTCGGCCATCTCCGCCTTTTTACGGCTGCCAGATCAGCCTTTTCTTTTTAAGTCCCCAGTTGTTAATCGTTTCCTAAAAGGCATTACGCACACGTTTCCTCCCGTGCCTTTCATAATGCCTCAATGGGACTTAAACCTTGTCTTGACATATCTGATGTGTGCTCCCTTCGAGCCCCTTCATACCTGTCCTTTGCGTCTTCTCACTCTCAAGATGGCTTTCCTGGTAGCTACCACCTCTACCAGAAGAGTGAGTGAGCTCCAGGCTCTTTCTTCCAAACCTCCTTTCCTTTCTGTTCATCCGTACAAGGTGGTTTTGAGGACTCGTCCTTCTTTCTTGCCAAAGGTTGTCACGCCCTTCCATATCGGGCAGACCATCACCTTGCCCACCTTCTTTCCACCCCAGCATCCTTCAAAAGAGGAAGAGAGGCTCCACCGTCTGGACCCAAAACGTGTGATCTCGTTGTACCTGAAGCGCACACAACAGTTCCGGGTGGATGACCAGCTCTTGGTTGGCTACGTGGGTGCCAAAAAAAAGTCGGGCTGTGCACAAACGGACCATCTCTCGGTGGGTCGTTCTCTGCATCAAGGCCTGTTACTCGTTGGCTAAGAAGGAGCCTCCTGTGGGGCTGCGTGCCCATTCTACCAGGGCAACGGCGGCCACTACTGCCTGGGGACGCGGCGTCCCCTCGCAGGACATTTGTCAGGCAGCTACGTGGGCCTCGCTGCACACGTTTACCAAGCATTACTGCCTTGACGGTCAGGTCCGGAGAGACGACTTCTTTGGCCGTTCTGTTCTCCGTGACTTTCTGGTGTAATCAATTAGCATACCCACCACCGGGGTTGGTATTGCTGGGGTATCTATTCTAAGGTAAGGAATCTATATAACGTGTCTCTTTCAGATCCACAAGTTACTACTTGTGTAACGATATATCTGTAAGAGACATTAGTTAGTGATAGATTCCTTACCACCCCACCCATCCTCCCCGTTCTGCGAACTGATTTCTAGTGTTAAGGTCATCCCTTTCAGGGCCCTAGTTTCTTGGCACCAGTGGTCAGTTTCTTGCATGGCTCTGCGTTCCTGCCGCGGAAAGTCGTGTAAAGAACTGACGTCAGCGCGCATGAGTGGCACCTAAGTAGTCTCTGTGACGTCATCTCGTTGCTTACGATGCCAGTGACGGATGCGGAGCCACACAACGCCACCTACTGACACGTAGGGGTACTGCTAGCAAAACTTTACGGATCCAGTCTGACGCCTGGGGATATTCTAAGGTAAGGAATCTATCACTAACTAATGTCTCTTACAGATATATTGTTACACAAGTAGTAACTTGTGCTGCTCGTCCACACAACGACAAAATAGAGCATTTGGGATTATTAATTTAAGCCCTGTAAAACATTAAGGGTCGTCTGGACTTTATACATAGTGTACCTCGTTTTGGTACACTACATAAAAAGCCAGCTTCCTATAGCCTGATATAGAGTTTGGCAGGATGGATACTCCGTCACAGAAGTGACGGAGTACATTAGTTGTAAAACCCTCATACGCCCGCTGTATTTTGATTTGGGCAGAACATCAGTTTTCCAGTTGTGGTGCCCCCACTGAGTGCCCTTGGAAAACTTACTGCAACCGCCAGGCGAAATAGGGACCACCTGAGTAAGGGCATCAGACTGTGCACCCTATAAAAGTGGACAATTTGTTGGTCTTTCTTTCCTGTGTGAGCAGAAAAAAAAAGTAGCGACCTCCATACTCTGGGAGAAAACTTCCACGGCGCGGTCCATTAGTTTTTGTTTCTCAGAAACAAACTCTCCAACTGTGCGAGTTTTTTTCCGAAAAACAAAACAATTTGTTGCACAGTCATTGCCTTCACCGAAGCTGTGATGGCTGTGGCTCTCATGAACACCAAAAAATCACTTCCAGGTCAGCAGTGACTCATTATAGCAGTCTTCTGTCCATTAAGGTGGCAGACCTAATGTTTTCTGACAGACAGAATGAAGACCTCCAAATGATAAATCAGACCATTAGTCTCTGCTTGATTTAATGAATGTCAGGAATGGTCCATTCTGAACAAAGGACAAGGGAGATCTGTTCTGTATATAAAATTGTTTTGGCTGCCTCTCAAACATATTTCACAATTATCAAGTACTAAGTTCCTATCAATTCACTCTCTAATTATGTTTATCTACCATTACATGTAATTAACTCTTAGGTAATGCTAGTTTTGGCTGTATGTGCTTAGTTCTCCCAAACAAAATCTAAGATAATTGTGGTGTGGTGGTACTGTACTTGGCAAAATGGTACCAGAGGTTAAGGTAATTCCAGGATGCAGTATTAACGGGGGGAAAAGTAACACCCTAGTGCATGGAGAATTTCTCATTAAGAGTCAGAAGACATTAAATGAGGCTTTTTTTTAAACTAGTCTTTTTAGAGCACTTAATGATTTCACAGTACAATAAATAATATATATATATATATATATATATTTTTAGGGCACTTAATTTCAAAGCATGAAAATTCTGTGAATGTTAAGTGAAATTTAATGGCATCTTTTTAGAAGTATATAAATGGGGTGTAAGAAAGTGCCCTCTTTTTGTATGGTTGCCCCCACTTTTTGCTAAACTTCTGGTGTACTTTGACTGAGTGTGCCCTTGGCTCCTGCCAAACAAATACCTAGGGCCTATGTTCTTTCCCTAAACTGCATTGAAGACAAAACCCAATTGGCACTCTTTGGCCACAGGGCAGTCCATTGTAAATGGTACCACAGTTACCAAGGGCACCGTGGCCAGAGAAGGCCCTTAAGGGCTGCAGCACTTATAGGCTGCGTGTTTTGTTGTAGAACAAAATGAAGAGTCGACATGACACATATCCCTGTATGCTATGCCTACAACCCACTGCCCTGGAATAGGTCAGCCACCCCTCTAGCTGGGTGCACTATACCAGTGGTGAGGGTACAGGTGCATGAGCCCTGTGCCCCTACAGTGTCTAAGCTAATTCTTAGACATTGTAGGTGCAGTAATGCCATTAAGAGTATATGGTGCTGGGAGTTTGTCATTACAAACTCCACAGTACCATAATGGCTTTACTGAAAACTGGGAAGTTTGGTATCAAACTTCTTAGCACATTAAACCCACTCTGATGCCAGTGTGGGATTTAATGAAAAGTGCACACAGAGGGCATCTTAGAGATGCCCCCGAAAAGCGACCTACCACTAGTGTTCAGGCTGAGTGGCTGCTCGCCAGCTACTACCACCAGACATGTTTCTGGACCCCTAGGTCGAGAGCCTGCTGCTCTCGGTCTGAAACAATGCACATCCTGGGATGAGGTGCCAAGCCTCCTCCCACAGGATGGGCAGGGTCCACGAAGGGGAAGCTTCAAGGGCTTGGCGCCTTTGTGAGCTTCCCCAGGCCTTTTGCTGCTTCCAGCAACTAGTCCCCACTGGTTCTGACCACCACTTTGGGCCGGAGAACCGGCCTGAAAACTAAGTGAGGTGTGCCCACCTTTGCTAACCCGGTGAAGCACAACTCTAAGTCCCCGCCATCTTGCAGAAGGCGGACCCACCTAACCCTAGTGGGCCATATGCCCCCCTCCCACTGGAGGGTGGCATAATGGGGGTGTACCCACCCCAAGGATGGGACCCATTGGTCCCATCCTTTAATTACCTGTAACACCCCTGAATCTAGTATTTAGGGGCACCCCTGAACTGTGCCTACTCAGACCAGAAACGTCCAAGAAGAAAAGAAGAAGAAGGACCAAACAGTCATGCTGAAGCTAAGAAGAGGAGGACCCCCACTGACTTGGCCCCAGCCCTACCGGCCTGTTCCCACCTCACACCTGCAGAAGCGAAACACCGGTGTGTCCTGCAGCTAGCAACCTCAAGAACCCCGAGGACTTGCACTGCCTTCCAAAGAAAAGACGTTGTCTTCCGTGAACACAGGATTTGTTCACCCACAGACTCTGGCTCCGGCCAAATCCGCGAGTCTGCACCACTCTGCACCCACAGCCCGAGTTTGAGTGGCCCAACACCACAAGGAGGTCACCCCGGCGATTCTGACTCGAGATCGGATGATCTCTGACCTGCCTCGAATCCCATAGCGAAGCCTGCAGCCTCTTTCGGGAGGATCCCCCTATCGCGACCGGAGCTGGAAAGAGGAACCCGACGCCTAAAGACACCCCTGCACCCGAAGCCCCACGTCCTTGGGTGGCCCAACCGAAGGTGTCTCAGCATCCCAACTTACCTCTCAAGCCAGTGGTCACCTCCAGAAGATCTTTGTCCCAGAACCTGGAGTCTTTGTTGAAACTGGAGAATCCCCATTATAACCAACAGGGCACCCGATGTCAAAACAGCACCCTGCACCCAGCCACACCTGCACCCCTGCCGGTGCACTTTGTGTGCTAAACAGGATCCCTGAGTCTAACACCAGGAGCCAGCCAGTGGCCTTCTTGTAAGCAGCCACCAACCGTTGGCCCCCTAGCCCCGTTGGATAACATTGTGCCCCAGCACTCTGCACCCGGCCGTCCTAGTGCCGCTGAGGGTGTTTTGAGAGTGTATCCTGGACCCTGGGGGAACCCTTGTTCTACCCCCGAAACTCAACCCCAAAGACTGAGTACTTACCTGGTAACCGATAACTTCATTTCTCTCCATCGGAAGCTATTGACTTCTTTTTCTCTGAAAAATCTTCTCTAAGTGTGGAGTTGAATTGTATGGAAACCTGAAAAATTACAATTGTGCATAACTGATTTTACTTACCTTTTCTCTAGGAAATGTCCCAGTGTGATATCTAGGCATATCACACTAAGTAGAAAAAGTAACTTAAAATATAATCTAAAAAGTAATCTGTACAGTAATTTCAATACATTTACTTACCTGTATTTCAAACAACTGCATTTGAACTTGCATTTACTTGTAAACACTGCATAATATTTTGCAAAGCATTTATTTCACTTACCCGTGCCAGGCTTGGCTTGGTTCTAGAAATAAAATAACTTAATATTTGTATACAAACAAAATTGGTCTGAGTTCAGTCTTTGAGTGTGTGACATCATTTGCTGATTGAATGTGTACAACAAATGCTTAACACTACCCTCTGATAAAGCCTTACTGCTCTCCCACACTACCACAAATAGAGAGTAAGGTGCTATCTACTTTTACCTCTGCCTACATTTGGGGTTCCACTGGACTCTGTGCACACTATGCCTCATTTTGTTATAGTATATACAGAGCCAGCTTCCTACAGGGGGCATTTCAGATTTTTCAGGGGACCTGCTAGTTTTCAGAACCATGCAGGAAACACTTTACTGCTTAAGGGATCCAGTCACTCCCACAGGTAAGGATGTTGTACATTGAAAGAGGTAGTATTGTCGACAAGGATCCTATCAGAAATGTTCCTTTGAGCTGCAGTAAATATTTTTAAGCTGGGTATCGTTTCATGCAGGTTGATGACAGTAATAATTGCTGACAAATTGCTAAAAAAACAAATGACGCTTTAGGAAATTATGCAGTAGGTATCAAACTGCTATATTTGGGGACTGGGTACAAAAAAGTATATTTCCTATTTTAGATGAAGATTGTGTTACATTTACAAGGGTCCATTTGTCTGCCCTCCAGTTGTTATGTATCACTGGAAATATGTGCATATCTTGAAGATTACAAGAAAGATTAACTTGAATGACCTTGAGTCCTACTTTCTGAAGTGATAAATTGGCCCTATCGGTGAGACTATAAGTTGCCAGTGTCAAAAGTGATTAACTCACCCTGTCCTGTTTTCTTTCTCTTTATACTCATATCTACATTGTAGGAAAAGTACTCCTTTTTGCATGGTTACCTCCCACTTTTTGCCTGATTCTGATGCACTTTGACTGAATGTGTACTGTGTTCCTGCTAACCATGTTCCCATTGCCTGTGTTCTTTCCTACAACTATACATTTGTTTCCACAATTGCCACACCTCTGGTACACATATAAGTCTCTTGTAAAAGGTACCAGTGGTACCAAGGGCATTATGACCAGAGGGCTAAGGGCTGCAGCATGCATTATACCACCTTAAGAGACCCCTCACCAAACACATGCACAGTGTCACTGCAGTCTGTATGTTTTGGTGCAGCTAAAAGTGAAGAGTCGGCCTGGCACCCATCCCTGAGTGCCAGGCCTGCCTGCACAGCAGGAGGCATAGGTAAGTCACAACCTTTCAGCTTGCCTTACAGCCCTAAGGCAGGGTGCACTATACCTCTTGTGAGGGCATAACTGCGTTAGCAGATATGCCCCTACAGTGTCTAAGTCAATTCTTCGGTGGATAATGAAGCCATACTGAGGTACATGGGCTCGGAGCTTGTCAATATAAGTTCCACAGCTCCATGATGGCTTGATTGAATCCCAAGATGTTTGATACCAGACACCTCCGATTAATGAGACCACACTGAAACCATTTATAAATTCACTCAGAGGTGCCCCCTGAAAACCTACCAAACCTCTAGTGTGTGGCTGACTGGTTTGCACCAGCCTGGCAGTTCCAGTCATGTTTCTGACCCCCTGAGGTGGGTGCCTTGTGCTCTCATGTGTCAGAAACAAAGCCTGTCCTGGGCCTAAGTACTTCACACCTACCCCCAAGCAGTAACAGCATTCAAGGGCGGTGAGCCTCCAAGGCTTCGTGCCCTTTGTTATGCTAGCCAGGCTCTCTCTAGCTAGTGGAGATGCCCACCCCCCTGACCAAGCCTCACTTTTGGAGGCAAAGTCGGCGGAAAAATTAGTGAGCAGGAGAGGTGTGTCCCCTCTCAGCCAGGACCACCCCATAGGTGTCCTAAGCAGAAGTGATCCCCTCCTTTGAAAACTTGTGAGAATTTTTGCCATTAGGATTAGGGGTATGCCCCCTCCCCAAAGGGAGTGGACATACAAAGAGTGTAGTCACTCTAAAGGTACGTAGCCCATTGGCTACTACCTTCCAGCACCTGTAACGTCCTTAAATTGAGTATTTAGGAGCACCCCTGAACCTTGATCCTTAGAGTCCTGTCGACCTAAAGAAGAAGGACCGAAGAGCCGTACCAGCAGGGAAGACTTCAGACGAAAACTAGCCTGGCCCCAACCCTACCCGCCTGTCTGCCGCCCTCGAAGAAACCTGCTCAAAAAAGTGATTCGTCCTGCGGACCCAAAGATCTCCAAAACCCTGGGAGGACTGCCTACCTTCCCCTAAGACCAAGAACTCCCTGTCCACAAAGAAACCAACAACAAGAACTCCAGTGCCCTGCTGAAGCGCACAACCAGACCTTACGACCCACCTCTGCACCCGCCCAAGTCGGAATGGCCCACTGGTCCCAAGAAAACTCCCCAGCGGTCCTGAGCTTGAGTCCATCACAGAGTTACGTCTCCTGGACTTCACGACCTGCAGCCTCAGCACGAAGTGTCCCCCAACCACGACCATCTCCGGTAATATTTTTCAGACGTCCAAAGGCACCCCTGCATCCGCAGCCCCCAGGCCTTGGTGTCCCTGAGTCTTTCAGCTTCCCAACTTAACTCCAGCTTCCTGGTCCAATCCTCCAGCCTTTGTTTGAAACCATTGTTCTCCTTTGGTTTGTATTGGGCGCCTGACTCTGTGTTGGCACTCGGCACATTGCCACCTCTGTGCCGCTGAGTGTGTTTGTTTGGTGCTGCCTCGTGGCCTCCCCAGTGCTGGTCTAAACCCCTGGAGATTGACCCCAACTCTGATTTTACCTACCTTCACCGGCACCTCCTTGGGTGCACCCAGTTGGTTAGCATTGGGCCCCAGTGACCGAATTTGACCCCTGCAACCCGTCGCCCCTGTGGTGCAGTCTCTACACTTACCTGACCCTTGCCCAGTGCTGATCCTAAAACCAGAAAACTGGAATTGTAAGTCGTGTATTTACCTATGAAATTGCATTATAATTTTTCTTCCATAGGTTAACATTAAACTACTTGAAAAATGCACTGTGTCCACTTGTGTATACTGAAAACTGTGATATTTGTTGCAACAAAGTATCTTTGGCTCTAAGTAATAAACATACAAAAAGTAATATTTTTACAAACAATTGATCTCAGATGTAGTCATTGAGTGTGTGTAATCATTTCTTGCCCGAGTGTGTACAGTAAATGCTTAACACAGCCCTCTGATAAGCCTAACTGTTCTCCCACAATACCACAAAAGAGAAAATTAGTATTATTCACTAGACTCTGTGCACATCATACCTTACTTCAGTATAGTATATACAGAACCAGCTTTCTTCATACAGGTTTGCTTGTTTAATTTTAGGTCCCCACTACTTGTCCCAAAATACTAGGAAAGATGTAGGACAGACAGTATTACTTACACAAACGTTCAAGTATTTATTATGGGTTAGTCACCACACTCTACTCTCCTAGTCCACAAATGGCTCACTACCTTTGCTTCTTCAAAGTTGACAGGTAGTTCCCATGTTGTCTAACTTGTCACACATGACATTTCACAATTTGACAGCTATGCAAGCAACTTCGTTTACACTGTACTCTCATAATACTGGTGTCTCTCTAGGGTGTACCAAATGTCCTCAAAGCTGTCAAGCAGTTTATAGACCATAGTGTAATGTACCCTCCGATGCCTCAGGCCAAACTATTATAATCAAAGTCACAAAGAGTATGGTGGTCGTTTGATTCAGTAACCACACCAAGTTAACAGACCTTATCTTTAATTTAACACTGGAGTGGATTCCGAAGTTGCATTCTTAGTTTTCCACAGTTGAGCCTATTGTGCTAATTCATGAGACCCACATGTAGTGTGACTGTGGTGCCTAGGGTCGGACCACCACTCCATGGCCTGCAGTGATTATGCCTTGATGCACCCCAGGGCCATTTGAGACCAGGAAACAAGCTATTTTTGAAGAATGACTGCAAAACCCCACGTTCATATTGGTCGAAGTCTAAAGTTGTGTCTGGTTCAAGTCCCGAGGCAGCTTCTGCCATCTACCGTCTACGCGATCTAAATCCTCGAGTAAATCCAAAAAGCGTAAGAAGTCCAAGCAGGACTTGGCCCCTTCCGCCACAGTCGATCTCCTGAGAAGGTGTAAGAGCATCTCTATACCTCCAGTTCTCTCTCTGGAAGTCGCTCTGGTTTGGCATCGATTCTGACCATTGTTCTGCGACAAATGGAATTTCCGGGGCATTGATTACCTGATATAAAGTTTTGTGCCGGCCCTTTACAAATGTGAAAACCAGCAGGGACAAGTTCTTTGCCTGATCTTCTTGGACTGGCCTGTGCATTTATATACATCAGGTCCTTTCTACAGATTGAAACTTGAAGAAATAATACAACCACATACTTGGCTGTGTATTCTCAGATTTCCAACTGTTGCGGTTTGGGACTACTCATTTTTTGGATATGTTACCATCTGTGTTGGATTAACAGAGGGACGCAAAGTTAACCACATATTGACAACTTCTGATTGAATACCATTATTCAGACTTTGATCTTTCCGGTGGGACCCTTGAAGACAATTGATGTCTTACTGAATTTTTGGGATGCGCTCATATTTATTGCTCTGTCCTGATGATGACCATAGAACTACATTATGGTTGAAACGCTGTTGACGCACATATGTGGCCCTAAATGAAGAGGACGTATTTTTGCTTTGTGTTGTTTGTTTTGTTTTGAACTTTCTACTTTTTTGTAAAAATTCTTCCTCAGCCACTCTCTTTTTTGATTACACATTGTATTGTTTGTCTTGCTGTTTGTGTAACCTGTTGAGCGCCATAATTATATTATATATATTCCTGTTCTTGACTTGTCAATAAAGTTTCTATGAATGCAGTTAGTTTATGCATGGGTATCTTTTATCCTCTATCTATATAAATTGTTAGTCTTTTTTCTCATCTCTCCCCTTTTTTTTGCATTCTTTCTATAATATATACTTTGATAATTTGAATATTATGCTTGAACCATTGTTAGGATTCTAGTATTGTTGCCCCAGGTTCAGGTCTTAGTGTTGCCCCTGTTGTCTAGAATTATAGAAATGGAACTAGACATCACAGGGGCATATCTGTTCATGCAGATGCACCCTCACATGTGATATAATGCACCCTGCCTTAGGGCTCTTAAGGCCTGCTGTAGGGGTGACATACATATATTGCATGTAGTGTGCTTTGGCATTGCTCACAGAGAGAGGGCAATGTTGTGTTTTCACAATGGTTTGCACCATTTCACGCATCCTGCTATGGCAGACTGCATGCAGTTTGTGTGGGGTCCTTTATGTAGGCATCATTCATGTCACAGCCCTTAGGGACCCTGTTTAGTACCTAGGTCTTGGGTACCATTTACCAGGGACTTACAGGGGAGCTAAAGTCCTTGCCAATTGGGTTACAATTTAGCATGTCTTTTTAGGGAAAAGATAACTGACACTGGAGCCTGGATAGTAGGCTTCAGTGCACTGTCAGAGTTGAAAACCAGCATAAAGTAGTTCAACTGGGGTCAAAACGTGGGGGGACATCTGCAAAGAGAAGTTCAGTTTCCTACACTCTGATTCAGACAAAACTCTTCCTTTTCTGCGAGGCCTTCATCACGTTTTTGGCTCGGACTCTGATCAGCCTGACAATGACAGTGGTGATAAGGGAGATAATTTACCCTCACTCTATAATGATGATGAAATATATATGGACTTGCAGGAGGCCAGTGGCCTGGATACCTCCACTGACAGGATTAGTGTCCCCCCTTGAAAGCCCAACAGAGGAGAGTGCATGAATTCCCACAGTAATTAGAGGTGCAGCTGGGGTCCTGGACCTATATCTGCCTTCAGTTGAAGTCAAGACAAATGTCCTGAGGCTTTGCACTTAGTGCACGCAACATCTGAGTCCTTACTTCCTTTTGATGAAACCCTGACTGACATCCTTATGGGCCCTTTGGCAAAGCCTTGCTCCTGCCCACCTGTAAACAGATAGGTCGCCGAGCACCACAGAGCCACACCAGGTGACCCGGGCTTTTTAGTTTTTTGAGTCCGCTCCTGATTCTTGAGAGTTTTGTGTTCCAAGCTTCTACCAGCAAAGTCTAGCCTAATGAGTGCTTCACAATCCTTCCATACAGGGAGTTGAAAGGCCTGGGGCATTTGGGAAGCAAAAGTCTCTTCCTCCTGCTTAGCGTTGAGGGCAGTTAGTGTGGGCCGCCTATCGGGCTGTTATATACACCCCTTTGGAACATGGTCAGTGAAAGTTTCCGACCTCTTTGGCTCAAACTTAGGCTGTCCTGTTTTCAATATTTATTTGTTTGTGAATTTCAGTGGTGTTTTCCAAACTTTTTTTAAATAGGTGCTTATCAGTGTTTATTTGACTGCCCAAACCCCAAAATGGACAAAATTTGTTTTTTCTAGTGTTTACACAAGTTTTTTGTGTACAGTGATTGTTATAAAGCACATATTTAATTTAAAAGAGACTTAATGCAGTTTATATAGTGTCTTCCCATTGGCAGTGTTTCCAGTGGACTTATGTTACACTGTGTTAACCATAGAAAATGTGTGTGCTGCACTTTCACTCACATTCCATTACCTTCTTTCACATCTCACCGCATATCATATTCGCTATGTCAGGACTCTGTCTGATTTAATGGACTATACATGGATTAAAAAAGTAAGTGTTCTATATTCAAATGTTTTAATAAACAAATTCCTGGACACAGTTGTGGGTCATTCCCCTGCCCCTTATTGAATATTATTACGTTATTATTATATTATAGGGGTGGTCAACCGTGCTAATAGCTTAATATCTTGTGAAACATCTGAGATGTTTTTTAAATTTTTTTTTTACAACAGATTCATTTGTAGCCCTGCATTCTAATGCATCTGAAACGTGATGCTTTAAGCCTGCTCGTTACTGCTTTCTTCACTCTTTGTCTGACTACATAAAAGTGGTGCTGCTGCCGTGTGGACAGTCATAGCTGCCAATTGCCCCCATATCAAATGTCTGACTTTGTCAGTCCTGACACTTTAACTGACATCTTATTGTATTCTCGGACTTGACGTTTTGCTGTTAACATTGTAACTAGGGACTAAAAAAGCCATGGAGTAAAGTGCAGTTAAGATTAGCTGAACGTATCACACATAATTATGGAATATCTTGCAGCTATGAATTTTGATTATATGTGGAAAGTATTAAAGTATTGCATCATGTTTTCACCACCGTCCCATGTGCATGGGGACCGCACTCTTTTCATAGGTGATTACATCTTACATTGAAGTCCGGGGTGTTTGGCAGAGACCGGCTGTCAATACTGACTTGTTAGAAAAAGAGACTGATGTACCAAACGGTTTTACCCTGTGTGTAAATGTGATAGGTTGATATTGGCCAAGATTCTTATGAGCCAGCCATTTAATCAATGACTGAAAGAGCTAAACACTGCCAAGAGATCAAACATGACTTGAATATTCTCATATTTATTATTGCAGTAAGAGTGCGGTTCCTCATGTGGCTAATAGAGGTCCCTTTACAACTCCACAGGGACACCTAGTAACAGCCTGAAGTACTTCACCCTTTCCTTGCTTAATGAATTTTTTAAATTACTAATGCTACTGCTGGGATATTTTTTAACAAAAACAAAAAAAGAACAAACAGCATTTGCAATGCTGAAAGCTCAAAGTTTCACTAATGCGAGACCTGTTGCAAAGCAAATGCTTGTTACATGATGCCAGGAAGAATTTGCTATATCCAACTCAGGTTAAAAACCAAAATCTTGCAAACACAGCCCACAGCTGGAATGCCCACTGTCCGTGTCTTCCTAGGTTTTTACAATTTGGTAAATAATAAACCTGTGCAAGGTGAAGAACCAAGCAACAGCTGATTTGGAAAGGAACTTGGAAGCAGTGTTCTCATACTATCTGTGCACATGACTTTACAAGTTAAATGTTTAGCGGCCCAAAAAATGCTGCTTTCTTATTTTGATTTAAGTATTGATAATAAATATAGGTAAAAATGAAAAGCATGTTTATTGCATTTCCCTACCTTGTGTTTTTCTGCTAGTTCTCCTGTTGTTTATTTCTAATCCAACAGGGATCAGAAACAGCGCCAAGAAATGTTTAATGAGCACAAGTGGAGCTGATTTCATAAAACGCATTTCAGAGCAGACTCCCTTGTTTCCGAGGCTGGCATTAGCAATAATTTCCTGGTGCTTACATAAACAGGACTGCAAGACCAGTTTTTATTTTATATGTAATGTGCTGCCTCTTGTTTCTCTGAGACCAGGGGACGCAAGAACCATCCCAGGGGCAGCAAGGGTTGCAGCTGCGGCCACTGCGACTCCTGAATGATGTCCATGAGACAAGCTGGTTCTTCACACTAAAGCTTTCTTTCTGCCGAAAGTGGTTACTCATTTTTATGTAGGCCAGTCCATCACCCTGCCTACTTTTAACACTAACCCTCATCCCTCTAAAGAACTTCACCAACTGGACCCAAAAAGAGCATTGTTGTTATACCTTGACCGCACTAAAGAGTTACCAGTAGGCAACCAACTCTTTGTGGGGTATGTCAGAGCAAAGAAGGGAAAGGCTGTACAGAAGCAGACCATCCCCAGATGGATCGTGCTCTTTATTAAGATCTGCTACACATTGTCAGGGTGAGGGGTGAGGGTTTGCATGTTCATTCCACTAGAGCCAAGGATGCGACCACTGCGTTAGCACACTGAGTTCTGGTTTTGGACATCTGCCAGGCAGCTACGTTAGCTTCTCTGCTCACTTTTACAAAGCACTATTGCCTAGGCAGTCCGGTTTGTTGGGGTGGGCACTTTGCCTGTTCAGTCCTACAGGACTTTTTAGTGTGAAATTGTTTTGCAGACCCACCTCTGGGGAGGTATTGCTTGGGTATCTTTTCTAGGGGAATGAATCTGCGGCTGGAAGTCTCTATCAGATGAACAAGTTACTTAACTTCGGTAACACATTATCTGGTAGGGACTCTATCTAGCCGCAGGTTCGTTATCGGCCCACCCATCCTCCACGGTCTGCAAACTGATTTCTAGGGACAGGGCTGTTCCCTCTTTCAGGGCCCTAGTTTTCCAAACCAGTGGTCAGTGTTCTTTGTGGCTCTCCACTCCTGGCTTGGAAAGTCGGGGGGAAAAAACTGACATCAGCGGGTTGGGGTGGCGCACATCACTTCCGGCACTGATGTCAGCACGCAACTGCTTTAGAAAATTTTCAGGATGTAGTCTGATGCCTGGGGATAATTTTTAAGTAAGGAATCTGCGTATAGATAGAGTCTCTACCAGATAAGGCATTACCGAAGGTAAGTTATTTGTTATTCACGTTGAAAACATGAAAAGAAAATCTGGCAGTTGTGGCTCTGCTTCACCACACAGGTCTTTCACTTCATTCAGAGTGGGTGAACACTCCCTTAGGTCTAACTGCCCCCAAACCTCTCATAACACAGTGGTATTCCATCAAATAAAGGAAATATAACCCATATATGGAATAATTCATATACCTTGTATAGACAAAGTTAATCAGTAAAGTTCCTTAGGTGATGGTCAAGTGAACAACCACAATCTGTCATCAAGAAGAAAAGAACATCGAGGCCAAGGACATTTTCAGTTTCTTTATTCTTGCTTCTTTCTTTGGATTTCCAACACACAAATGTATTCCATCCTTCTTAAAAAGCATGACAGTGGCCCAGCCAATGTGTTTCATCCCTACAACGTGACTTTACCAGGGCCTATAAAATCATGTCATCTTCAGCCACTCTATATAAACTATGCTGTTGTCACTTGAGAGATTGCAATCTCCTTAATGTGTGGAGCATTTTAGGTGTATTAATAGGCCATGGGCAATTTTTGAATGCGTATATTTGGTTGCATCACCCAGTGCCTAATTTGCTGATATCTATAGCGTTCCTTCTCTGGCAGGCCTTCTTGTTGATGAAAATCCTCGAATGTGAGGGGGCTGTTTTTGTCCAAATGTCCAATCGACCTACTGCCCTCTCGGGTCCACATATGGAAGGTTTTCATGTCCATCCCAGGAGAGAAATCTGGGTTTGCTACTATGGGTGTCAGCGGCGATGTTGTAAGGGCCTTCCTCTCAGCCACCCTGACCCATGCCGCTAAGGAAGTCAATGTAGCCAAAGAGAGATAAAGGTTTGGAGGACAGGAGCGTCCACAGTGGCACTCCAGAGTCCTATCAATAAATAGCCAGTGCTTCTCAGATTCGGAGCGGGAACATTCCACAAATGCTTTGCTGTGCTGCGTAAAATTTGTTCTGGAGGTTTGGAATCTGTAACTTAGTGCCCGGTGCATCCGGGGTCGCTTGTCGGCCCAGATGAATCACTCTATATCTTGTTGAAGGGAATGAATTGTGCCTTGCAGAGGCTCAAGCCGCAATGTCTGGAAAAGAAACAGAATTTTGGGTAGTATCTTCGTTTTCATCGCCACTATGCGGCCCAACCAGGACAATTTATATGATTTCCAGCGGCTTAGGTGTGCCCGAATTTGTTGTTGCAGGCGGTGTAGTTCAGCAATGGCGTGTGCTGTGGAGAAGTGGCAAGCTTAATTCCTAAGTATGGGATCTCAGTCGTAGCCCACTGGATAGGGAATGCCTCGCGGAGAATCTCCAGTGTAGGGGCTTTAAGTGAGAGGCTGAGGGCCAGTGATTTCTGAATGTTTATTTTGAAGTTAGCGGCTTGAGAGAATCTCTAGCTCCTCCAGGATAGCCAGGAGGGACTCCGTGGGGACCTCCAGAGGTGCAATTACATCGTCTGCGTATAGACTTAGGGGTATGCCTGTCTCCCCCGAAACCCAATCCCGTGATGTGTTGATCATCCCTTACCGTCTGGGCCATAGGCTTCATATAGAGGGCGAACAAGAGGGGGGACGAGGCAACCCTGCCTTGTCCCCCTCTGGATCGAGAAAGGAGTGGAAGCATAGCCGTTCGCTCTGACAGAGGCCACCGGTTTGGTGTAGCAACTGAACACCCATTTTATATATCTGTCGGGGAGTCCAAAATGAGCCAGGGTTTCCTTTAAATAGGGCGAGTGGACTCTGTTGAATGCTTTCTCAGCAATAACAGAGAGCAACATGCGTTTGGTATCAAATCTCTTCGCCTTATCTATAATGTGTAGAAGTCGCTTTGTGTTATCCACACATTGGTGATCAGGAATGAATCCTGCCTTAGTCGGTGTCGATCAGGCCCGGGAGGAGGGGAAAAAGCAGTGTTGCTAAAATTCCAGTAAATTATTTGAGGTCTGCGTTAAGTAAACTCTGTCCTTCCCGGGCTTAGGGATCACCACCATCGAGGCCTCTAGCATAGATTGAGGTATCTGCGAGGAGGTCCCAATAGCATTAAATACTCTGGTGAGGACCGGTGACAAGACCTGGCAGAGCGTCCTATAAAAAAGGGCTGTGAACCCATCGGGTCCGGGGGAATTTAATAGCTTCTGTCTGGCGATAGCCGTAATGACCTCCTCAGTCTGAATGGGCGATTCTAAAAGGTCTGCTTGATCAGGATTTAGCCTGGCTGTAGCCACACCCTGCAGATATCTGGATAGCGCCTCATCTGGTGGTGTCTGCTCTTTGTAGAGCCCTGCAGAATATTGTTGGAATGCATTTGTAATCTGTTGGTCAGACTCACAGAGCTCCCCGTTTGATGTGTACATTGCAGCTATTCCGCCTGCAAGTCTCTGCATTCTCAATCTGCTAGCGAACAATTTCCCTCATCTATTGCCACCCGAAGAGAAAGTGTGCTGTAGCCTAAGCGCTACGTATTCTGCTCTATCTATATCTAGCGGTGCCAGCTGAGTGCGTGCTGCCTATAGCCTCCAGACTCTCGGGGCCCTAGTTCGCTGGTGGATACGCTCAAGCTCTTGTACTTGTGCCGTGAAAAGGTGTCTCTTTTCCCTGTGCATCTTGTTGTCGAGGGCTGCAATAGCTATGAATTCCCCCCCTTATTACCGCCTTCAGGGCATCCCAGAGGGTTGCTGTTGAGGTCTCGGGACTGTCGTTTATCTCTAAATAATCCTTTATAGTTTTGTTGATTCTCTCGACCACCTCAGGGCGATACAGCAATGTATCTCGCAGGCGCCAGGTGTGGGGTGGGAGCTTGGCGACTGGCAGACCGTCACAGGCGAGAGGTCGGACAGGGTCCGGGGGAGTATATCCACCTGTGTGACAAGCAATTTGAAAGCGGGAGCGCCGAGCAGGTAGTTTATTCTGGCATACGTTTTGTGAGAATGGGAATAAAAGGTGTATTCCCTGGCGGTGGGATGCACATCTCTCCAGATATCCAGCAGGCCCGTGCCTTGTTGGTTCTGTCGCCCCTCAAGCAACAGCGCGCCTGAATGCCCCTGTCGTAGGGCTGATCTGTCCAGAGCGTTGTCAGATGTCAGATTTAGGTCCCCACCTATTACTAACAGCCTATCAGGAGAAAGGCTAATTTCAGCTACCGCTGTTTGGATACATTTCTCTTGCTAGTCGTTTGGGGCATAGGTGGATCCAATAGTGAGAGAGTACAGGCCCACCTGGAAGGAGTGCGCTAAGAGTCTACCTTTGAGTTCGGCTTGTTTAGGGCCTAATTTCCCAGGGAAGGAGGCTGATAAAAGGATAGCTACTCCTGCTGATTAAGTGGGAATAGGGAATAGTTGTTGAAGAAATGCTTTAGAGCGGAGCCGGTGCATATCTCCCGGGAGTAGGTGGGTCTCCTGGAGAAGGCAAATGTGTGCGCCTGTGTTCTCTAGATAAGAAAGTATGGCTCAGCGTTATACTGGGTTGTTAAGCCCTTTAACGTTCAGTGTGAGTATCTTAACTGACTGGGGCATCTGTACCGGTATGGTGCGCGGCCTTGCGGGTGCCTTGTATTAGGGTGAGTGATATCATTGTGTGGGCAGGATGAAGGAGTTTTCTGCGCAAGATGATGGACCTGCCAGTGAATAAATCTGATGGGCATGTACGGAGAGCGCAGGAGAGGAAAACAGCCCACAAACAAACGGACAAGAAAGAAACAACATAGTAAATACTGTTGGAATGTCCTGGGCGGTCAAGCCCACAGGAGGAGGGTGGAAGCAGTTCGGTACATCTCGCCTCCCCGTCTCGCCCGGACCCGCTAATTGTGCATGGTGTCTGTCTCGGGCCGTGAAGGCTCCAGTGTCCCAGGATGCTTCAGTTTACGTGGAGTTTAGATCTGTTTAGGCCGGGCTAGCTGAGTCTTCTCCCTGGAAGGCCAAGACCGCCTGTCCCGCTCTCGCCATAGTCTCTGGGTCCGGGCGGAGCGCCGCGCGGCCGGTGCCCGTCGTCCTCCATCTATTCCTGTCCCTACCCCCGGATGTCTTATCAGAACGGGTTGGGCTTACCACGATGTTCTCATAAAATATGTTCAATAGTTGACACGCCTCCTTGAGTGAGCGATTATGCTGGACTTTCCCCTCGTGGCAAAAGATGAGGCGGAAATTATGTCCCCAGGAGTATGGGATCTTATTGGCACGTAGATGCGATGTAACTGGTCTGAAAGATTTTCGCTTATGCAGTGTAGAAGCCGCCAGATCCTGATAGAGGGAGAGCTGGAGGCCTTGATAGCGAATGGGATGAGAGTCTCTGGCTTTCTGCAACATACGCTCCTTCAGTTGAAAGTCGTGGAGACAGGTGAGGATATCAGTTGAGGGAGCTGGCGAGGGTCTCTTCGGGCCCTCGCGATGTACACGATCCAGCTTGATCTCCATGTCGTCAAGGCCTTCCAGTACAGTTCTAAAGAGACCCTCGATAAAGAAATCAATATTCTGGCCTTCTGCTCCAAGCGTGACTCCCCGGACGAAGATGATGTTGTGCTGAGAGCCATTCTCCAAATCCTCTGCGTGCGCCTGGAGATCGAGGTGTTGATCCCGTAGACGGATGACCTCCTGCTAAAGTAGCTCGAGCTCTTCGTCCCTGTTTGCGCCCTGTCACTCAAGCGTGTCTCACTTTGCCCAGCTCATAGAATATTTCTGTTTTCATGTATTTAAAATCTCCTCGGAGGGTGGCAATTAAAGATTCGATGAAAGCACGTGTGAGTGGGGCCTCTGTTCCATCTGGCTCCGTCGCGCTTTGCACCTCTGCTGTTCCGGCATTGGCCAATTTAAGTGGCAAGTCTTTTACTGAGCCCTCCTTCTTCCCCTTGGGGGCTGCCATGTTGAGGGGAGATCCTCTTGAGCCCTCTTTGGGGAACTGTTCTCTTGTAGGCAATAGCAGGACCCCAACTCGTTGCCAGGCACGTGTCTCAGGGTTCGGACCTCACAGTGAGAGCCTGGCTGCGATATGTAGGGGCTCACATCCTCAGCCCCTGACTGCTCCATTTCAGAGGCTATTCTGGGGGTGGTGAGATGTGGATCGGCAGAATCGAGCTGGCTGTCCACCCCCCTGCCTCGGCTGTCCCAGGCCTCGGTGACCTCTAGTGGGCTGTAGATGCAGGCCCACCACCGCGTGGCCACAGCGTTGCAAATGTAGGCCTTGTGTGCACAGTTCTGCTCTTCCCCCTCAGTGACTCAATCCTGTGCTCATCATTGTGGGCCAGGTTGTGTCTTCAACCCCCCCCCCCCTGCCCTCCCCCACCCCGCTCTCATGGTCGGCTGCCCGTTCGCGGTTGGGGCTTACTGAGAGCTGCGTAACGCCCGTTCCCTCAGCGAGGAAGGAAACTTTCTATTGGGGGTGCGCTCTTCAGTCCCCCGGTTGCTCCCAGCTATTGTGCCCTCGCCAGGCAATCCTCTGCCACGACAGTGTTCAGACCCCGCCGCAGTCTGGGCCCGTGCTGCAGGAAGTGAGGAGGCCAAATTGCTGTATGCCTCGTCGTGGGTCGTCTACTCTGCAGGCCGACTCTTGTCCGCATTGGGCCCCTCCGAGAGTTGTATGTGCCTACCTCGAGCTGGGTTCCTGTGGCTTGCTCCGTACTGCCTTGGGTTCCGCCAGGCCCTGATCGCCGCAGTTATGACTCCGCTCGGATCCTGCCCTCCGGCCGTCGTGAGGTATTCTCTTCATCTTGGCCGCGCCCCCCTGAGGACATTTTATATTAAATCCATCATTGGCATCAGTGTGGATTTATTATACTCAGAAGTCTGATACCAAACTTGCACTGAAATAAAACTATAGTTAGGTGAAAAGATTCATCCACGACTACCACCAACGCTCACCTCTGTCACTGCGAGTGGGGAGGACCAAAATTTCTACAAAATAATACTTAGGCGACCCATGACCAAAACTCACTAAAATCCTATAATGATGTTCAAACTGGGGCCATTCATCCAGTACCTCAACAGAGTTTGCACCATAGATGCACCGACATGCCCGAGAAAGGACAGGCACAGGAATTTCCAAGACAGAATAATGTATGTTTTCTAAAAGCTAGCCTACAACCCACAGCTTTTATCCAACAGGTCCACAATAGAGCCTTACGTGCACCACCTTTACTTCTGCCCACCACCTCTTCAGTAGCAACCTTCGAAGTCCCAACGAGACCTGAGGGTTCAAGCCAACAAAGACCACAGACTATTTTTTACAGACATTTTTTTACAATCAGGCTCATAATAATGTGCCAAGTAAATACACCCCCGGATGCAGGAAAGCTGCAGACGACTCATCCAGACACCATCCCAAGACCTACAATGTTCCAAATGTTATGTATAATTGCACCTTTGTACACCATCCGCTTAGTATGGTTGTGGCCGAATCCATCCTTAGCAAGAGATCTGCCAAGTCACATGGAGCCTACCTCGACTTTTCAACAGCACTTGCGTAGGGACCTCTCCCACCTCACTTACACAGAACCGAACACTAGTATTCCACACGCACTACACAGCGCACTCTTACACAACATATGGTATCAGTGAATGACCGCCGTGGGGGCCCGGACAACTGCTAGGTCCTGCTATGTGGGCTCACCAATACCCCACGCCCTGGGCGCAGACAGACTTTGTCTTTCCCAAGAAATAGCCCCTGAAAAGCGAAATGTACCAATGTCAGGATTAGGGCCAATATAAAACCTAGAAGAGTAGAACCTCATAGTGTAGTAGTTAACGTCACCCGGTATGAGAGCAACCCCATTGCACTGTACCTTCTCTCTAGCCTAGGGATATTCAAACTGAGCTAGACAGGATGCGCTGGTGGGGCACCTTAGGGGAGTACACTGTTGGGCCTCGAGATTTTCCCGAAAAGAGGTTTTTGAAGGTAGCATAACCACCGAACCAGTGCACTAACACGTCTCCTTCTGCCTTCGTCTGTGGTCCCAGGGTGTCCGTGGCAGTTTTCTTTAATAACAAATAGGCCCCAGGTATTGAGTTCCAGTGCAGGGCAATCCACCTTGATGATACAAGGGAAAATGAGTCTAGAAGGAAAGAGTTGAATACCAGCATAGATACCTCATGTCAGGAAATCTGAGACACTGAGATAGATAAGTATACGTGGCTAGAAGGGAAGAGGCAACCCCTAATTGTACAGAAACATACACTGTATTCCTTGTGTTTCAGAGGCAAAGAAACGATCTCGCTTGGCACAAATAAAAATAGTGGCGCAATACTGCACGTAACACATGTAATGGGGCACCTCCACACTGATGAATACCTACTGCCAATGTGGGGAGTTTGCCCACGCTCAGCTTGTCCTCGGATGGCAGAGCCTCTGCGCCCTCTTAACCATACACACCCCGATCCTAGTCATCCCTGGAGAAGACCTGTCCGAGTTGTTTAAACATCCGCTACAGAAGAAAATGACTCTATTGCACCAGGCTTGAGAAAAACAGTGCTGAATATTTTGGCTGGGCTCAGCACAAGGACATTCTGGAAGAATTTAGCTGACACTCAAGTAAACGCTGGAGGGTTCTTCACCGTGCAAACCAAGACAAATGCCCGCTGGTTACAAATAACCAGGTGGGAATTGCTGAAAATGATCAACAATACTGATCTCTGTCTAAATGCTATCAAGGAAGAACTAAGAGCCATCTGCCTCACGGTGATGCAACAACAGTATGTGCTGGCTTTCATGACCACATTGGAGGGTGGGGTGTGTGCCAAGATCGGTGCATCCTGCTGTACTCATATCCCTGGAAATGATATGGAGAATTTGACTTTAACTCTTGCCATCCAAGCATTGCTGACATGAAGGAGGGAAGTATCCCTGAGCAGCACTGGTTTATTGGTCTGTTTTCCTGACTCCCCAGTGGCTGACCAGACTGAGCACTTCATTGCTCCCAATTGTCATTGTTGTGCTGTTTCTGTGTGTGTTCGTACCATTGGGGGTTACCTGCTGTAAAAATGCAATCCTCAAATTAGATAGAATACAAGTAACTAGAGAGGTAGTAGCAGACACAACAGAAACACAGCGAACCTCAAATAATGTGACTGTCATAAAGTGCGGGGCAATTGAGGTAGTTGAAAATTCAACTAGAGCGGGGAATGTTAATATTGATTAATACAATGTCGATGTCCGCCATGATATATGTACTTATACAATGAAGTTGCATTGCTGTTGTCAAATCCACCTGCTATGATCTCCCCATCAACCTCGAGTCAGAAATACGTGGTCAAGCAGGCCCTGCGACGTAGGCCTGAGGCAACTGATTGGCAGATCACAGGTGGGGTGACATGTAACCCTTAAACAAATCCGCGAACAGGAAAACCCAGATGGATCCCACAGATAGGCAGCGGCACCACAATAGTCTTAGGTGATTGGCCCAAATAAAACACATTTGGCTTGAGGGGCACTCGTTCCCAAAGCTCCATAAATTCAGATGTCACACTAAGTTAGGAACACTTAGCCAATCAGAACCCATCATCCACACTACATGCAGTGATCATGCGCTCCCCATGCCCGTCATCTGGACACTTACCCACTTACCCACTGGCCCAAAATTGTGTCTTCAGACCAGACTCTGTTGGCTGCTCTTCCTGCCACTGCGTTTAATTAAATCAACTGTTCCTGTTTTGCCAAAGGCCTCTACTCTCATTTTTTCAAGGTAAATTCATATTCGAGCAACAACTACCTGGGTTGATATTGATTTATAAGGGTACATCCTATGGCTATGCAGTGCTACCTACTTGGCAAACAATCTAAAACCCACATAATACCACATGGTACTGTACAGGATTGGGAGCTAATTAATTATGTTTAGTCCTCAAATCTCAATGCAAAAAAATATTTTAAAAAAAATTGTGTACAATTTAATTTATTCAGTCTTCAAGTTTAAATCTTTTCGAAATATGATCACATACAGATATAGAGCAAATCTTTAAAAAATGTTTGACAGCCTTTAAAGGTTAATTGCAAAACCTATAAAAAAACGACTCCTCTTAGTGAAGATTGTACGTGCTTTGCAGATGCTGTGTTACACTTCTTCATTACTGACAATTTTCTATGACCAATGCCGTTTGATCATTAATCGCATTCAGGGAAACAGGGGCCACCCTACTCACAAGGAACCAGGGTATCTATTCTATATCAAGGACCAATGGTTCCTGTGGACAATGTATGGACAGTGGCAATAGTCATGGGTAAAAGTATGCCAAAAGAAAAAAAGAATTAAATAGAACATAGATTAGAGTCCATACTCTGTTCATGTAAGTATTACAACTGTATTATGATGTAAATAAAAAAGAGCGTGTTGTCGCAAGTCAAAGAGTGACAATTTGTGACATACAGTAAGGTTTCATAATGTACAAAAACAACCATTCAGTAAGTATACAATAATTAATAATAGCCTTCTGACACATTAGTAGGGTCTGAAAACGGTTCATATAAAGAGCATGTTGACGGCGTTTCAACCTCACATTCAGTATCCCATACATTGTCTGCAGGAACCATTGTTCCTTGATATATGTTTGATCATTAATGTCACATTCTTAGATTGCCTCGTAATGCATTAAAGGCGTTTCTTTATAATTTCAGAAAATTCACCAAAATCAGCCTTCATTTATGTTGGGAATCCCCCCTAATTTCTGTAAAAATGGTATCCTTTCTTTCTAAGATGCATACTGCTTTAAAAGTTAAAGGTTTCCATCAAACATGGATTGCAGTAGGTGGTTTAGCGCATAATCTCTAGAAATCTCTCATATTGGAATCTCAAAATACCGCAGTCGGAATCCTAGTTAGTATGAGTACATTCCCCATGTGTGCTAAACCAGATTGTGATATTCATTGCACATTTGAAAAACATGCAGATCCCCTCTTGGGGATGCCCCAGATGCCGCAGTTTTTCCAGTTCAGATCCCTTGAGGTTGCATTAGTGGGCACAGCTTTTTTCAATGACCTGTCCAGTTCCCCGAGCATTACCATATTGAGGAATCTTTCCACAATACGATGCTTTTCTTGAAAGATGCCAGTCGTTTTGAAGTTTATACATTTTCGGATGGTTAAAAAATGACTATTACTTCCAGGCTGTGGTATGTCATGGTCTTCTGTGTTTCTGGGGAGAGGGGTCTTTTTGTTTTTTCCTACAGATTCTGAAGAGCATGGTCTGACCACATTTTGTGCTAAAATGCTATTTGTGCATTGTGTGTTGCTGACATCAAGGTAATTGTATTTTTGACTGAACTACTGTCATGGTCATCTAGTAAAAGAGAAATATTCTTTTTTTTAGAGAGTTGAATCTACACCATACAAAGTAATATGAGCAAACACAAAATGTGCATTGAAATTAAAGATTGCTAAACATCCAGCACGAGCAGAACACGTGTCTAATCTGGAGACCGTTATAGTAAAAAAAGAGAGAGAGGCTAGCAAACGAGTCTACCGATAATGAAAAATCCGTGAAATACTATGGCTTTCTGAAAAGTTAATCAGTAGCAAAGTAATTGTTGTAAAGTGAGTTTAAATTAGATTTTATCATACTTGCGCCAGTGTTCATGCACACACTTAAGAATGCAACATTTGTTCAGATATTTTCCTTTAGTAACATTGCTAGTGAGCTCCCCGTTTTGATTAACCCCGTTCAACTTTTCATGACACAACTTCGTTGTCCCTTTATGTGGCTCTAAACTGGGGGAAATGACAACTTGAATTTATTTGCTTTTTTTCAACAATTTCATCAAAAAAGTTTAAAGCAGCATCTCAAACCGAGAATGTGAAACAAACTGCACATTGTTGGCTTTTTAATCTAGTTTCTGTTTCCAGATTTAGAATTATTTTTTTTTTAAAATATGCGAACCTTATGAGGAACAGAAAGACCCTCAAATCTTTTTTTTCGCTTTATTTTTTACTGATTCTTTGACGTGCTGGCACATATAGTTTTCAAGTTAGTGAAATTGCAGTTTTCGCATGTGGAATAGAATCTGAGATTGTAAATGTGGTTTAAGTTGGACGTAAAATGTTAGTTTATTCCTATTAATGCAACAGAATATTAAAGTAGGGTCGTTATCAATGTTTTTGTTAACAATTTCAGTGATGTGATATATTTATAGTTGGCGCTGCTGCTTGAAATACAAAGACACGAAACTGCATGGCAGTGATATAAACTCTATTTTTTCCCTTGCATTTCCAGGTTTTTCAAGTCACTGAGTCTGTGTCTGGACGAGACAATTTCACTGAAACCGAATCCCTAGTGCAAATTTGTAGCAGTCAAGCCAAGGTACTTTTTACATTAAAAAAATCAAAATAAAGAGATGCCTCTCTTGAATGAAGTACACATGAGTATGGCACAGGGAAGCATGCAGCATAGTGGTGAGATGCTGGTTTTCATTGAATTTCAGGAAGTTATGGTCTCTTACGGGTGAATTTCTATCACAAAGAAAGTAGGAATCAACATTGCTAATAAGTTAAATTTAGGTAAGAACAGATTTTCTTTTGAAAGATCACATTCTGGCAATTTGACAGTAATGCCATAAACGGCTTTAATTTGCAGATTACCGATAACCAACGTTTCCGTATTCATGTCGACCCCTTTGTCGAGGTAAGAAGACTAATTGCATATGTAACATTTTATAATACACTGTGCCATTTGTCTCTCAGGGCTTTCCATTTTTAAATGTCACATTCAAGACTGACATTGGAACTTTTGCTAGGTTAATTCAGATTGTTAAACACATTGTTGGCAATCTGTATTGTGACTTGACAACTGTTTAGGTTATAGGGATGGGAAGATGAGAATTAATTTGCCATCATTTGTCATTAACTGTGATCGCTTGTAGTTCCACATACATGGTTAATGATGCTTTTTGTTTTGTTTTACTGCGCAGTTAGGCCTGCTGCTTTAAGGGAGCTCCTGCCAGGGTTTTTGAAGTTTAAATTCATAGTGATATACCAGCTCCATCCATTTCATTTTTTTTATTTCCCTTTAACTGCCACTGTGAGCCAAGGGATTTATTTTTAAAGGCTGAATGGAGGAAACTTTAATGTTCGAGGCATATGAGCTGTAGATCACACACTTATGCATAGATCGCCATCTGGTGATGGCCCGGATATTTGCACTTTGTTGTTGTTCTGGAAAGTCTTTGGAAGTCACGGGATAGGTGGCTCCTCCTTTGGACAATAGTGCGCATGGGCATCGACTCCATTGTCAGATTGTTTTTTTCCGCCATCGGGCTCGGATGTGTTCACCGCGCTCCAGTTCGGTGCCGCTACCGATCTAACTTTCGACGCACAATCCTTTACCCTTTCTCTGGTATTGTCTCGATCGAGTTTCCCTATTCAACGAGTATCACTAAAAAATCGAAACCGTCGATTCCGGTCGTCGACGCAGGCCCTCGGGCCTACCTACGCCACTAGCCCTGGCTCATGGAAAGGACTCCTTTTAAGAAGTGTCCTCAATGTGGATCCAAATTTCCACACACAGATCTGCATGAGGTGTGTAACCTCTGCCTTTCGCCGGAGCACAAGGCCAAAGACTGTCCAGCTTGTGCCTCTTTCCGCTCCAAGAAAACGATTCGGGATCGTCGAGCTCGAAGGAACATGGCTCGATCCTCAACATCCATTCCGGACGACATCTTCCAAGAGGGCGTCGATGTACCAGAGCAGGAGCTGGTCGAAGAAGGCGTCATCAGCGCTTCCGAAGCCGACGACTCCGACATCGAAGACATCATTCCAGGGCAGCGGGTCGTGACTACTGACGTCGACCCCCACCCACCCCCAAAAAGGCTTCGGTAACACCGTCACCTTCGTGCCTAGGTGCACACTGGGACAAAACTCCCCGTGACCCAACTTCGGGCCCGGCAAAGAAGTTGACAAACAAGCCTTCAGGTCACTCGGGATCGAGTCAGCCTGTCTTCCGTGCCGAAACTCCGTCCCCGGCACCCAAAAAGAAACTGCCGTCCCCCTCTGTGCCGACGACTAGTTTCACATCGGCGCATTCGGCACCGAAACCTCCTGGTACCGAACCCTCCACACCGAGAAAACCATCGGGACCGACCAAAAAACTGCTTCCGAAGAGCACAGACACTCACCCTTCGAAGCCGAAAAAAACCTCGGAGTCGAACAAACAATTGGTTTAGAAGACTCCTTCGGAACCAAAGAAACCTCACGATCCCAAGCCTAAGGAATGTAAACAAGCTCCCGAACCGCGTAAACATTCGGAACCTAAAAAATCGGCACCGAAGCAACAACTTCCACAAGAAGAGCTTTTCCTACCTGACCCAAACCAAAAAACACTTCTAAAATACCCAAAAATAGGTCAACGTATACTCAGCTCGAGGAAAAGGAAAATGGACACGCCTGTACCGGCTCCATTACCACCAAAGAAGAGAGACATTGCCACATCTCCTCTCAGAGTTCCTTCTCCACCTCCTCCTCCACCTCCCCCTCCACACCACTCTCCTACCCCATCTCCACTTCCCTCACCATCTCCTCCACCACAGGATGATGATACCTCTGATGACGATGGGGACGGAGGAAACAATGAGTGTTACGGATTGTGTTGTGTAATAAATTGACTTATTTTTATATAACCACTGTATGGTTCTTTTTCATTTAACTTACACTATTGATTAAAGTTTGTAAAATAAGCTGATGAACACTCTGTCAAGATAAGCCTGAAGGCTGCTCTCCACAGCTACCACTTTGAGATCTTTCTATGGGTATGAAAGACCACTAAAATCACCATAAGTGTTGTCTGGATTAGTGGAAGGTGCATCATTTAAATAAGTATGCACTATATACTAAGCCAGCCTCCAACATAGGTGGCAGCGGTGGGATTAAAACCTGCACTTTGTTTTACCATTTAATCAAGGTAAAGGTCACATGAAAAACTGTCACTAGCTAAGCACATATAAAATATTGTGATCTAGTAAGTTTTACTGAACGTTTTGGATTGGTAGTTGAGGGTCTAGCACAACCCAATCTTTGGAAGTTTAGTTTCACTAGGATAGGTAGGTGCAACACCACACCACACTACACCTAGTACCATGTCTTTAGTTGGTGAAACCAGTGAGGCCCCAACCTCTAGATACAGTGGTTTCAAGTTTCAGGAACTCAGGACCCTGGCTGTATCTAGGAAACTTAAGACAGGTAGCAACCCTAACACAAAGCAGCTCCTGCAGGATGACCTTCAAAATCCTGATAGGTCAGAAGCGCAGGATAATTTGGATATAGATGGTGTTGCTCCAGTAGAAGAGTCAGGATTGTCTCACCCCAGTGACCCCAATTCTGAGCATGACCAGGAGGAGTGTTACTACTCCTCACTGGGGAACTGTAGTCCCCCCGGGAATAGTACTGTAGATACAGAGTAAGGCTCTGGAGGTAGCTCCCCCTTTATTCCTCCTGGCAGGGTGCAGAGAGCTCAGGGGAGGTCCAGGTCCTCCTCTATGAATTAAACCTCCTCTAACAATTCCATAGGGACCTCCATCTCTAGAAAGAGGGAGGACTCCTTAGAAAGGGAAATTCCATCTGCTCAAGCTTGAGAGAGCCAAGCTAAGAATCAAGGAGGAACAGTTGGCCCTAGATAAGGAGACCCTAGAAGTTCTGAGGACTAGGAGAAATTTGGGATTAGGGTCCCATAGTGGCAGCACTAGTGAACCTAGAGTTAGGAAGCATTCCTTTGACACTAGGAGCTTGAGTAGAATAGTCCCTCCTTACCAGGAGGGCGATGATATCCACAAGTGGATTACTGCTTTAGAAAGGGCCTGTAAAGTTGTGGAAGGTACTTCAGGGGCAGTTGGCAGCTATCCTGTGGCTCTCTTTTGCTAACAAATATATAGGGACAAACTGTTGATTTTAAAGTAAGAAGATGCAGGCAATTACAAGGTCTTGAAGAGTGCCCTCATAGATGGGTTTGGTTTAACCACTGAGCAGTACAGGGTTACGTTTAAGGACACACAGAAGGCCCACACTCATGATTCGGTAGATTTTGTACAGTGCTATTAAGGCTGGCTTCATGGAAGTAATGTGCATGATAATGAAGGATTGTACACTTTACTAGTGAGGGAGGACATCCTTAATAACTGTCAAAATCAGCAACTGCACCAGAACCTGGTGGATCTGACCGCTCCCCAAGAATTGGGAAAGAAGGCAGAAAAGTGGATTTGCACCAGGGTGAAACAGAAGTCTCATGGTGGTGGTGACCAGAAGAAGCAATATTCTTCTAAGGCCCAGGAGAAAGGTGAGGGGGAAAGCTAAATCTAGGAAAGAGTCTTCGGAAGCTCCCCAAAAATCTTCCTCTGGGGGTGGGTCCCAGTCCCCGTCCTCTAACAAGAAACCTTGGTGTTCTTTGTGTAAAGAAAAAGGCCATAGGGCAGAGGCTGCCAATTGCACTAGGTCTAGTACCAATACTGCAACTACTACTACTCCTAAGACCCGTAGTGCCTCTAGCAATTGCACTGGTGGTAGTATTGCCCCCATGAGTTTAGTTGGGTTAACCTGTAGTACTGAAGTGGGTTCTGGTCTAGTCAGGACACCTACTCAAGCTGTTTTAGTCTGTGATGTTCGCATGGAGCCTGCCACCCTATTTGTAAGTCGCACTACCTTGGGCAATATACAGACAACAGGCTCTCATCGATGGTCAGGAACTGTGGCTTACAGGGACACAGGGTCAGTGTCACTATGGTGACAGAGAAACTTGTGTCCCCTGAGCTGATTCTACTTGGTCAGGTTTACCAAGTGACCAATGCTGGAATGTCGGGACAGATCATTCTATGGCAGTTGTTAATCTTAGCTGGGGAGGGGTAACTGGCCCAGAGAGAGTTGTGGTATATCCAGACCTACCTGTGGACTGTCTACTGGGTATTGATTTGGAAACTTCAGCCTGGTCTGAAGTGGAGTTCAGGACTCATGCAGAAATAATGGGAAGTTCAGTCAGTGCCTTTGCAGTCACTAGGTCTCAGGCCAAGGGATTGTTAGGCACAGAGGGAGGTCTGGATCCTGAAAGAATGAACCAGCCAGCTCCGAAGAGAAGGAGCCAAAAGGGAAAGGGTTTTTTCTCCTCTCAGACTCCCAGTGTGAATCACCCTCCTGAGGAAGATAATCTCTGTACCCGGGAAGGAACTGTGCGAGAGGAGCTTGGGCCTGACATGGCAGAGCTGCAGGGAGCAGGGGGACGGTTCAGGGAAGACTTCAGTCTGCAGCAGGAGGCCTGCCCCTCTCTTGGGCAGGAAGCTGCTGCTGAGGAGGCAGGGAATGTCAGTGGGCCCCAAAGGATATATTGGGAAGATGGGATCCTGTTTTCTGAAAGTAGAGACCCCAAGCGTGCTGCCACCAGGAGGTTGGGCATACCTCAGATATTTTGGGGCTTTCTATTAACCCTAGCACACGACATTCCCCTTGCAGGACATCTTGGGCAAAGCAAGGCTTAGGATAGGCTTGTCCCTCACTTTCACTGCGCCACATGTCTGTAGACACCAAGGACTTTTGTTGCTCCTGTGTCACCTGCCAAGCCAGTGGTAAATCAGGTAGCACTACAAAGGCCTCCTTAATCCCACCATCAGTGGTTTGGGTTCCCTTTGAGAGGGTAGGGATAGACATTGTAGGTCCCTTAAACCCTCCAACAGCATCTGGACACAGTTATATCCTAGTGGTGGACCATGCCACTAGGTTTCCAGAAGCCATTCCCCTTAGGATCACTACAGCTCCTGTGGTGGCCAGGGCCCTCCTGGGAATATTTTCCACGGTTGGGTTCCCCGAGGAGGTCTTGTCAGACAGAGGTACTAACTTCATGTCTAACTATATCACTGCTATGCAGAAGGAGTATGGTGTAAACTACAAGTTTACCACACCCTATCATCCACAAGGCAATAGGCTTGTTGAAAGGTTCAACAAGACCCTTAAAGGTATGATCATGGGACTCCCAGAAAAGCTGAGGCGAAAATGGGATGTTTTACTACCTTGCCTTCACTTTGCCTACAAAGAGGTTCCTTGAGAAGGGGTGGGCTACAGCCCATTTGAACTTCTGTTTGGATATCCAGCTAGGGGTCCATTGTATCTGGTTAAGGAGGGATGGAAGCAACCTTTCAAACCCTCTAAACAGGTCATAGTTGACTATGTACTGGGCCTGCACTCTTCCATGTCTGAGAACATCAAAAACCTCGAGGCCAGCCCCGAGCTTTAGAAAGCTTGGCATGACTAAAAGGCTGTACTGACTGTTTACCAGCCAAGACAGAAAGTGTGGATGTCGGAGCCTATGGCCCCAACAGCTCTCCAGGACAAGGGGAGTGCCCCCCACACCCATAGTCCCTACAGGGTACTTCATTTGAATTGCCTGAAAACTTTTATTGCCAGGGATGACATGAGCTTGCTAATGGCCCCTGATGAGGGACCGGAGGAAGAGATCTCCTCTCACAAGAAACTGTTGATGGATCAATTGAAGGATTAGTCTTGGCAGACAGTCTCACTGGTCCACAGCACGCTGATTGTAGTCCGGTTCTCAGTCAGTTTACCAGTCTCTTTTCTCTGATACCCAGTCAAACCACCTGTTGTACCCATGAAGTGGACATTGGTAACAGGCTGCCTGTGAAAAGCAAAACTTACAGACAGCCTGACCATGTCAGAGACTGCATCAGGACAGAGGTCCAAAAGTTGCTGGAGTTGGGGGTCATTGAACCTTCGGATAGCCCTTGGGCTAGTCCTGTAGTCCTTGTACCAAAACCTCACACCCAGTATGGTAAGAGATAGATGAGGTTTTGTGTTGACTATAGAGGCCTCAATGCAGTCAATAGGATTGATGCACATCCAATTCCAAGGGCAGATGAGCTGATTGATACTCTGGCCTCTGCCAAGTATCTCATTACATTTGACCTGACTGCTGGTTATTGCAAATCAGACACTCTGATGATGCCAAACCTAAAGCAACTTTTTCAATCCCCTGTGGGCATTACCAATTTATTGTGAGGCCTTTTGTTTTGAAGAATGCACCTGCCACATTTCAAAGGCTGGTGAACAAAGTCCTAACAGTTCTGTAAGCCTATGGTGCAGTATATCTGGATGATATAGCTGTGTTTAGCTTCACCTGGGAGGATCGCCTGGTCCACCTCAGAAATGTACTTGAGGCCCTCCAGAAGGCATGCCTCACTATTATGTCCACAAAGGGCCAGATAGGGCAGGGCAAGGTTGTATACGTGGGCCAAATTGTAGGTGGAGGCCATGTCCAATCACTGGATAACAAAATTCAAACCATCATGGAATGGATTGCTCCCACTACCCATACTCAGGTCAGAGCTTTCTTGGGCCTGATTGGGTACTACAGAAGATGTATTAAGCATTGTGGATCCAGAGTGACACCCCTTAATGATCTCACCTCCTAAAGAATGCCTAAGAAAGTTCAGTGGGCACTTAGCTGTCAGAAGGCATTTGATGACCTGAAGCAAGCTAGGTGCTCTGCTCCAATTCTGCAAAATACTGACTACTCCAAGCCATTCATTGTCCAGACAGATACTTCTGAGATAGCAATAGGTGCAGTTTTGTCACAACTTAATACAGAGGGAAAGCATCAACCAGTAGCTTTTATAAGCAGAAGATTGACCCCTGGGGAGAAGCGTTGGTCAGCTATTGGGAGGGAGGCCTTTGCAGTGGTCTGGGCCTTGAAGTTGAGACCATACCTGTTTGGCACTCACTTCATTGTTCAGACGGGCCATAAACCCCTCTCATTGCTTAAACAGATGAAGGGTAAAAACACCAAACTTTTGAGGTGGCCCGTTTCCTTACAGGGTCTTTTCAGTGGAACATAGACCTGGGAGTAACCATGTCAACGCAAATGGACTTTCCAGATATTTCCACTTAGAAAAGGAAGACTCAACTAGGCAAGATTAGTCTCATATCCTTACATTTGGGAGAGAGGTGTGTAGGAAAGTAGAATCTGATTTCATGGTTACCCCCACTTTTTGCCTGGTGTCAATGTGTTTTTGACCAAGTCTGCTGGGGTCCTGCTAATCAGGACCCCAGCAACGGTGCTCTCTCCCCTAAATTGGTTCTGGTAAGTACTTTGGTACCTCCAAATTGGCTACTGGTGGACATTTGTAAGTCCTTAGTATATAGTACTGGGGTACCCAGGGCATATGTGCACCAGGGGTCTCCCAAGAGCTGCAGCATGTATTGTGCCAACCATGGGAGTCCACTTAAACTGTGACTGCAGGCCTGCCATTGCAGCCTGTGTGAGTTGGTGCTTGTGAGGGAACACACCTACAAACCCCGGAGTCGATTCTCCAGGATCTGTAAGTGCGGTCAGCCATTTTAAGACATATAGTGGACATCAGTCATTCCGAGATGTCTAACTATAAAATGGCTGCACCGAACCCGGTCATATTTGCTATTAAACATGTTGGAGTCACACCCCAACACCCATTCCAGTGTTGGAAGTTTGATCCCATGTACTGGGGGCCCGTTATGGGGCCTCCCTGTAATGCTGGGAACAGCCTTTCAGGGTTTGTAAGCAAGCTGGTGCTGCTGCCAACCACAGACACAATTCTACCCTCCTGCTGCTGAGCCAAGCTCACGCAGGGGAAGGTAGAACAATAGCTTTCGTGTTGCTTGGAGGTGTGACCACCTCCCAGACAGGACTTAGTGTATTGGGAGGGGTGGGAGCGTTTGCCAGCGCCACCAGACTGCTTTGAAGGGCACAGATGATGCCCTCCTTGCATACTCCAGTTTGAGCCAGTTCAGGAACCCTTGGTTCCCATTCTGGCACAAAACTGGACAAAGGACAGGGGAGTATCCTCCCTTCTGCCCAGCCCCTCCTCTGGGAGTGACCCCTGAGTCATCCCAACCCTTTGTTAAGGGTACTTAAGTGCTCCCCTGTGGGTGAATCCTCAAATTAGTCGTGGGACCAGACTTAACCCTGAAACTACTTCACTCTTCAATCGTCTGGACACTTGGACTTCGTCTGACTTCTTTTGGAACCGAGATCGCACCTAGGAAGACTTCTGCTGCTCCTGGTCTCGCTATTCTTCAAGTTTTCTGCATTGTTCGTGTCTGTGCTTCATCTAGGATCTCCAAAATACCTGTGGGAGTTGAGGTGTTCCATGAGAGCCTTGAGTTTGTCATTGATGATGGTGCATCGGATGGTTTCCTTGAAGATGATAGTGATGCCCCCGCCATGCTTGTTGGTGCTATCTCGGTGTAACATTTTGTAGCCATCGAGTGTTGTGGTGGCGATGTCTTGAGCCATGTTGCCGCAATGAATGCCTCGTCAGGGGGAGCCCGGAAGTGATGGTGTCCCTGGTTTCTGTGGCTTGTTTGCAGACGGAGCAGACGTTGAGCAGGATTCATTGGAGCGGTTCTGGGTGATTCGTGGTCTTCTGAGCGAAAGAGGTGCGGTGTTCGGTGTGTGCTGTCGGTCCTATGTTGCATGGAAAGGGGCAGTGCCGGCAGGCAAAAGGTTCTTTTGGCGATCGTGGGGAGGTGATGCAGCAGGATTTGTTACAGTGTCGGGGTCCAGGGCCAGGAGTTCTTCAGCGGTATAATGGCGGGAGGCGAGGGGTCCTGGCACTGGACGTGGTCCTGGCACAGACAGGCGCAGATGTGTTGTCTTTGGCACGCTGGCGGTGTGTCCTCTATAAGTTGTCCTCGGAGGAGGAAGGGGCCGGCAGGGAGGCGGGAGGGCGGGAAGCAGGGAAAAAGGTGGGAAAAACGGTATCCAACGGTGTCTGAGAATAGATAATCAGCCAAGGCTGATGTGGCAAGGCACAGGAAAAAGTACCAATTAAGAGGAAAAAATTGTTTTAAAGATAACCAAACAGATCGATACAGTAAAACAAACCAAGAAAATATCACAGGCAAGAAAACGACAAGACACCAAAGATAGCCATTACCAATTTACTATATTTTTATATATTTTTAGACACCACACTGAAATAGATTCCAGAGCTGTAGAATGCTCAAAGTATAATAAATTTATGCATTTCACTCAACCCCGAACAAGCCTTGGCAAGTCAACAAATTTGACAGTTAGAAAATGTTTCAGTAAAAAGTCTGACCTAGCTGTATTGTGGTCACATAGAGTCACTTTAGCTGATCGACTTCAGTAGGGAGGCAATCAGGGAGGACCAGCAAGGTCCTCAGAAACAATTACTTGAGCATGTGAAGCAGTCTTCAGGCATTTTCAGGCACTTTTATCCTTTGCATGGCTTTCCTATAGAAGTTGTCCTGGTGCAAGGGATGAAGGATTTTGAAAATGCTCAGAAGATGCTGCTTAAGCGATGCGGTCGACGTGGATCTTGCTACATCTACTCTTCAGTCCATTAAGGTGGTCGTGGTCACAGGGTCGACGTTCCACAAATCCTCTCAGTGCTGCCAGAAATCTAGACCCCAGTGTACTACCATTCACCCAGTATTGCGGACACAGGCCAATCCTCCCTGGGTCAATAACGTGTGCTCTGGAGGTCCTAGGTGCGCTCAGACAACATTCGGGTGCAACTTTGTGCATCGGGTCATGGTCCCTGGTGCTGCATGGCGGTGGGTTAAAGACTTTGGGCTACCAACTTACCCCAGAAGGCTTCTTCAGCTGTTGTGTCCTTGTGCTGCGATCCGACACAACAGCTGGCCCTTGAAGTCTCTTGACTTTGACTGGGCTCTAGAGGCGATTTCACCTTGAGCAGGAAACTGCAGACAAAGGCTGTCTCCTTTACTAGCCAGCAGGTGCAGTCCATGACAGTGCAGTCTCTCATTGCTGTCTTCCTCGGTCCGTCTTCCAGTCCAGTCGAAAACTGAGTTCTGGGCACCAGGGGAACCCTTCCTGCAAAGCGTGGCATCTGAGCATCCCAGGATGCACCATTCTGGCCACTTCCAAAATGGCAGGACCCCTCTCACGACATGTGGAGACCCCAAGCCCAACCCAGAAGTGTGGCTACCAAGTGGCCTACACACCCGTGGAAAACCGGTTTGACAACTGATTTCCCCTTCCCTGCTCCTGGAGTTGGCCTGTCTAGCTAAACAATAAAGCGCATCCTCCAATAAAGGTTACCCATTTGTCCTTCAAAGACGGCTTTGGCTTTGAGCTTACACACTGTCTGGGGAGGTAACACCTTCTCTAGTGCCAGGCTTCGATTGTTATCTTTCCAGGGGATCGTTAATATGTCTCCCCAGGAGGGAAGAAAGCTGTCTGTAGGACAGACTCAAGTACAACTGGGCACTGGAAACCTTTGGCAACTAATGTGGCAACTTGTAAAGTTGCTGTGAGGAAATAAGGTGTGTTATATGCTGTGGTGGGCAATCTCTCCTTGTAATACACTTGCCATCCCCTTTAGGACTCATAGGTTTCATCTATCAAACCCTCTGCTCAACCCTGTGTAGCTGTGGCACTGAGCAGCAACGTGTACACAGAGGAACAAGTGTAAAGTATTTAATTGGCACCAAAACAATTGAAGAAGAAATCGAAACGACACTCGAAATCCGACACCAATCTATAAAAATAGACTATATTTTTATAAGACTTTAGACACTAGAACGAAAAAAATCCAAGCACGGTTCCGGAGATATTGATTTTACAAAAAATAATAAATCAAAGCACTTTCAACCATGAACAAGCCTTGCCAAAGAATTTGACAGAAACTGTTTCAAAGTAAAGTTGGGTAAGAGTTAATGCAGCTGGTTAGAAATACTTGGGGTGACCAACTTGAGCAGGTAGCTAGTCAGGGGGAGCACCCAGGTCCTCAATAAGCGTTACCTTTACACACGATGCAGTCCTCCAGCAGTTCCAGACACTTTCTTTGCTTTGCATTGGATCCCTAGTGAGTGGTCCTGATGCAAGGGATGAAGGATGCTGAAGATGCTCCAAGAATGCTGTGGATGCGATGCAGTCAACTGGGATCTTCCTGCAGGGATTTCTCGGTCAGTTAAGATGGTCCTGGATGCAGGTTCGACATCTCATGAGGTTCTCTATAGCCTGGCCGATGTCGCAGTCACAGACCAACCCTCCCTGGGTCAGTAACTTGCCTCCTGAAGGTCCCACCAGCTGTCCGACAGCACTCTCTGGTTCAGCAAACCTGGGTGCAACTCTGTGCGTCGGGTTTTGGTCCATGGTGCTGCACGGCAGCGGTGGTAGCGGCCTGCAGACTTTGGGGTACCAGCAGGCTTCTACCGCTGTTGTGTCCCTTGCTGAAAACAGGAAGTCAGTCAGCTGGCCTTTGGAGCCTCTTAGTTTGACTGGGCTTTGGAGATAACATCTCCTTGAGCAGGACCCAACAGGCACGGACCTCCTCCTTTGAAGTGTGGCATCTGGCTATCCCAGGATGTATCATTTTGCCCACTCCCAAGATGGTGAGACTCCTCTCACTGTGTTCAGACCTCACTAGCCCACCCCCAGGGTGTGGCTACCTCAGGGCTATACGCACCTAGGAAAACCTATTTGGCAACTGGTTTCCCCTCTCTGCTCCCTGTGCCAGCTTGTCTGTATAAAACATGGGGCAGCCCTCCTCCCTAGTTTGACACATTTGCCCTTTAAAGGTGGCTTTTCCTTTGAAGCCTGCCATCTGGGGCTTCCTGCAGAAGGTAGGCCTGCAATCTTTCATTGTTCTCCTTCCTAAGAGTCGTTGGCTCATCCCTCCAGGAGGGCCAAAAGGTTGTGGAACAGGTTTCTTGTGTCCCTGGGAAGGCACAGGAATTTCAAAGACTACAAAGTGGCAGCTTTGCTGAAGCTTCACACTGCAACAAGATACGTTAATTTTGACTTGACACTCAAGTCGGGCTTAATGTAACAAGTTGTTTGATACCTTGGAGTGCCAACTTTGGTTGCACCTTACAGGAGTAAGCACAGCCGAGGGGCTGTGTGTAATCCTGTTCTCATCAATTAGGTGACCAATGCTTTCCACAGTAAAAACTGTTATTTTGCGTGTTTACTGACAGGACATACAAAGTACATGTCCTGCCTGTATCCTCTGTTGCACCCTGCCTTAGAAGTTGATAGGCCTGCCAGAGGGGTCACTTACACAGATGTATAGGGAAAGTGATGGCTATGTCATTGCTTTCAATGGCAAAGTTAGGCTGGTAGTGCACGACTCCTCCATGCCATGTTTTACCTTATCCCACTCAGGGTGGCACACCAAGTCCTGCAGTCCTTGGGAGGCAGTCTGACTTACAGTCCGTAGGTACCCCGGTACCATATACTAGGGACTTACAAGTAAATTAGAGCATGCCGATTGGGGACAGGCCAACTAAATATGCACCATTTTAAGGATCAGAGTACATGCACTGAGTCCTGTTTAGCAGATCTCAGGCAATTTCAGAGCTGTTACACTGGTACCTAGTAGTGAAAATGGGTGGGAGAAGAGTGGGTGACCTGCAAAAAGCCTGTTTCCTTACACATACCTAAAACTGAGTTGCAATCCCTACAGAAGCACATCATTAAATATATATGGGAGGAGATAGAGCGAGACTTAGCAAGAAAATATTGATGGCTCCCCTGGAGGAAGGCTACCAGACATCTCCAAATATTGTCATCTCCTCCGAATATTAATAGAATGATAAATACATGAATCCAAAAAGCGGAGTCTCTTTATGGTTAGAGTAGTGGCGGGTAGAGACGTGTAGGACCTGCTGTGCCTGCTTTAAATCTCAGAGACCCAGATCACTCTGCCTATCAGACGTAACGGGGCGAGCCCAACGGCTAGGGCGGTCGACCTCATATCTAAGGAACCAGGTTCGAGTCTTGGCAAGTACGCACAACATCCTGTGATTATGGGCAAATCACTTAATCTCCCTGTGCCTAACAAAAATGAATGTGTCCTCATGTAATGCAACTGGTGCTCATGTAAAGTGTTCTGATACCTCCGGGGCAAGTTCGACTATATAAAACTCTGTTTAAAAAAAAAACTAAACCTACATTAGAAACATGGGATGACACATACAAAACACAAGGTCTCTCCATATCAGTGGCACCATATACATCACTTCATATAAACCCCAATTTTTCTCTTGGCTTTGAAACGTGAAGATTCCAGAACTGGAAAAAAGGGGTTGCCTCACGATACGAGACCTGTTCCACAAGGGAACAATAAAAACCTTCAAAGACTACAAAAAAGTCTTCAGGGAGATCAAAGCCCAAGCAATCAGAACCCTTACACACTTTGAAAAACTGCTGGGCACCTATTACAACATGAAAGGGCTCATAGAGACACTCTATAAAATCTTTACTGACAGAGCAGCAACATCGAAATGGTCCTACCAAAAAGCACGGCAAAGTGATCAGGCACAAAAATACAGAGATAAAATGTGGACCTCAGGATGGTAAGCACTACGCAAACATTGCGAGAGGCATTTTATAAACTACTCATGAAATGGTACCTCACAGCGAATAAACTTAAGATCATGTTCCCCTCCGCATCGGACCACTGCAGGAGATATGGTACAGAAATGGGTATAGTCATCCGCATCTGGTGGGAATGCCCAGCAATTTAGACTTTCTGGCAAGAAATCTCAAGACACATATACTCCTTGATGGGGTTCACAGTCTCGATAGAACCTACCTCAGTTCTGATCGCAATGATCATCACAGCATTCTGGAAAAAGAGGATGGCCCCTCCAACAGAACTGTGGATACAAAATCTATGGGAAACGATTACCCTAGAGAAACTGAGATACAACTTGCTGGAAAATAGTAAACGTTTTGAGAAAATCTGAGCCCCACTACTGCACTTCGTACCTCTATACCAATGACACGGTCTATGCCACAATATGCCCGCCCAATAGAACTAGGACCAGCTAATCAGTGAATGGCAATTCTCGAGGAGAGAGAACATTGCTGATGGCGAGGAGTGGCTCTGGCAAGGCAGCTGATATGGACACTGGATAGCTCGAGGGTTGTGTGCTTTGGGGGTGAGGGGGAGATATGGGGTTGCTCTATTGTTGTTGATCTTTTTGTAGCGTTACAAGCGGGTTATAGGACATGGAAATTTGGAATTCAGATGCCGAGTTTGATACACTTAAGAGATACATAGAGGATTCATTTGTTTTTTAGACCCTCACTACTGCACAACGAGGCTCTCAATACTTGCTAATGCTTAAGGGAATTCTACATCATGCTGATGATGTCTTCAAAGATCCAGTGAGAGACGAATTATAACACCAAGGGTTGACAAAAAATACAGGGCAGCTGTATCTGACCCAATTTATATTAGATGCCAATTAACCCTCGACTTATTAGTGGCGGCCAATGCAAGGAACAGAGCAACTCTCTGACAACAGGGGATGCACCTCCCACAGACAAAGAATCAAAACTAATTGATGCATCTGGAAAACGGGTTGTTGCCCAATCTGCTAATCATTGGTGAATAGCCAACAGCCAAGCCTTATTAGCATGCTCTGCCAGGGCATACTGGGACGAAATGGAGGGGATCCTCCAGCATCGCCCAAAGGAGTGTAAAAAGCAGGTGTATGAATTAGTTAACGAGGGTAAACTAATTATAAATAATTCTATAAAATGTGCTATGTACTCCGCTGACACTGCAAGCTAGAGGCCTAAACACAAGCGTTCTTCTGCCCAGACATGCTTGGCTCCATGTCTTTTGGTTTAAAACCTAGGTCCAGCAGGCTGTCCTTAATATCCCGTTCGCCAAAGAGCATCATTTTGGCCCTCAAGTAGATGAAGCCCTGGAAAAAATGAAAAAAGATACCAATGTCACAAAATCTATGGGTGCCCTCCAATCTCCCGCCTTTCGTGGGTCCTTTTGTCACCCCAGATTCAAACAGGGCACCAGATCTGCATCAACAGACACCTCAGGATCCTCAAAAAAAAACTAAGGTCAAACATCAATGTCTGGAGATTTCTACAGAGTTACTTATAGAGAAAACTATTTCAAGGGCTGGCTGCAGATGAGGAAATGCTGCCCGTACCGCAAACATTCCCCCGACCCTCTAACACCTGTCGGGGGGCATCTGCAACAATTCTTCCCCGAATGGCAACCTGTTACAATAGATCAATGGGTGTTGGACAATATCCAACATGGTTACTTTCTGATGGATACATCTGCCAGTGGATTCCTCACCTTGAGAATATCCCCTGCGCCAGCATTCCACGGAATTTTTTCCCCAGCTCTCTATGCTGACGTGGACGTCATAATACCTCGGCTCCGCTCGCGACTCCGTATGACATCACCGGAGCCATAAGAGAGCCACGTCGGCGTGATAACATCTGTTCCCTTTTTTGCCGCGCCGTCGACGCATAACGGTTTTCCAGCACTCTCCTGCTACTTTGCTGTCTTGCAGTGGGTTACTGTTTCTGGATTTACTATGTCTTCGACGAGGAAGTTCGGTTTCAAACCTTGTAGGGAATGTGGGGGTCGCATGTCCATCACTGACCCCCACGAAGATTGTTTGTGGTGCCTTTCATCAGACCATGATGTGGAAGACTGCTCCTGCTGCAGAAAGATGAATCCCAAGGCCCTGAAAGAGAGGGAAGCGAAACTCTTCATGGCATAGGCAAAAAAGGAAAGGAGAAATCGAAGCCGGAGTCGTCGACTTTGCACTCTTCGAAGTCGAGGAGGCACAGAAAGAAAAGGAAGCATAGCTCTCTGCGCCGATCGTCGAAGAGTAAGGCTTCGAGGTTGCCGTCGCCTCGGCGTCGTAGTAAGGAATTAATTTCTTCTTCGCCTTCCCCTTCTCCTCGTGTGTCTCCGGAGAAGACACCTTTGCCCCGGTTGACTCCGGCGCAGTCACCGGCGCCAGTGGAGTCTCCAGCTTCCGACGCCGAGCCGGAGCAGGTGGAAGATCTTTCTCCAGTGCCAGCTGAACCTGCGGCTCCAGTTGAGGATACTTCGGCTCCGGCTCCTGCTACTCCTCAACCGGATTCAGAGTCGAACCCATACCCGCATTTCCCGACTCCGGGTGCGGATCCGACACATTTCCTCAATGCTATGTATGGGGTTTTCCAAAGAGCTGCCTTCCCATCCGGCGCACCTTCTGGTCCCGTGGGTCCAATGGCTTATACTTTGGGCATGCCGCAACATTATGCTCAGGCACCTTTTATGCCCTTCTTGCCGATGGCTCCTTCATGGCAGTTCCCGACGCCGTCTGGAGATCCATCCTCCCGGCCTCGACTGGATCGTTTGCCTTCTTCGGAGCCTCCAACGACGCCGGCGCCGACTCCATCTGCGCCGCATCCAGCGCCACCTACTCCCCCGGCGCCGCCAACTCCACGTTCGGTGCCACCGACTCCGCGTACGGCGCCGCCGACGCCGCGCCCTCGGATCCGTTCTCGGAGAGAGGCTCAGAGGATTATGGAGGAGTAACAATATAGGGAGGAAGGTGAAGTTGGTGATTCCACTGATGAGTTTGAGGGCATTCAAAATGCAAGTGGACTTGATACTACTCCAGAATGGGAGCATTCGTCTGCCAGATCTTCTCCTCCACAAGAGTTGGCTCCCATCAGGAAGGCTGCAGAGTTGTTGGACTTACATTTGCCCTCTGCAGAGTGCAAGCCAAACCTTTTAACTGAAGTCCTTCATTCACCATCTTCAATTGTTGAGCCCTTGTTGCCCTTTAATGAGGCTATTTTAGAGCCTGTTATGGACGTTTGGCGCAAGCCACTTTCTTCACCTGCAGTCTCCAGACAAGTGGCAAGGAGGTATAGAGTAGCTCCGGGGGACCCGAGCTTCCTTTCCTCTCACCCTTCACCAGAGAGCCTTGTAGTGCAAGCTTCTTGCTCGAAGCAATCTTCAGGCGCCTATCCTCAAGCACCAGCTGACAGAGATTCTAAAAAGATTGAACAATCAGCTAAAAAGGTCTTTTCATCTGGAAGCATGGCGCTTAAGTCGACTAATGCCACTTGTTTATTGGGGCGCTACGTTCATGCTTTGATGGACTCGGTGAAGCAGTTAGCCCCTAAACTGCCTGAAGAGGAGAAAGCCTCTTTTATGGAGGTTGTTGCAGACACTCCAGCTGCTGCTAGGCAAGTTATTCAGTCGGGCCTAGATACGGCTGATTCCGTGGCTAGAATTATGGGATCTTCAATAACCACTAGAAGGCAGGCTTGGCTTCGTTCTTCCGGCTTCTCTGCTGATGTTCAGGCCACTCTAGTCGACTTGCCTTTCGATGGGGAAAAGCTTTTTGGGGAAAAAGCTGATTCCGCCTTGCAGAGATTTAAAGATAGCATGGTTACTGCAAAATCTTTGGGGTTGCAGATGCCGGCTAAGGGATTTGGCTTCAGGAAGTATAGAGGATTTGGGAGGTCACCCTTTCGTTCCTTCCGTCAGCCTCAGCAACAGCAGCAACAACAGCAGCAAAATCCTCTCTATAGATCATATATAGGAAGACAAAGGGGCCGGAGAGGTTTTGGCCGCAATCCCTCCTCATCCTCAGCCTCCTCTGCTCCCAATGAGGCTTCAGGGAAGCAGCCTTAGATCCCCCATCCTAGATCATGTGAGACCTGTGGGGGGTCGGGTGTCCCACTTTCTGTGGGGTTGAAAATCGGTCACGACGGACCTTTGGGTTTTAAACCTCGTAGAGAATGGGTACGCCCTTCCCTTTCGGGAGTTTCCTCCCCCTTACCCTCCTTGCCAAGGTTTTTGCTCAGAGGACCATCTGCTTCTTCTGCAGAAGGAGGTTCTTGCATTGCTTCAAAAAGGTGCAATAGAGGTGGTTCCAGAGCAGGAAAGGGGTCAGGGATGCTACTCCCGGTATTTCCTGATTCCCAAAAAGGACGGCAGATTGCGTCCAATCCTGGACCTCAGAGTCTTGCATTTTTACCTGAAACAAGAGAAATTCAAGATGCTAACCCTTGCACAGGTTCTTCAAGCGTTGCAGCAAGGAGACTGGATGGTGTCGATCGACTTGCAGGATGCGTATTTCCACGTCCCAATCCTGAAGTCGCACAGGAAGTATCTCCGTTTTACGGTTGGGTCGCAACACTACCAGTTTGCGGTCCTCCCGTTTGGTCTTACTACTGCACCTCGAGTCTTCACAAAGGTGATGGCAGTGGTGGCTGCTCATCTCAGGAGGTCGGGGATTCCGGTCTTTCCCTACCTGGACGACTGGTTTCTGAAAGCAGAGTCCCCAGAGATGGTGCAACATCATCTGCATGTAACATCTCAACTGTTATTCGACTTGGGTTTTTCGATCAGTGTGCCCAAATCTCACCTGGTGCCCTCTCAACGCAACCTGTTCATAGGGGCGGTACTGGACACTATTGTATGTCGAGCATTTCCTCCTCCTCAAAGAATTCTCGATATTCAGGAAATGATCCCTTTATTCCACAATGGAGCGGTTGTTCCAGTTCTGAAGGTCCTTTGCCTGCTCGGTCTGTTCGACTCCTGCATTCTGTTGGTCAACCATGCACGCTGGCACATGAGGGCACTCCAGTGGTGCCTCCGCAGGCAGTGGTATCAGCACAACAGAGATCTCAGGGAGTTGATCAGGATCACCAGAGAGGCTGCAGCGGATCTGTCTGGTGGAGCGTGGGGGGCAATCTGTCTCAAGGAAAGCCCTTTCATCTTCCTCCATCGGTGGCCACAGTGATAACGGATGCCTCCACCTTAGGGTGGGGTGCTCATCTGGGGGATCTGGAGATCAAGGGTCTTTGGTCTCCAGAGAAAAGATTGTCTCATATCAATTTTCTGGAATTGTGGGCGATACGTTTGGCGCTCAAGGCCTTTCTCCCTTCCCTTCACGGTCAGTCGGTTCAAGTCCTGACGAACAACACTACCGCGATGTGGTATGTCAACAAGCAGGGAGGAGTAGGGTCGTACCGTCTCTGCAGAGAGGCATTGCGGCTCTGGTCCTGGGCTCAGGATCATCGGATTGCTTGATGGTGAATCATCTGGCCGGAGTGCTGAACATACGTGCGGACAGTCTCATTCGACAGTTCTCTGCCGACCACGAGTGGAGGCTCCATCCGGAGGTGGTTCGTCACGTCTTTCGGACGTGGGGGACTCCTCGGATGGACCTGTTTGCCACTCGCGAGAATGCGCATTGCCCGTCATTCTGCAGTCTCCAGTTTCCGTTGTAGGGGGCGTTGGGGAACGTGTTTCAGTTGAGTTGGAGCTCACATCTCCTTTACGCGTTTCCTCCCATACCTTTTGATTCCTCGGGTTCTGAGGAAGATTCGCCAAGACTGGGCCCAAGTTATTTTGGTCGCCCCGGATTGGCCAAGAAGGGTGTGGTACACAGATCTACTTCACCTTTCATCGCACCCTCCGCTCCGTCTCCCGCTCAGGGCAGACCTCCTCTCGCAGTCGGAGGGGCAGGTTCTACACCCCCACCTCCAGAGCCTGCACCTTCATGCCTGGAGATTGAACGGGGTAACCTGAGTTCCTGCTCTCTCCCGCCGGACGTAGTGGATGTTATATTATCATCCAAGCGACACTCCACTAAGTCTGTTTATTCCTATAGATGGTTTAAGTTTGTAAAATGGTGTGGAGAGAGATCTAGTGACCCTTTGAAAGCCCATCTTTCTAATGTGCTTCAATTTGCTCTTTCCTTGGCTCAGCAGGGTTGTGCTGTGGCTATGGTTAAGGGCTATTTATCAGCCTTATCGGCTTTTCTGTGTCTTCCAGATCAGCCGTCGTTATTTAAATCTCCTATTGTTTTAAGATTTATCAAAGGCCTTACTAATAGTTTTCCACCTACTCCCTTTGTAATGCCACAGTGGGACCTTAATCTTGTTTTAACTTTTTTGATGGAGTCCCCTTTTGAGCCCCTTCATACCTGTCCTTTGAAGCTGTTGTCATTTAAAACAGTCTTTCTTGTAGCCATAACCTCGGCAAGGAGGGTGAGTGAGCTTCAGGCTCTTAGTTCAAAACCCCCATTTTTATCCTTACATGCTGAAAGGATGGTTCTTAGGACCAGGGCTGCTTTCCTACCTAAGGTAGTTACTCCCTTTCATCTGGGGCAGTCCGTTACTCTCCCTGTGTTTTATCCACATCCTCATCCTTCCAAGGAGGAGGTAAGACTTCACCGATTGGACCCTAAAAGAGCTGTGAGGTTTTATTTGGACAGAACGAAGGACTTTCGTTTGGACGATCAGCTCTTCGTGGGCTATATTGGACAATCTAAAGGCAAAGCTGTGCACAAGCGCACTCTGTCCAGGTGGATCATCCTAGCCATCAAGGTCTGCTACGCCCTTGCTGGTAAGGTTCCTCATGAGGGTATTAGAGCTCATTCAAGTAGAGCTAAATCTTCTACCTCTGCTTTGGCCAGGGGTGTTCCTGTGGCAGACATTTGTAAAGCCGCAACTTGGGCCACCCTCCATACTTTCGCAAAGCATTATTGCTTAGACTCTGAGATGAGGAGGGAGGGCCACTTTGCGCACTCTGTCGTGCACAACGTTTTGGTATAGGAAGGTGGACACCCTCCTCCGGGAGTGGGACTGCTGTGGGAATCTATTCACAAGGGGAGGAATCCACTGGCAGATGTATCCATCAGAAGAACAAGTTACTTACCTTCGGTAACGCTTTTTCTGGTGGATACAATATCTGCCTGTGGATTCCTCACTGGCCCACCCGCCTCACCATTGTCCACCTTTGTATAGCTTAAAGGATGCCTTGCTTGACATGTTGTTTTATCTGGGAAATGCTTTTGTTCCTTAGCTTTCCTTTTTGTATATATACTATGTATATTTGTTCGAATATTGTATACTGTGTATACTTTGAATCTGTTGTCGGTCCACCTGTTCGCCTCGGAGGCACGGAAAATATGGGTGGAACTGACGTCATCACGCCGACGTGGCTCTCTTATGGCTCCGGTGACGTCATACGGAGTCATGAGCGGAGCCGAGGTATTATGACGTCAACGTCGGCGTAGAGAGCTGGGGAACAAATTCCGTGGAATGCTGGCGCAGGGGATATTCACAAGGTGAGGAATCCACAGGCAGATATTGTATACACCAGAAAAAGCGTTACTGAAGGTAAGTAACTTGTTCGTTTGGAGCTCATCACAATTCCTTCAAATATTCCATCCTGCAAGCACAACTTTCAAAACACCAAGCGCCTCTCAAACAAGAGATAACCGCTCTCTTACTCAAAGGAGCCATAGAGCTAGTCCAACCTCATCCTTAAGGAACAGGAGTAAATTTACTGTACTTTCTTATTCCCAAAAAAGACGGCTCACTTTGACACATTCTCAATCTCAGGACCCTAAATCACTACATTCTATTGGAACACTTCCTCATGGTAACCCTTCAGGAAGTAATACCACTACTATAAAAATTCGACTCCATTAGAGCTAAAGTACACCTACTCTCATATACCCATCCATTCTGCTCATCTCAAATACCTACTGGTTGTCTTCCAGGGACAACACTGTCAATTCAAAGTGCTTCCCTTCAGAGTCATCACTGCACCACAGGTATTCACAAAATGCCTAGCAGTGGTAGCAGTACATTTGCCCAGAGAAAACATTCACATATTTCCTTACTTGGACGATCGGCCTATAAAAGCCAACAGCTCCAACGTTTACAACTAACATACACAAAAAATAATCACCATACTTCATCGTGTAGGGTTTATCATCAACATACAAAAATTGCACCTCCAACCGTAGCCACAGTACAAAACATTCAAACACTAGCCCAACAGTTTCAAACCAGGCTTCAAAACAGTCAGGACAATCATGCGCCTTTTATCCATGATGGCATCCTGCATCGCAGTAGTCCCACATTCCCACCTACCTATGTGACCTCTGCAAGAATGACTCTCACGTCAATGGGATCAGTCACAGGGTCAACCACACAATCTAGTGTTGATAGACAGCTGCACACATCACTCTCTGCAGTGATGGAAATCAATCCCAAAACCTGTCCAAGGGGCAGCTGTTTCTAGACCGAGTTCCCCAGCCCATTCTTACAGCAGATGCTTCTCTGACGGTTTGGGGGGCTCACATTCAAATCTTACGATTCAGGGTATATGGTACCTCAAACACCAGGATCTCCATATCAATTACCTAGTGCTTCGAGCTGTTCACCTAGGATTGAAAGCGTTCCTAACTTAACTCCCCTAATAATTATGGTCATACTGATCATGAAAACATGAGAATCATGTTCTGTCAACAGAAACAGGGAGGGACCTACTCTCTATAATTATCCTACCTAGCGCAGACCACCTGGTGCTTAGCTTCACATCACTCATCTCCTAGCTGAACACGCAGCAGATATAAGCAATCAAGTTGCTGACCTCCTTAGCTGGATGCAGCAACAAGTCCACAAATAGGAACTCCACCCCAAAGTCATCCTACCATACTTTCACAAGTGGGGCTTTCCACAAATAGACCTGTTTGCAACCCCACAAAATGCCCAAACTTCACGTCCAGGTTTCCACACCCACTATCCAAGGGCAATGCTCTATAGATGAACTGTTCAGGGATATTTGCCTGCACTTTTCCACCTCTCCCACTACTTCCATTTGTGATCAGAAGGCTCAGGCAGACCTCCCTCACCCTAGTACTAATAGCTTCAACCTGGGCTTGTCAACCATGGTTCACCACCCTACTGGAACTCTCGCATGTTCCACACGAGAAACTTCCCCTCAACCTGGACCTTCTCACACAGAACCATGGCGAAATCAGACATCCCAATCCCAAAGAAATGAACCCTGCCATATGGCTCCTGAAGTATCTAAACCTGCCACAGCAGTGCATGGATATTTTTAAAGAAGCTTGAAAGCCTACAACCAGAAAGTGCTACGATGCCAAATAGAAACGATTTGTCCTCTACTGCCAGCTTCAAAAAGTAAACCAAAACTCCGATCTAGCCTATACTTCAATACGCTTACACCTTGCAGCCTATCTCCAAAACAAACAACATATATCTTTATTTAAGATACCAGTTGTGAGGAAGTGCCTCTTTTTACATGGTTAGCCCCCAAATTTTTGCCTGGTTTTGATGTGGTTTCAATTGTAGTGTACAGGGTCCCTGCGAACCAGGCCCCCTGTGCCAGTGCTTCTTCCCTGAAAACAAATCCCCAATTGCCACTTCTACCCCCTGTAAGACCTTAGTGAATGGTACCCTGGCTGCCTATTGCCTTGGAGCTGAAGAGGGTCTCCTGGGATGATGCCACTGGCCTTGCAGTTTGCATGCCTCTTGTGAGGGAGAAAAAGCCAATGTCCACATGGCACCCTGCCTGGGTGCCATGCCAGCCAGCACTGCATGAAGGCATAGGTAAGTAGACCTCACAGCCCTAAGGCGGGGTGCACTATGCCACAGGTGATGGCATATCTGCATGAGCAGATATGCCCCTACAATATTGGGATCCATTCTTTAATATTGTAAGTGCCAGGGAAGCCATAGAGAGTACATGGGCTGGAAACTCGACAACTCGAGTCCCACAGCACCATGATGGCTTCACTGAACACAGGTGTGTTTTGTACCAAACTACTCCTTTCAATAAATTCACTCTGATACCAGTGTAGGATTTATTGTACAGTGTACCCAGAGGGCACCTCAAAGGTGCTCCTTGAAAACCTACGAACCCTGGTGTGGTCTCTGACCGACTGTAGGCAGCCACCCACCACCAGACTTGTTTCTGGACCCCTGGGTCGAGAACCCCTGCTCTCTGGGACCAGAAACATTGCACATCCTGGGCAGAGGTATCGCACCTCCTCCACCAGGATGGGCCAGTGCTCAAAAAGGGAAGCTTTAAAGGCTGCTGCCTTTGTAATGTGACCCCCCAGCCTTTGCTGCTTGTAGCAGATGGCAGCCCCTGATTTACACCCCCACTTTGGTGGGGAAACCAGTGGGAGATCTCAGGAGAATAGGTGTGCCCACCTTTACCAACTCCACCCCTAATGTGGAGGAGGCGAGGTGAAGCACATGAGTCCCAACCATCTTAAAAGCGGTTGTAGTCACCTCGGGTAATGTGCCCCTTGGTCCTACCTGCTACTCCCATAAAACGGCCCTCAACTTAGTATTTAGGTGGCTCCCCCAGACCTAGAAACCAGATCTGTGATGACCTAAGAAGAAAGAAGACATCTCTGCAGAGAAGACTTAAGACGACGACTGCCTTGGCCCCAGCCCTACTGGCCAGTCTTCAGCTTCTGTTAACCTGCGACCTGTCTTGCAGCCAGCGACCTCTGAAACTCCGGGATGACTGCTGCTTTCGAAAAAGACTCCACTCTCCCTTGGACAGCGGACTTGTCCAGAAGAAACTGACTCCAAGGTCTCCGGATCCAGCTGGAATCGCGATCCCTGCCCACCCTTCACCCGATGCCCATGGCCCAAGTCTGAGTGGCTTACCTTTGCAGTGAAGTCTCCCCAACGATCCTGACCTCGTGTCCAGCGTTCACTGACCTTTCCTGATTTCCACAGCAGCGCCTGCAGTGTGAATCCAGAGGCTCCCACCGACCGCGACCGGCTCCAGTAAGAAGACGTCGAAAGGCACCCTTGCACCGGAAGCCCTTGGGCCTTGGTGAGCTGACCAGATGGTGCCCCTATGACCACCTACATCTCTACCTAACTCTGCTCTCTGGTCTCCCTACTGTAACCTATGGTGCAATGCCTGCAACCTGTTTGCCAAAAGAAGAATCTCTATAGAAAATCATTGGGTACTTGATGCTGGTTTTGCACCCTGCACCCACCTCCCCTTGTGAAGCTGGTGGTGTATGTTTGGTGCTGCTTCTTGGCCTCACCTGTGCCAGTCCTAACCCCCAAAGCTTGGCCTCTGCAACCGATTTACCTACCCGCAAGCAGTGTGGCCGCAGGCACCCCCAGTCGCTATTGAAAAGCATTGGGACGAACTCTGATTTTGACCTCTGCATCCGGCCACTTGTGTGCCACTGGAGGTGCAGTTTTGGTACTCACTTGACCCTTGCCGAACTTTGGTCCCGATCCTGGAATTGTAAGTGCCTGTTTAATAGCGATATTGTTTTCCCCATAGGATAACATTGAACTGTTCTAAAAAGATTCTAAGTGTCTATTTTACAAAGTAAAAAGTATTTTTCTTTATAAACATACTTACTCTATTACGAAGATCTTGGTCTTAAAATGCGAATAAAGTATAATTTTCTAAAATTGGTCTGGATCTCCTTTTTGAGTCGTGTGTCCATTATTGGTCAATGTTGTGCAATAAATGTCTTACACTCCTGTGTTAGGCCTAAGGCTGCTTGCCCACACTACTACTAGTAGAGCACTTTGGGTTTTACGTTGAGCGCTGTACACTTTTAGAGAATATCTGGATTCTATGCACGGTATAACCACCTAGTGGTAATACCATATACAGAGCCAGCTTCCTACACCAGTCATTAAAGCATTTATAAAAGGACTTAAAAGAGTAATTCCACCCACACTTGCACCAGCTTGGCTTGGAATCTCAACCTTGTACTAACAAGGCTCATGGGACCACCATTTGAGCCACTACATTCCTGCCAATTCCAGTACGTATCGTGGAAGGTAGCATTTTTAACAGCTATCACTTCACTCAGACATGTAAGTGAGCTTCAGGCAGTAACTTACTCTAACTCCATCCTCACCCACCTGTGGCAAAACAAAACAATGGAGTCGATGCCCATCGCAGTATCACACAGAGGACGAGTCTTACAGCCTCATGACTCAAAAAAACTTCTTCTAACAAAAACAACTTGCAATCATTCAAGCCCAACACTAAATGGCGGACTTATGCTAAGCATGTGATTCTACAGCACAACATGCCAAGAACAGATTCTTAAAGGGTAAGTAGAATAATCCTTTCACCCACCCGCAGACTGCCAAGATTGTCACTACGTCCCCTCCAAAGGTCCAGGACACGATCCCTCACAAGAGGAAGCTGACTTTCGAGGAGGAACTTGCCTTCTCTAGCCTAAACCAGGAAACATCAGGACATGGGTACTAGTCGTCCTCCTCCATCATCCTCTCCCCCTTCTACACGTCCCACTTCACCACCCTCACAGGGACCCCCTCCACCTCATCCACCGGAGGGTTCCCTACATTCATCAGACGGAGGGTCCATCCTACCCGCTAGTTCCCTATGATGCCCAATTTGACCCCGGGGGTCAGGGCAACTATGACGTCGACCCACCTCGGGACACTGACCAAGACCTCTACCCCACCAAACCATGCTCTCCAGACAATGCTACCTCCTATTATGAGGTTATTCACAGGGCTGCCCCTTTCCAGAAGGTAGAGTTGCATAAGGTCCAGGAAGATGAGGACTTCCTTTCAAAAATGCTGTCTACCACCCAGCACTCACTGCAGCTCCTCGCCATGCTTAAAAACAAATTGAAAACCACTCCTTAGACTTTCAATGAGCCTGTGCAGGCCAGGGTACTCACACCGAGGGTTGATAAGAAATATAAACCTACACCCTCCGACACTTCCATACGTTTATGGTCAACTTGTCATGGACTCATTAGTGGTCCATTGAGCACGCAAATGACCAGAGCACTGGTGATCAACCTCCGCCAGATAAGGAGAACAGGAAGATTGATTTAGCTGACAAGCGAGTTGCTACCCAACCAGCGACTCACTGTTGAGTTGCAAACGTCAACAGACTGTTCTCCATGTTGGATCGGGCCTACTGGGATGAGATGGGCGTGCTCCTCAAATACCTCCCAGATCAATTCCAGAAACAGAGCCATGATCTCATTTTTGAGGAAAAGGTCATCTCCAACACCACCATTCAGTGCACCATAGACGAAGTTGATACTGCAGTGCAGGGCATAAATTCAAGTGTCCTTATTAGATGCCATGCTTGGCGGCAGGCTTTTGGCTTTAAGCCGGAGTTTCAACAGCATATCTTCAACCTGCCCTTTTAAGGGGAGCACCTCATCGATCGTAGGTTGGTCAGATGCTCAAGAAAAATAAAAAGGACAGGGACACAGCCAAGACGATGGGAGCTGTTCAGACCCCTTCCACCTACGATCCCTTTCTAGGTTCTAGAACATGGTGGGTGCTAAGGCCGCCACCCCTGAAGCATCTACATCCTAGTAGAGGCAGCAGCAACAACAGAAGCCAACACAGCGCTTCTCCTGGCTAAGCTTGATGTTTTAATTCGCCACTCTTCACTCCTTACTCAAGTTTGGGAGTTTACTTTTACGCACGTAGTAAATTTAAGAGGTACATGGCCAGTGCTTCTTGGGAAGGCATATGCCATAGACCTCACTCATAAACTACTGTACTGTACGTTTCTGACCCATATCATATGTTCCCTGTCACTGAAAATATGAGACTGCTGAGGAAATGAAAATCTGGATCACTAATTAATTAAGGTTTAGAAGTCACATCATATCAATATTATGAAACTTAAGAACATGATCAAAATCAATATGCTTAGCTGTAGTTCGATTGTTGCGTAATATCCTGTGTTTGCCAACCAACAATAACAGAAATGTTCCAGAAAACGTAACTTGAAAGTGATGAGATACTTTACTGTAAAATTGTCATTTGGTAATCAGCTGTTCGTCTTAAAAAAGTCCATTCTCATGCAATATATTCTGAGAAGCATTGAGATTCAGCACCCAAAGAAAATATAGAAGTTAGGGATTACTAGAGTAAAGTACGGGATGGAAAACTACATGTGCAGTTCTCTAATGAGGGCAGGTAAAGAGACCGAACATTTTGGGGCTGTTGACGGCCCTTTTGGAACTATCCAAGAAAAGTGCAAGATGTTACATGGAACATAATTAAATCTGCATTAAGCTGTCACATTGTGATTTCGTTTAGTATTCGTGGAAACACTTCATTACAGAAAATCATTATTTTAAAATACACTTCGATAGAACAGTTTGAAAACCACAGAAGACAATTGTAAACAATTGGAACCTTAATCAAAACTCATTATTTTTACATAAATATTTGGAAGACAGTGACCCAGTCAAGATGTAAAAGAAGTAAGCGAGGAAGAAACAGGAATATTTTATTTAGAAGGTAGTATGCAGAATTCTGGATAAACTTTAACATAGCTGTTTTTAGAAACCCACAGAAGACAATTTTAAACAGAGTGAGCTTTAACCGTGGAAGAGGTTGTACGCATAAATTTGATGAAAATTGTAGGGATCTTTCGGACATAAGAACTTTCAGCAGCAGGCATATGTGAGAGAATTAATGCCACAGAAACAAAATGTATTTAATAATAAATACTAGATTGTGACAGTGTTGTAAAGAAGTGAAATTTTAGTTGTCTGTAGGTGGCATGTTCATGAAAGGCCACAAAGGAATATTGTATACTTGGTTTCATTTGGGAGCAAACACAATAACATGAGTGTAACAGTACACTAGAATGGTAGATTGGAGATAGGAGGTTCTGAAGATGTAGTTTAGTCAACATGGGAGGGCTGGGTGTTTGCCATGTAGAAACAGAGTAACCGATGAACCCAACAGATATAGTTGAGAATTAAAAGAATGTGACGAAATTCTGTGCAAAAACATATAACTACAAACCATCTTAATTTACAGGTTGGTGAACCTAAAACTATAAGGGAAGAAATGGTGGAGTTTGGAGCTGTTGAAGAAGTTTGTAGTTCTGATACTCAGGTGTGATTTGCAGTTATTGTTTACTAATTTCCTGAAATGCATTGATGAGCTTATAAAAATTCATTCACATAGACATTTTGGAGTATGCAGAGTAGTGCTCCTATAAAACCTGCCTTTGTGAATTGACCTTAAAACATTTAAAATGGCAATAACTTCGAAATATTTAAGCACTATTCATCTACACTTTGAACACATAGAAAGGACATTGCCCAGTTTGCAGTTTTTCTAATAGGGTGTTGAGTGTTTCATGACGATTTACAAAGGCATGTAGGAGTATGTTAAAGAGTACTCCTGTAGTATTACTTCCCACACTCTTGCTTTTGGTACTTGCCACCAATGTGTAGTCAAGGATCTCACTTGGATATGGAAACTCTGTAGTTTCATTAAGTGTATTTCTTTCTAATTTGTTTGTAATGACGTAAATAAAACAGTATGGATGTGAATGTATATTTCAGTACATTTCAAAAGAGGTACAGTACTCTCAAATCTGTATATGTAAAATGAACATGCTCACTAAGAAGTAATTGAAAAGGTATTTTAAAAATATATATATTAATTCCAACCAATAGAGATTTTTTTATTTTCCTTCTATTGAAAAGCTTCTTGATTTACCTATGGACTCGATATAGCCAGTTAGAAGCCTAGGGCACACTGCATTATTGTATGTGTTTGTTTCCATGCACCATTCTCTAGACAAATCATCTGTGTTTTCATAATATATTGTTCCTCCTCTTGTATATATCAGGCAAAGGGCGTGTCAACACGTTATTTTAAGTGAACTAACCATGTTGGAAAAGGTGAGCCATAACTCTGCATCACATTCCATCATCACAGTACACTATCAGTTTTTCTCCTAATCAGTAGAGCCTTTAGGAGGGATCAATAGCACACTGAAAAGGTCTACGCATTTCCTTTTACACACTATTTCTTGACAACCCTTTCCATGTTGCAGGTCAATGGTTCATGTTTTCTAACTACTTTTTAGTGCCAATATGCCTAGGTCCAACCTATAGAATTGCTAGTGGCTGCAGCCAACCCATGTAATCGTTTTCTATGTTGTAGTTCTCAAAGGCTGGGTTATGGGTTAGCCTTACCTCCTTTGGAGGGAGCTGAACACATTTTTATTTTTCGAAGAGAAAATTAAAAAAATGCATCTTAAATCAAATATATATATCTAATGTGATAGTGTAAATGAAATTACAAATTCTAGGTTTCTAACTTGCTGAGGTGTAACGTTTTCATATTGATCATTTGCTTTATTGATGTACGCTTAAAGCATTAAAATTACATTTGAAGTTGAGGATTAAAAATGATCACATACTTTCTCATTCCCCATTCAAAGTATTTTTGAATTGGAGTCCTCCCACTCCCAAGTGAGTTAACAAAGTCCCTCTGGGTAGTTTTGACTCTAAGTGGCCCTCAGCTGGTTTAAAAATGATCAGATACTTCAGCAAAAAATGACCAAGCTGCTGGGCCCCACCCTTACAAAACTTATACACTATTTTTGTTTTTTACTTGGGTTGTTTCTAGTTTAAACATTAATCTAGATTGCAGCCTTTTCCCTTTTATCATGGATTTGAGAGACAGTTGCTTGACAAGTTAGGGTTGACTCTAAATGCCCATTATTGTCTGCTTGGTATATCACGTGCATGATGTCATCAAGCCTTTCATGAAATTCCTTCTCAACATTTTGTCAACAGAATTTTGTTGTAAAGCATGATTTCCATGAAGCTACACTATGTTTCAGATTAGCTTATTACTGAAAAATATAAATGCCATTAAAATGAAATAAAAGCAATTATTTACATGGAACCCCTAACATTTACCTTTGCAATTTCAGGTAACCGAGAATGTTACAGAGGAAGTGGTAGAGTCTGAAATAGTCACAGACATTTGCGGCAGCTTCTCTTATGATAGGTGCTACAATTCAGCAGTAGCGGACGAGAACCATTCTACCAGCTATCGCCAAGATGATGCAAACTGTACCCTTGTTAATGAAGAACCTGTACCTAAAGATAGAAGCACCACAGCTGTTGACACGTCTGAGCATATGGAGTGTGTGCAGCCTGTGGTTTGCTACGAAACAGTGGTTTCTGAAAATGATAATTCATTGGGTGATGTTTTTATCACTTTAGATGACAAAGAAGACTATGAAATACCTTTGAATGAGACTGTGGCCTCTCAAAAGGAGTATGCTGTGAGCCATGTACAGTCTGACGTAATTGATTATAACCATCTGAACATGAGGGGAAATGAATGCACTACTGCAGACCTAGAAGTATCTGCAAAGGAGTCCATAGTTTATGGTTCTTCATATAGTAATAACTCTTCTCCTATACCATTGAGACCTGAAAATCAAAAAGCAGATAATCAAAACGAGTTTGTAATAGATAATTATGCCAGGTCAGGATCAACAGTAAGTAATATCCATAAACGAGGATTTAATTCCTTTCTTGGAATGGAATACAACGAGCCTAAACCATCTGGTGAAATTAGAGTGGAGAAGTCACCATCAGCCGGTTGGGTGGTCTATAAGCATTTCAGTTTACAGAGGAACAACTTGCCACCGATGCACCAGTCATCCGATGTTGGACGCCAGAAAGATGTCTTAGGCCCTGTACACGAAGAGAACCTGTGCTGTATTACAGACGAGCCCGCTGCAGCTGATTTGCCAGATTCTGCAAAAGATGATGAACACGAGGAATGTGTATTATATTTTGACAACATAGTAGATATTAGCCCTGCAAGCAGTCTTGATGAGAGACCTGTTAGTGACATACCTGACCACTTAGAAAGAGATATTGTTGAAGAGTTAATTGTGAATACAACTTCTCAGAATACAGGAGAAGAAACATTATGCCCCTCTCCAAAAGGTTTGTCACATTTCCCCATGGATGGTGTGTGTGCAGATGCTGACGACCATACAGATGATAGGTCAAGTACATCAGCAGCTGTACCTGGTGATGATGTTCAGAAAGGTGTGAGTGGAGGTCAGAGTTCTGACCATCGTTGTTCCCAGCATTCAGCAGATATGTCAAAAGAACTTGCAAGCATCACTGAATGCTCCACAGATGAACTCGGTACTGCCTCAGTTTCAAGGAGGGATGATGTTACCCCTAGAACAAGATTAAAAAAGTATAATTGCAACAACATAGAGTGTGAATATGGTGACTGTAAGTGTGAACAGGACTCTGTGCATGGAGAAAAGTGGACTCCACATCTGAAATGTAATCAGAAACACAAAGGCTTTTCCGACTTGGTAAAGGATGAGCGATACCGAATGTCGAGGACATATAGAAACTTTTCTGTTACAAAAGATGTAAAAGAAACCAGAATTGCAGTCCGAGGGTTTCAGAGGGGTCATGGTTTTTCAGAAAAATCAGATTTCCTGACTTCATGGACTAATAGATGTGTAGTTCGAGATGATGTTACACGGAGTACATTAGATCTTGAATATTTACGTTTTATTCACAACATGAATCAGGTTATAAAGAGTCAGACACGTTATAGCCCAACGTCAGGAGATAGGTTGCCGTCTAGAAAAACACAAGAGGCCAGGTGTCGAAGTCCACTGGTTATAACAGTATTGTGTTCAGAACAAAGACTAGGGGCTACGACTCAACGAGCAGGGTGTCACAAACAGGACGAATTTGATACATCATCTACAAAATCCCGATTCTCAGAACAGGTTCCAAGCTCTAGATATTCAAAAAAGCATAGACACCGGTCACGTAAACAAGCAACTCCCTTCCACTTTAATAGATTAAGCTACAAAAGTAAAGCAGTGGAGAAAGGTGGCACATCCCTTCTGGCAAGTGACTGTTCACAGTCTTGCAGTGTACTGCTTGGTAACAATGCATCTGGCAGTACTCTAAGAGATCAGCGCACAGTGCCAGACCAAGAACGGCCAACTTCTGAGCAAGAACGGGAGGAAGTCGCCCAAAAAGAAACACCTACATCTGTTACCCAAGAGCCAGTCTTTTTGGAAAATATAATTACAAGCCTATGCAGTGACATTGCTTCCAGGCTGAACAGTGTGGCCAGTGAGGCCTGCAAGACACTCCTAGCATTTTACATTTGTGAAATTGAACCAGAGCCTTACTTTTCAGAGATAAAGGTATGTGTATTTTCATACGCTTTGCACTATTGCTACTATATATTTAATCACAGCTGCCATTTAAATACACTGGGTGCTCGTGCTGTGCTCCTAGGTTCTAGCAAGATCACTTAGCCTACATTTGCTGTTCGCTTAATTGTGAATTTCTAGTTGTGCATGAATGGTTATAAATGCTCAAAAATATTTGCTTACTGATGAAATTTAAATGCTAGAAGACCCGCATTTACTACATTGAATCACTGAAATTTCCTATCCATTTTGACTATGTGCGCTAGAATCATTTACAGGACATGAGACAGGAGGTGGAGGGAAGTAGCCTGCAGCTTAACACACCATAGACATGTCAAGTGTATGTTGTACATACAGGGTATTTAGAAATACATATAAAAAATGATAAGAACCTACATCTGATAGAGACTTCTAGCATCATATTTCTCACCCTAGAATGTTCCCTAGGCATCAGACTGGATCCGGAAATGTTTCTTGGACAGTATCCATTCGTGACGGTACGTGGCATCATTCAGCACCGCTTGACGTCGTCCGCGCTGGAAGTGACATTCACATCCCTATATAGGCACCACCCAGGCGTGCTAATGTCAGTTCTTTTCTTTCCGCACCAGCCAGCATAGATCAGCGAAGAGCTGCCCCTTAGTAACTTTTTGCATAGGTTTTGTTCATGTTTTGTCAGTCTTTTTTGAGGTTTACCTCCTGGTGTGGCAGACATGTCTCTGAGGAAGGCCGCTTCAAGCTCTGCTGCACCTTTCACCAGCAGATGTAATTGATGGACCCACACTTGGTATGCCTTTAGTGCCCTCAAGTAGGAGCCAGCCCGAAGGCCTGCCCTGACTGCCACACCATGCACCCAAAGGCTTTGAGGGAGCGATCACTCAAGCTGATGGCTCAATGTGCGACACCACGACGTTCATGGTCCCGGTCGAGAGGAAGGTCCCGGTAGCAATCGCATAGCCCATAGTTGTCGCCGAATTCAAAGTCATTAAGCCATTCGGGTAACTCCATGTTGCACAAAAAGAAGTTGAAGCGTGCTTCGACGTTGCCTCTCTGGCTGATGAGACAAGGGAGCGTCACCTCTCAAGGCTTTGCTCTGTGGTTTAGCCAGCATGAGTCTGCTCAGCTTCTCCCGATTTTCCTGGAGCTGAAACAACTCCCACCCAATTGCCCAAATTTCATGAGGCCATGCACCTCATCTATGGGTGGCCTATTCCCTCTGGTGCCCCTTTAGGCCCTGTGGGTTTGGGAGGGGCCCCTACTGGATCTACGCTGGCTGCTCTGGCGCCAGTCGGGCCCCAGGGATCCACAGATGGATCGGTGCCGGCCGTGCCACCTCGACCTTCCCTAATCCCGAGACCAAAGTTCCCGGCGGCTCCATCCCCATTCTCATCCGTCCGCGGCCGCATAGCTGCCAGCGCCAGCCATGCTGCCCGGCTGTCTAGTGGTTTGACGGGCGGTTGGCATAGGGAAGTTTTGCTGTCTTGTAGAGGTAAGACATGCCCTAAGGCCCATGCCATCAACCTAGCCTCCACTATGCTCCCATACAGATGCACTGACTACTCCTGGGAGCTGAGGAAGCCCACAGGGGAGTAGCGACATAGATCAGGGGGCAGGATGGGCACACTGACATGATCAAGGCTTGCCTAGTAAACTGTAGATCCCTGCCCAAGCATGCTGAGGAGCTATGGCTAGTTTTGACAGGAAATGCATGGGACGTCATGTTTCTGGACGGGGGCGTGGTTGAACGCAGATTCTGTTTCAACAGTGGCCCTAGCCGCCCCTCCTGGCTTTAAAATATGTTGCGCTCATAGGGAGAGTGGCAAAAGAAGCGGGGGTAGCCATTATCTCTAAGGATTCATCGGTTTTAGTGTCTTCAGCTCTGCTCAATCTTGAGGGGATAGAGGGCCTTAATATTTGTTTTACAATTGGATCCCTCAACCTCCTTTTCGGGCATCCTCATTTACAGGCCACCGAATTGTGCTCCCAACTCAAACCATGAGTTTTGCAACTACATCGCCCAGAAATCGTTACTGTACTCTAATTTCACTGTACTAGGTGATTTCAACTTGCATGTGGATGACCCTTCTTGCTTTCAGGCAGCTCAGCTAGTGCTGTCCCTCGCGGGGGCTAATTTAACGCTACATGTCATTTCTCCCACCCATAAGGCAGGTCACACTCTCAACCTTGTGTTCTCTAACTTAAAGTCACTACGTATGGAGGTCCCCATCAAAATGGTTTGATCTGACCACTATCTGATTCCATTCTTCTTTAGCATGGATAAACCCTGTTAGAATAGGGGTAGCCAAGCTTTTATCAAAAGAAGTTGGAAAAACCTGACCGAAGCGTCCTTGGACCCTATCTTACAGGCCAGCCAGCCTACACTCACGTCCGATCCTAATGTGGATTCCCGGGCTCTAAATCAGTGGATTTCGACAGCTGTTGATTCCACTGCCCCGGCTATATCCATTAGGTCATTGAGGCTCTCCCCCTCTGCCCCTTGGTTCTCGGACTCCCTTACAGCGGCCAAGAGCAGCTGCAAACGACTGGAACGGCAGTCTGAGGTGGTAAAAACTACCTATAAAAACGCACTGAAAGAATTGCACAAACTAATCAGAACTGCCAGGAGGGATTACATAGCTAGCTGCATATATATAAAGCTGAGAACTCTTCTAAAGAGGTTTTTAAGGTGGTTAATTCTTTTCTCAAGCCTAAAGCATTAGAGACCGGTGCACAATCATACCTCTCTTTGTGCGAAAGTATTTCCGACTTCTTTGACAACAAAATCCAGATGGTCTACAAGTCTTTTTCGAAGATACGTGAAACAGAGAAATCTGACAGTAGAGCGGGAGGCACACAAGATCCCTCATTTACAAATTTTAGCCCGATACTGATGCTGGAAGTGTTGGCGGAAATCCAGGGGTGGAAGTCAGGGGCACCAGATGACCCTTGCTCCCTGAAACTTTTGAAAGTGATGGCACACTCTCTGAAGTATGTGCTGTTACACATTTGGAATTCATCCCTTGCGCCTGGCATTTTTCCAGATATATTGAAACATGCTACACTTCTCTCCTTGCGGAAAAAAACAAATGGAGATCCGGGGGATTTGAATAATTACAGGCCTTTCTGATGGATACATCTGCCAGTGGATTCCTCACCTTGTGAATATCCCCTGCGCCAGCATTCCACGGAATATTTTTCCCCAGCTCTCCACGCTGACGTGGACGTCATAATTCCACGGCTCCGCTCGCGACTCCGTATGACATCACCGGAGCCATAAGAGAGCCATGTCGGCGTGATGACGTCAGTTCCCTTTTTTCCGCGCCGTCGACGCGTAACGGTTTTCCAGCACTCTCCTTGAATGTAGAGTTACTTTGTAGTTACCTTGTGGGTTACTGTTTCTAAAGTACTCATGTCTTCGTCGAGGAAGTCAGGTTTTAAGCCGTGTAGGGACTGTGGGGGTCACATGTCCATCACTGACCCCCATGAAGATTGTTTATGGTGTCTGTCGTCGGATCACGACGTGGAAGACTGTTCCTGTTGCAAGAAAATGAATCCTAAGGCTCTAAAGGAAAGGGGAGCAAAGCTGTTCAAGGCCAAGGCGAAGAAGGAGGACAGTGGTCGAAAACAAGATAAGTCCAAGCCGGAGTCGTCGACTTTACACTCGTCGAAGTCGAGAAGACACAAGAAAAAGAGGAAGCATGACTCTCGGTGCCGGTCGACGAAGAGTAGGGCTTCGAGATCGCCTTCACCTCGACGTCGCAGTTAGGACTTGGTCTCTCCTTTGCCCTCTCCATCTCCTCGTGTCTCTCCGGAGAAGTCTCCTTCGCCAAAGATAACTCTGGCGCAGTGTCCGGCGCCGATGCATTCTCCAGCTTCCGACGCCGAGCTACTCCTCGACTGGATACAGGTTTGAATCCATACCCGCGTTTCCCGACTCCGGGCGCGGATCAGTCGCATTTTTTTAATGCTGTGTATGGAGTTTTTCAAAGAGCAGCCTTCCCATCCGGTGCACCCTCAGGTCCCTTGGGTCCAATGGCATTCAGTTTGGGCATGCCACAACACTATGCTCAGGCACCATTTATGCCCTTCATGCCGATGGCGCCGTCATGGCAGTTCCCGGCGCCGTCTGGAGAGCCTTCCTCCTGGCCTCGTCTGGATCGCGTGCCTTCGTCGTAGCCTCCCTCGACGCCGACTCCATCGGCGCAGCCGACGCCATGTCCACGGATCCGCTCTCGAAGAGACGCTCAGAGGCTTATAGAGGAGGAGCAGTATCGAGCAGATGAAGTGGAGGAAGGGGAATTGGGTGACTCAACAGATGAGTTTGAAGGTATTCAGGAGGCAAGTGGATTGGACACCACTCCTGAGTGGGTACTTTCTTCTCCCAGGTCTTCTCCGCCTCAAGAGTTGGCTCTTTACCATTTGGTGATAAAGAAGGCCGCAGAGCATTTGAACTTACAGTTGCCTTCTGCGGAATATAAGCCGAACTTATTGACTGAGGTTCTTCATTCGCCTTCCTCTATCATCGAGCCTCTGTTGCCTTTTAATAAGGCTATCTTAGATCCTATTATGGATGTTTGGCGCAAGCCACTTTATTCGCCTGCTGTTTCTAGGACTGTGGCGAGAAGATATAGAGTGGCTACAGGGGATCCGAGCTTCCTTTCCTCTCATCCTTCTCCAGAGAGTTTCGTAGTACAAGCTTCCTGCTCCAAATAATCTTCGGGGGCTTTTCCACAAGCGCCAGCTGACAGGGACTCACAGAAATTTGAGCAGTCAGCTAAAAAGGTCTTCTCATCAGCTAGCATGGCACTAAAGTCAACTAATACCACTTGTTTGTTGGGCCACTACATTCATGCCTTGATGGACTCTGTAAAACAGTTGGCTCCCAAATTGCCTGATGAGAAGAAGGGTTCTTTTATGGAGGTTATTTCTGACACTCAAGCTGCAGCTAGGCAAGTTATTCAGTCAGGCCTAGATACGGCTGATTCTGTGGCCAGAGTTATGAGTTCTTCCATAGCTACTAGAAGGCATGCTTGGCTCCGCTCTTCCGGATTTTCATCTGATGTTCAGGCCACTCTGGTTGACTTACCCTTTGATGGGGAAAAGCTTTTTGGAGAGAAAGCGAATTCTGCCTTGCAGAGGTTCAAAGATAGCAGAGCTACTGCGAAGTCATTAGGTTTGCAGACACAGTCGAAAGGTTTTGGCTTCAAAAAGTATAGGGGGTTTCGGAGGTCTTCCGTCAACCTCAACAGCAGCAGCAGCAACAGAATCCTCTCTATAGATCCTATAGAGGAAGACAAAGGGGCCGGCGTGGTTCTGACCACAATCCCTCCTCCTCCTCGGCCTCCTCTGCTCCCAGTGATGCTACAGGGAAGCAGCTCTAGATCCCCCATCCTGGATCATGTAGGGCCTGTTGGGGGTCGGGTGTCCCACTTTCTGCAAGGTTGGAAACTGGTCACGACGGACCTTTGGGTTTCAAACCTTGTGGAGAATGGGTATGCCCTTCCTTTTCGGGAATTTCCTCCTCCTTGCCAAGGTTTTTGCTCAGAGGACCATCTTCTTCTTCTGCATAAGGAGGTTCTTGCATTGCTTCAAAAAGGTGCGATAGAGGTGGTTCCGGAGCAGGAAAGGGGTATTTCCTGATTCCCAAAAAGGACGGCAGATTGCATCCAATTCTGGACCTCAGAGTCTTGAACTTTTACCTGAAGCAGGAGAAATTCAAGATGCTAACCCTTGCACAGGTTCTTCAGGCGTTGCAGCAAGAAGACTGACTGGTGTTGATCAACTTGCAGGATGCGTATTTCCACATCCCCATTCTGAAGTCGCACAGGAAGTATCTCCGTTTTACGGTTGGGTCGCAACACTACCAGTATGCGGTCCACCCATTTGGTCTTACTACTGCACCTCGAGTCTTCACCAAGGTGATGGCGGTGGTGGCTGCCCATCTCAGGAGGTCGGGTTTTCCCCTACCTGGACGACTGGCTACTGAAAGCAGAGTCGCCAGAGATGGTGCAACATCATCTGCAAGTAACACCTCATCTGTTGTTCAACTTGGGTTTTTCAATCAATGTGCCCAAATCTCACCTGATGCCCTCTCAGCGCAACCTGTTCATAGGTGCGGTACTGGACACTACTGTGTGTCGAGCTTTTCCTCCTCCTCAAAGAATTCTCGACATTCACGAGATGATCCCTTTGTTCCACAATGGAGTGGTTGTTCCAGGTCTGAAGGTCCTTCGTCTGCTCGGTCTGTTCGCCTCCTGTATTCTGTTGGTCAACCATGCACGCGGGCACATGAGGGTGCTCCAGTGGTGTCTCCGCAGGCAGTGGTATCAGCACAACGGAGATCTCGGGGAGTCAGTCAGAATCTCCAGAGAAGCTGCAACGGATATGTCTTGGTGGAGCGTGGAGGGCAATCTAACTCAAGGAAAGCCCTTTCATCTTCCTCCAACAGTGGCCACAGTGATAACAGATGCCTCCACCCTAGGGTGGGGTGGCCATCTGGGGGATCTGGAGATCAAGGGCCTTTAGTCTCCAGAGGAAAGAATGTCTCATTTCAATCTTCTAGAATTGCGGGCGATACGTTTGGCGCTCAAGGCCTTTCTCCCTTCCCTTCACGGTCAGTCAGTTCAAGTCCTGACGGACAACACTACTGCGATGTGGTATGTCAACAAGCAGGGAGGAGTGGGGTCGTACCGTCCCTACAGGGAGGCTTTGCGACTCTGGACCTGGGCTTAGGACCATCGGATTTGCTTGATGGTGAATCATCTGGCCGGGGTGCTGAACGTACGTGCGGACAGTCTCACTCAACAGTTTTCCGCCGACCACGAGTGAAAGCTTCATCCAGAGGTACTTCAGCACATCTTCCGGACGTGGGGGACTCCTCGGATGGACCTGTTTGCCACTCAAGAGAACGCGCATTGCCTGTCATTCTGCAGTCTCCAGTTTCCGATGCAGGGGGCGTTGGGGGACGCGTTTTAGTTGAGTTGGGGTTCATAACTGCTTTATGCGTTCCCTCCCATACCCTTGATTCCTCGGGTTCTGAGGAAGATTTGCCAAGACCGGGCCCAAGTTATATTGATCGCCCCGGATTGGCCAAGAAGGGTGTGGTACACAGATCTACTTCACCTCTCATCGCACCCTCCGCTATGTCTCCCTCTCAGGGCAAATATCCTCTCACAGTCGGAGGGGCAGGTTCTATACCCCCACCTCCAGAGCCTGCACCTTCATGCCTGGAGATTGAACGGGGCAACCTGAGTTCCTTCTCTCTCCCGCCGGACGTAGTGGATGTTCTATTATCATTCAGGCGACACTCCACTAAGTCTATTCCTATAGATGGTCTTAGTTTGTAAAATGGTGTGGATAGAGATCTATTGACCCTTTGAAAGCCCATCTTTCTAATGTGCTTCAGTTTGCTCTATCCTTGGCTCAGCAGGGTTGTGCAGTGGCCACGGTTAAGGGCTATTTATCAGCCTTATCGGCTTTTCTGTGTCTTCCAGATCAGCCGTCGTTATTTAAATCTCCTATTGTTTTAAGATTTGTCAAAGGCCTTACTAATAAGTTTCCACCTACTCCCTTTGTAATGCCACAGTGGGACCTTAATCTTGTTTTAACTTTTTTAGATGGGGTCCCCTTTTGAGCCCCTTCATAGCTCTCCTTTGAGGCTGTTGTCCTTTAAAACTGTCTTCTTGTAGCCATAACCTCGGCAAGGAGGGTGAGTGAGCTTCAAGCACTTAGTTCGAAACCCCCGTTTTTAGGTCTCGCCTGACCCAGCGCATGCGCTGGTCTGGCGAGACTTTTAGTGAGGGCTTTAAAAAATGCTACCATGGCCGGCCTAGAGCTTGAGTGCATTTCGTGGGCGCGCGCTGCGCTTGATCGCGATCACTTTCACTTCCGCTTTGATGTTCTCCGTGAGCCAATGCTTGTTTTATCATCATTTTGTGTTTAAACTATTTCTTCCACTCACAGTAAATCAAAGCCAGTAGTACCTAACCACCAGTAAGAAACACTTTATCCTGTAATGTGCAACTAAAAAGGAGTTCTATGCCCTGTTTCTAGGAAGCACCTGTACAGTTCTATTAAAACTAAATGCAACTGTTTGTTTTTATTAATTTTATTGCAACCATATAGTCGTACTGTTTAGGTGGTGTAATGTTTTCTTTTTCTCACATATGCTTGCAATAAAAGTATATATGAATGTGTGTGTGCTGAAGTAATGAACGCGTTCCTGTGGTTTAAGAGGAATCCGATAACATTTGATTAAGGAAAGATGTTAGTTTTCTCAACTGTAACATCATATTTGTGCAATAGTGGTATTCCTGTGTGGGTTTTAAGAACACTTAGTGCACCATCATAAATTGAATTTTGTCACGTTTTGGGAGATTTACAGGAGAGTTTGTAATGAAACGTGACCTAAATTTTCTGCTGTGCAATGTTTTGTCCGGGCTGGAATGGTAACAAATGAGGAAGTATGTGTTTACACCATATTTGCCGATCTCCGCGGTATTGCAGATGACGTGTTAGTTAGTAGGCAGTCCTTTCCAGTAGACCGTTACCCGCTTAGTTTCCCTGGGTACTGGAAACGTTGGTAGATTAAATTCTAAAACTTTCCTCTTTTTTAGTGGATTTATTAATAGGCATCTTTAGATGATAAATGGTAACTGGGGTTACCCTGGAGAATGTAACTTGATGTTCCTGGAGAGGATGTTGATCCCTATAGAGCTAGTAGGATTCAAATAATTATTTTTTTTATTAACATCTTGAGCAATAAAAGTACAGCATTTCATCAATGGTAATGTAGATGGTCTGTATCATTTAGAATCATCCATTAGTGTATCGGTTAGTTGCATAAGGGCACACGTTTGAAAATATCCCCAAAGGCAAAGTATAATAATTTCTTGAATATTATTCGTAACTTGAGCAATCACTGGAATAATATGTCCGCTGCACAGATGGTTGCTTACTTGTAAGTTTGGCTCTCGTTCTAGTGTATTTCTCTAGCTTTCACTTTGTGAGGGCTTTTAGGGACTCAATTTTTCTGTTCCTCTGTCCTTTTTTTTTAAAGCCATTCGGTACTCTTACCTTCTGCATATTTCTATAATTTAAGGCTTGGGACCCACACTTTTACAGTGATATTCTCACTTTTCATGTTTTATAAATTACTCTGTGAGTGGCAGCCCCTTCAGTCTCCACCTTATTCGTGGTAAGTTCTCTGATTCATTATTTAGACTCTCACTGCGCACACATTCCTGGCTTCAGTAGTTCTTGCACCTCATTCTTAAGGTAGAACCTCTACCTCTTACTTCTTCACTGCTTGTGTGGGCGCAGTAGCACCCATCGGTCCCCACGGCTCAACTAGCCGAAATAGCTCCCATTCTTGTTGTATTCATAAGTCCTTTAGCAGGGGTAGAACTGCTGTCCAGTGTGCGCCAGTCACCCCAAGGGTCAGCGGAGTGGGAATAGAAGTGAAGAGTTCTCCAACATCTGATCTGTACTTCTACCAAAAGCACACTGTTTTGGGCTAATCTCTCTTTACTCCTTCTTTTCCATGGGGCAGCCGTCTTAGTCATGATGACCTAGATCTATTGTGCACAAAGATGGGGCAAAGAGGCAGCAGTTGCACCCTTGATAACAGTAACTCATGTTTATTTGATGCTCAAAACAGTGTCAGGATCAAAACGTCATCATCCATCAATATCAGATTAGGTGGCGCTCTGAATTGGACAGCCACTTTCTACACTGTTGTTTGTTGGGTTACACTATCCTTAGATGAAGTTACCTATAGATCCTTGTTCAAATGTTGGCCACCCTGCCACACCATTGAATCTACTACTCTTCATCACTCTGAGTCAATTTTGTGTTTAATAAGATGTATAAGGTTTGCTCAACAGGCCGTAATTGTGTCCATTATATCAAGATACTTGGAGTGCCAGTCACATATTAGATCAGCCCATAGAAAATCATATATGCAGTGGGGCAGCCCCCTTCAGCCATTGCTCTGTTAGAAGCGTAATTCACATTTTAGTTCTACCCCTGGGATAGGCAATTGGTGAGAGGGGTGTCAAGCTGTGCGAGTGATGAAATGTTGCCTATTTACTAAAGATACACTACTCGCAGGCCAAGGAGTCCTTCTGCAGTCACCGCCATAATGCATGACACACTAGTCCTCCAGGATAATGAGCAGTTCATGAGAGGTGATAAACAGCAATGGCGCACCACTGCACATGGAGGCAGTCTGCAAAAGCAGCAGGTATAGCCCTGAATGGCAAGCCAATACCAAGTTGCTTTTTGGCACGGAATACTATCCTGATTGTACTTGTGTCACCCGCTTTCTTCTGAGATGAGATGAGCTTCATCACTGCAAAATCAGTAAACACATCAGCCTCTGCACATTGCAGTGGGGTGTTTCTGAGACGTTGCTGTAGCTGATTCTATTCTTGCATGTATTCTGGGACATCTGTGGCCAGAATTTCCACAGAATGGGCACCTGTAATTTTATACAGCAGCATTTCTTTTAACAAGTGAATTGTTTATGCCATTGGCCTCCTTGAAAGATAACCTTTTAGAACAAGCATTGGCATAGCCAATAGGTTTCGCCTTTGGGACCTTATAAGTGTTTAGCCATGCAACACTTGATGTTGTTGCACCAAGGATATTGTGCTGGATAACTAAACACTTATAAGGTCCCAAAGGTGAGACCTATTGGCTATGCCAATGCTTGTTATCCTTACATGCTGAAAGGATGGTCCTCAGGTCCAGGGCTGATTTCCTTCCTAAGGTAGTTACTCCCTTTCATCTGGGGCGGTCCATTACTCTCCCTGTGTTTTATCCTCCCCCTGTGTTTTATCCTCCCCCTCACCCTTCCAAGGAGGAGAGACTTCACCGCTTGGACCCTAAAAGAGCAGTGAGCTTTTATTTGGTCAGAACAAAAGATTTTCGTTTGGAAGATCAGCTCTTCGTGGGCTATATTGGACACTCAAAAGGCAAACCTGTGCACAAGCGCACTCTGTCCAGGTGGATCATCCTAACCATCGAGATCTGCTACGCCCTTGTTGGTAAGGTTCCTCCTGAGGGTATTAGAGCTCATTCTACTAGAGCTAAGTCTACCACCTCTGCTTTGGCTAGGGGTGTTCCAGATCCAGACATTTGTAAGGCCGCGACTTGGGCCTCCCTCCATACTTTCGCAAAGCATTATTGCTCTGAGATGAGGAGGGAGGGCTATTTTGCGCGCTCTGTCTTGCAGGACTTTTTGGTATAGGAAGGTGGACACCCTCCGCCGGGAGTGGGACTGCTGGGGGAATCTATTCACAAGGTGAGGAATCCACTGGCAGATGTATCCATCAGAAGAACAAGTTACTTACCTTCGGTAACGCTTTTTCTGGTGGATACAGTATCTGCCTGTGGATTCCTCACTGACCCAGCCGCCTCCCCGTTGTCCACCTTTGTATACCTAAAAAGATCCTTTTTTGGGCTGGTTGTTTATTCATTGTATTCTCTATTTAGTACATTTATAGGAATTGCTGTTGGTTTTTAGCTTTCCTTTTTTGACTTTGTGCTGTATGTATTGGTTCAAATGTTGTGTGCTATGTATACTTGAGTCGGTGTCAGTCTACCTGTTCGTCTCGGAGGCATGGAAAAAATGGGTGGAACTGACGTCATCACGCCAACGTGGCTGTCTTATGGCTCCGGTGACGTCATACGGAGTCGCGAGCGGAGCCGTGGAATTATGACGTCCACGTTGGTGTGGAGAGCTGGGGAATTAATTCAGTGGAATGCTGGCGCAGGGGATATTCACAGGGTGAGGAATCCACAGGCAGATACTGTATCCACCAGAAAAAGCATTACCAAAGGTAAGTAACTTGTTCATCTCTCTGTTGCCTGTGCCAGGAAAGATGCTGGAAAAACAGGTGCAGCAACAATTGACTAATTTCATTGTGAGCAAGGGCATCTTACATGATACTCAATCTGGCTTTAGGTCGGGTTTCAGTACAGAGACGGCACTCTTGGAGGTGGCTGAGTCGGTGAGGTTGGCGGTGGACTCGGGGGTATCCGCGATGTTGGTGCTCCTGGATCTATTGGCGGCATTCAACACTGTTGACCATACACTGCTGTCTCAGAGACTGCAGGAGATAGGCATAAGGGGCAATGTGCTGGCCTGACTGAACTCCTACTTAAGCAGTCATTCTCAGAAGGTCTCACTACAACCCTTTGTGTCCAAACCGAAACAGCTCTGTGTGGATTCCCTCAGGGTTCAGCGTTGAGTCCTCTCTTGTTCAATCTATATCTGGCTCTGCTGTTGAGGGGCGCTAGCGAGCCCGGAGCAAGATGGCTGCGCCTTAGTGTAGCTCTGCTGGTCAAGCTACAAATCCATCAACAATCCGCTAGTAACGGCGCCATCCACAGCCAAAAACGACGACTGCCTGCTTTTATGCTACTGAGGAGTGCTCTGCTGCGGAAATTCGTAGAATCCGCTGCCTCTAGCACCTGGAACGCGACTTTGGGCTGCCGAGCCGCGCTGCAGGTAAAATAGCGGCTTTTGGTTCGGCGGACTGCTGATTCCCTGCGCTGTGGAATGCCCTTCCTCTGGCTAGCCGATTGTGAGCCATATACTATTGATTTTCCTCCCGACTACTGCCTGTGGGTGAGTGACTACTATCGGCTGCCGCTGGCACCTCTTGGCCGTGATTTATCTGCTGTGCCGCACTGCGTGTAAAATGGCGTTCCCGGGCTCGGCATACTGACTCCCGGCGCTGTGACCTACCTTCTCTGGATGCGTGGATTCGGATACTGCTATTGATTGCCTGATGTATGGCCGGAGACGTTGCTGGGAGGCTCTCCTGTGTGGCGGTGCGGCGCTCGTTTGCTGTGGAGGACCGGACTCTGTGGTGAAGCCCCCGTCTGCCGTCCTGTGCGCTGCGCCTGAGTCGAGGATCCGCAGGACGGTGAGTTCCTCGCTGGAACTGCAGCGCTGCTGTGGGGCGGGGCGCCGGCTGCTGGGTCTCCCCCTCTGAACGCCCATATCTGGGGGTGCTGCGCTGATGTCCGTGGCTGGATCTCTTCGCGGGGACCCTTCGTAATCAGCGGCGAGGCCTTGGTCGCCCGGGACAGGCCGTGATGCATCCTGGGAATTGGAGCATCCGGCCGCGGCTGAACTCGGCGGGATAACCCTGCTCCTACCATCTGGGGCTCTCACTGTTGCTGGGACACTTGAGGTGCATATAAACTGTGAAGCGCTGGGGAGACGTGGGGCGTAGGAGGGCTCCTGGGCCTGACGCGGCCTGCGTGGAGAAGGGACAGAGTGCATTGCATGTTGGGCCTACACGAGGTGGGCACATCGCACGGTGGGACGCCTTACCCCCCGGCCCCGATCAGCACGTCTCTTGGTTTAAAGGCACCTCTGGATGAACGCCGCTTAGACTTTCTCTGTGCTCCGGTGTATGCCAGGTGCTCTCTACATTACACAGGATACCGCCTCACTTTTCCTCTTGTGCATCTAATTGCGATGTGGGCAACACCGTCAGTTCATCCCATATTTACTACATCCCTGGGGTGGAATTGATCATTTGGGCGCGAGCATTCTGCTGGACATCCTATCTAATACACAGTCTGGTTGCAGATGCTGATTGCTGTTTTCCTACAAATCCACATTCCTCCACTGCCACTGTTCCAGTATTGATATGAGGCACACAGACAAACAGCAAAGTAAGCTTCAGCTTGAGGCCAAAGCACACACTGAAGCCTCTACTCCTGCTGCCTTTGAATCGGAACCAGACCTGGAGCAGGGCCCGACCGCAAGGCTGGAGCGCATGATGCTCAGTATGCAACAAAGTCTCCAAACTATTGATGCCAAGATTGATGGGCTCAACCTCCGCATGGACAGCATGGCTTCGAAACTGGACAAACACGGCACACAAATTGCAGAGGCGGAGGCTCGCATCTCAGCAACGGAAGATCGGATGGAGGTGGTAGGAACCTCGTGTGCTACTATGGAGAAAATATTAGAAGTCATTAAGGCCAAAAACGAGGACATAGAAGCTCGCTCATTCCCGAAGAAATAACCTCTGTATTATTGGGGTATCCGAAACTACCAACACCGGGCCCATGGAGACGTATATTGAACCGCTGCTCACGACGCTGCTAGGAGCCGAACACTTTTCCAAAGTGCTTATCGTCGAGCGGGCTCATCGATCCCTGGCTCCAAAGCCCATTCCAGGCGCCCCACCGCGACCAATCATTGCCAGACTCCTTAACTATAGGGACAGGGATACGGCTCTCCGTCTGGCCAGGGAGAAGGGGAGGCTCGACTATCAAGGGATGAAAATAGAATTGTTCCCTGACTTCACCATCGCAGTACAACAGGCTCGTCGAGAGTTTCACTCTGTGAAGAAGAAATTGCAGTCTCTTCAAATTCCCTATTCTATGCTTCATCCGGCTCGTCTGCGAATACAACATGATGGGAAGGCACACATCTTCACAACGCCAAAGGAGGCGTTGCAATACACTCGACGACTGGAGCGGCAGGAGACACTACGCTGGAAGGGTGGATATTCTGACTTTGAAGGCTGAGCACGTGAGACTAGTATAACTCTGTTCATAAATGTTATCTTGCCTATTTTCTTTAATGGCCTTTTATGTGTGGTTCGCTCTCTAACTGGTTGGTATAGGATTAATGCTTGAACTGTACCGATTGACATTTCAGCTCCATATGTGCCATGATCTGTAGGTGCATTTAAAGTACGCTGGCACGGACACCTGTTTAGAATTGTACTTCATACCCAATGTTAACACCAGGTAGCTAACGATAATACTTCACACTTTATGTATGACCGTGAGTTGGTTAGCCAATTTCCTCCTAGCTCGACCCATCCCGCACGTGCGGGGGGCCAGGGGCTCCTAGCGACCCACAAAATGGGAATTCCCCGCAAAGTTTTGGTTCTATGTTGGTGCCACATTGGCGCCCTTATTGGGGTACTGTATTTATTTGATCCTAATATGCTATGCATTGTGAAAATTCAACTGTTATTTTTCCGTTCTGTTTATACAGGGAACTATGCGCTGCAATGTTCACTGGCTGCTGTGGGAGGGTGGGGTGGTTGGAGAACTCTGGTTCAGTATACTGGCATTGTGCAGAATCCATTTTTGAGTACTGAGTTGTATATCATATGTAGATTCCGTTCTGCTGCAATTTTATATCTCAGATTGTATGGCCATGGTAGATATAAACCGATCTAATCTCACTTGGGTGAGTTGGAATGTCAGGGGGCTTAATAACGCCAAGAAGGTGCTGCCTTAGTTTTGCAGCTGTCGCCCACGGAGGAGCTGATTTCTCCACCGCGGGGCCCTACAGAGGCGGGTGTGGCCTTCGCTCACACGGTGTCCACGGCTGTGGACATCCTGCACATGGGTGATCCGGTGGCTTACTTTCCGGCAGACCATCTACTGGAGGTCCTCCACCAGGGCTCCTTTGAAGGTTCGCTCCTTTCTTCCCTGACAGGGGCTTGAAAGCGTCCTGCCTCAGGGGACCCGGTGCCTCAGCATCTTCTGCACCGGCGCCGCGTGACCCGGCGTGTCTTTCCCTTCACCCCTCAGCCGCCAGCCCCCTTTTGCGGACTGCTTTTCCCTCCCTGCCGCCGCTGTTGACTCTGCCGTCCCGAGAGGCCCGCTGGCTGGACTCTTGGGGACGCAACATGTTCGCCTCGACCAGCGCGGCCCTGCGGGCCCTTAACACCTTGTGTGTGCTGGCAATGGGCCTCCTCCTGTTTGTTGGACTCTGCAGAGTCTCTGGGATCTGCAGCGTCACAGGAGTCTGGCCTGGTGGACTAACGGCATCATGGATTGGATGGCCGGGAGCTTGCGGCGTTTATTCTCTGCTCCCCTCTGGACATCTCGGAGGTGCTGGGCCGGGTCATGGCTTCCTCAGTCGCTCTCTGTCGCCATGCTTGGCTTCGGGACGGAGTGTTCCCTGAGAATATTCGGGAGCAACTCATCGACCTTCCGTTTGATGGCAGCCTGTTGTTCCATGCCCCGGCCGACACCGCCATCCAAAGGTCCCCCATTGTCATGAGGTTCATTAAGGGCCTTACAAATACGTTTCCTCCCACACCTTTCATTATGCCTCAGTGGGATTTGAATCACGTACTCACTTTTTTAATGGATTCTCCGTTTGAGAATCTTCACTCTTGCCCGTTGAGGCTTCTTTCTTTTAAAACGATTTTCTTGATTGCCATTACCTTGGCTAGGAGGGTAAGTGAGCTTCAAGCTCTTAGTTCGAAACCTCCTTTCCTGACCATTCATGCAGATAAGTTGGTTCTAAGGACCAGGGCTGCTTTCCTTCACAAGGTGGTTACTCCTTTTCATATGGGACAATCCATCACTTTACCCACCTTTTATCCTCCCCCTCACCCTTCCAAGGAGGAAGAGAGGCTACATCGGTTGGACCCTTAGAGGGCTGTCCGCTTTTATTTGGATCGGACTAGAGATCTGAGGCTGGACGATCAGCTCTTCGTGGGCTATGTTGGGAAAATGAAAGACAAGGCAGTGCACAAGAGGACGCTTTCCAGGTGGATTATCTTGTGCATCAAGATTTGCTACGCCCTGGCCAAGAAGGAACCGCCTGAAGGTATCAGAGCTCATTCCACCAGAGCTAAGTCTACTTCTTCTGCTTTGGCTAGAGGTGTTCCTGTTCTTGATATCTGTAAGGCAGCAACTTGGGCCTCCCTCCACACCTTTGCAAAGCATTACTGCTTGGACTCTGAGGTTAGGAGGGATGGCCATTTTGCTCGCTCTATTTTGCAAGATTTTTTGGTCTAGTCAGGTGGACACCCTCCTCCGGGAGAGTTACGACTTTGGGAATCTATTCAAAAGGTGAGGAATCCACAGGCAGAAGTATCCATCAGAAGAACAAGTTACTTACCTTCGGTAACGCTTTTTCTGGTGGATACAATATCTGCCTGTGGATTCCTCACGCTCCCACCCGCCTCCCCGTTGTCCACCTGTTTCTACCCAATTTTTATTTTATTTTAATATGTCTTAATCATGTTTATATTCTAATAATGAGAAATGCTTTTTCAGTTGCTATTTCTCTATACCTTTATTGATTATGCATTTGTCAATTTATATATATGTATATATTTGGTATGCTATGTTTGCATTTTAAAATGTGTCGGTCCGCCCGTTTGCCTCGGTGGGACAGAAAAAATGGGTGGAACGAACGTCAGCACGCCGACGAGGTCCTTTTGTGGCTCCGATGACGTCATACGGTGCCGCGAGCGGACCCTATCCAGTGTGACGTCCTCGTCGACGTGGGTGAGCTAGGAAATAATTTTCCCGTGGAATGCTGGCGCAGGGGGTATTCAAAACATGAGGAATCCACAGGCAAATATTGTATCCACCAGAAAAAGCATTACCGAAGGTAAGTAACTTGTTCATCTCTACCTTTGTGCCATTTTTGGTTCTCAGCCTCCCTCTGGTGCAACCTTGGCCCTAATAAGGTAGGTGAAACCTTGACTGACTCCAAACCAGCGGGACTTCCCTCGGTATCAGTAAGACCCTCTGAATCCGTGATCGAACCCTTATCGGCTCCTGTGCACAGCACTTTGGGGTTCTCACCTGCGACGCCAATGTTGGGTCTGCCAGCACCTCTGTCAATGGCGCTGATCACCCCTACTTGGTCTCTCCTTCCAGACGCCAAGGTGTCGCTTTCCGACTTCAGGCAATGTCTGGAACATAGTCAGTAGAACAGTTCTTTTTGAGCTACCAACCCCTGCTTTCAGAGGAGCCCCCTGCTGTTTTCCCCTTGGGACACATGTATTTTGGTGAGGTCAGTGATGACATAACTGGCATTCCTCAGCCTCCTCTGGCGTTTCATTGGGTGTCTGACTTTGGTGAGGCTAGTGTGCTTGATTCTTCCCCATACTCTGGCTTGTTTTCTCCTCCTAGCCGTTCTTTGGAGGCTAGCTTGGCTGTTGCTGAGCTTTTGCATAGAGTTGCCATAGTTCTAGGGCAGTAGCTTCCTTCTGTGGAGGCGGCCATTGATCACCTACTTGGGGTGCATCATCAGGGCCAGAGGAGGAGTGAACCTGTGCTCCCCTTCAGGGTAGCCATTTTTGATATCCTGTTGGGCACTTGGGCCAAACCCATTTCAAGGGCCTCTGTGGACAGGTCTATAGGTCATAGACACCATCCTGCCCCTGGAGACCCTCTCTGCCTTTTCTGGAAGCCTACTCCGTGCAGCTTTGTGGTTCTGGCTGCTATAGCCACCCCGACATTATTAGCATGCCTAAAGTCCCCCCAGACAGGAAATCTAAAAGTCTAGATGCTCTTGGTCAATATCTCTTTATACCGCTTGTATTTTGGCCCGTTTTTCTCACGTGTTATGGAATTCTGTCTCGCGCCTTCTCCCTTCCGCCCCTGACGACACTTGGGACTCTCTTACTCAGTTGGCCCAGGATGGACGTCGGGCAGATAAATTGCTTATTTGTTGTGGCATGGATACCACTTATTTGGTCGGACGAGCCATGGCTTTCTCAGTAGCTCTTCGTCGGCGTGCCTGGCTACTCACCTCTGGCTTCTTTTAGGCTGTTTAGTCCGCCTTGGTGGACATGTCTTTTGAAGGTCAATATCTGTTTGAGTCTCAAGCTTACTCTTCTTTATGCCGTTTCTGTATAGCCGGAGTGGAGCGAAATCTTAATTCACTGCTATAATGTCCTCTTCTTCCCCCCCTCCCCTCCCCAACCCTCTCTCTCCGTACTCAGTCCAGCCAGGGATGGTCTTCTTGATTTCCTTCTTGTGTGAGCTGTTATAGGGCGGTGATCATTTGCTTCTTCCTTTCACTCGTCCTCTCCGAGTGACATCCGGTGTGGTGCTCCTGCCCGACAGGTATTTTTCCTCCTTGCTCTCTCACCCTGTCGATGACAGGTTGTGGTCCTCAGTTGTTTTTTAAGAAGCATATTATTTCTTGGCCCTGTTGGGTTTCTATGCTGGTGGCTGCACGGTGTCCTTTGCGTTTTCTTCAAGTTCTCATTGGGGTATTTTTGTGATTTTATGTGGTTGCACTGTTGCCTTGCTCCCGTCCCACAGGTACTTCGTCTGTATGCCTTGCAGCTATTCCTTCATCTGTTCCTGACATGATGGTACCCCTTATGGGGGACTCCACATGCCGTGCTTTGGTGCTACGGTGCAAGTCGGAAAATGGTGCACAGGGATCTTATTCCTCCTGCCCCCGCTGTTGAGTTTTTCTCCACACTGCCCAAGGGGTTCTTCCTTCCTCTCTATCTGGCCCCCTCTTCCCTAGCAAACGCAGGGAAAGGGGCATGGTTCTTGACTTCAGGTGCATTCTCTGGCCCTGACTTGTATGGTGTTCCTTCTTTTCCCTCTTCAGACGCTAACCCTTCTTGTGGTGGCTTTTGCTATGCATGGGTAAAACGGGCTTCCTGGGCGAAGCTACTGTTAGTTTTTGCCTTGGTCGATGTTGTGTTGTTGGAGACGTTTCCATCACACCTCAGTTGCCAACTCCTATCTTGGTACTGGCCTGGCTATTCTTCAGATGCGCCTCCTGCCCCTTTTGGGGTTTATAGCCATTTTTAGGTTTATTCTAGCGGCAGCGCGCATGCGCTACTCACTCTGCGAGACTGCTGTAGTAGAGAATGGGAGAGAAGCCGCGCCCACTCTCCTCCCATATTTTTTATTGGCTTGTGTCATTGTCTTTCGTAAATGCTGCCTTCAGATTCGTTAATAGGCTTGTTGGTCCCTCCTTAGTACGGCCTTGTCTTCATTTGTACCCTCCCCTGGCGACTAGCCGTTTTACTTCAGTTGTTACACGGGACCTGTTATTTAGTCTGTAATCACTATTTACTTTATTGAGTTTCTCTTACTACAGGTCAGACATGCGCTGCTTAAGCTGAAACCGCTTGTGTTTTTTTAAGCAGCACAGCCGCCCCCGTAACATGGGCGCCTGCTTTCAGTCACTTTAACCCGGCATTATCTCGTGTCCGTTTCAACCCCCTCAAGAAAAATGGATTTAGAAATGATTTGCAAATTAAGTCATGTGAATTCCAGGTAGCACATAATCCTGTGCTAATGGGCTGAAGCTGGCAACAGCACATCTGTGTTAAATGTCATCTGTACTAAAGCCACCTGATCGGTTGTTTTCAAAAGGCTGTTTTATTAACAACACCACCAATATCACCACCACCAATGATAGCACCACAACCACCACCAATACCACCTCCACCAATACTACCACCACCACCAATACCCATACCACCACCACCACCACCACCAATACCACCCCCACTAATACCACCACCAATACTAAGAAAATAATGAAACTAATGCAACTGTGGTGGACCATACCTTTCCTAAAATCGCACAAGAAGGGTATTCGTTGAGATCTCATTGAGAACAACAAATGAGAAAGGCACTGTGGGATGGTTTAACATAGAGGGTGGTAAAGAGATAAAGGAGTAGGAGTAGGGACAGGAACATGGCCTTAAAGGAGATCCCTGTGGTGTTACCTGACGGAGAAAGTGAAGTAGAAGCGTCCGTGAGCAAAGAAGCAGGAGGCAGGATAGGGGGACAACAGCCTGTGTCATCCCAGCCAGGGTTTTAGTCAACAGCCTTATATATCCCAATCCTAGATGACGGGGCAATTCTACAGTGGGCGGGCTGCAAGTGGTGCAGAGGCACTAGGCCAGCTGGTGAAAGTGCCAGTGATCAGTAGGCTGCAGCCAAAGTTCATCCTCTGGTATGTGAACAATTTAAGTCTCACACCATCAAAGACATATTCAAGTTGATGTAAGTTCCACTACGCTAACGGAAAGCCCATCTACCAATGGAGAGGGCCGCATTATGCCATATGGCAATGGTTTTGAGAGCAACATTGAGGAGGAAGATCAGACGGTAGCTAGCACAATTCACGGGGGCTTTATTATCCTTGGAAAGGAGGGCGATGGCTGCCTTATTAGATATAGTACCTAGGGAGATATTTTCCACTGCCTGTTTGAAGGCCCTGGTAAGGCGGGGCATAAGGAGAGCCTTTCCCATTTTATAGAACTCTATAGGGAACCCGTCCTCCCTAGGGGACTTTCAAGTTGGGAGCATCGATATGGCCTCAGCCACCTCTTCCTCCTTGAAGACCCCAGAGAGGATATCTCAACCCTCCTCATTAAGGATGGGCAGATGCACAGTGTCTTAAGAACCTCTTGTTATGGCCCCCAATTCCGAGGAAATGCAGGGACGAGTAGTAGGCCGCAAATCAAGTATATCCCTTGGATGCACCTGAGTACAGCAGAATGATGGATCACAGGGATAGTGAGTTGGAATTCCAGTTGCTGCAATTGGGCAGCCAGGAATTTGCCAGCTTTCTCTCCATGGTCTTAAAGGCACCATCTGAGCTTGACCAGGGGTTTCTCAGTCTTCTCTGAGAAAAATGAATTCAGTCGGGTAATTCACCCTGTTCAGCTGAGGCTAACACCATTTTTTTTCGGCTGTCTGGGGTCCAACAGACTTGATGTCACTAAAATGTGAATGTACGCCTTCAAATTTCTAGCTAAACACCCTTAGAGAAGCTAATTTACATTTATGCTAAGTGGTAAACCAAAAACCTAAAATATACAGTATTGTCAATTTTGACTTGTAGAGAGCATAATACCTGCAGGTCTCTAAGCGCTGCAGCAGATCAGCGATAGTCCCATGGAGGGAGTCATCTCTCAGAAGAGAGTGCTATGCCCGGGCTTCTGTAAATAATAGAGTCTTCAGTTGCTTCCTGAACGGAAGGAGGCTGCTTTCGTAGCGAAGCTGACCAGGCAGCCTGTTTCATAATTGCGGGATGAGGACCGAGAAGGCTCGGCCACCTTTAGTGGTATAGTTAAACCGTGGACATTTTAGAATGCCCTCCATGGAAGACCTTGGGGTGCGGCCGGGGGCGTATTTCACCAGACGTTCCTTGACATATTTGGGTGCCTGTCCATATAGGGCCTTATGTGTAATGCAGAGGCCTTTGAATTTAGCCCTCTGCTTGATGGAAAGCCAGTGCAGTTGTTGCAGTAGGGATGAGGCCCGAGTGTGTCTTGGCAACTTGAAGACTAGCCAGGTTCATCACCACCTGGAGTTTGCCCTGCAATGAGTTGGGCAGTCCAATGTAAAGTGAGTTCCCATAGTCAAGACGGGCCAAGATCAGGGCGGCCACCACTGTCCGCATGGTTGAGAAGGAGAGGATGGGGGAGAGTTTCCTCAACTGTCCTCAGTAAGCCCACACAAGTCCCGAACACAATAGAGACTTGATTGGCCAATGAGAGTTTGGCATCAATTTTAATGCCCAAACTTTTTACTACCGGAGCTGGAGACGAGTGTCTCCCAGCTCGTGTGACCAGTACTGGGGTTTCCAAGGGCTGCTATCATTGGTGACAGCCAAGACCTCCGTTTTATCCGGATTGATCTTGAGAAAATTTTCTGTCATCCAGTTTACCACAAATCGCAGTAAGTCTTTCACCCGTGTGTGGGCTTGTGGGGTGTTTTCTATTTGTAGGATGATTTGTGTGTTGTTCGCATGGTTAAATACCTGGCAGTCCATCAGGGCCAGGTCCCTCACTAGAGGTCTGAGGAATATGTTGAACAGGAGTGGGGACAGCGCCGACCCTTGTGGGACTCCACAGGTAATGGACCCCCTCTCTAACACCCAGTCACCCATCTGGATTTTTTGGGTGTGGTCAGTCAGGAATGATGTAATCCATTGTAGGATTGGCTCCTCAATACCAATGTCCTGGATTCTTTCCAGGACTTGGGAATGATTGACCGTGTCGAACGCTGCCGATAGGTCAAGGAGGACTAGGACACATGGCTTTTTGTTGTTTGCTGTGATCCTGATTTCATCAAGTACTGACAACATCACCAACTCGGTACTGTGGTGAGCTCTGAAACCTGCCTACCTGTCTCCAAGGAGTTGGTGCTCCTCCATGAACCTGGATAGAGTTTGCAGGACATGTTGTTCCATGATTTTGGCCAAGAAAGGGAGTTGGGATATAGGTCTGTAATTTTTCATGTTAGATGTGTCAGCTCCTGTCTTCATGAGTAGGGGGATTACTCTTGCTTCCTTAAAATTCCTGGGAACCTTCCCTGTTTCCAGCGAGAGGTTCATCATGGCGAGGATTTCTCTTTCAATTGCTGGAAGTGCAAGTTTAAAGATCCTAGGTGGACATGGATCTGCGGGTGAGCCTGATTTTATTCTGGCCGCAATGCGTCACAGGGTCTCTAGGTCAAGAGTTTGGAAGGAAGAGATCAACTCTACACTATTTCCACGTGTCTCAGCCTCTTCTTTGATAAGTTGTTTAAAGAGGAATTTGTCAATGTCAGCCAGGATATCTTGTACTTTGTCGGAAAAGTAGGATAGGAATTTATTACATTGTTCCTGGCTTGATGGCGCATCCTGCATCTGCTTTTGGCTCAGTACCTTGAGGATTTTAAATGCTTCTTTTTGTTTGCTCGTTGCCTCTAAGATCCTGTGATCATAGTATTCAGCTTTCCTACTAAGAAGCGCTTTTTTATAGGTGAAGACTTTAGCCCTCTAATCTACGAGAGCTTGCGGCTCATAGGCTGTGCACCACTGTCTTTCGTGGTGGCGAAGCGTACGTTTCAGAGCGCTTAGCACGTCCATGAACCAAGGTGCGCCCTTGTCCATGTTTCCTATTTTAATTTTTTTAGCTGGGGCTAATTTTTAATGGCAAATGATAGCTGATTGGAGATGGATACAGTCCACTCTTCAATATCAACTGTCTCCGGGCCTCCTAGGGGAGTATAACTATCTGTCCAGGGGGATTCTACTAGGTTTGAAATCTCCACATTTTTAAAGGAGTCAAAAATTAAGTCTAGTGTGAGACCCGCTCGGTGTGTGGGTCAACTAACTAACAAACTGTGCTAGTCTTAGAATCGCATGATATTAAGTACATTCAAGTGGTGGTGGTGATGGTGGTAGTAGCGGTCGCAGCTTCAATTTCTGGAAACAAATGGAAATCAGAAGGCACTTAGTCTAGTTTCTGAATTTGAAGACCTCTGATTTTGTTTAGTTGAGCATTAGGTGATTGCACACATCTGTGGTCCGCTGCTTGTAGGCTAGGCCCCAAGACGGAGGTTCATTAGGCAATACTCATCAGTAATAGATCATTTTTTCAACATTGCTGACACATTTCAGTGACTAGTATGGAGTTTCTCCTTCTTCATATTGACCTTGCTTAGCCTAGGTGGACCAGCTATCAATTTGTGTAAAGGTTTCCTATCAGTCTTCAAATAGAAGTTTGATGATGAGACATTACTCCCCTAAACACGCTTAAAGACCTTTTCATTAATTTGTTCATATGTACTCTAGAGTCTCATGTGACACAGCAAATAAACCCCCACATATGTTAAGGAGAAGTAGAATTATTTTATTTTCAGTGATGACAAGCTCATACCCAGAATAACCATGATGTCCAGTGTTTTTATATTTTCTGGATACATGCTGATGTTTAGAGATATTTTAAAAGATGAATGTGACTGTAGAATAGAGTAGCCTTCCAAACTTATTTTCATTAATTGCGTAAAGTGATATACTAGCAAGTCATAACCTTCACAGAGAATATCAGCATATTCAGTATACCCAGAGCCCCATTGACTAATATCTATAGGCAAATCTGTTGCATTCATTTGACGTCATACGTTAGTTACTTCTTTCCACAAGTGGAAACTCATTCTCCTGATTGGAGGCTAAAACTTGGAGATTGATAGCTTGGCCTGTGTATGGAAGATGGTTACTTGGTACAGTGTGGTCTGGGTGTGTCATTTGTCTGGAGGAAGTGAGCATAACGGAGACTTGGGACTAGTAGTACAAGAGTCACTATAGGGAGCAACTTGTTCTATGTGGTCTAGATACATTATTAAACATTGAGAAAATGACTGCTTAAAATGCAGTGTTTTCAGCCTGTTGAAGCCTAATGATACATGAAGATATTCAGTAAAGTTCAAAGTGGTAATTTTATAAAAACACAGCCGCATGGAGACACTGTGCATAGGTGGCTTGCTCAAAGTACAATGATTCACATGGGTGTTATACCTTTTGTTACATCTTGCTTATTTTACCATTTGCGGCGTTGGGACTTTCTAAACATTTATCCAATCATCAATGGATAACAGACATTTAGCTATATTTGGAAAATGACACACAAAATGTTTTGCAACTCAAGCAAAGCAACAGTTTATCACATGCACTCCATGTTGTCATGAACTCATTATGTTTCTCAAGGCCTTGCACTTACTGCAAGCGCAGCACAGGTCATGAGGCTATTAGACGTTCTGCAAGCTCATATTAAGTGTCACAAAATGGAAACTGAAACAAAATGGATTCTACATGCCTGATGGTGGGGAAGCACAATAGAAAAGAACAGTTCTACAGAGGATGTGCAACCTTTCGACAGTAGGCTCAATTTTTACGAGGTGTCATTTACAATTAAGCACTTAAAAGCCTGCAGATGCGAGTCCGGGAAATTGTTAACACAGAAGCTCACTGCATCATCTTAGTGCTGTCAGTGTTTGGTAGCTCTACTAAATGTGCTGCGATGAGCATTATTGATCATGACAACAACTATAAAATGAGAGTCTGCCTGGGCAAGACATGCGCTACTCTGGACATTTATACAAAACATGGTTACGTATTTAGCATTGAAAAAAGTGCAGCGTTCAAGGCTCAACTCCTACTGTGCTGACTGGCTGACGAGTGCCTGTGGAAACTCTCTCGGGTTATGGCTATGGACCATGGCGAGACACAAAGCAGTAGAGGAGAACTATGATTGCCATAAATATTTACACTTTAGCAGTGGCGCAGAATATCTGACACCTTGAAAAATAGCCTGATGAAACATTATTGTAGGGTACCCAGTTGTATGCCTGTGAATTTGCTTAGGAGATTGTACTCCATCTCTATGGGAACGGGCAAAATGAGTAAACCCACATAAAGCAGCAGTATTTTACAATATGCAGAAGTGCAGAGTGACAGCACATAAAACCATGTCTGTAGGACCGTAGCCATCTAGAATTACATTTGGCATGGTATCCACAGAAATAAATCTGAAACACACAGACATGTAAAAGGTGGCTGACCGAGTGTAATCGATAGAAGGAAATGTGGAAATCCTTCAGCAAGAAGTAAGGACACTGTGAGAGATAGTTGCTACATTAGTAGGGCATACTCACAAATTTAATTAGAAAGCTGAAGATACTGAGGCCTGCTGTAGAAGAAATAAAATGAGTTTACTAGTGTAGGTAGGTAGGATCATACTGCATGGTTACCCCCACTTCTGTCCTGGTGTGGTAGTTTGTTTCTGACTAGCCTGACAGGGATCCTGCTAATCAGGACCCCAGTCTCTGTGCTTCTTCCCGAAATTGGACATGGTGAGTACTTGGGTACACTCCAGATTGGCTACTCGTGTACCCTGATAAGTCCCTAGTACATGGTACTAAGGTACCCAGGGCATAGATACGCCAGGTGTCTCCCATGGGCTGAAGAATGTATTATGCCACCCATGAGAGACCACTCAAATTGTGACTACAGGGCTGCCATTGCAGCCTGTGTAAGCTGGTGCTAGCACCACTTAGGACAAATATAAGTTCCCTTATATCTGAGGTCACTGCACTTAAAACCTATAAGTCACCCCTAAGGCAGGCCTTTCAATCCTGAAGGCAGGATGCTCGGTTCTAAGTATGAGGGGGCATCCCTACAACCTTTGGATTCCATTCTCCCGGGTTGTAAGTGCATCAGCTATTACGACATATAGAGTGGCCATGCATCATTACGCAATGACCATCTCTAAACTGGCTGTAACGAACCCTCTCATGTTTGGTATCAAACGTGTTGGAATTATATCCCCACACCGTTAGTGTGGGGGTATGATTCCATGCACTGTAAAGCTCCTCCGGGAGGCCCTCTGTGCTCCCGGTACCAGTTTTCGAGAACCGGACAGCAAGCTAGGGCTGCTGCCGACCAGAGACACGATTCTGCTGTCCTGCTGCTGCGCCAAGCTCGAGAGCAGGGGAAGGCAGAACAATAGGTATCCTGTCACAGGGAGGTGTGACCACCTCATAGACTGGGTTTAGTGTATTGTGTCAGGGTGGGGCCCTTGACAGCACCACTGAGACTGCTTCAAGGGCATATTTGGTGCCATCCTTGCATACTCCAGTTCAGGGAGCAGTTGGCGCGAAACTGGACAAAGGACATGGGAGTATCCTCCCCACTGTCCGGCCCCTCCTCTGGGAGGGACCCCTGAAGGGCTTACCTGTGGGTGGGTCCCTAGTTTAGTCGTGGGACAAGATTCAAATCATATCCCACTTCAACTTCGACCTTCTGGACACTCTGGTCTTCGCTTTAGGAACTGAGAATGCAAACGTGGTAGATTCCTGCTGCTTCTGGTCTCGTCGTCCTGCTGGTCTTCTGCAACGTCTGTGCCCGTGCTCCATACAGGTTCTTCACCAGGCCTGTGGACATCCAAGACACCTGAAGGAATCTCCCTTGGAGTGAATGAGTCAATCCCTTGCATCTGCAGGCACTGCAAACATAGCTGACCGGTCTGCTGATCGTGGGCTCCCACGGACTCCGAAATGCTCAGCAATGCAGGTGGTGGTTCTGCTACTCCCTCGAGGCCTGCACTATCTTCATACCGGTTGTGAGGCCAGTAACCCTCATCGGAACAGCTGTACCCGTACCCCTGTGCACTGCGTTGACTTGACATCGCCAAGGCTTGTTGACGCTCTCCTCCAGAGATATTGGGACTCCATAAAGCTCCAACCTCAAGCAACTCCTCCAGCAAAGATCTTCACCCTCACTCCTTCCTCTGCTCCGTGGGCCTTCTTCATCATTGGTGAGCTGCTCGAGGCCCTCTCGCGACTCTTGTGCCTTCGCTGAGCTCTTGAGGGTCTTCTTTGGCTTCAGTGGGCTCATCTGCTTGCTTGGGCCTGCTCCAACTTATCTGCTCATGGTGAGTCACCTGGACCTTGCTGGTCCCAACACTGCACCTTTTTCATCAACTACGTTGTTTGCCGCTGCCAAGGCTTTTTGGTGCCCCTGCCGAACACTGACCCCTTGGCTCTCAACATCCGACATGGGACAGCTTGTGAACGGTTCCTGGTCTCCCACAGCATCACTTGGTCCGCACAGATGCAACTTCAAGGGCACCGTCATCCTCTCCTGTATCTCCATCATCGGTGGGCATTCGTCTTCAGGGCCTCCTGGTCACTCCTGAGTGGCATAGACTCTGTCCCCTCTGCTTGCAGGTACCTCTCATCCTGAATCCACCTTTGGGTTCCGCCAGACTTCTTCATCTTCTTCTCCAGCGGCATCTTTCCTGAAGTCCTCCATTGTTGTCTACGGCGGTTTACGAGGTCACTTGACACCTATGCACCCAGCTTCCCTAGTGTAGGTATCCTGGTTCCTGGGGTATCCACGGGTGGGGTGACTCTCCAACCTTCCATCTTCCACGGGGTTTCTTCAGGTTCTGCTGGGAAGGATCCTTCTTCTTTTAAAATTGCGACTGCGACTTACCTATTTACTAACATTGAGCACGCTGTTGTGTTCCCACTCTTCACATGACCTCAGTGGGGTTCCTAGGTACTCATCTAGGGTGGTTCCTTGGGTCTCCGGCTCTTCTACGTCTTCTGGGTCCATTCTTGACTTGAGTCATGGTTCGCATTCCACTATTGTAGTATATGGTTTGGTCTCCCCCTGGAGATCACTGTGTATTTGTGCTACTTACGTGTTCTGTTTCCTAGGTATTGTGTGTATATCTCCGGGTAGAAAATAATACAATGTGTTAGTGAGTGTTTGTAATAAAATTCATATTTTTATTACTACACTGTGTGATTCTTTTTCACTTAACTTATACCATAAGATTAAGTACTGATAAAACAATCTGCTTTACACTCCTTCTGGACTAAGCCTGAAGGCTGCACACCACCGCTACCACTTAGAGAGCTTTCTAAGGTAGTGTAAGATCACTAAAATCACCATAAGGGTTGTCTGGATTAGTGCAGGGTGCTGCACTTACATAAGTGAGCACCATATACTAAGCCAGCCTCTCACACTAGGGTTATTTGAAAACTTGGAAATACCATCAGCTGCCCTCTTTCTTAGCACACTGCAACCCAAAATGTTGTCCACAGTAGAAAGACCACATAAAGCACTTAAATCCTTGCATTGTATGGCCTAGAGCGCAAATATTCAAGTACTGCAATAAAGATAAAATTCTATAGCTTGCCAGAAAAGCTGCGGCTCTGTGTGGACTTGCTGGAATCCTCTATATGGTATGGAACTTGGAACCGGTTATGGAAAGTGTTCCCTTGAAAGAAAGGGAGTTGAAGCAGGGAAACTGGAGGAGTAAGCTGCAGGTACTTGATGAAGAATAAACATACTTTTACTCTACATCAGTCTATGTGAATCTCTACATAACTGGTGACGAGTTGAACCCGAGGTCTGTGCAGGGGACCGACGTGAAGTTCCTCCACTCCTGGACAAGGGTTTGTAAGTATTTATTTAATTCCTCTACAAAGAGATCTACGTATGGAAACTCATGGTGCCCTGTGCTGCAATTGATGTTTAAAGGCGCATCTGCTATCTGGACTCGTTGGTGGATTTGCCCGTTTGACTGTGACTACATTGATGTTTTACTTGTCTATTCCACGTGACATAACTATATTGTTAGGTGGGGGACAACGCGCTCAATTGTGACAAGTGGCAGCTTTTATGCTGGATTTGATTTTTGGCTACTGAGATTTGTTTTGGGGGCGTATCAAGCAGATGATGTTCGGTTTAAAGGCTACCGCCATGTGGAGGAGGAATTGAGTGTGTATGATGGGAAACTATTGAGGAGGAACCAGTTTATACCACCTGAGAAACTCAGAAGTAAAATAATCCATATTTCACATGAAGGGCACCCGCGTTGCAGTATGACTAAAAGGCGTTTTAGTCAATCGTTTTGGTGGCCTGGAATGGACGAGGATGTAGAAGGAGTATTATGCGTGTGCCAATAGCGATAAAACTAAAAATGTAAGACAACATCCTCTAAGATGTATGGTTCTGCCCAAAAGGCAGTGGAAGAGAGTGGCTATTGATTTTTTGGGCCCTGTATACAAACTTTGGTTGCGAAGTAAATACATAATGGTCCTGGTGGATTATCATTCCAAGTGGTTTGTTGTTGAGACTGCTGATTCAATTTATACAGAGAAAGTCACAGGATTTTTGGAGAGGGTTTTTATACATGAGGGTATCCCTAAAATCCTAGTGTCTGACAATTGGGTGCAGTTGGTGTCCAGGAGAATGAATAAATTCTTGAGTGGTGTGGAGTTCAGAAAGCAAAAGACACACAATTGATGGACAGAATGCATAACAAATCAAAACATTCTCCCCCAGTCAAGAGATCTGGGTTAAATCCATCATTCTTTTGCTCACCATGCCACCCCAGTTTAGACCTGGCCATATGCAAATCAGTCTTGATCCTGTGCCTCATGGGAACAGTCCAGCCCGAACTGCCAAGCCAGGTCCTCCTGGACCGGAAACAAGCATCCTAGGACCGGTTTCGGGGTTTCACCCCCTCTTCAGCCAGGATAGCTTGATTCCAGTGGCACAGTGAGCTCGGGACCTGCGTCTAGGCATACCCGGCGCACTTAGGGCGAGAAAGCAAAAGACACACAATTGATGGACGGAATGCAGAACAAATCAAAACATTCTCCCCCAGTCAAGAGATCTGGGTTAAATCCATCATTCTTTTGCTCACCATGCCACCCCAGTTTAGTGGTGTGGGGGGCAAACATGAAAGAGTGGCCCTGTTCAGACCTCAAGCCAATGGTTTGGTTGAAAGAGTCAATTGCCTGATTATGATGAACGTTTAGCTCTCTTCCACAAATGCTTTGCCTTGGTGTGAGGAGTTGAAGAAATTGATTTGCTTCTACAGTGTGACTCCCCATTCGGTGACTGAAGTATCACCGTTTATATCTCTCAAAGGTAGATAACCTGGTCTAAAGGAGGTTCCAGGGTGGTTGGTGAGCAAAGAATGTGTATGGGTGGATCACATCACTGTGGAGAGTGATGTGGCTGAGAGACAACGTAAGGCCAAGGAATATTATAGAACTAGGATGGGTGTTAAGGCATCTTACATAAAGAAAGGTAGCTGGGTGGTGGTCAGAAGAGATAGGATTGTCAGCAAGGGGAGAGCAAATTTTAAAAAGTAAAGAAAAGTGTTCTAATTTTGGTGGATGGATCTGTGTGGAGTGTGTGGAAATGTCCACAAAGTGTTTTGGATAACAGGTATGAAGAGTGAAGTTTTCTTTTGTTGTGTCGTCCTGGGATAATCCATTGTGGAAGGACGAAAAATAATGGGGAGACTCTGATGTGTATATTTGATAGTGAATTATAATGTATTGATGCAATTTTATAACTAATGTATCTGATAGAGACTTCTAGCTGCAGATTCCTTACCTTTCTATTCCCCAGGCGTCAGGTTATATCCGGAAACTTTTGTTCGAGCAATACCCCTTACACTCGCCGTCTGGTGGCTCCATTCAGCTTTGCATGATGTAGTCGGTGTCGTTCGCGTCAGTTAACAGTGCACCACCTAAAAGGTGGCACACTGTCAGTGCACCCCCTGATGGCAGACCTCTGGAAGGGGGAAAAGGGGTCCCATGGACTCCCGAAATCCCCTTGCAGGCAGGTGCAGACACACACGTCAACCCCCCTGCAAGGGGATCTCCAAGCCACATTAAAAGTGAAGGTGGGTTGTCACCTGCACTATGACACACGGAGCGGCTTCAAAGCAGCCGCTCCATTTTTCAAGTTCGCGGCTACCCTGGGGCTAGGCATTCATCCATCCTAATATGGCGCAGTTTCTTTGTTTGTATGATACATTCCCAGGAATTCTTGGCTTAATGCGTTTGTGGAACACTGCATTGCCAGTTTCAATAGAACAACCTTGCTCGAAAGATTTCATTTCATTTTCCAATTAAATTGTGCATTACCTAGCTTTAAACATATATAAAAGGGTGGGCCCAGAAAACTCCTTTTTAGCTCTGACCCAGATTCATCAGTTTAAAGCCAACAATTTTATTTTCTTATTACAAGACTAGTAATTATTTTCATTCCATTTTTATGTCTCAAAATGACATTGGTTTTCAGAGAGCTATAACCTCTACTAGGGTTTTAATTTTCTCCTTCATGTTAGCAAGACGTTCATTCTATCCTATGACATTTTTTATTTAAACATTTCTTTTTATTAAAAACAAGGTCTCACAGGTAAAAAAAAAAAAAAAGTACAAATATGCCTGTTAATGGTACATCCATTGGTATTGTTCCCCTCATATACACAAATCACCAACAAATGTAAAACATTGCACCTTCAATCTGAATGGGATCACATTACTCTGACTCGTGCCTTTGGCTGGCCAACGGCGGTTCACAGATCTCCCCCTGTAACAGTTCCATTTGGTCCATATTTGTGTCCACTTGTCGGGGCAGCCTCTCGATTCATACACTATCTATTCGGTGAACATACAGTGATCCATATCGTGTTCCCAAAGTCTCACGGTCGGCTGTTCTTGTGTCCCCCACAAGCTTGCAATATTTCACTTAGCGATCTCATCTCTAATGACACCCATGTTTTCTCCTTGGTGTTTAAATCAGTGGGACCCCAAATAGTTAAAAGGCACAGCTTTATGTAGCAGTCAATCGTAATGCCCCTTACTTCTTCCATACAACTCGCCACCCTCGCCCAGTATTCTTGGCTGGCTTGACATTCCCATAATCCCATTTGGTTCCGAGTCAGAGTAGGGAATCAGGCATGTTGTTAACAAGCTTTTTGTAAATTATTGAAATTGACTTCTCTGAAAGGTGCCCGTCTAGTATCCTGTCCTCTAGCGGGGATGACTCTGGAGGAGTCTCTCCCTTTGGTATTGCCGTCTGTAGTGCATGTCTAATCTGTAGGTACCTGAATCGTTCTGTATCGGCTAGTTCATATTCTTCCTTCAGTTGGGTAAAAGAAATTATTCCCCCCCCCCGCCTTCCAAAGGTCCCCGACCGTGGAGATACCTATTGACTGCCACCGGTCAAAGACTTTAGTGAATCGTAGATTGCCTAGTCGTACAGCATCCCAAAGTGGGGTGGCCAGTGTAACCATATCTTTCCAGCCCAAACCTGTTGTGGCAGCCCACCACACCTGAACTGCATGTCCAGTGGGCCACGTCAGTTTCAATTTAAAGGGGTTAGCATATAGTGCACCCTTAAAGCCTCCCCAGGGGAGTAGCCACCTGTCCATATTAAATCCCGGATCACTCTGTGGCCCGTATGTACATTGGTTTACTGCAGTGAGTTGTGCCGCCCAGTAGTACCTTTTAATATCCAGGAGGGCTATTCCCCATCGTACCAGCCTCTCGTTAGCTTTTGAATCGATATCCGAGGTGGTTTCCCCTCCCATTAAAGTTCTCTCAGAGCGCAGTCAATAGATTTAAAATATTCAGTTCTCACTGGGTGTGGCGTATTCTGCAAGGCATTGAGGAAACGTGGGAGGGACATCATTTTAAATAGGGCTGCGCGCCCCAAGAGGGACAGTGGAAGCGTCTTCCAATGCACGACATCATTCCTGAGTCTATGCAACGGGGGAGGAGGTTTCGGGCGTGAATTAGAGTCGGGTCTTTGGACACATGGATCCCCAGGTATTTAAATCTTGATGAGACTTCAGTGATAGTGAACACCTTGGGCAAGATTGGCGATTTACCACTGAGGACATAGAGAACAGACTTGGTCCAGATGATCGTATAGCCTGAACATTTCCCAAAGACTATAAAAATGTGTAGTACAGAGTTGGTCATGTCTTAATGAGGTGCTGGGGTGGGTGCTCCCACTGGACCCAAGGCTATTTTTGTTGCATTCCATTGACGACATTGGGGGAAACCGATACAAACAACATCTATTGTTCCTCGCCCTTACTATTGCCAAATGGGACATAGCACATCATCTCTCCCGACTATAGGCAAATGGAAGACCGAATTGGATAGGTGTATGGGAGCCGAGATTGCAGTATTTGAGGCTAGGGGCTGCCCATGGAAACATCGCAAGATATGGACGCGGTGGGTGACATTTCGTGGAATCGACCTGCCCCCCCTCCTGAGGAGGACTCATGAGTGGCATCCTCCACTCCCTGCCATGTCCCCCCCCCCAAGTTCTTATCGCCTGACTGTGTTATCATCTTACTGGGATGTATATTTTGAATCTGCTGAATTATGTACTGTACCTCGAAATTGGACCACTGTCTGCATATTGTTTAGAATATTATTTTACCTGCATGTTCAGCAGTGTTTGTTTATTTTCATGGAAATGGTTATTGTTGCACATATTGTCCAAATGATTCAATGTGCCACTGTGGGGCCATTGCCCGATGTATCTCCAAATGACCAAATAAAATCTGTTGTTAAAAAAAAAAAAGTGCAGTACTCTGTTTAGGGAGGCCCCGGCGATGCCAGGTATAGTAAGATATCATCGGTGTATAACGAAATGCTCTCCTCCCAGTCCTCAGTCCATCTTAGCCCTCTAATAATTGGGTCCTTCGGTATCCACATCACCAAGGGTTCCAACTTGAGGGCAAAAAGTAGGGGGGAGAGGGGGCAGCCCTGCCGGGTGCCCCTTCCGAGTATGCATGTTGGGGATACTCGGTTATTAACCACTATTTGAGCTAGTGGTTTCACATATAGGATGTGTATCCAGCGCAGGAGGCCGGGCCCGAACCCTATCTTCCTCAATACTGCGAACATATAGGGCCATTCGATCGTGTCAAACGCCATGGCTGCGTCAAGCAACACCACCACTGCGTCTTCTCGTATCGTATTGGCCTGATCGAGCACCCCATCTAGTCTCCGCAGGTTAAGAGGTATTTCTAGATGGCATAAAGCCAGACTGGTCAGGGTGCAACAGCCTAGTGATAACAGTTAACAAACAGGTTGCATGTATTTTGGTCAGTAATTTGACTTCTGCGTTCAGCAGTGAAATCGGTCTGTAAGAGGAGCATAAATGTTTGGGTTTTCCACTCTTGCTGATGACCACTATAGTGGCCAACCTCTGGTCTGCTGGGAGCGATCCTACCTCACAGCTTTCGACAAACATGTTGGTCAGATGTGGTACGATTTTACTTGGGGCGAGCTTATATATTTCAACAGGCAGGCCATTAGGGCCTGATGCCTTACCCGCATGCAGGTCATGGATGGCTTTTTCTTACCTCCGAGCTTTCTAGGGTTTTTTCCAGGTCTAGTTCTTCGTCGGAGAGCATCGGCAAGGAAATATCTTGCAGTATAGAGAATGTTTCTGTTTCTGTGTATGCCGTCTGTGACGTGTATACACCACAGTAACGATCTCCGAACGCATTCGCAATTTCCTGCGGGTCCGAGATCGCATGGCCGGACTCCGTCGTGAGTTCCATTACTACTCCGTTCGCCTGTTCGCAATGATCAAGCCATGCAAGCAGCTTTCCAGCCTTGTCGCCCACTTCGTAGACTTTACTAAGTGTAGCCCTATGTTGAGCCCTCCTAAGACATTGTTTATCCATTTTATTACCTTTTATGCTGCTGTCTACAAATACTTGACATTGGTGAGAGATTGTGAGGGTCTGGGTGTACTATATGATATGACTGTGAAGCTAATCGTTGAGTACATTCACAGATATTGTCCTAGGTCCAGTCAGTATTGTTTACTTAACCTTAGCTCAACCCTGGCTAGATGTGACTGCGAGCAGTAAGGTTTGGTTAAGGAACTTAGTGTGAAGCATTTAATAGCACTAAACAACTGTGTAATAAAATCAAACACCATAAAACGACACACAAATATTTTTTAAAATAGAGCGTATTTTTGTGAATTTTTAGAGACCTTGATAATTAAAATCCACCGGAGGGTTCCAGACATACAAATTTGAGAACTTTATCACGTTTAAATGCAACCACAAACAAGCATTGGCAAACATAAAGTTTGAAAACTTTTGAAACGTTTGAAAAAGTTAGTGAGAGTACCCTTGGGTGACCAAATCCATTAGGATACTTTTGACATTTACCTTGCCACCAGAACGTTTCTGAAGCAAGTTCCAAACTTTACAGGACAACTGCCATAGAGGTCAATGGAGTGGTCCTAATGCTGAGGGATGCAGGCAAAGATGCTCAAAAGGATGCTCCAGTTGTGGTGCGGTCGATGGGGATGTCTTGATGGTGGTTCGTCAGACCATGGGTGACTTGGGGCAATCATGGCCATGGAGATCGTAGTCCATTGAAGTCCTCTACATCGCACTAGTCAGACATCCAATGCTGCACTACAGGTCACGCTGCACCACAGTTAGATGCAAACTCTCTGGTGGGGCTGGTGTCCCTTGAGTATGACGAATCCAAACTTGGACAGCACTTTTAGATCCACCAGACCAGACTGCAGGTTATGGCTATTTCGGATGTGTCTTATGTCGTGACTTGTTGCGGCAAAACGTATGCAGTGCCTACCAACTTGTCCATTTGGGCTCTTTCAGCGCTTGTTGTTCTGCAGCTGGACATCAGCAGACTGATAATCAGAGTTGTGAGCCTGGGCAGTCATCTTTTCCAGGGGTAAAGAGTCACAGGCACAGTCCCAGTCTCACTTGCCAAAAAGTGCTGCAGGTGCAGTACTCTTGATGGTGCAGCCTTTTATGTGCGCGTTCCAAGGGCAGCAGGGCAGTCCTTCTTCAGTCCTCTCTTCAATGTGAATTGAGGGGCAGGGTGTCAGGGGTGCCCAACTTATCCTAAGGAAAGTGCCCAGAGGGGACCACACAGTCACTGGCCAATGGGCTACTGGGTCCCCTCCTCTCTAGTAATGAGGTTTCTGAGATGTGTGGCATCTTGCTATCCCAGAATGCCCCATTTTTACCTGCTTCAGATGGCAGAACCCTTCCTCGGTCTTCGGGAGCAGGCTAGCCACCCTACCAGTGGGCTACACGCCCATGGGAAAACCGGTTTGGACACAGGTTTCCCTTCCTTAGCTCTGTCTCCAAATTCTGTGCAGGAACAAATGGCATCCTGCTCAGGGATGTTTTCACAAGCGGCCCTTCAAAGGCAGCTTCACCATTGAAGCCTGCCTTTTGGGCTAACACCCTGGATGACAATCCTGGGAGAGGGGGTGAGACCTCACTCTGCCGCAACTGCTTTCATTCCCGGGCCTGGAAGTCGTTTACACGTCTCTCCAGGCGGTCAGAAACCAGTATATGGGTCAGTGCTTTTGTGAGGCTCCTGGACTAGCCAGTGCAGAGTGCCAACTTTCTAAAAGTTGCTTACCTTTAATTGTGACTTTAAATCTGGCCTGCGCATCATGTCTGATTTAATGTCCCCATTAATTTAATACCATACTTGACGTTGTTAGGTGGTCCCCTTCAGACGTTAGGTGGGCTGGGGTGCCAGCCGGTAACCCTGTGTTAGCAAATGGGTCTTCTAACCTTTCCACAGCAAAACTATTGTTTTACAAGTGTTGCTGCTAATATGTCTTACTTAGTAATATACAGCTCCCTGCCATAGGGCACTACAGGCCTTCCTTAGGGGAGACTTGCATATATCACTTAAGGGAAGTGGTGGCTTTGCCATTAGGTGTAATGGCAAAGTTTAACTGGCAGTTTCACACACTGCCCTGTCAATCTGCAGTGGCAGGCTGGGGGCCATTTTGTCTGTCACCAGCAGGGTGGCACAAACATTGCTACAGCCCTAAGTGAACACTCTGTCTTACTAGCCCTTGGTACCATATACCTTTAAGTAAGTCAGTCCTTGCCAATTGGGTGTATCCAGTTATGCATACCTTTTGTAATGGGGAGGAACACTAGCACTGAGGTCTGGACAGCAGGCCTTAGTGCACCTTCAAAGTTCAAAGCCGAAAGACCAGCAACTAATAGTCCAAATGGGGAAAAAAGTGGGTGGAAACCTACACTAAAACCTGTATCCCTACAGAGATGCAGACAGTTTACAAGGGATAAAGCTGTGTTAATAGATTAACATCTCGGAGGGAGGAAGTGTACTAAGCAGACTCCCTTTCAAAAATAAGAGAAAAATAACACAAGTAGTGTTGGTTGCTGTGAACCTACATCCAGGTGGTTCGGGGGCTTAGGTTGGGAACGGGACTTAAAATGTACAGTATTATAATTCATGGGATACTGCAATCCCTGTATTAAAACAAGTCTATCATTTATTTGTTATGTATGACTCTCATGGATTCAAATTCAGTAACTCAATGCTATGACATAGCAACAGTTTTAACAACAGCTGTGACCCACTGTTGTTACGCCGTAAAGGAATTCCAGGCTGTTCTGGCAAGGCTTTCACAACGCCTGTCAGGGCAGTGCTGGAAAGTAGAGAGCACAACTTCTGGAGTGGAGAGACGGGAAGGCACATAGAGCAGTGGAGGTGGGCGGGAGGAAGCAAGGTTTGTATTTTTAAATCGGGGGCAGGAGGTAGAGACCATGATATGTATGACTCCCCCGTTATCTTCTGTGCAGCAGTTGAAAGCAGGGGCAGATTTATTGTGGGTCATACATGACATAAAATTATAAATGGGTAAAAAGTGAATTACTGGGATATTTTTCACCTCGAGGTACTGAGTGACATCATTGACAACTCGAGCTTCACTTTCGTTGTCTATTTGATGACGCTCAGAACCCCTCGGTGAAAAACAGCACCATATTTACTGTTACCTATATATATATATATATCAATTTGTGACACACCCAGTCGCGCTCAACTGTAATAACTTATAACAGTTGAGTTCTAATTTCACAATGTCTGCTGCCAAAGCCTGCAGCGGAGGGGAAAGGCAAGTCTGGAAATGGAACATATTTAAAGCAGCTCTTTAGAAAACGAAAGTGGAACATGGGTTTTCTTTCTTCTGTTCTGTTTTTCTAGCTGTACAGTGAAAAGCATAAAGGAGACATGTATGGCAACATGTTTATTTTTTTGGCACCCCCAGGTAATTATAGAATACTTAGAATCTTTCTGTATGTTTTTACATATTCCGAGCTACTGCGCCTTGTTTTTTTTTTAAACAAAACTGACTATTATTAAACTGATTCGAATATGTGTTTGCAACAAATGTTCAACAGCTATATTGATGTGTTTAATTTTGCACAAGATATTCTATTTTTATTTTTCATGTTTGCAAGCATGCTTTCTCCTTTATATGAAAGAGCAACGCACCAAGGATTTAGGTGTTTTGTGGGAAAGGCGATGGTGTGACCTTGTATTATTATGAAATCTGTTTATTGGCATTTCATAGATATAGTCACAGTACCCATTACATTGGAGCAGCCTGACGGCTAATAATTGAAACAGGACCAATGATACATCGATGGGCATGGGCATAGTGGCAAACAGGATCAGGTGCTACACGCACCCCTTAGGGAAAATGAAAATTACGGGCCTCCCAACCAGTCCCACCAACTCAGTAACTCCCTCTGCTCTCACATCGAATGGTGTGACCTTGTATTATAAGGAATGAAGTAGCCCACTGCTTTACATAAGGATATTGTTAGTCATCTCGGAGTTCCATAACTTTATAAAGGAATGCGGCCTTCTGCCTCATTCCTCTATATGCTAATGGAACTCCTCTGTGAATTACAATATCCTTATAATGTACTGTATCTCATATATAAGCAAATGTCTTTCCTGGGTGTTTGGCCTCACAGATTATGAGTAATGAAAAAGAGAGAACCTGAGTTTGTAACCTGTGCACTTGTCACAATAAATATTTTTTTGCCTTTCTGCCTTCAGCCTTTTAAATACGATGGCAAATATTTCTGTTTCAGACGATGCTAAAGCTAGATGGTTACTGTGAAATGGAGCCTCTTCAATTCTGCCAAGCAGAGCGGACAGAAGACAGTGTACTGACTATTGTCATGAGGAACGAAGACATAGCGTTGCATATCCATGAGGTGAGTTTTAGTTCACTTTAAAAGGTATTTAATGGACAGAAAAAAAATCTCTTATTTGTTTAACACACTTCTGGAATATATTTCCTAATTGAAGCATGGCATTTCAAAAGCATGTTCTTAATTTCATCTTGTATGGATACTGTTGGGTCTTGGTGCTTGCAGAGGACATCGTGGAAAGCACATTTCTCTAGATTCTGTTGTCACAGGACCCACAACACTAGTTAATTTTTAACTGTATTTGTGCTTATTTGCAATAAAGGGAATAGTGCCACTGACTGACCATATTTCTAGGGTTCTTGAAATTTTTAAGTGGTGTTTAAATTCTTACCATTGTAAATTTCCAACCGACTCACTTTTTTGAAGTCCAAAAATATTTTTTATGGCAGGAGTTTTTAATGCAAGTGAAGAAAATAGTTAAACTTTTTAAACTTTTTGTTGCAGTCCATACTTTCAATAAAGTTAATAATTCAAAAATACATTGACGAGCAATGTATTTTTTTAATCTTTAAAGTCCACTTTCACTCATATAGCATGCTTCCTTGTGGCACTGAGCTGTTCAGTTGGAAAAAGGTATATGCTCTTTTTATCTCAATTAGGCCCTAATATCGTACTAGAGTGTCATCACACTCTGTCTTAATTGGGAGTATTAGCATTACTTTATAGAGAAAAACGAACTGTTGCCTGTAATGAGATTAATTTTTCCTATATAACTCCGAAGTTAGGCATAACTAAATGTTCAGTATTTTTGCTCACCCCACTTCAAGCAAAGATGGGACACTGATACTGCCTCAGATACGTGCCGGCCTCAGTGCTCTTTTTTATTAGGTCTCGCGCCTAGTGTTGTAGTGCGCAGCGAGAGACCTCTTGTAGGGGGTTTGGAAACTGACTTAGGAATCTGTTCTGCTTGGGTTTTCGGATCAGATAGAACCCGCTCAGCAGAGCCTCTCTAACCCAAACCAGAACGTTACCCCCTCCCTAGGGCCTATTTACACCTAAATAACCACATATATGTACCACCTAAGGACAGGGAATTCCTACTATATATACCAAGACCTACAAGTCACAGCCTCGCGGTCCCAAACGGACCCAGGACTTCCTGCCCAGACGGCAGCCACAGCCTCGTGGTCCCAAACGGACCCAGGACTTCCTGCCCAGACGGCAGTCACAGCCTCGCGGTCCCAAACGGACCCAGGACTTCCTGCCCAGACGGCAGCCACAGCCTCGCGGTCCCAAACGGACCCAGGACTTCCTGCCCAGACGGCAGCCACAGCCTCGCGGTCCCAAACGGACCCAGGACTTCCTGCCCAGACGGCAGCCACAGCCTCGCGGTCCCAAACGGACCCAGGACTTCCTGCCCAGACGGCAGCCACAGCCTCGCGGTCCCAAACGGACCCAGGACTTCCTGCCCAGACGGCAGCCTTAGCACGAGTTCATCCTATAATTACCACGACATACAACAAGGGAATCAGTGTTACTATATATCAGATCACACAAAGACAGCTAGTTGAGCACAACTTGTTCCCCAGTTCGAGAGGCTCCTTTCTCCCTTATTCAGTTACCACCTACCTGATCAGGATTAACATCTGTTCATGTCAAGTCACAGCTGACTAGAAGAATAGGTTACCCTCTTACACAAGAACACGTAGCACATATTGCTTTACTACAAACTGAATACTTTATTTAGTTATTACATGCACACTCACGGAACATAATACATATCACATAACCTGCAAAGAAAAGTGAAAGATTAAGTTGTACACTCTAATAGTAAGGGGTTGACATCACCTTGGTCGTATGTAGCCTGCACTCAATGGTCATCTAGGTTCCCTTCTCGTCTGCGCCTCGGCTTCGCCTGGAAGTCACACCTCCGCAATCACGGGTTTACTCCCGTCTCCCTCTCCGAGTCACTGGGACCTCTTCCTCATCGGCTACTCTCTTCTCTTTGGAATATCTATTTCTCGGTTTTTCTCCACCTCCAAGTTTGTCATCTGTCTTCCCTGGAATAAGTAGCAGCTTTACTACTAACGGCCAGGTGCCGCCTATGGACTAGAAGCAAGTGCCAGTATCTGCCTCGAACTTTTACTAATATAGATGTGCATTTCCTCATGGAAAATTCCAGCCCGTAACCTGCCGCCCACCAAATTCTTGTACCTCCCCGTGCCAAGGACACGTTCCCAGCCGGCCGGCCTGATGTAGTGTCTTCGGCATGAAGAAAAATACAATCCTTCGATAAGGGCCGGCCTGAACCGGTTCTCTCCAAGTGAATAACACCTCCTAACTAAAACACTGCCTGTGACCTAGAAACATCCCAAGCTGCCAGAGCAGGAGGAAAGATGGAGTCTCTCCCGTTTAAGGCCTACCAGGCCTGAATTCAGCACGGCTCCATGAAATACCCTCACTACAGAACAGATTACCCCTAATGCTAACGAATCTATCCCCTAGGATATGTATGCAAACCCTGATCTATGGGGAAGAACACAGGATCATGTCGGAGTGCCTAATAAATAGGCTCTATACACTACTCTAACCCTTAGACTTGAATGGAAAGAGACTGAAGTCACCTAAATCACCCTTCAACACAATAAGACCGGAAAAATCGAGCAGTACAGAATCGCACACGCTTGTGCGTGTGCTTTTCCTTTTGGGCCACGCTATTGGTCTTTGCGTGCGTCTTTTTTACAAAGACAGCACGCTATTGGCCAAAGGCGGGCGCATTGCTCCGCACATGGCCTATTGGTGTCTGTTACGCGCAGCAGCAGCATATGTTTCCAAATATCGTGCCCAGACACAGGTGCGATAATTGGAAACATATGCTGCTGCTCGCAACCGCGCACCCACACCAGCAGCTCCCGTATCTCGTTCTGCTTGGATTTTCTTCTCCCTGTGTCATTAAATGTATGCAGCGGTGCTGAGAAGTGTCGGTACTCTCACATTAAATCTAGTGCAGCAGGGCCGAAAAGTGCTGGTACTCTCTCGTTAAATGTATTGTAGAGGTGCCGGCACTCTTCCGTTCAAATGAAAGAAGTGTAGGTAGTCAGGTTTCAGGTTTCATATGTCTTTATTTCGACTTAATATCATAAAAGACGGTACACACAAGGACAATAATATATACATACATTACATTGCATTAAAACATTAAAAACCGCCTATATTCAGCATTTAAAAAAAAACATTAAACAAAATATTATAGACTTGATATATGAAGAACCCTTATATTACGACAAAACAAAACAATCAGGCTACCTGGAAATGTCTGGCTCTAATGACACAAGCCCACCCAAGGAACTTTGCAACACCTACTACCACAGTCTCCGAGGTATTGGTTTGCAGAGTCCTCTGAGCTCCTTCTTAATTTCAGCATTTGACAGATGGGCCTAATCCATCTATGCCTAGGGGCATGATAGGCAGGGCATGCAAAAAAGAAGTGCCCCACACTCTCCTTGTGGTCACTACACCAAGGACAAAATTCATTTGAACCAGACCAATTCCTAGAAAAAGACCTTACAGGTAGGGACCCAACTCTAAACTGATGGTATAATTTTTTATCCAGACTCTTAGTAATAGTGTCCCAATAGTTTTCCAAAGAGGAATCGGTTTTAAATACCAAAAATATACCTGTTAGGGTAGCAGCACCTGACCGTGCAACAGAAAGGGATCTGGTAGAAGCCCAATAAAGTGCTTTAAAATCTTGTTTAGGGGGGAATACATTAGAACCCGGGGAAACCCAGAGTTGACTAAGACCCATATCTTCCAAAATTAGTTTCACCTCACGTAGCCTGTAGGTAGTCCGTACCGGACAGCACCTGCCCATTTAAAGCACTGCCTCAAACACATTCTTAGTTTCAAAGGTCCATGTGTGTAGCTTACACTCGCGCTTATTTTTCGGCACAAAAACAAAACACATTTTAAAAATAATGTCACGACTTTAAAAACATCCCAGAAGTAGTTACTGTCTGCCAAGCTCGTGTGGGCGGGGAAGAACCCCGGTGTTAAGCAGATTTTTGCAAACACAGACACACACATTGTGCGCACCGCGCACCTCTCGGAGCAAAACCCTCCAGAGAGCCCGTCTGGAAAACTGTGCCCACCGCATCTCGAAGGCGCCGCCCGCATGCGATGCCAGCTCCGCGCACAGGTGCTTCATTCAGTGCTAATACTCCCAATTAAGACAGGTGCTTCATTCAGAGCCTTTTGCGCATTAAAATGTAAAAGAAACAAGTGAGTCCAAACAGCCCCCAGAAAGTAATTAGTTGTTTACACCGACTTCTATTTATTTAAGAGCTTTACCGCACTTGTCACTTGTCAAAATTACATGTACTCGTCAGTACAAGTGGGAAAGATCAGTTCCATCAATCAATAGTCTCCATTGTCAAAGAATCCAAACCCCTTCAATTTCAGTTGATTGTTATCTTTATTATTAAAACAGAAATCCTAGCACACGATCTAGCCGACACGTGTTTCGTCTTTTACTAAAACTTTTTCAAGGCGATTAATGTATAACAATCATCTCTGTTGGTACTTGTAGGTGACCATGAGCAAATTGTGCAGTCAAACCAAAATCACGTTAGACTAAAGAAGACCATGAATCTTGAAATAAATCGTAGTTTCGAGTAGAAATGTAGACTAAGTAGTGAACGACAAGCTTCAATCACGCTATATCAGCTTTTGGTACAACTCCCTGATATGAGTGTACACGCTATCCCGGAATGGTAATGGGTGTAACTGAACGTGGAAGGTCCCGCAAAGAAATAAAACAAATATGATTTTGGTTTGACGATTTGCTCATGGTCACCTACAAGTACCAACAGAGATGATTGTTATACATTAATCGCCTTGAAAAGTCTTAGTAAAAGACGAAACACGTGTCGGTTTGATTGTGTGCTGGGATTTCTGTTTTAATAATAATGATGACAATCAACTGAAATTGAAGAGGTTTGGATTCTTTGACAATGGAGACTATTGATTGATGGAACTGATCTTTCCCACTTGTACTGACGAGTACATGTAATTTTGGATGCAGTGATCAACCTAAATTAATGTTGGACTGAAAATTTATTATAGAAGGGTGTGCTGTTCAGGCTCTTTTTGATTTTCAATAAATGGTATATATATATATATATTTGTTTTTTGTCTTCATATTACTTATTTAAGTGCTTTAATTGCAGAAACACTTTGGTATAAATGCCGTATTTCACAGGGCCCATGAACAAGGGCACATATTTCTAAGGCCTGGCCACGCACTCAACAATGGCAATAAATAATAGATATATGGTTTCATGTTACATGCTTAAGTGCTTTAATTGCAGAAACACTGTGGTATAAACCCCGTATTTCACAGGACCCATAAACAATGGGACATACTTCACAGGTCCCTGTATAATCTGGAAACTATTTAATTGGGGTCTTTGAAATATGGGGTTAATCATCATAATAAAAGCACCAGGCCGCTTCTTCAACATTGCGCACTGTTTAATCGACATTCTATCCATGAAAGGTAAGCAAAGCCTGAGCAGTCTAATTCCAACCGGTTCCTTGTGTCAGCAGCACCTCGCAGAGAACAGCCTCAGCAATCTAAAGGGTGTTTTTCCTTAACTACATCATTACATATTTTCTTAAACAGTATAGCCCAGTATTTCATGGAATGATTTCAATAACCATTTTACCGTTTGAAAAATGAAGAATGTTGAAGCCACTACCACACAAAAAAAAAAGCGGCATGTCCAATATTTATTGTGTAACATGTTAGATTGGATCTTGGTGACTTTATAGTCCACTTGACGTCGGCCTCCTGGTTTGTGATATGGCCCAGAACCCACAGCGGCACTGCGGGACCATATTACATGCTTGGATCTTATGCATCTTCTCCCATTCTTTATCTGCAGTTGTCCCAGGTGTAAAGTGCTATTTTTTCCCATTTTTGAGTGCGGAGGGACCGTTCATCAACAGAATTGAAGCCTCCAGTGATTAATGATTTCTCTCTCCTACCTTAAGAATGGTATAATAACACACTTACTGCACCCAGCTGCTACCTCTGCATGTATGGCCATGCCGCCGTGTGTCCATTCTAAATAGGTGCATGCACAACACCAGAACACGAGTGCTGACATCTGTTCAATGTGATGGAATTATAGAAAACAGACTTCACGACTATTTGCGGGAAAGTTATTGTAACATGCATTCTATGCAGTATGAAAACTTTTTTTTCCATGTCAGTTTCTCTGCACTTTGATAACATCGTAGCATAGGATCTTTGCTTTGTACGAATAAGTATGTGCATATTATTAAACCTATTTTACATAATTGCGTCACTGGGCCACATTTCACCGATATGGGGGCTCTCTCTATCTGTATATCTGTCGCCTTATATGTATTTCTGTCTGTATTTCTCTGCATCGAACATGCTGTTGAACAACATGTACTATAAAACCTAAACTCATACACATACCTATGAAGTGTAAAAGTCAAATTCTAAGTTATTACCATAATACAGCCTAACTATTGCTATAAGGCACTGCTTATTGGATCAGCGGCTGCAACTTACAAATCATAACCCTATTAATGCTTGCAGGGGCTATTTACGAAATTTGCATTTCGTTGGATATATTTAACCATTTGTGCACTGATTCTGGTTGAATACATTTACTTATAACTGGCACTCATGAAAGAAATAGCATGGCATAAACCACGGAGGCTGACCAGCAGAGTGAAGTGTTTTTATGGCCATTATTGTGGGACCAGTGACTCGGATAACCATTGCCTCTTGGCAGGCAGAGCCTTCGCCGCACTTAAAACAAGCATTTGCAATGCAATAGGTCTTGTATTTACGCGAGTTTAAGCTATTGGCATTGTAAATGACAATGTCTTTTATTTATGTTTTAAAAACGAAAACAAAAATAAAAGGCATTATTTGCAATGTCAATAGCTCAAACTCGCGTAAATGCGAGACCTATTGCATTGCAAATGCTTGTTTTAGGAAGTGTGTTGTGAACATGATACTGGCAAGAAATATCCCAAAATGTGAAAGAATTGTGATTACCACATAGAATGTGAAGTCAGCAAAATGTATACTTTTCATTGTGCGTTGTTTATTTTTAAGGGAAGGATGAGAAGTAAACCTACTTTCTTCCATGGCTAAGAGGAATATGGCAGTGGTGACCGTTCTTCCACTTGAACTCCCTAAGTCCTTATTTGTGACTTCTTGACTGATACCATTATCACCTGTGTGACCACAGCAAGAAGGAGCAGTTTGCCATGAAGTACACTTACAAGCATCCCAACATCATCCCTTCTGTAAATTCCCTCCAGGCAAAACCAGGCACCGGTAGACAAAAGTATAGGAGAGCGCTCAGCTTCACCTGACCTCTTGGTCACTCTCAGTCATGGTGGGATGGCTAGCCGGAGTACTCACCCTTGTCTGGAAAATATGGTCACTGTGCTAGCATGTTTGTTTGAATTTGTCTTGATTATTCTGCCCCTCCCAACTATCCTCCTCAGCCAGTCAACCCCTGCAGTAACAAAATAGGTAGCTCTTCTTGAGCTTAGTGATTGGGTAGAGAAAATCATGTTTTAGACAACAATTGGAGTACCTTTAACAAACCTGATTGGATCTGGTCAAAAGAGGATTCTTTGGATCTCTCCGCCATATAGGGTGTCAGTTACGATAAAGGAAACGACACAGGTAAATCTATGAACCTTAAAAGTATGATCAATTTTTCTAATTACGTTACTATACCGTGCCTGTTTGAAATGTGTATGTTTATTTAGTGATTGAACACAAGTCATGGTAACTTCACATTACATGTATTGTCGGAAACGAGTGCAGCAGTCAAGTTTATCTAGGTAAACCTTCAGAAATGTTTCTTCTGTCTTTATAGATTCCTGATTTGCTCCAGCTAAAGATGCTTCCCAGTGTAACATTTGCTGGAGTAGATAGTCCTGAAGATATAACAGATGGCACTTATCAAAAGCTTTTCCACTCAGGAGGTTTTGTTGTATCAGACGAAACGGTCTTGGAAAATATAACTTTAGGTGAGCATCATTTTTCATTGTCATTGAATAAATGTGACCAATAAAACTCCTGTTAAGTCTCAAAATGTGAAATTTCTGAAAGGCCTTTGGTTTTGGATTATAAATTGGTGTCACCTTTAGGGCTTAGTGCTCACTGGAAGGTTTGTCAAAATCCTTTATAAGACCTTGCCTCCCTGAATACATTTTTTTTGCCACTCAAGTTACGGAACAGCCTTTTGGAATGGTATTCCAGCATTAATGTATTAAATGAACACAGCATCTGCTTTTTTGCTGTAGGTTCAACTAGTAATGCACTTTTCTATTAAACCAATCACAAGGGAGGGCAACTACCTGTACATAGCATCTATATGTTAAAAAAATGCTTGTAAGCAGTGGGTAAGGACGTGTTCCATCTTGCAAACTTAAGACATGTTTTTAAATCATTACAATCCATATCTGCATGGTCTCTCCACTGATGTGTGAGTTATTCTGGTTAGGTTGTTTTAAAAGTATTTTGAATGTCCTTTGTCATGAATTTTGTGTGTTGAACTGAAAGGTCCTCTTGTTGTTTGTTCCTGCTAACATGAGGCTCATGGGACAGTAATAGGGCGCAATATACCCCTGTATCAAAGCACTTTTAATATGGTGTTTATCATGACGAGGATTTACAAAACCTCCATGGAACCCTCAATCCCAGTGAGGTTTTCAGGCTATTACTTTTTAGTAATTGATGTTCCTAGGCTGGCTGGAATAAGGCATTCTCAAATCTGAATGTTTGTTTTTCAACGAGTGAGGTGCTTCACTTGCACTATCTATGGATGTTTTATAATTCTGGGGTGACTAAAAGATTTTTCCAGGTGGTAAGCCTGAGTTTGTTCACTTAAATTGCTTTTACTAGTCATTATGTATTTTCAACATGGGATTATTCACACCTCTGTTTGAAGGCATGTTGCTTTGCTGGATCAGAGACCGGTAAAATGATAAACATAATGCATTTCTCAGAGTTAGTCTGAGGCATATCTTCTGCTTCTGTATTTGTCCTTGAGCTTATGAGGATAAACGTGGCAAATTGGATGCACATTTGCCATCAGGTTTCTAGCCACACAATTTTTTTTAAATTGGTAGCCAAGAGCACAGGACTGAGGAAACTGAATCCCCACAACATATACTGCTGATAGAGCCTTCTTACTGCAGATTTCTCACCTTTCGAACATACCCCAGTTGTCATACTGGACCAGGAGACTTTTGAGCAGCAGCCCTGAACCCCGGTAGGTGGCACTGTGCGGTTCCGCTGAATCTCCATTTCGCTCCAGAAATGGCATGAGGGGTCAATATAGGCCCCACTCTTACTCCGGTTTTAGTCAATAATGCATGCTATTTAGAAAACCCATATTTAAGGGAAGGTCTCGTATTATGTAGGATGCTGAACTCTCACCCACAATAAGTGGCGTATTTCATTCTTGAGTTATAGTCTAGCCAAGGACACTTTTTCTTGGGTGAGGTCCCATATACTGTTTTAGGGCAGTTGTCGTTTGTGGAAATGATACACGTTCTAGGGACTGGTTACAATTGTGTAGTAGAAGAAGGTGTGTTCATTTTAGGATTTGCTGTGTCCACATCACAACAACAAAAATTCGAAAACCTAAGGTGTGCTATTTATGCACTGTGTGGTCTATTTTAAGCATTTGACATGTTTCTGCTCTCTGATGTATAGCCAAAAACGGTCTGGGGCATTCATCAGAGTAAAGCATAACCCCCTACATCCTAAACACTACAACCCTCACCACTGTCTATCGAACTGTTAGTTCTAGTTTATTAACCTATATTGAACAGCAAAATATAGACATTGCATAGTTGGAGAATATGCCTTAAATCTGCATCGTTTGGTAATTCAAAACTATAACCGACCATGACTGCATGGAGTGCAATGAAGAACACATATGGAGGTGCTTGTACTAAGTCCAGAGGGACTAAATAAGGAAAATTGCACCTGATGAATATTTTAACATTTTAAATGTATCATTGTTGATTAAAAAATGATGCTGCTTAATAGTGGGTTATGAATTCTGTGTATGTTGATTTGTATAGCGCACTTATCACCCGAGATGGTTTTCAGGCGCTTGGGCAAGGTGTGTAGGTGTTTGATCCCAAGGTGCTAATATGAAGAGCCAGGTCCTCCGCTTCTTGCTGAACTTAGGAAATGAGGAGGAGTCTCAGATGTGTTGAGGGAGGTTGTTTCATGTCTTGAGTGCGATGTAGGAGAATAAGCGACCTCCAGTTTTGCTTTTGTGGATACGGTGAGTGTATGTGAGTGAGAGAGAGGCAGAACATAGGTATCTGCTGGGTTGATGAAAGTGTATGCAACAGTTCAGGTATTCTGGTCCTGTGTTGTTTATGGCTTTGTATGTGTGCATAAGAAGTTCGAATTGGCTGCGCTTGTGATTGGGAAGCCAGTAAAGCTTCCTGAGGTGTGATGTGGTGTTGGTGCGGGCGTGGGAGGTCAAGTTTGAATCTTGCAGCTGTGTTCTAAAGGGTCTGGAGTCTGTGTAGTAGTTGTCTGGAGGTTCCGGCATAGAAAGTGTTGCCATAATCCAGCCTGCTTTTGATGAGTGCTTGTGTGACGGTATGTCTAGTGTTCGGAAGCATCTGTTTGAAGATCTTTCACAGCATGTGGAGGAGTGGAAGCAGGAGGTGCGCACTGCATTGACTTGAGCCATCTTGTTGAGCTTGTCATCTAGGATGATCCCTAGATATCTTGCCTGGTCTAGGGGTGTTCGTCCTAGCTCCGACGACCACTAGGTGGAATCTGATGGGGAGGTCTTGTTGGCGAAGGCCAATACTTCTGTCTTGTCATAATTGAGCTTCATGCAGTTGATTTGCATACAGTCTGCTACCATGGTCATGCAGTTGGTGAAGTTGGTTCTGTTGGTGTTTGTCTTGTCCGGAAGGGAGAGGATAAGTTGGGTGTCATTGGTGCAGGAGAGGATAGTGATGTCTTGTGATTGAATGATTTTGGTGAGCTGTGTCATGCATATGTTGAAAAGGGTGGGACTGCAGAACGATCCCTGTGGGACACCGCATATCAGTTTCTTGTTCTCTGATGTGTAGAGTGGCCGCCTGACCCTTTGATTTCCTTCTGTGAGGAAGGAACAGATCCATTTGAGAGCGTATACTTTTATGCTAATCTCTTGGAGTCTTCTGATGAGAGTGTTGTGGGAAACAGTTTTGAATGCCATGGAGAGGTCAATAAGGATGATGGCCGCTCTTTCTCCTCGGGCCAAGATGTTTCGAATGTCGTTGGTAGCCACGATGAGTGCTGTTTCTGTGCTGTGGTTCTTTCTGAATCCTGATTGTGTGTTGTTACTCCAGAGAAATTGTCACAATTAAAAAATAGTGGGTGGTTATTCGGTTCTTAGCGTTGTAATTTAATAGCTGACTAAGGGCCCGATTTAAATCTTAACAAAGTTACTCCGTAACAACGGGGACAGATATCCCATACAGGATTTATATTTTGGCGGACAGGATATCTGTCACCATTGTGACGGAATAACCCATCCACCAAGATCTACATCAGGCCTGAAGTCATAATTTTGAATTCCACCTGCAAAAATGTGTACAGTATGATTCATTTGAAATAGAAGAATGAGAAGTGGTGAAAGAAAGGTGGGACCAGTGTAATCGAGAACAAGCAGAAATATGGGGAAAAACACGACAGACCTTTTGGAAACATATTGGTAATAGTGAAATCAAAGAAAGTAAATGTTTTGCTAAGACATCTGGGTGTTATAGGCGCACATTAAGCCTACTAGAATGACCTTGCTTCATGAGCCATCTTTTTCTATTAAACTTAAATAGTCAAAAAATACCATGGGAAAAGGCTTTTGCTGCCTGCATTCTTGTGCTTTTAATATGACACATAGTAACTTCTTACAGATTCTTTGTAACCTATACAGGTTACAGTTAATATCTTCATGAACGTTGGCAGTCTTGTCCAAATAAGAATGACACTAACTTTGTCAATTCCAGTTCATAGTTGAAGGTCTAGATACCAAAGATTATGTTAGTCTACAGTTCCAGTACACACTGCATATGTATGACATTATTGATTATGCTTAAATATGATTCAAAACATATTTGTATTTTTTGTGTAGTAGATTTCACTGTAGACTTTGCAATCTGATTTTGTTTTAAACGGAATGTATGTGAAAAAAAATAATGTTCGAGGCATGTGGGCTGCTGAATTCATATCTGTGCATAGATCGCCGCCTAGTGTTGGGTCCGGATGATTGCACATTGTTGTCCTGGAAGAGTCTTCGAAGTATCACGAGATAGGTGGCTCCTCCCCTGGACTACAGTGCGCATGGGCATCCTCTCCATCCTTAGATTGTTTTTTTCCGCCATTGGGTTCGGATGTGCTTATCTTAGCTCAAGTTAGGAAAATTTGGTTTAAGGCCAAAAGGCCTTTAGTTATCGTCGGTACTGTTCCCGTTCGGTATCGACCCGTTTCTTTAGTGCTTTAGCACCTTCTTCAAGCTTTTCGGATCCGCTTGGTCCGAACATCGAACTTCGATCGACGATGGAATCGAGGACTCCCTTCAAAAGATGTCCTTTATGCCACGCGAAATACCCACACATCGACGTCCACCCGGTATGCAACAAATGTCTCACACCGGATCACGATGAGTCGAAATGTATGGCCTGTGCCCGGTTCCGCTCGAAGAAGACTCTCCGGAATCGACGGGCAGCGAGATTGGAGGCGCATCAATCGGCGCCTGTCCCGGCCAACATCTTTAGCACCGAAGACGAGGACGCCGAGAGCGTAGAAGACGTAGACTCCAGCCCCTCTTCCGAACAAGACTCACGATCGGAAAACGATGATGAGGTGATCTTTCAGGGAGAAGAAGTCGTCAAAGAGGTAGGAGACTACGATGAGGCCCTTGGGGCCGAGGAAGATAGCTCCAGCGAAGAGCTAGGCCAACCCGTCGATACGGAGGCCGAAAAAATAAGTCGTCATAAGGCTCAAGTCGAGGGATCGCCTACGGGCCTTACCCAAGATCGATCTCACGGTTCTTCGGCCCCGCCTCCAGGCCCGGCCTCGGTCATTTCACAAGAGCCATTATTATCGAAGACGACTGGATTCCCTTCAGCGAAACTGAAACCGTCCATCGCACCGGTTCCATCGAAACCGAAAGTGAAACTGGTTGCGATCGGCTCGAAGGCCTCGAAGCCCTCCACTCCTTCGACGCCGGCAAAGGTCATCGGCTCCGAACGCGCAAAAAGGGATTTCGGTGCCGAGCTCACCGCAGCGGATACGGGTGCCGAGCCGAAAAAGAAGGACCTCGGTCCCCACAAGGCGCCTCGGCCTCTGGCACCGAAGATTACGGCCCAAACCACCAAAGTCAAGGTGGCCAACCCGTCTGCGTCGACGTCTAAGACGGCGGCGCCTGCCAAGTCATCGACTCCAACGAGCGCCGATACCTCCCTTCGGATCGACGGCCCAATGACTGCGAAGAAGTCGGATGCCGCTTCGACGCCCACCTCCAAGGTGCCGATCGGTTCCAAGGCGCCATCTGCGTTCACCGTGCAACAGGTCTCAGCATCGTTGCAACGCATCAGAGAACGGGCAACCCTCCACTCTACGTCGGGTCCCGACACGCACAAGGCTGCGAAATCCCACTCGCTGGCGCCGAAACTGTTCGAGATTCGGACACGTGTCCGCCAAACACAGTCCCCATCCACTGGACAAACGCATATCGAGCCTTCACAGGCACAATTTATCGACGCCAAAACTGGTAGGGTGATGCTCCGCAAGCGGAAAATCACGCCAGAGAGGGGATTGGACTCCTACAGAATTCCTCTCAAACACAAATTGCCGGCAGGATCAGAGCCAGTGCTTCATGAACACTTTCAACCCTTCCATCAGGATCCACCGTCCTTTTCTCCTACGCATTCAGAGGCAGACGCAGGAGAGGACTATGTAGGGGATGATACCACCTACCCTGGGGATATCGATCCTGATGACCATATGCAAGACCCAGATCAGGCGTGGGATGAACCCACCGACCAGGGTACCGCACCAGATACCCATGACACACAGCTTTATAACATAAAGACATCTCCCACAGAGGACACTGCTGCCTTTAATGCCCTCATAGAACGGGCTGCTGCCAATCATGGAGTAGAACTCCATTCTGACACTGTCGAAGAAGACTTCTTGGTGGACACTTTCGCCTCTTCTGAAAAAACTGTCAAAACTCTGGCCATGTTAAAAGGAGTTCTAAAACCTGCCAAAGACATTTTTAAAGAAACAACCAGGGCACGGGTGCTGAACCCCAGAATCGAAAAGAAATACAAGCCTGCACCCGGAGACCCTATGTACATTAGGGGTCAGTTACCTTTAGACTCCATGGTTGTTGCTAATGCTCGCAAAAGAGCCCACTCACAAACAACGGGTGATGCTCCTCCCCCAGACAAGGAGTCCAAAGTGCTGGAGACATCAGGCAAACGGATTGCAGCGCAAGCAGCAAACATCTGGCGCATTGCCAACACACAGGCACTCCTGGCCCGTTATGATAGGTCCCACTACGACACACTAGAATCACTGCTACAACATTTGCCAGATGAATATAAAGAGGCAGCGGAGCTCCTTATCAGAGAGGGACAACTCCTTACCAATGCATCCATCAAGTGCGCACTGGATGCAGCCGCCACTGCGGCGAGGGCAATCAACACAAGCGTCATGTTGAGGAGGCACGCATGGTTGAGAATCTCAGGCTTCAAGCCTGAGATTCAGAACAATATCTTAAATCAACCGGTCAACCCAGGCTATTTATTTGGCCCTGAAGTTGACACTACCCTCGAAAAAATTAAGAAAGACACTGACACTGCGAAATCAATGGGGGCTCTGCAGACGCAGCAGTTTCGTAGTGGCTCCTTTCGTCGCCCCGGGAATAGAGGAGCAGCTAGAGGTCAGGGGTCACAGCAGCAGTACACTAAAGGGGGCACACAAAGTAACTATGATAAAACCACCAGAGGTGGATATCGTGGATCCAGCACCAAAGGCAGAGGACGTGGATACGGCAACACCAGGTCCTCCCCCAAAAACAAACAGTGACGCCCTCTCCCTGCCCCCCGACCACATAACACCTGTCGGGGGGAGACTCCAACAGTTCCTGTCAGTCTGGAAAACCATCACCACAGACAGGTGGGTCAGGGACATTATCCAGCACGGTTACTGTCTCGAATTAACGTCCACTCCACCCAACATACCGCCAAAGCACCGTCCTATGTCCGTAGAGCACTTGTCATTATTGCAACAGGAAGTGCTAAGTATGCTGCAAAAAGGTGCAATAGAGGTCGTGCCCGTCAACCAACAGGGGACAGGGGTGTACTCTCTGTACTTCTTAATCCCAAAAAAGGACGGTTCGCTCAGACCTATACTAGACCTGAGACCCCTCAACCACTACATTCTCTCAGAGCATTTCCATATGCTCACCCTACAGCAAGTTCTACCGCTCCTCAGTCAGGGAGACTTCCTAGCCACACTGGACTTGAAAGATGCGTATTTCCACATACCCATACACCCATCACACAGGAAATATCTCAGGTTCACTATTCAGGGGCATCACTATCAGCTCAAAGTTCTCCTGTTCGGAGTAACAACAGCACCCAGGGTCTTTACCAAGTGCCTAGCAACAGTGGCTGCACATCTACGGAGACAACACATTCACGTGTTCCCTTACCTGGACGACTGGCTTGTTCAGGCAAAGTCAGCCCAGCAATGTGCCAGCCACATGTCCCTCACCATTCACCTTCTTCACAGTCTGGGATTCTCACTTAATTACCCAAAATCACATCTCCAACCCGCACACGTACGACAGTACCTGGGCGCGACCATAAACACTCTGGCAGCCACAGCTCAGCCAAATTTAGTGAGGATCAACAGCATGCAACTGCTGATCTCAAAGTTCAAACCTCAACACTCCCTTCCTGCCCGAGTGTTCATGCAGTTGATAGGCATGATGGCCTCCTGCATTTTCATAGTCCCGCACGCGAGACTACATATGCGCCTGCTTCAGGAGTGCTTAGCACGTCAATGGAATCAGGCTCACGGACAATTAAAAGACCTAGTGTTGGTGAGCGGTCTGGCATACAACTCTCTGCATTGGTGGAATCCACAAAACCTTTGCAAGGGCCGACCGTTCCAAGAGCCTGTTCCACAAATAATACTGACGGCGGACGCCTCTCTCCAGGGTTGGGGAGCTCATGTACTCACTTACACAGTGCAGGGTCTATGGATGACGCAACAAAAGAAGATGCACATCAACGTTCTGGAACTGATGGCAATCTTCGTAGCCATTCAAAGTACACTTGTGCGACAAAGTTGTGTTGATCCGGACAGACAACATGACTGCCATGTACTACATACAGAAGCAGGGAGGAACACACTCTCCACAGTTGTCTCATCTGGCTCAGAGCATGTGGAAGTGGGCCATTCAGAGGAACATATTCCTCATGGCGGAACACCTCCCCGGCAAGGACAACCAGATGGCGGATCTGCTCAGCAGAGACAGCCACCAGATGCACGAGTGGGAGCTACACCCGTCAGTACTCCAACCGTACTTCCAACAGTGGGGTCATCCAGAGATAGACCTATTCGCCACAAACGAAAACGCAAAATGCCAAAGCTTTGCCGCCAGGTTCCCACATCCGCAGTCACAGGGCAATGCGATATGGATGAACTGGTCCGGCAGATTTGCGTACGCTTTTCCCCCAGCGCCATTGATACCAGTAGTGGCACGCAAACTGCGACAACACTCATTGACACTCATCCTAGTTGCTCCCACATGGGCGCGCCAACCATGGTACACCACCTTTCTAGAACTTTCCGTGGTGCCGCATCAAAGGCTGCGGATCAAACCCGCACTTTTAACGCAGAACCATGGCGAAATTCAGCACCCAGATCCGCAACAACTGAACCTGGCAATCAGGCTCCTGAGGTCTTAGAGTTTGGCTACTTAAACCTGCCACCTGACTGTATGGATATCATCAAAGAGGCCAGGAGACCCACGACCAGAGCTTGCTATGCGGCTAAATGGAAGAGGTTTGTCATTTACTGCCACAACAATGACATTAACCCGCTGGACGCATCCATTCAAAACATCATCTGTTACCTCTTACACCTATACCGATGCAATCTGGCATACAACTCAATACGTATCCATTTAACCGCGATAGCAGCCTATCTTCAAAACAGGCAGCACCTCTCTTTATTCAGAGTTCCTGCCATCAAAGCCTTCTTGGAGGGACTCAAACGAGTAATTCCCCCAAGACATCCACCGGCACCGGTGTGGAACCTCAATTTGGTCCTCACCAGATTAATGGGTCCACCCTTTGAACCTCTCCATTCATGTGAGATTCAATTCCTCACCTGGAAAGTAGCTTTCTTAGTGGCAATCACTTTGTTAAGAAGAGTTAGTGAACTCCAGGCACTAACCATTCAAGAGCCATTCATACAGGTTCACGCAAACAGGGTTGTACTACGTACCAACCCCAAATTCATGCCCAAAGTGATATTGCAGTTCCACATGAATCAAACTATTGAACTGCCTGTTTTCTTTCAAAATCCACAAAATGTCGCAGAGAGAATGCTCCATACACTAGATGTAAAGAGGGCCCTCATGTACTATATAGACAGAACTAAGGACTTTTCTCCACAACACAAGGGCAACGCCATTTCCAAAGCAGGGATAGCCAGATGGATCGTTAAATGTATTCAAATTTGCTATCAAAAAGCGAGACGCACATGCGGCCCAAGGCGGGAACGACGACACAAACGAACAAACTGGATAAATACGCGGTGCCCACTGGTCCGACACAGTCTGGAGCGACGGTGGGACACGCCACGGACCAAACTGAGCCCTCCCTGACTTCTATAATGGCCGCAATACAGACGCTGGGCACGAATCTCGAGTCGAAAATGGACAAGATCTCCATTGAAGTTAACTTGCTGCGCACGGATCTGGGCAAGACCACGGAGAGATCGAGAACCAACGAGACAGCCATCAAGGCACTACAGGCCTCGGAAAAGCGGCTCGAGGGGCGAATAAACGAGCTCGTTCTCCAACATCGCCAAATGGCGCTGCGGCTCGAGGACCAGGAAGGGAGGGCGCGCCGGAGTAACATCCGCGTGGTTGGTGTGCCGGAAGGAACGGAGGGGCAAAGTGTGGAGTTATTCCTGGAAGATTTAATTCTCAAACATTTGAAGCCTAAGAGACTCTCTACGCTCTTCACCATCGAGCGTGCGCACCGTGCACTGCTCCCTAGACCCAGGCCGGGGGCTCCGCCGAGAACAATAATCGCCAAGATATTGAATTATCGGGACCGGGACGCCATCCTCCAGGTGGCCAGGCAACAGGGGGACCTGCACTATGGCGGGGCAACTATCCGATTCTTCCCGGACTTCACGCTGCGAGTACAGCAGGAACGTCGCTCCTTCATGGGAGTCAAGGCAGCACTCAGGGAACGGGGCATCAAGTACATGATGTTCTTCCCTGCAAAATTGAAGATCATTGCGGGGGGCAAGTCCCACTTCTTCACCTCGCCGGCGGCGGTACAGGAGTGGCTCGACACGGCGGCACCGGAAGAGCGGGTTGGGCACGACCGTGACCACTTGAGAGACACCAGGGCCGCCTCCCCCGGTTCTGCGGCGGGGAGGCAAGCAGCAGCCGAACAAAGCCAAAGGTCATGGCGTTCAAGGTCGAACAGTCCCCGCTGGGACTCGCTCCCAGACACAGCGGCGCGATGAGGATTCAGACGGTGGAACCATGCCTCGTCGAACTGTAATGTATAAAACTGGCACCGGGTAATGGGTGGTGTCAAGGGTGTGGGAAGCAGACCCGTCTGTTCATGGCCTCCGTGACTTTGTTACTGATCCTATAGTGCACCATAAACTTAAGGGACTTATAGTCTGGGGCAACACCGGTACGGCGGCCGGAGTTGGAGCCGGCCCACGTTCACCAAACGGAATTTCCTCCGGGGGGGGGGGGCGGTTCACTCTCTCCGGGGCGGGGTCAGGCGACAGGCGCTCTGCTAATTGGGGTAGTGGGTAGTTTGGAACCTACAGAGCAGGGGGCAGGGTGGGGGGGGTTGGTTCGAAGGGGCGGAAGGGTATCTCCGAAAGGGATTAAACTACAGAAGGTGTCGGGCCCACAACATGGGGCCCCAACCACTCTATGTATCGTATTGATTTGTTGGGAGGGGAGGCGGGAGGGGGGGGAAGTTGGAAGGTTTTTATGGTCACGTATTGTTGCTATGTACACAGTTTCGGACAGCACCGATGCACAGGGACAGGCCAGCTCATACAGTAGCGGATATGGCTAGTAGATGGGAGAGGAGTCTTAGGGTCCTCGGCTGGAATGTGAACGGGCTGGGTGATGGGCTCAAGCGTACCGTTGTCTTGCAGTTTGTTAAACGACACCTTCCTGATGTGGTCATCCTGCAAGAAACACACTTGATGGGTAACACATGCCAGGCCCTCAACAGAGGGGGATACACATTGGCGGTCCACTCCGGCTTCACCTCTGGTTCTAGGGGCGTGGGGATCCTGCTGCGCCGCTCCTTATCCCTCCACATTGACCACTTGGAAACAGACCCGCTGGGCCGCTTTGCGGCGCTGACAGGGCGGTGGGAGGGCCGTAGTTTAACTCTCCTTTCTGTTTATATCCCCCCTGGCCTTCAAACCCAATCCTATACCGACCTGGGCAAACTTCTACTCTCCCTCCCTGACGGGCCGGTGATCATTGGGGGAGACTTCAACGCAGTGGTCTCTGGGAACCAGGACAGACACCCTCCCAGGGACACACCCCAGGGCCAGCAGTGGCTGTCTGACTTCCTCGACGCCGACGATGTGTGGCGGCTGAAGCATCCCGTGGATAGGCACTTTACCTTCTACTCCGGCCCGCATCACTCCTTCTCCCGCCTGGACTATATATTGACTCCACTACACCATGACATGGTCATACGGGAGGCCTCCCACCTGGCCCGCGGTATCTCCGACCATGCTCCGGTCTGGACGCACATCACGATGGGGAATGGCCGGGAGGGCTGTGTGCAACCCATAAACGCCTGGTATCTAAAAAACGAGGATCTTAGGAGAAAGCTTTCCCGCTCCATCACTCAATATTTTGAACACAACGTCGGGTCGGTGAGCTCCTCGGTCACTCTCTGGGAAGCCTTTAAAACGGTGCTCAGGGGAGAGGCCTTATCGGCCATCGCGGGCAGCCGTAAGGAACGGGTGGCACAGATTACCTCCGTGGAATCGGACCTAAGGGGGTTGGAGGAGTCGGCATGCACTGACAGTGAGCCGGAGGCGCAGCACCGGCTGCGACTCAAAACTGCAGAGTACAGGGAGCTTGTCGCGCAGCCTGCCCAAGCGGCGGCTAGACACAGGGCGGGTAGGATCTACGACCAGGGCGACAAAGCAGGCAAACTAATAGCCTGGCTAGACAAAAAACAGCGGACTAACAAAGTGGTACCAGAAATACGAACGGCTACCGGGGACATGGTTACAGAGCCCAGGGAGATCACAGCGGAATTCGCAAGGCACTTCCGGCAGGTCTATAGTAGAGGGTCTGACCGTCCGGAGGAGGACTCGGTCGCCCTGCTTACTGATATTCGTATGCCATGCCTGTCGGACGCAGACCGGGATGCCCTGGAGGCTCCACTCGCCACGGCCGAACTGGAGCGTGCGATAACGGACCTTCGCTCGGGCAAAGCTCATGGACCTAATGGTCTCCCAATCGAGCTTTACAAGCTCAAACCTGACGCCCTTAGTCTACACCTCAAGCAGATGTTTGAGGAGAGCAGAGCGACAGGAAGACTGCCGCGGGACCAACGCCTGGCCACAATTGTGGCTATCCCTAAAGAGGGGAAACCGAGGGAGTCCTGTTCCTCATACAGACCCATATCATTGCTTAATGCAGAACCGAAAATACTGGCCAAAGCACTCGCCAACAGGCTCCATTCCGTCCTGCCCACGTTGGTCCATCCGGACCAGTCCGGCTTCATGCCCCAGCGCAACACGGCGCTTAACATTCGACGCCTGAATGGTGTACTGGGGAGGTGCCACAAGATGCAAGAAGACGCGGTGGTGGTGTCGCTAGACGCCACCATGGCATTCGACACCCTAGAATGGCCCTACATGATGGCGGTTCTCCGCAAACTGGGCTTCGGGCCAAACTTCATAGCCTGGATCCGTCTTCTTTACTTGGAGCCCCTGGCCCAGGTGGTTGTTAACAACAAGGTCTCCGAGGTCTTCGCCCTGGAGAGGGGTACCAGACAGGGCTGCCCGCTCTCACCCCTCTTATTTGCGCTCTCCCTCGAGCCGCTAGCGGCGTGGATCAGGCAGGATGTATACCTCACAGGGATACAATGGGCGGATGGCTGGGAGGACAAAATCTCCCTCTACGCAGACGACATCCTTCTCTACCTGTCCAAACCACGGAGGTCTATTGTGGTAGCAATGGATATTCTCACCAACTTTGGGAAGAACTCGGGGTTCCGCATCAACTGGAGCAAGTCTCTCCTATATGTCCTCCATGGCAGCCCCCCCAGGCTGCCTAGCGACTGCCCGCTCACCGTTGCGGAGGACGGATTCAAATACCTCGGAGTTTTCATCTCCACTGACAAGTCCATTCTGTATGAAAGGAATCTACTACCCCCCTTGCGCCGGCTCCAACGCGACTCAAGGACTTGGCAGAAGCTTCCTATATCCCTGCTGGGCCGTGCGGCCCTTTTCAAAATGATGGCACTCCCTCGGTTTATTTACGCCCTCCAAAACTATCCGGACCTAGTACCGAACTCTTACTTCGCGGCAATAGAGGCGGCGCAGCGAGCCCTCCTCTGGTCCGGTACACCTAGAATAGCGTTGCATAAACTCACGCTGGGATGGTATGACGGAGGGATAGCACTCCCTGATATCCGCAAGTATTACTGGGCCGCTCACTTATCTGCGATAAACCAGGGGACGTACAGTGACGGTAACGACCCGGCTTACGGGATGGATAGATGGTTACTCCCAGGTGGGAACTATGAGGTTGCGCTCTATTCTAAACTTGGTAAACATCAGCTCACTGGGCCGACGAAACATTCTGTGCAAATATGGCATGCGGCACAGCGTAAACTAGGTTGGTCCGATACTCTTACCTTGGCCACTCCATTGTGGGCATCGGAGAGACTGGGCAGCTTGGGGCACACCAAGGGGTTCCGTAGCTGGGACCTTATTGGCATCTCACAGGTTAAAGATTTGTGGGGGCCGAGGGGATCAGACCCTTTTCGTACCTTCAGGACACATACGACCTGGCCCGCACTGAATACTTCAGATACATGCAGATTAGGCACTCCCTCCAGTCCAACATACCACCAGGAACTAAGCCCCCACAGGCCTCCCCACTCGAGGACAGGTTGTTGGATGGTCACATGCCGGAGCACGCCATCTCCCTCACATATAAAAAACGAATCAATAATTCCCCTGACCCACTCGGGTCCCTAAAAGAGAAATGGGTGGCGGATGGACTTGAGATTGACGATGAGGACTGGGTATGGGCGCTGGCGTCCCCTAGAGAGGTGGCAATTTCGGCCAGATTCCGGCTCATACAACTGAAGATATTGCATAGAGTATACATCTCTTGCACTAGACTGCAGGCGATGGGACGGGGGGGGGAGGGATTGTGCAGGCGGGGCTGCGGAGAGACCGGCTCCTTCTTCCATATCCTGTGGGACTGCCCGAGAGTGCGGAGGTACTGGAGGAGGGTGGTGTCTTGCATGCAGGAGGTATGGGAGGTAGAAATACGCCCGGAGGCGAAGAGATGCCTCCTCAACATATGGGAACCCACGGACCTGCCTGTGAAAGGGAAACTCTGGGTCACACTGGGGCAAATGGTGGCTAAAAGGAACATTGCCCGCCTCTGGGGTGCATCCGCTCCGCCGAAATTGGCCGAATGGCAAAGAGACATGGACTGGTGTATGCTGCAGGAAAAGACTGTATACACGGCACGAGGGTGCCCCCGGAAGTGGGGGGAGGTGTGGTCCAAATGGAATGAATACAGAGGTTACATCTGTGAGCCCCCGCAGGCTCGCCGCTCCGGCTTAGAGGCCATAGACTGAACATATTGACCGCTTCTTGCTAATTCACAGGAAACTCTAACTCATACTGTCGCTGTGTGTCACCGGTGTTCGAATGACGTTAATGCGAATTCATTGACCATGTTGTTGATTTGTTTATTTCTGCAAATAAAAAGAAATTTAAAAAAAAAAAAAAAAAAAAGCGAGACGCACATTAACGATTCCCCCACGAGCCCACTCAACACGAAAGTTAGGGGCGTCCATGGCTTTCCTAGGAAACATTCCTTTACAGGAAATATGTAGAGCAGCCACATGGTCCACTATACATACATTTACCAAACACTACTGCGTAGATGTACACTCAAAACAGCAAGCAGCTGTAGGACAGGCTGTTCTCAAAACTCTTTTTCAGACTGCTGCAGCTGGCACGGGCAGCCGCCGCTAATGGAGGGACTGCTATATATTCTATGCACAGATATGAATTCAGCAGCCCACATGCCTCAAACTGAATATGCTACTTACCAGTATGCATCTGTTCTTGGCATGTAGGGCTGCTGACATTCATATCGCCCACCCTCCTCCCCGGCGCCTGTAGCGGCTGCAGCACTCAGAATTACTGTATAGCATGGTCATCACTTACTGTATCTACTCCATCACTGCCACAATGGCGAAAAACAATCTAAGGATGGAGAGGATGCCCATGCGCACTGTAGTCCAGGGGAGGAGCCACCTATCTCGTGATACTTCGAAGACTCTTCCAGGACAACAATGTGCAATCATCCAGACCCAACACTAGGCGGCGATCTATGCACAGATATGAATGTCAGCAGCCCTACATGCCAAGAACAGATGCATACTGGTAAGTAGCATATTCAATCATTATCACGGAGATGGCCTTGACAGTTATGATATCAGATTCAATTAAGCACTGTGTACTGAATTTTTCAAAATCTAGTTGTATTTCATGTACTTTTATACGAGGATGTCATGATGTTGTCAATCCCTGGTGGTTCTAACTACCCGTAACTCTTTCAAAAACATGTTGCAGGGCAATTACAGGACATTCTCAAACTTTTGGAAAAGCTGAATCGACATGAGAAGTGGAAGTGGTTCCTTCACCACAGGGAAAGGAAAAAGATGAAAGAAGTATCTAGGTAACATTTAAATTCTACTTGTATTTTATTTTTATGCATGTTTAACCACTTTAAATAGCAACTTTGCTACAGGGTTGTTCTTGATTAATCTTTTAAAGGGTGAGGTATGTAACTAGACTACAGTAATCCTTTATCAAGATATGCTTATATCCATGTCTTTTTTTCTTCTCATTGTTCCAAATATGTTAATTGTATATGCATATGAAAGTCACCGAAGGTAGCCGTCTGTCTATAGCATTGATTAAATGCATATAAAATCTTTAGTACATTTTCCATTTCCAGTCACCATGCATCTTAGAATTTATCTCCATCAATTTCCGATAAAAATGCTGCATAGAAATGTCCAACACTTTTCTAATGCCTTAAAACGTTGCTCAAATAAACTAAGAGGCCGCCTTACTGCAGTTTAAGAGTCTGACCAATTCATATGGTATCTTATAATCAAACATTTGGGCAGTGTTTTAGAATTAGTTAAGTTTATCTTTAGATGAAACTCCTGGAGCAATGCTACATCCATCCTAAGTCAATACAAATATTGGAAACGGTTGCATTTTTCATTTCATGCCCCAGGCCATTTGCATTTCGAGTGAAAGACTTAAGATTCATTTTACTGATTCTTCCATTTAGATAACAGCCAGCACCACTCCAGTCTTTATCAAATTGATTTGTTAATAAAATAGTTGCATTCATTCAAATACATTAACTCACCCTGTTTACAACATATCTTTGGCGACACTTCGGCACACATCATAAGAACTGCTTTGCCATGGTTTGTGTCGTTCTTACAGAACCACTCCAATTTCTCTCCAGAATATCCTTTATCAATGTCATTGATGCCCAGGACTCTGCCTTGTCACAAACACTGGTCAGTGCTTACATGGCCCTCCTAAAAATGGAAAAGGAACAAATGAGGAACAGAATACTGAACAATGCAAACATTCACCCCAAGTCACAGATCTGTGTTTAATCCCTTTTTTTCTCCACATGCCACCCCAGTCTGCACCCAGTCATATGCAAACCAGTCTTGACCCTTCTCCTCATGGGAACAGTCCAGCCCGAACTGCCTGACCAGGTCCTTTCTGAACCTGAAACAAGCATCCTGGGACCGTTTTCGGGGGTATCACCCAACATCAGCTAGGCTAGCTTGAATCCAGTGGCACAGTAACCATGGTACCCATGTCTGGGCATACCCTTCTCACTTACGGTGACAAAAGCAAAAAGAACAGATGATGGGTGGAATGCTGAACAAATCAAACATTTACCACCAGTCACAGATCTGGGTTTCATCCATTGTTGTATTGCTCACGACGCCACCCCAGTTTTTACCCAGCCATATGCAAATCAGTCTCGGCCCGATCCCCATGGGAACAGTCACAACATGCTTGTTTCCAGTTCAGAGAGGACCAGGCCTGACAGTTCGGGCTGAACTGTTCCCATGGGGAGCAGTGTGAAGACTGATTTGCATATGGCTGGGTCCAAACTGGAATGGCATGGTGAGCAAAAAAACCGATATTCAGCCCAGATCTCCGTACTGGGCGTGAATGTTTGACATTGTTCAGCATTCCATCCATCAATTGTTCTTTTTATATTTGTCACCTCGAGTGGGACGGGTATGCCCAAACGCGGGTTTCATGCTCGCTGTGTCACTGGATTCAAGCTAGCCTGGCTGATATGGGGTGATACCCCAAAACCAGTCCCAGGATGCTTGTTTCAAATCCAGGGAGGTTTTGGTTTTGCAGTTCGAGCTGGACTGTGCCCATGGGGAGCAGGGTAAACACTGATTTGCATATGGCTGGGTCCAAACTGGAATGGCATGGTGAGCAAAAGAACAATGGATTTAGGCCCAGATCTCTGTACTGGAGGTGAATGTTTGAGATTGTTTAGTATTCAGTCCATCAATTGTTCTTTTTGCCCTTATCATCATGGGCAGCCAGTAGGAGGCAGGCTCTGCCATCATCGGCACCACTGGCAGTCTAGAACAACGGATCAATGGGTTCTGCAGATTGTCCGGAGGGGTACTCCCTCCCCTTCGAGACTGCCCCTCCACCCATGCCACCTGCTTGTGACTGGCTTACGAAGGACAATCTTTCTTTGCTCCGCCAGGAAGTGAAGGCTCTCTTCGGCAAGGCAGCTATAGAGAGGGTGATGACACCAGGCAAAGTCGTGGTTGTTATTCCTGCTACTTTCTGGTGCATAGGAAGGACTGAGGCCTTAATCATATCCTAGACCTGCGTCCTCACAATTTCTTCCTGACAAAGGAGAAATTCAAAATGCTCACACTCGCTCAGGTGTTGTCTGCCCTGAGCCTGGGAGACGGGATGGTGGTGTTGGACTTGCGGACGGATATCTCCACATTCCGGTCCTGCCCGCCCACAGGAGTTACCTGCGGTTCACTGTGAGCCACGAACACTTTCAGTTCACTGTGCTCCCTTTTGGCCTTACCAGTGCCCCTCAGGTGTTCACCAAGGTGAAGGCGATGGTTGCAGCTCATTTGCTGAGATCAGGGTGCCAGGCTTCTCTTATCTCAACGACTGACTGTTGAAGGCGAGCTCCCCCAGGCTGTTGTCTCCCACCACCAGACTATGACGGGCCTCCTGCATTTGCTGGAGTTCACTATAAATGCCCCTCTCAGGCACTCCCTTTCATCGGAGCTGTTCTGGACACGGTGCAGTTTCGGACCTGTCCTCCTAAATGGCGAGTCTAGGATATTCAGGCTATGATTCTGATGTTTTGTCCTCTAGCCTGGATTTCGGTGAGACTGACTCTGATGCTGCAGAGCCTCTTGGCCATCTGCACTCTGTTGGTGACCCACGCCTGCGGGCATATGCAGGCTCTGCAGTGTAACCTGAAGTTCTAGGGGCCGCAGCATCAGGGGAATCTCTCTGACATGGTCCAAATCTCAGAGGGAACTTCAAGAGATCTTCAGTGGGGGTTAACTGCAGTTGGTTCAGCGGCAGACCCTTCTACCTTCCCCAACCAGATCTGACAGTGGTGACAGATGCGTCACTCCTGGGATGGGACAGCCATCTGGGAGAGGTGGAGATCAGAGGCCTCTGGTCTCCGGCAGAATCCAGACCCCACATTAACCTACAGGGGCTACGAGCGATCCAGCTGGCATTAAAAGCCTTTCTACCCTCCATCGAGGGCAAGCTAGTGCAAGTGTTTACAGCAAACACCATCGCCATATGGTACTGCAACAAGCAGAGCGGAGAGGGGTAGTGGACCCTTTGTCAAGAGGCCCTGCGATCTGGACATGGCTGGAATGGCAGGGCATTTCCATGGGGGTTCAACTCCTGGCGGGTTCTCTGAATACCAGAGCAATTAAACTCAGCTGACGATGCCTAGCAGATCGCGAATGGTGTCTCCATCTGGAGGTGGTGGTGTAAGGTCTATTTCAGCAGAGAGGAGAGAAGCAAGGCAGGGAAGAACGCACAATGTCAGCAGTTCTGCAGATTGGAGTTTTCAAGGTGGCTCTTGCTCAGAGACACTTTATCTTGAGTAGAGCTCAGGCCTCCTGTACCTATTTCCACCCATACCACTACTGCCCAGAGTTCTCAAGATCAGGAACTACAGGGCCCAAATCATTCTGGTCTCTGGACTGGGCTCGGAGAGTTTGGTATCCCGAGCTTTTGTGCATGGCCCTCAATCCGACGATCAGGCTGCGCCTTCGGAACGACCTTCTGTTAGCAGCCTTTGACCTACAGCCCGATGTCTGCAATGTGATCCTGGCAGCCAGGCCTCTCTGCACTAAAACAGTATACGCCTGCCATTGGGGCAAGTTGGTGGTGTGCAGAAAAGCAGGTTGACCCCCTTTCTGCCCTCCTTTCTCAGGGTCTTCTCTTTATTCTTTCCCTTGCCCAGCATGGCTCTGCTCTGGCCACCTTAAACGGTTATCTTTCTTATATCTCAGCCTTTCTTTGGCTTCCTGACCAACCATCTCTGTTCAAATCTTCTGTTGTACACAGGTTCTTGAAAGGTTTGCATCATGTGTTTACTCCTCCTTCTGTCATGCCTCAGTGGGATCTTAATCAAGTCCTGACATTCCTGATGTGCGCTCCCTGTGACCCCTTGCACAACTGTCCTCTCAGGCTCCATACCATCAAGACTGCCTTCCTGGTGGCAATTGCATCTGCCCTGGAGGGTTTGTGAGCTTCAGCCTTTGTCATCCAAGCCTCCATAACTGAACATCAACCCAGACAACTGGATCTACCGACTAGAGCTTCCTTTCTACTAAAAGTTTCTTTATTTTTGTGGAGTTTCATATAGTGCAAATTAGACCTGAAGGTATCAGAGAACTTTACATGAGTACCAGTTACGTTACAGACGCGGACACATTCATTTTGTTAGGCATGGAGAGATTAAGTGATTTGCCCAGAATCACAGAATGTTGAGCATCCCTGCCCAGACTCGAACCCGGTTCCCCAGCTCCGAGGTCGACCATCCTTGACGTTAGGCCACATTCTCTCCCCAGTTAGTTACTCCCTTTCATTTAAGCTAGCCCATCCCTTCGACTTTACCGACTGAAACCAAAAAGAGCATTGTCACTCTACCGTTACTGCATGAAAGAGTTCCGGGTGGATGATCAACTCTTCATGCGGTATGTCAGAGCGAAGAAGAGAAAGGTTGTACAGAAACGGGCCATTTCCCGTTGAATCTTGCTTTGCATTAAAATCTGGTACGCATTGGCCTAGATGCAACCACCTGAGGGTTTGGTGTAGGAAGCTAGCATTTTATGTATTAGTAACAATGTAAGAGCACACCATGCAAAAAGTCCAAACAACCCTTATTAGTTTACAGGGGTTACTTTAATAATCCCAAGTGCTCTATTTGTGGTAGTGTGGTCAAGCAGCTTAGATTTATCTTAGAGGAGTGTTAAGCATTTGTTATATACACAGGAGTCAATAAATAGGAAACGCACACAAGAAGAAATATAAGACCAATTTAGAAAGATAACACATTTTTGTATGAATTTAGACACCAAAATATTCAGAATCCGGTAAGTACTTTCAAGTTAGTGATTTCATAAGAAAACAGTAAAAATGCTCAAATGATTTTTGAGATCTGAGCCTTGAACGCAGTAATGTTATCCTATGGGGGAAAAACATACACAGCACAAATATATTTGCGGTTGATGTACGGAGCTGCCCTTTAGGAATTAAGGTACTTAGGGGCCACAATCAATTTCGGCTTACCTGCCCTGGTGTGTCTGGGTGCAGAGGTACTGGTCAGGATGGTAGCCTTGAGCCTACACTGTTAAAGTCAATGGTACCTGAAACAAGGAAGCTGCAAGAAGAGATTCTGATGGATACATCTGCCAGTGGATTCCTCACCTTGTGAATATCCCCTGCGTCAGCATTCCACGGAACTTATCTTTCCCAGCACTCCACATCGACGACGTCATAATGCATCGGCTTTGCTCCCGACTCCGTACGACGTCACCGGAGCCATAAGAAGCCCACGTCGGCGTGATGACGTCAGTTCCCTTTTTTCCGCGCCGTCGACGCGCAACGGTTTTTTTCAGTGCTCTCTAGCTACTTTGTAGTGTTGCTGTGTTACTGTTGAAAATCTGGTATGTCTTCGACGAGGAAGTCGGGCTTTAAGCCCTGTAGGGAATGTGGAGGTCTAATGTCCATGACTGATCCGCATCAAGACTGCTTGTGGTGCCTTTCTTCGGACCACGATGTGGAAGATTGTGTGTGCTGTAGGAGGATGAATCCTAAAGCACTGAAGGAGAGGAAGACTAAACTCTTTATGAAAAAGACCGGTGAGGAGAAAAAAGGGAGGAAGAAGGAGAAGTCGAGGCGGGAGTCGTCGACTTCGAGGTCGTCGAAGTCGAAGAAGCATCATAAAAAAAGAAGGCATTCTTCTCTACGTCGGTCCTCGAAGAACAGGAAATCGAGGTCGACTTCGCCCCGTCGGCGTCGAAGCAAGGACTTGTCACCTTCTCCTTCTCCTTCGAAGTCTCCGAGAGGATCTCCTTCGCCGAAGCGGGCTCCAGCGCGTTCATCGGCGCAGTCCCCGGCGCAGTCACCAGCTCCGTCAAAGGCGTCGTCTCCGGTTCGAGTGGAGTCGGAGGTTTCTATTGATGAGCAGGAACAGGAAGAGCCTACTCCGGTGCCTGATGAATCTGCGGCTCCGGTAGAAGACACTGCGGAGCCGACGCCGGATACTCCACAAAGGGATACAGGTTCTGTTCCTTATCCACAATTCCCGGCTCCAGGTACCAATTCGACGCAATTTCTAAATGCCATGTATGGTATATTTAATAGGGCGGCCTTCCCATCCGGAGCACCAACTGGTCCCGTGGGTCCTATGGCATATACGCTAGGGGTGCCGCAGCATTATGCTCAGGCCCCCTTTCTGCCCTTTATGCCGATGGCGCCTTCGTGGCAGTTTCCGGCGCCGACTGGGGATCCGTCAATGCTTCGGATGGATCATCCTGTTTCGGAGCCTTCTTCAACGCCGTTGCCGACGGCGCCGCGTCCGGCGCCGCCGACTCCTTCTGTGGCTCTGCCGACTCCGGTACCTCTGGCTCCACCGACGCCGCGTACGACGTCGACGACGCCGGCTCCTCGGATTCGATCAAGAAGGGCGGCACAAAGGGTATTGGAAGAAGGAAGGTATAGAGCAGAGGTGGAGGAAGGTGAAGTGGACACTTCTTCTGATGAATTTGAGGGAATAGAAGAAGCAAGTGGTTTGGATACGACCCCAGAGTAGGAAAATACCATGTGGTAATTAAGAAGGCCGCAGATCTGTTAGATTTGCAGCTGCCCTCTGTGGAGTACAAGTCTAACTTGCTTACGGAGGTGTTGCACTCTCCGACATCAACTTCGGAGCCGTTGTTGCCTTTCAATGAGGCCATCTTGGAGCCGGTTTTGGAGGTGTGGAGGAAACCTCTTTCTTCTCCGGCGGTTTCCAGACAGGTGGCAAGAAGGTACAGGGTGGCACCTGGGGATCCTGATTTTTTGTCAACGCACCCATCTCCAGAGAGCCTAGTTGTGCAGGCTTCTTGTTCGAAACATGCTTCGGGTGCTTTCCCTCCGTCTCCAGCAGATAGGGAGTCCAAAAAAATCGACCAGGCGGCTAAAAAGTCTTTCTCTTCAGGAAGTATGGCACTGAAGTCATCTAATGCCACGTGTCTGCTGGGACGTTATGTTCATGCCTTGATGGACTCTATAAAATCTTTAGCCCCTAAATTGCCAGAGGGTGATAAGACGTCCTTCTTGGAGGTGGTTGCGGACACTCAGGCGGCTGCCAGACAGGTGATCCAGTCAGGGCTGGATACGGCGGATTCGGTGGCAAGAATTATGGGTTCATCTATAGCTGCGAGGAGACAGGCGTGGCTCCGTTCCTCTGGATTCTCTGCGGATGTTCAGGCCACATTGGTGGATCTGCCATTCGACGGACAGAAACTGTTTGGGGAGAAGGCAGACTCTGCTCTACAACGATTTAAGGACAGAAGATTGACGGCAAAGTCCTTGGGTCTGCAGGCGCCTGCTAGGGGTTCAGCTTTTAGAAAGTTTAGGGGTTTCGGAAGATCATCCTTTCGCTCCTTCCGACAGCCTCAGCAGCAGCAGCAGCAACAACAGAATCCCCTCTATAGGTCCTATAGAGGGAAGCAAAGGGGTCGGAGAGGTTCTGGTCCCAACCCCTCTTCTTCGTCCTCCTCCTCTGCTCCCAATGAGGCTTCAGGGAAGCAGCCCTAGATCCCCCATCCCGGATCATGTAAGTCCTGTGGGGGGTCGGGTGTCCTACTTTCTACGGGGTTGGAAATCTATTACAACAGACCTTTGGGTTTTGGACCTCGTGGAGACTGGGTACGCCCTTCCCTTTCGGGAGTTTCCTCCCCCTTACCCTCCTTGCCAAGGTTATTGCTCGGAAGACCATCTGCTTCTCCTGCAGAAAGAGGTTCTAGCCTTGCTTCAGAAGGGTGCAATAGAGGTGGTTCCGGAGCAGGAAAGGGGTCAGGGGTTCTACTCCCGGTATTTCCTGATTCCCAAAAAGGACGGCAGATTGCGTCCGATACTGGACCTCAGAATCTTGAACTTTTACCTGAAACAGGAGAAATTCAAGATGCTGACCCTTGCGCAGGTTCTTCAAGCGTTGCAGCAAGGAGACTGGATGGTATCGCTCGACTTGCAGGATGCATACTTTCATGTCCCAATCCTGAAGTCGCACAGGAAGGATCTCCGTTTTACGGTTGGGTCGCAACACTACCAGTTTGCGGTCCTCCCGTTTGGTCTTACTACCGCACCTCGAGTCTTCACAAAGGTGATGGCGGTGGTGGCTGCTCATCTCAGGAGGTCGGGGATTCCGGTTTTCCCCTACCTGGACGACAAGCTTCTGAAGGCAGAGTCCCCAGAGATGGTGCAGCATCATCTGCAGGTAACATCTCGGCTGTTATTCGATTTGGGTTTCTCGGTCAATGTGCCCAAATCTCACCTGGTGCCCTCTCAACGCAGCCTGTTCATAGGGGCGGTACTGGACACTACTGTGTGTCGAGCATTCCCTCCTCCTCAAAGGATTCTCGACATTCAGGAGATGGTCCCTTTATTCCACAATGGAGCGGTTGTTCCAGTTCAGAAGGTCCTTTGCCTGCTCGGTCTGTTCGCCTCCTGCATTCTGTTGGTCAATCATGCACGCTGGCACATGAGGGCGCTCCAGTGGTGCCTCCGCAGGCAGTGGTTTCAGCACAATGGAGATCTCAGGGAGTCGATCAGGACCTCCGGAGAAGCTGCAGCGGATCTATCTTGGTGGAGCGTGGGGGGCAATCTGTCCCAAGGAAAGCCCTTCCATCTTCCTCCATCGGTGGCCACAGTGATAACGGATGCATCCACCCTAGGGTGGGGTGCTCATCTGGGGGATCTGGAGATCAAGGGTCTTTGGTCTCCAGAGGAGAGGTTGCTTCACATCAACCTTTTGGAATTGCGGGCGATTCGTTTGGCGCTCAAGGCCTTCCTCCCTTCCCTTCGCGGCCAGTCGGTTCAAGTCCTGACGGACAACACTACCGCGATGTGGTATGTCAACAAGCAGGGAGGAGTGGGGTCGCGTTGTCTCTGCAGAGAGGCTCTGCGTCTCTGGTCCTGGGCTCAGGGCCATCAGATTTGTCTGATGGCAAATCATCTGGCCGGGGTGCTGAACGTGCGTGCGGACAGTCTTAGTCGGCAGTTCTCCGCCGACCACGAGTGGAGGCTCCATCCGGAGGTGGTTCGTTACGTCTTTCGGACGTGGGGAACCCCTTGGGTGGACCTGTTCGCCACCTGCGAGAACGCGCACTGCCCGTCATTTTGCAGTCTCCAGTATCCGATGCAGGGGGCATTGGGGGACGCGTTTCAGTTGAGTTGGGGCTCGCAACTCCTTTACGCGTTTCCTCCCATACCCTTGATTCCTCGGGTTCTGAGGAAGATTCGCCAAGACCGGGCCCAAGTTATTTTGGTCGCCCCGGATTGCCCAAGAAGGGTGTGGTATACAGATCTTCTCCACCTCTCCTCGTGCCCTCCGCTCCGTCTCCCTCTGAGGGCAGACCTCCTCTCGCAGTCGGAGGGGCAGGTTCTACACCCCCACCTCCAGAGCTTACACCTTCCTGCCTGGAGTTTGAACGGGGCAACCTGAGTTCATTCTCTCTCCCGCCTGATGTGGTGGACGTTATTTTATCGGCCAGGCGACACTCCACCAAGTCCATTTACTCCTACAGGTGGTCCAAGTTTGTTAAATGGTGTGGAGAGAGGTCCATTGACCCTTTAAAGGCCCATCTTTCTGATGTGCTCCAGTTTGCTCTTTCCTTGGCTCAGCAGGGCTGTGCTGTGGCCACGGTCAAGGGCTATCTTTCGGCCTTATCGGCTTTTCTATGCCTTCCTGATCAGCCGTCACTATTTAAATCTCCGGTTGTTCTGAGGTTTATCAAGGGCCTTACAAACATGTTTCCTCCCACTCCTTTTGTAATGCCTCAGTGGGACCTTAATCTTGTTTTAACCTTTCTGATTGGGTCCCCTTTTGAGCCTCTACATAGCTGTCCGTTGAGGCTGTTGTCCTTTAAGGTGGTTTTTCTTGTAGCCATAACCTCGGCAAGGAGGGTGAGTGAGCTCCAAGCTCTTAGTTCTAGACCCCCTTTTCTCACATTACATGCTGAAAGGATGGTACTTAGGACCAGGGCTGCTTTCCTGCCTAAAGTAGTTACTCCGATTCATTTGGGGCAGTCCATTACTCTCCCTGTTTTTTATCCACCTCCTCATCCTTCCAAAGAGGAGGAAAGACTCCATCGCCTGGACCCAAAGAGGGCTGTGAGATTTTATCTGGACAGGACTAAAGACTTTCGTCTAGATGATCAACTGTTCATTGGCTACGTTGGTCATTCGAAGGGTAAAGCGGTGCACAAGCGCACGCTATCGAGATGGATCATCCTTGCCATCAAGATCTGCTACGCCCTGGCTGGTAAGACTCCTCCTGAGGGCATTAGAGCTCATTCGACTAGAGCAAAGTCATCTACATCCGCTTTGGCCCGGGGTGTTCCTGTGGCAGATATTTGTAAAGCCGCGACTTGGATCTCCCTCCATACTTTCGCAAAGCATTATTGCTTGGACTCCGAGATGAGGAGGGAGGGCCACTTCGCGCGCTCTGTGTGACAAGACTTTTTGGTATAGGAAGGTGGACACCCACCTCCGGGAGTGGGACTGCTGTGGGAATCTATTCACAAGGTGAGGAATCCATTGGCAGATGTATCCATCAGAAGAACAAGTTACTTACCTTCGGTAACGCTTTTTCTGGTGGATACAGTATCTGCCTGTGGATTCCTCACTGACCCACCCGCCTCCCCGTTGTCCACCTTTGTATACCATGAAATAAGTCTTGTTTGAAATGCTTGCACATTTGTTGGAAATGCTTGTTTATTTGGCATCCTTTTCCTTTGTATACTGTGTATATTTGTTGGTATACTGTATACTGTGTATACTTTGAGTCTGTCGTTGGTCCACCTGTTCGCCTCGAAGGCTCGGAAAAAATGGGTGGAACTGACGTCATCACGCCGACGTGGGCTTCTTATGGCTCCGGTGACGTCGTACGGAGTCGCGAGCGGAGCCGATGCATTATGACGTCGCCCACGTCGACGTGGAGTGCTGGGAAAGAAAAGTTCAGTGGAATGCTGGCGCAGGGAATATTCACAAGGTGAGGAATCCACGGGCAGATACTGTATCCACCAGAAAAAGCGTTACCGAAGGTAAGTAACTTGTTCTTCAGGGAAAAGTCTGGGGGAGCCTGGAGAGGGATTCAGATCACAAGGACCTTTAGGCCAATGGAGACACAGTCAGTAGTCGTGAACCTAGGCTGTAGGGTCTGGTGCAAAGGTATTTGGCTGGCTGGCCACTTGTGTTTGATTCTCTCAAGGTTCTCACATCACCTGTAGAGGAAATGAAAAATAAGACAGCAGGGCTACTATCGTCGTGGGTCCTGATGTCCCTCCTCATGCAGGTCGGTTTCCACAGCAGTGGTGTCCGGGCTGGACACACACAAGCTTTGGTTGATTCAGCCACCCCGTTTCAGGGTATTGGTGCATGGGGGCTCTTGGAGTGTCTAGCGTCTCAAACCTCAGCAGGCAGACGGGGCTAACTCTTCCCTCTGAATGGCACTGCAACCCCGTTCTCTGGGGAGTAACCTTCTGCTAATAAAAGCAACAGGCGGATTCTGGCCATCATGGTTGGTATGGGATAGGACTGCTCCTATCCTATGCTCAGAAGCATCAGTCTGAATAATGAACTTCTTCGGTTAATCTGGAGCTTTTAAAATTGGTTCTGAGCACATTGTTTCCTTCAGAGTGTCAAATGCCTTTTGACAGCTCACAGTCCAGTTTACTTTCTTTGGTTGCTTTTTGGAGGTCAGTTCTGTGAGGGGTGCTACAATAGTACCATACCCCTTCACAAACCTCCTGTGGTACCCAGTCAATCCAAAAAATGCCCTGACTTGAGTCTGGTCGTTGGAGCCTCCCAATCCAGAATAGTCTGTATCTTGGACTGTAAGGATTGAACCTAGCCTCCACCTACAAGGTGGCCAAAGTATACAACTGATCCCTGTTGTATCTGGCACTTGCTGACATTGATAGTGAGACCTGCCTTCTGCAGGGCCTCAAGTACCTTTCCAAGGTGGATTAGGTGATCCTGCCAAGTGGAGCTTTAGACAGCAGTATCATCACGTTATGCTACACTAAAAGACTCCAGCCCTGCCAGGACTTTATTCACCACCCTCTAGAAGAATGCAGGGGCATTCTTTAGACCAAATGGCATCTCAGTAAACTGGCAATGCCCATCTGGGGTAGAGAATGATGATTTCTCTTTGACTCCTGGGGTGAGGCCAATCTGCGAATACCCTAATGTTAAGTCAAACGTTCTGAGAAACTTTGATGCACCCAACCTGTCAATCAGTTCATCAGGTGAGTATCAGTCTTGGTGGCTGCATTGAAACCCCTGTAGTCCACACAAAACCTCAGCTCTGGTTTACCTCTCTCGGAATGAGGTTTGGGGACTAAGAGAACTGGACTGGCCCAGGGACCCTCAGAGGGTTCAATCATTCGTAGTGCCAGCATCTCCTGACTTCAGCTCTGATGCTTTCCATAACTTGGTCAGACTGTAAATTTTATTTTTGACAGGTAGGCTGTCTCTATTCTCCACATCGTGTGTGCACCAGGTGGTCTGACCAGCTCAGCATTCTGCTCAGGACTTGCCTGAAGTCAGTTTGCTGTTGGGCAATAAGGGTGTCTGACAAGGCAACTCCTTCAACAGACCCATCTTTAGGCTTGTTAGAGAGGAGGTCAGAGAGAGGTTCACTCTCTTCTTCCTGATCCTCATCATTGACCATGAGCATGGTTTAAGACGATTCACATAGATGACCCTCAAGGGCTCCTGTAAGTGCCAGGGTCCACCAAGTAGGTGACCTACCCTTTCCTTTCAAGGATAGGGTAGGGTTCAATTCATTTGTCCTGGAGGGCTCTAGGTGGCACAGACTCCAATACCCATACATTTTTCCCTGGTTGAAATTCAACCAGTGCAGCCTTTTTGTCAAACCATTGCTTCTGTAGCTCTTGGCTTGCCTCAAGGTTGTGGCTTGCTTTCTCCATGTATTCAGCCATCCTTGAACGAAGGCCAAGTACATAGTTCACTATGTCAAGCTTTGGCTCTTTGAGTGGCTTCTCCCAACCTCCCCTCACCAGATTTATAGGATCTCTAACAGGATGACTAAACAGAAGCTCAAAAGGACTTAAGCCCACTCCTTTCTGTGGCACTTCTCTATAGGCAAAAAGCAGGCATGGCAACAGGCCATCTCATCTCCTTCTGAGTTTGTCTGGAAGTCCCATAATCATACCTTTCATGGTATTGTTGAACCTTTCAATTAGACCATTAGTTTGTGGGTGATATGAGGTGCTGAACTTTTAAGTCACATTGCTGTCAGATAAGCAGACATGAAGTTACTACCTCTGTTTGAAGCCACCTCCGTAGGTAAACCCACTCTAGTAAAAATACTTAAAAGGGCACTGGCAACTGCATTAGCAGTGACAGTCCTAAGGGGAATAGTCTCGGGATACCTGGTGGCATGATCCACTACCACCAGAATAAACCTCTTGCCGGAAGCTATTTGAGGGTCAAGGGGACCAACAATGTTGATCCCTACCCTTTTAAAGGGAACCCCAACGACTGGTAAGGGAATTAAGTGGCCCTTTGGTTAGCTACCTGTCTTGCTTTGGCTTGACAGATAACATAGGAGTTACAGAACCCCTTTACTTTCTTGGACATGCTTGACCAGTAGGAGTGGGTAACCAACCTACTCCAAGTTTGTCTGTCCAAGATGCTCAGCTAGGGGAATGTCATGTGCCAAAGTGAGTGGAAACTCCCTGAACATCAGAGGCACTACCACTCTCTTAGTGGTGCCAGGTTAGGTATCTCCCACCTCCGTGTATAGGAGTCCTTCCTCCCAATAGGTCCTCTAGGATCCACTGAAATCATATTTCTCCAGTGCATCAGCTTGCTGTCCCAGGCTTTCAAGGATGGGAGATGTTTTTTGTCCCTGGTATAGATCTTCCCTAGAGGTCCCCCTGGGCCTAGGAGCTTTGCTGTGTAAGGCCCAAGTTCCTGAGGTTCAGTTCCTTCAATGGCTGACAGGCATTTTCCCTGGGGAGAGGGGACTTGAGCTTCTGTCTGTGTGCAAGTTGGTTTCCCAGCCTTCCTACCTTTTCACTTGGAGGTTTGGGCCATTATTCTAGGCTCCTAGACCTCTTTTTCATCATGAGCTTTGCTCTATGCTCGTGTTTTTACATACACCCATTCAGGTATTCCCAGCATGACTACATGGGTTCTCATCTCTACATCAGCCCATGTTGAGGTCTCTAGATTATTCCCTGGCAGACATTCAACTGGTATGGCAGAGGACACGCATGCCTTCTTTTGGCCAGTAACCCCATCTCACTTCAATGTCACCATAGCCGTTGGATGAACCTTGGTAATGTTATAAGCACTGATAACTGGATAGGTTTGTTCAGTTATATACTGTTCTGGGGATATACATTTTTTAGTAACTATGGTGACACTTGCACCTGTATCCGTCAGTGCTTCTACTTCAACCCCATTGATGAGTGGCTTCTGTCTGTATTTCTCCAGGTTACTGGGCCAGACAGCTGGGGTAGCCATAGCAACCACATCTGAGACTAAAATAGTTTCAGTGTAGTCTCTGACGGATCACTGACAAAATATCGAGAAGGAGAATATCGACCTGGCAAAATATCGAGGACAAAATATAGAATGCCAAAATATCGAATCCCCATCTACAAACAGGTAAGTACAAAAATATAGAATCCAAAATATCGTTGTAAAAAATATAGTTGGTCAAAATATCGAATTTTTTAAATGTCTTAAAAGTAATGTAAAATTAATGAAATAATACATATAATTAACTAAAACATACTTAAAAATACTTAAATAACTTTCAAATTAATAAATAATTAATGTAAGTTAAAAAAAAAATTATACATATATAATAACATTTTATTAAGTAAACATATTCCATATTTTTTGCGTAGGATAGCGGGCGGGTACAATTTACCATTACCACTCCAGTAAGTGCAATAGTAGGGAAAGCGTTGGATAGCGGGAGGGTAAAAATTACTATTCCCACTCCAGAGAGTGCAACAGTAGGGAAAGCGTTGGATAGCGGGAGGGTAAAAATTACTATTCCCACTCCAGAGAGTGCAATAATAGGGAAAGCATTGGATAGCGTAGGGGTAAATATTACTATTCCCACTCCAGAGAGTGCAACAGTAGGGAAAGCGTTGGATAGCGTAGGGGTAAAAATTACTATTCCCACTCCAGTGAGTGCAACAGTAGGGAAAGCGTTGGATAGCGTAGGGGTAAAAATTACTATTCCCACTCCAGAGAGTGCAACAGTAGGGAAAGCGTTGGATAGCGTAAGGGTAAAAATTACTATTCCCACTCCAGAGACTGCAACAGTAGGGAAAGCGTTGGATAAGCGTAGGGGTAAAAATTACTATTCCCACTCCAGAGAGTGCAACAGTAGGGAAAGCGTTGGATAGCGGGAGCGCAAAATTTACTATTCCCACTCCAGTGAGTGCAACAGTAGGGAAAACGTCAGATGGCGTAGGGGTAAAAATTACTATTCCCACTCCAGAGAGTGCAACAGTAGGGAAAGCGTTGGATAGCGGGAGGGTAAAATTTACTATTCCCACTCCAGTGAGTGCAACAGTAGGGAAAGCGTTGGATAGCATAGGGGTAAAAATTACTATTCCCACTCCAGTGAGTGCAATAGTAGGGAAAATAAGAATTTAATATTTTATTAAAAATAAATTAATTATTAATACCAACAAAAAAAGTATTACAATTAATTACCAATCACACAATATTTAAGAATTAATTAATTATAAATACCAATAAATTTATTTTTTAATTAATTACCTATTAATAATTAACAACCAATTAATTCTCTATACCAAAAATTAATAAATACAAATACCAATTAATAATTAATTATTAATAAATGAATGATCAATATACAAAAATTATTTCAATAATTAATTATTTACAATTAAATTACTTCCCACCATATTCCCCTATAAACCCACAACCCACTACAAATAATAAATTAATACAATTAACATAATTATCAATTAAACAATTAATACAAATTAATTACAAATAATACAAATTGTTTACCAATTAATAATTATTCAACAACCAATTAATTTTCAATACCAATTAATAATTACTTAATAACAATTAAATTACTTCCCACCGTATTCCCCTCTAAACCCACAACCCGCTACAGAAGTAAAACGCAAAATTAAATTAAAAATAATTAATAATTCCTAAAAATTATTATTTAATTTACCGTAATTAAATTACTTCCCACCCTAATCCCCTATAAACCCACAACCCGCTACGGAATTAAATTACACAAAAATTAAATAACATAAAATTCATTACTTTAAAAATATTCAAACAAACATTCCAAAATTAATACATACTTTTAACACATATACTAACACTTAAAACACTATAAAAATTCGATATTTTTAACAACTATATTATGACTGTCGATATTACTTACTTCTATATTATGTAAATCGATATTTCTTACCTGATTTTCGATGTTCTTCACCACTATATTTTGGCCATTCGATATTCTGTCCATTCTATATTAAAAACTCGATATTCTGTCCAGTCGATATTTTTTTTCTCGATATTATGACTGTTTACCGTCTCTGACCTGGTCAGGACACACCAAGGATCCCATCTGGAAACCAGTAACCCCTCTGGGTGCTGGACTGGTAGTAACCCTTTTGGAACAAGTAGAGCCCCCAGTTTGATGATCCTTCTGTTTACAGAGATGGCACCAAGCCTTCTTGTGATCCTAGTTCTTACCCTAGTACCCACCCTTGGTTTTGAAAAAGCCCTTGGGCCCAACTTCCTGAACAGGTTTTTCCCCTTTGTATCCCTCATCTTTACTCTGGGAAGGATCAGTAACCCTTTTCGTCTGGTCACCCCTCCCTGGGTCTTTCTGGACCCCTTGTTTTCACCCAGTGGTCATCCTTCTTCCCAACTCCTAAGGAGAGACCAACCTCAAGTCCACTAAGTACTGATGCAGTTTTCCTGAAGTACAATTACTTAACAAGTGCTCCTTCATTATCAAATTACTAAGCCCATCATATTCTTGCACCTTACTGTTTTTCAATCGGCCACCTAGTGTATTGACTGTGAAGTCAACAAAATCTACCCAGGACTGACTCAAAGTTTTGTTAGTCTTCCTGAACTTGATCCTGTACTGTTGAGTGGTGAGTCCAAAACCCTTAATCCGGGTACCCTTCATTTTGTCATAGGGCTCTTCTTCTTTCTCATCAAGTGTCAGTAGCCTATCCCTGCACCTTCCTGAGAATAACTTGCACAGACAGCCCCAGTGTTTCTGGTGTAATGTTCTCATTTTATGAGCCCTCTCAAAGGCTGTAAACCACTTTGTAATGTCAACACCCTCAACATATTTGGGGACAATCCCTTTGGGGATTTTGGAGTCAAAAGTGTACTCTCTCTCTCTCCCTAGTTATTTTGTTGCTGCCTCCACTCATGGGTTCTAAACTCATATCACCCCTCTCTCATACTATAGCTAGGAATCTGGTAGAGACTTCTAGCTGCAGATTCCTTACCTTTGAATCTCCCAGGCGTCAGGCTGGAACCTGAAACTTTTGCAGAGCAATTCCCTTTTCACGCGACGACAGGTGGCTCCATTCGGCTCCAAGTGACGTCATCGGCATCATCAGCGATGGTTATAATGTCACGGTGCCTCCATAGGCGCCACCCAGGCTCACCAACATCATTTCTTTTCTTTCCGCACCAGTTAGGTGCCGATCCGGAAAGAGCTAGCATTCTGCCACTTTTTGGCAGGGTTTTTCTTGACTTTTCTCCCAAAGTAACAATGGCGGACCTCCTATGCCGCACCTCGTGCCAGTTCCTATACGTGAGTTCACTGTGCAAGCTACCCCTACGCCAGCCACTGTGCTCCAGATCAGAGAATATTGTAATGAACGGGGGTGCGCAGCTCAAGAAGTCCAATATGACAAAATAGCTAAGGAAAATAACTTCTTTATTCCAAAAAATCTCTTTATATAAAAGCATTAGGTATAAACAATCTAGCCAACTCGTTTCATTCCCATATAGGGAACTTCCTCAGGGCAAAAAGGAGGAGGACCAGGCTGTGCTCTCCCAAGCTGTCAAAAATGGGTGAGACGCAGCCAAATTCACCATACAGTGCAGCCTAGATACAACCGATTCGCTGGGCTGATCGATTTCAATGACGGTGGCCTTGAGGCATTACGCCTGGCTTTGTACAACTGGCTTCTCAGGCGATGTTCAAGCCAATTTGATGGACATGCCCTTTGCTGGAACCCGCCTTTTTGGGGAAAAGGCAGACTCTGCCCTGGTCAGGTTCAAGGACTCATGAGCTACGGCCAGATCCTTGAGCCTCTCCACCACCCCCGTGGCCAGTCTTCCTTTCACCCCTTTCATGGCAACGGAAGGGGTTTCCAGCCACATCAGCCATATCCCAGCCACCGTCCAGCATTCCGGTCTCGGAATGGAGGCCAGAAGTCGTCAACAACACTGCCCACAGCTGCCGCAGCCTTCAAGCAATTCTAGGCTGATTCTGCAGGACCACCGTACTCCAGTTGGTGGGAGAATTCGTCATCATCTCCGTCATTGGAGATCCATAACATTGGACAAGTGGGTCTTGCAGATAGTCCAGGAGGGCTATTCCCTACCTTTCTTTCTTTTCCTCCTCCTATTCTGCCAAATCAAGAACGGCTGAAGGAGGATTATTTAAAGTTGCTCCAAGAGGAAGTTACGGCTTTCTTGGCCAAGGGATCTATAGAAAGCATCCCAGATTCAGAAGTAGGCAGTGGCTGTTATTCACGCTACTCTCTGATTCCGAAGAAGAACAAGCGGCTACGGCCCATTTTAGATAGTCAGACCGTCAGTCTCTTCCTCAAAAAGGAGAAATTCAAAATGCTCACTCTGGCTCAGGTCTTGTCTGCCCTAGACCAAGAAGACTGGATGGTAGCATTGGACCTGCAGGACGTGTATTTTCATATTTCCATCCTGCCAGGCCACGGGCGTTACCTGCAGTTCAAGGTAGGCCGCAAACACCTACAGTTTACTGTGCTCCCCTTCGGCCTTACCAGTGCTCCTCGGGTGCTCACCAAGGTGATGGCAGTGGTCGCAGCTCATTTGCACAGGTTAGGGGTGTCAGTCTTCCCCAACCTTGATGACTGGCTGTTAAAGGCGTCCCCACCCCAGGCTGTTGTCTCCCACCTTCAGACTACGGTGAACCTACTGCATTCAATGGGGTTCTCTATAAACGTGTCGAAGTCACACCTGACTCCTTCTCAGAAACTCCTTTTCATCGGAGCTGTTCTGGACACAGCACAGTTTAGGGCTTATCCTCCCGAGCAGCGAGTCCAGGATATTCAGGTTATGATTCCGATATATCAGCCTCCATCCTGGATTTCTGTGAGAGTGACTCTGAGGCTGTTGGGCCTCATGGCTTCCTGCATCCGACTAGTAAGACACGCCAGATGGCGTATGCGGGCTCTGCAGTGGGGCTTGAAGTTCCAGTGGGCACAGCGGCGGGGAAATCTCACCAACGTGGTTCAGATCTCGGAAGGAACGGCAAAAGATCTGCTGTGATGGTTAACAAACCGCGATTGGGTCAACGGCAGACACCTCTCCCTTCCTCAACCAGATCTCACACTCCTGACCGATGTGTCAATTCTGGGATGGGGTGACCACCTGGTAGAGGTAGAGATCAGGGGACACTGGTATCCGGCGGAGATGGGCTTCACATAAATTTGTTGGAGCTGAGAGCGATTCGATTGGCATTGAAGTAAATTCTTCCCTCTGTCAAGGGGAAGTTAGTACAGTTGTTCACGGACAACACCACCGCCTAATGGTACTGCAACTAACAGGGCGGGGTGGGGTTGTGGACCCTTTGTCGAGAGGCCCTGCATCTCTGGGCCTGACTGGAACAGCAGAGCATAACCCTGGTGGTTCAACACCTGGTAGGTTCACTGAACGCCAGAGCGGACAAACTCAGCCGTCGATGCCTAGCAGATCACGAGTGGCGTCTCCAGTCGGAGGTGGCGCAAGGTCTCTTTCAGCAGTGGGGAGAACCTTGGTTAGATTTGTTTGCCTCCGAAGTCAACTCGCAGTGTCAGCGGTACTGCGCACTGGAGTTTTCAAGGCGGCTATCGCTCTGCGACGCTTTTCGTCGCAAGTGGAGCTCAGGCCTGTTGTATGCCTTTCTGCCCATACCACTCCTGCCCAGGGGTCTGAAGAAGATCCAGAGCAACCGTGTCCAAGTCATTCTTGTGGCGACGCACTAGGCGAGGAGAGTCTGGTATCCAGAGCTTCTGAGAATGAGTATGAATCCTCCGATCAGGCTGCCCCATCGGGAGGATCTTCTGTCGCAAAAGCAGGGGAGGGTTCTCCACCCGAACCTGTCAACTCTGTGCCCCATGCGTTGAGATTGAGCGGCGACAGTTGATAGCTTTTGACCTTCCTCCCGAAGTCAGTAATGTTATTCTGGTAGCCAGGCGGCCACCCACTAAAACGGTATACACCTGCCGTTGGCAGAAATTTGTATAATACTGTACAGAAAGGTGTATTGACTATGCCTGGGCGGTATATTCCATTCCGCTCGCGAATTTGCGGAATTTGTGTAATTTCGCGTTCTGCGGAGAACGCGGAATTGCCAAACATTCCGTGCTTCGCGGAATTTTTTGCTTGTTCGCGCCTTCAAACTGCGTGTTCGTGAGGTATTTCCCCCCGAACATGCAAACAGCGGTCGCGAACAGGAAAAAAGCATCGCGAACAGGTGGAACAAGCAATTCCGCATGTTTGCGGAACTCTGCGTGCTCGCGGAGATTTTTTACCGTTTCGCGGAGCTTTGCGTAGCGCGACTACGCAAAATCCGCCCACCCCTAGTATTGACAGTCTTTCTGCTGGTCTTTCTACTGTTCTTTTATTCATTCCTACCCTTGCCCAGCAGGGCTCTGCCTTGGGAACTTTCAAGGATTACCTTTCTGCTCTGTCTGCTTTTTTTGCGGTTGCCAAACCAGCCCTCTCTCTTTAAGTCTCCTATTGTAAAGAAAGGGCTAGCTCACTTGTTTCCACCCACGCCCTTTGTTATGCCACAGTGGGATCTTAATTTGGTCCTTACCTATCCAATGTGTGCTCCCTTTGAGCCTTTGCACAATTGTCCCTTCAGGCTGTTGACCATCAAAACAGCTTTCTTAGTGGCGACTTCATCTGCCCAGAGGGTGAGTGAGTTGCAGGCATTATCTTGCTCCCCTCCCTATCTTATATCTTTTCCGGACAAGGTGGTGCTTCGCACCAGGGCTTCCTTTTTGCCAAAGGTTGTGACCCCATTCCATCTGAGTCAGTCCATCACTCTGCCCACCTTCTCTGACCCCCGTATCCCTCTAAGGGAGAGGAGCGTCTCCACTGGCTGGGCACAAAAAGAGCGTTGTCGTTCTACCATGACCGTACAAAAGAGTTCCGGATGGATGACCAACTCTTTGTGGGGTACGTGGGAGCAAAGAAGGGAAGGGCAATGCAGAAATAGACCGTTTCTTGCTGGGCCGTTCTCTGCATCAAGATCTGTTATGCCTTGGCAAAGAAGCAGCCCCCTGAGGGATTAAGGGTCCGTTCCATCAGTGGAAAGGCTGCGACTATGGCCTTGGCCCGCTGTGTCCCAGTCGAAGACATCTGTCAGGCAGCAATGTGGGCTTCTTTGCACACGTTCGCAAAGCATTACTGCCTTGATGGTCAGGTACGCAGGGACGGACATTTTGCCCATTCAGTCCTGCAAGACTTCTTAGTTTAGGATGTGAGTCTGCAACCCACCACAGGGATGGTATGGCTCGGGTATCTAATTCAAAGGTAAGGAATCTGCAGCTAGCAGTCTCTATCAGAAGTTACTTACCTTTGGTAACGCATTATCTGGTAGAGACTCTATCTAGCTGCAGTTTCCTCACAGACCCACCCATGCCTCCCCGCTTTGCGGACTGATTTTGTAGGACTAGGGTTGTTCCCCCCCCATATCTGAAAGAAACACGTAGTGATAGATTCCTTACCTTAGAACTACCCCCAGGCATCAGACTGGATCCGGAAAGTTTTCGTCAGCCGTACCCCTGCGCGTCGGTAGGCGTCGTCGTGCGGCTCCGTGTGCGTCGTTGGCGTAATCGGCACCGAGAAGACATCACTGGAGCTACGTAGACGTGCCCACGCGCGCCGACTTCATTTCTTTCTTTTTCCTCGCCAGCAAGCGCAGATCCGGGAAGAGCAAGTACCCCTAGTAATTTTTTTACTACGTTTTTTTTACGCCTTTTTTTCTCAATTTCTTCAAGTTGATCAACTCCTGGTGTCGTAGGGATGCCCGGCTTCAAGAACTGTGGGGACTGTCACCGCATGATGTCGGTGACGGACCCACACTGAGTGTGTCTCTACTGCCTGGGGCATGACCACGACTCCAAGTCGTGCCCCGACTGCCGGGCCATGGCGCTGAAAACTTTGCGGGAGCGGTCTCGAAAGTTTCTGGCAGTCGGCTCCGCGCCGCTCAAGGTCCCGGTCCCGTGGGAGGTCGAGGGGCCGGTCGCTGAGCCGTCACCATCGTTCTTCTGGATCTAAGTTTTCGCACTCGGGTCAGGTAAGTTGAAGCATTCCAAAAAGAAGTCCAAGAAGCGTTGTCGCTCCTCGACTTCCCCTCACCCGTCGCGGCTGACGGTGCGGGTGGTGCCACCCCCAAGGCTCCGCCGGCCTACCCACCCTTTCTGGGTCCGTCGGCGACGCCTGCTCAGGTGCAAGAGTTTCTTGCTGCCATGGCCCGACTCTTTGGGCCGTCTAGCCCCGCCGGTGTGCCTATGGACCCCGCGGGACCAACTGGAGGTCCTGTCCTTCCATCGCTGGCGGCTCTGGCCCTGGCGTCGCCGGCAGCTCCGGCCCCAGTGAAACTCCCGGGATCCGGGATCGGACCCCCGGTCGATGCCGGTTGACCTCGTAACACCTCCACCGACCCTACCGGCACCACCTTCGTCGCCCGTTCCTCGGTTTCAGCCCTGAACCAGACACGGTGCCAGATCGGCACCGATCCAGACGCCGATTAAGCCATTTTTCCCCTATGTCCGTCCCCCAGATTTTCAGCCTGTTTCACAGACTTCGAAGGAAGGGGAGGACTGGGAGGGGTCTGAGGACCCTCTCACACAGCAGTGTGATTATGGACTTGACACCTCACCTGACCTCGGTATGCTGTCTTCTCCTACCGTGGCTACGGAGGAGGGAGCCAGTTATGCAGTGGTAGTACGTAAGGCAGCTGAGGCCTCCACCTCGAACTCCCTACGGTGGCCGTCAGGACTAACCTCCTGACAGAAGTGCTTCAGCCGTCGGCAACCTCTTCGGAGCCTTTGCTGCCTTTTAATGACACACTTTCTGACATCCTTTTGGGCACTTGGTCCAGGCCCAACTCAGGGGCTCCTCTGGACAGGAACGTGGCCCGCTGCTGTCGCCCAGCTCCGGGCGACCCCCTCTTTATCTCCCAACACCCTACTCCCGAGAACTTGGTTGTCCAAGCCTCTGCTTCCCAGAGCACATTCCCTTCCGCACCTCCGAATAGGGAATCCAAGAAGCTGGAACAGCTTGGCAAGAAGCTGTTTTCATCTGCCAGCTTAGGGCTGCGGTCGATGAACACCGCATGCCTCTTGGGCCGTTATTCCCACTCTCTGTGGGATACGGTTGTGCAAGTGCTGCCCAACTGTCCGGAGGAGGCCCGGACAGTACTCTCCCAAGCTATAGCAGCTGGCAGAGTCGCAGCAAAGTTCACCATTCGTTGTGGGCTTGATACCGCCGACTAGCTGGGCAGGGCGATTTACACGATGGTTGCGCTTCGGCACCACGCCTGGCTGAGAACAACTGGCTTCTCAGGGGATGTCCAGAACACCTTGATGGACATGCCCTTTGATGGCATTAGCCTTTTTGGCAATAAGGCGGATAGTGCGTTGGAGCGGTTTAAGGACTCACCGGCTACGGCCAAGTCCTTGCGCCTGTTGGCCACTCGCCCTCTTCCGCCTTCTGCTTTTCGCTCGTTTCTTGGCCACGGAAGGGGGCCCCAATATGTTAGTTCCAGAGCCACAGGCCTGCGCAGCAACATTCTCAGCGCAGACGTGGAAACCATCGAGGCGGTTCTGGGGGCCAGCGGGCGGGTCAGTACACCTCCACCCCCGCAGCATCCACTGCAAAGCCTTCCTAGTCCGACCTTTCAGGCCCATCAAACGCCAGTGGGCGGCAGAATTCGCCATCTCCCCCACTGGCGCAACATCACTTTGGACAAGTGGGTGCTGCAAATTGTCCGAAGGGGCTACTCCCTATCATTCGAGACTTCCCCTCCAGCCATGCCACCTCAATACCACCGCATGTCGGAGGACCATCTTGCGCTTCTTCAGCAGGAAGTCACGGCCCTTTTGGCCAAGGGGGCCATCGAGTGCATTCCTGGGCCAGAAGTAGGTTGTGGTTGTTATTCCCACTACTTTCTGGTCCTCAAGAAGGACAAGGGTCTGCAGCCTATCTTAGACCTTCGGAATGTCAATCGCTTCCTCTGGAAGGAGAAGTTCAAGATGCTCATACTTGCTCAGGTCTGCCCTAGACCTGCAAAATTGGATGGTAGTGTTGGACTTGCAGGACGCCTACTTCAATATTCCCGTCCTGCCAGCCCTCCGGCGTTACCTGCGGTTCACAGTAGGCCATGAGCACTTTCAGTTCACCGTGCTTCCTTTTGACCTTACCAGCGCCCCTGGGGTGTTCACGAAAGTGATGGCGGTGGTCGCAGCTCATCTGCACAGATCAGGGGTCCCAGTCTTCCCCCTATCTCGACGACTGGTTGTTGAAGGCGGGCTCGCCCCAGGCAGTCGTCTCCCACCTCCAGACTACGGCCGAACTCCTGCATTTGCTGGGGTTCTTCATCAACGTGCCGAAGTAGCACCTGATTCGCTCTCAGAAGCTCCTCTTCATCGGAGTGGTTCTGGATTCGGCGCAGTTTCGGGTTTATCCTCCCGAGCAACGAGTCCGGGATATTCAGCCAATGATTCCGATCTTTCAGCCTTTATCCTGGGTTTCGGTCAGGATGACCCTCCGGCTACTGGGCCTGATGGCCTCCTGCATCCTTTTGGTGGATAATGCCAGATGGCATTTGCGGGCTCTGCAGTGGGACCTGAAGTTCCAGTGGGCACAGCATCAGGGCAACTGGTCCGATCACGTCCAGATCTCGGAGGGCACTGCACTACAATTGCAGTGGTGGCTCACGAATCGCAATTGGGTCAATGGTAGATCCCTCTCCCTTTCCCAACCGGAACACACAGTTGTGACGGACTCGTCCCTTCTGGTATGGGGCGGCCACATGGGAGAGGCATAGATCAGAGGACTCTGGTCTCCGGCGGAGTCCCGGCTCCATATCAACTTTCTGGAGATTCAGGCGATCCGACTTGCACTGAAAGCATTCCTTCCCTCTGTCAAGTGGAGAGTAGTGCAGGTGTTCACGGACAACACCACCGCCATGTGGTACTGCAACAAACAGGGCGGGATGAGGTCGTGGACCCTATGTCAGGAGGCTCTGCGTCTCCGGACATGGCTGGAACATCAGTGCATTTTCCTGGTGGTTCAACACCTGGCAGGTTCTCCGAACGCCAGGGCGGATGAACTCAGCTGCTTATGCATAATGGATCACAAATGGCGTCTGCAATCAGACGTGGAGCAAGGTCTCTTTCAGCAGTGGGGAGAGCCTTGGTTAGATCTATTCGCCTCAGAAGAGAACGCGCAATGTCATCAGTTCTGTGCGTTGGAATTTCCAAAGCGGCACTCGCTCGGCAACGCTTTTTGTCGTGAGTGGAGTTGCGGTCTACTATATGCCTTCCCACCTATATCACTTTTACCCAGAGTGCCGAAGAAGATCAAGCGCTACCAGGCCCAAGTCATTCTTGTGGCTCCGGACTGGGCTCGAAGAGTATGGTATCCCGAGCTACTCAGCATGGCTATCGATCCCCCGATCTGACTGCCTCTTCGGGAGGATCTTCTGTCGCAGCAACAGGAGGCGCTCCTCCACCCGAACCTGTCCAGTCTCCACCTCCTTGGTCGAGATTGAGCGGCAGCAGTTGACGTCTTTTGACCTGCCTCCCCAAGCTTGTGATGTAATCTTGGCAGCCAGGCGTCCCTCCACTAAGACGGTATACGCCTGCCGGTGGAACAAGTTTGTGGCATGGTGCACAGCAAAGGCTGTGGATCCCCTTTCTGCCCCTCTTTCAGAGGTCCTTTTATTCCTCCTTTCTTTGGCTCAGCAGGGCTTTGCTCTGGGCACTATAAAAGGCTATCTCTTGCCCATTTCAGCCTTTCCTTTTCAAGTCTCAGATTGTAAATAGATTCTTAAAAGGCATTACTCATCTTTTCCCTCCTGTACCTTTCATAGTGCCTCAGTGGGACTTGAACCTGGTTCTGACATATCTGATGTGGGCTCCCTTTGAGCCACTTCACAACTGTCCTCTTCGTCTTCTCACTTTAAATACCGCTTTCCTGGTGGCCATCACATCTGCCATAAAAGTGAGTGAGCTCCACGCTCTTTCTTCTAAACCTCCTTTTCTCTTGGGCCATCCGGACAAAGTGGTTCTAAGGACTCGTCCATCTTTTCTGCCAAAGGTTGTCACCGCCTTTCATATCGGGCAGACCATCACTTTGCCCGCCAGAGGAAGAGAGGCTCCACCGTCTGGACCCAAAACATGCGTGTGAGAAAGTGCCATCTTTCTTGCATGGTATGCCCCCACTTTTTGCTGAATTGCTGAATGTACTTTGACTGAGTGTGCCCTGGACTCCTGCCAATCAGGTCCCCAGGGCCTATGTTCCTTCCCTAAACAAAAACCTCTAAACCAAATTGGGAAACCCTGGCCACATGTCAGCCCCTGGTAAGTGGTACCCTAGGTACCTCCAAGGGCTGCAGCACTCATTTTGCCACCCTTAGAGGCCCTGTACCCTAACACACACACACTGCCCTGGCAGGCTGAGTGTCTGGGTACAAGACAAAACAGAGAGACGACATGGCACACATCCCTGTGTGCCATGCCCACAACCTACACTGCCCTGGCATACATCAGCCACCCCTCTAGCTGGGTGCCCTATGCCAGTGGTGTGGGCACAGAGGCAGGAGCCCTGGGCCCCTACAGTACCCAGGTCAATTCCTGGGCCCTGTAAGTGCAGTGCTGCAATTTAAGAGTACATGGTGCTAGGAGCTTGTCAAACACGAACTCCACAGCACCATAATGGCAGCACTGAAGACTGAGAAGTTTGGTATCAAACTGCTCAGCACATTAAATCCACACTGATGCCAGTGTGGGATTTAATGTACCAAGCACCACAGAGGACATCTTAGAGAGGCCCCCTGAAACCTAACCTACAATCCACATATGTTCTGAGGCTGCCTAGGTTGCAACACAGCAGACATGTTGCTGGACCCCTGGGTAGGAGAGCCCCTGCTCTCCTGGGTCTGCAACAATGCACATCCTGGGCGAGGTGCTAAATCTCCTCCCCCAGGATGGGCAGGGGGAAGCTTCAAAGGCATGCCGCCTCTGTGAGCTTGCCCAGGCCACTGCAACCCCCCACTCTGGCGGGAAGCTTGACCGGATACCCCAAATAAGGACAGGGGATGTGCCAGCCTGCCAACCCCACCCCTCAGGTGGGGGAGGCGAGGTGAAGCACATCCCCGGGCTCTCGCCATCTTGAAGATGGGGAGCCCTGCCCAATCAGGATTAGGCTACTGCCCCCCTCCCACAGGAGAGAGGCAGGATAGGGGGTGTACCCACCCCAGGACAGGGACCCATTGGTCCCTGCCCTTCACCTACCTGTAACGCCCATAAATCTAGTATTTAGGGGCACCCTGAACCTTCCTTCCCCAGATTCCAAAATCCGAAGAAGAGCTAGAAGAAAGAAGACCTGCCCTGCAGCTGCTGAGAAGAGGAAGACATCAACTGCTTTGGCCCCAGCCCTTCCGGCCTGTCGACCCTCGAACCTGCTCCTGCTCCAACCCGGCATCTCTTGTGGCCATCAACCTCACAAACCCCGGAGGACCTGGCTACCTTTTGATTCTAAGCCCCCTGGGACTGCCATGAGTAGAGGCTCTACTCAAAACCTACTTCTAATCCCTGGCAGCAGCCCGGAACCGCGAACCCAGCACACTCTGCACCAGCCAAGCCTGGCCTGTGCCGGAGTGAACAAAGACCACGAGGACGACCCCACGGCGACTGTGACCCCGAGTCCGGCACCCAAGGACCTCCCTCGACACTCCTGAGGAAGCCTGCAGCCTCAGAACCAGGTGCTCCCCAACCGCGATCAACAGAAGGTAAGATTTCCCAACACCAAAAGGCACCCCTGCACCCGGCGCCCCGTGGCCCCCTGTGCCCAATCCCGGGGTACCTACCTATCCTCCAACTACCCAACTTACCTCTCGAAGTGGTGGTGGCACCCAGCCGCCCGAGTGGCCCTGGCAGTGCAATCTCTACACCTATCTAATTCCCCATTTGCCCTGAGTAAGTGACCAGGAGCCCAGCTCCCACAGCCGCGTGGCCTGTTAGTCAGCAGCCACCAACCAAGACCCCCCTACCTCTCATAGGATAACATTGGGCCTAACTCTCTCTGCACCCGGCCGCCCTTGTGCCGCTGAGGGTGAACCAACTGTACCTACCTGACCCTGGGAGACCCCTGAGTCTATGGCCAGAACCTTAACTCTGCCAGTCGAGTACTTACCTTTAAACCGATAACTCAATTTTCTTCATAGGGTAACATTGACTAGCTTTTTCCTGAAATTTCTTCTGTGTGGACTTTTCAAATCTTCAAATATTCACCAAAAATCAGCCGAGTAACGAAAATACTCACCTGCTATTAGGTGAGCTCCCAGTGCTGGATCTTGGTGCCCAGCACTGACTCTCAAAAATACTTACAACTGTACTTACCAGTAACCCAATTTTCTCCCATAGGAAATCATTGACTGTTTTTCTGTGAAATTTCTTCTGTCAATTTCTGCAAACTTTAAATATTCTTTAAAAATCGTATAACTTCTGAAAACGTAATTGCTTACCTGTTTTGGATAAAGGTCCCAGTACTGAGTCTAGGTACCCAGTACTGGATTACAAAAGTAACGAGAACATACTATACCTGTAACTTGCATTTTCTTCCATAGGGAATCATTGACTGTATTCTATGAAATATTTTCTAAGTTTCAACTTTTAAAATCGCAAAATATTGTCTAAAAATCATCACAGTAATTAAGTCGACTTTTATCTCTTGATTCTAAGTACTGACCCAAGACTGAATCTAGATCCAGTCCGGGAATTCCAAAAGTAATCCTAAAAGTAATCTGTTGCAAATAACGTGAAACTTCCATTGAACTCAATGCATTATTGTGTTTAAAATTGTGTTTCCTATTGCAACCACTTGTAACTTTCTACAAAAGTCAATTGCATATTAAAAAAGTATTTATATAAAGCATCTCATTCTGAGAAAGTATATTTTAATACCTATTGTTGGTTCTAAAATAAAACAAGCATATATTTTTTATATATAAACCATTGGCCTAGAGTTCAGTTATTGAGTGTGTGAGACCATTTGCTGGCTGAGTGTGTGCAACAAATGCTTTACACTGTCCTCTGATACTGCCTTACTGCTCGACCACGCTACCACTTTAGAGAGTAAGGTTATATCTAACTTTAGCCTCTGCCAAACCTCTGGGGACTGTGGACTCTGTACACCCTGTACCTATTTGGGAACAGTATATACAGAGCCACTTTCTCACAATGCGCTCTCATTCTACCTGAACTGCACACAACAGTTCCGAGTGGATGACCAGCTCTTTGTTGGCTACGTGATCGCCAAGAAAGTTCGGGCCATGCACAAGCGGACCATCTCCCGGTGAGTCGTTCTGTGCATAAATGCTTGTTACTCTTTGGCTAAAAAGGAGCCTCCGGTGGGGCTGCACGCCCATTCTACCAGAGCGACGGCAGCTACTACTGCTTTGGGATGAGGAGTTTGCTTGCATGACATCTGTCAGGCAGCTACGTGGGCTTCGCTGCACACGTTTACCAAGCATTATTGCCAGGACAGCCAAGTCCAGAGAGACGGCTTCTTTGGCCGTTCTGTTCTCCAGGATTCTCTGGTGTGATCTTGGTTCGCAGACCCACCACCGGGATTGGTATTGCTGGGGTATCTATTCTAAGGTAAGGAATCTATCACTACGTGTTTCTTTCAGATGCACAAGTTACTTACCTTCGGTAACGATATATCTGTAAGAAACATTAGTAGTGATAGATTCTTTACCGCCCACCCATCCTCCCCGTTCTGCGAACTGATTTCTAGGGTTACGGTCATCCCTTTTCAGGACCTAGTTTCATGGTACCAGTGGTCAGTTTCTTGCATGGCTCTGCATTCCTTGCGCGGAAAGTCGTGTACAGAATTGACGTCAGCACGCGTGGGCGCGTCTAAGTAGCTCCAGCAACGTCATCTCGGTGCCAACGACGCACCCGGAGCCGCACAACGACGCCTACCGACGCGCAGGGGTACTGCTGACGAAAACTTTCCGGATCCAGACTGACTCCTGGGGGTAATTCTAAGGTAAGGAATCAATCACTACTAATGTTTCTTACAGATATATCGTTACCAAAGGTAAGTAACTTGTGCTTCAGGACCCTAGTTTTGCATACGACAACGTCAGTTACTTTGTGGCTCTGCGTTTGGGGCAAAAGAAAAACGAAAAGTACCGACGTCCGCTCACCTGGGTGGGGCCTATATAGGCACCATGACGTCATAACCGAGGCCAACGATGCTGTCAACGTCACGCGGAGCCGAATGGAGCCAATCAACTTTGCGCGCAATCAATTGTGTATTTCTTAGTGGTATCAGCAAATGCAAAGGCTTGTACCCCACCGCTGATCCTCCAGTTTAGGAAGCTGGCTTTCTATGTAGTAGTGCCAATGTAAGGGCACACCATGGAAAAAGTCCAGACGACCCTTATTGGTTTACAGGGCTTACTTTAATAATCCCAAGTGCTCTGTTTGTGTGGTCAAGCAGCTTAGGCTTATTTCAGAGGAGAGTTAGGCATTTGTTTTACACATAGAGACAATAGACAGTCATGTAGAAATTAAAGACCAATTGAGAAAATTAACACAGATTTTTACATGAATTTAGACACCAAAATCTTCAGAATCTGGTAAGTACTTTTGGATTTATCGATTTTACGAGAAAACAGAAAAAATGCTCAATCAAGTTTTTTGAAGAATTAGACTTGAATGCGGTAATGTTATCAAATGGGAGGAAAAACATACACAGCAAACATATGCTTAGAATCGATGTACAGAGGTGCCCTTTAGTACTTAAGGCTCTTAGGGGCCAAGGTCCAAAGAACCATTAGTTGTTTGGGTTTACCTGCCCTGGGTTGTCTGGGTGCAGAGGTGCTGGTTGAGATGGTTGCCTCTAGCCTAAAGTCAAGGGTACCTGAAACAAAGAGGCTGCAAAGGGATGCTTGGGGACAAGTCCAGGAGAACCCAAAAGGGGTTTCTGGTAATGAGGACCCCTAGACCAAGGGGACACAGTCAGGAGTCGTGAACCCAGGCTGTAGGGCTTGGGTGCAGAAGAGTTTGCTGGCTGGCCACTTGTGTTTGAGGGTGTTGTGGTTCTCCTGCCACCTGTAGAGGGGAGGAAAAATAAGACAGTATGGCCTCTTGTCGTGTGTCTCGTGAATCCTGAGGTCCCTCATTGTACAGGTCAGTTCCATGGCGGTGGTGCCCAGGCTGGACTCAAACAAGCCCAGGTTGATGCAAATGCCCTGGTACTCGGGGTATTGGTGCTGGAGGGTTTAGCGTCTCAAATCGCCGCACAGAGACTGGGCTGACCTCCTAGAGCCACGAAGACTTCCTTCTGACGTCCTACCCCCTCAGTGGGCCCGATGGCCAACAACACAGTGTATCGGACAAGTGCAGTCACTGCCTGCAGATGCAGGGGGATGGCTCCTTCACCCCATGGGAGATGCTAGATGGTTGGCAAGCTGCTGGACTGTCCAAAGTGGAGTGGTGTGGCTCACTGGTTAGAGGCGGCAGACCCGGAAGCAGAAGTCGGCCCGGGACCAGGGTTCGATTCCCGACGCAGCAGGGTCTTGGGCCAAGGTCAGCAGACACGATAATTCTCGCCTCGGTGCCTACTCTAACCATGGATCCCACTCAGCAACTCTGGGCAATAGCTTGCTTAATCTCCACTTACGGCCCCATCAGCGCTGGGGATGCTTGTCTTCACCTTGGAGATGCCCAGTAGGGACCATCTCACAGGGAAAGCCAGGATGGGTTCCCCAGCGGTATACAGCGCCGGGACGCCCCGTTGCTGGGGCAGCTGTGCGCTTTACAAGTATACAACATTTACATTTACAAGTGTTGGGGTAAGATGCACTGCTTCTAGGTGATTCAGTTCTTTGCAATTGTCGAGGTACCAGCCGCCAGGCAGGGTTTTGCACCAAGTTCAGTGTAGGGCCTCAGCTCTCACTGTGATGCTCTTCTCTGTCCTCCTCCTGTTCCCAGATAGACAAATCTTTCGTTCAGGTGTCGGGGGGCCCATACATAGTCAGTTTAGGGGCATTTAGAGGAGTATATGTTAGTAGCCAATAGGCCACATACCACTGGGTTGACTACACCCCTGTAGGACCGCTTCCTGCCGGGAGTGGGCATTACTCTGACCCAGAATTCTCCACTTTTACCCAAAACAAGCAGGTGAAACCCTTCTCTGGCTATCCACTTCATTTAGCCCACCTTAGGGATGTGACTAGTCAGTAAGTGAAACACACCCCCTGTATATTCAATTTCCTGTCTGCTCTGGTGCCAAATGGGCCTCGGGTAGGGGTGACATTCCCCCATGTCTGGGGGGTAAGCCGTAGTTGCATAACAAAGGTGACAGAGGCTTTGAAGGCTCTAGCTTTGATATGCTAAATTCACTAGCCATCGTGCTAGAGGAGGTGTGATCAGAAACTCATCTGTGGTGGAAAGCAGTGGCGGCTCTTCTGCTAAGGCGGAGGAGTGTCACCCCACTGCTCTTAGAGCAGTGAAAAAGGGAAGAATAAAATCATAATAGCAAGGTTATTATCATTTTATTTTTCGTTGCTGCAGGGCTGGATTAGGGCAGGGGGCTGGTGGCTCAGGCAAGAGGAGTGGACTGTGCATACTAAGTGGAATGACTGCTTGACCAGCTGTCTTGACCGGGCCAAACAGTCATGCGCAATTTGCATATTCCCCACCAGGCTGTAATGGACAGCCTGTTAGCGAATATGCACAGGCTACCTGTCCCAATCCGATCCATGGTGCTCAAACCAATCACAACGCTGCATTGCAGCGTTGTGATTGTCTATGGGGAGTCTGGGTGCTTCCTGGTTTTGGAACTGCAGAGTAGAGATGCGGGCAGGCGACCGAGGGTACGTTTAAAAAAAAGGATTTCCATACTCCCCGCCGGCCTGTCCCTGTTCTCCCTGCCCTGCTAACCCCGTTCCCTATCAGCCACCACTGGTGGCAAGCTCGACAATACTGGTCAGCCAACACACTAAGTGACTAGTAGGGATACAGGGTGCTTGTCTATATAAATCCGATGCTGGCATCATTACGGATTTATTAAGAAAAGATGTTTGATACCTAACATCAGTATTTTCAGTGAAGCAGTTATGTAGCTGGGTAACTCATTATGGCCTGTGCCTAGTACATACCTTTATAAAGGCTTCCAGATCATTTTCAATGTCTAGCAATGGGGCTATACATCACAGGGGCATACATGCTCAGGCAGATGTGCCCTCACATGTAATATAATGCACCCTGCCTTAGGGCACTAAGGCCTGGTGTAGGGGTGACTTAAATATAGTACATGCAGTGTACTTAGGCAATGTGGGGCAATGTCATGTTTTCGGAATGGCTTGCACCATTTCACGCATCCTGCAGTCAGGGTCGGACTGGGAACTGAAAGCAGCATTGTCAAATTTTGCCAGACCAGGCCCCGTCTGGCGCGTCGAGAGCGAGCGCAGCGAGCGACCCCGACCACTACTAGGGGGGTTTGGGAAAAGACAGACTAAAATGGTGCATTTTACAGCACATTTTTCATTACATATTCAATTGTATTAACTGACGATGTATGGTCCTGTGTGGAAACCAACACAGGCGAGGGAGCCATCATCATAAAAATGTAGGTTATCCAAGATGATTCCTGCAGCATCCCTTGAGTTCAAAAGTACCCTCTGGGCTCACGTCTTTAGCAGTTAGCATGGTGACCTCTTGCCATGACATCACAAAGATTCCAATACTGGGCTTTCTTGTGAGAACGTAATGCATTCTGGTTGTTGCAGTCTTCATTTCCTCTAATTGAACTAGCTAGACTAACATGCTTAATAGCACTGCTTTGTAGCTTAAATGCCCAGGGCTGCAAACAGTACAATGTCATGCATGTAGGTGGCCATCTTAGCTGTGACATCACCACCAACAACCCCTCCACCGAGCCTCCCCCGCCCCTGTTCTACACAGTATTCATTGCACTTTTATTCTCTAACAGCCTTGAGTAAGCCCTGGCTTTACCTGCCGAAAAGGGCGAAATACCTGTCGGCTGTCCCTTCTCTTCTCAATAAATATTTATAGTCAAATTAAGAGTGGAATGGGCTAATTGAACGGTGAATGAATAAAAATGTAAACATCAATTTTCTCGACATAAATATATTTGGATTACCACACTACGTCATAATAAGGATTTATCCTTGTCTTATCAACGATTTGCTCGTAAGGAAGGAACACAGGACTCACATATATAATCTCACTTGTGATTGCGAAGCTGGAATGGTCCAGAGCTTTGAGTTAATTCATATCTAGACCCAGGATCCCTGGACCTGTTGCTTTATTTGGATCAAGTACTTTAGACGTTACAGATTTTTACAGGTGAAATGGTAGAAAATCACATCTGTCAGTTTTGAGGCATGAACATCGAACAAGGTTATGTTATCCTGTAGGAGAAACATTCACTGCATAGGTACACTTACAAACCATTCCTAGGGTTACTCTCCTGAACTAAAGGTGGTTTGTGGCCCAGGTCCAAAGAATCACCAGCAGTTCGGATTTGCCTGCCCTGGTGTGGCCGGATGCAGAGGTGCTGGTCACGATGGTAGCCTCAAATGCTACCCGTTAAAGTCTATGGAGAATCCTGTAACAAGAAAAAGACTGATATTGAGGACTTGGAGACAAGTCCAGCAGAACCCAAAGGGGGGCTTGGCTTTTGAAGGTCTTTAGAGCAAGGGAGAACCGTTGATTAGCTCAGACTTAAGTTGTGGAATTTGAGTGCAGAGGTGCTATGTCCAGCGGGTTACTTGAGTTGGAGGCGCTCTCTTTCTGGGGTCAAGTTTCAAGTTTATTTTTATTATGCATATTTACTAAAAAACCATTGAACAGTTTTGTGCTGTCAGTAAAAACATTGATACTCATGTTAAAAAGTTCTGTGGGGTGCCTACATACAGATATACTAGAAGGCTGATAAAGCCATTCGATGAGTGCCATTGAAATGTGACAATAAAAATTGAGCCGTAAAGAGTATGCTCTGCAGTACTGCATAGCTGTGATGATAATGGTTAATGTGTCCTGGTATTGCATCTGTTGTATGAGACAATAGTGCCAGACACCCACAGCGCGGAGTGAGGAAAGTGCGTACATATCAGGAGAAGTTTCCTGATGGCTAGGTGGCGAGAGACTTTCTGGTGTCGACCTGGTGATGGGGGCAAACAGGACAGCAGGGCCACTCTCGGGTGCTGGCCTTGGTAATGCTGACATTCCTCGTTGATTGGTCGGTCTTGGCAGAGTTGGTGTCCAGACTGGACACTGAACAAGCCTTGTGTGCTGCAATGGCTCGGTACCCACGGTATTGGTGCAGGGGGCTCCTGGAGGGTTTAGCAATACTAAAGTCGCTGGGGAGACGGGGCTGACCTCTGGGAGTCGCAAAGTCTTTCTTCTGGGGTGCTGCTTCCTTGGTGGACCAGGTGGTCAGCAGAACAGGTTAGCAGGCAGATGTGGGTGTGCCTGCAAGGAAGTGGCTCAGGAGAGATGCTGACTGTTTACAAAGTGCTGACTTCCTTCCAAGGCTTTAGGAGGATGCATAGCTGCTGGACCAGTCAGGTCTTTGCAATTGTCGGCATAGAGGCAGGTAGGGTTTTGAGCCAAATCTGGGGCTTGTCCACAGTTCTGGTGTTTTTGGCTGTTCTTGGTCCTTCTTTTCCCAGTAGATGAATCTGAGTTCCTAGTGATAGGGGGTCACCTAAATACTAAATTTAGGGGTGTTAAAGAGAGTGTAAGGTAGTAGTCAATGGGCTACCTACCACTGAGGGGTCGCATATCAAAGGAGCTTTGAAGCCTCTGTTCTTGATATGCTAAAACACTAGCCATCCTACTGGAGGAGGTGTGAACATCTTCCTCTGGACCAGACATTGTTTCTGACCTCCAAGATCACAGGCTCTCATCGGCAGGGAAATAGAAACCTGTCTGTGGTGCCAGGCTGGACGCTACCAGTCAGCCAGCACACTAAGAGACTAGTAGGATTCAGGGGGCACCTCTAAGGAGCCCTCTGGGTGCATGTCAGAACAGATTCAATACTGGCATTAGTATGTATTTGTCAAGGCGAGGTGTTTGATACCAAACACCATTATTCTCAGTGAAGCCATTATGTAGCTGGGTAACTCGTAATGACCATTGCCCAATACCCATACTTAAGAAGGGTTCCTGAACACTTGCAATGTTGTGCCAATAAAAGTAGACATCACAGGGGTTTAGGAAGCTGGCTTTTTATGTGATATATCAAAAATCTGATATACCGTGTAAAGAGTCCAGGGGTTTCCTCATGAGTGAACAGGGCTTGCTATGCAATTCCAAAGTGCTCTGTTAAGGGGTAGTATGGTAGAGCAGCCTGAGGCTTAACAAAGAGAAGTGCAAGACATTTGTAAATACACCCAATGATTGATAAATAACACACACGACTTGAGAAGGAGATCCACACCAATTGCTAAAAATACCAAGTACTTTTATATATGAATTGTCAGAGAAAAATTGTTCAGGTAAGTACGTCTTAAAATATAAATTGTTTTCACTTTAAAAAGTGGGCACTTAGTCCAATTTTTGAGTTCTGCAGTCTTATCCTATGGAAGGAAGAACAAGTTCTGCAAACAGGTACAGTCGTCGACTTACAGGACCAATTTCCAGGAGTTAAGGTGAGTGGTAGGCAAGGTCCAAGGTAGCACCAGCAGTACACCACTGGTGGCACCAGGGTGTCCAGGTGCAGGGTGCATATCAGCGTCAGAAGCCCCATATGTTTCAGTGGGGATCATCACTGTAAAAATAGACTGAATGAATGAATGAAAATAAATTTATAACGCGCAAACTCAGCCCAAAGGGCATCAAGGCGCCTAACATAATATAATTGAATCACCGTGCACAGCTTAGTAATAGGCTTTCCTGAAAAACCAGGTCTTAAGAGCTCTCTTAAAGAGGGGCAAGGATGATAGAACCTTGAGTTCAGAAGGAAGAACATTCCATAGTCGGGGGCCACTGAAGCAAAGGCTCTACCTCCCCATCTTGTCTTCTTAATGAAGGGTATAACAAGGAGGTTCTGTTGAGAAGATCTAAGACATCTGCTGGGTGCATACTTAAAGAGTAAAGATCCCAGTCCATCGGCCGATCCTGTTGTAAGGGCATTATGGACTAGGCAGATGATTTTAAAAGAGATACGTTGCTCAATAGGCAGCCAATGGAGATTCTTCCTTGCTAATGTAGCAGAGGCAGAACAGGGAAGGTCCAGAACAAATCTCGCTGCTGCATTCTGTGTTACCTGCAAACGAAGTAACAATCCCTTGTTAATCTCAGTATATAGAGCATTACAATAATCTAGGCGAGATCCAACCAATGCTACGACTGTTTGTTTTCTTGCCTGTGGTGATAAGTAATGAGCTATTCTACGAAGGATTTTTAGGACTCCCCAGCAAGTAGCTACCGTTCTGTTAATCTGTAGATTCATGGCCAGCTCAACATCAAAGATGACCCCCAAATTTCTTGCCGACTGTGAAGGGATCGGACAGGTCCCCAGTGATGTCGGCCACCATTCACTCGACCAGGCGTCCCTATCCTTTCCGAAAATCAGCACCTCGATCTTATCGCCATTCAGCTTCGGGGAATTGAGGGTCATCCAGTCGGCAACCGATTGCATACAATTCCTGAAACTGAACGATGTGGTGCTGACAGACCGTGACAGGGACACCATGATCTGAGTGTCATCTGCATACGACACTACCTCCATCCCCTGAGATCTTACTAGTCTAGCAAGTGGGGCCACATAGATGTTGAATAGGGTCGGACTTAGGGCCGACCCTTGTGGCACCCCAAATTGCAAAGACTTTACAGGGGAGAGGTATTTACCCATTTTGACCCTCTGTTCCCTGAGCTCTAAAAAGGAGGATAGAAGGTCAAGGGCGGGCCCCTCCACCCCCAGCTCCCTCAGTCGAGATGTTAAGACTGAGGGAGAAAGAGTGTCGAATGCAGCGGTCAGGTCCAGTAAGACCAGCATCGTGGTCTGTCCTTTATCTACATTCATCCTAATATTGTTGGTCACAACAATGAGTGCAGACTCAGTGCTGTGAAGTTTTCTAAAACCATGTTGAGTCTGATCAAGGAAACCAGAGGAGTCCAAGAATGCAGACAGATGATGGTTCAGATGCATCTCAAACATTTTGGCTGGGGCAGGTAGAAGGGAAATTGGTCTAAAGTTTTTTAACACTTCTGGATCCAAAGAGGGTTTTTTCAATAGTGGCCTGACAATGGCCCTCTTACAAGCCGAGGGAAATACACCGTGCTGTAGAGCACTATTCATAACCTCCAAGATGTAGGGAAGAAAGGTGTCCCTACATTCCTTCAGAGTTTTGAGCGGACATGGGTCCAAGGGAGAGGAGGACTTCGTCCTATTCAAAAGGAGGTTAAGATTTTCCAAAGTGACAGGAGGGAAATTATTAAAAGTCTTATCAGGATCCTTTGACCATGTTTCTAGAATTGACAGATCCATGGCTATATGTGGTCCCAGCCGCTTCATCTGTATTTCCAATTGCATGGAAATGTCTACAATTTTCGTATGGAAAAAGCTGGAAATATTATCACAGACCTCCTGGGAGCCTATAACCGGATCAGGTGTCTGTAGTGAGCAGAGGGAATCCACAATTTTGAAGAGTTCCCCCGATGATGTCAAGGATGTAGTAATGTTGGAGAAGTGATCTTGTTTAGTTTTGATAACTGAGGTTTTATAAATTTTTAGGGAACTTTTATACAGCTGTCTATCCTTAGTATCCCATGTCCTCCTCCACTGTCTTTCCTGTCTTCTACATCCTTGTCTCATGAGCCTAAGTTGATCCCCAAACTACGGAGCAGAGGGTTTGCGCCTCGCATCATACCTAGGGGTAGCCGGAGCTAAAGCATCCACGGCCCCCTGTGTGCAATTGGCTAGTTCTGTGGCTGCCTTTTCTGGATCAGAAGTCAGAGAAAAGGTTCCGAAAAACGGGGCCAGGGATTCATTAGAAATATTTTCATAGTTTCGTTTACATTCTCTTGAAGGGGCCTCCCTCCTAGGGAGCTGTTTACTAGAGATAGTAAGTACAATAGGTACTGCTAGGTGATCAGTCCAGACTAGCTGCTCCGGTGGACCTGTCATAATCCGGGAGTCATTGGTAAAAATTGCGTCCAGCGTATGACCTGCTCTATGTGTGGGTTCCCTGACCAACTGGGTAAAACCGCAAACCTCTAGAGGATCTATCAAAGATATAGTATCTTTAGATGTAATATCGTCTAGATGAAAGTTGAAGTCCCCTAATATGGTGAAATGCGGTTTGCCTGCGTAAGGTTCCAATAATCTAAACAGGTCATTGCTGAACTGTGATCTCTGCCCAGGGGGCCTATACATCAATATCCCAGAAAAAGATGAGGAGGATGATAAAGAAATACAAAAATGAAGGGCCTCAAAGGGATCTGAAGTTTTTGACAGAGCATTAATTCTACACGTGAGATGAGAACGGTAAAGAATAGCTAGACCACCGCCTCTACGATTACCTCTGTCTAATCTCTGTAAGGCATAGTTTTCTGGGATGGCTAGGAGGAGATCGTGTCCCGATGTATCTGTAGCCCAGGTCTCCGTAATGAACACCCATGCTGGCTTCCTAACAGTCACGAAATCGTGAAAGTAAATGTTGTTTTTAATAACGGAACGGGCGTTGATCAAATAGCCTTTCTCAGCAGAGTCCTCATTGAGCAAATGGCCAGGAGTCTGAGCACTACTAATAAAGTCAAGGATAGTAGGTGGATTAAGCCTACATAGACCACATAAATGTCCTTCCCGGAGAATTTCCGGGGTATATCTATGATGGCAAGAGAGCGAGCTAGGTTTCATAGCTAGCAAGTCCTTCATGGAATATGAGTGAATTACCTTCATAGGGAGCACTGATTTTCCCTGGCTCAGCCCATCCTGCAGCCCGTCCTCAGCGCGGACGGGCGCAGACGGGCTTTCCTCTGGCGCTCCTCCGGCGCGACGCTGCGCGCGTACGCTGCGCGCTCGCATGCTGGTCCCTAAATAGTATATGGCAGAAGCCCGGCGTCAACACTAGAACGCTACCCTCAATGGCGTCTAAGGAGCGAATCCACAACCAAGATGGCGGTCGGGGTAGAAAGCAGCACGAAATCACCCAAAAGGTGAGTTTTGTGTATCTCGATTTTTAAGGTGCGAGCAGTGCGGACACAGGAGGGGGAGAGGACAGAGTACAAATAGCAGTGCAACAGTACAATATGGTCACAGCAATGTTTAAAAGCAAAACGTTTAAAAGCATTTAAAAAATACAATGCTCTAACACAGGTTAAAACTTTCACTAAAGAGCGAGCAGCAATAATACTAGAGCAGCATCAACGGTATAATGATTCTATCAATTGTCCCAGCGCCGATAGCTAGTTCCCTAAATAGCGTTTGCCAGAAACCCGGCGTCAACACTAGAACGCTACCCTCAATGGCGTCTAAGGAGCGAATCCACAACCAAGATGGCGGTCGGGGGAGAAAGCAGCACGAAATCACCCAAATGGTGAGTTTTGTGTATCTCGATTTTTAAGGTGCGAGCAGTGCGGACACAAAGGGGGGAGAGGACAGAGTACCCGGAGTGACCCCCGCCCAGCTTTGTACGTTCTATGAGGCGGTGCATGCCATCTTTGGGCTGACCGACCCCGCCGGCGCACCTTCGGGCCCCGCAAACTCAGTTGGGGGGCCTAGGTCTTCGCTGCTGGCGGCTCTGGCGCTGCAGGCCCCTCTGGGATCCAGGCCTGGTTCCAGATTAGCGCCGGTTGACCTCATTACTCCTCCACTGGCGCTGCTCCTCACAGCACCACTACCGCGTTTGGCCCCGGTCATCTCCCATCCGGCGTCGACCCCGGCCTCCATCCCGACATGGACACGGAGCCGGACCGGTGTCGGTGGGGTTTTTATGCCTCTAATCACTCCTGGGGTCCATTTTCAACAACAATGGCACCCAGAGGATGATTAGGAGGACTGGGAGGGTCAGGTGACCCTTTAACTGACCATTTAGACACTGAGTAGGACTGGAGAGAGGAATTGGGGGATGCCAGTGGTCTTGACACCTCTCCTGACCTTGGCATGTTGTCTCCTCCTACCGTGGCTACGGCGGAGGGAGCCTCATACGCTGTGGTGTTGCATAGGGCGGCCGAGGCGCTCAACCTCGAACTTTATACAGTGGTGGTCAGGACTAACCTCCTGACAGAGGTGCTTCAACCGGCTGCAAGTTCTTCGGAACCCTTGCTGTCGTTTAATGAGGCCCTCACAGACGTCCTTTTGAGCACGTGGTCCAGGCCCAACACGGGGGCTCCCGTGGACAGGATAATTGTCCGACGCCACTGCCTGGCTCCGGGCGACCCCACTTTCCTCTCCCAACACCCCACCCCGGAAAGCTTGGTAGTTCAAGCTTTGACCTCCAATGGCGCCTTCCCTACCCCTCCACCGGAAAGGGAATCCAAGAAACTGGACCACCTTGGCAAGAAAATGTTCTCTTCCGCCAGCTTAGGACTGCAGTCCGTAAACACCGCATGTCTCTTGGGCCGTTATTCGCACTCAGTGTTGGATACGGTGGCGCAGGTTCTGCCTTCGTGTCTGGAGGAGGCCCGGCCAGTGCTCTCCCAGGCTGTTGCCACCAGGAGGGACACAGCAAAGTTTAAAATCCATTGTGGGCTGGACACCGCCGACTCTCTGGGTAGGACCATTTCAACGTCTGTAGCGCTTCGTCGCTACGCCTGGATGAGGTCCACTGGCTTTTCAGGGGATGTCCAGAACACCTTGATGGACATGCTCTTTGATGGCCGTCGCATTTTTGGTGACAAAGCAGATAACGCCCTAGAGCGCTTCAAGGACTCACGGGCTACGGCCAAGTCCTTGGGTCTCTCCACCTGTCCGGCACAGTCTGCTTTTCACCCCTTTCGTGGCTACGGAAGGGGTGCCCTGCAACGTCCCACCCAGAGCCACAGGAACGCTGCAAGTTACCCAATCTTCACGCAGCCGGGGATGTGGGAACCAACGCTGTTGTTCAGGGGACCAGCGGGCAGACCAGTCCACCAATCCCCCCCCCCCTCTGCAGCAGCCTCCAAACCCACCTAGTCCGACCTTTCAGGCCCATCAAACGCCAGTGGGTGGCAGGATTCGCCATCACCTCCTCCCACTGGCGCATCATCACGTCAGTCAGGTGAGTTTTGCAAATAGTCCGAAGGGGCTACTCCCTCCCCTTTGAGACTACCCCTCCAGCCATGCCACCACGATACAATCGCATGTCGGAGGATCATCTGGCTCTTCTCCAGCAGGAAGTTACGGCTCTCTTGGCCAAGGGAGCCATCAAGCGTGTTCCTGTCCCAGAAGTAGGTTGTGGTTGTTAACCCCTCTTCTTTCTGGTTCCCAAAAAGGACAAGGGCCTGCGTCCTATCTTGGACCTCAGGGACGTTAATCGCTTCCTCTGGAAGGAGAAGTTCAAGATTTTGACGCTTGCTCAGGTCTTGTCGGCCCTCAAGACTGGATGGTAGCGTTGGACTTGCAGGGTGCTTATTGTCACATCCCCGTCCTGCCGGCCCACCAGCGTTACCTACGGTTCACGGTAGGCCACGAGCACTTTCAATTTACCGTGCTCCCCTTTGGCCTTACTGACGCCCCTCGGTGTTCACGAAAGTGATGGCGGTGGTCGCAGCTCATCTGCCCAGATCAGGGGTTTCAGTTTTCCCCTATCTCGATAACTGCTTGTTGAAGGCGGGCTCGCCCCAGGCAGTCGTCTCCCACCTCCAGACTACGGCCGACCTCCTGCATCTGCTGGGGTTCTCCATCAACGTGCCGAAGTCGCACCTGATTCCCTCGCAGAAGCTCCTCTTCATCAGAGCGGTTCTGGACACGACGCAGTTTCGGGTCTATCCTCCCGAACAGCAAGTCAGGGATATTCGGGCTATGATTCCGATCTTTCAGCCTTTATCCCGGGTTTCGGTCAGAATGACCCTGAGGCTGCTGGGCCTCATGGCCTCCTGCATCCTGCTAGTCAATCATGCCAGGTGGCATATGCGGGCTCTGCAGTGGGACCTGAAGTTCCAGTGGGCGCAGCATCGGGGGAATCTATCCAATTGCGTCCAGATCTCGGAGGGCACTGCTCAACAACTACAGTGGTGGCTCACGAACCAGGATTGCATCAATGGCAGATCCCTCTCCCTTCCCCAGCCAGACCACGCTGTGGTGACGGATGCTTCCTTTCTGGGATGGGGCGGCCACATGGGAGAGGCGGAGATCAGAGGCCTCTGGTCTCCGGTGGAGTCCGGGCTTCACATCAACATTCGTAGCTCCGGGGGGATTCATCTTACACTGAAGGCATTCCTTCCCTCTGTCCAGGGAAGAGTAGTGTAGGTGTTCACGGACAACACCACTGCCATGTGCTACTGCAACAAACAGTACGGGTGGGATCGTGGTCCCTGTCAGGAGGCCCTCCGCCTCTGGACATGGCTGGAACATCAGGGCATTTCCTTAGTGGCTCAACACCTGGCAGGTTCTCTGAACGCCAGGGCGGACTAACTCAACCACAGGTGCATGATGGATCATGAATGACGTCTTCACTCGGAGTTGGTGCAAGGTCTCTTTCGACAGAGTGGAGAGACTTGCTTGGATCTATTTGCCACCAAAGAGAACGCACAATTTCAGCAATTCTGCGCGCTGGAATTTCCAAGGGGTCACTCACTCGGCGACGCTTTTCGGCGCGAGTCGAGTTGCGGTCTGTTGTACGCCTTTCCACCTATACCACTTCTGCCCAGAGTGCTGAAGAAGATCAGGCGCGACCGGGCCCAAGTCATTCTTGTGGCTCCTGATTGGGCACGAAGAGTCTGGTATCCCGAGCTGGTCAACATGGCCATCGATCCTCCGATCAGACTGCCTCTTCAGGAGGATCTTCTGTCGCAGTAGCAGGGGATGGTCCTCCACCCGAACCTGTCCAGTCTCCACCTCCTTGCGTGGAGATTGAGCGGCGACAGTTGACGTCTTTCAACTTGCATCCCAAAGTCTATGACTTAATCTTTGCAGCCAGGCTTTCCTCCACAAAGACGGTATACGCCTGCAGGTGGAACAAATTAGTGACATGGTGCACAGCAAAGGTTGTGGATCCCCTTTCCGCCCCTCTTTCTCAAGTCCTCTCGTTCCTTCTCTCTTTAGCCCAGCAGGGCTCTACTCTGGGCACTATCAAGGGCTATCTTTCAGCCATCTCTGCCTTCCTTCGGTTGCCAGACCAACCTTCTCTTCTCAAGTCCCCGGTAGTAAACCATTTCCTAAAAGGCTTAACGCATCTTTTTCCTCCACTCCCCTTCGTTATGCCTCAGTGGGACTTGAATATTTTGCTAACCTATTTAATGTGTGCTCCCTTTGAGCCTCTGCATAACTGCCCTTTACGTCTTTTGACTATTAAAACTGCTTTCCTGGTAGCCATCACTTCTGCTAGAAGGGTGAGTGAGCTCCAGACTCTTTCTTCTAAGCCTCCTTTCCTGTCTGTTCATCCGGACAAGGTGGTTCTCAGGACCCACCCATCCTTCCTTCCTCAGGTGGTAACTGCCTTCCACATCGGGCAGACCATTACTTTGCCCACCTTCATTCCGCATCCTTCAAAGGAGGAAGAAAGGCTCCACCCTCTGGACCCAACACGTGCACTCTCCTTCTATCTGGATCGCACAAAACAGTTCCGGGTGGATGATCAACTTTTTGTTGGATACGTGGGTGCAAAGAAGGGTCGGTCCATACATAAGCGCACCATTTCTCAATGGGCCGTGCTGTGTATTAAGGCTTGTTACTCTCAGGCTAAAAAGGAGCCTCCAGTCGGACTACGTGCTCACTCCATCAGGGCGACGGCAGCCACTACTGCCTTGGGAAGGGGAGTGCCTCGGAATGACATCTGTCAGGCAGCCACTTGGGCATCGCTGCACACGTTCACCAAACATTATTGCCTGGACAGCCAAGTCCGGAGAGATGGCTTCTTTGGCCGTTCTGTTCTCCAGGATTTTCTGGTGTGATCTTTGTTCGAAGACCCACCACCCGGGTTTGTATTGCTGGGGTATCTATTCTAAGGTAAGGAATCTATAACTAACGTGTTTCTTTCAGATGCACAAGTTACTTACCTTCGGTAACGATCTATCTGCAAGAAACATTAGTTAGTTATAGATTCCTTACCACTCCACCCATCCTCCTCCTTCTGCGAACTGATTTCTAGGGTTAAGGACATCCTTTCAGGGCCCAAGTTTCGTGCACCAATGGTCAGGGTCTTTCATGGCTGTGCGTTTCTGGCGCAGAAAGTCGTGCAGAGAACTGACATCAGCGCGCGAGGGAAGTGTCTAAGTAGCTGCCGCGACGTCATGCCAGTGACGCAGACGATGGACGCGGAGCCAACCGACGCCACCTTCCGACGCACAGAGGTACTGCTGACGAAAAAACTTCCCGGATCTAGTCTGACGCCTGGGGGTAATTCTAAGGAAAGGAATCTATAACTAACTAATGTTTCTTACAGATATATTGTTACCGAAGGTAAGTAACTTGTGCATCTAACTCTTAAGTGTCCCCACCCAATCTTTTTGTTTTGGGATCATAGGTGTCCCCCTGTGCTAACCCTATCTTAGCCAGACCCCCAACTTACCCAAAGAGGTTACCCACAACTAGTGTAACCCTACTGTGACCAACAGTTTCAGGATGCCTAGCTTGCTATTTGACATGGGGTCAGACCACCATTCATTTTGTTTTTCATCACTTTGGAACAGAAAAATGGCAGAAAAAGACGACATTTTGCAGCCAAAGTGTTTTTCTTTTTTGGATTCATTTCACAGGGAACAAATAAAGGAAAGGAGAAGGAAAGAGATGGTCAGAGCCGTTTGTTGAAGTCCTAGTTTTCAGTAAGTGAGGAGGAGAAAGACAAAAAGAGAGGGAATAAGAGGAAGAGGAACAAAGAGAGGGGGGACAGCTGTCAGTGGCAGACCAGGAGACGTGAACTCTTTAGGGAGGTGGGCAGTATGAGATGTGTGGTGTAGTGGTGGGTAGGGTTCATATTCAGAATGCGTGCCCTATACCATGTTGAGGCAGATAAATCCATGCTATCGGTTGGATTTAATGCGAGTGGACCAATGACGCGCTGAGGAACAAACCTAATGCCGTCGGCTAAGCACGGAATCGCATTACAGTCCAAAACATGAAGCGCAGCGTCCGTGAAGTGGAGCACCGTGCTGATACACGAGTCGAGGGAAAGCAAAAAAATAAAGAGTGCCCTGGAATTAAGATACATAAAAAAAAGAGAAAAACCACACTTAACATGGGCAGTCAGCTGCGAGGGTCCAAAACACCAAAAAGCGGGAGTAATTAGGCATATCCAAACAAAAGTAGGCATTTAGGAAGGGTACTAACAGGAGCTAATAGAAAAGATGGGAGATGCTTTAAGCAAATATTCTGGATACAGCATGCCTCGCAGAGCAGCACATGCACTGGCTCAGCTCAACCTAATATTATTCTCACAAGTCCTGCAGCCTGGCCAGGTTTCTTAAGACAAAACCAAAGGAAATGATGGACGGAGTGTTGAACATTGCAAGCACTCACCCCCAGTCAACTGATCCGTCCATCACCACCCCCTTTTATACCGCTTTGTTCGCCATAAGTTGGCAGGGTATGCTCAGACGTGAGTCCCTTGCTCACTTTGCCACTGGATTCAAGCAAGCCTGGCTGAAGACGGCTGAAATGCCAGAAACCGGTCCTAGGAAGCTTGTTTCCGGTCCAGGGAAGACATGGCTTGGCAGTTCGGGCTGGACTGTTCCCATGAGGCACAGGATCAGACTGATTTGCATATGGCCATGTCTGAACTGGGGTGGCAGAGTGGGCTAAAGAACGGTGATGGATCAAACCCAGATCTGTTGACTGGGTGTGAGTGTTTGATTGGTTCTGATGCTCCGTCCATCACCACCCCCTTTTGTACCGCAGGTTTCTTAAGAGCCACTCATCCCATTTACCAAGACCCAAAAAATTCTCTGATAGGCATTTGGGCCAAACTAGGATGTTGCCTACCTGTGAATAGGAAAATTGCTAGATGGCAAAGACGTTCTCTGGGGAGACTAATTTTTCTTCCTCCAGCACCATTCTCCCAAGACCCTAGTGTTAATTTATCTAATGTACTTACCTTTTGAGCATAGGCTCAGTTCTTTGCATTTGTTGACTCTGAAAATAGTGTTCCTTATAGCCATAATGTCTGCTAGGTGAGTAAGTAAACTTCAGGCTGTGTCATCGGTACCTCGTTTTGTTGACTTTTTCTCTGATAAGTTGGTCCTGCGAACGAGAGCGGCATTCCTTCCTAAGGTGGTTACGCCCTTTTGTGTGGGACAATCCATCATGTTTACTTCATCATGAGCCCAAGAGAACTCTTATTTGGAGAGAACTAGAGAATTTGGATAGGATGAACAACTTTTTGTTGGATTCTCCACAGCAAAAAAGGGGGAGGCAGTACAAAAAGAACAATTTCTAGATGGACTGTTATGTGTATTAAAATCTGTTATAGGTGAGCAAAGAAATAGCCTCCATAGGTACTGTGTGCACATTCAATTAGAGCAAAAGCTGCTACTACAGCTTTGGCTATGGGAATACTTGTTTTTAGATCTGTCACTGCAATGTGGGCATCTTTGCACACGTTCACCAAGCAATATTGTTTAGATAGTTAGATCAGGCGAGAGGGGCATTTTTTCTGGTCTGTCCTGCAAGATTTCCTAGTTTGAGGCAGTCCAGAGACCCATCATCTGGGAGGTATTGCTGTGGTATCTATTCAAAAGGTGAAGAATCTGCAGTTAAAGTCTGTTAGAAGAACAAGTTATTTACATCTGGAAACACTTTTTCTGGTAGAGACTCTTTCTAACTGCATATTCCTCACCTCCCTCCCCGTTCTTTGGAAGGGACTTACATAGAGGTTATGTGAATATTCATTTACGATTCTGAATTTCTGCACACAAAAAAATGTATACTTAACACGTACATTGAATTCGGGTTTCTTAAGGCTGCACGTCTGTTGGTACGGGTGGAGAATAGAAAGAAACTGACACCAGCGTGAACAGGTGACGTATATGTAGATGAGCCGATATCACAGCCACAGGAGATTTAGTCGCACGCGGAACAATGAGGTGGCACAACGTCACCTGTTGACGCTAGAGGACATTGATATACAAAAGTTTCTGGATCCAGGTTGAGATCTGGGGGTATTCAAAAGGTGAGAAATCTGTGGTTAGATAGTCTCTACCAGAAAAGGCGTTATCAAAGGTAATTATCTTGTATTTATACAGTAATGTTCTTAACTACGGCTGTTCACAGAAGCCAGAATGTTAAAGGAGTAGCTCTCTGTTTTAGTGGCACCTCCGGTCCATCTTCAAGGACAGGCATGCAACTTAGTAAAATGGTTCACTAAAACTGGAGCACCGTTTAAGTATAATGGGAATTTTCTGTTTTAGTGTATTGAAGGAGACAGCAGTTGACAGCACCTAATTCTCAACACCAGCACTTATGACAGTCAACTACATGGTGTCACTGTCAGTCTAATTTTGGGGAGTGCACAACAAATATGGGCAGGTACTCCCTACACCCCCTCCTCCCCACAATGAAAACCCGTGACAGGGGAGAAGTCTTTGGAGGCAGGGGGCGTGACACCCCCCGGCCGTATTTATTATACGAAATTAATAAACATTAAAAATTACATTTTAAAAACACATAGCAGAAAATATACTTTACACCGATTACAAATAATAAGTTGGCCACAGTGAACTTATTTCCCCGAAAGGCAGACCCTCCCCTTGTACCTGCTGTGCCAGCGCGCGCGATGCAGGGCGCTCAAAAACGGGACCACAAGGCAGAATACATCGTTCTAAAAGACCGGAGGGGGGAGCGCCTTGCACAAACCCCCACCGGGTACCTCCAACGGGATGCTCCCGCCTCGACCCCCGCACGATGATGCGCTCCTGCCGATCTCCTGGACGCTCCACGAGATGCTTCCTTTGCTCCGCCGATCACTGGATGCTCCTAGCTTGACCTCAGCACAACGATGCTCCCTCGCCACGGCCGGTCTCTCGGTAGCACGCGACGGTGACTTCTCCCGGGCTCAGACGACACCCGGAGCTACTGCTTCCCCCTTCCTCCGGCGACGATCAGATGCCGCTCCGACCTGTAAGAGAAGAAAAAAAAAAAATATTACTGCCTCCTAGCGAGGCGTGGGGGGGGGGGCAAGCTGGGGAGCCAGGAACCAAGAGGAGGCTTCCTAGGCTCCCCAGCCCCTTTATAGCCCTGCGAGACTTGTTCGCCCCTTACCGCGACCCGGAAGCGATTTGAATCGCTTCCGGGTCACGCCCAGGTCTGAGACCAATGAGGGAGAGGGGGGGCGGCCGCCGCGTCACAAGCGTGTGCGAAAGGCACACCCCCCCTTCCCCCCACTGTCGCGGATGGGGCCGGCTCGACCATCATACCTTTTGGCGTGGCCCCGCCGTTCTAAGTGTTTAATAATTCATTATACATTAAAAAAGAATAATACCTGCCATCCTGGCCATCCTGATAACTTTGGGCGGTCTGGAATAGTCCGAATTGTCAAGCTTGTTAGAAAGTGGTGGTTGGTAGTTGTGTTTGTACTGGCATTGGCAGAGCTGGCAGAGGCAATGGGTTATGCCAGCTGCAGTGGCCTCTTGAGAAGGACTCTGGCACTTCTTTTTTCCTAAAATAAGCGCTGGCAGTTGGTAAGTTAAACTGATACCTGGCATTGGCAAGTGAATGCATAACCATGTTTACCACATCTTAGACAACTGATTACTTTGGACTGTACTGAGCCACTTGTGTAATTCAAACACTATTGATTAAAAATATATATATATATATATATCTTTCCAAACAGGGTGGAATATGTTGCTAAGAAAAAGGAACTGATGCTAAAGTCGTGCCAAGAGTCCAATATAGTGGAGATTCTTCATTATCACCAGTGTGATTCCAAATCACCTCCCAAATTTGAGGACTTGACTTGTTTGCTGAACCTACTGATCCAACACATCAGCACTAGATTTGCTATATTTTTAACTGGTAAGAGTGTTTCTTGTACATAAACGTTTTATTCTTTTGGGCACAAAGAACTGCAACTGTTTTTCTTTCAAAGCGCAGTGCGAGAGAACAGTGAATGCCTCCTTGCAACTCAGTGTATATTTTTCTCTAATTTTCTTAATATTTATTTTGTATAACCTTACTATTTATTCTTGTAATTAAAAACATTGTATTAAGCAGTGTCTATGAAAAATGACTGCTAACAAAGGATGTGTTTTTCTACACCCATTTCTTCAGCCAAATACATAAATCCTCCATTTGTTCCTTGGAATCTTCCTTTCAGACAGTCACAATCATCCCAAAGTGAGGAGTTTGTGAATGGGGTACTTGGAGTGTTGAGTTCTTTTCTTGAAGTCCTGGAACACTAAGTGGTTACTGGTAGTGTCTTGTGGGGGTGGCCTTGTTTACTGTGGCACTCTTATTTGGAGAGCCAAGTTACTCCTTTTTGACACTTGATACTTCAGTGGTAGAGGTGTTCGGCAGTTAAAGCTTACTGGAGGATATCCTTCCCAGTTTTATGGGACAAAGTTTGGCCCCAAGTAAAGCATCAACGATGCTTGAGTCTTGAGTATGTCTAGATTTCTTTGGAGGCTCACACTTCCAGGAATTTAAAAAAAGATACCTTAAGAAAGCACATTAGTTTGGGTGTGCCAAATTTTAATAAATACTGGATTAACAGACAACCCTCACAGATTTCTAATGTTAAGAAATACATTAGTAAGATCAAAGGGTTCAAACTAGTGCCAAAAATTATAGTGCATCAACATGGGAGACCTAAAGCTATCAATTTTATCAGTGTACTAAAATAAAATTTAGAACAGGGCTATTTGCAGTACAACTGTTTTGAAATATATCCTTGGTTTGTACTTCCCCAGTCTTTCCTCTTTTCTTATTATCAAAGACTTAAATGGCCAAATGCAATATGGGGATTTGGAGCTGAAGATTCTGTGTGAATCGGAAAACTTAGCTGAGCTTCTCTGCGTGATTGAATTTAAGAAAGAAGACCTTTCTCCCACTGAAGCAACTGATCAAAGTTATTAAATTATTATTTATTAGGTATCTGTCAGGATTCTTACCTTGGGTGCCAAAAATCTTCCACGGAAGCAGATGATAGGTCCCAAATCCCCAGCGCAGTTACCGAGACAGAATCAATCTAAATCGACACCTGCGGGGGGGAAAGAGGAATGGGAAAGGAAAGAGAGACTGCCTGCAAATCCAGGAGCTGCCAACCTTCTCTACTCTGGAATCCTCTGTATACATTCTCACGTCTGTCTTCTAGATTCGGGAAGGATCTAGCTGACCTGCAGAGGGGTGAAAGAACAACCTTAAGTTTCTCTATCCTCCCTGATACACTCTGTTAGCCCTCCTCATCTGACTAGAATATATTCTACCTGAATTATTACCAGTTTAGGCCTCTCTCTTGATGGTTAATTGGATTGGTGTTCCTGAAGCGTTGCGGTTCTAAGTTTTAACCTACAAGGAAGAAAGGAACAATTTTATGTCTATGGCCTCTACTCTAACTCCATTTCTAACCTCACTCTGGAACTGGTTTCCATACCTGAACTAAGCAACTAATTGCCTCACTCTCCTGGAATGTAGAATAGCAATAGTGCTCTCTTTCGTGGCCTTAGAGAGCTCGAATATGCTCACAAGAGGAAAGAAGTCTTTTAGCTCTCAGATCATGTAATTATAGAATGTCAATAATTTACCATTTCAAGAATTTCATAGTCTCTGTTGAGTTAATATATATATATTTAAATATATATATGTATCTCCAGTTCAAATAACAAGAAGTCTCTGTCTTACTTGGTCTCACTGTACTCTCGGAAACGATCTGAACTCACAGTGAGGAATGCTGACTGGAAACTGTGACTACATCTGCTGCACTCGGCAAAGTCTCTTCACTCTGAACTCTCTGAGGAACTCTGACTGTGAACTGTAATGACGTCCGCTGCACTCGGCGAAGTCTTTTGAATTTCCGGACAAGAAGGGTATTCTCAAAAGAGGAAAATGAAGGGAATACGATAAAAACAAGAATCACTCAAAATGGCTAGGGAACTAAGTTCCCAGTGTGCACACCCTTATGCGACTAGCGGGAAGAAATTGGGGTTTACTCTGACAGGGTTTTTTCTCTTCTGAGGAACAGCTGAGAGACACGGCTGATCATCGCGGATTTCCTCAGTTGAAGTGCGCGGCTCACAGGGGGCTCGTGCAACAGATGGGCTTGGGCTCGAACCTTATTGGCTTGGGCTCGAGCCTTTCTTCAAAATACTAGAGCGTGTCACTTTGAATAGATGGCGGCCGCCATCTTGGGTCGTGCCCGAGCCGGTTTGCGCAATCAAAAGGAGCAACCTGTTAAACAATAGCCACAGATGAGGACGCAACCCTCTCAACTTGGGGTGCCAACTCAATTTGCTTTTTCTTGGAGCTGAGGAGGCAAGTGTGCTAGCCATTGAGTTCCTGACAGTACCTCCCTCCAAGGAACGCCCTACCAGTTTGGGCTTCTTAGGAAAAGTGTCATGAAATTGGTTCACAAATCTGGAAGTGTACACATTATCTGAGGGTTCCCAAGAGCTTTCTTCTGGACCATAACCCTTCCAGTCAATTAGATACTGCAGTTTACCTCTCTTAAATTTTGAGTCCAGAATTCTTTTGACTTCATATTCAGAGTGTGAATCTATGGTAACTGGATTTGGTGGAGAGGTTAATCTTACATTAGCTGGGCTTCTTTTTAACAAAGACACACGAAAGACTGGGTGGATTTTCATCTGGGAGGGAAGGGAGAGCTTCACTGTGACAGAATTAACAATTGTATTTATTTTGAAGGGGCCCAAAAATCTAGGTTGAAACTTTTTGTTTCCCTTGAGGTGTAAGTGTTTAGTAGATAGCCAGACTAAGTCTCCTTTTGAATATTTTGGGTTTGACCTAGATCTGTGTATCTTTTGTAGGAATCTTTAGCTTGTGTCAAGTGTTTCTTGGCTGACTGATATGTCTCCTGGATTCTCTCACTGAGGTCTTTAATGGCCGGTACCTATTAATCTGACCTCCCTAAAATAATGTTCGGATGCCTGCCTGTATGCATGTAGAATGGAGAGAAACCTGTGGAATCATGGACTGCATTGTTATATGCAAATTCCGCTGCCCAGATGAGATCTGGCCAGGCTTCATCTTGATCCAGAAGGTACAGACGGAGGTATTGTTCAATTTCTTGATTCACCCTTTCCGTCTGGCCATCTGTTTCTGGGTGATAGCTCGTGGAGAATCGTGAATCTATTCCTAACCGCTGCATGAAGGCTCTCCTACACCGAGAATCAAAACTGAGGACCTCGATCAGAAATCACGACAACAGGAATTCCACGAGCTTGGACTATGTGTGAGTGAATAATTGGGCCAATTGAAGGGCCTTGGGGATCTTTTTTAATGGAATAAAGTGACTCGTTTTAGAGAACGTGTCTACAAAAAACTGAATGGTGTCATAACCTTGACTGGTTGGCAATTCCACAATTAGGTCCATAGTGATAGTTTGCCAGGGGTATGGTTCTCCCTCTGGGGCCTGTCTATTGCTTTTTCCCATAATGCATTTCTCACAAGAGTGGATGTATTGTCTCACTTGCGGGATCATTGCTGGCCACCAAAAATATCTCCTCAACAATTCTGTAGTCTTCAAGACTCCCTTGTGCCCTGCTAAGGGATCATCGTGGCAGGCTTGTAGAACTGATTCACGCATTTCTTCAGTGGGAAGATACAAGGCCTCTTTGACATAAGGAAGGTTGTCAATCACAGCTCTCTCTTCATCTTTCCGAGCCCAATTCTGGATTTCTTCTATAGACATCGATTTCCGATTTTTTTCTTTTCTTTCCGAAAATTGTAAGTCACATATGAATTTCTCAGCTGGTATAATTGATTTCTCCTTGGGCTCCTCAATTTTAGGAATTGTTTCCAACCTGGACAACGCATCAGCCTTTCCATTTGCAGAACCAGGACAATAAGTGATTGTGAAATTCTAATCAGCAAAGAAGAGTGACCATCTTAATTGTCGGGCTGTAAGAGTTTTAGCTGACTTCAGAAATTGCAGGTTCTTGTGGTCAGTGAATACTGTGACCACATGGCTAGCTCCCAACAAATAATGCCGCCATTCCAAAAAGGTGTCTCTCACAGCAAGCAGCTCCTTATCCGCTATGGAATAATTAATTTCAGGAGGAGTCAATTTTTTAGATCTAAACGCCACAGGGTGGAGTTGTCCTGTCTCCTTGTGTCTCTGAGATAATATGCCTCCTATGGCCAATTCGGAGGCATCTGCTTCGACATAGAAAGGTTCTTCTGTATCTGGGTGAAGAAGGATTGGTGCAGAAGTAAAGGAATTCTTGAGAAACTTAAAGGCGGCCTCCGCTTCACTGGGCCATTGGAAGATCACCCCCTTTTTCAGAAGTTTGGTAATGGAGCTCACTTGTTTAGAAAACTCCTTAATGAAACATCGATAAAAGTTGGCAAAGCTGAGGAAGCTTTGTACTTCCTTCACATTCCTTGGGGATGGCCAGTCCAAAATTGCTTGAATCTTAGCGGTATCCATAGAAGTTCCTTCTTCTGACAGAACAAACCCTAAGTACTCCATCTTCTTGACATGAAAGGCGCATTTCTCTAGATTCACATATAAGTTATTTTCCAAAAGTCGTTGAAGAATTGCTCTTACATGCTGTACATGCTCCTGATGATTCTTGGAGAAAATTAGGATGTCGTCTATGTAGACCACGGCTATGCGATCTAGGAACTCCCTTAGCACGTCGTTTACGAAATGTTGAAACGCGGTTGGTGCATTCCATAAACCGTACGGCATTACTTGGTATTCGAATAATCCAAATCTGGTCCGGAAGGCAGTCTTCCACTCATCTCCTTCTGCAACTCGAATCAAGTGATACACTCCACGAAGATCTAATTTTGTGAATATCTTGGCCTCCTTCACTTGATCGAGAAGCACAGAAATGAGGGGGAGAGGGTACCTGTTCTTAACAGTGACCTGATTCAATGCCCTATAGTCGATGCACGTTCTTAGCTCTTCCTTCTTCTTCTTAGGAACGAAAACCAAAGGAGAGGAGACTGGTGATTGAGAAGGACGGATGAAACCATTGTCCAAATATTGGTCCAGGTATTCTTTCAAGAACTGGTTTTCCTTTTCTCTAAGCGCGTAAATCCTGCTACAGGGCAGATTCGCTCCTGGCTCCAATTCGATTTTGCAGTCGTAAGGCCTGTGCGGGGGAAGTTCTTCTGCCTTAGTCTTATCGAACACCGTCTTCAAATCCTCATACTCCTGAGGAATGTATACTGTTTCTATGGCTCCAATTACAACCAGTTTAATGGCTAAAGACCTTGCATAGAAACCTCGTCATGTTCTTTCAGAGAGTCATAACCGTGCTTTTGATAATAGCTTGAATTGAGTTTCATGGTCCTAGATTCCCAATTTATCTCTGGGTTGTGTTCTGTAAGCCATGGTAAACCTAAGATTAGCTGGAATTGAGGAGCGTCAGTGAGAGTGAAAGAAATGTTTTCGAGATGTCCTTGAACATGTTTTAACTCTACAATTTCTGTTTCATCAGTGATTGGGCCGGAGGTCAAATTAGTTCCGTCAACTGCACGGACTGGTTCGGCAAACCTTTTTCGGACAAAACTTATCCCCAATCTTTTGGCATATTGTATGTCGCAGAAGTTTCCGGTCACCCCAGAATCAATCATAACTGGAATGGCCTTAAACTCCTTAATTCCAAACTTTAGGTCAAAAGATACTGTAAGATGTGGGGAAGCAGACTGTAGGGTGTTTGCCAGATGTTGAGGTTCTAGAGTCGACTTGGGTGGATCGACCATCAGGGCAACTCTCCTCACTGATGGGACTTCTCTTTTAACGGATAATTGGTCTTGGGTTTTTTAGGACATTCCCTTACAAAATGCCCTGATTGTCCGCAATACAAACACAAATTCCCTGATCTTCTTTTCTCTTTTTCCTCCTTGGAAAGGGGTCCTCGAACACTACCTATCTGCATAGGTTCTTCTGCGGCTCGCACATCAAGACTCTTGGTGGTTTCAGTTTTACTCCGATCGAATCAGAGAGGAATGGGTCGGAACTCTCGTCTCCGTTCTGATTTTCTTTCGTATAATCTTTGGTCTATTTGTAGTACTAAATCAATCAACTTAGAAACTTCTGTGGGCCTATCGGGAATTTGAGCTAGTGCGTCCTTCAACTCCTCTCTCAATATCCTGTAGAAAATTGCAGCTCTTTTTGCTTCCCGCCACACCGTTTCAACTATTAACTTATTGAATTGGGCCAAGTAAGAAATTCGATCTCGATTTCCTTGTTTTAAGTCAAGCAACTCGTTATCTGTGGCCTGTGAAATAGCTCGACGGTCGAAAATCCGGAGAAATTCCTTCTTAAAATCCTCAAAGTTATATAACACTGGGTCGTTGCGGGAGACTATTGACATTGACCAGGATGCGGCGTCACCACTCAAGTAAGAAAATACAAAAGCTGTTTTAGACTGGTCTTCAGCAAAAATGACTGGCCTACAAAGAAAATGCAACGAACATTGGGTCAGGAATATTTGCGCTTTCTGAGGGTCCCCATTGAAGCGTTCTGGATGGGCTAGAGGAATTATAGGGGAAATGGAATGTATAACTTGTGTTGTTATTTCTGAATTGGTACTAGGAAATTCTTTTCTCTCTGGTCCTCTTGCCTGGAATGAGGAACCTGAAGTAAGGGCGTTTCATTTCTGTATTAGTTGTTGATTCTCTACCTGGGACCTTTTCGTGCTCTCTTTTAATTCTTTATTTTCCTCTAACGCAAGAGTCAGTTGTCCCTGCATGTTCTCTACTAGGATTGCTAAAGCGTTAAGATCTAGTCCCTCTGCCATCCTGCTTGGGTGGAATAGGTTGGCACTTCAATCTATTAGTATTCTTACCTTGGGTGCCAAAAATCTTCCACTGAAGCAGATGATAGGTCCCAAATCCCCAGCGCAATTACCGAGACAGAGTTAATCTGAATCGACACCTACGGGGGAAAAGGGGAATGGGAAAAGAAAGAGAGACTGCCTGCAAATCCAGGAGCTGCCAACCTTCTCTACTCTGGAATCCTCTGTATACGTTCACACGTCTGTCTTCTGTATTCGGGAAGGATCTGGCTGACCTGCAGAGGGGTGAAAGAACAACCTTATATTTCTCTATCCTCCCTGATACACTCTGTTAGCCCTCCTCATCTGACTAAAATATATTCTACCTTAATTATTCACAGTTTAGGCCTCTCTCTTGATGGTTAATTGGATTGGTGTTCCTGAAGTGTTGTGGTTCTAAGTTTTAACCTACAAGGAAGAAAGGAACAATTTTATGTCTATGGCCTCTACTCTAACTCCATTTCTAACCTCACTCTGGAACTGGTTTCCATACCTGAACTAAGCAACTAATTGCCTCACTCTCCTGGAATGTAGAATAACAATAGCTCTCTCTTTCATGGCCTTAGAGAGCTCGAATATGCTCACAAGAGGAAAAGAAGTCTTTTAGCTCTCAGATCATGTGTTTATAGAATGTCAATTTACCATTTCAAGAATTTCATAGTCTCTGTTGAGTTAATATATATATATTTAAATATATATATGTATCTCCAGTTCAAATAACAAGAAGTCTCTGTCTTACTTGGTCTCACTGTACTCTCGGAAACGCTCTGAACTCACAGTGAGGAACGCTGACTGGAAACTGTGACTATATCTGCTGCACTCGACGAAGTCTCTTCACTCTGAACTCTCTGAGGAACTCTGACTGTGAACTGTAATGACGTCCGCTGAACTCGGCGAAGTCTTTTGAATTTCCGGACAAGAAGGGTATTCTCAAAAGCGGAAAATGAAGGGAATACGGAAAAAACAAGAATCACTCAAAATGGCTAGGGAACTAAGTTCCCGGTGTGCACACCCTTACGCGACTAGCGGGAAGAAATTGGGGTTTACTCTGACAGGGTTTTTTCTCTTCTGAGGAACAGCTGAGAGACATGGCTGATCATCGCGGAATTCCTCAGTTGAAGTGCGCAGCTCACAGGGGACTCGCGCAACAGATTGGCTTGGGCTCGAGCCTTTCTTCAAAAGACTAGAGCGTGTCACTTTGAATAGATGGCGGCCGCCATCTTGGGTCGTGCCCGAGCCGGTTTGCGCAATCAAAAGGAGCAACCTTTTAAACAATAGCCACAGATGAGGACGCAACCCTCTCAACTTGGGGTGCCGACTCAATTTGCTTTTTCTTGGAGCTGACGAGGCAAGTGTGCTAGCAATTGAGTTCCTGACAGGTAACCTCATATAAACTCTTAATTATGATATTTTTTGGGAGGATGGCACCAATCTTGCCCAATCTGTCCGGCAGAATTTATTTGCCTCTAGTCAAGTGACAACTGTCATGAGAATTAAATATATTGATCACAAACGGGTGATGGATTTTGAGATGGCATTGTTGGAGGTTTATGAATTAAGCATCCAGGAAGCAGATGTATTAAATAGAGCATTTCTCCCTCTCCTTTCAACATAAAATGACCTTGATAAATCAGAATGAATTCTAAAATACAGTTGTGACTTGGAGGGCCTCGCACAAATGTTCTGGAGATGCCATATGTTAACCATTCTGGGAATAGATAGCACAAATATAAAAGATTTGTTTTGTATATTGCACACGCAAATAAGATGTGTACTTGTTACACCAATTTGCAGATATTAAAATTAGTGGGTTGGATACAGTTCTTAAATTAATACTTCATAACTGCAAAACAGTTAATTTAACAACATTAGATGAAAAATAAATACGGAATGACATACAGAATGTGGCATGTGTAGCCATAGATACACATGCTCTGCATACTCCTGCCATCTAGTTTTGGGCTTGGACGTGTGAAACTTGTTTTTCTTCAAAGAAGTCTTTCAAGTCACAAGATATAGTGGCTCCTCCTATGACTAGTATTGCACATGGGCATCGGTTCCCTAGTTAGATTATTTTCTTCCGCCATCTGGTTTGGACGGGCATCGCTAAAGCTCTGGGTCAACGCCACGTGGTGCTCGTCATCGGGGACTTTTGGTTTTTCCATTCTCGTTGGCAAGAGACAATTGCTTTTTGCATTTAGTTCGCCTCAGTCTTGGTTCTGTCAGTTCTGCAACAGGGACTTCCTCAAATCCTCGTTTTGGGGCTTTCAACCTTGAGAATTCTCAGACCATGATAGAAGGGACTCCCTTTCAGTACTGTCCAGTGTGCCACTCGTACCTGTAGACAGATCATCACCAGATCTGCATTCTTGGCGTATCACCAGGCCACGACGAGACCGTATGCTCCGCCGCCTCATCTTCCCCTCCAAAAGGACTCTCAGATACCAGTGCGATCGTTGACTTTTGCTTGGTGCACTGTGGTGCATCGATAAGATGATGGCACCCCAGACATCTTCTGCGAGGAAGTCAAAGGGAAACCAAAGGTCAGCCCGTCCACTGACCAGCTGCTTACCTCCAGCCCAGAGCAGAGTTCTCTTTCAGGCTCTGAGACTGAAGACCAGCACCCTCAGCCAGGCCAATGTCTGAAAACATTGACCGTGAGTATGGTTCTGACAACACGGTTCACATAAACCCCATCTGTAGGACGGATACCACCCCTCCGCGGTCCAACGTCGAGCCCACCAACCAGCTATCCACCTTACAGTTCACCACTGTGAGAAGTTGGCCTGATATATGATGTCACTAGTTCTAGTGTACACCTTGTATCAGTCCATACAACCCTTATGGTGATTGGTTGTAAAGTCAACCTTATAGACCAGCTATCCTAGTGGTAGCATGGGCAAGAGCAGTCTTAGGCTACACTCTGTATGGCATGTGAAGCCAGCTGTTATACCATTTGCAATCCCTTGAATACCAAATGAAAGGACACCACAACAGATATATATAAAAATAGAATGTATTTATTCTAGTCAAAATACCCTCAGCACTCTTTATGAGATTAGAGGTAAGTACAACACAGTCTTATTTAAGCATACATAAGTCACACAGGTAAGTAATACAGTTAGGCCCTAGGGGCCACGCAAACCATATACTAAGTAAGTGGTATAAGAACCACTGTCACGAACACAGGTTAGGCCTAGGCCTAGGGAATCGCTGGGGCTACACTATCCTATCAGTTGCTAGGCAGTGGGAGGCCCACGGGATTCAGGTGCAGAGTGGAAACACTCACGCGTAATGCGTTAAAGTCGATAGAAATAGTAGTATTTAGAAATTAAGAGTTTTAGGACACTTCGGAAGGAAGTAGGAGTTAGAGACTTGGAAATTAGACACTAGGATAGTCAATACCCTTGTGAGCACCGGAGTACTCAAGTTACCTAGCCCACGGGCTGCGGGTGCATAGGTGTGAACTTGCGTCGGGTTTCGTCGTCGACTCCTATGGATGCCTGAAGAAAAGATGCTGACAGGCAGTCAGTGAAGAGTGTCCGGTGGATTCCAAGGATGGAATCAGGAAAGAGGATACCTGCAAGCAGAGGGGACAGAGTCTAGGTCACCAGCCAGGAGCCGGGAAGGAACCAGGCGATGTCGTGAAGATGCAGGTGAAGAGGTGAAGCTTGTCGCAGCAGCCATGGGTACCAGGAGGCGTCGAGGACGACCAGAACCAGGAGGCGAGCTGTCCCACGAGGGCTCTTGCTGTCGGCGGCATCGATGTTGAGTTGGGACACAACAAGCCTTGGCAAGCGCAACCCACGCAGAATGAAGGATTCGCTTCTGTTTCAGACCAGGAAGGCCTGAGGTGCTTCTCTTTCACAGGGAAGCAAGGGCCAGTCTGGAGGAGCCAAACCAGCGGTGGAAAATCAAAGGTTCGTCGTCACAGAGGTCACTAGCCAACGGGGCAGCAACCGGACAGACGCGTCGAGCAGGAAAATGCAGAAGGGCCCCACGCAGAACTCGTGGAGTGTGGAGGGCTGATCTTCGGTGCAGATGGTGCTCGGGGTTGGGGCTTCTCAATCCCCAGAGCACAACTTCGAGGATGCCTCAGAAGCTGCGCTGGAAGCAAGTAGCCAATTTTCCCAGGTAACCGGTCCCACGTCTCTCGTCGCCTCCACGGATCTCAGCTTTGCTGTGGATGTGGATCAGGGTCGGAGAAGTCTGGAAGTCAAGGCGCTGGTCGGGCTCTGCAGTCGGTTCATCGTAGAACGTTGAGCAAAGCAAACGGCAGGTCGCTTGATGGTGCCTGTTTGCACAGGGTGGCCACTCCTTGGCCACAAGGGAGATTCTTCAGTCTTCTTCCGTAGTTGAATGTCGAAGGTCCAGAGTTCCTGTTCAAGTTCAGTTATCAGGATAATCCAAAGTCCTAGGGACTCAGCTCCCACTCTTATACTAATCTGGGGGGCTGGATTACCTGCTAGGTCCCTCCTATGGTTACACCCCCTTCCCTTTGTCCAGTTTCGCGCCAGGACTGGGGCTGGAGTGCCCCAGCACCGGTTTGAACTGGACTATGCATGGGACACCTTGTGTGCCCCAGGCAGTTTCTCGTTTCATTCATCCCTCCCTGCCCCAATACACTAAGGCCTGTCTAGGGTGGTGCTAGCACCTCCCAAGGCAGGAAACCTATTGTCCAAGCCTCCCTCGCTGGAAGGACTCTCAGCAGCCGGAGGTCAGACTTGTGTCTGTGGCAGCAGCATCCATTTTGTGATGCTGGGGCTCTGGTTAACTTTAACCGGGTAGTAGGTCTTCAACATGTCTTCTCCCTCTAGAAGGGAGGAATACTATCCTCATCGCCAGAAATGGTGTGGGGGTAGTATTCCAAAGTGTTAGACACCTTACACGACATGTTTTGATAAAGCCAAACCATAGTTACCATAACCGCAAGGATTATAAGGCACTTTAAGAGTATATGGTAGGCGATATCATAGAACAGCTATAAGGACATGGTTCCGAAAGCTGCAGACAGGCTCAGCTCATGCTAGAGCACCATCTCACATGTTACCAAGCACTCTGCCTTCAGGATTGTCAAGGCCTGCCATAGGAGTGACTGATAGGCTACCCATGTGTCTATATATAAGGTAGGTATAGGAATACTACACCTAAGCAAGGGGTGATTACACGACCTTGCCCCAGCTGAGTGATCAGCCAGTTGTGTCATAATGGAAGGCCAGCCAGGGGTGGCATAATACATGCTGCAGCCCCTGGTAGGTCTAGGGTACACCTATGCCCTGGGTCTGATTAGCAGGCCCACAGCCACATCTAAGTCGAAAACCAGTGAAGCAATAGCAAAAAGTGGGGGTGAACATAGAAAGCAGACCCTACTCTCCTACAACCACTGCCTCCCATTCATGGCTGTCACTAGCGCAAGACTTTGAAGCTGACTCCGACTCCACTCCCGGCACTGGAACAGCAGCACAAGACCCGGCCTTCCTCAGCATTGACTGTTCCCTTGACACCAACAGTTCCCTCGACGCTGGCGCCAAAGGCCTCTTCGAAGCTGAAACAACATTTGGGATTGAAGCTTTCCTCTAAGCAACAACCTACTTCAACCAATGAAAGCTCCTTTCTCTGCGGACTCCAATGAGCACGACCACCTTATTCTGCAGCGCCTCAAGGAGGAGTTCAACGTTCGGCAGAAAATACTCATTATTCAACCATAAACAGGCAAGATTTCTGAACAAAAACACAACTAAAAGTACAGGAGACTCTTCTTCACAAATGAAAGCCTACCTTTGAGGAACAGCTCAGTCTGGAGCCCTTAACACCTCCAAAGTTGAGGAAACACTAGAACAGGGACACCAGTCCTCTACCCTCTCACACCCCTTGTTCCTCCTCCACCATCACCTCTTCTTGTACCTCCACCCTGTCCGCCACTGCCACATAGACCACCTCAACCGCCTTTGCCATAGGATTCCCCATATTAAACCCATGGGGGAGTAGATCTTCAGATCCTTTGCACGCTTATAAGGCTTTATATGACCCTAAGCCTACAGACGATTCCTGGGACAATTATAATGCTGTCCTCCCTCCCTCAGGGTACAATGACCTTGATTTGCACCCTGCAAAGCTACCCCCTCGCAGTGACCCCACCTCTTATCATCACAGGGCGGCCACCTTCCACAAGGTAGACCTTCATACAATCCCTGAGGAGGATGACTTCCTAATTGAAATGCTTTTTGACACTCGGTGTTCTGTTCAGTATCCAGACAATTCCAGAGGTTCCTTGCACACTGGCAACAGATCATCTTAGATCAAGGGTTCTTTCATTGCAGAGCAGGTTTACTTCCTGAAACTCACTGCTCTGCCACCAAACACACCCCGCAAACACTTGCGCTGCCTATCAGTCAAACAATCAGTATTTGTAAAGCATTGCTAATTACCTGTGAGGGCATCCAGGTGCTAGGTTGCTGGGCTCAATCAAAAATCTAGGTCTCGAGTCTTCCTGACGTCCTCTATCGAGGGTGATGCCTGAGGTGGAGGGGAAGTCCGTTCCCGGACAATGCAAGGTAGGGGAAGGAACTGCCCCTGCTTCGGCGGATGGCGATGTCTGGGTGAGGGAGGAGGAGCGAAGGTTTCTGGATGATTGGTGGAAGTTCAGGCGGTGGCTCATGAATTCTGGTCCTTGGTCATTGAGTGCTTTGTAGGCGTGCCTCAGTATCTTGGATTGGTATATTTTCTGAATCGGGAGCCAGTGAAGGTTCCTAAGGTGTGGGGTGATGTGGGTCCGTTTGAGCAGGTTGAGGATGAGTCTGGCTGCAAAGTTCTGTATTGTTCGGAGTCTTCTCATGAGTTTGTTGTTGATTCCTGCATACAGTGCGTTGCTGTAGTCCAGCTGGCTGGTGATTAGGGCTGAGTGACGTTTTTTCTTGTGCCAGTGGGGAGCCGTTTGAAGATTCTTCGAAGCATGCAGAGATTGTGGAAGCAGGCAGAGGAGACTTCATTGATCTGTCTTTTCAAGATGAGTTTGCTGTCCAGGGTGATACTGAGGTTGTAGGCATAGTCTTTCAGTGTTCGAGTGGGTCCGAGTTCGGCAGGCCACCAAGTGCCGTTCCAAGGGGAGGGTGTGTTGCCAAAGATCAGCAGTGTTGACCTTCAGACAGTTGACCTTCATCCAATTGGCGACATGCTTCATGCAGTTGTGGAAGTTGGTCTTCGTGGTGGTGGGGTTTGCTGAGAGTGAGAGGATGAGCTGGTTATCGGTGGCGTAGGATATTATGTTGAGGTTGTGGGTTCTGACAATGCAGGCTAGAGGTGTCCTGTTGAAGAGGATGGGACAGAGGGATGAACCTTGAGGGATGCCACAGATGGGCTCTTGGGTTCAGAGGTGAAGGGAGGTAGGCGGATTCTCTGAGTTTGTCACGTGAGGAGCGATGCGAACCTTCTGAGTGCATCTCCCTGGATCCCGATGTGGTGCAGTCTCCTGATGTGTATGGTGGGATAGGGTGTCCAATGCTGGGGACAAGTCGAAGAGGATCCGGGCCGCTGATTCTCCCGTCTTGAGAAGGGTGTGGATGTCGTCTATGGCAGCAATCAGGGTGATCTCAGTGCTGTGATTGGCACGGAAATTGGATTGGTAGGCGTCTAGCACGTTGTTTCTCTCCAGGTGTTCAGTGACCAAGAAGTAGTACAAGCGCTCATGCTCAAAGGGACCCTAGAGCCTGTGCCACAACACCAGCTTGGCAAAGGGGTGCACTCCCTATACTTTCTTATTCCCAAGAAAGACTGGTCCCTTAGGCCCATCATCGACTTCAGGCCCCTCAACAAGTACATTCTGTTGGAGCATTTCCACTTGGTCACGCTCCAGGACGTCAGTCCTCTGCTGCAACATGTCGACTTTATGACTCCGCTTGACCTAAGGACACCTATTTCTACATTCCAATCCACCCTTCTCATCGTCGCTCCCTCAGGTTCTTGGTTAGTGGATCGCATTTCCAGTTCAAAGTTCTGCCCTTCAGGGTAACTGCAGCCCCCAGGGTCTTTACAAATGCCCTATCTTGGTAACTGCTTATCTCCGGAGGAGCGGCATCCACATCTTCCCTTACCTCAACGACTGGCTGATAAAAAGGGCAAGCAGACAGCAGTGCGGGGCCCACACCCAGATCCCCTTAGATCTTTTACCTAATCTAGGTTTCACCATTAATGTGGTCAAATCCCACCTCCAAACTCTTCAAATACATCCGATCCTAGGGTCAGTTCTCAGTTCCGTAGCCGGGAAAGCTTATCCCAGTCCTTCATGCGTTCAAGCCTTCCAGCTTCTGCTGCCCCTTTTTCAGCCAGATCGCCAGGTAATGGTCAGGACAGTAATGCGCCTACTTGGCCGATGGCTTCCTTCATCGCCATTGTTCCCCACACATGATTACATATGTGTTCACTTCAAGAGTGCTGTGCGACACAGTGGCCACAACCGCAGGGTCTATGGGAAGATCTAGTGTTGATTTGAGTAAGCAACCATCGCTTTCTGCAGTGGTGGAGCAGCAACAACCTGCTTCAGGGCAGACCCTTTCTATGCCCAGTTCCCCAAGGGACCATTACCTCTCTCTAATGGGCTGGGAAATGAATCTGCAGGGTATGACTGTTCAGGGCATGTGGACACCGCTTCAATAGGTCTTGCACATCAACATCATAGAGATACTAGCAGACAAGTTGGCTTTCAAGGCTTTCTTCTGCCAGATACATCACAAGGTGGTCATTGTTTGCTATTTGCTGCATTTGCAATACTCAGGTCTCGCTTACATGTGTATTCATTTACATTTGGTTGCCCTTGCAGCTAACCTATAAAACAGGAAACAATCTTCACTAATCTACAGAAACCCGTGCACACATACAAAATTACATAAGGCAAGGTCCATGCATTAGAACAGAGTTAAGCCGAATCCAACGAAGATATCAAGTCTTCTTTAATAAGTTGTGCACAAGAAGCCAGCCGACACGTGTTTCATCAGAGAAAGAGTCTCTGAATCTTCAGGGCTGTATACAAATTCCAATGCAGCAAAATCTAAGAGAACATGCTCGGTCATGAGCAGAAACTCTATCGCACGCGAATCATGAATGAATTCCGGGTTACAGACCACTGATGGCAAATACTAACTGATAATTACTCCAAGAAATCATTTATTTCAATGGTGATCGTATATGCCCAAAGGGCGAACAAAGTAATCTTAAATACACAAAAGTATCATGAAAGAGTCACGCCTGTAATGTCAGAATCTCACATAGAGTCAAATCTCCTAAAACGATCGAAAGTGTGTCTCAATGATACGAGAATGGGTGAGACATGTGTATTGTGTCAAACTCACCCCCTGTAAAGTTTAAAGCGAAGAAAAAAGAGCGTCCTGGCGGCCCCAATGCTGAGCGCCATGTCTTCCTGCAGACTTTAAACCTGTATCTTTCTGTACCTAACAATCTTCACTATTCAGAGTCCTTGTCATTAAAGCCTTTGTAGAAGTAGCTGTAACCAAATGGATGGGTGCACCAACAAGAAGTCAAAGCTTATCCAATATCTTAATTCCAAATATGCTCATATATTTTCATCCATCAATTTCAACAAAATCCAGCCAACGCGTTTCGTTCCAACAACAAATAGAACTTTGTCATGGCTGAAGATGATATACAAATATATATAAAAACACATATCAAAATACAATCCAAACACTTAACACAAACATATGACTTGTTAACATGAATATACAATTCACATTAATAACAAAACATAAACAACATCCCAAAAAATACCCACAATATTAAGACTTTTACATTGAGCATTAGACTATACATGCATGATCAACAAATGTAAAACATAAGCTGTAATAAATGAGAATTAGACATACATATACTAGTTACAAAACATGAAGAAAATTCCATATATAACGCAGCCACATATTTCAAACATGCGCCTGATGTACATATCTACCTAAAGGGAAAAGAACACTACTTCATAGTTAATGTCTTCACAGTTAGACTTAAAAAAATTGTTTTAGGCAATATTTAATCATTTAGCCATACAAATCTCATCTTAATGCAATAACATGTAAGTACGTCAGTATCGTGCGTAGTGAATTAATATAATTCCATTCAAGTCATGATTGTATAAATGCATCCGTATCCTGCGTTGTAAATCACTACAAATCCATCCAAGTCATGATCAAAAGTAACTCATGACAAATTGTGTCACTGAGTCTCGAAATCTAGTGGTCGAGATGCTGTAGTTCACGGATCAATACCTACATATATAATACACAAATATTTTCATTAAATACAAAACAACTGCCATAAGTGCGTAAAGATGAGCTAATCCGTATGCAACATGAATCACAACACAATAACAAAAACAAATAAACCGCTGAGAGGACCAACTATAGCCCATATTAATAAACATCATGTGATGTGTGACCTTGAAATGGCCTTCTAACCACAGCCTGTGTCAAAAGCACAACTAATAAATCTCAACTAAAACGAAGTCGCAAGCAATCCAAATCTTACACAAAAAAACGTAGCACAGTCAACCTACAGTCGGAATTCAAACACACAATATATCCCCAGGACAATATGATCTAGCAAGTGCATTAAATCAAAAACAAAAGTTGCGTATTTTATAATTTCAATAACATAAAAAGAATATAACAATCGAAAAGGTTTGACACAAGCCCTGCCCTTTGGCTTCAGACAAAAGTCAAACATGACCACACCGTATCCTCAACGTCCTATAATAAAGCAAATTCATTAAAACAGTAATAACCGGGCGCAATGTCATTTACAAGATAAAAAAACGAAAATGAAAAAGACAAATGAGACCACCCAATAGCATTTGTACGGTGGTACCAACGCAACAGTCCATATGGACAAGATATTAGAAAGAAATCCAGAGCACCATCACATGCATACGGTTGCACTAAAAAAAAAAAAAACAATGGTCTCCCACCAAACCCTACCTTGATAAGTATTTGCTCTTCCCAAATTATGGTCTCTGAGCACGCCAAATGTAATTACGCCATTCTTCCATTATATGTAATAACGCACAAGGTTAGTAGGGAGCGGTTCACCAATGTGCGGCACGTGATTCCCATCTGTTTACCGTCAAAGTAATGGGAACTATAGCAGCCATTTTTGAACAGTAATTACAAGCATCTAAATGTAAACATTATGGTCTCGGAGAACACTAAGTGTAATCGCACCATTGCTCCATACTAAGTAGGAACGCACAAGGTTACTTGGGATAGGTTCACCAACGTGCAACACGTGATTCACATCTGTCGAAGTAAAGGGAACTTTAGTGGCCATCTTTGAATTGTAATTACAAACGTCTGAAAGTATTATAACCGGTCTATAGCACCCTCTCTCACTAGGAGTTTAGTCAAATATACCACTAAAGAAATCGAATGTTGAGTCCCAAAAGGGAGAGAGAATACACTAAAAATTTAAATAAAGATTATTATTGCATCCAACCATAGATTGTCAATATAATCAAATAGTTCTATCAAGGACGTGCATCATTGCACCTGAGAATATATGGATAAATCTAATTTTTGAAGGAGAAGCGATGGAATCGATATCATAAGGATGAAAAGCAAACAATCACACTATTTATTTTAATCCTTCAATTTAACAACATCCAGCCGAGTTGACCCATATTGAAAAAAGATAAAAGAAATAAACCTGAAAACAAAATATTTGCTCAAATACAATCCGCACTAACCACACCATTTGATCAGTATTATGACGGTCAATTAATGCTCGAGTTTCACATCCCAGTTGTATGCAACCAGCCATTCATACGTATTCCGATGGGAGAAACCATGACCCATGTTCAAGATATCAGATCAAAGTATAGCAAACTGCACTTAAAAAGGTTATCCCATTCAGGGTACTCTCGTCCCTTGTATGGAATCTCAGTATAGCACTTAAAAAGGTTATCCCATTCAGGGTACTCTCGTCCCTTGTATGGAATCTCAGTATAGACCTAACTAAACTCATGGGACCCCCTTTTGTGCCCCTTCACTTGTGCCCTCTCCAATTTCTATTTTGGAAATTTGTGTTTCTACTTGCAATCACTTCTGTCAGGCATGTAAGGGAACTCCAAGCTCTTACTCTGGAAGAACCTTTCGCCGTGCCATGGCCCTGAAGGCATTGCAGGACAGGTGCCGGAAGTTGCTAGAGGTCCCTCACTCCTCTCGCCGCCACTCCGGGTCTAGGGGCCGTTTGCGGAACCGCTTGCGGGACCTCAGCCGTCGCTCCTCGGACTCTTAAGTCTTCACCTTCAGATTCCGGTAAGCGACGCCATAAGAAGAAGTCGAAGAAGCGTGTTCGCTCTCCGACGTCCCCCTATCGCTCCCCAGAGGCAGACGTGGAGGACAGGGGCTCCGCCTCTGTGGCTCTGCCCCTGTGGCTCCTCTGGAGCCTGGGAGTCCTGCGGCCTACCCGCTATACCCGGGTTTCTCGGCGACTCCCGAACAGCGGCGAGAGTTCCTTGCTGCCTTGGACCTCCTGTTTAGGCCTCGGGCTCCCACCGGTGCGCCTGTGGGCCCCGCGGCCCCGTTTCCAGATCCTGTTGACCCGGCGGCACCGCCTCCGGCACCAGCCCCGGAGCCACTGGATCCAGCGCCCGCGGCTCCAGCCCCGGCGCCACAAGGTGCAACGCTGCTGGCTCCGGCCCCGGCGCTGCCCTTGGCTCCGGTCCTGCCGCCGTGACTGGCTCCTTCTACCCCGGAGCCGGATGAGGACTGGGACGGATCTGAGGACCCCCTTGCGTGGCAGTGTGACTCCGAGCAGGATTGGGTGGATGACCTTCAAGACGTGGGTGAACTTGATGTGTCTTCTGACCCGCGGTTTGCCTCGCCTCTGCCTACTATGGAGGAGGGCGCTTCCTACACTATGGTGCTGTGTCGAGCCACGGAGGCTCTCTTCGACCTCCCTACGGTGACCCTTAAGACCAACCTCCTTACGGAGGTGCTCCAGACGGCGTCTACGTCGTCGGAGCCGCTGCTCCCTTTCAATGAGGCCCTTACCGAAGTCCTCTTGGGTACTTGGTTGCGGCCGGCCTCGGGGTGTCATCGCCCGGCGCCTGGTGATCTTGCCTTCTTGACCACTCAGCTCACGCCTGAGAGTCTGGTCATTCAGGCCTCCACATCGCAGAGTGCCTTTCCCAAGGCTCCGCCGGATAAGGACTCTAAGAAGCTGGACCAATATGGCAAGAGGTTGTTCTCCTCAGCCAGTTTGGGGTTGAGATCAGTTAATACCACCTGCTTATTGGGCCATTACTCCCACGCAGTGTGGGATTCGGTGGCGGAGGTTCTGCCTCAGTGCTCTGAGGAGGTCCAGGCTGTCCTTTCCCAAGCAATTGCGGAGGGCAAGGATGCGGCGAAGTTTGCCATCAGGTGTGGTTTGGACACCGCTGATTTGTTGGGCAGGGCGATTTCCATGACGGTGGTGTTGCGGCGCCACGCCTGGTTGCGTTCCACTGGCTTCTCACCCGATGTCCAGAGCTCGCTCATGGACATGCCCTTCGATGGCTCCTGCCTCTTTGGTGATAAGGCTGACAATGCCCTGGAGCGATTTAAAGACTCTCGTGCCACGGCCAAGTCTTTGGGTCTTTCCTCGAAAACTCCTGCCACGACGGGGTTTCGTTCCTTTCGTGGCCAGGGCAGGGGTGCCCAGGCGCGCTCTTCCAGCAAGCCTGTACAGAGAGTCAGTGAGCTCTAGGCTCTTTCTTCCAAACCTCCTTTCCTTTCTGTTCATCCGGACAAGGTGGTTCTGAGGACACTTCCTTCTTTCTTGCCAAAGGTTGTCACGCCCTTCCACATCGGGAAGACCATCACTTTGCCCACCTTTTTTCCGCCTCCGCATCCTTCACGGGAAGAGGAGTGGCTCCACCGTCTGGACCCTAAACGTGCGCTTGCATTCTATCTGTAGCGTACACAGCAGTTCCGGGTGGATGATCAGTTCTTTGTTGGCTACGTGGGCACCAAAAGAGGTCGGGCGGTGCACAAACAGACCATCTCCAGGTGGGTCGTTCTGTGCATCAAAGCATGTTACTCCTTAGCCAAGAAGGAGCCTCCTGTAGGTCTGCGTGCCCATTCGACCAGGGCAACTGCAGCCACTACTGCCTTGGGACGCGGTGTTCCCTTGCAGGATATTTGTCAGGCAGCTACGTGGGCCTCGCTGCACACGTTTACCAAGCACTACTGCCTTGACAGTCAGGTCCGGAGAGACTGCTTCTTTGGCCGTTCTGTGCTCCGTGACTTTCTGGTGTAATCTTGTTCACAGACCCACCACCGGGGTTGGTATTGCTGGGGTATCTATTCTAAGGTAAGGAATCTATCACTAACGTGTCTCTTTCAGATGCACAAGTTACTACTTGTGTAACGATATATCTGTAAGGGACATTAGTTAGTGATAGATTCCTTACCGCCCCACCCATCCTCCCGGTTCTGCGAACTGATTACTAGGGTTAAGGTCATCCCCTTTTAGGGCCCTAGTTTTATGCACCAAAGGTCAGTTTCTCGCATGACTCTGCGTTTCAGCGCGGAAAGTTGTGTACAGAACTGACGTCAGCGTGCATGGGTGGCGCCTAAGTAGCCTCCGTGACGTCATCCCGGAGTGCACGATGCCAGTGACGGGCGTGGAGCCGCACGGCGCCACCTACTGGTGCGCAGCTGTACTGCTAAGCAGAAAACTTTCCTGATCCAGACTGACGCCTGGGGAATATTATAAGGTAAGGAATCTATCACTAACTAATGTCTCTTACAGATATATCGTTACACAAGTAGTAACTTGTGTGCCACCACCCTTCTCCCTGTAAGCCTTCGTTTTTAGCAGATACTTTTTTTTTCATTTCTAGATCTATTTACATGGCCATCTTTTTTCACTTTTGTGCTTCATTTCTATTCTCTCTGCCGTGCGGGAATACAACAATTGGGCCGATGCCCATGCGCATTAGCAGTCATAGGAGAAGTTACCATACCTTGTGACTTAAAAGACTTCTTCAAAGTAAAACCAAGTTGCACACGTCTAAGCCTAACACTAGATGGGAGGAGCATGCAACTCTACAGCACTACATGCCACAAACAGATGCTTACAGGTTAAGTAAAATTGTCCGTACTCCTGGTTTTTACAAGATATTTCTGCTTTTTTGACAATTTCTACTTGCTTTTACCAAGAGATGGTATTAATGAAAGCTTTGGAACATGAGCGAGAGCAATGTGCATTCAGCTCTTAACCGTGATTTGTGACGAAAATGGGGCACACTCAGTGTACTCATGTTTCTGCACTACAACCAGGGTTTAAAGGAATGGCTGCCTGTCTGATAGAAGGGCGGTTATCTAACTAGTATTTATAATAACTGCATGGATATGTAGAAGCTGTTTTAAAAATCTCAGTGTTATCTTAGCACATTTGTTTCAAACTGCATTATTAAACCTCATTTCTGCATTGCATTAAATATTTTGAACCGAGTGGCTGTGAAATCCTTGAGTGCTATCAAGGGCAATAAAGGTTGAAGACACTTTAGTGGATCATCTTCTGTTCTGGTGAGCAGAAATAAAAACATATTTGGTGGGTTTGACCTAATCAGTCTCTAAGAAAGATTATCCCCTGCACACATAGACAGTTTTCACAGTTAATATAATTGCATACTGTAAGCAACGATTAAATACAGTTGAGTACAAATTGATGACTTTTTTTTCCTTCTTTATTGTCAAGTTCTTCTGACAGCCTGACAGCCGACACGTGTTTCGTCGCTAATGGGCAATCTCCCGCAACTTTATCAAGGCTGTGTAAGATAAACAAAACACACAATGTACCACCTTCCAAAGTAATTGGTGTACATAAAACTGATAACATAATGCTGCTTGATAAGTGCTCAAGATGCAATATAAGAGCAAAAGGCAGAAATGACGTGGTAGGCCAAAATACCCAATAGATCGGGCAAAGTAGCCCGAGCAACTATCCAAGAGATGGAAAAGAGAATCCTTAAATATTGCAGTGGGTTCGTGATTTCACCGTGACACGAGCAACTAACGGATTATGTGTATGAGACAAAGTTTAGATGGTGCGGCAGAAGAAAGTGTTGAGTTTAGACAACACCCACCTATATACCAAAGTGAGTGATAAGAGTGCAAATTGAGTTCCGTCAATTTAAATACCTCTGTATTTCTTGTAGTAACCTGAAAATATGTAGAAATAAATTATAAGAATAACATTTGTGGATGGAAAGGCTTTGTGTGGGTTTGTGACCCCTGAGATAAAGCAGTCCAAGACCTACTTGTATTGTGGTGATATTTCCAACCCACAAAGATGGGTTCTGTTCTTCACGACGTCTCAATACTGTAAAATTAAGTGCCCTGGGGTCCAGTTATGTCCATGTAGGCAGGATTCAATATTATTCCTATCTTCAACCACTACCTTACACTAATCAGTCTCTAACTCAAAGGACATTTCTGGAAGTTTACTTGTGTTTTTGCCTTCTCTAATGTATTTTGAGTGAGCATATATCTGTTGATAGCCTCTTATTTTGATAGATTCCTCAAAGATGGGCACAATTTCTTGAGCTCACAACTATAATGTAATTCCTAATAGACTATTTTCGGCCTACTGTGTTTTAATTGTCAATTTTTCCACTTATAGAAAAGCCAAATATGGTGAAAGAAACATGCACAAAACATGGAATTGTTGTTGTTGATGTGAATACATTTGCAGAAACTGTTCAGAAGATGACTGTTCCATTTCATAGCTGGTAAGAAAATTGAGAAATTGTGTTTTTAAGGTTTTCTATTGAACAAATAATTTGTGTTTCTCTATGACACATAAGTATCCTATAAACATCCTGTGAAAGATCCATCTTTAGAAAAGCTTAAAAAAGGTAAGAGTTTATTAAAGCATGGACAATTTCCCATAGTTTTAGGATAGAAGCTCACAGGCAAAGTTTCGCGTTCTAGGACAGACTATATAAAACCCATAAGACAGAAAGAATTGCATAATATCATATAAACATATTACATCTAACATGATTGGATGCTACAAATAATGTGGATACAAACGCAAAAGTCTGGCAGAGTGCTGTAATTAACCTAAAGGAAGTGTACACTTATGTGTGACTTAATAAATAAAATAAACTGATAACTTTCCAGACACTTCAGGACTTGGCGTAATATACAGGAACCTCTTGTAATAAGAAGGAATGGTTCTAATGCTTGGTGTTATGGAGTCCCAAACCCTAGGGGGACTCCCATGGAGTGATTGCTTTAGTGTTGTTGTCTTATTGAATGCTTGGATTTCAAGGAGGAAGTAGTCTGCACTCTGTAGTTTTTGTTGGCCCTGAGATTCCATTTTGAGTTAAATAAGTAGGCTGTCCCGAAGTGTTTTGTTTTATGATGGATACTTCTAACCTCAGATTCCTCACCTTTAAATACTCCCCAGGCTGGACCTGAAAACGTTCTCATCTGATATAGACGTCTAGCCGCAGATTCCTTAACTTAGAATATTCCCAGGCATCAGACTGGATCCAGAAAACTTTCGATAGCCGCACCTCTGCGCGCCGGGTGTGGCGCCGCATGGCTCCACCCTGACATCATCCACGGACGTGATGTCAGCGGAGCCATATATGTTATGTTATGTTATGTTAGCCGGATTTATAGAGCGCACAGATGCCCCAGCAAAGGGGCGTCCCGGCGCTAAGAGGGCAAAATACCGGACACAAGCAGTACCAAGGACAGGAGCATGGCACTAAGAGTCCTGAGGAAAGAGGAAGGTTTTAACAGCTTTCCTAAAGACCAAAAGTTCATCAATTGCACGGATGTGAACAGGAAGAGAGTTCCAGAGCCTAGCAGCAAGCACTCTAAAAGAGCGGCCACCGGCCCTAGCCCTCTTAAAGCGTGGAACTGTGACCAAGTGAAGTCCAGAAGATCTTAGAGAGCGCGAGGGTACATAGGGCAGAATGAGATGCTCCAAAATCTGGGGAGAAGAGTGCTTCAAAATTTTAAACAAAAGGCAAAGAGACTTAAACTGAATCCTCTGAGCAACAGGGAGCCAATGGAGTTTGCCGATGGTTTTTTTGGCCGAACAAAATCTCGGTAAGCCAACCAGAGCCCTGGCGGCAGCGTTTTGAACGCGTTGAAGTCTAGAGAGTTCGGCCAAATTGGCTCCTAGCAGAAGAGAGCTCGCATAGTCCAACCGAGACAGAATCGTGGCTTGTACAATAAGCTGTCTGGTTGGAGCATCAAAGAATTTGAAAGTAGGTCTAAGCCTTCGAAGAATCCCAAAGCACGTAGCAGCGGTTTTCTTTGTGTGGGAAACAAAACTGAGTCTGGAATCCAACCAAATCCCAAGATTTTTGACCTCGGTGGCAGGGAGAGGAGTTGGACCAAGCTCCGATGGCCACCAATGATCACTCCAAAGATGACTCTGCTTGCCGACAATGAGCACTTCAGTTTTTTTAGCGTTCAATTGCAGGCAATTATCTGTCATCCAGTGGGCTACTGAGCTAATTCCCTCACGGAAATTAGCAGCCTCGAGGTCGGAGGCCCCACTTAATGCAACCGCCAGCTGCGTGTCGTCAGCATAGGACACCAAAGTCAGGTTCCAACGCTTGGCGACAGCAGCCAGCGGCTGCACATAAAGATTGAAAAGTGTGGGGCTAAGGGCGGACCCTTGCGGCACGCCCTGGGCAATAGGGTAAGGTTTAGATTGAAAGGGAGGTGTAACAACCCTAAACGTACGATCAGATAAAAATGATCGAACCCATTCAAGTGCCGTGTTATCGACACCTGCCTCACCCAAACGCCGAAGTAAAATAGCATGGGAGACGGTGTCAAACGCGGCACTGAGGTCAAGAAGCACCAGTGCCGCCGTTTGTCCAGAGTCGACCAAGGTTCGCAGGTGATCGACCATAAAAAGCAACGCTGTCTCAGTGCTATGGCCGGGTCGAAAGCCATTCTGTGAGGGATCTAAGAATTTAGCACAATGAAGATGGTTGGATAAGATGGCGTTGACATGGGCCTCGGTCAGTTTAGTAACCCACGGAAGAAGAGATATGGGGCGATAATTCTCCAATTTTGATGGATCCAAGGCAGGTTTTTTTAAAATGGGCATCACCTGGGCTTGTTTCCAACTAGCAGGGACAGAGCCAGACGTCAAAGATAGATTAACAAGGTCACGTAGAGGAGGGAAACAGAGTAACGCAGATTCTCTAAATTGGGCAGGTCGAAGAGGATCCCTTGGTGAACCTGATTTAACTTTCGCCACAATTTTATTAAACTCCTCCATCGAGAGCTCTGGGAGAGAGCATAGAGACATAGTTGTCATTGGGCGAGGTTCCAACTTCTCCAAAGGGGCGGATGAATCGGGAAAGGAACGATATATGGCCTCCACCTTTTCCACAAAAAAGGCGGCCAAGTCCTCACAGTGCGAGGTAGAGCAGATCTCAGCGAGTGGGGCTCTACTGGCTGTGAGATCCTTAAGCACCTTAAATATTAATTTGGTAGGATTAGTGCTGATGTTAAATTCGCGGGAATAGTAAGCAGCCCGAGCTTTACAAACCGCTCTATGATATTTCTTGATCATGATACGATACTCCGATTTCCTATCAGGCAGATATGACTTACGCCAGGCTCTTTCAGCTTGTTTACAGGATTTCCTTAGAAGCCGAAGCGCGTCATCATACCAGGGGCTAGGCTCAACGCGACGGCATTTACTCTCAGCAATTGGGATCAGGCAGTCTAAGGCTCCAGTAAGCCAGTTGCAAAAAAGATCATATCCCGACTCCACGTCAGAGAAAGGGCCCAGAGGATGTTGACCAAGAAGCCAATGAAAATCAGCTAATTTCAGTTTTCTCCATGGGCGTCTCAATGACACAGGCACGATTGCTCTGTGAGGAGGGTCCTTAATTGTAAGGTGCAGCTCTATAAGATGGTGATCAGTCCAGGCCATAGGCCTGGGAGGCAGCACTTTAGCCGACGTTAGATTAGAAAAAATGGGGTCCAAGATGTGTCCACCAACATGCGTACAATGGCTAACCAGCTGAGATAGCAGGAGAGCTTCCAAGTCTGCAAGAGTACTACTGGCGGCAGGGGAAAGGGGAGTATCAAAATGAAGGTTTAAGTCGCCAATAATACTAAAATTGGCAGCCTTTAAGGCCAATGTACTGACAGCTTCAGGCAGAGCTAACCTAAAGGCGGCATCTGGGCCCGGAGGCCGATAAATAAGTAGCCCAGAAAAAGTGAAATGAGGACTAACCGAAATACGAAAATGAGCACTTTCGCAGCCAGCTATGTCCAGAGGCTTCCAAACGCATGAGTAGCAGGATTTAATAGCGGCCGCAATGCCACCTCCTCTCGAGTTACGATTATGAGTAAAGATCGCATACTCAGGGGGAAGAGCCAAATTGACCGCAGCCGAGGCATCCTCATGTAACCATGTCTCTGACATAAACAAGATGTCAGGGGCTGCCTCCGTAAGTAAATTGTGAACATCCAGGTGATGTCTAACCAGCGACCTCACATTGAGATGGCAGATCTTGAGATTGAAAGGGGCCTGAGATATCACCAACGATGGTGCAATACGATCTAGGCACCTTGAGGGGGCTTTCCTGTATGCAGAGATAGGAACAGGAGATGGGAGTCTAAATACGCACTCTGGGCAATGGAAAGGACCAGAGAGAGGATGTAACGGAGTATGCGTACACTGCATAGAATCCCGGAGACTAAGCAGTGCAGTTCTAGAATACCTTGATGATAGAGGGTTCTGAAACATCACGGACGAAGAAAGGAGCTACAGGGCCCTGGCCAGGCCCTGGCTCGGCACGGACGAGCGCAGACGGGCAAGACTCTGGCACGACTCAGGCGCAGGGAGGACGCCCCCGCTGCGCGTCACCGCTGCGCGCTTGAGGGACTGGCTTAAATAGGGTGTCCGCGTATAAGCAGCACCACTAGGACACTCAAGATGGCGCCCAAACAGTGTCACCACCAGTCCCACTCCCAATATGGCAGCCAAAGCTCTCCCGATTTCCTAAACCCCAGGACAGGACCCGCTAAGCAGCGGTGCGACAACGATTACAGTACAGGTGAGGGGGCAACTCCCCAGGATAAAACCAGGGGAAAAGAAATAAAATAATCATAGATGCAAAAACGGGAGCGTTTAAAAAAATTTGTATAGGCAGAGCGCACCCTCAGTACAGCGCTACGCACGCGAGTCCTATGGCACGCTAGCGAGCACAAATACCTTGTCCAGCTGACCCTCTTGATGAACCGCCTTAAATAGGGTGTCCGCGTATAAGCAGCACCACTAGGACATATGCCCATCCCGGCGCACTGACGTCAGTTTTCTCCTTTTCCGCGTCCCAACGCGGATCCTGGAAAACCAGCAGTTCCTTGGCCTGGTTTTTAGGCCTTTTCGACACATTCGGTTTCGCCGGAACAGTGTGCAATACCTTCAGGTTTTAAGGCTTGTGAAGCCTGTGCGCGTCAGATGTCTGGCACTGACCCACATCTCATCTGTATGTGGTGCCTCGGCGTGCACCACAACTCCAAACAGTGCGACGCCTGTCAGAGGATGAAGCCCAACTCCCTCAGAGAGCGCTGTATGAAACTGCTGGCTGTACGGCTGTCCGATCCAGCTCTTTCGCCTTGCCGCTCTCCCCCTCCGGATCCGGCTCAGTCCAGAGGTCGTTCCCGCGAACATCGTTCAAGGGCAGGTAAGCACAAGCGGCACGCACGGAGGTCCTCCTCCCATTCGCGTACTGCTGGCGCCCACTCCACTCGCTCTATGCCAGGTAACAGCGCCCGGCAGTCACTTTCTCCATACCCTCCATTTCCGTTTCTGGGGGTTAGAGCGACGCGTGCCCAAATGGAGGCTTTTTCTATTGCACTCCAGTCGTACTTTGGGTCCCCACCTCTCCCTGGAGTGCCTTCGGATCCCACAGAGGTGGAGGGCACTCATGTAGGGTCCTTGCCGGCAGATTCTTCCTTTACGCCGGCTGAGTGCATCGAGTCCGGTTCCGGAGACGATACGACGCCGACGGGTCACGGCCCAGTGGGTCCTCCCAGTCGCCCATTCAGTCCACCCCATCAGACTTCGCATAGCCCTGAGCGGGTTCCTGCGCTGACGTCCGAGGTGGCACCAGCCCCGACGCCCGGCTCGACGGCTGGCTTGACCAAACGGGCACGTTTTGCAGCGGGATCGACGTCGGACGGCATCCAGGTCGAGTCCCCTCTAGAGGTCGTCGATGTCCAGGCGACTCCTACCCGGTGTTGATCAACACCGGTGCCACCGTCCATGCTTCCTGACGAGGTTGCTGCTCCTCCTGACTCCTCGTACGTCGCTGCGACCTCCACACGGTGTCGATCGACGCCAGTGCCGGCAACAACGCCACCTTGTCAAGAGGTTGGCGCTTCTCTGGCTTTTCCGGATCGGGGGCCCATGGTGCAAGTGACTTGTGTTGCCTGGCCTTCGGGTCAGTCTCTGGCTCCTCCACTTTTGTTGTCCAGTGGACGGCTTAGTCTTCAACCGTCTCCTATTGCGGTGGAGCCTTTGCTGCCATATTTGGCATTTTGCGTGGCACGTGGGCAAGGCCCTCTTCTGTTGACCCTGTTGATCGGGCTATTGCTTGTAGGCACCGTCCTGCCCAGGGTGGTCCACTCACCCTACGGCTCAGGGACTTGTTATTCAAGCAGCCTTTAACTTGCAGTCTTCATCCGCATTGCCATTATTACCTCCCACTAGGGAGTCTAGGTGGCTGGACGCGTGTGCTCGCCAACTTTTTGCCTCTACCAGTCCGGGTATCCGCGCATTGAATACTGCGTGTGTGTTCGTGCGTTCATCCTCAACCCTTTGGGACTTGATTGAGAACCTTCTCCCTTCTATTCCAGAGGAGCCGTGGTTACAGCTGCTTCGGCTTCTGCTTGATGGCAGGGGAATGGCGCAATTTTCGCTCAGTTGTTCCCTTGATGCCACTTACTCTGTAGGACGAGCTCTTGCTCAATCTGTGGCTTTACGCCGCCATGCATGGCTGCGCGCCAGTCGTTTCCCAGATAATGTTCGGGATGCCCTTAGAAATCTACCATTTAATGGTGTGGACCTTTTTGATCCCCACGCGGATTCGGCAGTCTCCCGGCTCTTGTCTAGGTTGCCATAACGTTTGCACGGTTTTGGGCCTTATTTTCCTTCACCTCTATCTCAAACGTGTATGGTAGGTTCCCGATTGCTGTCCACGGCTGTTCAGCCTTCTCTAATTTGTTGCATTTCAGCCATATGGCTGGTTTAATCTTCGGTTCAGTCCTCGGACTGCGTGTTTTGTCCAAGAGGATCCCCTTATCAGGGGTTGACACTTACCCTATGTGGGGGATATGCTGGTGCTGGGCGACTGCCTTGCCTTAGTACGCTCCTATGGAGTATTCCTCGCGGACTTCCTTCGGGGAGTCCCTCCCTGTCTTTTGTTCTGCGATCCTATTATTAGCATCGCCCTGTCACACTTCGGGTGCCTTTGGTCCCGTTTGTCTGTAGTGCTTCCGTCCTTGCTTTTACGGCTCACACCGTATCCGCCGCTATGTGGCAATGTTTAGTACTATTAGTACAAACTTTGGCACGCAGCCCTTATTGGGCTCTTCCTCCAAGGTACTAGTTTAGCATTTATATCTCTGCTGTATGTGGCCTCTTTTCTCTCCACTTCTCCTACGGTGGTTTTTTCCACATTCCCTGCTACCCCACACAGGTGTTTCAACACATCTGCTTGGATCATATTGTGATTTTTCGTGGGGCGTATTTCTTTGAAATACCTGCTTCTTGTGGTCCGGGGCGCTTACCTTAATCCTGACTATTACCACGGGTGTGCCTCTAGCTTGCAGGGGACTGTGGTTCTTCCCAAGCAAGGGAAGGATGTTGCTCTTTCCTTCATGCGGTGTCCGTGGTCACTGAACCGGTCTGCTTGTACCACCACCTATACGTGGTGCTTGGCTGCCTGGTCCACCTTTTGGACCGTTGCCCTCTTGATGTCGTGCGCATCTGAGCTGCTCACACGGCCCTGCAGTAGGCCTTTCCTTTCTTCGTGTGGTTCCAATGTCCACACGATGTGTTTAGGTGCCTTCTGGTATGCTTCGATGTCTTACAGTGTCGCTCCTACTTTGATGCTAGGCTGTGTGCCATTGGCCCTTTCGTCGGTTGTAACAGACCGCCTATGTCTTGGCGTGTCTTCTATTTTATAACCGGCCTTCTGGCCATGGATTGGTCGCCTGCCGATGTTGTCACATGTGTCTAGCTGATGCAGCTTGAACAGTGCTTCTTCCGCTATTCTGCATACTGGGCCGGTATGCGCTATTTGTCATACCAGTTGCCATCTCTCTGCGTTTTGCTTACAGGCGACACATTACATCTGGTGGATCTCTCAAACCCTAGGTCCAGTTCCACTTCCGACGGTGTCCTCGGATTCCTTTTAACTCCAGCATATCTAGTATGCGTTTTCTTGTTCCATACCGGCACTTGCTGGGCAGGAGTCAGCCTTTTGCCTCCGTTGCCCCTTGTATCTTGCAGGCGCAGGTTCAACAGTGTTTTTTCCACTGTTTTGCCTGGTATACCAGTAATCGCTTTCCTTTTCTGTCGACACCGTGGATCCTGCGGATGTATCTGGTAGAGACATAGTCTAGCCGCAGATTCCTTGACGCCTGCCCGTCTTCCACGTTCTGCGAGGACCTTTTCAAATTGGCTTTCTACGCTCGCCTCCCTTCTGGTGGCTTGATCATTCTGCAGGGTGACTCTTTCACTTCACTCCCACACAGAATGCGTCATTCTACTTTCATTGCTCTACTCCCCCCATTTTCATAATTGGGCGGTATGCTCATGTGTCATGTATCCATTCCAACCCTGCGTCCTGAGTTGTACAGTGTGGGTTCTATTCATGTTTTTCCCCACCCCCCGCTCTCCCTTTCTTTGTCGCCTTGGGGTCTCTTACCACCCCTGTGCTCCATTGGTTTGAGGTGTATTGGCTCTGCCACATTTTTTTAATCTCTTATTGGGGATATAACTTATTTTTCTGGTGACATCTTGTGGTCAGTTGTCCTTGCTCCTATGTTCCGGACTTGTTGTCCTTCACAGTCATATGTTAAGGTTGCGGACTTTCTGCCGTGATGTTGTTTACATCTTCATTTACCTCCCAGGGTGGTTGGCCTTCACTTTTGCGGGGTTGCTTCTCAGAGCGGTGCTCTGCCCTTTCCTTTACTAGTTTCCAATATACAGTGCCTGGCACTTTCCTGTATGGTTCAGTTTTTCATCATTCCATGTCTTTTCATCATTTTCGCACACTGTTCCCATATTCTCGGTTTTTTGGTGGTGGCTCCGCGTTGCGGCGCGTAAAAGTTTCTCTGACGAACACTGACATCTGCGCCCTGGGAGGGGCATATATGGCTCCGCTGACGTCACGTTCGTGGACGACGTCAGGGCAGAGCCATGCAGCGCCGCCCCCGGCGCGCAGAGGTGCTGTGGCGGAAAGTTTTCCGGATCCAGTCTGACGCCTGGGGATATTCTAAGTTAAGGAATCTGTGGCTAGACTATGTCTCTACCAGATTCATTGTTACTGAAGGTAAGTAACTCGTTCAACAGTGCTCCTGGATGCCACTAGGTGGTGTTGTGCAACTCTATGCCTGCTCTGCACCGATCTGGATGTTCGGAAGTGGAGCTGCATACATGCACCACCCCTGCACACCATTGTCAGTTTTTTTTTTCTCCACATCTTCCGACCCAGATCTGAAGCTCCACTCCCTCATTTTTGGGCCTTACAACGATTTTTCAAACATTCCAAAGTCATTGTGCTGAGAGAGAAATGATGCCCCTTCCTAAAATGGCAGGCTTCATTTTGCAGAAAACAGATGTTGGTCACGGACCCGCACAAGATGTGTCTAAATTTTGGGCTCGGGCGCGGCTTGAAGTGGTGCAACAAGTGCGAGCGTATACACCCAGAGGTGATCCGGGACTAGGAGGGGGGCTCTGTATGTCACCAAATTTAAGAAGCAGTGAAAACCCTTGCATAAGTCTCGCCTCAGGTTGCAGGTACAGTCTTGCTCCCGGGTTTATTATCAGTAGAAGTCTACCTTCCTGTGGAACCCCCTGGTAAATCCAAATCGAAGTCTAAATGCAGACATAAAAAAGCAAATTGGGTCTTGACCCAATCCCACCACTTTGTGTCCAAGGAGAAGGTGCAAGGGTGTCACAATGTTAGTCTCCTCCAGGGTCCCTGAGTACAGAGCCAATCTCCCAGTTGAGCCCGGGGCTACTTGAGTTTCCCTGGCCATTTTCGATGCTGCAGCAAATGGAGACCCTCAAGGAAGCCATATTGCAGATCTTCAGCACTTTTCCGACTCGCTCAGTGCCACCAAGGTTCTGAGGCTATTCCAAAAGGTTAGAGAGAAAGCAAAGGCAATCTTCTCAACCAGTATAAAAGTTACCACAGTTCTTTCAAGCCTGTGAGCGTGGATCTGGCAGGCAGCACATAGGCCAGCAGGAGCATAGGTTCTCCCACTTCCTCTCCCTTAACAGCCTCCAAACAGCTTTTGTTTTCTCTTATTGGCATCTGTTCACGCTATTGGGGCAGGATTCAACGCTTCCTCCTAGGGTGGTGATCCATCATATCTGACGGATGGGTCTTACAAATTGTTCAGCATTGATATGCTCTACGTTTTCTTTTTGTACCACCAAACATTTCCCCAACTTCAGACAACATTTCAGAAGAGCACCTGTCCCTTCTACTGCAGGAGGTTCAAACTTTCCTCTCCAAGGGTACTATCAAGAAGGTACCACATTAGTAAAAGATTTCTGCTGCACTCTTTATTTCCTTGTGCTGAAAAAGGATCGGTGTCTTTGGCCTGTTTCGGATCTTTGGCCTCTGAATGCGTTCGTGAGGAAGGACAAATTGGCCCAAATTCTGTCTGCCTTGGTGTCTGTCCTTGGGCCTGCAGAATACATATTGTCCTGCAGTCCCTCAAATATTACCTATGGCTCCAGGTAGTCCAGGAGTATTTGCATTTTGTTGTACTTCCTCCGGGCCTCACCAGCACCTCTTTGGGTGTTCGTGAAAGTTGCTGCTTTCATTTGGAGGTCGTGGATACCAGCCTTCCCCTTTCTTGACGACTCGCTGTTGAAGGAAGGCTTGCCAAGCCAGTTTTAGAACACCTCCAGACAACAGTTAACCTCCTGACATCGTTGGGGTTAACTAGAAGCTAGCCAAAATCACACCTGACTCCATCACAGAGGCTTCCGTTCATTGGACCTGTCTTGGACACAGTGCAGATCTAGGCCATCCATTTGTCTCAATAGGTCCAGGACATTTGGGCTTTGATTCTGATGTTTCAGTCTCAGTCCTGGATCACAGTGAGAGAGGCTATGAGATGTCTTGGCCTCCTGCATCATCGTTGTCAGCTGCTCCACCTGGTACATGTGTTCTCTGCAATTGAATCCGAAGTTCCAGTGGGCCCAGCACCAAGAAAATCTGTTGAATACCATCCAGATCTCTGAGGAGGTGGCTGTAGATCTGCAGTGATGGCTGCTCGAACGCAGTTTGGTGGACCCTTTCTCACCAAGATCTGGCAGTGGTGACAGACAGATAGACACTGCTGGCCTGGGGAGTTCATCTGATGGGGGTGCGGATCAGAGGACTCTGGGCTCCAGAATACACCTGGCTCTGTACCAGTCTCTTGGAGTTGCAGGCCATTCATCAGGCTTTGAAGGCCTTCCATTGAGGGGTGGCTGGTGCTTCCATTGAGGGGTGGCTGGTACAGGTTCTCATGGACACCACCACCATTTGGAATTACAGCTAGTAGGGCGGAGTGGGTCCTGTGCCAGGAGGCTCTGTTTCTGGATTTAGATGGACTAACTGGGCATTTCCCTGGTTGTGAACCACTTTGCAGGGTCACTGAATGTCAGAAGAGGTGATCTGAGCAGGCAGCGCCTGGCAGACCATGTCTGGCATCTGCATCCCAAGGTGGTACAGGGCATCTTCCAAAAGTGGGAAGAACCCTGTCTAGATCTTTTTACCATTGTGTTGAATGTCAAAAGATTTGCACATTGGAGTTTCCACAAGAACACTTGTTAGGAGATCCATTCTGACTGAAATGGAACAAGGGACTCCTGTACTCCTTCCCACCCCTGCTTTGGGTTCCGAAATAAGATCAAGATCGCCCAGGTCATCCTAGTAGCTCCAGATTGGGCAGGGAGAGTGTGGTACCCGGAACTTCGGGGCATGAGCATCTGCCCACCTATCAAGCTGCCACTTCGGGAGGATCTCATGTTGCAGCAATGGGGGAGACTCCTCCTTTCAAATCTTTGAAAAGCTACACCTAGATGCGTGGGGATTCAGTGGTGGCAACAGACTTCATTTGACTGAGGTGATGGATGTCATCCATGCTACCAGACACCCTCCCATTTTTACTGGGCGATAGGACAAACTGTTTGCTTGGTGTGGTGCTCATAAGACTGATCCCTTACAAGCTAAACTGATGGACGTATTTTTGTCTAATAGTTAGCCCAGCAAGGCCTTGCAGTAGGCAGTATTAAATATTATGTATTGGCCCTTTCGACGCTTCTACGTTTACCGATCCAACCACCCTTGTTTCAATCACTTGTTGAGATGCGATTTTAAAAGGTTTGATGCACATGTTCCCTCCAACGCTGTTTCTGATGCCACAGTGGAATCTGAAGTTGGTCTTGACAATAGTAATGTGCATGCCTTTCAAGCTGATGCATAGTCGATCGCTGCATCTTTTGACTTTGAAAACTGTCTGTCTTTCTCATTGCGATTACATCAGCTTGTCGCATGAGTGAACCCAAGGCACTTTCCGTGCAGCTGCCATGGACTGTCTTTTTCCCAGGCCAGCTGATGCTAAAGAGTCAGGCAGCTTCTTGCATAAGGTAGTAATAACTCCCTATCACGTAGGGCAGTCCATCACTCTGCCCGCGTGCTTTGCTCCCCCTCTTTTTAACATCAACAAACGTCTCAAGTTAGTGATCAACACACGATTACCAATAATCTTGTATGTTCCGCGCCTGAGGGGACAGAATAAGGAATAAAGGATGCTGATGGCAGCGTGCTGGGGTAGTACTATGCGGCTCCAGTCTGTCACTTCCTGGGGCATTTGGAGTCCTTGCAGAGCCGCACAAAGCCAATTCTCGAGGTCCAGCCTGGTGCCTGGGAATAGCCTAAAGGTGGAGAATCCACGGTTTGCCAGGGTACCCACCTGATAGAGCGTTGCCAAAGGTTTGTGAGGGAAGGGCACGCCTAGGGAAATGCCTAAACATTTGGGGACATCCGTCGGTGGGGAAGAAATGAAATGAGAGAGCAGGAACATGTTACGTAAGTTATTGAGTCTTATTAATTATTTGTTTTGTCAACATTGAGAGACATTTTTCAGAATATTATTCAGAATCTCTAATATTGGTTTATATTACTGAGAAATGAGCCACAGATGAAGCTCATTGGAAACAGTTTATTGATGGCTACAAATAATGTGTTCTGTTTATTTTTTAGTAAAAACCTCACTGAAAAGGTTTTTTTTAATCTCTTCTCTCATCTCACTAGGTAATGGACCAAGAGCATTGTTGCGACTAGAGTTTCAACAAGAAATTGTGCAAAAACACAGTTCCCTCCTGACTGGAGACCTAGAAGTTTAAAAGAGACGGCACTCTGTCAGAGGAGCACAACGTAAACTTTCAACATCACGAATATCACGCCGTTTCATCTGTCTTTATATTATCTGCAGACTATTTAAGGCTGGCAGCGCGATGCCTTTAAAAAAAAAAAGACCTTTTCCTGCTTGCCTTTTAGGTTTATTTATTGACTTTTCATCTATCATAGGAATTAATTTATTTTTTTCGAAACCATAATTAAAACATTCTTTAGGAAATCTGTTTTTCTAAAAGGGAAAAACTATTGTTTTGCTTTGTTTGCTGTCATAGGCAGAATGGACGTAGTGTAAATGTGCACTTTAATATATATTTTTTTTATTTTGGAGGGGTGGCGATTAAAGAAGTCACTATTTTTATGTACATAGAATGAACAAGATGTTTAAGCGCAGGATCTCGTCTGTTTCTTATTTTTGGCATGACTATTTAAGAAAAAAACGCTTAAGTGCAAACACTAAGGTTTCCCAGCACATAGATTCACATGTTGCTGTTTGTGGTGCCCAATCAAAATTACAGATTTAAAAAAAAATGATGAATGCAGTTTTTTCTCTTGTAAATACAATTTGTACCTGTAGCTAAGAAACTAGACAATGCAGTTCATCAAAAGCAGCAGATTTACAATATATAAGAACAAAATAGCAGAAAAATATAAAACACACTAGGAAAACCTGAGCTAGAAAAGCATGTAAGCAACTATGAATGATTGTATTTGGAGAGTTTTGTATTTTTATATAAATACGTAATTTGTTATGAATGTATGATAGAGAATTTCATGAAACTGTTACCTGTACATTAAAAAAGTACATTCATGCAAATTAAGAAAGTCCATATTGGAAATGTTTTTTTTAAATGTAAGTAGTGGCATAACATTCAGTATCTGTGCATATGTTTATAGAACTAGATCTTAACTATGAGGTTGCCTATTTTGTTGCTGTACAATAAAATTTTAGCACCTTTATTAGGTGGTTTTCTTACATTAAGAGCAAGCACGTGCATGTTTTGGTCATTATTGACTGCTCTTTATTCGGTACCAGGAAAATACTTCCAAGACATTTACCGCTCTCACTGTTGCATTTGAATATTGCTAAATATGCACTTTCAAACATTCCAAGCGGACTTCTGATGGTGCAAGCTATTATGGATACAGAGTCTGTGGCCCTCCTTTGGTGACATTACCCCACCGTACTACTCTGCACGGATTATCACAGGACATATTGCAGGTCAGTGCTTGCCTAAAATATGAGCATTTTTAAATAAGCCACATTTTAAGTGAAGTTATTTATGTTTACTCCACTTTGTCAATCTCCCCAGATGGATCAGTGTGTTGATTTTAGTGACCGTCTGACATGGAATTGTAATGCGAAAAAAGCAAACATTATTTAATTGGATTTAACTAATACCTTTAATACTGCACAACAGAATAGGGAAAAATAAGTTTAATGGGCTGGGTCAAGATGGCATACTAGACTTCGTGTGCACAAGCTCCCTCATGGCCATAGCATCTATGCTACCCCTTACGTTCCCTGTGCTGGACAAATGAATAAACTCCAGTAAAAATGTGCTTCTGATGGATACTTTTAACTGCACATTCCTAACCTTGTGAATATTCCACGGGCATCAGACTGGATCAGGAATCTTTAAAGCTGCACTCCTGCATGCCAGTAGGTGGCGTCTTGCAGCTCCTTGCCAATGTCGTTCCACTCTGGAAGTGACAAGCACAGCCACAAATACGCAGCACCCATACTGATATCAATTTTTTCTTTCTGCTCTTTCCAACATGTATCCAGAGATCCTTTGTCTTTACAACACGAATATTATAAAAACTTACAAGTGTGCAAGGAAAATTGTCACCCCTAAAACAACAGGATTTAAACCATGTAGGCATTGTCACGAAAGAGTGTCTGTAACGGACATCCAGAAAGTATATTTATGGTACCTCGGTTTGAAGCACAACTTCAGGGCCAGGAGAACTGCACCCAGATGAAACTAAAGGCCTTAAGAGAGTGTGAGGCTAAACTTCACATTGCAAAATACACGAAGACTCCACGTAGTGATCTGTCGAAGTCGAAACTAAGATACTGTTCTTGCTCCTAAAGTCATTCCCGCAGCAGATCATCATTGCGGGCAAAGTGTTCAGGTATGTCCAAGAAAAGCCCAAGAAGTCGAAGAGGGAATCAGCCCCTGTCTGCCACTCTCTGACTCAAGAGAGGTTGTGAGGAACTCAACTTGTTTTACACTCTCACTCAGAGTGGATTCTGAATCTGCCTAAGTCTATAAGTGACGTTGCAGCAAGTAGAGGCCTTCAGAGAGGTCATTTTCTGCACGTTACTTGGCTCCCTCTGGCTCGCCTTCGATCACCTAGGATCAACAGGGTCCTCCAGGTGGACCCCCACCAGAAGGCCTACCTTTGGCAATGTCTATGCCCCTTGAACCTATATTGGTTCAGCACCACTTATACCCTCTCCTGTCCCAGCACCAATTTCTATCACATCTATGCCAAAGCTGACACCATCGACACAGAGAAGGATTTACTGCCCATCATGCTATACAACTCCAAGCAGGATCCACCAGAAACTCGACTAGGATCTCTTCCTGTTCCGACCGGCACACAGTCAATATTCAATCCCGCAAATTCTTTATCTATAGCAAGTAATAGGGCTCAATTATGATGAGAGGTACAAATATGTTCCCCAATATGATGAGAAAAACTGGTATCCAGAACTTAAAGATGCCAGTGGTTTGACTACTTTGTCAGATACAGGCCTTGTGTCTCCCTCTGGCCATGCCACGAAGGCCCAGCTCCTAGAGAACCCCTGTTACCTTTTATTGAAGGCCGTACAAATACTCTCTTAAGTACGTGGTTGAAATCATGTTCAGATCTGCCTGTTTATAGGCAGGTCACATGTTGCCATTGCCCTGCACCAGATGATGCAAACTTTCTTCCATCACCCAGCGCCAAAGAGCTTGGTGGTACAGGCATTCACTAGCAAGGCCAATCCCAACTCTTTTCCTTCAGCTTTACCTGACCATGATTCTAAAAGAATAGAGACATTCGTAAAACTTATTTTCTCCTCTTTGAGCCTTGCCCAGAGGTCAGTGAATGCCAGCTTCTTGCTAGTCTTCTACTCTTGTGCCCACTGGGATAGAATGGGGTACAGGTTTTACCGTCTGTTCCAGACCGCCTTTCAACGTCCCTTATCCGAGCTAATCAAAACGGTTCGAATTCTGCAAAGTTGCCGATAAGTTCTAGTTTGGACACATCCGAATGCTTACGTCAGGTGATGGCCACTTGTGTAGCTATTCGGCGCCGTGCCTGAATAATGTCTACGCCTTTTTAGTGACAAAGTGAATTTGGCTCTGTAACGGTTAAAAGAGAGCAGAGCCACAGCATGTTCACTGGGCTTTGCTGTTCCCACAAGACTTTTCAGCAGCGACAACATGCAGCTCGTCACTCCAACAGACGCAGCCGGAAAACTGCTTTAGTGTGGCCTTGCCTGGACACAGTCACCCTGCATTTGACATTTCCTTCAGGGGTGGCAAGCCAAATACATACTTACCAAAAATTACTTCTGACAAGTGGGTCCTCCAAATTGCCCGTCAGGGATACACCCTCCCATTCTTTTCTACCCCTCTGCACCTTCCACCACCTTCAGGGCAGCTGACTAAGGACATCTGTCCCCCTTGCAGCAGGAATTGCTGGCCCTTTTGGCCAATGGAGTCATAGAGAGGGTTCCAGCCCTCAAAGTAGGAACTGGGTGTTATTCTTGCTTCTTCTTTGTGCTGTAGCAGGCCAGAAGCCTTTGTCCTATTTCAGATCTTCTCCCTCTCAATGCCTTCCTGCAGATGGACAAATTCATATTCCCCATCCCGCAGACCCACAAGAACTACCTGCAGTTCATTGTGGGCCATGAGCATCTTGAGTTAGCAATGCTCCCATTTGGCCTCACCATCCCTTCTCGGGTCTTGGCAGTGGTTACAGCACATCTTCGGAAATCAGGGGTACTAGTCTTCACTTATCTCAACGAGTACACAGCACCAAGACACAATATGCCCCACACATTGGACAGCACAAGTTCGGACCTGGAGAAACTGTACGGGAAGAGCGGCAATGTGTTATAAACCTGGCTAAAACATTGATGTGTTATAACTCTTAAGCACACCGCAGCTGTTACAATAAAAGCGCTTCACGCTCACACATAGAAAGCACAGAGAAAGCTGAATGACTCCAGAAAACCAGAACTTCCCTTAAGGTGGCCATTTTGGAACCATGTGCATAAAGACCGCGCCCAGTGGATCAAGGCTTGCTTGGCAATAGTTTATTGCCTTGCAGGAGCTGTCAGCAAGAGCTCCTACACCTACCTATGAGTATCCAGAGAATCCATGTTCCGGTTCTCCTTCCACAGATTCAATCCTGTACAGTCTGTATCGGAAATGCATCAGCACATCCACCATGATTTTCAGCATCCTGGACAAAATAAGGAAAGCGACAACAAACTCACGAGTACAAGTGTGGGTGCCTATCACATAATTATTGGTATTGTTTGCAAAGACTTACAAGACATTTATGAGACTTTTAGAAAAAGTACAAAGGTGAACAAGAGGGACATTACATTTTTTTTCTTATAAGTAAGACAAGCACGGTGCACCGGAACTTAAAAGCGAGTCTGAACTGTGCAAGTTACCTCAGATTAAGTAGACAGCAGTTGGGCTGGAGTACGCCTAAGGTTGTCCAACAAGAAACTGTCAAAGACGATTCACTTGCAAGTGGGAAAGCTACTTAATCACCGCTTAAGTACAAGGTGAAAGCTCAGTGCTGTTTCCAAATATTATTAATATGTATAGAGCCTTGTAGAAAGAACAAGGATTTAATGTTGTTTGTTTTTGTGTTTCATGAATAGTGTGTAAAATCAGGAGGAGGTAACGTATTCCCAGCGAGACATCCTCAGTGAAGTAGAGCTGTGTGTAAAAAACACGCCAGGTGCCGTGATCCTCCAAAGAGACACCAGTACAACAGTTATCTTCTCTCGTTCTCATCCCATCCACCCTTTCCCCTTGATACCTTTCTGTGAATGAGTGTACCAACCTTCACGTGCTCTGGAATCGCCGAGGGGGATTGGGGGCTGATCACTGTCTATCTGTCCCACTTGGCCAGGAAATGAAAGGTTTGTGGAATACTTTCCTGCAAAATCTGACAGATTGCCAAGCCCACGTTTTGACCCAGCCTGAGCGATAGACCCTAAAAGGATTATTGCCACTATATTAGATACTCTACGGGCCTGCAATAAGAAGCTCAGGCCTCCCGACTTGAGAATCAGTATTTAAGGAAGGAGTTGGGACCCTTCGTAAGAGTTAGCTGTACTCTACCATAAAGGACTCCGGAAAAGGGTTTAAACTTAAACCCTGGACCTTGCCTATACCTATGAACCCATTTTCCCCCAACAGGAACAGGGGTGTTCCCTCCACAACAGCTAAATATATTCCCTCGTAGCCTTAACACTTTCCCCCTAAAATGTTTTTAGTTATTATCGATTTGACTCATCTATTCATTCACAATAGTGACCAAAAACATGAATGATTTCATTGATTTATTATTTTCATTTACTTCAATGTTTTTCATGACATTACAATTTTGTCTTTTATGTATGTTTCTTATTTTACTTTTTTTGACTTTTCTAACAAAAAATAATCACAATTTATACACAATACAAAAGATAAACATGATTATTTACAAAAATTATTTTTCCATATCCACAATTACATACAAAAATAGAAAAATGTCGCTATAAATGACTCAAATAAATACAAACATACTGCATTCATTCAAAACATTCGTACTCTCACAAAAAACATACAATCAACGTCTGTAGAATAGGAAAAGATAAAGTATGACAATGTGTGCTGGGTGGTAGCCGAGGAAGCCTCTGGTGGTTGCTTAGGTTCAGGGGGCATCTCTAAGATGCCCTCTGTCGTGCATCTTACATTAAATCCCACACTGGCATCAGTGTGGGTTTAATGTGCTGAGAAGTTTGATACCAAACTTCTCAGTCTTCAGTGTAGCCATCATGGTGCTGTGGAGTTCGTGATGACGACCTTCCAGCACCATATACTCTTAATGGCAGCACTGCACTTACAGTGCCCAGGAATGGACATGGGTTCTGTAGGGGTACACGGCTCATGCACCTGTACCCACACCACTGGCATAGTGCACCCAGCTAGAGGGGTGACTGAGGTATGCCAGGGCAGTGTGTGTGGGCATGGCACACAGGGATTTGTGCCATGTCGGCTCTCTGTTTTGTTCTGCACCAAGGCACTCAGCCTGCAAAGGCAGTGTGTGTGTGTCAGGGTACAGGGCCTCTAAGGGTGGCACAATAAGTGCTGCAGCCCTTAGGGGCCTTCTCTGGTCACAGTGCCCTCGGTACCTATGGTACCATTTACCAGGGGCTGACATGTGGCCAGAGATGCCAGTTGGGTTTAGGCTTCAATGCAGATTTAGGGAAGGAATACAGGCCCTGGGCACCTGATTGGCAGGAGTCCAGGGCACACTCAAAGTACATCAGCAATTCAGCAAAAAGTGGGGGCATACCATGCAAGAAAGTTGACACTTTCTCACAAAACCCCCTCCAAACGAAAGGTGATGAGACTAACCTTGCCCTATGGAGTCTTCATTGTCTAAGTGGATGAACCTGGAAAGTCCATCTGCATTGGCATGGGCAGTCCCAGGTCTGTGTTCCACTTCAAAGTCCATTCCCTGTAGGAAGATGGACCACCTAAGTAGTTTTGGATTTTCCCCTTTCATTTGCATTAGCCATCTGAGAGGTCTGTGGTCAGTTTGAACCAGGAAGTGAGTACCAAACAGGTATGGCCTCAACTTCTTCAGGGACCAAACCACAGTAAAGGCCTCCCTCTCAATGGCACTCCAACGCTGCTCTCTGGGGAGAAGCCTCCTGCTTATAAAAGCAACAGGTTGGTCTTGGCCTTCATCATTGGTCTGGGATAGGACGCTCCTATCCCTAGCACAGAGGCATCACTCTGCCCTATGAACTGCTTGGCATAATCTGGAGCTTTTAGAATTGGTGCTGAGCACATTGCTTCTTTCAGGGTGTCAAACGCATTTTGGCAACTAACTGTCCAGTTAACCTTCTTGGGCATCTTCTTGGAGGTAAGTTCTGTGAGGGGAGTCACAATGGACCCATATCCCTTCACAAACCTGTAGTACCCAGTCAAGCCAAGGAATGCCCTGACTTGGGTCTGGTTTGTGGGAGCTTCCCAGTCCAGGATGGCCTGGATCTTGGGTTGTAAGGGTTGTATCTGGCCTCCTCCAACAAGGTGGCCCAAGTACACCACAGTTCCATGCCCTATCTGGGATTTGGATGCCTTGATGGTTAGGCCTGCAGCTTGCAGGGCTTTTAAAGCCTTCCCAAGGTGGATCAGGGGATCCTGCCAGGTGGAGCTAACGACAGCAATATCATCAAGATAAGATAAGCTGCACTAAAGGACTCCAACCCAGCCAGGACTTTGTTCACCAACCTCTGGAAGGTGGCAGGGGCATTCTTTAACTCAAAGGGCATCACAGTGAACTGATAGTGCCCATCAGGTGTGGAGAATGCTGCTTTCTCTTTTGCTCCTGGTGCCATGCCAATCTGCCAGTACCCTGCAGTTAAGTCAAAGGTGCTGAGAAATTTGGCTGCCCCTAGTTTGTCTATCAACTCATCTGCTCTTGGAATGGGGTGAGCATCTGTCTTGGTGACAGAGTTGAGCTCTCTATCGTCCACACAGAACCTCATTTCTCTCTTTTTACCCTGTGGATGAGGTTTGGGGACTAGATCCACTGGGCTGGCCCAGGGGCTCTCATAGGGTTCAATAACCCCTAGCTCCAGCATCTTGCTGACTTCAGCTCTGATGCTTTCCTTGACTTGGTCTGACTGTCGATAGATCTTTTTTTTTTCTTTTGTAAATATTTTTATTAGCATTTTGTCATTAACAAAACATGTTATCATTAATAAACTTTTCAGTAGTGCATATATGCTGTGTCTGTACAGTACTTCTCAAGCGTATGACTGCCAGTTTACCAGAAAGGTTCCATTGTGTCTGTCATTGGGATACAACAGAGGTTGTTGGTGTTGTCCATATCATTCGGTGTTAGGTAGATCAATCACGCTCTTCTAACAATAAGTCCAGTTGTGGGGGTTCACAGATATGTTCCCCATAAGCATTCCACCTGCCCCATATCCGCGTCCATTTCTTGGGGCATCCTCTATGGATGTATACCGACTTTTCAACCACCATTATATTGTCCATGTTGCAACACCACTGGGAAAGGGCAGGGACCTGTTGGGATCCCCAGCGTTGAGCTATGTTGTGCTTTGACACTGTTATGCCAAGTGTCACCCATTCCTGAGTCATGTTATTGAGATCTGTGGACTCCCAGATGTTAAGTATGCATCTCTTTGGTTCTGGTAGAACCGTGACTTCCGTGACTTGTGAGATTGTGCGCATAACCGCCCTCCAATATTTAACTATCTTCGGGCATTGCCAAATCGCATGTAGGAAGGTGCCTGGCTCACCACATTGGCGAAGGCAGAATGGTGTTTCCGACCTACCTATTTTAGGAGCGTACGCGTGTAGTATGTACGATGTATAATTTTTAGTTGGATTAATTTGAATTTGGAAGGTATCGCCACCTCTTTAGGGGACGCGAGTGCCTCTTGCCAGTCTGTGTCATCTAAGTCGCCCAGCTTCGATTCTCACCTGGCATTTAGGGCTGTTGCGGTGTCTGGTTGATTATTGATTATTTTCTTATATGTGTGGGAGATGGCCTTTTTTGCGAGATTGGTCCGTCAGGAGTCTATCCTCCAACTGTGACGCCTCCGCGAATTGTGTGCCTGGTGCAGTCTTCTTAGTGAGTGCATGTCTGATCTGTGTATAACGGAATATCTCCTTTTGTGCTAGGCCGTAAATTTGTTGCAGTTGGGCAAATGTCATTATTCCACCTTTCTTCCACATGTCTCCCACCTTTGAGATACCTATCAAATCCCATTGTTTAAAGCCTTTAATGTTTCGCAGCATACCCAACTTCTTTGTGCCCCATAGTGACGTGGCCTGTGTTATGATCCCTTCCCAGCCCAGTGCTCGCTGCGTCTCGAACCATACCTGTATGGTGTGTGCCGTTGGGCCCGTGAGATCGGTCCATTTGACCTTATTGTAGAGTGCTCCCAGAATCCCGTAGGGCTCCAGCAGGTGCCTAAACATGAGGTATGCAGGGTCGTCTTGAGGTGCATGAAGCCATTGATTAATGACGGTTAGCTGTGAGCCCCAGTAATAGATTTTTATATTGGGGAGGGCGATACCACCATCATACCAACTTTTTATCAGTTTATTTGTGGCGATGCGGGTCGCCTTCCCGTCCCATAGTAGGGCAGTCCCTTCAGCGTTTATTGCTGTGAAATATGATGAGGGAACTGGAAACGTTGTATTCTGGAGAGCATACAACAATCTGGGGAGTGCCATCATTTTAAAGAGGGCTGCTCTTCCCAGTAGTGAGTGGTTGAGAGTGCCAGTGTTCGACATCATGTCTAAATCTCAGTAGTGGCTGTGTGAGGTTTTCAGCCGTTAACTGCGTGTTGTCGTGCGTTACGTAAATCCCCAAATATTTGTAGCCTCTGCTTGTAATTTGGATTTTGCAGCCTCTTGGAAGTCGTGGTGAGGGACCATTTAATAAATATAAGAGCAACTTCCCCCAATTTATGGCGTATCCAGAGACCCGCCCATAAGAGACAAAGATATCCAGTAGACAGTTAATGGAGCGCGCCGGGGATGTAAGATACAGTAATACATCATCCGTGTAGAGGGAAATGCGGTCTTCCCAGCCAGGTGCCTACTTCATGCCACGAATAACCAGGTCTTGGCGTATCCATGCCGCCAGAGGCTCCAGCACTAGCGCAAAGAGGAGCGGGGATAGGGAGCATTCTTGTCTTTTCTCTCTGCCCAGTGGGAAGTCAGTTGAGATGTGGCCATTCACAGCAACATGTGCTAATGGCTGCGTGTATAGCAACTGTATCCAAGCGCAAAACTTGGGACCGAAACCCAGATGTTGGAGGACCACGAAGAGGAAAGGCCATTCGACGAGGTCGAATGCCATACGAGCGTCTAGCGATCGGATAACTGCGTCTTACTCAACAGTGGACTTACGCGCAATGACACTATGTAGCCTTCGTAAGTTAAGTGCGGTGTTGTGATTGGGCATGAAGCTGTAGTCTTATGGCTAACACCTTTGCAAGTATTTTGGATTCTGCATTACTGAGGGAAGTCAGCCGATAGGACATGCAGTCCTGTGGTGGTTTGCCTGCCTTGTGAATCTTTACGAGGCGTTGGTCCCTGGGCAGTATCCCTTTCTCTAAGCTATCAGTGTACATATTGAGTAGATGTGGTACCAGTTGAGCTGAGGCCTGCTTAAAAAATTCCACCGGTATCCCATTGGGCCCTAAGGCTTTGCCTGTGTGCAGTGTGCCAATCGCTAGGGCAACTTCGTCGGAGGACAAATCGCCTTCAAGAGCTTCCGACTCGATCGGGGACAATGCAGGCATCCTTATATCTTTAAGAAAATCAAGATTTTCTAAGTCAGTGTTGGTGGCTGTGGGTGTATATACCTTTTCATAATGGGCTGCAAATGCCTCTGCTATCTGGTGAGGCTCTGTTGTAATAGTACCATCTTCAAATTGGATCCGTGTTACCCATTTACGAGCTCGTTCTCGCTTCTCAAGCCATGCTAAAAGCTTGCCTGCCTGATCACCCAATTCATAAACCGTGTGTTGCGTTTTGGTGAATTCTAGCCTCCTGCCATGTGTAGGCCTTATATTCTTGCTGTGCTAAATGCACCCTATGTTGGGACTCCTCACTCGCGTCTGTGGCATGATTGGCTTCTGAGTGGGACACCCCCTGCTCCAAGCTGTCAATCTGTTGTCGCTGAGCCTGCTTGTGTCCCGCGATCAGGGAGATGGCTTGTCCACGAAGCACAGTTTTGTACGCTTCCCATAACGTCGTAGACAGAATGTTGGTTTTCAGCGAAATAGTGCTCTGTCACCTGTAGGAGGCCCTTACCAGTCTTCTGATTTTTGAGGTAGCCAGGATAGATCGGAAATAGTCAGCGTCTAACCGGAAGGGTGGACGTATACGTAAGGAGTACCGGGGAATGATCCGAGATGCCCCTGGGTAAGTGTACGATCTCCGAGATTCGTTCTAAACCATCGGTTAGTGTAAATATGTAATCGAGCCGTGAGAGACTATTATGGACTCCGGAATGGAATGTAAACTGCCGGTCCATCGGATATCTAGTCCGCCATATATCCACGAGACCGAGCGCCTCGATAAAGTCTATCAATCTGAGGTGTGCGCTATTGGGGTCTCTAGGTGGTTTTCTATATATGGATGGGTCCATTGTCGCGTTAAAATCTCCCCCCATTATTAAATCCCCTTGTGGGAGCGATAGTAGAAATTGTCCCAGAGCCGGAAAAGTCTATTGGTGCAGTGTTGGGGGAATGTAGACCGTCACCCGATTATACAGTCGCCCTTCCCATTGGCATGATATCGCAGCAAATGGACCAAGCTCATCCGTCCTGGACCTGGTCACTATCAGTGGGAAGCGTCTATTAACTAAAATTCCCACCCCACGAGATCCTGATGTAAAGGCGGAGTGTACAACCATTTTGAAACCCTTACAGGCTGAGCCCATCAGGTGAGATTCCTGTAATAATACAACTGCGGGACCTTTGTGTTTGAGGTATTGGAGGACCAGTCCTCTTTTTATTTTGTCTCCTAGACCATTCACATTCCAGGACATCACCTTAAAGTGAAGATTTGTCGACCGGACAGTTTGTGCCTGTGTCTCTGGAGCGTCAGATGTCCTGTAAATACGGTTTATGGTAGATTCCATCTGTGTCTGGGTGAGAAATGTCCTGTGTTGCGTTTAGGATAGAGGTACCATGTATGCACTCAGATAGCATGTAACAAATCAATAATAAATACAAAAACAACCCATAAAACTGAACCCATCCCTCCACCCCCCCTCCCTGCCTCCCTGCATTGCGAACTTAAAACTACCCGCCACCTCAACTTAGCAGAGTGCTTTCTCCCCATTAACTTGTACTTGCGTAAAAGGGGGGGAGTTGCTCAGTGCCCTCCATCGGGTCCCCTGTGATCCTAGTCCACTGCGATCTGAGTGCCCCATTCAGTGTCCGGGACACAACGGCAAGAGTCTATGTTGTCCTCAGACAGGGTCTTCAACATAGAGTGCGGCCAGTCTCACTGGCTAGGATTGCCAGAGTCAGTCTGAGTTTTCGACCCTGTACTGGGGTAGATCACCCGATGCTTCCATCCCTCTCCTGTCCAGGCGTTCTGTAGTTACGAGCTGTTGCCGTGGTTTAGGTCCCTGCCTCCTAGGGCCTCCGGCGGGTCGCCAGCCTTCTAGCCATTCAGCCGCCTCAGACGATGTTTCAAAGAACCACGTTTTACCTTCTGCCTCCACTCTTAATTTTGCCGGGAGAGCATCGCATATTTGAGTTCTCTGTTTCTTAGTTCTTTTTCGATGTCCAGAAAATTGCGGCGCTGTTTAGTTACTGTCGCCGTGTAGTCAGGGAACATGGATACCGTGCTGTTGTCCACCTGGCTAGGGGGTGCTATGCGTGCTGCTTGCAGAATAACGTCCCGGTCTCTGAAGTTGAACATGCGAGCCAAAATTGGTCTGGGGGGCCCCCGGTCGGGCTCTACCCCCTGGCACCCGGTGAGCTTGTTCCACTGAAAAGAAGCTAGAGTTCACGCTGTTGGAGTCTGGTTTTGATGAGGTCTTCCACGAAGAGGTTCAAGGCCGGTCCTCTTACGCTCTCCGGAACCCCAACCAGGCGTATGTTATTCCTCCGTGAGCGCCCTGGTCATCCAGTTTGTCAGCCATCTGCTTCTGCATCCGTTCTAGCTTTTGGATCTGTTTCTGCAGCGCCACCGTATCTGTAGAAAGAGCCGCTGTAGTGTTTCAACCTCAGTGAGCCACGTGCTCATTTTAGAGATGTCTGGACGTTGTAGCGTGATATCTGTGGAGATCATTCCTATTGATGTTTGTATATGATGTAGAGCAGTCATCACGTCCTGAAGAGTGAGCTCCTTAGGTTGCTCATTTGGGCGGTCACTGGGTGCGGGCAGTTGCTGTGAGTCTGTCTGGACTTTTTGATAGGCATACTTCTCCAACTTGGCTCCGAGCGCCATGCGCTGTCCTCGGCCCCCCATGGTGATCAAGGTACAGTGGATCACTCCAGCGGGGGAGTTGATATTCACCGCCGCCTGCCGTGTGGACAGTGTCCACTCGCAGCCTTTCGGTTTTCCCACTCCCAGAAGTATCCCCTTGATCAGGCTCCGCCAGGCAGGGGAGTGCAGCTGTTGCCACCAGTTTCTCCGGATTATTTTATATATAGAGCGGCGGACGTGAACAAAAAGAACTTATTCAGTCTTTTTGAATTTCTTTTAGTCCTTTATCTTCAATTTCTACTGGTGTTCCTTAAAAAAGCAGCCAACGTAGTTGGTGCAGTACCGCGTATAGCCTAGATAACTTTTTCAGGAAAGTATAAAAGAATGTTGTGACCTTGATGTCTCAGGCAAGTGAAAAATAATTGATGTCTTTATTCCCTCAAAATAGAAGTCTCTTCAGGTACTGGAAATATAAATGATGTCGAGGCTGAGTACTTTGCTGTATAAATTATTCCTTTTGTGCATTACATTCAGAGGGATATGTCTACCTCCGTCATGTGAAGTAACTCGAGTCTTTGAAGTGCACACAACCCACTGGATAAATGTTCGAAAAGCGTGACTCCAAAACGTAATATTTAGTTTCCAGTCCTGGGCTTTAAATCACCAGCAAGGAGAGACACGCAGCCTCTGTTTTCAGCGCGTCTTTACGCTGAACGGAAGAAACCTTTACAAAAGGATCAGAGGGTCTGACCGAACTAAAAAATAAAAGGCAGGCATCCTCGTGGTCCAGCGCATTCACACGCGGTGTTGAAGCATCCAGAAATACAACACCGAGTCTGCCGAGTGGAACAATTCAGGGAAAGGCAGACTTGGGAATCAGCGCATACACACGCTGTATTGAGAAATCAAAAAATACAGTTCCAAGCCAGCCACACTTGATAGGTCGGGGAGAGGCAGGCAGCTTCACTCGGCAGCGCAATCTGATGCGGTGGAAGAAATTTGAATACATTTCTCCGGGCGTTTTTACCCCTAGCAGTGAGGAAACAGGAGAGTTTCCCTTTCGCCGTCCAGCCGATTCTTCGTTGCTGCGGTCCGCTTTTCACCGCGGGGCCACAATGCTGCCCTCAAATCTGCACATGACAGTGCGCCCTGTTGTCGTGGGCTGTCTCCGGTAATTAACAGGAGTCTTCAGAAGGAATGAGTCCGCACGGGGGGGGGAAATTGCAATCCCCGCTGTGGCCGGTCCCACAATCACGGGAGGTCCCGGTTTCACTGCCGTTATTCGGCCTCAGCCTCACACCACGGCTCCGCTGCTTACTCAGAGGCCAGATCTTCAGAAACGTTAGCACCGGAGGTCCGGGGTTATATTTCCCGGTTTGGGTGACTCTGGGCGCCGGATGAAGGTCAGGATTATTTGGGGCGACCCTGTTAGTCACGGAGCTCCTCTAGGCTGCGGCCATCTTCGGTGGCAGCAAGCCACGCCCCTCGATAGATCTTGTTTTTGACAGGTGCACTATCACCAGAGTACACATCATGGGTACACCAGTTTGTCAGACCAGGGGTCAGGGAAAAGAGTCTAGCATACTGTTGCAAGACTTGCTTGCAGTCAGCCTGCTGTTGGGCAGAGAGGGTGTCTGAAAAGACAACTCCATCTACTGACCCATCTTTTGGGCTGTAGGAGAGGAGATCAGGGAGAGGTTCACTCTCTGCTTCCTGTTCCTCATCAGTCACCATCAGCATGGTGATGTCAGCCCTGTCATTGTAGAGCTTAAGGCCGTTCACATGGATAACCCTTTTGGGTGTCCTGCTTGTGCCCAGGTCCACTAAGTAAGTGACCTCACTCTTTTTCTCTAGGATAGGGTAAGGGCCACTCCATCTATCTTGGAGTGCCCTTGGTGCCACTGGCTCCAAAACCCACACCTGTTGCCCAGGTTGAAATTCAACCAGTGCAGCTTTTTGGTCTTACCAGTGCTTCTGAAGCTCCTGGCTGGCCTCAAGATGTACTCAGCCATTCTGGACCTTAGGCCAAGCACATAGTCCACAATGTCTTGCTTGGGTTCTTGGAGAGGCCTCTCCCAACCCTCTTTCACAAGACAGAGTGGTCCCCTCACAGGATGACCAAACAGAAGCTCAAAGGGGGAAACCCCTACTCCCTTCTGTGGCACTTCTCTGTAAGCGAAAAGCAGGCATGGCAACAGGACATCCCATCTCCTCTTGAGTTTTTCAGGGAGTCCTATGATCATGCCTTTCAATGTCTTATTGAACCTTTCAACAAGGCCATTGGTTTGTGGATGGTATGGTGTAGTAAACTTGTACTGCACTCCACACTCCTTCCACATGTGTTTCAGGTAAGCAGACATGAAGTTGGAACCTCTGTCTGAAACCACCTCTTAGGAAACCCTACCCTGGTGAAGACACCCAGGAGGGCCTTGGCTACTGCAGGGGCTGTAGTAGTCCTAAGTGGAATTGCTTCAGGGTACCTAGTAGCATGATCCACTACTACTAGAATGAACTTGTTCCCTGAGGCTGTGGGAGGTTCAAGTGGACCCACAAGGTCCACACCTACCCTTTCAAAGGGAACCCCCACCACAGGCAATGGTATCAGGGGGGCCTTTGGGCGACCACCTGTCTTGCCACTGGCTGGACAGGTAACACAGGAGCTTACAAACTCCTTCACCTTTTGGTGCATCTGGGGCCAGTAGAAGTAACTAACTAGCCTTTCCCAAGTTTTGGTTTGCCCCAGATGTCCAGCTAGGGGGATGTCATGAGCCAAAGTTAGGAGGAACTCCCTGTACTTCTGTGGCACTACCACCCTCCTGGTGGCTCCAGGAGTGAGGCTTCTTGCCTCAGTGTACAGTAATCCCTCTTCCCAATAGACTCTGTGGGTACCACTAACATCTCCCTTTGCTTCTGAAACAGCTTGCTGCCTCACGCTTTCAAGAGTGGGACAGTCTTGCTGACCCTGGCACAGCTCTTCCCTAGAGGGTCCCCCTGGGCCCAAGAGTTCAACCTGGTAAGGGTCAAGCTCCTAGGCTCAGTTCCCTCTGGGGTGTCCAAGTCCTCTCCCTGTGGAGGGGAGTCCTGAGTGGTTTGCTGTAGAGAAGCTGGTCCCCCAGTCTTATTACCTTTTCTCTTGGTGGGATGGGCCATACTTTCAGGCTCCAGTCCTACTGTTTCACCCTTCCTCTTGCTCTGTGCTATGGTTTGCACACACACCAATTCAGGGATACCCAGCATGGCTGCATGGCTTTTCAACTCAACCTCAGCCCAGGCTGAAGTTTCCAGGCCATTTCCAAGCAGACATGCAGCTGGTAACTTTTGAGAGACCACTACCTGTTTCAGGCCAGTAACCCCACCAGCCTAATGTCACCATAGCCATTGGATGATTAGTGGTAACACTGTCAGCATTAGTGACTGGGTAGGTTTTCCCAATCAAGTATTGCTCAGGGGAAACCAGTGTGTCTCTCACCATAGTGACACTGGCACCTGTATCTCTCAGAGCTTCTATCCTAGTTCCATTAACCCAGAGGTATTGTAAATACTTCTTTAAGTTGGGTGGCCACACAGCTACAGTGGCAAACTCAACTTCCCCTTCTGAAACTAGAACTGCTTCAGTGTGCATCCTGATTTGCTCTGGGCACACTGTTGATCCCATCTGTAGACTTGCCACTCCTGGTGTAGCTGTACTGGTTGCCTTAGGGGCTTTGTTGTTGGGGCAAGATGTATCTACAGTTAAGTGTCCCAACTTCTTACCGTTGTTACACCAGGCCTTTGTGGGATCAAAGTTCTTCCCCCTATAAGGTTGAGTAGTTTGGGACCCACCCCCCTGAACAGGTTTTTGGGGCCCTATGAAAGACTCAGACGTTTTATCTTCGGGATTCTCACCACCTTTCCCCTGGGGAGGTTTTGTAACCAGCTTCTTCTGGTCACCCCCCAGTGGTTGTCCTAGTCACCCTAGTCTTGACCCAGTGGTCTGCCTTCTTTCCCAATTCTTGGGGAGAAATTAGACCTAGGTCTACCAAATGCTGATGTAACTTTTCATTTGTGCAATTACTTAGTATATGTTCCTTCATAAACAAATTGTAAAGTCCAGTAAAATCATGCACATTGTGTCCAGTTAACCAACCATCCAGTGTCTTTACTGAGTAGTCTACAAAATCAGTCCAGGACTGGGTCTGGGTTTTGTGAGCCCCCCTGAATCTAATTCTATACTCCTCAGTAGTGAGCCCAAACCCCTCAATCAGAGTCTTCTTCATGAGGTCATAGGACCCAGCATCTGGCCCAGATAGGGTCAGAAGCCTGTCTCTGTAGTTACCAGAGAACAGTTCCCCCAGCAGTGCCCCCCAGAGAGGTTTCTTTACTTTTCTCATTACACAAGCCCTCTCAAAGGCTGTGAACTATTTTGTGACGTCATCACCTTCCTCAAATTCAGGGACAATCCCTTTGGGGATTTTAGAATCAGAAGTTTCCTCCCTATCCTTAGTTTTAGTATTGCTGCCACCATTGATGGGTGCTAAACCATCTCCTTTCTTTCTTTCTCTAGAGCCAGGAGCCTGGACTCTAGATCCATTCTTTTGGCCAGCTTTGCTAAAAAGCTGTCCTCTTCACTAGGGAGTTCCCCAGTGTGTTCTCTGAGACCTGGTCCACCTATGTGGTCTCTAGGTCCCCAGAGGTTGATTCTTGGAGTTAAGGATATGGGGGCCCTTTCCTCCCTAGGGATTATTGGAGGGGGGGCATTATCTCCCTCGTCTTCCTCCCTTTCCACCTCTGACTGGTCATCACCATGTTCAGAGGGGTGGTCCTGAGCATACTCAGCCAGGAGCTTCTGGAGCTCTTGTTTGGTTGGATTCAGACCCATTTGTATTTTTTTTTAGTTTGCATAAGGACCTCAATTCCTTGAAAGACAAGTGTAAGTAAGGTGTGAGGTCGAGCTCGTCAACCAGGTCCTGCATGGAATGCCTTCACTAGTAGGTGGGTTCTTTTGAGACATTCTAACCAGACAGTTCTAACCCGCTACCCTTGACTACAGTGACTTTCATATTTCTAAAATTCTAAGGGGACTTAAGCAAGGCCCTGACAAGACTTTTAGTATTTTGGAAAGTCCAATTTGGTAAATCAGAATTCTAAAGGCAATTTAAGAGTTCTGTCGTGTGATCAGATGGTAACCAAGTAGTCCAACAAATGCAAGTTTGTATCCCACCGCTGATCCACCAATGTAAGAAAGTGGCTATGTATATACTGCACCAAGTACAGTGTGTACAGAGTCCAACAGTCCCCAGAGGTTTGACAGAGGTTAAAGTTAGATATAACCTTACTCTCCAAAGTGGTAGCTTGGTCGAGCAGTAAGGCAGTATCAGAGGACAGTGTAAAGCATTTGTTGTACACACTCAGTCAGCAAATGGTCTCACACACTCAAGAACTGAACTGAACTCTAGGCCAGTTGTTTTGTATATAAAAATATATTGTTGTTTTATTTTAGAACCACAAGTAGGTATCAAAATACTTTCTCAGAATGAGCTGCTTAAGTTAAATACTTTCAATAAGCAATAGACTTTTAAATGCAATAGTTACAGTTTTTGCAATAGGCAACACAAGTTAAAAACTATTATAACATTGAGCTCAATTGGAAGTTTTAAGAAAATGCAATTTCAATTACTTTGCGTATGATTTTCTTACTCAGAGTTGGATCCTGGATTCAGCCCTGGTGCATTTCCTGTAAACAGATGAAAGAAATCGTTTTTGTTACACAGGCGATTTTTGAGGAATCTTTGTATGTTTCAAAAATCGACACTTAGAAGAATTTCTGGCAAAAACAAGGCAATGTTATCCTATGGAGGAAAATCAAGTTATCGGTAAGTACAGTTGTAAATACTTTTCAGGGTCAGTGCTGGGCACCAAGATCCAGCACTGGGATCTCTCCTGATAACAGGTGAGTAATTTCGTTTTCGTTGATCGGCTGATTTTTAGTGAATATTTTAAAGTTTCAAATCTCGACACTTGGAAGAATTTCCAAGTGAAACCAGTCAATATTACCCTATGGAGAAAGTGTAGGTTATCGGCTTTCAGGTAAGTACTCGACTGGCAGGAGGGGACGCTAGGTGGCGCACTAGCGAATGGACGCCTTCTTGTAGGGCTCCCGCAGTCCGGCGCTATTAATCCGCTAATTTATCCTTTTGGGCGCACACCTGGGAGTCGTCCTCGTAGTCGCAGGTCCAGATAGATGTCGAGAGTGACTGGTCCGGCGTAGAGGGCTCTGGCTGCTGGGAGACCGACGCGAGACCGACTGCAAGGTGCGGCGGGAGCGACGCTGGAGGCTGCCGTGCTGAAGTTCCGGATCGAGCCGGAAGGCGAGGCCGGGGCTGGTGACGAGGTGCAAGACCGCGGACGGCCGAGACGATCCGGGAGGTCCCTCTGGGCTTGTGGTGATCTTGCTGGCTGAGAGGAGCGGTTCGGACGGCCACAGCGACGGGTGAGAGTGCGTGGGGGCTGCTCCTCTCCCCCCCCCCCACCCCCCGTCCTCCGAAGTGACTGCGAGGCCTGCGTGCCCGAGGCAGATCTCGCACCGGCTGGTGAAGGTGCGGGGCCCTGGGGACACGACCATTGGTGTTTGCAGCGGCAGCAGAGGCGTCGATCTCTTCCCTCCCCCCCCTCCCCCCCACCTGGTGGGCCGAACGCAGCGGTGGCAGTGCCAGCTTCGCGGTAGGCCTGGTGGGGTGCGGCTGGCGGGTGGCGCGGACCGCGCCGGGAGCGATCTCATCGGAGTTGGTGTGCTGACCCCCCCGGGCCTGAGGTTCGCAGCTTGAGCCCAGCTTGAGCCCCTTTGCCCGCATGGTGGTGTAGTTTGGCCGCGTATGACCTGAGTGGCAGCAGTGACACTGGTGCAGTAGCGAGGGCGCATCACTCGTGGCCTGGGTGCGATAGTGCCTGCCAGCATTGAGCGACGAGCACGGGGATCCCCCCTGGACATTTGGAGCGTTGCATGAAATAGCCGTGCGGGATCGCAGGGAGAAGGTGTGGGGCCCGCACTGGTGGTGTTGGAGAGCTCTGCCCTGGCATAGAGATGGGCAAGACGGACACTAGACAACCCAAGCTCTCGTTTGCGGCTCATAAGAAAGTGACAACGCCTGGGGAGAAGTCGAGCCCTCCGGATGGGGCGGCTGAAGCATCGGGGGGTGCTGCGGATGCGGCAACGAGTATACAGGCAGTACTGTGTGAGGTGCGCCAAGGGTTCGCGACAATCGCGGACAAGGTGGATCGCCTTTCGTCGCGTATGGATGCGGTAGTGCACAAGTTAGATGCGCACGAGGGTCGCTTGAAAGAAGCGGAGCAGCGCATATCAGACTCAGAGGATGTGGTGACCCAACACTCGTCGCAGTTATCTAGAATGGACAATCTCCTACGTGTCATCGCCGCTAAGAATGAAGATTTGGAAGCGAGGAGTAGGCGGAATAACGTACGCATCGTGGGTATTCCGGAAACTACCAATGTGGGCAAAATGGAGGAGTATGTTGAGAAGATGTTGACGGCGGCGATGGGCTCGGAGGTTTTTTCTACACACTTTATCGTGGAGCGGGCGCATCGAGCACTGGGTCCCAGACCGAAGCCGGGGGCGACGCCTCGGCCGATCATAGCCCGGCTGCTGAATTACCGGGATCGCGATGCGGCCCTGCGAGCGGCACGCAGTACAAGATCGCTGTCGTATGAGGGCAACTCCTTCACGTTGTATCCGGACTTCACCCCGCTTGTCCAGGAGGAGCGTCGGAAATTACTTGCAGTTAAGACTAAATTGCGCACCTTGCAAATAGACTACGCACTGCTCTACCCTGCTCGATTGCGGGTCACGTACCAGGGGAGGCAGAAATTCTTCACCACTCCACAGCAGGTGGAGGACTTTCTCAAGCAGCACAAACGGAATAGGCGGCTGGAGGCGGGAGCGGACGATGATCTGGCCCCTAGTCAAGAGCGGCTGGATGATGTGGACCCGTGAGTGAGCGGTACTGTCTCTGTATATCGACTCCTGGGTGAGTTCGGAGGGGGGCTTATGGGCTGTGATTGGACCTTATTTCAGATGGACATTGCCCTGAACTCCGGGTGGTGGGGGTGGGGGGTGGGGGGGTATCCTGCTGGACGATTGTTGCCGGGGCCCCTCTGGCATGGGATTCCTCCTGGCCTGCGCAACAGGACTGTATTGTTGCAATTGGTTTACGGACATCATTGGAGGTGGACGGTACTCCTCAGGTTGCCGTTGATTATAGCGCCGGACACCCCCCTCCTGGTTGCCGGGCTGAGCTACACGTGTTGTGGTTCGGGCGGGCTTGCATGGAGGGGGTCATAGTGGTGCTGCCTAGAGACGTTACCCGATGGGAATTACCCTAGCATACGTTTATGGGGTTGAGGTCTGTTTTAGTCCTAGTTGTGGGGATGTGTATGGGAGGGACGGGGTGGGAACGCTGCTGGCAGGTTGGGGTTTGCTTCAGTGGGAGGGGGGTGGGTACACGGGTAGTTGTGAATGTGTGTCTGATTGGGGTTCGCAGATTGAGTGGAATGCAACCAAAATGTACGGAGTGGGCCGGCTGGGAAGTAGACGAGAGATTGCAGGGTGCGGAGCTGATGCTGCGGTGGTTCTTGCGGCCGCAGTGGATGTATGTTGCCGGGGGTATGGCTGGGGTGGCCGCTCCTCTGGGAGATCGTTGAGGCTGGGAGGAGGCCGCGTGTTGAGTCATGGGGGGCTGACTGGGGATGGCTGAACGGGGTCGTATCTCTAGATTAACGGTCTTGTCCTGGAATGTCCGTGGGCTGAATGATGCGAGGAAATGTCGGAGGGTGGTGGCCTATTTGGATCAACATCAGGTGCAGATCGCCCTGCTGCAAGAGACACATCTTAGCCCCCGGGCCAATTATACCTTTGCGAGTAGATGGGCGGTTGTGCGCTGTTTCTCCTCATACTCTGGATATGCCAGAGGTACGGTGATTCTGATTAAAAAGGCGGTGCCAAACGGTTTCAAAAAAAAAAAAAAAAAAAAAAGGCGGTGCCGTTTGTACGGTTGGGTGAACGTGTAGATGATGAGGGTAGATTTGTAATGGTGTGGGGCAGATTGGGTACTGATACTGTTACTATTGTCAACTGCTATGGGCCTAATGTGGACACACCTGAGTTTTACACCAAACTGTGGGGCGAGATACTGAATGTAGGGTCCATGCATCTCATATGGGGTGGAGATTTCAATGTCACATTAACGCCGGGGCTCGATAGATCGGATGGCAGCCCCCAATACAACAGAAAAGCGGGAGAAGCGGTGGAGGGTATAATGAGGGAGGGCGAGCTCATAGACAGTTGGAGGTTTGCGCATGCTGGGGTTCGTGAGGGGACGCATTTCACGTTGTATGCCAACACTTGGGCTAGACTTGACTACTGCCTACTATCCCGGGGACTGGCGGTTGACCTGGGCAGGGTGACCCATTTGCCACGGTCCTACTCGGACCATTGTCCAGTGCCGGTGCAGGTAGCCATCCCGGGATACGGCGGTGCAGCGTCGCGGTGGCGCTTGCAACCCACGGCGCTGTTAGATCCATTGTTCCAGGCAGAATTGGGGGAGGAGATCGCGGACTTTTTTCCACGCAATAAAGGGTCTGTGGCTAGTGTCGAGACCATCTGGGAGGCGTTTAAGGTTACGGTCCGTGGCTTTTGCATATCTAAGAGCTTTGGAGTATTACGGGCCCTACGAGGCACGCTCACCAGGCTAGAGGCTGAACTTAAGAAGCTGGAGACTTCCATGGCCCGAGAGCCGATGGGTCCACTCCACAAGGAATTCAGGGAGACGCTGTCGCAATATGAGCGGGAGGCGGAGAGGGAGGCCCGCTTCAGGGGGAAACATTGGCAGGCCCGACGTTATTGTGAAGGGGAGAGACCTGGGCGGGCGTTGGCGGGCATCACCAGGCAGTCACGGGGCACCTCACACATCTTGGAGATACGCACGCAGGACGGAGCTCTACATCGTGACACACTGGGGATCTTACGACGGTTTACTGAGCATTACGAGGGACTGCACACTGCCCGCAACGTGGGTGATGTCCAGTTTGGGAACTTCTTAGACGACGTGGCGTTATGCTGGCTGAGCGACGAACACAGGGAATTTCTGGGGGCCCCGTTTGAGCTGGATGAGATACGGGAAGCGATTATGTCCTTAAGTAATGGTAAGGCACCTGGTCTGGATGGCTTGCCAGCGGAATTTTATAAAAGCTATATTGACATAATGGCTCCGGTATTAAGGGAGGTGTATGAGGACTCTCTAGAAGCAGGCGTTTTGCCGGGTTCGATGAGAGAGGTGGTGATTACCTCCCTGTTGAAACCGAATAAGGCTGCGGAGGACTGTGATTCCTATAGACCGCTCTCCCTGATCAATTGCGATGCCAAGATTTTGGCGAAGGTGCTCGCCACGCGGCTCTCACTATTGATGACTAAAATTGCCCTCCCAGACCAGGCAGGGTTTGTCCCGGGTAGATCTACCGCTAGTAATCTGCGTACGCTTTTCTCATTGATTCAAACGATCGCGCCGGAACTGCCTGTCGCGGCAATATTCCTGGACGCCACTAAGGCGTTCGACTCAGTTGAGTGGAATTACTTGTTCACTATACTGTACCGGATGGGTTTTCCCAAAATCTTTGTCGCTTGGATAAAATTGCTTTATTCCGGCCCTGCGGCTCGAGTATTGATCAATGGGGAGCTGTCGAAGCCGATACTGTTAACTAGGGGTACCAGACAAGGGTGCCCGCTATCCCCACTGTTGTTCGCCATAGCAATTGAACCTCTGGCCTGTCGTATCCGCCAACTCCACAAGCAAAGTGCCTTCCGATGTTGTCAACGGCAGATAGATGTGTCCTTATATGCGGATGACATAACGCTCTATGTGGTGGATCCGCAGAATAACCTGAATTCGCTGCTCCGCGAATTTGTGGTGTTTGGGGGATTGTCTGGGATCCACATGAACTGGAGGAAATCGCAATTTTTCCCCCTGACGGCGGCGGTCGGGCGCTACGCACTAGATTACCCGTTGGAGTGGTGTGACTCTGATCTCCGATACCTGGGGGTTCGAGTCTCGATGAACCGGGAGGAGACTTTACGTCTGAATTATGGTACGGCCATAGCTAAGCTGGCGGACGATGTTTCGCGCTGGATCTCGTTGCCGTTGACGATGGCCGGCAGGGCCTCATTGATAAAAATGGTGGTGCTGCCTCGCTTTCTCTATTTCTTCCAAAACATTCCATATTACCCAGGTGCCTTCTTCTTCCGAACGCTGCGCTCTGAGTTGCTGCGATTGTTCTGGGCTGGTAAGCAGCCCAGACTGGCCTGGTCGACTATTACCCTGCCATACAGCAAAGGGGGATTTGACGTTCCCGACTTTCAGGTGTACTATATGAGCGCGCAGGCGCACTTTGCATATCACTGGTTTGTCCCTACGCCCTACATGCCGCAACTGGCGGTTGAGGACTGGCTGGCGCGGCCGCTGCCGCTACAGGGCCTCATCCATGGTCCCGTCACTGCGATCGAAACACCGCTCACCACCGTGACATGCACGATGGATGCTTGGCAGCGCTTAATGCGCAGGCTATCGGCCAGTCTACTATATGCCCCGCGGCTGCCGTTGATTTATCATCCGGGCCTCTCTCTGTTGCAGGAAGGCGGGTTCCGGGTGTTATGTGCTAAGATAAAGGTCAGCGGGGAGGAGCCTAGCGCTTGACCAAGATGGCCGCGTGAGCTTAGAGCTCCCGAGACCCTCGCGCCCTCCGTCGACTATCCTGTCTCTAATCCTGATGGTATGCATGGCACCGTGTTGCTGAGTTGTCAGGGAGGCGATTGATGCTACCCACGGTCGGATCGCCCATCGGGAACCGGACTTACGACTGGCGGAAGATTGCGGCCTAACTCCCGGGGATGCCAGGGGCTAGAGTTGGCAGGATGCCCGACTCCTAGTTGATCAACAACGGCCTGGCGAGGTGTGAACTGTCGGACGGAGGTCCTCGCTCTTTCACTTTCGGTTTCGTTCCCTTTGTCTGCCCGGACACTGTAGAGCTCTGGGTGGCTTTATTACCCCAAGGACGCTCGGCGGGCTACTCTGGCAGCACAAGGCAGACCTGCTCACTCCTTATTCCTCTCTCTGAGAGGGAACAGTCTTAACTGCATTGGACTGCCTGGAGTCCATTATGTCGGGCAAAGCAGAAGGGGATCGGCTGAAGACTAAGTCCACCAGGCGGGGAACGTATTCCCAAGTCAACAGTATGGACCGCTACGCCCTCCTGAAAGCATCGCCGAGTGGATCGAGCCAGGCGCCGGATGCCCAGAAGGAGGACTCGCCTGGGACACCGGAGCTCTCCCTACAGGATGTCATGGGCGCGCTCGACGGGATGCAGTCCTCGATGGGGAGACAGTTCGAGGCCCTGGCGCATAAGGTGGATGCCATCCTGGTAGATGTCAATCTGATCCGCTCGGACCTGGGCAAGACGAACGAACGCGTTAAGAACCTGGACCACAAGACCACGGGCCTCACTGATGATGTAGCGGATCTGCAGACCGAGGTTCGGAAGTTGAGGGCCGAGAGTGACCTAGCCGCCCGCCGGCTGGAGGACTTCGAGAGCCGGGCCAGGCGCAACAACGTGCGCGTCATCGGGGTCCCGGAGTCCTCGGATGAGGCTTCGGCGGACCTGCTGGTGGAGGATTTGGTCCTCAATCATCTGAAGCCTAAGGGCCTTGGAAAGTTTTTTGCGGTGGAAAGGGCCCATAGGGTGCCGGGCGGGCGGCCCAAGGCGGGTGCCCCGCCGCGGCCGATTGTCGCCCGGCTCTTTCATTTTCGAGATCGGGACGCTATCCTGCAAGCTTCGAGGGTGACGGGCCCAGTCCCCTTCCAGAATGCGTCGGTGAATTTTTATCCGGATTTCACCCAGCAGGTGCAGAGACAGAGACAGAGCTTCCTGGGGGTGAAGCAGAGACTTCGGGAACTGGATCTGAAGTATGCCATGCTTTTCCCTGCCAGACTACGGGTGGTGCATGAAGATCGGACATTCTTTTTTGACTCTCCTGTTATGGCCGACGAATGGCTGGACGCTTTGCCCCGGCGACGGACGGGGGACGACACAGCCGAGCATGGAGACAGTGGCCGGGATGGACAGGGCTGATATCCCAGAGCCGGCCTGACTTGATTTGACCATCCTTGAAGATTTGAACAGAGTGCAGTAACTGTGGAGGGTTGCGGGAGGGCGAGGGGTGCTCTTTTCCTCCCTTAGGGTACTCTTTGTAGATTTTTTGTTTTTGTAGGGCGACAGGCACACTGCAAGTTGGGGGGGCTTTGTAAGCTGCAGCAGGGGTGCAGGGTGGGGGGAGTTTTGGGGATTTTGAGTTTGTTGTTGGGGGGTTTATTTTTGCAAGGCATGATGATTATCCTCAGGGCTGTTCCATGGTGGCTCCTCGGGTGTGGGGTGGGCCTCTTTCCGTTTGAGGATGGGGGGTAGAGGCTTAAGTGTTATAAGCTGGAATGTTAATGGTTTGGGGGATCGCATCAAGAGGGGGATTGTTTTGCAATTTTTGAAACGCTCAATGCCAGATGTTGTCCTGCTGCAGGAAACGCATCTCATAGGTAATACGTGCTATGCCCTGAATAGGAAGGGGTATAAATTCATTGCACACTCGGGATTCTCTTCTGGGTCCAGGGGTGTGGGCATCCTCGTTAGAGCATCGTTACCTTTTGAGGTGGACTCCACCATTGTTGACGATAGGGGGAGGTTTGTGGCGGTGGCGGGGCGGTGGGAAGGAAGGACTTTGGTTTTGGTTTCGGTTTATGTCCCGCCGGCCCTGCAGGCCTCCACATTTGCTGAACTGGGCAGGGCTTTGCTGACTCTCCCGGGGGGAATGCTGGTAGTGGGAGGGGATTTCAACGCTGTGGGCTCCGGACTGTTGGATAGATACCCGCCCAGGGACACAGGGGGGGCTCAGAAATGGCTTCCAGACTTCCTGGATACGTTTGGTCTGATAGACTGCTGGAGGCTCCGGCACCCCACACAGAGTCAATACACGTTTCACTCCGGGGCGCATGGTAGCCTCTCCAGGATTGATTACCTGCTCACTCTGGCCGCACATGCCTCGTTGATATCCGAGGCGAGGCACATGGCACGCAGTATCTCTGACCATTCGCCAGTGTGGATCCGGCTGGATCTAGGTCGGGAGGGAGGAGGGAGGGTGGCCCCCATCAACCCATGGTATTTCCGAGACCCCAAGATGCGCAGCGCCCTGGTAAAGAAGGTAGATAATTACTTTAAGGACAATCTGGGAACCGTGGACTCGGCGGTGTCGCTGTGGGAAGCTTTTAAGACCGTCCTTCGGGGGGAAGCCCTCTCCCTGGTGGTGGCTGCCAAGAATCGGAGGGATGGCGAGGTGCGGCAAGTGGAGGAGGAGATCGCGGCCCTTGAGGGGGCTATGGAGGAGGAGGTTACAGAGTCCTCACTGCATGAGCTTTGCTTGAAGCAGGCGGAGTATAGGGACCTGGTGACGAACGCCGCTAAGACCCTCAGTAGGGAACAACAGGGCCGCCTGTATGACGTTGGTGATAAGGCAGGGAAACTCCTGGCGTGGTTGGACAGGAAAGAACGGGTCACTAGAGTGGTGCCAGAGTTGACGGGAGAGTGGGGAGAGGCGATTGTGGAACCTGAGGGGATTGTGAAGTGTTTCGCGGAGTATTTTCGTAGGGTTTATTCCTCGGTGTCGGACAGGCCGCCCGAGGACTCGTCTGATCTCCTCCGTGATATCGAGTTGCCCTGCCTCTCTGACATAGATAGGGACGATTTGGATGGTGACATAACGGTTGACGAGGTGGCGGGGGCGATTCGCGCATTAAACTCGGGTAAGGCCTCTGGACCGAATGGACTGCCGATCGACCTGTACAAACTGTTCCCGGATAGGGTCGCCCCTCACCTGCGCGCCATGTTTTTGGAGGCGCGGGGGGATGGGATCCTTCCGTTGGATCAGCGGCTGGCGTCGATCGTGGTCATACATAAAGAGGGTAAACCCCGAGATAGGTGCGCCTCCTATCGGCCCATTTCACTCCTCAACGCTGAGCCGAAAATTCTGGCCAAACTCCTGGCTACCCGTTTGATTAGGGTACTTGGCGATTTGGTCCACCCGGATCAATCTGGCTTCATCCCGCACCGAAACACAGCATTAAACCTTAGGCGTCTTCATGGCGTCATCGCCAGGGCGGGCACGCTGCGTGAACCGGCTATTGTGGCATCTCTTGATGCCACGATGGCCTTTGACACGGTGGAGTGGGCATACTTATGGGCCGTGCTGGCCAAGTTTGGTTTCGGTCGCGGTTTTGTGAGTTGGGTTCGGTTGCTGTACGAGGGGCCACTAGCGAATGTTGTGGTGAATGGTCGGGCATCTACTCCGTTTCAGCTTGGTAGGGGTACTCGGCAGGGTTGCCCCCTGTCGCCTCTGTTGTTCGCCCTCGCCCTTGAACCGTTGGCTGCGTGGATACGTTGGCACCCGGATATACGGGGCCTTCGGTGGTCGCCTGATCACGAGGACCGTATTTCGCTTTATGCCGATGATATCCTGCTGTATCTTGCCTCACCTAAGAAGTCACTTATAGTGGTCTGTGACGTACTCGCATCGTTCGGTAGGAACTCGGGGCTTGTGATTAATTGGGGCAAATCGTACTTGTACGTTCTTAGTGGCGAGGTCCCACCGATCCCTAGAACATGTTCGATACAGGTTGCCCAGCAGGGCTTCGTGTATTTGGGGATTTTTATATCCATGGATCCTGCTGTGCGCTATGAGAGGAATCTGCTCCCCCCCTTGGCACGCTTGAGGCGAGATGTTGAAGGTTGGCGGAGGCTGCCGCTCTCCCTTGTTGGGCGTGCGGCCCTGTTCAAAATGATGTCTCTTCCCCGCTTCCTCTACGCCCTCCAGAACACCTTGGACTGGGTACCGGCCAAATACTTTCGGGAGGTCGAAGGCCTCCAACGGACGTTGCTGTGGGATGGGCGGCCGCGAATAGCTATTTCAAAGTTGACGCTCTCATGGTACGATGGGGGCATTGCGCTCCCAGACATCCGACGGTACTATTGGGCCACGCAGCTGAGCGCGATCAACCATGGGTTTTATGGCCCTGCCCTCAGCCCTGGGTATGCCATGGATAGGTGGCTGCTGCGTGGCGGCAACTACTACAGGGCGTTGTATTCGCGGTCCTTAGACTCGTCCCTCACGGGGCCCACAGGTGTGGCGGTGCGTGTATGGAAGATGGCGACTGACTCGTTGGGCTGGAAGGATAGGCTCACCCTCGCTACCCCATTGTTTGAATCGGAAAGATTGGGAAGACTCTGGCATACGAAGGGCTTTGATAAGTGGGACCTGATAGGTATATCCAAGGTGGGAGATGTGCTGCATAAGGGGAGGGTGAAGTCCTTCGAGGAGTTGCAGACTGAGTATGAGCTAGGGCCCTCAGAGTACTTAAGGTATATCCAGCTGCGTCACGCCCTCCGATCAGTCCTCGTGGAGGGTGAGAAGGTGCCGGAGTCCTCTCCCCTTGAGGACCGAGTCCTTGATGGTCATATGCCCGAGAGCACGATCTCGCTCATATATAAGAAGTTGATTAATGTCCGGGCAGACATGCTTTTGGGGCTGAGAGAACAGTGGACTAGGGATGGCCTTGAGTTGGATAATGAGGACTGGCAGTCAGCGGTTTCTTCTCCTAAGGAGGTTGCGATCCCGTCGCGTCTGAGGCTGGTGCAGCTTAAAATACTGCACCGGGTGTATGTGACGGGGCCACGGCTGGTCCACATGGGATTCTCGGAGGACGGCCTGTGCAGAAGGGGATGTGGTATGGTGGGTACTTTCCTGCACATCATTTGGGAATGTTGTGTCATTGTGGAGTTCTGGAGGAGAGTCCATGCAGTTATGGAGGAGGTGACGGGCACTGCGGTACAGCCGGAGGCGCGGTGTTGCCTCCTGAACGTCTGGGGGCCCACTGACCTCGATGAGGCGCAGACCCAATGGGTGACTCTGGGTAACATGGTTGCTAAAAGGGACATCGCGCGATTGTGGGGCTCCTCGGGACCCCCTACCCTGACCGCGTGGAAGGAGAACATGGACTGGAGCATGTTTAGGGAGAAGACGGTCTACTGCTCTAGAGGTCGCCCCCGGAAGTGGCATGCCATCTGGGGGCGGTGGAACCAATACAGGGGGGGAATATGTCTTGCCCCGGATCTGGAACCTCCCGAGGAACAGCTTTCCCCCTGACCTACTTTCCAGCACAGTTGGGTTCTAGGAACCGTTTTGGGCCTCTGCTGTCCCCCTTCTTCCTCCGTACACAGTCTTGTAACTAGTAGATGAGTGGGGTCCGGCCTCCCCTGGGGGCTTTCGCCATGGGCTTTCAATGTCCTTGCCTTGCTGGGGTTTGTTGTGAGTTTTTTCTGTATTTACTTAAAATTGGACCTTTGCATTACTCTTTGAACTGTATTGGGGACACATCACTGTATCCAACTCTCAATGCTGCCGAACCTCCGGGCTGTCGGCTGAATAGCTGTGTCCTGAATTTTGAAATAAAGGTTTTCAAAAAAAAAAAAAAAAAAGATAAAGGTCAGCTGTTGGGGGGATCTCTTTGAGAATGATCAGTTCAAGACGAAGGAACAATTCTTTGCGGGATATCAGCCTAATCCACTGGAGGGCTTTTATTATCTCCGGCTGCGGCAGGGGATGCGACTGGTGATACCGCACTATCCGGAGGAGCCCGAGGTGGTGAATCCATTGCAGATTTTGCTCGCGTCTACGGACGGCCGGCACTTGGTTTCACAGTTATATTGCAGTATTCGCGGGGGTGGAGGAGATGTCGGCGGCAAAGCGCTTCATGGCTGGACTGTTGAGATGGGTAGGGACATTACGGAGGCGCAGTGGGCGTATTGCTGTGAGCTCACCTCCCAGATTTCCTCCAGCTGCAGATTGCGTATTATCCATTATAAGTTTCTACAGCGATGGTATTACACTCCTGTTAGGAAGTTTCGATTTCGTCTGTCGGACTCTGATCGCTGTGAGAGGTGCCGGTCAGAGGGAGCTGATTTTCTTCATCTGGCTTGGTTGTGTACGGGGGTAGCTGACTATTGGTTACAAGTTCATGCTGCAATTACGGCCATGGTGGGAGCTGTGGTTAAGCTTGACCCGCTTGTGATGTTGCTGGGTTATACAGCATCGGTGCCTAAAGTACACCGTAAATTTGTAAATATTGTGCTGCTACTCGCGAAACGGCGGGTTGCATGTAGGTGGGGCAGGGGTCGTGCACCTAAATTCAAGGAGTGGCTGGATGATGTTCTGTACTGCCAGGACCAGAATGTGATATATGCCGAAACGCAACCTTTGAAGAGCAGGGCCAAAGACATCTGGGATCCGTTTAAAGCATATCTAGCAGCCCAGACTAGTTCCGCTGAGGGGGACGGTTAGGTGCCGGGGAATGTCGGGCGGATGGTTGGTGTATCCGATTTGGGGGGGCTTACTTTAGCGTGGACGTATGGGAGAAGAGAAGACTGGGGATATAAGTGGCGGGGAAAATTGCTTGCTTGCGCAGAGTGCTTAGTGCTTGGATGACCCTACACGTGCTACGTGGCCGTGCTATGCCCCTCTGTCTGGGATGTGTGGATGGTATTTGACTCGGGTGGGCTTCCTAGATGCTCCCTCATGTTATCCCTTGATGCTGAACTGTCTTCCGACCATTTATGCTCAGCGGGGTATGTATACCAGTGCCGCCGGACCCCCGGGTTGTCGGCTAATTGGCTGTGTACGCGATGTTTGAACTCTTAATACAATGTCTCCTGGAGCCGGCCGGAAAGGTTGTAGGCGAATGGTTGTATGGTTGCTGAAAGTTGCAATAAAGGTTTTTGAAACTTAAAAAAAAAAAAAAAAAAAAAAAAGTACTCGACTGGCAGAGTTAAGGTTCTGGGCATAGACTCAGGGGTCTCCCAGGGTCAGGTAGGTACAGTTGGTACACCCTCAGCGGCACAGGGGTAGCCGGGTGCAGAGAGAGTTAGGTCCAATGTTAGCCTATGGCAGGCAGGGGGCCTTTGGTTGGTGGCTGCTAGCAGGCAGGCCACGCGGCTGTGGGAGCTGGGCTCCTGATCACTCACACAGGGCAAGTGGGAAAGTAAGATAGGATAGATGTTGCACTTCCAGGGGCACTCGGGCGGCTGGGTGCAGGGTGCTTTTGAGCCGTCGGGCGCTCAATGTATTTCAATGGAGACGCTGCAAGATGAACAAAGGCTGCAAGCTCGGGGACGGAGATTCTTCAGGTGCGACCACCACTTCGAGAGGTAAGTTGGGAAGCTGTAGGTTAGGTAGGCACCCAGGAGCTGGGCACAGGGGGCCGCAGGGCGCCGGGTGCAGGGCCGTCTTTTTGCGTCGGGAAACTTACCCTCTGCTTGTCACGGATGGAGGGGTCCCTGGTTGTGAGGCTGCAGGTGTCGTCAGGAGCGTCGAGGAGGGTCCTTGGGTGTTGGAGTCTTGGTCACAGTCGCCGGGGGGGCGTCCTCGTGGTCTTTGTTCATTCAGGCACAGGCCGGGCTCGGCGGGTGCAGAGTGTGCTGGATTCGCGGTTCCTGGCTGGCACCAGGGTTTCTTGCTTGTTGTTGAGCAGGACCACTGCTCGTGGGAGTCCCTGTCTTGGTAGATGAGCAAGGCAGTCAGGTGCTCCGGGGTTTTCGAGGTTGCTGACCACTGGAGATGCCGGGATTTAGCAGGAGCAGGTTCGAGGGTCGACAGGCCTGTAGGGCTGGGGCTAAGTCAGTTGGTGTTGTCCTCCTGTTAGCAGCTACACGGCAGGTCTTCTTTCTTCTTGTTCTTCTTTCTTGTTTCGGATTCGGGATCTGAGGAAGGAAGGTTCAGGGTGCCCCTAAATACTAAATTTAGGGGCGTTACAGGTAGAGAGCGGTCAGGAACCAATGGGTCCCTTCCCTGGGGTGGGTACACCCCCTAGCCTGCCACTCTCCAGTGGGAGGGGGGCAGGAGCCTAGTCCGGATTGGCTAGGGCTCCCCGACTTCAAGATGGCGAGAGCCCGGCGGTGTGCTTCACCTCGCCTCCCCCACCTGAGGGGTGGGGTTGGCAGAGGCTGGCACACCCCCTTTCCTCACTTAGGTTTTCCCGCCGATATTCCCACCAGAGTGGGGGTCAGAACCGGTGTGGGCCTGTTGCTGAGTACAGCCAGTGGCCTGGAGAAGCTCACAAAGGCGGCATGCCTTTGAAGCTTCCCCTGCCCATCCTGAGGGAGGAGACCTAGCACCTCGCCCAGGATGTGCATTGTTGCAGACGCACGAGAGCGAGGGGTCCAGCAACATGTCTGCTGGGTGGCAGCCGAGGCAGCCTCTCAGGCAGGACGCTGGTGGTTGGTTAGGTTCAGGGCGCATCTCCAAGATGCCCTCTGTCGTGCATCTTACATTAAATCCCACACTGGTATCAGTGTGGGTTTAATGTGCTGAGAAGTTTGATACCAAGCGTCTCAAGTCTTCAGTGTAGCCATCATGGTGTTGTGGAGTTCGTGATGACGACCTCCCAGCACCATATACTCTTAATGGCAGCACTGCACTTACAGTGCCCAGGAATGGACCTGAGTACTGTAGGGGTACAGGGCTCGTGCACCTGTACCCACACCACTGGCATTGTGCACCCAGCTAGAGGGGTGACTGAGGTATGCTAGGGCAGTGTGTTTGTGGGCATGGCACACAGGGAATGTGTACCATGTCGACTCTGTTTTGTTCTGCACCAAGACACTCAGCCTGCAAAGGCAGTGTGTGTGTGTCAGGGTACAGGGCCTCTAAGGATGGCACTATAAGTGCTGCAGCCCTTAGGGGCCTTCTCTGGTCACAGTGCCCTGGGTATCTATGGTACCATTTACCAGGGGCTGACATGTGGCCAGAGATGCCAATTGGGTTTAGGCTTCAATGCAGTTTTAGAGAAGGAACACAGTCCCTGGGCACCTGATTGGAAGGAGCCCAGGGCACACTCAGTCAAAGTACATCAGCAATTCAGCAAAAAGTGGGGGCATACCATGCAAGAAAGATGGCACTTTTTCACAAGCTTTGAGAGCTTCACCGTAGAAGTCAGTGGGGAGTTTAAACATTGGCTTCACAGAGGGACTTGGGGCATGTCCAGGGGAGCCCAAAGGGGGAGGTTCAGGTCGTGAGGACCCCTAGGCCACAGGGACACAGTCAGGAGTCACAGTGTCAATCTATGTAGCTCAGGTGCAGTGGGTCTTGGCTGGCTGGAAGGCCACTGGAGTTTGAGGCTCTCACGTGTGTCAGTCGGTTCTGTAGACAAAAGGAAAACACAACAGATGGGCCACTCTGGTCATGGATCTTGTCTGTCCTGGAGTCCCTCGACGTTCAGGAAGGCTTCCAAAGCAGTGGGGTCCAGGCTGGACAAAGAACAAGCCTTGCCTGTTGCAAGTGCCCTTGTACTCATGGTATTGGTGCAGGGGGGCTACTGTAGGTTCTAGCATCTCGAATCTCGGTGGAGAGACAGGGCTGACCTTCTAAAGCCGCAATGACCACCTCCTGTAATGCTGCTCCCTCGATGGGTCAGATGGCCAACAAAACAGTGAACCGGACAAGTGCAGTCGTTGCCTGCGGATGCAGGGGTATGGCTCCTCTACCCCAAGGGAGTGGACAATCCTCCCAGTGTTGGGGAGGATGTACAACTGCAGGACAGTTTTTGCAATTGTCGAGGTACCAGCAGCCAGGTAAGGTTTGGCGCCAAGTTCGATGCAGGTCCTCCGTTCTCACGGTGTCAGCTGTTCTTTGTCCTTCTGTTCCCAGGCTGTCAAAACTGTTGCTCTGGTGTCAAGGGAGGGGACCTCTAAATATTCAATTCAGCAGTGTTTAGGGGAGTGACTACACTCCCTGTATGACCACTTCCTGTAGAGAATGGGCATATCCCTGTCCCAGAGGTCTCTATTTTAACCAAACACCAGATGACAAAACCCTTCTCTGGCTGTCCACTCCAGGTAGCTCACCTTAGGGGTGTGACTAGCCTGGGGCCTCCTAAATATCTAATTTCTCACCTACTCTGGTGCCAAATGGGCTCCAGGGCAGCAGATGTTGTTCCCCAGGTCTCGGGGGAAGCCAGGGTTGCATTTCATAGGCAGCTGGGGCTTTGAAGCCCCTAGCCTTGAGCTATTAATCCACTAGCCATCCTGCTGGAGGAGGTTGGACCTCTGTCTGCCAAGGAGGCATCGTTTCTGACCTCAGCGAGGGGGTCAGAAACTTTGTGCTGGCAAGCTGGAAGGTACCAGCCAGCCAGCACACTAAGTGACTAGTAGGAGTACAGAGGTGCATGTTTTCATAAATCCGATACTGGCATCCATATGGATTTATTAAAACAAGGAGTTTATACCAAGCACCATTATTTACAGACACTCCGTTATGTAGCTGGGTAACTCCTAATGATCAGTGCCCATTATATATCTTTAAAATGTACTTCTGATTACTTGCAATGACTAGCAATGGAATTAGTACATATAATAGTATGGTCCTATTGGCAATTCATCCAAGAGAACTGCAATATTTAATTTGCAATTTAGGTGAGCAAGAATGCAATTTGAACAGATCACACTTAACGCTGTTTCAAATAGTAAAACACATTTTATATGTCAAAATCATTTATAGCATATACATTTTTTATGGAGTTCCTTTCATCATGGTTGCTCCAAAAAGAAGTGTTTGTTGAGGTGCTCATGTGCGTAGTTATCAGAAAAAGGAAAAAAATAATAGTAGGTCCCACGGTATTCACTAATTAACATCAATGGCTATGAGAAATTCGAATTAGCCAAAGTCAAAAGCCTGTCTGAGAGGTTTATTCAGTATTAATGTTCCTTGTTTGAAGGGGTGGTGACTGGATCAAAGCACCCCATTCGTAGGCATATATATACTCTATCCAGGCTTAGAGGATTATTGTTGTTGATGTTTCGACCCGACTAATTCATGCGGTTGATTAAACCCTTGCACGACGATGAAAAGGGGGTGGTTTAATAGAGCAACCTAAAAAAGACACACTGATTAATATAAAGTGGGTCCCATTAAAAACACTCGCATCACCAATTGTGCAGGAAAAACACTGACCTAAAATAGTTCTCTGGGGAGTAACCTCCTGCTAATAAAAGCAACAGGCTGGTCCTGGCCATCATTATTGGTCTGAGATAGGACTAATCCTATCCCATGCTCATAGGCATCCATCTGCACAATGAACTGCTTAGAGTAATCGGGAGCTTTTAAAATGGGTGCAGAGCACACTGCTTCTTTCGGGTTTCAAAAGCTTTTTGACAGCTCACTGTCCAGTAAGTTTCTTTGGTTGCTCCAGCCTTCAGGTCAATTCTGTTATGGGTGCCACAATAGTACCATACCCTTCACAAATCTCCTGTAGTATCCAGACAAGCCACGGAATGCCCTGACTTCAGTTTGGGTTGTTAGAGCTGCCCAGTCCAGAATAGTCTGGTTCTTGGGCTATAAGGTTTGAACTTGGTCTCCGCCTACAAGGTGGCCCAAGTATACAACTGATCCCTGTCCTATCTGGAACTTGCTGGCCTTGATAGTGAGACCTGCCTTCTGCAGGGTCTCAAGTACCTTTTCAGTGTGGATCAGGTGTTCCTGCCAAGTGGCGCTATAAACAGCGATATCATCAAGATATCCTGTACTAAAAGACTCCAGTCCAACCTGAACTTTGTTCACCAGCCTCTAGAATGTTGCTGGGGCATTCTTTAGACAAAATGGCATCACCGTAAACTGGCAATGCCCATCTGGGGACGAGAATGCTGATTTTTCTTTGGCTCCGAGGGTGAGATGTTAAGTCAAAGGTACTGAGAAACTTTGCTGCACCCAACCCAACCCAACCAGCTCATCTGCTCTTTCAAAAGGGTGAGCATCAGTATTTGTGACTGCTTTGAGACCCCTGTAGTCTACACAAAACCTCAGCTCTGGTTTACCTCCCTTGGAATGAGGTTTAAGGACTAAGACCACTGGGCTAGACCAGGGACTCTCAGAAGGTCCAATCACCAATAACTCCAGCATCTTGATAACATCAGTTCTGATACTTTCCTTAACTTGGTCAGACTGTCTATAAATTTTGTTTTTGACACGACGGCTGTCCCCATGGTCCACATCATGTGTGCTCCAGGAGTTATGGGAAAAGAGCTTACCATACTGTCCAAGGACTTGCCTGCAGTCAGTTTGCTGTTAGGCAGTAAGGGTGTCTGACAAGCCAACTCCCTCAACAAACCCATCTTTAGGCTTGTTAGAGAGGAGGCCAGGGAGAGGTTCACTCTCTTCTTCCTCATCAGTGAGCATGGTCACATCAGCCCTGTCATAAAATTATTATTATTATTATAGTCAAGTTTGTATTGCGCATGGCTGCCCCAGCGACGGGGCGTCCCAGCGCCACCAAAGACAGTGAGAGTGACCAAGGAGGAAAGAATGTTAGAGTTAGGCCGGGAAAAGCCAGGTCTTTATCTTTATAAAAGGGTTTAAGGTGATTCATATGGATGACCCTCTGGGGACTTCTGAAAGTGCCATGGTCCAGCAAGTAGGTCAAGTACATAGTCCACATTGTCCAGCTTTGGCTCTTTGAGAGGCTTCTCCCAGCTGTCCCTCACCAGACTTAGAGGACCTCTAACAGGATGGCCAAACAAGGCCATTTGTGTGTGGCCAGTCAAAGAGCTGAGTCTTGATGTCCTTCCTGAATTGAGGCAGTGACTGTGAATGTCTTAGATGTAGAGGCCGGGAGTTCCAGGTCTTCGCAGCAAGGTAGGAGAAGGATGTTTCTCCAGCAGAGGTATTGCGGATCCGTGGGATGGTGGCCAGGGCCAATTGGGCGGAGCGGAGATGTCCGGTGGGTGTGTAGAAGGAGAGGCAGTGGCTGAGGTATGTAGAAGTGGCTTTGTGGAGGGCTTTGTAGGCCTGCGTGAGGAGCTTGGAGGTAATTCTTTTGTTGTTTGGGAAACAGTGGAGGTCTGTCAGGTGACCGGTAATGTGGCTGTGGTGGGGGCTGCTCAGGATGAGCCTGGCAGAGGTGTTCTGGATGTTCTGCAGTTTCTTCAGGAGTTTCTGGGTGGTGCTGTTGTAGAGTGCATTGCCGTAGTTGAGTCTGCTGCTAACAAGCGTTGGGGTGACCGTTTTCCTGGAGTCGGTGAGGATCCACATAAAATGTTCTGAAGCAGGCAGAGCATGTAGAAGCAGGAGAACAAGACGGCATTGTTTTAGCAGTTCATGGAGAGCGAGGAGTCTAGGATGATGCCGAGGTTTCATGTGTGGTCCATGGGGGGTACCGAGCACTGCGAGCCACCAGGAGTCATCCCAGGCTAAGACGGTGGAGCCCAGGATTAGGACTTTGATCTTGTCTGAGTTGAGCTTGAGGCAGCTGTCCTTCATTCAGGTGGCAACTGCCTTCATCCCATTGTGGAAGTTGCTCTTGGCGGCTGTGGGTTCGTCAGTGAGGGAGAGAATCGGCTCTGTGTCGTCGGCGTAGGAGGCAATGTTGAGTCTGTGGCTTCTGACGATGGCTGCAAGCAGGGCCATGTAGATGTTGAATAGGGTGGGGCTCAGGGAGGAGCCCTGAGGCACTCTGCAGCTGACCTCTGTGGGTTCCAAGTAGAACAGTGGAAGTCTGACTCTTTGTGTTTGGTCAGTGAGGAAGGAGCAGATCCATTCTAGGGCTTTGTCACTGATGCCGGCATTGTGGAAACTTGCACAGAGGGTGTGGTGGAAGACGGTGTCGAAGGCAGCAGAGAGGTCCAGTAGGATGAGGGCTGCTGTTAAGCCTCGGTCGAGGAGGGCGCGGATGTCACCTGTGGAGGCAAGGAGTTCAGTCTCCGTGATGTGGTTGCTTCTGAAGCCCTATTGGGAGAGGTACAGGATATGGTTCAGTTTGATGAAGAGTTGGGCGTTTATGGCCTTCTCGATGACTTTGGCTGGAAAGGGGAGAGGAGTTGGCCTAACGGCTAGGGCGGTCGACCTCGAATCTGGGGAACTGGGTTTGAGTCTCGGCAATGACGCTGAACATCCTGTGATTCTGGGCAAATCACTTAATCTCCCCGTGCCTAACAAAAATGAATGTCCTCATGTGACGTAACTAGTGCTATGTAAAGTGCTCATATACCCGATTCGGGTCAAGTTTGCGCTATATAAAAATCTGTTAAAAAAAAAGGGGGAGCAGAGATATGAGTCTGTAATTCTTGAGGTCTGTTGGATCGGCAGAGGGTTTCTTCAGCAGGGGGTTGATCTCTGCGTGTTTCCAGTCCTCAGGGAAGGTGGCGGACTCAATGGAGCAGTTGATGGTGCAGCAGAGTGCAGGGGTAATGGAGGTACTGGCTCTGTTGAAGATGTGGTGAGGGCAGAGACCCGAGGGGGCTTCAGAGTGGATGCTCTTCATGATCCTGAGGGTATTGTCAGAGGTGAGGGTAGTCCAGTTGGGCACAGTTTGCTGGGGTCTGGAGCCATTGGGTGCAGTGGTTGCGGGTGGGGAGGGTGAGTCTTGGGTTCCAGAACTGTCGTACATTTCCTTGATCTTGCAGTGGAAGAAGGTGGTGAGGTTGTTGCAGAAGTCTTGGGAGGGGGGGATGTCTGTTGTCTACGTGCTGGGTTTGGCAAATTATTTGACCGCTGTGAAGAGTTCTTTGCTGTTGTGTGCACTGGTGATGTGATCCTGTATGGCTGTTTTCTTTGTTGTTCTGATGAGGTGATAGTGTGTGGTGACGGCGGTTTTGAAGGCTGCCTGGTCCGCCAAGCTTTTCCTTCTCCTCCATTTTTTCTCGAGCTGTCTGCAGGTGCTCCTGGATTCTTGGAGGGTGGAAGAGAACCAGCTGGCTTTCTTGCAGGGCTGCTTGCCTGAAGGCTTCCTGAAGGGAGCCAGTGTGTTGGTGCAGTTGGAGATCCATAGGTGGAGGTTGCGTGCTGAGGCATTGGCGTCCGTGGATGATGGTGCTGGTGTTTTGCTGAGGGAAGTGGTGAGCTGGTCTTCAGTGACCTTGTTCTAGCTTCTGCAAGGATAGCAGTGATGGTGTACAGTGGGTTTGGTTAAGGAGAAGTGGTGGTCGGTCCAATGTAGCTAGGAGGTGTGGCTGATGGAGATGATGCTTCTGGAGAAGATGAGGTTGAGCATTTGTCCTGCTGAGTGGGTTGGAAAGGTGTCCAGTTGTTTGAGTCAGATGGTGGCGGGTTCTCCAGTAGGGATACGGTGCTGTGGTCGTCGAGGTTGTCCGGGTGGAAATTGAGGTCGCCGGGGAGGATGTAGTTCATTGAGGCGAGAGCGTGGTGAGCGATGAAGTCGGCTATGGCTTTGCAGAAGAGGGGCGGAGTCCGGGAGGTATGTAGGCAAGTGTGCCGTGGAGGGTGGTGTTCAGGTTGGTCTGGAAGTGGAGGTGTTCCATGTCGGTTGAATGGTCGTCAGAGCTATTTGTGAGGTGGAGGGTGTTTTTGTGTACAATGGCCATGCCGGCCAGTTGGTGGGGTCCTTGTGGATGATTTTGTTGCCGTCTGGGATGGTGATTGCGATGTATGGGGCTGAGGTGGGGTTCCTCCAGGTTTACGTGAAGAAGGCGACATTGTGGGAGATGGAGTTGACCAGGTCCCAGATCTCCATGGCGTGTCATTTAGAGGGAGCGAGTGTGGAGTAGGATGCAGCTGAGGTGGTCAGATCCTGTTCTTGAGGGTTGTGCGGTCGGTGGGTCTGGTGTGCAGATGCAGGAGAAGACACTGTTGTAGCAGGTGAACTGGCCTTGAGTGTCCTTAGGTGATGCAATGTGCCAGACAGTGGAACATCCGGGGTTGAGTGCGTGGAGGGTGCTGGCGTCGTAGTAGTGGGAGTCACAGGGACCTGGGTCCGTTGTCTTGGTCGTGGTCCATGCACAGAAGGGGGCAGCTGAAAGGCGGGAGGTGAGAAACTGCACTGGAAGAGGGCAGGTATGCTGGGAATGAGCAGCGGCGAGGGCGGGAAGGGGGGACACAGAAAAAGTGAACCAGAGTAAAAGTAAAAGGACAGAACAATTAAAACTGGACAGAAAAAAAGAAGCAGAATGATGAGACTAAAAAGGCAATAAAAGAAAAAGAAAAGAATCAACAGCAGGCAGAAACAAGAGCTCACCAATGGGCCACCAGGGATGAGGCACAGGCAGGAGTCTGCGGGTGGAGGAGGGCCTCGAACTCAGGAGCTAGGGCTCAGGAGGGCAGACCACTACTAGATGGAGCTGCGCGGCGGGGGGAGCAACGCACACTGACAAGGTCAACGAGGTCAACTAGCCTTTTGATAACTGATAACTGGCAACAATACACTAATATTACAGAAGAATAACTTAATCAGATGGTGCAGAACGGTATATGCGACTCTTCACTTCACTGTTCAGGTGGATGGTTAGTGTTGCACATTGACACTAATGGGTGCAATGCCCTTTTTAAAATTCCTCTAAGGATTTTAAAACTAGCAGACAGACCCCAGATATGTCCAGTCCCAACACTCGGAGGTAGTAACTCTCTACAGTTTAGTTAAGTTATGCCAGCAATGGCTAGAACACTTCACATTGTCTGCTGTTAAGCAACATTTATCCCTTCTTTTAGACAACATGGTCTTGCAATATTTTTTATTAGGTCCCAGATCTCCCCGTTATAAATGTTTCATATATGCTACATATAAACTTTGGAAGATTTCCTAACAAGAAGCTGCTGAAAGCTTACACTGTGACTTCACACGGGCCCCTATCCCTTTCAGAGCTGACAGGACTATTTCACCCCTGTGCGACAGCTAAAAAGCCAGAGTCATTGCTGCTTAATGTGGCGAACCCACAGCCGCCAAGAGCAACTTCCACAACGGGATGAAGGCAGTTGCCACCTGAATGAAGGTCCGCTTCCTCAAGTTCAACTCAGACAAAATCAAAGTCCTCATCCTGGGCTCCACCGCCTTTGCCTGGGATGACTCCTGGTGGCTCGCAGTGCTCGGTACCCCCGCTCTGGCACCACTAGGAGGAAGACATGGGACGTCAACTTATAGACGCTGAATGGACCGCAGCCCTGTCAAATCTGGTGCGAATCCCTAGGAACGCTCACCTAGCCAAATCCAATTTCACATTACGCATAGAGCGTATCTCACACCTGCAAAAATCAACCAGTACTTTAGGCTGGAAGATGCTGCATGCCCCAGATGCTCACTCATTAACGCAGACCTATTACATATGTTGTGGGGATGCCCTCCCTTGCTAGCATACTGGAGGTAAGTGGCGGACATACTGACTCAATGTACAAACCGAGTCCTCCCATTTCAATGGCACTTATACAGACTACACCTGTTTCGCAGAAACCGCAGAAACATAGTGACCTCTTAGTTCCTTGATCTGGGGATAGCAGTAGCAAAAAGGCTGATCACCAAGAAGTGGAAAGCCCCTGACTCCCCTCCCATAATAGCCTGGAGACGCCCATTGCTAGTATTTGGCCAAATCAGAAGTTGCTAGTATTTGGCCAAAGCAGAAAGTGTTACCCTTCGCCGCAACGACACCCTGGGAGTCCGCAAGACCCCCCCCCCCCCCCCCCTGCTACCAGCAGGGATACTATACTGGCTTAACTACAAAGCATACACAACAAGATCATGCCTCCCCCAAGCCCTGCCAATGATGTACCCTAAAAGACGCATGCATGAAGAGGTAGGAGACGCAGTGGAAGAAACAGATAAAAAGTAACAAGCAACAACTGTGCCCATAGACCACCTCACACCATGTCATGAACCCCTATGCCAAGCCACTTGTCAACTGAGCTGAATATAATAGAAGCAGTGGCTAAGAGCAACCCATTATGTTATATTTTGTCCCTGTTTAGTATTAACCCGCATCCACAGTTCACAATGTATTAGGCACCAGTCACGTACACAGACAACATGGGGTATGCATTTAGACATCAATTGGCATTGGCAGTCACTAATTATGAATGTTGTAATATGTTATCTATAAGAGTTGACGTACTGACTGCATCGCTGATGTGAACTTGTTGAGTAACTAATAGCAACTCTAGCAATTTGTATACTGCAATTGTACCTGGCACACACCCCTTGTGATGTTCAACTGGACTAATAAGAAGTGCAAATATGTCTGTACAATTCATGAAAATGTGAAAGCCCAATAAATAAATAAAATTAAAAAAAGAAGCTGCTGAAAGGTTGCGACAAATTGCTAGTGAAAATTCAGAAAAGGCATTAGCTGTTGTTGATAATGTGATGACCACATTGTCTACTCGCATTTATTCATTGAATAGTATTGTGTCATCTGCATTTGATATTATACAAAATGACATGTTTTTCCTTTTACATGGTCAAGGTCAAATGAGATACATTCTGTATTTGAGTTGGGCATTGCAGGTTTTAATACCAAACTGTCTGCCATGAAAACATCTGAATGAAACAGAATTGTTTTTGCCTTATTACTTGTCACATCTGGAACAGGCCATGGTAAAGAAAGTTGCAACTTACACTATGCTTCATATAAAATGTTTAGAGAAACTACCATAGCTGAACTCCTTCAGAGTTATGGTTAGTGCATGGTTTCATTTCATCGAGAATGTTTACCTTTCATTTCTCGTCTTGTCTGAAACACTTTCAAGTTGGCAGATATGAACGGGCAGGCAGTAACTTTCTGCATGAGACTTTGGGGCATATTTATCAGATTATCATGCAGCGCAGCAAGTCCCCTTGCTACGCTGCGTGATAGGGAATGGAAAAGGGCAGAAATGCATTGTATTTAACAATATATAGCGCACTCCTGTCATTTCCCAGCGCTGGGGCAAAATGTGCTGCCTAGCAGCAGTGCAGGCACCCTTGCACCGTTGTGAAAGGATGCCTTCATTTTTTTGTTGTTTTGTTTAAATATCTTTATTGATATTTTCAGATTTTATCATGACTATCATCTCAAGTTTATACAGAATATTCAAATGTATACAACAGAATCATGGAGCATATATAAAGAATAGCAGTACATTCGCCAACAGCGTAATAGCATATGTAAAAAAATGTCAAATGTAAATCCAGTGCTTGTATAGCGCACGAATCATCCCCGAAGGGGTCTCTCGGCGCTGGGGGCCATCGGGAAGATTAAGCGAGCTATTGCCCAGAGTCGCATGGTGCTGGGCAGACCCCTGCCGCCGGAGCCAGGGATCGAACCGTGATCCCCAGCGTCAGTCGCCCTAGCCGCGGCGCAACACCTCTCCCCCCTGAAAGGGTGCCTTCAATGTATGACGGTTTGAAAGGGACACCTTCATGCACAAAAGCAATCTCCTGAGGCATTTTCTTTCTATGTGTTATAGAAAGAGGGAGTAACAAGGAGAAATAGAGATATTTCTCTTTGTTACGCCTCCTCTGGGAGGGCGTAGCATTCTGACGCACTTCCAGGTCTACCAGCATTGGTAAATCTAGGAAGGCTTCAGAATCCATTGGTGGATGCGTGGAAACATCCACGTTCCATCCATGAAACACCTTCCCAGGGCATAGTAACGCAATGCAGTGATTTGCACTGTGTTGCGTTGCTCTGGATTTATCAAGCCACTCGGGGCCCGCAAGGTGGCCTTACGTGGCTTGATAAATCCAACGTAAGGGTTGCGTTACTTTTGCACCCTGTTGCGTGGTGCAAAAGCAACGCAACCCTATGATAAATATGCCCCTTGGTTTCTTCCTTTCGATTACAAATGTGCGAGTGGTGACCGAAAGGTTTTTAGGTTTCGCTTAGGCAGCTCTTGCGCTGTCTCTTTGAGACATGCTGTATTCAGGTATTGCCTAGAAGCTCCACCCACTCTCCGCCCAACTTTTTAATTGGCTGCTGGGACTGTTCGTTCTAATTGTTGGGTTTTGATTTGTTAATAGGCTTATTAGTCCCTCCTTAGTATCTCCCTGTCCTCTGTTGTTACCTCCCATGAGGACTGGCCCTTTTACTTGTGCTGTAACTCTGCATGTTTTAATTACAAACTATCAGCATTATTTTCTTAAAGTGGTTTCTCCTGCCTGCAAGACATGCTCTTCCACAACCTTTTAATTTTTTTTTTTTTTTTAAACAAGCCTTGTTTCACCGCTTCCAAAGGTTCAGAAGAAGCGGTATACTGCAAGGTGCCATCCTGTAAGTACAACTTTTTCTTTCTTTTAGAACATTCCTTTCTCTTGTTTTGCTCATTTAAATTGCATGCAGACCTCTTCAAAATCGCCTTTTTAGATTAAGAACACGGGCGAAAAATCCATTTTAAAGTTCAATTAAAGCACGGCGGGAGGGGGCTGCAGCCGCCATTGTTCACTGTACGCCTGTGTTGTTAATCCAAAAGGGCAACCATTTGTCGTCTTTGAGTAAACACGTGCCAGGCATTCAGTCTTGTAGGACATAAGAAGCGGCATGCTGTGAGGGGCCATTGTGTAAGTGCAACTTTTTGTTTTCGTTAACAACAAGCCTCTCTCTTGTTGTGTTTATTTGAGTTACGTGCAGACCTCCGCAAAATCGCACTTTTAGATCAAGAACACGGGCACATAGTCCATTTTTAAACTTCAATTAAAGTGCAGCGGATGGAGCTGCAGCCGCCATTATTCACTGTATGCCTGTGTTGTTAATCTAACAGAGCAATCATTTGTCATCTTTCGGTAAACAACTGCTGGCGTTTAGTTTTGCAGCAAAAAACAATGTCTCAATAGGTAATGTTTAGAAGACTGTTAAATAAAACATGCACATTAAGTTGCAAAGAAAAGGAAAAGAGACTCCAGGGTTTGGTGAAAGATGCATGGAGCAATCTGTATTAAGAACTGGAAAGTACATCGCCAGATGAGGATCCGACCGGACCTCTAACCCCAAAGACACCATCACCAGGATTCATCTGATCTTCAGCCGCCGCATGCTCTCCTCATGACGCTGGGTCAGCGCACCCTCAACCCCCAGACAATTGTGGTCACTAAATACGCTGGAACTACAACCCCCCCCCCCCCCCCCCCCCCCAATTCAACACGAGTCGCCATTCCTCCAGAAAACTGATCAGCTTGCTGATGCACCCCGGATGGTGGTGCTCCTTGATTCCCCTCATTGGTCTTAACTCACTTCCGGGATTCACTAATTCCTTTCCTGGATCCCCTTCAGCACGAAAAATAACAGTAACCGGGTCCTGAAGATGACCTTATCTCATTAAAGGTCGAAACGCCGCTGACCTTCCAGCGCAATCCTTGGCTCAAATTTCCTGTTTATGAAATTTTCAATCCCTTGTAAATTATTTCTTGTTAAAAATTACTCGTGATCCAGAAATATATTGTTAAGTGTGTGTGCTCTGCGCCGTTCCTTGCTGTGTTACTTGTCACTTGCGCCGCTCACCATATTCCCACGAGCACCCATGTGCCCAAGTTTTTTCAGGTTACGCCCACATTTATTGTAAACAGTGCTGATACTGTTCTCCTGCTTATACGTGTTTTCAATACAGATTGCTTCATGCATCTTTTACCAAACCCTTGAGTCTCTTTTCCTTTTCTTTGCAACTTAATGTGCATGTTTTATTTACCGGCCTTCTAAACATTACCTGTTGAGACATTGTTTTTTGCTATACACAGTTATCACCAAGGTCTCAAGTGGGTATACGGGTGATCTCCTGTTGGTTGATCCCAGTTTAGTTTTGCAGCGCATTCAGTTAATGTATCTGTAGTGCAGCAGCCATGAATTCTTGTACAATTTGTTTTTTATTTTTTACATAAAATAAACCCCACAACACACTCCACGCAGCATTTTCAGCTCTGTCTGACCTTCTCCCTTTAGTCCTGGGGGTCTCCCTGCTCCGTCATGGCACAAATGTACACCCTGCACTTTGTAAGTGCTAGAACTTGTGGATACCCCCATCGCACCCACTGGCGCTTAGTCGCCTCTTTTTTTGTTACTATTGTTTGCAGACTCCTAATCTCGCAGATCTCTTCGCTCCCCTCCCCCGCACATATGCTCTTAGAGGAAAAAAGGACAAAAGAAACCATTGAGGCTAACTAAACAAGCATTGCCAAAGCCAATAGGTCTCGTCTATGGGTGACCAGATATTGACTTTGGCAATTGGGTTTGGGGGGCTAACAGGACATAGATAACGGGATGATTTAAAAAGGGTGTAAAGTGGTCAGTGCTGGCCACTTCATAGCACTTTTTTCCTTTGGAGGGGGACGAAACACAGATGGAGGTGGGTGGGAAAGGAACAGGGAGGGGATGAAAATAAACAGGGAGTTTAGGTGAAAATAAACAGGGGGTTTAGGGAAAAAGAAACAGGGAGAGGTGGGACTAAGTTGAAAAAATAGCTAGTGTTGGCAAAGACTTTAAAGTTGCCCTTTAGCCCAAGCCTGCCTAGCGATATTGCACTGGGGCTGCCATGAGTAGAACAGGCACAGCCAGAGCCTGCCTCCTGGAGACCCCTGCACAGAGCGTGTCAAATCGAGTTCAGTCCCTCAGCCGGTTGCAAACCCTAGCGCCGTGTGGCACCCAAAGCACCTTTGTGTACCAGTGCATGGGATTAGATCGGCAAGTAGGTTGGTGCGGCTGGAGTTAGTTTGGGACTTTAAGCAGCACCACTACTTCTGAAACACTACATTAGGATGGACTGGTGAAGGGGAGGGGAGTGATTCCTGACAAGCCAATAGGATCAGAGCAGAGTCAGTAGGCTGTCAGGAAAAGCTGACCAAGCCCTGTCCTAATTTCTCAGTGTGGCCCGTGATGGATGAAGGACCCTCAGAGGAAGTCGAGGCCAGTGAATGCCTCCTGAACACACACTCAACCAACCATGTTAAATTCATTATGTCCCCGGTCACCCAACCCATGTATGGTCTAATCACAGCAGCGCTCCCATCTGTGGCAACAAAGCAGCGCATGCTTCAGTTAACTCCCACTGCAGCTGAAAAGTACCAGATAACAGAGGCAGCACTTACAGAGCACACAAAGCCAAAGTCCACCAACAAACCAAGACTATAAAACATGTGTCCGCACCATGAATTCTAAATCATTCCAACCAAAACAGCTTTAATTTACACTGGATTTTATGGTTGTGAAATAGCTAATGAAAGCTACAACTTCAAACGAGACGTGCATGAATATGCTAGGAAAACAAAACTTTCTCACTCTTTTATTCACCTGTAATCTTGGTAAAAAGCAAGACTTCACAAAGGAAATCAGCATTTTATAAAAAGGGTACCATGGCAAAGGTCAATAAAGGTCCTGCCTATAAGATAGAGCTGCAAATAGACAGAATAACAAGGAAGAACAGAGCGCACAGGGGCTGCGTGTTAAGACATTTGAATGCCACACATAAGAAGCCTGAAAACTTGCAAGCTATGTGAGGCATAACTACAGAAGAGACAGAAGGCTCACACTCTCAAACAAATAATGAATAGCCCCAAACGCACAGAGTAAAAGGGAGAGTGCAAACCTGTCACGCTTATCTATGAATAATGTAGCCTCGGGGCAACATAAGTGAAGAAAGCAGCCCACCATGTTTCAAAGGGAAACATGCAAAAGTACGGCGCGGCGCGTTGCGTGTAACCTGAGACACCAGGAATGCAGCTGCCAGCCTGCACGTCACTGCTCGCTCCCGAGAGCGAAACGCTGTGGGAGTGACAAATTGGAAAGGAGGTGGACATGCACCCGCTTTTGGCCATTTGCGTACTTTCGTTATTAAAAGCCACACGCAAAGGCCAATCCAATGTGTGGGAGGAGTCAGGCCCACACAGAGAAGTTTGGAGTACTCACAAGAAGCCTCCCATAGAGCAGCGAATGCGCGCTGCGCTAGGCTTGACCTAAAAAAAACAGCCTTGTGTCCTTGGGAAACGCAGCTGCTGCAACTAAAGGACACACATCAGGCTTTTTTTAAAAAATTCTTTGTGCGGTAAGCTTCATCAAGATTTTTACCTTTTTTCTTTTCTTTTTTTTTCAAACTCTTGCATATTTTTAATTTCATTAAATAGCTGTTCACACAAGTAATCACTTTAATCTGCCCCAGATTTTGGATTTACAGGTAGCCCCTCGCCATTTGCTTCAGTTAATATGATCCTTGTGGATTGAACACGTGCTCAGATCCACTGCTCCCGTCTCTGGCAGTTTGTTGCCTTGCTGCCATTTGGGGAATATGATATCTCCCCAGAACAGGCTTTAGCAGCCCCCATGTGTGTCTCAGCCCAGGCTGATGCAGTTTCCAGGACACCCCTCTGCCTCCTCCTCCTCCCATTTGCTTCAGTTAATATAACCTATGCCAGAAGGCTGCTGATTAATATACAGGAAGTACCCCTTATCAACCTGTAGCACTTTGTGAACAACAAAGTATTCACTTTCCTTCCTGTAACTCAACCAGAAGGCTGTTTTGTATGTGGTAACATAAAACGCAAGCTTTTAAACTCTTACAAGCTTGGGAAAATCTGAAAATTGGCTGTCTTTTGATTTTCACTGATGTCAGCCAACACTCATAGGCTAATGATATTAGAGTTAATAAAAAGACAAGAATCGCTAGTGGTGCTTAAAAAAACTTCAGTACTAATATTTTCACATGCCAAGAGCCACTGTTTACGTCTCTGGCAGTTTGTCGTCTTGCTGCCATTTCGGGAGTATGATATGACCCCACAGCAGGCTTTAGCAGCCCCCACATGTGTCTCAGCCCAGGCTAATGCAGTTTCCAGGACACCCCATCCCCCTCCTCCTCCCCTTGCGCTACTGTGGGCTCCGTAACTATTTACATCCCATAGGATATAGTTAATAAGGCTTTGTAGTACATATGGTGAATACCTACACCAGTGGTTTATATTTTGCAGAGGCCACAACCTTTTAAAATGATGCTTCTTTCATGAGACATGTTCATGTTATTTACCTTTAACATGTCTCTGCAATCCCTAATTCACCCCTACTGTTGCTGCTCCGGTGCCTATGTTGTTTTCCCCTGGCCTCATCCCAGGTGTTTTGCTTGCTTCCCTTCCCCCCAGTCCACTTTAATTCCCACCGACATCCCTCCTTCCTCCCTCGTGTTGCTGGATACTGTGGTTACCGTAGTAATCACTATAACAACATCAAAAGGATAAAATGCATTTTCAGCCATTCTTTGACTAAAATATATGCAAACACACCAACCCGTTAATTGTTTCGACCTTTAATTAAAGCACATTTTTAACATGAAAGCATCAAACAAAACCAGAAAGTAGGATCTGGTTTAGTACAAGATCCTACAAAAGAAATAAATAATCAAGACTCTGCTACTAATCAGCTTTCTATTCCTGGCAACGATGAATTTTCTTTTTCTATCCCTGCAACTCCACCAAAACCACCTATAGCACCACATCAAGAACTATCTCTGACTTTCCGTAGCCCTCCTCTAGAGGATCAAGCTTCTGTGGGACAGGACCATTACAATGCTCAAGGTCAGGGCCAGGAGACATTCATGCTTGCTAAGATATTGCAAGCTTTAAGTGAACAGAGGGAAGAAACAAGGGCACTTTTCTCACAGGTCCGAGCTGATAATGGAAAAATCCAGCAGTCTATGAAAGAGGTGATGGAGAAAGTGGGATCGGTGACGGAAGAAATGGCCGAGCTTCAACAAAGAGTTGTCAACATAGAAGAGGCCTCATCCAAAAGGGATAGCTCTGTGGAGAGACAAGAAGTACAGCTAAGGGAGGTACAGGCCAAGCTGGAGGATTTGGAAAACAGGCAGAGACGACAGAACCTTAAATTATTTGGTATTCCCGAAGGCTTGGAGGGGGCGGATCCCAGAGCATATATCGTCCAGATCATGCAGAAGGCTTTCCCGGAGCTGGGGGACTGGGACTGGGATTGCCAGATACAGCGAGCACACAGACTACCAATAATACAACGTCAAAAGAACTCCCAGTATCCCAGACCTTTTCTAATTTACTTTGGCAACTATCTGCTGCGCCAAGCTGTTTCTCTAAAAGCTAGCCCTAGGTCACCTGTGGCAGTGGATTCTTTTTCTCTGGTCTTCCGATCGGATTTCTGTAAACTTACGATGGACAAAAGATGGCAGCTAAAGCAAATGATCGATCCGTTCAAAGCATTTGGTGTTCAAGCTTACTTACAGGAACCTGCCCGGCTTAAAGTTATCAAGAATGGGCAAAGTTACTTTTTCTTCTCTCGCACGGAAGCAGAGGAAGTATTGCAGAAATGGAAAGGGGAATGCTGTGGCTAAAAATAGCCTGAACTAGGACTCCCGAGATGACTCTTAATGTGTCCTAATCTGTCCTAATGTGTCCTAACACACACAAATAGCTTATAGATTACTTAGTTTCTCTATCTACTACTTACTGCTTATTTTTTTTTTTTTGAAAACGGTTGGGGGGGTTTCTAGACCGGGGGCTGGGGGCGGTTGGGTCCTAGTTGACTGTCACATCAACGGCAGTTACCAAAGGACGACCTCTCCTTCAAGAATAGGGTGGGTGGGGAGGGAGGCAAGAAAGGGAAAGGTGGTAAAGGGGTTAGGGGTTTGGGGTGGGGGTTTTTTCTGATGTATAAAATGATTGCTGTTGTGAAGGATAAAAAAACCAACATGAAAGTGATTTCAGTTACTGATATAATACAAGCAAGGACAGGTTCTCTTCTTTTTACTCTTTTTTTTTTTCCTTTTTGATGGCTGAAATAAGAATTTTAGCCTGGAATGTTGCAGGCCTTAATGGGAGGAACAAGAGACGCTTAGTGGCAGAGGAATTGCTGATGTATAATCCACACTTAGTTTTATTATCAGAAACCCATATTGCATATAAAGATAAAGGGCTCCTTAAACAATTGGGATACGAAATTGCTATTGCTTCGGACCAAGATTCCTCAACCAGAGGAGTAGCTATCTTGAGACATAGACATCTAAAATGTATAATTGAAAAAACATTAACGGATAAAAGTGGTAGGTGGGCCATTGTGCAGGCACAGGTTGAAGGTACTAAATATGTATTTTGCGTAGTATATGGCTCAAACAACGATAATTATCAAATAATTGATAGACTGAATATTGAATTGCTAAGTTGGGAAGGTGATAAAGTCGTGATGGGGGATTTCAATTGCATAATGAATTATGAGATAGATACCACAAGACGCCATGCATTTCAGAGGATGAAAAAGACACGCACAGCAATCAATGAGCTAGGGCAAATACATGGTCTTAAAGATGTTTGGCGGACAATACATTCTAATATACCGGGCTATACTTATTACTCTGCGGCACATAAACTCTGCTCTCGTATAGATATGGCCTGGGCATCAGAAGAGATTATAAAACTATGTACTATGGAGATATGCCCCAGGGTTACCTCAGACCATAACCCCATCCTTTTGAACTTTAAGATAGTAACAGCAAGGAAACAGATTAGGGGCTTCTCATTTCCTAGATATCTCCTAACAGACGAAACTTATCTATCTAGCATTAAGCAACACTTAAGGGAATATTTAGAAATTAATAATGGTTCTGCGATACCAACAATAGTTTGGGATTCGTGTAAGGCTAGCATCAGGGGGTTCACACAGCAATATATTTGGATACAGAATAGGCAACGCAAGATAGAAATAGATGGGATTCTTAAAGATGTCAAGATCATGGAGGATCAATATGCAGAAGCATTACTAAATTGCTCTCTAAATTTAGAAACTATAGGATACGAACTAATAAACTTAAAATCAACAGTTAAACAAACTTTCAGGGAGAAAATAGCGGTTAAAATTAATAAATACAAATTAACTCAATACGAAAGCGGGGAAAAAATTGGGAAGCTTTTAGCCTATAAAGTAGCCGACGAACAAGCTAAGACACAAATAAAGAAAATTAAAGGCTTAAACAACGAGATATATGAACAACCAAGCCAGATATTAGCGCAGTTTGTCACATATTATAAAAATCTATATACGCCAGAGGCTCAGTCACAAATGCTTGATATTATAAAATATGTCCAGAAGTATATCAAAAAAACATCGGTAGCTAATGAAGTGTCAGCAACATTGCTGGATGATATCGCACACGACGAGATTAGAGCCGCCATCTCTTCTTTGCCGTCAGGAAAAGCATCCGGAGATGATTCAATCCCTTTAGAATTATATAAAAAATGCTTAGATGAGCTACTGCCAACTTTCTCCCAAGTCATTAAATATATCGAAGCAGGGGGGAACGCCCCAGACTCCTGGAATACGACTCGGATAATTTTTTTTCTAAAAAAGAATAAGCCTCCAGAGGAATGTGGGTCTTACAGGCCGATATCACTCATAAATACAGATGCAAAAATTTATGCTAAAATTCTGGCAACTCGTTTAGCACCCATAATGCCGAAACTTGTTTCACCTCAACAACACGGGTTTATTTTAGGACGGGATACTACATCCCACGTGAATACGTCCATAGCAGCGTTTGATATTGCTAAAGTTAGATCCACCCCACTCGGTATGATATTATTAGATGCAGAGAAAGCATTTGACCGAGTGGGATGGGACTTTCTCTGGGTTACGCTATATACATTTGGCATTAAGGGTAAATTTTTACACATGATCAAATCACTATATCAACATCCTACAGCTAGGTTAGCTTATGCAGGTTTACAGTCTGATATGTTTTCAATCTCACGGGGTACCCGTCAGGGCTGCCCTCTCTCACCTCTCTTATTTGCTTTATCAATAGAGCCATTTATATTAGCACTACAATCGCAAACTCGGATCATACCTTTTATACATAACTCAAATGAACTTAAAATTACGGCATATGCCGATGATATAGCTGTTTTTTCAACGGATGTTAAAACCGCACTAAATGAGGTGGTTAAAGAAGCGGAAAGGTATGGTTTGGTCTCTGGCTACAGACTTAATATCAACAAAACTCAAATAATAATGAATTACAAAGACGTAGGAATAACGACAGGGTTATGCAACACGGCTACCTACCTAGGGGTCAAGATAACCACTAGAATAGATAAAATAATAGAAATAAACTACGAGACTCTTCTTAAGGAGACTGCAACACTACTTAAAAAATGGCATAAGGTTCCTATAGGTATTGGGGGTCGTATAAACATAATCAAAATGAAAATACTACCTAAATTTATTTATTTATTCCGGTCTATTCCGCTAAGACTAAATGTGTCCTTTTTTAAACGATTAGATGGTATTTGCGGCAGTTTCATATGGGGTTATAAAAAAGCCCGCAGGGCTATTATACTACTTAAACTCCCATATAATCAAGGAGGTCTGGATTTTCCGGACTTCAAATTATACTTTTGGGCAGCTTTTATCAAACGACTGAGAAGTTTAATACACCCCGTAGGATGTAACGCACCCTTTTTCTTTAAGCTTATGCTCGGTAAGGAATACGAAATGTTTTTGTTCAGAATTAACGATCCAAACTATTTTAAGCGAGTCAGATTCAAGGTGGCACGCGATGTTGTCAATATATGGTTTGCAATTACTTCTAATTGTAACACATCATTTTATCACGATAAGCTGCCCATATGGGGCAACCCAGGTTTGCCAGAAATCTTTCAAGACATGGAGGGTAAACGATGGGCTAGCCTGGGCATAAAATACCTGGGCGATATATATGATCAAAATGGGCTTATGACTTTCGAAAAAATACAGATTATATATAAAATAACGTCAGGCATGCAATTTAAATACTTTCAAATTCGAGATTATCTTATCCGTAGAATGCAACTGACAAACATCTCAGGTTCGCTTATATGGGATTATATGCATAAAGATAACTTAAAATCAATAATTAGCACTGGCTACAAAATCTTATGTTCATTTAAGCCAGATGACTGTCACAGATTAGCTGAGCACTTGGGACGCAGTGTAGGGGCATCAGTGACAGCTAACACCATAACACGGGCTCTCTCTAGGCTTAATAACTCTGTATATTCTTCCAACCTTAGGATACAACAATTTAAAACAATCTGTCAATTATATTACACTCCAGAAAGAATATCAAAATGGTCCTCCCATGGCTCTCTTAGCGAACGCACAAAATGTCCAAAGTGCAATCTACAGTCTGCTGATCTAAAACATATGTTTTTTTTATGTCCTGCATTAGAGAGGTTTTGGTCAACGATAACCGATCTGATCTCTCAAAAACTAGGGAGTGTAATGACGATCTCAGCAACAGAGGTATTAACTGGAGCCCAGAACACTACAAGCAGATATGAAGATTTAATTTCAATACTACTGGCTAGCGCAAGGTTAACAATCGCCCGTGCATGGATCTTACCCACACCTCCATCGACCATTGAATGGTGGGGATTAGTTAAAGAAACATATGATATGGAACTAGCATTGGCAAAAACGAGAGGGATGAAGGCATTATGTAAAGTAAATAAGATATGGGGTGCACTATTCTGAAAATGTTTGCAAAAGGGGTCCCTCTTCTCTCCCCCCCCCCCCCCCTTTTTTTTTTTTTTTTTTTTTTTTTCTCTCTTCCCTCCCCCCCCTCTCCCCTGCAATGAGGGCTAATAGTTATATAGGTAGATATGAAGGATAATATATTTATAGAAATGATATAATTACCTGTTCCTATGCCTGTACTTATTTGCCTAGAACTTATTGAATTGTATAAAATGTATTAATCTTTCTTTTTCTTTCATGTTGGTAATAAAGAAATTTATTAAAAAAAAAAAAAAAAGAAAGCATCAAACAGAACATAATACAATGTATCTTTTTGTGAGAAAACGAGGAAAGGTGATTAAACTGGGGAGCGCTTGGGCCAGCTCTCTAAAAACAAACATCTTCCTCCAGCACAGGCAGCCACTTTATGTTCTACTTAAAGTCATTTCTTCTGAGTATGCCTACATCTGAAAGAAACACGTTAGTTATAGATTCCTTACCTTAGAATTACCCCCAGGCGTCAGACTACATCTGGAAAGTTTTTTCATCAGCAGTACCTCTGCTCGTCGAAAGGTGGCATCGGTCGGCTCTGTGTCCGTCGTTGACGTCGTGGTTGCCAGGAAGACGTTGCGGCAGATACTTAGACACCGACCTCGCGCGCTGACGTCAGTTATTTCTTTTTCCGCGCCAGCCAGCGCAGATATGGAGAGAGCAGTACCGCCAGTCACTTTTTAACTGCTTTTGACGACTTCTTTTTTGAGTCTACGACTCCTGGTGCACGTAGGGATGCCCGGCTTCAAGGCATGCGGTTCCTGTACCCGACTGATGTCGGTTACGGATCCACACCACGTATGCCTCTTGTGACTGGAGCGCGACCACGACCCCAAGTCATGCTCCGACTGCCGGTCCATGGCTACGAAGGCTTTGTGGGAGCGGTCCTGAAAGCTTCTTGAGCGCCGGCAGTCGTCTCCGCGCCGTTCGAGGTCCTAGCCGCGAGGAAGGTCGAGGGACCGGTCACGGAGCCATCACCATTCTTCCAAGTCTTCGAAGTCTTCGCACTCGGGTTGGGTAAGTCGAAGCATAAGAAGAAGTCGAAGAAGTATCGTCGTGCTTCGACTTCACCCTGTCGTTCAACTGATGTGACGAGGGATGTGGGCTGTGCCCCTCCCGTGGCTCCGCGTGCGGAGCCTGAAGAGTCAACTCCAGGCTTCCCTTCCTTTCCGGGACCCCTGGCGACTCCTGTCCAGCTTCGTATATTTTACGAGGCGATGCATGCCATCTTTGGGCAGCCCAAACCCGCCGGTGTAACTTCGGGCCCCACGGACTTGGTTGGGGGGCCTAGGCCTTCTCCGCCGACGGCTCCGGCACCGCAGCCCCCCCTTGGATCCAGGCCTGGATCCGGATCGGCGCCGGTTGACCTTATAACACCTCCACTAGCACCGCTTCCTCCGGCACCCCTAGCGCAACCGACGCCGGTCGTGTCCCCGGCCAGCGTCGACCCAGGGGTCCATCCTGATGTGGACCCGGAGCCCGACTGGCGCCGAGCAGGGTTTTTGTGCACCTGTCCACTCCTGGAGTCCCTTTTTTGCCTTATTTGTACCCCGTGGTTATGGAGGTGGACTGGGAGGGCTCAGGCGACCCTCTGACTGATCAGCTAGAATCTGAACAGGACTGGAGAGTGGATCTGGGGGATGCCAGTGGTCTAGACACCTCCGTTGACCTAGGCATTTTGTATCCTCCTACCGTGGCTACGGAAGAGGGAGCGTCATAGGCAACGGTGTTGCGTAGGGCAGCCGAGGCTCTCAACCTCGAGCTTCCTACGGTGGCGGTCAGGACTAACCTCCTGACAGAAGTGCTTCAGCCGGCTGCGAGCTCTTCGGAGCCCCTGCTGCTGTTTATTGAGGCCCTTACCGACGTCCTTTTGGGCGTTTGGTCCAGGCCCAACACGGGGGCTCCCGTGGATAGGATGATTGCCTGACGCCACCGCCCAGCTCTAGGTGACCCCACTTTCCTCTCTCGATACCTCAACACGGAGAGCTTGGTGGTCCAAGCCTCCACTTCCAAGAGAGCATTCCCTACCGCTCCACCGGGAAGGAAATCCAAGGAGCTGGATCAACTTGGAAAGAAGACTTTCTCTCCTGCCAGCTTGGGACTGTGGTCGGTAAACACAGCATGTCTATTGGATTGTTATTCCCACTCCGTGCGGGATACGGTTGCGCAGGTGCTGCCTCAGAGTCCGGAGGAGGCCCGGACAGTGCTCTCCCAGGCTATTGCCGCCGGGAGGGATGCAGCGAAGTTTACCATCCATTGTGGGCTGGATACCGCCGACTCTCTGGGCAGGACGATTTCCACATCAGTGGCCCTTCGTCGCTATGCCTGGATGGGATCGACTGGCTTTTCGGGGGATGTCCAGAATACCCTCATGGACATGCCCTTTGATGGCCGTTGCCTTTTTGGCGACAAAGCGGACTATGCTCTAGAGCGTTTCAAGGACTTACGGCCTCTCCAGCCGCCCTGCGCAATCTGCTTTTTGCCCCTTTCATGGCTACGGAAGGGGTGCCCCACTACGTCCCGCCCAGTCACAGGCCGCAGCAAATTTACCAATCTTCGTGCAACCGGGGTTGTGGGAACCACCGCCATGGTTCAGGGGGCCAGCGGGTGGGCCAGTCCACCAACCGCCCCCTCTGCAGCAGCCTCCAAACTTTCCTAGTCTGACTATTCAGGCCCGTCAAATGCCAGTGGGTGGCAGGTTCCGCCATCACCTCCGCCCACTGGTGCACCATCACGTCAGACAGGTGGGTTTTGCAAATAGTCTGAAGGGGCTACTCCCTCCCCTTCAAGGCTACCCCTTCCCCTTCAAGGCTACCCCTCCAGCCATGCCACCTCAATACCACCAGATGTCGGAGGATCACCTGGGCCTTCTCCAACAGGAAGTTACGGCTCTCTTGGCCAAGGGAGCCATCAAGCGCGTTCCCGTCCCAGAAGTAGGTCGTGGTTGTTACTCCCACTACTTTCTGGTACTCAAGAAAGGCAAGGGCCTGCGTCCTATCTTGGACCTCAGGAACGTCAATTGCTTCCTCCGGAAGGAGACGTTCAAGACGCTCGCGCAGGTCTTATCTGCCCTCGACCCTGGAGACTGGATTGTAGTGTTGGACTTGCAGGACGCTTATTTTCACATCCCTGTCCAGCCGGCCCACCGGCGTTACCTACCGTTCACGGTAGACCACGAGCACTTTCAGTTTACCATGCTCCCCTTTGGCCTTACCAGCGTCCCTCGGGTGTTCACAAAAGTGATGGCGGTGGTCGCAGCTCATCTGCGCAGATCTGGGGTTTTAGTCTTCCCCCTATCTCGATGACTGGCTGTTGAAGGAGGGCTCGCCCCAGGAAGTCGTCTCCCACCTCCAGACTACTGCCAACTTCCTGCATTCGCTGGGGTTTTCCATCAATGTGCCAAAGTCACACCTGATTCCCTCTCAGGAGTTCCTCTTCATCGGAGCAGTTCTGCACACGATGTGGTTTCGAGTTTATCCTCCCGAACAGCGAGTCAGGGATATTCGGGCTAGGATTCCGATCTTTCAACCTCTATCCCGGGTTTCGGTCAGGATGACCCTGAGGCTGCTGCGCCTCATGGCCGCCTGCATCCTGCTGGTCGATCATGCCAGGTGGCATATGCGAGCTCTGCAGTGAGACCTGAAGCCCCAGTGATCGCAGCATCTGGGGAATCTGTCCGATGGCATCCAGATCTCAGAGGGCACGGCACGGCAATTGCAGTGGTGGCTCACGAACCAGGATTGGGTCAACAGCAGATCCCGCTCCCTACCCCAACCAGAACACACAGTGGTGACAGACGCCTCACTTCTGGGATGGGGCGGCCACATGCGGAGGGATGCAGCGAAGTTTACCATCCATTGTGGGCTGGATACCGCCGACTCTCTGGGCAGGACGATTTCCACATCAGTGGCCCTTCGTCGCTATGCCTGGATGGGATCGACTGGCTTTTCGGGGGATGTCCAGAATACCCTCATGGACATGCCCTTTGATGGCCGTTGCCTTTTTGGCGACAAAGCGGACTATGCTCTAGAGCGTTTCAAGGACTTACGGCCTCTCCAGCCGCCCTGCGCAGTCTGCTTTTTGCCCCTTTCATGGCTACGGAAGGGGTGCCCCACTACGTCCCGCCCAGTCACAGGCCGCAGCAAATTTACCAATCTTCGTGCAACCGGGGTTGTGGGAACCACCGCCATGGTTCAGGGGGCCAGCGGGTGGGCCAGTCCACCAACCGCCCCCTCTGCAGCAGCCTCCAAACTTTCCTAGTCTGACTATTCAGGCCCGTCAAATGCCAGTGGGTGGCAGGTTCCGCCATCACCTCCGCCCACTGGTGCACCATCACGTCAGACAGGTGGGTTTTGCAAATAGTCTGAAGGGGCTACTCCCTCCCCTTCAAGGCTACCCCTTCCCCTTCAAGGCTACCCCTCCAGCCATGCCACCTCAATACCACCAGATGTCGGAGGATCACCTGGGCCTTCTCCAACAGGAAGTTACGGCTCTCTTGGCCAAGGGAGCCATCAAGCGCGTTCCCGTCCCAGAAGTAGGTCGTGGTTGTTACTCCCACTACTTTCTGGTACTCAAGAAAGGCAAGGGCCTGCGTCCTATCTTGGACCTCAGGAACGTCAATTGCTTCCTCCGGAAGGAGACGTTCAAGACGCTCGCGCAGGTCTTATCTGCCCTCGACCCTGGAGACTGGATTGTAGTGTTGGACTTGCAGGACGCTTATTTTCACATCCCTGTCCAGCCGGCCCACCGGCGTTACCTACCGTTCACGGTAGACCACGAGCACTTTCAGTTTACCATGCTCCCCTTTGGCCTTACCAGCGTCCCTCGGGTGTTCACAAAAGTGATGGCGGTGGTCGCAGCTCATCTGCGCAGATCTGGGGTTTTAGTCTTCCCCCTATCTCGATGACTGGCTGTTGAAGGAGGGCTCGCCCCAGGAAGTCGTCTCCCACCTCCAGACTACTGCCAACTTCCTGCATTCGCTGGGGTTTTCCATCAATGTGCCAAAGTCACACCTGATTCCCTCTCAGGAGTTCCTCTTCATCGGAGCAGTTCTGCACACGATGTGGTTTCGAGTTTATCCTCCCGAACAGCGAGTCAGGGATATTCGGGCTAGGATTCCGATCTTTCAACCTCTATCCCGGGTTTCGGTCAGGATGACCCTGAGGCTGCTGCGCCTCATGGCCGCCTGCATCCTGCTGGTCGATCATGCCAGGTGGCATATGCGAGCTCTGCAGTGAGACCTGAAGCCCCAGTGATCGCAGCATCTGGGGAATCTGTCCGATGGCATCCAGATCTCAGAGGGCACGGCACGGCAATTGCAGTGGTGGCTCACGAACCAGGATTGGGTCAACAGCAGATCCCGCTCCCTACCCCAACCAGAACACACAGTGGTGACAGACGCCTCACTTCTGGGATGGGGCGGCCACATGCGAGAGGCGAAGATCAGAGGCCTCTGGTCTCCGGCGGAGTCCGGGCTCCATATCAACCTTTTGGAGCTTCGGGCGATCGATCTTGCACTCAAGGCCTTCCTTCCCACTGTACGGGGAAGAGTAGTGCAGGTGTTCATGGACAACACCACAGCCATGTGGTACTGCAACAAACAGGGTGGGGTGGGGTCGTGGACCCTATGTCGGAGGCCCTCCGCCTCTGGACATGGCTGGAACATCAGGGCATATCCCTGGTAGTTCAACACCTGGCAGGTTCCCTGAACGCCAGGGCGGACGAATTCAGCCGCAGGTGCATGATGGATCGTGAACGGCATCTTCACTCGGAGGTGGTGCAAGGTCTCTTTCGATAGTGGGGAGAGCCTTGGTTAGATCTATTGGCCACCGAAGAGAATGAGTAATGTCAGCAATTCTGACCATTGGAATTTCCAAGGCGGCACTCGCTAGGCAAAGCTTTTCGTCGCGAGTGAAGTTGCGGTTTGTTGTACGCCTTTCCGCCTATACCACTTCTGCCAAGAGTGCTAAAGAAGATCAGGCACGACTGGGCCCAAGTCATCCTTGTGGCTCCGGATTGGGTATGAAGAGTCTGGTATCCCGAGCTGCTCAACATGGCCATCGATCCTCCGACCCGTCTGCCTCTTCAGCAGGATCTGTTGCAGGAACAGGGGACGGTCCTCCACCCGAACCTGTCCAGCCTCCACCTCCTTGTGTGGAGATTGAGCGGAGGCAGTTGACATTTTTTGACCTGCCTCCTGAAGTTTGTGATGTAATCTTGGCAGCCAGGCGTCCCTCCACTAAGACGGTATACGCCTGCCGGTGGAACAGATTTGTGGCATGGTGCACAGCAAAGGCTGTGGATCCCCTTTCTGCCCCTCTTAGGTTTTCTTGTTTCTCCTTTCTTTAGCCCAGCAGGGCTCTGCTCTGGGCACTATCAAGGGCTATCTTACAGTCATCTCCGCCTTCCTTCGGCTTCCAGATCAGCCTTCTCTTTTCAAGTCCCCAGTTGTTAATCGTTTCTTGAAAGGCATAACTCATCTCTTTCCTCCTATTCCGTTCGTTATGCCTCAGTGTGACTTAAATCTATTCTTAACCTATTTAATGTGCGCTCCCTTCGAGCTGCTTCACAACTGTCCTTTGAGGCTTCTGATGCTTAAAACTGCATTCCTGGTAGCCATCACACCTGCCAGAAGAGTGAGTGAGCTCCAGGCCCTTTCCTCCAAACCTCCTTTCCGGTCTGTCCATCCGGACAAGGTGGTTTTCAGGACTCGTCCATCCTTCCTGCCCAAGGTTGTCACTGCCTTTCACATCGGGCAGACCATCACTTTTCCCACCTTCTTTCCGCCTCCGCATCCTTCACATGCCTCATGGGAACAGTCCAGCCCGAACTGCCAAGCCAGGTCCTCCCTGGACAAGAAACAAGCATCCTAGGACCGGTTTCGGGGTTTCACCCCTCTTCAGCCAGGATAGCTTGATTCCAGTGGCATGGAGAGCACGGGACCCACGTCTGGGTATACCCTTCCCACTCGGGGTGACAAATGCAAAAACAACAGTTGATGGACAGAATGCAGAACAATGTCTGAGGCACAGGGTCAGACTGATTTGCATATGGCCATGTCTGAACTGGGGTGGTGGAGTGAGCTAAAGAATGATGATGGATTAAACCCAGATCAGTTGATTGGGGGCGAGTGTTTGATTTGCTCAAACACTCCGTCCATCATCCCCTTAGGTATCGCTTTTGTTCGCCCTACGTTGCCAGGTTATGCCCAGACGTGGGTCCCTTGCTCACTTTGCCACTGGATTCAAGATAGCCTGGCTGACGAGGGTTATGAACCCGAAACCGGTCCCAGGATGCTTGTTTCCGGTCCAGGGAACACATGGCTTGGCAGTTCGGGCTGGACTGTTCCCATGAGGCACAGGGTCAGACTGATTTGCATATGGCCATGTCTGAACTGGGGTGGTGGAGTGAGCTAAAGAATGATGATGGATTAAACCCAGATCAGTTGACTGGGGGTGAGTGTTTGATTTGCTCAAACGCTCCATCCATCATCCCCTTTGGTATCGCTTTGTTCGCCCCAGGGTCTATGGCATTTGGCTCCTCGTCTGCGGTTATACTTCTGGCTCCCCCTCCCTTGGCTGTTGCTGATGGGGCTGGTACTGACCAAGTTGGTTCTTTGAAATTTGTTACAGTGGATCTGTCGTCTGCGGGTGCAGGTTCGTTCCAGGACCCAAATGACTTTCTGGACATAGTGGACCTTTCAGGGCTACCATCCTGTAGTACCGATGATTCAAGACACTTTTAATTTGCCATTTTGCTTTTAAATTTGTTTTATACATTTTTTTAGTCATTTACATGATTTTTTAATTGCCATTTTGTAATTACTTTTCTTGTGTTTACGTTATATAATCATATTTGAATTGCTTTTAGATTGGCTAGCTTTTAGTGGATAAGTCTCCTTCACGGCCAAGGGGAGGGTGTGGCATGGCTTGCATGTATTTTCCATTTTAGATTCAACTCCTTAACATCTTTCTCGTGGTGCCCTTTGCCACACTTTTCTATTTTTACATCGTTCTGCTAACCCGTGAATGTGCTGTATGTGTATTTATACAGTTTGTTCCATGGTTGTACATGAAAAACACAATGCCACTGTTTTCTTCCTTTCTGTGCTCATTAGGAGACACTTCATTTTTAACTAGATGAAACCAAATGAGCTGCTTTGCGCCTCTCTCACAGTTGATAAGAACAGTGTTTTATTATATCAACAGTTTCCATGCTAAGGCTCTTTAGTAGAAGCATTTCCATGTTGGGAATTAACACGGAACCACTTCAGATTTTGACTGAGATGCAACCCTGCTGACTCTGACCTCCATCCTGCTAAGGAAGATAACCTTTGCACTGTGACCTGCTACCTGATTCCTAAGATCAAGGTATAGGGGTTGGACTTTCCCAACTGATCTGGCAGAATAATGCTATTGATATGCTCTCTTTAGTATAGTATAGGTACAAATAGGGGTAGGCAAACATTAGCAACAATTAACATGGTTGAATTATTCATCCTGTTTACTATTCGAACAATGCTGATTACAGTAACAAGTCTCATCGTTCTAATAATCACAGCTCATGCTTTTTATGCAAGAATACGATCAATTCAATAAATGTTTGAAAATCCATGGTTGTAGCTTTCTTGTGTTTACCTTGGGTGTGCAGGAATGGCAAACGAAAGGGTTAGATCTGTTTCCATGGATTCCTTGGGAATCAGGGTGTCATATTTGAGGTTGCCAGCAACATCTGTTACCCGGTTTAGTTTAGGGGGTTAGATATGTGAGCTAGCTTAAACTCACCACCACTCACACATGGTATTTGTGGACTGGGGCATATTTATGAGCCCCATGCTCCGCCGGAGCATCACTTTTTGTGAGGCTCAGGCAGCACAAACTACAAAATCATATCTATGAGGTCAGCCACTTTGAGTAGCTTTAAATGGCCTCATAGATATGTAATAAGGCAAGGCATGGCAAATCGCTGCATGCCTTACTCTGCAGTCTAGAGGCATCCCATGGGCATTGCGGTGGGATGTTCCCACACAACACCCATGGATTTTCACTCTGCCCTGGATTAACAAGACCATGTAATCTCGGGGAACCGCCAAATCCTTCCGCCTCCTGAGGTGAGGCATAACGAGGGGAAATTACCTTATTTCTCCCTTTTTATTCCTCTTTCCATGTGTGCTGCATTTTGCAGCACACATAGGAAGAGGAAAATACCACTCAGGATTGTGTTTATGCAAGAAGGTGCTCCTTTCAGCACAAAAACAATTCTGCTGACAACACAGGCACCCTTGCACCATGGTGTAAGAGTGCCTGCGTTGGCACTAGGCTTCCAAAATGGCACCAGTGCTGGGGGAAAGGACAGGAATGCATCTTGTTAGAGGAATACAGAGCACTCTTTCCCTTTCGCTTTAACATAGGGCAGTGCAGCAAGATTGCTTTCTGCGCTTCTCTACATTAAATGCCCATACATGAGGCCCCAAGTGTCTATACTATGAAGTTTGTGTTGGTCTAATACACAACCCTGCTATATTTGTAGGAACCGTATATCAATGGGAGTCAGAGAGGGGAAACCAGTTGGCAAACTGTTTCCCCAGCGGCGTGTAGCCCTGAAGTAGCCACACCCAGGGGGTGGGCTAGTGAGGTCTGTACACCAAGAGAGAACTGCCCTGCTGCACCGAGGGACCAGCAAAGAGAGGCTGCACCGACCAGAACTGCATCTGCTGCACCTAGTGGCTAACAAAGAGAGGGACTGTGCCTGCTGTGTCCTGCTCATGTAGAATCTGTCTCTAGAGCCCAGTCAAGCCAAGAGAACTCTAAGGGCTGGCTGACTGGCCTCCTGTTTGCAGCACAGGGACACAACACCCAGCCCAAAGTCTTCAAGCCGTTACCACCGTTGCCATGTAGCCCAGAGGACCAAGACCCAACACACAGAGTTACACCAGAGTTCGTTAAGCCCAGGAGTGCTGTCGGAGAGGTTCTGGGACCCTCAGAAGGAAAGTTATCAGTCCAGAAAGTATTTGCCTGTGACCACAACAACGAGCAACTGGTAATCCAGGAGCGACTGGACTTTGGCCAGATCAGAGAGAAGTTTGTGGGATGTCGACCCTGCAACAAGGACCCCATCACCATCTTCATGGACCAAGAAATTACTGCAGGAAGACCCCTGTCAACCACATTGCATCCACTGTATTGTTGGAGCATCTTCATCATCCTTCATCGCTTTCATTAGGACCACTCTTTAGGAATCCATTGCAGCATGGATAAAGTACCTCGAACTGTTGCAAGACTGCTTCTTCTGTGAAGGACACTGTTCTAGAGGACCTTGTTGGTACCCCCTAACTAGCTCCCTGCCGACGTTGTTTGCCCCAAGTATTTCTAACAGGCCGTATTCACCTACGTTTTCTTTGAAAAAGTTTCCAAGTGTCCAATTTGTTGACTTTGCCAAGGCTTGTTCCCGGTTGAGTGAAATTACATTGATTTATTATTGGTTGTAAAATCTATATCTGCGGAACCCACCAGTGGATCTTTTTTGTTTCAGTGTCTAAAATCTCATAAGAATACAGCCTATGTTTATAAATTGGTACCAGATCTCTTGAGTGTCATGTCAATTTCTTCTTCAGTTCTTTTGGTGCTGTTTAAATGCTTAACACTTATTCCTCTATGTAAGCCTTGCTGCTCAGTGCCACAGCTACCCAGGGTTGAGCTGAGGGTTTTACAGATGAAACCTACTGGACTTAAAGGGGTTAGTAAGTGTATTACACAGTGAGGTTGCACAATAACACTTTATTATACTCCTTTATAATACTCCTGCAGTTCCTCACATTGGTACCTAGCGGTGGGATCAAGAAGGTGTGTTTAGCAGTACCATACAGGCACTAAATGGGTCGATTAAAGGTAACAAAGTGGATACATTTTAAGGGCTCTACAATCTCCACAAGATTATCAACACTAACAATGTCACAAAGTCCTACCCTACAGCTGTGGATGACTTTAAGTGGAGAGGAGTTACTGGCCCAAAGAATGTAGCTGTGTCCCCTGCTATCTCAGTGGATTGTTTGCTGCGCAATGACTTCGAGACTTCTGCTTGGACCAATGCAGCCATGCTTGGTCTGCCTAAATGGGTGTGTGTCACAACCAGAGCACAGAAAGCCCTAAGAAATAGCCTGGGGATCCTGGAGACTGAAACTATGGGTCAGGTCCCTAAATCCAAGAGGAGGGGCAGGAAGGCTGGCAGCTCAGCTTATAGGTCCATGGTTCCAGAAGGCAGGGGGCAAGCCAACAGCTCCCCTCATACTACTACCAGTGGTAGGGACATCATTTGAGAAGGTGGAGATGGATATTGTTGGTCCCCTTGACCCACCCACAGCTTCAGAGAACAGATTCATCTTAGTGGTGGTCGACCATGCCACTAGGTATCCTGAGGCTATTCCACTTAGGACAGTCACTGCTCCTGCAGTGGTGTTATATGGCCATTAGGGTCATTGTCAACACTGCTAAGTTAGAAAGAGCTCTACTGCAATGATGCTACTTTTGCGCATGTTACTACATGACTTTATTTTGCAAGACTGTTTATGCCTTTCACTTGAGAACTGTCTGCTTTTCGCGTTCTCTGCTAGTTAATGTAGTTTAGTCTGAAGACGATGTGCAAGGTCGATAAACAATGCCCCTTGTTATTCTGTTCTGTTCTGTTCTGGTCAGCCCCTAGCACCTAGACAAAACATGCTAAACACAGCTGCACTGCTAGAAACTCGTGCTTTGATATAACGGAGATGCATGTTGTTCAAACACACACTTGGAGAGAGACCTTTCCAGAGAAAAGAGATATGCTGTTCCTATGATGTAAGGCTTCCATCTAGGCACTAAGGTATGGGTTCTGCTGACAAAGCCCAGAGATCTTCCTTTATATAATAAAACTCAACCTTACCAAGGGGAGGGTAGTTATGCCTTATAGTCCTTTTTCCACTTCTGTCTATGATGACATCCCCTTTATATTCTATGGAATTATAACAATGCTAATTGTTCTGAGTTTATGCATTTCGCTGCTGGTAGTGGCTCGTATACTGCATTATAGAGCACGATAATTAAAATAAACAATTTGAACTATTACAGTGACTCTGCCAATTCTTATTGTGGACAAGTACAAGTGAGTGAGTGCTCTGGGTTGTCAAATCATTTGTAGCTTTTTGATTATGTAGGAGAACGAATGAGACACTATAGCTAGTCGGTTTTGGGATTTTGGATACTTAGGTGATACACCGAGGTCTTGTTTTCCTGCGCATAGTTCTGTGTATGTGCAGAATCACCACAACAGTGGCTAGATCCCTCCTTGGAATTTTCACCGGGGTTGGGTTCCATATAGAGGTTAATTTAGATAATTTAGACACACATTTAATGTCTGTCTGTCTGAAGGCAATGTAGGAAGAGGTGAGGTGACTTGCAAGTTCACCATCCTATATCATCCCCAAGGCAATGGTTTAGTTGAGAGATTCGACAAATTATAAAAGGCATGATCATGGGTTTGCCTGAAGAACTCAGGAGGAGACTGGAGTTTCTCCTCCTATGCCTATTGGATGGGACAGGAGAAACCTCTGAAAGAACCTAAGCAGGGCGTATTGGACTATGTGCTGGGCCTTCACTCCAGAATGACAGAGTACATGAAGAAAGCAAATAAAAAGTTGGTGGCCCGTCAGGACCTTGCCAAGCACTGGTATGACCAAAGTATTCCATGGTGGAATACCAACCAGGATAGTTGGTGTGGGTCTTAGAGCCTGTAGCACCCAGGACAAGAGGACTGGGCCCCACACCATCTTAGAGGAAAAGGGGAAGTCATTTACTTGGTGAACTTTAGTAGTCCCAGGAACCCTTACAGGGTGATCCACGTGCATAGGCCCAAGCTACACCATGAAAGGGTAGATATCACCATGTTGATGGTAAGAGATGGAGGCGAGGAAGAAGACAGTGACCCTCTCTCAAATCTCCTATCTATGAATGCCCAAGAGGAAACTGTGGAGGGAGTAGTTCTCCCCTCCACACTGACACCAGCAACAAAGGGACTGCCATCACTTGCTGAAGCAGTTTGCGGAAAGTTTCTCTGACCCCAGGTCTGACAACATAATGTGGAGACCGGTGACAGCTTGCCTGTCAAAAGTAGAATTTATTGTCTTACCAGGTCAAGGCCAGCATCAAGGCTGAGGTTGCCAAGATGTTGGATTGAGGTTGATTGAGCCCTCCAGTAGTCCATGAGCCAGCCCAGTGGTACTGGTGCCCAAACCCAACCCCAAAGGGGGAAACTTGAGATAAGGTTCTGTGTGGACTACCGGGGACTAAATGCAGCTACAATGACTGACGCCCACCCCATTCCAAGAGCTCATGAGCTCATTGATAAGTTGGAGGCAGCTTAGTATCTAGCACCTTTGACCAGACAGATTGCCCTCACCCCAGGAGCCAAGGAGAGGTCTACTTTCTCCACACCTGACGGCCACTTTTAATTCTAAGTGATGCTCTTTGGGTTGAAGAATGCACCTTCCAGAGGTAGTTATATCATCTTCAGTCAGGATTGGAGAGTTTTAGTGCAACATATCTTGATTACATAGCTATATTCAGATCAGCCTGGGAGGATCACCTGGTCCACCTCAAAGAAGTGCTTCAGGCCTTGCAGCAGGCAGTCTGACTATCAAGGCAAGTAAGTGCCAGATAGGATAGGGCTCTGTTGTGTACCAGGGCAGCTAAGTTGGTGGAGACCATGTACAACCTCTCCAACCCAAGATCCAGACCATATTGGCTTGAGGGCCTCCTAAGACCCAGACTCAGGTCAGACCCTTCTCAGGTCTGACTGGGTGCTATAGGAGATTCGTAAAGGGCTATGGTACTATAGTGGTACCATTAACTGACTTGAACTCCAAAAAGTAGCCCGGAAACGTTATCTGGACTGAACAGTGTCAAAAGGCTTTTGGCACTCTCTAGGAAGCACTGTGCTCAGCATCTGTCTTGAAGGCCTCTGACTTCAGAGGGGAGCTTATTGTCCAGACAGATGCCTCTGAACATGGGATAGATTCGGTTTTGTCACAAATAAATGATTTGGGCCAGGATGAGCTAGTTGCCTTCACAGCAATGACTTTTTCCTAGGAGGCAGTATTGGAGTACCACTGATAGGGAAGCCTTTGCTGTGGTTTGATCCCTGAAGAAGCAAAGACCCTACCTGTTTAGGACTCACTTCAAAGTTCAAACCAACTACAGACCCCTCAAATGGCCAATGCAAATGAGAGGAGAGAACCCGAAATTGCTAAAGTGGTTCATTTCTCCACAGAGCCTGGACTTCAAAGTGAAACACAGACTTGTGACTGACCATGCCAATGCAGATTTCCTTTCCAGGTTCTTTCACTTAGGGTTCTCCAATGTCGGTCCTGGATGGCCGGATCCATGCCAGATTTCTATCATAACCCAGCTCTGCCAAGTACCGCGCATCAGGCGTTAGGGTAACGCATTTCAGGTTGGTGGTCCGCATCACCACACTGAAATTAAATATCACGCATTCTAGTGGCTCAGCTGTCAGGCTGGAGCTTCTATAATGCACAAAACTGAGAAACCTGCCGTGGCAGCGCTCAAAGCGCACTGGTCTTGGCAGTTCGGGGCTGACTCATTTGCAAGCAGCTCTACTAGCTGCTAGTACTCTGCTACAATGTAACCAAGTGCACCGGGCACCACGCGGCACGTTACATTCACATAGACTGATGTCAGAAGTCAGAGTCGGTAGGGGCCAATGCCGGGACAGTGTTTAGTTTGTCACAAGAAGTGATCACCTGTGGCGTGAACGGGCGGCATTTTAAGAAATTTGAAGTGGGCAATGACACCGCAGCAGTATGTGATCCCGCGATTGGGCAGACCCGATCACACCAGAAGCTGACTTGTTCACTACTTGCTGCTGACAACATGGAAGAGCCGCCTGCCCAGCGGCAGTATTACTTGATCCCGCTTCCGGACTGACTCAGCTCCAGGAACCGCGCCTGTGAAACACGGTCCGCAGTGAGAGCAGGAGAGGTCGTCCTCAGCCTAGACAACTGCCACGAGTCCAGTGTGTGCACACGTGAATCATGCGTCCTTGCGTTGGTTGTCACGTGAGTCCACAAGTGTGGGTCGGCCATGGGGCCGGGGGCCAAGCTCACAGACAAGTGAGTTACTGTACCTGAGTGAAAGAACTGGTATTCTCATAGTAGGCACTGTCTTGCTATGTTATAAAAGTGTGCGGTGGTCATCATCATGAGCTGCGACCGAGGACTGTGCAGTCACGAAGTCTGCCTGCTCAGTAGTTTTGTACATTAGCAGGCTAACTCGTTTTGGGTCGGGATGGCGTAGAGCCACTCAAGAAAATGCCACTCGTAGTTATTGAAATGTCAATTAAAATTGCACAAAAATTATCAAAATGTCACACAGAGCAATCTGAAACCTTGGCAGCTATGCGAAACAACATTTAGATAAATGTGGTTATCTTAAAACTCTAGCATGGATCCGGCCCTCCAGGACCGACATTGGAGAACCCTGATTATCACCAGGAAAAACATTAGTTCCTCATCACCTTTTATCTGCGGTTGGGGGGGAGGAATGTAAGGAAATGCCTCTTTTTGTATGGTCACTGCCAAGATTTTAGACTGTTGCTGCTGTTTTTTCTGACTCTCAGAGTGCACTGAGGCCTGCACATTGGACATCAGTACCAGTGCCCTCACCTTAAAGTGTATGATGAATTGTCTATACCCAATAGGAAATGGCTAATTTACCTGTAAGTCCCTAGTAAATGGTACCCATGGTATGTAAGTTAGAGGGGTACCCCAGTGCTTGCAGCACAGGTTGGGCCACCTTGATGGACCCCCAAGTAAAACAAGCCCCCCAGTTTGCTACTGCAGACTGGTAGAGCAGTTGTGTGTGACTTTGCCATTAATAGCAAGGCTACCACTTCCCCTGGACATGTGTATAAGTCACCCATTTGGCATGCCTACCAAGCCCTAAAATCAGGGTGACACATATGTGTACTTCACATGTTCCTACAGTATAACACGCAAAACAACCATTTTACTGTGGAAAGACTTGGTCGCCCAATTGGCCTGTACGGGGTACCTCAGCTGTGCTAACTCCTGAACGGTGCGACCAAAGTGGGTACTCCAAGGTATCAAACAGCTGGTTACATTAAGCCCAACTTGTATCTCAAGTCGAAATTAATGTAACTTATTGCAGTGTGTAGCTTTAGCAAAACTGCCCTTAAAGCTCCTGTGCTTTACCGGGCCCACATGGAGCCTGCACCACAAGAGCTTTCTTCCGTCCTGAAGAGATGTGCAAGCAACTCTCAGGTGGGAGAACAATGAGGGATTGCAGGCTAGAGAGGTGTCACCACCCTCCTGCAGGAAGTCACTTGGGTGTTAGCTTCAAAAGGCAGGCTTCAAAGGTGAAGTAGCCTTTGAAGGGCAGATGTGTAGCACCAGGAGGGAGGGCTACCCCATTGTTGAGGTAGACAGGCTCGCACAGGAGACAGAGAGGGGAAACCAGTCACCAAACCGATTTCCCCGGGGCATATAGCCCTTAGGTAGCCACACCCCGGGAATGGGCCACTGAGGTCTGCACACCAAGAGAGGGGTCTTGCCATCTTGGGAGTGGGCAGAATGGTGCATCCTGGGATAGCCAGATGCCACACTTTACAAGCAGTGGTCACCAAGTGGGAGGGAACCTGGTAGACCATGGGATAACAACTGCATCCAGCCCTGAGGGCACTTTCCGAGCATAAAGGGACCACCCCTGGCACCCAGACCTCAGATCTCGACTGACTTGGAAGAAGGACTGAAGAATGACTGTCCTGCTGCACTGAGGGACCAGCAAAGAGAGGCTGCACCGACAAGTACTGCACCTGGTGGCTAGAGAAGAGAGGGACTGTGCCTACCAGGACCTGCTCAGGGAACAGCTGTACCCAGACCACAGTCAAGCCAAGAGAACTCAAAGGGCCAGCTGACTGGCCTCCTGTTTGCAGTATAGGGACACAACAGCAAATGAAGCCTGCTGGGGCAAGTTGGTAGCCCGCCTTCAAGTCTCTCCCACTGCCGTCTTGCAGTACCGAGGATCAAGACACAATGCACAGAGTTGCACCCAAGGTGGCTGAGCCTGGGAGTGCTATTGGAGAGTTGCTGGGACCCTCAGAAGGAAAGATATCAACCCAGGAAAGATTGGTGTGTGACCGTGACAACGGGTAACTGATAGTCAAGTGGTGACAGGACTTCTGTCAGTTCTGAGAGGACTTTGTGGTATGTCAAACCTGCAACCAGGGTGCCTTCACAATCTTCGTTGACCAAGGAATCCTTGCAGGAAGACCCTCATCGATCGCATCCACAGAAACCTTGGAGCATCTTAAGCCTCCTTCATTCCTTGCATCAGGACTACTCCATAGGAATCCATTGCAACATAGATGAAGTACCTGGAAATGCTGGAAGATTGCTTCTTCTGTGAAGGTAACTGTTCTTGAGGACCTTGCTGGGGTACCCCTGACAAGCTCCCTGCCAGAGTTGGTAGCCCAAGTACTTCTAACCGACTGTATTGACACTTACCTAAGTTTCCTTTCAACAAAAACATTTAGTATCTGATTTGTTGACTTTGCCAAGGCTTGTTTGTGGTTGACTGAAATTGCATCGATTTATTATTGCTTGTAAAATCTATATCTCTCGAACCCTTTGGTAGATCTTTTTCATTCTATCCTCATAGTGCACAGTTCCAACAGAATCCACTAACCTTAAGTAATGATTCTTCTCAGTTTTTGTAAAGAAATAGTTCACAATGATTGTACCTGAGATGTGAGGAAGATTGCTTACTTGGAGCAGTCCCAGAGGGCTAAAGTATAAGAGGCGTATCCACTTCAAGAAACACAGGCCAAAACCCAACCTGGTCAGTACCTCAGACATATAAGCCCACTCCACTGTTTCAAACGTCATTTTGGTGTCGAGTAAGAGCACCAGGGCACTTTCCTGGAGGTTACTCACCTTACTTAACATGCCACAAAGGTGCCTCATATTAAGGGAGGTACTTCTGTCTGGCATAATGCCGGATTGATCTGGATTGACCAATGTCATTTTCATTTTTAGTTACTGGGAGGCCAACATTTTAGCCAGGATCTTGACCTCTGCATTGAGGAGTGATATCGGTCAGCAGGGTGTTTTCTCTCGTTGTGGATAACCACTATGAAGACCAGCCTTTGGTCTCTGGGAAGCACTATGAGGTGCCAACTTTCCTTATTCATCTGGAAGAAGGTAGGGGCCAATTTCAGGGCCGCTAACCTATACAGTTCAATCAGCAGGCCATTGGATCCAAGAGCCTTACCAAATTTTAAGTTGTGTATGGCCCTCACTATTTCATCCTCGTTAATAACTCACCACGTTGGGCTTTATTGGTAGCTGTGAGGCTGGGTAGGCGATTATCAGCCAGAAGCTCTTTAAACTCCTGCTCCGTGGCAGAGACTGCTGGAGAATAGAGCCATGCATAATAGGTAGCAAAAGAGTCTGCTATGTCTTGCTTGTCCCTAACAATGAGATTATCATCGGCCTTGATCTCTTAACACCCATCCCCCCGTCTCTCTTGTCTAACCGTGCCAGGAGTTTATCCACTTTATTACCCACTTCGTAAAGGCAGTATTGTGTGGACTGACTAGCCTTGGTGGCACCAGTTGCTCCAGCTTTGAATTCTCTCTGCTGAAGTTGTAGGACATGTTTAGTCTCAGGAGACTGTTGATCAATGAATTCATGGTCCAACTTCTGAATGTCTGTCTCTAGTGTTTCCATTTTTGGCACTCTTATCTTGCTTATAACTCACAATCAGGGAGATGCCCTGCCCTTTTATTACAGTTTTATATGCCTCCCATAATGTCTGGCCAGAGTCAACCGAGTTCTCATTATCAGAAAGGTATTGCTCTGTTGTGGTAATAAGACCCTCTCTAAAATGGGAAACTTTTAAATACCAGGGATTAGGCACTATGTCCTAATGGGTTGGGCCTCCATGCAGAACAAACTCAGCCCAAGTAGGGAAATGATCTGTGATCCCTCGAGCCAACAACCAGACCCCTTAATAGTATTGCAATAGGTGTGTGAGGGTAATAAGACAGTCAATACCAGATAGGCTGCCCTGTGCTCAGACGTGGAATGTATATTGCCGGGTTCCAGGGTTTTGCGCACGCCATATATTAATCAGGCCCACATCAGACAGGAAATCAGTCATTCAGTAATGACTTCATTCGATACTTTTCAGTAACATAAAATATACTGCAGATTAGATAAAAAGCATAAATATTAACAAATTACTCTTAATATATATAATCAGTTATGGAAGGTCAAGAGAATAACCAATTAACCCCTTCTGTGCCACGCCCTTTCCCCCTCCTGTGCCGGGCGTTTAATTAGTGGGTGGGGTTCATGACGAGATAGTCTCGTCATGGGCACAGCGCGACCGTGCTCCATGACGAGACTATCTCGTCATGGGCACAGAAGAGGTTAAGAAAGAAACCAATTTCATCTACTCAAATAACTAATTCCAAACAATGTTCAGAATAAAAGTTTTTGTTACACAATCGTATCGAGCAACAGTTATCCTGTAGGGTACTTTAGTTATGGGGATACCTCCTGCAGGTTTTGCCTTATTTTCAGTACCTGTCATAAGTAAGAAGACATTACACAGCACACATCTGGTGTATGTAATTGTTGTAAAAAATAAAAGATCTGGCCTGCACTGTCTAAAATTAAATGTTTTAAATACAGGTAAACTATATCTCTTCCTGGGAAGTTTGTAAAAATGTACAAAAGAAAACAATGTGCAAATTGGATATAGGCTACACACTGTCTCATGGGCACAATGCTAGCTCTGACAAAGAGTGACAATTATTTGGAAACCCTACTATCAGCAGCAGCATATTTGCCCTGAATCGGGTAAAAATAAACCTTTGCTGGTCATTGTGTTCCAAGATCAAATATGGTTTCAAGCCCTCCTTTGGGGCCATTCTGTTATAAGCGAGTACAGATGGATTTATTCCTTCCCCCACCTATCTCTCTCCCATGGCCTTATTCCGGACAAAATGTTTCATTTTTCTTTATCTAATAATGTACAGGAATATGGGTAAATAAAAAGATTTGCTAGGCGAATCTCCTCGCATACAGATTTGACGTATTTCAACCATTGGATCTCCATCACATATTCTAAATTCATTACATCCCTAAGAATTAATTTATTCAATCCCATTTCTTCACGCAACCAAAGCAATGTCAGGGCCTGCTTTAATCCATCAGAGATGTATGGGGCTCCCATTTCAGCGTGGGCTATATAGTTGACCATTCCCCAAACCCCTGCGCCGTATGAGGCTGTTTTCTTTGTGAACGTTGATATCCCACTGATGGATTTCTCCATTTGCGCATACCTATTAGTTATCATAGGAGACCATGAGTTCTTGCTGTCAAAAAGTATCCGTAAATAGCAGAAGTAGGGTTATTTGCTCAGTTTATGCCCTTCCGCATAAAAAACACGGGCATATCAGCAAGGGCCGGCGATAATTATCGCTCAGCGCGCTTAGCGCAGGGATAATTATCGCCGGCTAGCGCTGAATTTTATCGCTGAGATAGTGTGCTATCAGCAACGCTTATCTCAAAAGAGATAAAATTCCAGGTGCAAGCTGCCAAATGTGTGATTATCGCTGGAAATCCAGCGATAATCGCACAACGTTTGGCGATACCTTGCTGATAGGAAAGGGCAGACTTAACCATGATATCCACCTTCCATTGGATATCATGGCTAAGTCAACCTAAAAGCAGGCGTAAGGAATGTAGCGATAACCGCGGTTAGCGCTACTTTTCTTATCGCTATGCTTGTTAGCGTGCCCATTGATAATTGGAGAAATGTCGGTTAGCGACATTTCTTCAGTTATTTTGGGACGGAACGCCCACTTTGCATCTCATTAGAGATGCAAAGCTGGGCGTTGTTGTGACGGGCGCTAAGTCAGCAAAACACGCGATAGCATGTCTTTGCAGATAAGGCGATGAAATTATCGTCGCTTTTTGCCCGAAAACGGACACAAAAGCAGCGATAATTTCATATCGCCGCCTTGATGATATGTGTGAGAAGTTGGCCTGATGTATGATGTCACTAGTTATAGTGTACACCTTATATCAGTCCAAATACCCTTATGGTGATTGGTTGTAAAGTCAACCTTATAGACCAGCTATCCTAGTGGTAGCATGGACAAGAGCAGTCTTAGGCTAAACTCTGAATGGCATGTGAAGCCAGCTGTGATACCATATATAATCCCTTGAATACCAAATGAAAGGACACCACAACAGATATATATATAAAATAAAGTGTATTTATTCTAAGCAAACCCTCAGCACTCTTTATGAGATTAGAGGTAAGTACAACACAGTCTTATTAATGCATACAGTAAGTCACACAGGTAAGTAATACAGTTAGGCCCTAGGGGCCACGCAAACCATATACTAAGTAAGTGGTATAAGAACCACTGTCACGGAAATAGAATAGGCCTAGGCCTAGGGAATCGCTGGGGCTACACTACACTAGCGTTAGTTAGGAAGTGGGAGGCCCACGGGATTCGTGTGCAGAGTGGAAACACTCACGCGTAATGCGTAAAAGTCAATAGCAATAGTACAGTTTAGAAAACGGTAGATTTAGGACACTTCCGGAGTAGCTAGGAAGTTGAGACTTGAAAACTAGACACTAGGATAGTCACTATCCTGATGAGCACCGGAGTACCCAAGTTACCTAGCCCACAGGCTGCGGGTGCATAGGGGTGAAGATGCGTCGTTTTCGTCGTCGACTCCTATGGATGCCTGAAGAAAGATGCTGACAGGCAGTCAGGGGAGAGTGTCCGGTGGATCCCAAGGCTGGGATCAAGAAGAGAAGAAACCTGCAAGCAGAAGGGACAGAGTCAAGGTCACTAGCCAGTGACCACGTGGAACCAGGAAGGAACCAGGCGATGTCGTGAAGAGTTGCAGGTGAAGGTGAAGCTTGTCGCTGCAGCCAGGAGGACCAGGAAGCGTCGAGGACGACCAGGACCAGGAGGCGAGCTGTCCCACGAAGGCTCTTGCTGTCGGCGGCGTCGAAGTTGGACTAGGACTCACCAAGCCTTGGCAAGCGGAACCCACGAAGAACGAAGGACTTGCTTCTGGTGCAGACCAGGAAGGTCTGGGGTGCTTCTTCTTTGCAGAGAAGCGGGAGCCAGTCTGGAGGAGCCAAACCAGTGCAGAAGATTTCAGGGTGCGTCGTCACAAAGGCCACTAGCCAGCGGGCAAGCAACCGGACAGACGCGGCAAGCAGGAAAATGCTGAAGGGCCCCACGCAGGACTCGTGGAGTGTGGGGGGCTGGTCTTCGGTGCAGATGGTGCTTGGGGTTGGGGCTTCTCAATCCCCGGTGCACAACTTCGAGGGTACCTCAGAAGCTGCGCTGTAAGTTACTAGCCACTTTTCCCAGGTAGCCGGTCCCACGTCGCTCGTCGCCTCCACGGATCTCAGCTCTGCTGCAGATGTGGATGAGGGTCGGAGAAGTCTGGAAATCAAGGCTCTGGTCGGGCTCGGCAGTCGGTTCCTCGTAGAACGTTCACAAAGCAAAGGGTAGTCTCTTGATGGTGCCTGTTTGCACAGGGTAGCCACTCCTTGGCTACAAGGGAGATTCTTCAGTCTTCTTCTTTCGTCGAATGTCGAAGGTCCAGAGTTTCTGTTCAGTTTTGCAGGTTCAGGATAATCTAATGTCTTGAGGCCCAACTCCCACTCTTATACTAATCTGGGGGGTTGGGATACCTGCTAGGTCACGCCTTATGGGTGGGACCTGGGAGGGGGTGGTTACACCCACTTCCCTTTGTCCAGTTTCGCGCCAGAGCTGGGGCTGGAGTGCCCCAGCACCAGTTTGAACTGGACTATGCAAGGAACACCTTGTGTGCCCCAGGCATGTCTCATTCCTTTCAGCCCACCCTGCCCCAATACACTAAAGGCTGTCTGGGGAGGTGCTAGCACCTCCCCAAGCAGGAAACCTATTGTCCAGGCCTCCCTGGCTGGGATCACTCCCAGCTGCAGGAGGTCAGACTTGTGTCGTGGCAGCAGCATCCATTTTGTGATGCTGAGGCTTTGGTCAGAGGTTACACAGCAAAGTAGGATTTTAACATGTCTCTCCCTCTAGAAGGGAGGAATAATATCCTCATCACCAGAAATGGTATGGGGGTATTATTCCAAAGTGTTAGACACCTTACACGACATGCTTTGATACAGCCCAACCATAGTTACCATAACCGTTTAAGATTATAAGGCACTTTAAGAGTATATGGTAGGCTATATCATAGAACAGCTATAAGGACTTGGTTCCGAAAGCTGCAGACAGGCTCAGCTCATGCTAGAGCACCATCTCACATGTTACCAAGCACTCTGCCTCCAGGATTGTTAAGGCCTGCCATAGGAGTGACTGATAGGTACACATGTGTCTATATATAAGGTAGGTATAGGAATACTACACCTAAGCAAGGGGTGATTACACGACCTTGCCCCAGCTGAGTGATCAGCCAGTTGTGTCTGATTGGAAGGCCAGACCAGGGGTGGCATAATACATGCTGCAGCCCCTGGGAGGCCTAGGGTACACCTATGCCCTGGGTACCTAGGGTACACTATACAGGGTCCAATAAGGTGATCCTTCCCAATTGGTTATGTACCTAGGGTACATGGAGTCCATTTTACAGAGAGAGCAGACAGCCTGAGACCCTGAATGGCAGGATCTCAGGCCAACTAAGTCGAAAAACCAGCTAGACACTAGGCAAAAAGTTGGGGGTAACCATAGTCAGATATTCACCTTCCTACAATATGCCCCCAGGTTTTTTCCTGGGTTTGGCCCCATAGGTCGTGGTGTATGTTTTGTGGACATTTATTTTCAGATCTAGGTCGGACATAAAGGCAATGTAGTCATCTATTAGACCCTGTAACCCCCTCCCAGTTCTAGCGATTAATACAGCATCATCTGCGTAGAGTAGAATTGGGAGGCGGTGCAAACCCAACATCACTCTGTCCCTGTTGGATAGACTTAGGGCTGACTCTACCAGATTCTTGTAGAGGGAAAACAGGAAGGGGGTTAGAACACACTCCTGCCTGACCCCTCTTTTGATCTTAAAGCTAGCTGGGCATTCACCATCCCTTTCCAAAATGCACGCAGGTGTTTATGTCCATGTACAGTTACCTGATATATTTGGTAATTCCTGCCTTGATCCCCAGATCCTCAATGATTTTCCACAGCCTTGAGTGCGAAACGCAGTCAAAAGCTGCAGACAAATCCATGAAGGATAGATATAGCGTCCCCTTTTTGTCACCGTGTCCTTCCCTTTGATAGTACTTGCATTCAGGCATTGATGGACTGTGCTTAAACCCTTTTTAAAACCGAATTGGGTGTCCACCATAATATTATTTGCTGCTGCTCATTCTTCCAGTCTGTTGCGCAGAATGCGCCCCATAACCTTCGCAGTGGCAACCAACAATGATATAGCCCGATAATTTTGTGGTAGGGATTTATCACCTTTTTTATGGATCAGAATGACAATCGAGGTTTTCCATGAAAGGGGAGGGCCTACCACTGTGGTAGCATTATAAACGTTTGTAGGCAGCGGGGTCCAGAGTCCTTTCTGCTCCCTGTACGTGTCCAAAGGTTTTCTGCCTGAGCCTGGTGCCTTCCCTTTACTACTTTCGTCTAGGGCTCTTGGGACCTCAGCTAGAGTAACAGGCTGGAGAGTATACTGTAAAGTGGCTCTGCTGTGAGTTTCTGGGTTGCTAGGGCTTTTATGTGCCACTTGGTCTACTCTCATGGGGGGATGGTCTTCATATATGGCTGAGAAATGATTTACCCAGACCTCTTCTGCGATATGCATCTCAGTTGACAGCTCATGATGTCCCTTAAAATAATTATTGTTTATTACCTTCCAAAAGGATTTGCTATCCTTGAGGGCGCTCGCCTGTACCAGTTCCTCCCATGCCGTTTCTATGATACGTTTCTTTCTCCCAGCGATGGCCTGTTTGAAATGCCCACGAGCCAGCTTAATTGATGTCGGGTCCAATGGTTTCTGCTTTAGTGCTATATAAAGCGGCTTTCTTGCTAGTGTGCACTCAGAGTCATACCAGCCTCTCTCTCTAGCTTGCAATGGCTGTACCCTACGACTCAGTGCTTGATTGACACATCGTGTGATAGCAGTAAAGGAAGAGATAGTTTGTACTGAGTCAGCCTCGGGGTCTAAAGATTGTTCAATCTCTGGCATGGTATGCCGAATAATAGATGGGAGGAAAACGGAATAGTCTCCTTTCTCCCATTTAATAGAGAACCCATTTGTCGGTGCCAAGATTGGGTCAAATCCCGACTTTGTTCTACCTTTTGTTTTCATGGCTAAAGTCACCCTGATCTCTAGCATTGCGTGGTTGATATAGCCTGTAAAAGATCGCCTCAAAACCTTTGATATCTGGGTCTAGAGCATCGGAAGTCCTAAGGAAGTCTATAGTAGACTCACAATCATTTCTAGAGAAAGTAGTTGCTAAGCTATCACTCTCATTCAACACTCTGTTTTGAATCCTCAGGCTTAACTTCAACATAAGACTGTTCAGGGTTAATTCATATGTATCATGTTTGAAATGTGTGACGGCCACTCCATGCATATCTGTGATACCGCAGATTGGTTTAACTACATATGGACAGTAATGTATATTAAAATTGCCTACCCACATAATGCTCACAGGGTTGTGATGCGAAACCGAGACTCTCTGGATAGCGAGATCCAAGTCCATTAATACGTGGGTTATTGATCTATCAAAACAGTTGTTATAAAAATTTATTAGAAGAATACAGAAAATCAGCCAACAGACGGCGAGCCGAACTCGCTGGTCTAAGGGGTCATTGATCCTGTTGGTCACAAAACGGCAAATTGAAGTCCCCTCCCAGGAATAGTTTGCCATCCAGTAGTTAGGGAAGCAGGGCACTCAGGTCAGGGAGCGTGATGTCATGCAGATGGGGTGGGACATATATAGAGCACTTGTTGGATGTCACTCCTTCCCAGCTCCCAGTAAGGGCAACAAATCGACCATGCAAATCTGTCCAAAACGCAGAACTATCAGCGGGAGTGACTTTCACACCAGAATACCCACATGCGTGGAGTCAGTTGTATATCCCGCATGAGCAGCCATTTTATAAGCCCATCGATCTACAGCCACGATAGGTAGTACCCATCATATGAGTCCCCTGGAGGAGGACTACATCAGGCGCCAAATGGTTGATGTACTGCAATACAAGTTCCCTTTTAAGTTTGTCCAGCCGGCCGTTCACCTTTCAGGACGATATCTTTAATGCTGATGTAGCAGGGCAGTCTTCCATAGGTGTCAGGAATTGAAGAGGTATGCAGATCTTTTGATCCCAACAGCAGATCCAGGGAGCTGTGTGAGAACATTATGGGTATGCCTGTATGCAACTGCCATGTCGGTGTTGCACAATAGTATTGAGCATTCAAACAAAAATCTAACAGTGGTAAACAAGAATTCCCAGAGCAAACCCACCGTCTCTGGACAGCGGACTCAAAACTGCCTGCCCCCCAAACATTGCAGAGTGCCCGTCATCCCAAATCAATACTAAAACAGTGGGAGACAATGGTCACCATAAGCAGCTCCTCCCCCACCTACCCCCTCCTGAAAAGCTTACGTGTTACCAAATGGCATTTTTGTGAACTGGCATCAGCAATGTTCTTGGCTGTCATTACAGATAGTCCCCAAGTACAGAGAAGTGGATCATCATGGTCTGAGTGGAGAAAGCAGTTGTGGTCAAAAGAAGTTTACCCAGCACCATCAAAGCAATCTTTGCCCTGGTACTGGTGAGTCGCTGCCTCTGTGGTCTGTTGTAGTGGCGATCTTCAGCGCTATTGCAAATCATCCATGTTGCCGCAATGACTCGAGGGGCCTCGGTCACATCACTGTCGATTAGGCTGGCTGTTTGGTTGTGCTCCTCCAGCTGGTCTACAGCTATCAAACCAGTCCAATCCAATACTAGTACTTAGTTGAAAAACTGGAGGGCCGAGTTCAATACTAAGACTCGAAAAATCCAACAAAGGTGGATCCACCAATGGTGAATTAGTATAAATGACATCTGCTGTAGAAGTTGCAGTAGTAGAAACAGTCCTCATTTCAGTCGTATTGTCAGTTGAGGATTCAATCTCCCTCTTCTCCCAGCTGGGTAGTAGCAGCATCGTGGTGCTCATGGGCTACAAAGGAGCACCAACTCCCCGTGGCGTACTATTAAGAATCAGCCACATAGTGTAATTTGACATGATTGATGGAGTTAAAGCATTTGCCTCTAGAACCAGGAAGTGGTGGAAAGATCAGAATTCTTTCACCCTGTACTCCAAGGAATGGCAGAGGCACACATAGGATGGGCCGAACTCTTTTTTAATCACCACCTTCTCTCGAACAAGATCTCCAATTTTTGGAATCCAGCTGTAAACTTCAAGCTTTGCGTCAGTAGCCAGTGAAAGAGACGTGTGCAAATGTTTGGTTGATTGAGCACCACAAAACTTTAAGGCAGCACAATAGTTATCTACGTCAAAGGCTGCGGCAGCTGACACAATGTCTGGACCGTCAAGGTCTGGAACACATACATCTTCATGCCAAAAAGTACTTTGTATGGGGTCCACCCACCCATAGACCGTTTAGGGAGGTTATTAAGAGCTTGTTGGAACCCAGAGAGGTAGTTGAACCAACTACTCCCAGTACCTAATACTCTAGCCATTAAGTAGTGCTTTAAGTCACAGTTCACTCCTTCCACAACAGAATTACCCTCTGGCCTACATGGAAAATAATAATGCACCTGTACACCTAGGAACGTCATTGAATCCGAATGGAATGCACAGCATGCATAAGTGCCGATAAAGACTTGCAAGTCTTTAATAACAGCTTGAGCATCAGCCACGTGCGGTGGTCAAACCCAAAGGAATTTAAAGCAAGAATCAACTGCAACCAAAATAAATTTAAATGCAGTACTTGAAATCAGTGGACCACAATCATCCAAATAAATACAGCCAAATGGTTTGTTGGAAATTAAGAGGTGTATCTGCGGTGAATGAGCCATGAGGGAGCTTTAATATGTTGACAAATGTCATAAACACAGGACATTTTTGACCTGCTGGTATAAGCTGTGCCACTAATAACGTTGCTGTTGCAGCAAAGTTGTGGCTGCCACTCCTGCATGAGCGGAAGCAACACCATCATGTGCCGCTACAACCAAAGTGTGTCAGCGGTCTTGGTTGGGATTCAAACGAGCGCCAATATTCAATCTCTGGCATGGTATGCCGAATAATAGATGGGAGGCAAATGGAATGGTCTACTTTCTCCCATTTAATAGAGAACCCATTTGTCGGTGCCAGGATTGGGTCAAATCCCGACTTTGTTCTACCTTTTGTTTTCATGGCTAAAGTCACCCTGATCTCTAGCATTGCGTGGTTGATATAGCCTGTAAAAGATCGCCTCAAAACCTTTGATATCTGGGTCTAGAGCATCGGAAGTCCTAAGGAAGTCTATAGTAGACTCACAATCATTTCTAGAGAAAGTAGTTGCTAAGCTATCACTCTCATTCAACACTCTGTTTTGAATCCTCAGGCTTAACTTCAACATAAGACTGTTCAGGGTTAATTCATATGTATCATGTTTAAAATGGGTGAGGGCCACTCCTTGCACATCTGTGATACCGCAGATTGGTTTAACTACATATGGACAGTAATGTATATTAAAATTGCCTACCCAGATAATGCTCACAGGGTTGTGATGCGAAACCGAGACTCTCTGGATAGCGAGATCCAAGTCCATTAATACTTGGGTTCTTGAACTATCAAAACAGTTGTTATAAAAATTAATTAAAAGAATACAGAAAATCAGCCAACAGACGGTGAGCCGAACTCGCTTGTCTAAGGGGTCATTGGTCCTGTTGGTCACATAACGTCAAATTGAAGTCCCCTCCCAGGAATAGTTTGCTATCCAGTAGTTAGGGAAGCAGGGCACTCAGGTCAGGGAGTGTGATGTCATGCAGATGGGGTGGAACATATATAGAGCACATCTTGGGTGTCACTCCTTCCCAGCTCCAAGTAAGGGCAACATATCGACCATGCAAATCTGTCCAAATCTGCTGAACTATCAGTGGGAGTGACTTTCACTCCAGAATACCCACATGCCTGGAGCCAGCGGTATATCCCACATGAGTAGCCATTTTATATGCCCATCGATCTACAGCACGATAGGTAGTACCCATCATACGAGTCCCCTGGAGGTGGACTACATCAGGCGCCAAATGCTTGATGTACTGCAATACAAGTTCCCTTTCAATTTTGTCCAGCCGGCCGTTCACCTTCCAGGACAATATCTTTAATGCTGATGTAGCAACCAAAGTGTGACAGCGGTCTTGGTTGGGATTCAAATGATCGCCAACCCCAGGAGTAGTTACAAAAGGAACATTCTGGTCATTTAAATGAAAAGAGTCTTTAGAAGGAAAACTCTGTGGTAAAGGGGTGCCGTTTTTAAATGCATTCACAGCAGCCAAGATATTATTATCTATATGAGTTTTAGACCATGTAACTGCTGCTACTGTAGCTGTGGCAACTGCAGATTTGACTGCTTCATCAGCCAGAGAATTCCCTACAGCGTGCGAGTTCGTGGCAACCTATCCTTAAGGTCTGCCACTTTAACCCAAAGCAGTTTAAGCTTGATTGTGCTACTCTTTGAATCTCTGGATCCATTGTGTTGCCACAAATGTAGTCATTAAAGGACTGTACAGAGTAATACGAATCACACACAATAAGAGTGGGGAATTCGGGATCTGTAATCTCAAGTGCAAGAAGCAAAGCCTTTAGTTCAGCCAACTGCACAGTGCAGTCTCCTGAAGACTGAATGCGAGTTGTTTGGGGGTAGAAAACACCATCCAACATAACACCAATATCAAAAGCTCATGCAGCTGAAAATTGCTGCTTAGAACATACAATACAGCAGGTTGAGCCGAACCGTCAGTGTAAAAAATATATTTATACTAATCAAGAGGCAGAACAGTAGATGGCAAAGGGTAAACATGCTCATACTGTAGAAATTCTTGTGTCTGCAAAAAAGGGCGAAAGACAAAGTCCACATCAACAGCTGTTAAGGATGTAGCCCATTGTATCTATCTGGGATAGAGGGCCTTAGCGTTAGGGACGCTACCTTTGGGGGCCGCCTCTAAGCCTACAATGGGAGTAACACCAGTAATGCGTTTCCCTTGAGCAAGTGGTCTTTCTTTAAGGATAGCCATCTGCACAGCAGTCAGTATTTTTTCAGTGGAAGCAAAACGCATTACCGCTCTGGAATATAAATATAATGTATATGCTACAGACATTGTTTCAGATTTTTTAAAAGGTGATGTATGTCAATCCAATTGCACCTGCTTAAATCCGGATGACCAGGTTCATTGTATTGACACATGTATGCAAGTGGCGTGTTTCTAGTACATCAGATTGTAAAGATCTAAGAGTATCTGTATGGTCTGATGTCCAGCATGCAGCAGAAAAATCAGGGAGTAGCAATGTATAAAATGGTTTTATGCGTTGTGCATATTCAGGTATGTATGTCCTACCAAAATTTAGAAATCCTAGCAGGGACTGCAACTTTTTGAGTGTGTTTGGAGGTTGCAATTGTACACATTTCTACAAAAAATGAGGGGCAAGACTCCTTCCCTCATGCTTAAGTTCATATCCTAGTAAAAAGACACTTAGAATAGCTATATTAGACTTTTTAAAGTTGAATTTTTAGCAAAGTTTAGCAAATCCCAATATAATGTGATCTACTCTGGTCATGTGGGAATGTAATGCATCATCCGTTAAGTAGATATTGTCTACATAGGACAGGGCGTCAAGGTCAATATCATGAAGAATCGATGCAATTCATGATGCGAAAACTCCTGAGCTATTCTTATAGCCCAAAGGAATTTGTGCGCAATGCATTTAAAGGCCAAGGGCGCTAAAAGTGGTCCTGTCACAGCTGTTAGGAGCCAAATTGTGACTGGAAAAAAACCATTGGAAATATCCAATGTGGTTTTAAATTTTTTACGGACTACATTGTTGATGAGTGCCGTACTGTGTGTATTTTGCACTGCAAATGTGCTTGTATGACTATTTAAATGTCTATAGTCCAAGACAATGAGAAAGGAATGATCCGGTTTTAAAATAGGATTATTCATCTGAGAGACAAAGGGTTCCATTACTCCCTGGTATTCCAATTGGGAGAGAATTTCCATAACAGGTGCTTTAGCATCCCGTTTAATAGGATATTGTGGCTGCACCCGTGAGGTGGACCGTATAGGTATAATATGATAAAAGGAATCCTTATCCCAGCCAACATGATTCTGGTAAAGTGCAGGGGCCAATGCATGGGCCGACTGCTGCATAAGCTTGTTTGACCTCATCAGGGACCAGAGCAGAAAATGAAGGATCACATCTTCAGCTTGGGAGGATGTGAGTACAAATGGTGGGAGCCAATCGACCTTCACCAAGAGGATATCATAGGACAAAGTTACATTTTCCCAGAAGATTGCCTTCATGGTGCGTTAAACGTCACCTTCAATTTGAATTTTCAAGTGATATAATCTATCCTAAGGGGCCCCGTGTGTATCTGCAGTTTCAACTGTAACAAAGGTATCCGTTGCTTTCGCTACTAGAAACTCCTGGAGATTCCAGCGTACTATGGTGTCTTCTGCCACGCTGTCAAGGAGAGTCACTGCCCAACTCCTATTCAGGAGGAAAGGTTCTCACTGACTGTGGTATATTTAGCAGTCAAAGCCTATACTTTCTTTTTCTGAAATGGGGCTTTATATTGAGGGGTCTTGTCCTCCTCCTTCATCTTCACGTCAGACGAGCGTTGTCTCCCTTTTCGGTTTCACATGCTCTTCCAGTCTGCCTTCCTATCACCCTCCACTCTCATACTGCTGGTCAGATGATTTCTGAAAGGAAAGAAGAGAGTTTATATCAGGAACCTAATACCTGTCTGAAGTCTTGATTTTAGTGCGATCACAAAAATCGAACCGTCTCTCAGAGGACACCCGGCGTGAAGAACCTCTGCGAGGTTTATTTTTCTGTTGTTTAGATGTATCCCGTGGTTTTTTAGCAAACTCACAGGCTGGGCTGGCATCATTGTCAGTATTAGGCTTGCCAAGTGGTGGTGCTGAAGGTCTGGTTCCAAAATTATTGCATCCTAAAGAGGCATAAACATTAGCAATAATTATAGGCAACTCATGTTCATGGTCAACTACTGTCACCACTGTAAGTCGCTAACATATAGCCAGAGATGCTGCTTCACCATTAACAGCAAGAATCACTGCAGAGACTTTGGGAAAATTACCCATTAGTTTCATCCTCAGATCTAGAGCATGTTCACTCTGTATCTGTTTGAGAATGTTTTGGTAAAACTGACATTAAGGGAGTGCCATTACAGATATTATAGACTGTGGCAAAAATTGTCCACTTCGTATTACAGTCTACAAGAGTGGGAACCATCCCAGTGTTTAAACACATAGTTAAAATTCAGTGCTTGTCTTGTGGTCCCGCAAGGGACAACAGCTTCAAGTTGATCAATTTTTGGGGCAACTCAAAATTGAATTTCCTCACTATTAGTGTGTCTTTTGCACATAACTTAATGAACAATTACAGGACTAATAACAGACGCTGCAGGCACTGGGCTTGTGCTTGCAGGCCAAGTGTCGCTGTAGCAGCTAACAATGTCCGCAAAATAAATGGAGTTAGGTACCTGTTTAAGAAGCAAAAAACGTTGTACAAACCATGGGTTTGCACAAGATTTAAATTGCCTAAATCAGGGTATGGTGTATATCCAGCTAATGCCGGCCAATTAATCCCCTCATTAGTGGGAGGACACATTTGAACTGGCCCAGGCACATGGGGAAGGGCGCCATTAAACAAGGCTGGTGTTCACCAACTGTGAAAGGAATATCTGATAGAGACTACTAGCCGCAGATTCCTTAACGTGGAATTATCCCCAGGCGTGAGACTGGATCTGCAAATGTATTTTTAATTTTTGCCACAGCATCTCTGTGCTCCGGGGATGGCACCACGTGACTCTGCCCTGACATCTGCGGACCTGACGTCAGTGAGATCACATAAGTCCCACGCCGGCGCGCTGACATCAGTTTCCTTCTTTTCCGCGTGCAATGCGAATCCGGAGTGAGTTCCCTTGACCTGTTTTCAGGCCTCTTTTAACGCCTTTGCATTGGGAACAGTGTGCAATGCCTTCGAGTTTCAAGACGTGTGCTTCTTGTACGCGTCAGATGTCGGCGACGGACCCTCACCCTATTTGTATGTGGTGTTTGGGCGAGCACCATGATTCTACGGACTGCGACGCTTGTCATCATCTCAAGCCGAAGTCCCGGCGGGAGCGCCGGATGAAATTGCTTTCGGCCCGCTTGTCCAGATCGGTCTAGTCACAGCGTCCGTCTCCTACCTCGGAAGGGTCCAGAAGCCGCCGATTCCGGCTGCGGCATCGTCCTTCACCAAGGCCCCATGGGTGTCGCTCGCCTGCCGGTAAGTCTTGCAGCTTGCTACCGAGGCCCTGTCCTCATTCTGCAGAGGGTGCGGGTTCCTCTCGGGACGTGCGACCTCGCCCGTCGCCACCCAACCCTCCGTTTCCTGGCATTGTGGCGACAAGGGCCCAAATGAAGGCCTACACTACGGCTCTGCAGGCTTTTTTGGGCACCCCTCCTCTCCCTGTGACGTCTGCGGATCCCTCGCCATGCGCAGGGCCTTCTGCGGACTCGCCGGGAGTGAAGCCGCCGACGAGTTCGGCTTCAGGTTTTGGAGGTGTGGTGTCGTCGAGGTGCGGCCCTACGGGGTTCCCCTCTTCGACCCACGGCGTCCCTGCCTTGCCGCAAAACCCAGAGGGGTTCCTATGGTGTCGCAGGAGGTCGTCAGGACTCACGGCTCATCCCCGAGTCCCCCTCGGTCCTCTGGGCAGGTGTATGTCTTACCGGAGGCCGAGCCGACGCCTTTCCGGTGCCGAAGGCTTTCCTTCCCGGCCCTGACGGGTGGAGGCCGGGACCCAGAGCGCCTCCCCGAATCCCTCTCGGTCCTCTGAGCAGGCAGCTTGCTCATCAGAGGTCGAACCGGCACCTTTTCGGCACCGTTTATTGGCCGCTTCGGCTCTGACCTCGCCCCTTTCTCTTATGAGGCACGTGGTGGTGGAGGTCGACTCGGCACCTCTGGTGGACACTTCGGCACCGATCGAGGACACACCGGTGCCCATGGTGGACTCCCCTGCGCCGTCCCGACGACGGATCGGCGACCCTTCTCCAGATGTCCCTTCCTCTCCAGAGGATTGTCATCTCCTTGTCTCCTCTTCACCGGAGACTGGACGCTGCATTGCTGCCTTGTCCCTGGCGGCTTCCAGGGCAGGTTCTACGCCGTCTCCGCGCCCCCGGCCCCCGGACCTGCTCTTCCGCACCTCGCAGTGGATTGCCCCGCCAACTTCTCCGCCTTCTCCAGAGACCCCTCAGGCCCCTCACTCATCCATGGGTCTTCCATCCTACAGGGGCTGGCTGTTTCTTCCTCTAGCAGGGCATGGGGATGGGCAGCTTAGTTTGCAGCCTTCGCCCACGGAAGAGTTCCTCTCTCCCTCTCGACGCCCTACGGAGGCAAGTGTGGCCTTTGTCCGGGCCATCTCCATGGCCACCGGCATTTTGCAAATGGGCAACCCGGTCGCTCCACTCCCAACGGATCACTTGTTGGAGGTTCTCCACCAGGGCTCTGGTGGAGGGGAGCCGCTTCTTCCATTTGAAGCTTCGCTCCACAACTCTCTTCTGGGTGTGTCCTGCTACGGGGGTTCCGGTGCCTCAGCCGCTCCTTCACCGCCACCGTCCTGCCCCGCATGATCCAGTCTGCCTTTTTTCCCACCCATTTGCCCAGGGCCCTGTCCTGCAGACTGCTTTTACTTCCTTGCCTTCAGTGTTGCTCCCTCCATCACAGGAGGCCCGGTGGTTGGACTTATGGGGGCGTAACATTTTCGCTTCCACTAGTGCTGCTCTGCGCGCGCTCATCACACTTTGTGTGTTGGCCAGGGCTACCTCCGACCTATGGGATTCCGCGGAGTCCCTTCTGTCTCGCACCTCCCTCGAAGGTGACCGCGCTGATCTGCGGTACCTTGTGCTGGATGGTCGGGAGTTAGCTGCATTTATTCTCCGTTCAGCCTTGGATGTCTCTGATTCTCTTGCCCGTGCTATGGCGAGTTCTGTGGCCCTCCGTCGCCATGCTTAGTTGCGGGATAGCGTCTTTCCGGAGACTATTCGGGAGCATCTTGTTGACCTGCCTTTTGATGGAATTCTTTTATTTAACACCCACGCGGACTCCGCTATTCAACGACTCCTTGCGGAGCTCCATCCTCCTCCCCCTCCGTAAACTTCGGCTTGTCAGTCCTTAGGTGTCTTATGGGAGGCGTTTATCCCACTTTTCTCTTTGGGCCTAGTGTTTTGGTTGGCCCGTCTGTGTGCTGTGTGGCTTGGAATGCCTTCAGAGTCCTAACGTTGGCCCCTCTGTACTTTTGGCTGCTGGTACAGCCCTTCAACTTTTGTGGTGTGTGATCTTTGGCTGTTAGTGAACCCGTATAGGTCCTCAGGTTGGACCATCTGTGTATTTTTTGGCTGATTGGTAAGCCGCCTGTGGTGATACCCACAGGTCTTTTATGTTCTTGACCTCTGCTGCGGGTTTCCCTAAGAGGTGCTCCCCTGTTTTGTTTTGGGACGTGTCATACCCTAGGTGGGGTACTTGTAGGCTATTGTATAGCTCTGTTCTAAGCTGGGTGGGTGTGGATACCTTCTTGGGATCCTTGCGTTTCCTGGCGTCACTGTATACCGCTTGGTGCGGTCTCCTTTATTCTTCCGCATTAGCGCAGCTTGCGCTGCTCCAGGTTCTGTTCTGCTCAGTATCCGATGGTGCTTCTATCCTTCTTCTACAGGGCTTGCCTGTCGTACATTTTGCTTTTTGTTCCTGCGGGATATCTGCTTCTGTGCGTTTTGCCTTCCCTCTTCAGCCTCTGGATCGCCAGACCGACTTTTGTCATGTCGTCTACGGCGTCGTGTCTTGGTGTTTCCACCTTATTAGCCGACGTTTCGGCCTGGTCCTCTGCCTTGTGAGCCAGGGGGGCTAGGATATTCCTGGTGTTCTTCTGTGTTCTGGTTGACGGCTTAGGTCTGTACTACATATTTCTCGCTTCCCGGGGGTCGCTTCGTCCCCCCCCTCCACCCCCTGACTGCTTCTTGGTGGGTTCTTCTCTTTATCTTCTGGCCGGTCCCACTACTCTTCGTGGGCCGGGTTGTGCCACTGGGACGGTCCTTCTCTGGGGCTTCTTCTGGGGTTCCCTTGCCTCCGTCTTAGTCTTGCGCTCTGCTTGTTCTGGGCACACTGCTTCTTAGTATTTACCAGCTGCCTGATGCGCACGCCTGGTAGTTATGGTCCACCTCCATGGGCCTCGGCGTATACCCGTGTGCGCCAGTCCCTTGCATAGCACGGCTGTGTCTTCCTTCTCACGTATGCTCTTATAGGCTGTGGGGCCGTTCCTGCCTTGTCCCCTGCCTCGGGGCTGATACCCGTTCAGCTGTCCCCTTCGCTGTGTGTGTTCTTCTCAGTCGGGCTCTGCCTCCGTTCCACCTCTTCTCCTTGGATTTTGTGGGTGGTTCTTTTTTTCTTTTGGTACTTGCTTGGTGCCGTCTGTCCCTCCGGGTTTTCTGGTGGACGCCCTTTGCCCCTCGGGTAGGCTTGTGGTATCCTGGCCTTCCCTTCTCCTTGTTCTTGCTTACTTTTGCTTGGTAGGGGCTGGGCCATCCTTCCTGTTCCCATGACACATCCCGTTGGGGCCCTGTGTTCTTCCAAGCTGGTGAGGTTCTCGCGCAGACCCTCCTCCCCTCTGGGTATGGCTAGGGTATCTATTCTACGTTAAGGAATCTGCTGCTAGTAGTCTCTATCAGATGTACAAGTTACTTACCTTCGGTAACGATGTATCTGGTAGAGACGATTCTAGCCGCAGAATCCTTCATGGCCCGCCCTTCCTCCCCGTTCTGCGAGGACCCTTCAGCTTGGTCTTCTGCACTCGCATTCCTCCGGGTGGCTTTGTCTTCTGTGGGTGCCCTCTTTCACTTTGTCCCTGGCAGGATGCTTCATTCTGTTTATTTGTTCCATTCCTTCTTTCCTGGTAATTGGACGGTAGGTTCATGTGTACTTCTGCATCCCTACACCCTGGTTATTCCAGTGTGGGGCCTACTCATAATCTTATCCCTTTTTTCATTGCTTGGGGTTTCTGACTCATCTGCAGTCGTCTGGGTTGAGGTCTCTTGGCTGTGCCTCAGCCCTTAGCTCCTTACAGGGGATACGTTCCTTGATGGTGTTGTCTAGGGGTGATTTGTTGTTACTCATCTGTTCCGGACTTGTTGCCCTTCACTGTTATAGATTGTGGTTGCAGACTTTCTGTTGTCTGCCCCGACATTTTTCACGTTTTTTCTGTCTCCAGGGAGGATATCGCCTTCGCTTTGCAGGGTTGCTTCTCAGTGCGGTGCTCTGCTCTTTCCCTTCCATGACTTTCAGTAACACAGTGCTTGGCACTGTCCCTCACCATTCACTTCTTCCCTTTTTGTTTCACTGCTTTTTTCGCACACTGTTCCCATACTCTCAAAGCTTTGTTTGTGATGGCTCCACGTTGTGGCGCGGAAAAGTAATGCAAAGAAAACTGACATCAGTGTGCCAGGGTGGGACTTATGTGACCTCGCTGACGACACGTCTGCGGACAGCGTCAGGGCGGAGTCACGTAGTGCCGCCCCCGGCGTGCAGAGATGCTGTGGCAAAAAAAAAAAGAAAATTCCGGATCCAGTCTCACGCCTGGGGATAATTCTATGTTAAGGAATCTGAGGCAAGAATCGTCTCTACCAGATACATCGTTACCGAAGGTAAGTAACTTGTACTTCAAGAGCATATATGCAGCAGGTGCCTGTGGGATAGTATTAATGAAAAGTATTTGTGTTAGCATACGCAGCTGGAAATGTGACCCAAGAAGAAAAAACTTCAAAGTGCTATGCAGCGACTCCTTCTACTACAAAGATCACAGGAGCACACGCATTAGGACCACATGTTATTTTAAATTTGCATATAACCCTGGTCAGCAGGTGACCGCAAAAGCTATAGGTTGTGTCATTGGGAAATGAAAATGGATTCAAAACGTAATACAAACTGGATTTCAATCTTTTAATATTCAAGCTTGAAAAACCAACGGAATCAGGTTATACCTTGTTAGAAATGGGGGTTTCTAGTTGACAGTGGCTTGCACCCTGTCCAAGTAGGGACCCTTGCTCTAGTCCGGGTGTGAGAGTTACACACCAAAGATAACCCCTCCTTATTCCCTTGGTAGCTTGGCACAAGTAGTCAGGCTTATCTCAGAGGCAATGTGTGAAGCAATTTTACATAAACACACAGTAACCCAGTGAAAACACTACAAATGGACACCACACCAGTTTAGAGAAATAACCAATGTTTATCTAAATAAAGACCAAAACAACAAAAATCCAACATACACAAGCAAAGATATTACTTCTAAAAGATTCAAAACAGTTCAATCCATAGAAACATATGGATGCGTCACTTTTGTGACAAAGTACCTGGGATGAGTCAATATCAAAGAGGAAATCAGGCGCAGGGGCGATGAAGCGCCGGAAAACAAAGTGATGCATCAATTCCTTACTCATAGGGTAAGGTGATGCCAGCAGCGGTTTCTTTGTGAGGACAAGGGTGAGTCATACTCCGCCTGCTGCGGAGCTAAGCGCGAAAAATAAAGAGGCAATGAAAGAATTTTTATTTTTAATGTTTAGCAGCGCATCAGCCTGCCCCTGGGATTAGTGGGGGCGTGTCCGCCTCTGCAAGAGCAAGATGGACCCTCCAAAATGTGCATGTCACACTCTTGAGCCGGCTAAAGTGATATGCGCACTTTGCAGCTTTCCACTCAGCTGTCTTAGACAGCTGGGTGGAGACCAAGCACAGGCTTAAAGGGGCATCCAGCCAGGACGCTCCATCCAATCCTGCTGCTGCTCTCATGCTGGTGATAGTAGCACCAGGATTGTTTAGTGGAACTACCTGGAAACTTCAGCGGCACAGCAGGGCCTGCATCAGAGTAAGAGAGAGTGTCTCAGACGTCGGTGACATGGTGCTCAAGACTCGGGCTGCGGCGATCTTTTCAGCCGCACGGCAGGCACAGCATCAATTCTTCAGCCACACAGTGGCGGTGTTGGTTTTTCAACCGCAAGGCAAGACTGTGGCGGGAAACAGGTGCTGAAGGTTGATGCGTGGATTTTTGGGCTTCTTTGCAGCAAAACCACCTCCAAGAGAGCAGAACTGGAATTGGCACCACTGGCAGGTCAGAACTCTCAGCAGAGGAGTTCAGGGTCTGCAGGTGAAGTCTTTGATGGCCCTAAGACTTCTTAACAGGACGCAAGAACACACAAGCCCTTGGAGAACCTTAAAAGTAGGATACAGAGAGCAATTTCCAGTCCTTTCACTGCCCAAGATAGAAACAGCAAGCAGCAGACCAGCGCAACACGGCAACAAGCAGAGTTGCAGCTCCCCTCCTCCAGTTTATCCAGATCTTCTTCTTGGCAGAATCTCATCTTAGTTCAGAAGTGTTCTAAAATATGGTGTCACAGCTCCTGTACTTATACCAGTTTATGCCTTTGAAGTAGGCAAACTTCAAAGGAAAGTCTTTCTAGAGCACAAGAACCTGTCTCTCCCTGACCTTGCTCCAGACACACTACAGGGGGGCAGAGACAGCTTTGTGTGAGGACAGGCACAGCCCTATTCAAGTGTCAGTGACAACTCCTTCCACCAGTCTACCTCAGGAAGACCCATCAGCCTGGTGATGGGCCATCATTTTCTGCAGGGCACATCTCAGCTCCCTTTGTGTGACTAATTGAATGCACAAACAGCCCAACTGTTCTAAACCAGACATGGATCCCACAGGCAGGCAGAGGCACATAGTAGTAAAGCAAGAAAATGCAAACTTTCTAAAAGTCGTGTGAAAGGGAGTAGGCCTAAAGATCAGTAGCTACATATGGCCTTATTAAAGTAATACAATGAAAGACCTAGGTACCATTTTGTGTGCTGCTATCTACTTAGACAGACAAGGGGGCAATATCTGATTTCATTGGTCCTGGTTATTTATTCAACCATTACTTCTTCATGTCATTATATCATTTTCTTCATTTCATAAACGTCTGAAATGGAAAAAACACTATTCGTTTTAGACAAGTGGAACACAGTGAATTATACACATAACAATGTGCTCTACATTAAACACATGAAATGATACAAAGTTAATACAACTGAAGACAATGATAACCAGTCACGTTTCAAACATGTAGCAATTCCTTCATATGTGATTCATATAGTCCTAAAAGAGAATGGTAGACAAGGGAACAGGCTGGGGTTAAATCATTGCTACATCTCCCTCCAAGCTGTTTGTGTTTATAAATTGTCGGTTCCTCATTGATAGAAAGATTGCCTAAATGCCACCCGCTTTCAGGTATTCTAATAAAAAATTCTGTCCGTATGTTTTTTGCGAAGACAAATACGTATTTCAGATTCGTTCTGGTGCTTAGCTGAAGTGCTAAGTGCAATTGAGGAGAAAGGGGACGGAGTGGAGTTCAAATTCTGAATATGCTCTTCCGTGAAAAAAAGTATATCCTTTTCAGACATTTTATTCACAGTGTGGCTCGTGAACCGACCAGTGCTGAGGTAATCTCTGATTAAATCTATTTAATTTTTCTATCAGAACTCTTGCGGGTGACAACCCGCCCTCAGACGTTGTGTGAAAAGGGGTAGGTCCAAAGATCAGTAGCTAGATATTAAAGTAACACAACGAAAGACCTAGCTACCATTTTGTGTGCTGCTATCTACTTAGACAGATCGGGTGTCAATATTTTATTTCATTGGTCCTGGTTATTTATCCAACCATTACTTCTTCATGTTATTATATCATTTTCTTCATTTCATAAAAGGGGTGCAACTCCTGTGCTCAACCTAAGGACAACTCTGTCCACCAGACCAGCAACTCACAGTGGCCGCTGACCGATATCAGTGACTAAGGCCTGGCCCCAGGCCTTTCTGGGCTCTCTAACCTCTGTGGTCTCTCAGAGTGGAGGGCAGTACCCAGGTGACTGGCACCCTTTGTCCAATCTCCCTCCCACCAGTTCAGGGGTGGTATCCTGAGACAGGTCCTCCAGCCCAGGATCTGTACTCTTAGGCTGGATAGGACACTGGGGTGGGCTTCCCCACACCCTGTTCTCCCCTCTGGGGTCATGTACCTTTCACTGTAGACAGGTACCCCAGACTCTAGAACTGTCAGGGCGCTTGTGTCAGCCGCCCTGCACAATTCTCCCAACAGTTCAGGGGTACTCTCCTGCAACTGGTCCCCAACCCAGGGTCTGTACCATTAGGCTGGGCAGGTGCCTGGCTAGCTAGGAGTTCCGGGAGAAGTACCCTCACCCCCCCCCCTCCCCAAGGGAAACAAATTCCTCATGTGTTGTGTGAGTCTGCCTGGCGCAGGTCCCCTGCCCCTGTCCATCTGACAGAGCATGAAGCCCTCCAAAGCCAGAAGTGGAGTCACCAGGGTCAAAGCTGGCAACTCCTGACTCACTGAGGACTGTCTCCCTCTCTCTCCCCTCCAGCTAGACATCTGCACCCTCCTCTCAGAAGTGGACTGCCAACTGGTGGGATGCTTGTAACAGCCACCCCCAGGTTTTACTGACACTAGGGGATCACCCTCAGTGGATGGCCTCCTGATACAGACTAGGACCGCCTCATGGTGCTCCCTCTGGGACCCATCCAGGCCCTGGGTTTCAGGCAACCGGGGCCTCTGCCCAACCCCTCCTATCCTGAGAAGGGACATGAGACCCTCTACCCATCCCATCACACTGGGAACTATCAGGGATACTGCAATCCTCCCTCAACTCTCTTGGTTGGGGTACACCCAGGCCACTCCCTTCAGAATTACTCCCAAAAGCGTGTTGACATAGCTCTGGAAAACCATGACTGAACATATGCTCTCCAGCAATCAGATTGTCCAACCCTCACATGTGTTAACCACACTACCCTTCACCCCACCACCCAGTGCCTCGGAGAAGAACCCTACCTCACCCTCCAGAGACTGGTGAGACAGTATCCGACTGTCTCTGAAACTCAACCTCACTCTTCTGGGGTATCTCCATACTTCCTTACCAGGGCTTCTACCATGGGGGCGGGGGCACCTCTCCCTGTCACTTACTACTAGAGCCAGTAGAGTGTCCCTCCCACCAATAGGAACATGACTCCCTCTGCTAATTTCATAATCCACCTCAGGGAACCTGTTAACCTCTGGAGCTACCTAAAAAGCCTGAACCCCCCAGTGTAGCTCATTTCCTCCTTGAAGGCAGGCACCAAGTCTCTGGGTGTTTATTTTATTTTATTTATTTGAAAGGTTTTATAGCACTGGCTCGACCCGGGGGTATCAGAGCGCTTAACATGTGCACGAAAAGAAATTACAGGACAAAGAACAGTTATTCAATAGGAGAGCATTCAGACTGGTAAAATTAAATTAAACAGAATGGGCAAAGAGGAATATACATGAAAAAGGCACTCACGGAGGACTATATCACTGAATTAGATAAAAGAGAGCGAACAGTTGAGGACATTAAGGTCCGATATCCATTATTTGATGGGGAGTCTGTTGTTTTTTGGAGAGAAGAGGATGACTTCAGTTTGTTTTGGGTTTAGTTTGAGATGATTGGAGTAGAAGGAGTAGTTTCTTTTCTGTAACTCCAGTTCTGTAGTAGGGGTATCTCTGTTATAGTCATAATCTAGTGAATAGTCCCGCCCATGTGCGTGGACCCCGGAGCAATAAAAAATAATCTCTAAAAGGTGACAAATCATGCAGACCTGCATACACCTTTAAGAGAGAATTTAATTTAAAGACAGATAATGCAGCCTATACCCACAGGCTACACTGTCCAGTACTTCAACTAGAATTCCACCAACATCCACAAACAGCACTGCCTGTCTAGTTTTTCTCCACATAGGAAAAAACCCTGCCTCTACCAGCAAAAGCCTCTGGAATGATAAGAGAGGAAGGAGTGGACAGACAAGCCCCATAGGCTGCCATTATGTGGCTTAGAACAGGATACTGTGCCTTTAAGAAAACTTTCCAGATTTCCAGAACTTTCCCCAGTATCCCAGAATGCCCAGCAGGTCCCATTTACTTTCAGTTCTTTTTTCCGGCTCCTGCTAGCAGGACCCTGGAGCATTGAGCTCTCCCCTTTTCAAGGGTTTAATTGAGATTTTGGCAATTTTTGTCACTTTTTCTTGTGTTTAGTAGCTGGTACTGTCAACATGCCTGGCTTGTTCGACAAGTGCCCGGAATGTGGTCGAAAGAAGGCTAAAACTGATCCACACGAGGTGTGCATAGGTTGCCTTCCCCAGTCCCACGTGCCTGAAAGCTGTACCATCTGCCACTCGTTCTTAGCCAGGACCCTGAGGGACAGAATGAAAATCAGGCTTCAAGTTCTGGAGGAGCGAAGACTGAAGGCACCAGGTGGGTCTGGAGGGGCTGATTTGGCCCATACTGAGGCCTCTGGGGGGGCTCCCCAGGGGCAGGAAGACCAGTAAGCGCTCCCACTCCCCGTCGACGTCGACGGTGACGTCGAGGAGGATGACCACCGTCTGTTCGCCGTCCCCCCAGGGCTCTGGGGAGAAGCGGCGTCGACGATCGCCGTCGAGGGACCTGAATAGGCCGCCGTCGACTACGTCGGCGTCGTCGGCGACGACGCCGTCGTCGGCTCCGTCCAGCGGTCGTCGTCAAGCTTGGGACGACAAATGGGACCCGGCGTCGGCATTCGCCGTCGAGGGATCGCAGCTCGCCGTCGATGAAGAGGAGAAGGAGATCGACGTCGAGACGCTTGAGGTCGCCGTCGAGGCGAAGGTCGCCGTCGAGGCACAGGTCGCCGTCGAGGCACAGGTCGCCGTCGAGGCGAAGATCGACGCCGAGAAGAAGATCGACGTCGAGGCACAGGTCGCCGTCGAGGCACAGGTCGCCGTCGAGGCACAGGTCGCCGTCGAGGCACAGGTCGCCGTCGAGGCACAGGTCGCCGTCGAGGCGACGATCGACGTCGAGGAAGAGAGAGTCACCGGGATCGGTGTACTCGGTGGTGTATACGCCTCCTCGGATGCCTCCGTCGCCGCCTTCTCTCCCGCCTCCGCCACCGCCACCGCCACCAACACCTCCACCTCCGTCACCGCCACCTCCACCACCGCCACCTCGGCCGCGGACGCTGCCTCCGCCGCCCCAGCCTCTGTCGCTGCCACGCACCCCTGTGGGACCGCCGCCGGTTCCCCCGCGGTCGGTTTCCCTTCCACGGTACCCGACTCCGCCGCAGGGGACCCCGAAGCCACGACGCCCAAGGTCGCCTGGACCAGCGAGACCGGCGGACAGGCCGAAGCCGAAGAGGTCGCGCTCCCGCTCTCACAGGAGGAGAAGATCACGGAGCCGTGGACGGTCCTCGTCGGACTCAAGACGACGCCGTAGGAGGTATAGGTCCAGGTCGCGCACGCGTTCCTCGGACAGACACCTTTCCCCGATGCTGTCGGACTCCCCGGGGACGAGGGTGTCTCCGGTGGACGACTTGGTCTCGTTCCAAGAGGTGCTGTTGCGAGGGGCTGCAAAGTTGGGTATCACGGTGACGGTTCCAACACCCACGACGTCCGTGATATTCGAGACGCTTCATAAAAAACACCTGTCTCGCCCCCTACTGCCTCTTGTACCAGGACTGGTGGAACCCGCCTTGGAGCTGTTTCTCACTCCCGCGACGACGAAGGCCGCTCCTTCCAGGCTCATGAAAAAGTACAGGGCCCCGGAGTCGGATCCGTCATTTTTGAGAGTGGACCCGAAGCCGGATTCGGTGATCGTGACGGCGGCAAGAAAACAACATGCGACCGCCCCGTCCTCCACGGTTCCACCCGACAAAGAAAGCCGCTGGCTGGATTCTGCGGGCAGGAAGGTGTGTGGTACCGCCGCCACCACCATGAAGGCGGCGAGTGCAGGGGCTTTGTTGGGCCGTTACGACCGGGCCCTGTGGGAGTCCTTGCAGCAATATGCAGACCTCCTGCCACGGGACAAGAAGGAGGACTTCTTGGAGACGGTGCGCGAAGGCATGCTGGTGTCGAACCAAACGATCAGCGCAGCGGCGGACGTATCTTTATTGGCCGCCCACGCCTACTGTCATGGCGTCCACCAGCGGCGCCATTCGTGGTTGCGCCTGACGTCCCTCAAGCCAGAGGCGCAGCAAAGAGTGGCCAACCTGCCCTTCTCGGGGGAAACCCTGTTCGGGAAGCATGCGGACGATGAGATGGCCCGCATGAAGGCTGAGGCGGAAACCCTGACGGCCGTCGGGTTGGAGAAGGCCGAGAAAAAGAAGCGCCCGTTCCAAAGGAGGTTCGGGTCTTCGGGCAGAGGGCGTGGGCAGGGCTCGGGACAGCAGCAGCCACAACAGCAGCAGTTCCGCAAGCCCTTCCAGAAGCGCCAGAGGGGTAGAGGAGGCCAGCAGGCTACTACCACAACCAAGGGCCCGGCCGGGTCTCGGCCCTGAGCGGTTACTTCCCCCTCAACTGTTACCCACTCCAGTGGGGGGAAGCATTCAATTTTTTCCGGCAGAGTGGAGAAAAATTACTCAGGACAAGTGGGTGCTGAATATTGTTTGCAATGGATACAGTCTTCGGTTTATCAGCCTGCCTCCAGCGATTCCGCCGGTCAGCTCTCGATTCCAGCTGAGAGAGCTCCAGGCGGAGGCAGACATCTTGTTGAGAAAAAAGGCGGTAGAAGAGGTACCTCTGTCTCAAAGGGGAAGAGGTCTGTACTCTCGGTTCTTCCTCGCAAGAAGGACAAGAACGAGTTCAGGCCCATTCTGGATTTGCGACAGGCAAACAAATGGATTCGCAGAGAGAAGTTTCGCATGCTATCGTTGCACCAGATTTACCCTCAGCTGCAACGGGGAGACTGGCTCTGTGCCATAGATCTACAGGATGCGTACTTCCATGTGCCCATTGCACGGAAGCACAGGAAGTTCCTGCGGTTCCAAGTCGGCGCCAATCACTATCAATACACAGTACTGCCATTCGGGCTAAAGTCTGCGCCCAGGACCTTTTCGAAGTGCATGGCGGTGGTAGCGGCACACCTGCGGAGGAACAAGGTGTTTGTCTACCCGTATCTGGACGATTGGCTGATCAAGGCATCATCCTTCGCGGAAGCTCAAGAACACTTCCGATGGACGTGCGAGCTCTTGCACAAGCTGGGGTTACACGTCAACATGTCCAAATCAGTTACGACTCCGGTCCAGTGCATACAGTACCTGGGGGCCTCCATCGATACGCGGTCAGCAAGCGTGTCTCCTTCGGAGGAGAGACGGTTATCACTCCTTCGGAAGGCTCAGGACCTCAGGACTGCTCCATCGACGACAGTGAGGAAGGTGTCTTCGCTGCTGGGATCGATGGCCTCCTGTATCTTCCTCACGCTCGGCTACACATGAGACCACTGCAGGAGTGTTTGGAGGATCAGTGGGATCAGAGGACAGGCTCTTGGGACGACAAGATACGACTGTCGCTGCATGCTCTTCAGTCTCTGAAGTGGTGGTGTTCGGCGGAAAACCTCCTCAAGGGGGTTCCCTTCCACAAGGATATTCCCACGACGAGTGTCGTGACGGATGCGTCTCTCCAGGGCTGGGGAGCGCATTCCGGGGACTTGCAGATTCAAGGAAAGTGCTCTGCGTTGGAATCGACATACCACATCAATTTCCTGGAACTCAGATCTGTCTTCCTGGCGCTGAAGGCCTTCCTTCCGTCCTTCCAGACCAACTCGCTGCTGATACAGACGGACAATACAACTACGATGTATTACCTCAACAAGCAGGGGGGGTCGAGATCGCGCACTCTGTCGCAGGAGGCGCAGGCGATCTGGCGCTGGCTGCTGGCCAGAGGACTGACGATTACGGCCAAGCATCTGCCAGGGGTGCAGAATGCTCAGGCGGACGCCTTGAGCAGGCTGATTCAGGAAAACCACGAATGGGTCATAAACGACGAAGTACTAGGAGAAGTCTTCGCAAGGTGGGGGACTCCAGACGTAGATCTGTTCGCCACCGCCGAAAACAGCAAATGCCGAGACTTCGCATCCAGGTACTACCAGCGGGGGACGCTGGGGAATGCGCTATGGATCGATTGGTCGAACAGCTTTCTGTACGCTTTTCCACCCATTCCCCTGATTCCGGCGGTGCTCATCAAGCTGTCCCAGTCCAGGGCGCGGATGATCCTGATCGCCCCGGAGTGGCCCAGGCAGTGGTGGTTCACGGACCTTCTTCACCGGTCTCTCCTTCCTCACATGCGGTTGCCATGCAGGCCGGACCTTCTCACGAAGTTCGGGGGGCGGATGGTGCACCCCAACCTCTCATCTTTGAGTTTGGCGGCATGGCTCCTGAAATAGTGCAATATGGCCATCTGAATCTACCAGACGATTGTATGGACATACTGAAGGAGTCTAAACGACCTTCCACTAGGACATCCTATGCTTACAAGTGGAAGAGGTTCTGTATCTGGTGTAAGTCCAAGAACTTTGATCCGACAACATGTAAGGAAGACGTCATCCTTCCATACCTTTTACATCTGGCGCAGTCTGGCCTTAATTTCCATTCCATTAAGGTTCATCTGGCTGCTTTGACTGCTTACAGGAAATGCCCTTCACAGACTTCCTTCTTTCAGATCCCTGTGGTCAAGGATTTTTTGGAAGGCTTGAAGAAAGTGTTTCCTCCCGTCAGACTTCCCTCGCCTTCCTGGGACTTGAATGTGGTGCTGTCCAGATTGATGGAGCCTTTTGAACCCATTCACAAGGCTTCATTGCAGCACCTATCCTGGAAGGCGGCGTTCCTAGTGGCCATTACATCGGCCCGCAGGGTGAGTGAACTTCAGGCATTATGTTGTCAAGAACCTTATACTGTATTTCATGCTGCTAAGGTTGTGATGCGTACTCACCCTAAATTTCTTCCTAAGGTTATCTCTGATTTTCATGTCAACCAGACCATAACTTTACCTACGTTCTTTCAGAATCCCTCTTCACCAGCGGAAAGGTCTCTCCATTCCCTGGATGTTCGGAGGGTGTTGAAATTTTATCTGGATAAGACCAAGGATATTCGTAGGTCTGACCAATTGTTTGTTAATTATGGATCAGTCAGGACTGGTCTTGCGACCTCTAAGCAGTCCATTTCTAGGTGGATTGGTCCTGCATACAATTGTGTTATCAAAAGGCTAATAAGACCTTAGGGGGTAAACCTAAGGCTCATTCCACCAGGGGCAAAGCTGCCACGACGGCTTTGCTGCGTAATGTTCCTATTGCGGAAATCTGCAAGGCGGCCACTTGGAAGTCGGTCCATACCTTTGCTGCGCATTACTGTCTGGACTCGGATGCCAGGGCAGATGCTCAGATTGGGCAGGCTTCGCTGCGAAATTTGTTCGCACAGTAGTGGGTTTGTCTTGTTTGTTCTCCATCGCTGCTGTTGTGTGGGGATGGGCTTGCCATTCTATTCACTAGATTATGACTATACACAGAGATCCCCTACTACAGAAGGAGTAGTTTCTTTTCTGTAACTCCAGTTCTGTAGTAGGGGTATCTCTGTTATAGTCATAAGCGCCCGCCCTCCTCCCCGGTGGAGAGATACTTATTCATATGTAGAATGCTACAGGTCTGGCGTGCTACGCCTTCAAAAAGAACTGAAAGTTCTCTCTTAAAGGTGTATGCAGGTCTGCATGATTTGTCACCTTTTAGGGATTATTTTTTATTGCTCCGGGGTCCACGCACATGGGCGGGACTATTCACTAGATTATGACTATACACAGAGATCCCCTACTACAGAACCAGGATTGGATCTTGCTGAGTGTATTGTTAAGATGAAATACATCAGAGTGGGACCTAATTTTATAGTAAAGTTGGGTGTCATCAGCACAGAAGTGATAATTGATTTCAGCTTCTTTCAGAATGAGGGTAAGGGGTTCCATATAGAGGTTGAAGAGAGAGGGGGAGATAATAGAGCCTTGAGAGACACCTAGGGAGACAGGAGAGGGGTTTGAGAGGCAGTCATTAATTTTGATTTGTTGTGTTCTGTGTTGGGGATACGAAGCGAACCGTTTGAAAACCAGACCGTTAAGGCCAAAGTGAGTCTTGAGCGAGTGCAGTAGGGAATTGTGGTTGACTGTGTCAAAGGCATCAGAGAGGTTGAGGAGAGTGAGTAGGCAGGACTCACCATTGTCGAGGGAACAATGGAAGTCATCAACTATATTAGGCATGGCGGTTTCAGTGCTGCTACCTTTTCTGAAGCCGGATAGTAAGGAGTCAAGTAAATTAAAACATTTTATGTGATTATCTAATTGTAGTAGAACACATTTTTCAAGGGCTTTGGAAAGAAGTGGGAGGTTAGAGATAGGGCGGAGATTTTTCAGGTCATTAGGGTCAGCAGTGAGGTTTTTAGGAATGGGCGTGATTTGTCCGAGTTGAAGGGAGACCGGTACACAGCCTGTGAAAAGGGAGGTGTTGATTATAGTGGTCCAGTCAGGGGCAATAATGTGGTTTAGGTCTTGGACAAGGGGAGAGGGTCTTTGGTTTGTGAGGTCGGCTTAAGTTTGGCATTGATATTAAAGACTTCGAGCTCAGTCACGGGGTGGAAATTAAGCCAGGATACATTGTTTTTCAGTTGTAGGAAGGGAAGGCTGGTTTCAGGAGGGGTTGTAACGTGTAGGGGAGCGGGAGAGTAAGGAGGTCGAGTCAACAAGGGAGGAACGTCTGAGATCAAGTCAGCAGCAAATGGGGGATTGGGTGGGACCGGAGTTAGATGGAAGGACTGATCTAGTTTGGTAATGTTATTCGTGAAGAGGTTGGCAATTTCGTCACAACTGTCGGTTGAGGCAGTTTGCTTAAGGACGGGCTGAAGAGGGTTGATTTCGAACTATATTAAACCGTTCTCTGGGTCTGTTTTTGGCACGATTGAGTTGTGTTCGGAAGAAGGTAGCCATTTCATTGAAAATTTGTTTCTTGTAAGTAGATCTAGCAGCTCGGAGGCGGGCTAGATGGGAGGGGGAGGGGTGTTGTCTCCATGTTCTTTCAGTCATTCTAAGTGAGCGTCTTTCGTTGTTGAGATCTGAGTTAAACCAAGATTTGGATGGAATGGTTCTTTGCTTTTTTAGTTTGGCATCTTGGTAGAGAGGGGTGAGAATAAGTTGTGCTTGGAGTTTAGATTCAAGTTCACCAGGAGGGATTTGATTAAGATTTCAGGTCCATTTCATGGGTTTGTAATTTTTAGTGGTGGGGAGGAGGGGAGTGGATTCGATCTTGAACAAAATGAGGTGATGGTCAGACCAGTAGATGGGGAGGATGTTTGAAAGGGAGGCCAAGTCATTGTTGGAAATGATGGCGTTGAGGGTGACCCCTTTAGTATGAGTGGGAGAGTGAAATTGTTAAACAAGGTAATTGATCTCAAGATTAATGAGGTGGCTGACTGTGGGGTCAACAGCATTGTTTCAGTGGATATAATCACAAAAACATGAGTTTTCGCTTAAGGATCTGTACATCCACAAAAGCAGTCAATAGCACATCAACATGTATGACTTAAATTTCACATATAGAGGTGCTGCAATGGTGTTGGCAATACCCACCCATCAGGGTATAAAAACATTAGGACGAATCCTAAGGCAACATATAGATTCACAATACACCTGAGCACACCCAAAGATGATAACTGTAATCCAAAGCGATAGAGTTCCCTCCCTGGCTGCTGCTGTTCTGCGTTGTTCTCTGATTATTAAAAATCTGCGACAGGACCTGATTGGAAAGCTTCCTTTTATGTGATTATGACAAAGGACATTTGAATAACTGACTACTGTTCGTATTGCTCAGGTTCTAACTAAACCTTTGGATTACAGTTATCATCTTTGGGTGTGCTCAGGTGTATTGTGAATCTAATTGTTTCAGTGGATGTTAAGATCGCCTAGGAAGAGATTTTTGAGTTGGAAAGTGAGGATTGTTCCTCAGCGAAGGAAAGAGGATCACCCGGAGGTTGATAGATGTTATGTAGACGAATTGGGGAAGAATCCTGCACCTTGAGTTCGGCGCCAAGGTATTCAAAGGTTAAGTGGTCCGTGTTTTTAACACCAGTGAGTTGAAGTTCATTTTTATGAATTATAGCTAAACCTAAACCGCCCCCTATTCTGTCCGGTCTAACTTTCCTAATGATAGACTAACCGTCTGAGAATGTCAAGGATGGCTGTCGAGTGGTCATTAAGCCAGGTTTCTGTAAGGAAGGCAATGTCGATAGTTTCACCGAGTATGGATTCAGATATTTCAGTCGCATTTCGGACAGCCGTGCGGCAGTTAACAAGCATGCAGGAGAGGGGCTTAGGGTTGACTTTGGTGGGAGAGCAAGAGTGTATGGTGGTTGAGCTGGGGGTCGAGAGGAGGGGATTCTGCTAGTTCCCAAAATCACTGGGATGCTGGAATCAGGGATGGTATGATCAGCAATCAAGGGGTTGGTTGGTAAGATTTGCATAAGTCAATAAGGTCAGAAGAGGAGAGGTAGTTGATAGTGCGGAGAGGCCTATGTTTTCTGCTGCAAAGGGGGGTAGTTTCCCAACGGTTAAGTTGGGAGGTGTTTGGGCGGCAAGAACAAGTAGAATCAGTATGATTGAGGAAGGTCTTGGTGTTTAAGGCATTGAAATCCTCTCTAAGCCGAGTAAGTTCCATCACCACGGTTGAGAGATTATGTTCACTGTTAGATAGTGGTGGTGTGTACCGCGAAAGCCGGGGATCGAAGATACCAAATAGGTATACCGCTGGGCAGGACCTTTGGAGTACGTGTGACTACAAGGCTACCCTGTCTTGACCCCGAGACACGCATATTCCTCTCTAATTGGGCAGTTTTTTTTCGTTATAGAAGAAGGGGGATAAGTATTCCCCCCACTGTGATATAATAATTTTATTGTCACTCAACTTCTATTGTTAACTATTGTTACGAAGGAGGCAGCTTTCTGCACCTTCAAATATCAATAAATAGGTCAACATATGTTTTGAACAATCCTGGGAGGGAACTCTATCGTGCCCTGACGAAAGCCCCGGACCATTTTTTGGCCTCTTCGTTTTTGGGCTGAAACATGTTGGCAGTCTTGTAGGGTCTTAGGACCATAACCTCTGAAAAGACCCGTTTTTACTTCTTTTTTTAATATCCACTACATCCCCACTAATAAAAGGGATACCTGGGCCGGGAGTAGGATTTTTATCTTTAAGTCCACCTGGCCAACATCTCCTAAGAGCTCCCTGAAAAATAGTCGAGCCCACCCAGACCTTTAGGGGTCGGGGTGAACCTGATGATTAAGCATGACACCAATATGGTGTGTTAGGGTTAAATAACAAAAGGAATGGTTTCCTTTCCGCAACCGCGGTACACACCACCATTAGGAGTTCTAGAGGCTTTAGGAGACATCCTGGGTTTGGATATAATTTTGTGAAGATAAGTCTATACTTGGGAGGAGGTATCCATACGTCTACCTCTCTTACCCCTTGTGGTGTTAGTGGGGATATTCCCGCTGTCACCCATTGGTTATAGTACTGTTAGATAGTGTCAGAGCAATATGATCGATGGGGAGATCATTTGAAAAGGCGGGGGAAAGAGAGGGTTCTGTGTCGGTCACGGAAGAAAGTCTGATGTGTGGAGGGGTGAGGTACCCGGAGGGGGTGTAAGATGAGAGATTAGGTTGTTGGACATGGTGACAGAGGGGTCAGTTTTATGAACAGGCCCTGAAGTAAGGGATGATGATATGTCGTTGTGAGGGATAGAGGGGGAAGTTACATCAGTTTGAGGGGGAGAGTGAAATTCAGCGAGGGAGATATTGGCGCAGGGGGGATAGAATCGAGAGTTCTTGGTGAAGGAGTCGGGAAGTGATAACATCAGATTGAGGGGAGAGAGTGCAGTTCAGAGGGGGAGCCATTGGCACGAGGGGGTAAAGGCAGATGTTCTGGGAGGGGGTCCAGAAGTAGGAGAGTGGTTATAGGTAGTGCAAGGGGTTTGAGGGAGTCAGGCGTTAGATAAAGAGTGAGTTTGGATGATGGTGTGTGCAGTTGGGATGTCTGGGGGGGGTCAGAATTGGGGGGCGGTAATAAAAGGGGGTCAGACAATTGGGAAGATGAAGGGTAGTGGACTGGTTTGGATAGATGGTCTGCCAGGGTACTGAAACGGTGGACCTTCTCTGTGAACCTTCTCTGCAGTACTTGACATTACATTTTCGCTGCCACCATCTGAGCTGGACTCAGCCCTCCTGGCTTTCAACTACAGCTCTCCCAAGCTTGTATTGGCAAAGGATTCTTTTGATATATTTTTTTGTAAATATGGGTACACTCATGCCCTTATGGAATGGTGTCATACAATAGTATGTTTTTATGGGATGCTCCGAATACATGTATTTGTATGTACTGTCCAGTGTGTAGTTAGATATTTGTCACAATTTTTGTTTCACTTATATATGTAATTGTGTATACATGGATTTGTCTTTCTTTGGTCCTGTGTTTGTTTCAATGTTTTTATTTATGTTATGTTTTTTCATACTTTTTTCAGCCCTGACGAAGTTCAATTTCTGAACGAAACGCGTTGGCTGAGACTGTCTTCACATTTCTGTTGGATAATCACAATAAAGACTATTTCTATTGAAAGTAAACTGATCACTTGGTGTGACCATAATAGAACAATCTGGTAGTGCACTGCTCTGATTATTCTCAAACTTTGTTTATCTGCTTGGCAGTTTGCGTCCTTTAACGGCGGATGCAGGAGCAGTCTGTGCACACCAACTACAATTATATTATTAACTATACCCTATGGGAACACAGTGAAGAGGTGCGGCATTTGGAGTACGTCGTTAGTTCTGGTTTTTAACAGATCTCTCCCAAGCTCATTTTACGAGCAAAAAGCATTTCGCTTCTCTCGATCTCCAATTTATTTCCATCTCCAAAATGTTCTTTCTTTTCTGCTTCAACCTGGGTTTAACAAGCTCCAACTCAAGCTTCCTGGCTCTCTGCATAAGTTCCAGTCCCTCTGGAGACAGGCCTGGAGAGGGAACACTTCTGCCGGCTCTAAATGGAGCTCTTCCACCATTCTGGCTAGCCCCCTGCCCTACAGCCATCCCAGGTACAGGCGCTGTTCCTCCTTCACATAATTCCCATTCTCGGTGTGCCCACTAGCCTTCCTGGCTGCCAACCAGGCCCTTGGCACTAGTTGAAGATCCTCCATTTCAATGAGGTCTTTAAAAGAACACTTGGTATCCTTGAAGAATTTTTTTAACTGAGGCACCAACCTCTCCTGCTCAAACACTAACACTGCAGGTCTGCTGAAGGCTCGCCAGACTGAGACTTGATCGTGGATCAAACTCAAGAGTTGCAAAAACATATAGAGGAAAACAGTATGTGGTTGCATAGTAGTCTGCAATCTGCTACTAATGTACACCAATCACTGTATGCAAAGTACAAACGCAAATCCTATCCTTACCGCTGACCACCAATGCAAGAAATGGGGGTCACTAGTTGGCAGTGGCTTGCACCCTGTCCAAGTAGGGATCCTTGTTCTAATCAGGGTAAGGGAGTTACACACCCAAGATAACCCCTGCTCACTTCCTTGGTAGCTTGGCACAAGTAGCCAGGCTTATCTGAGGCAATCTGTAAAGCATGTGTAAATAAACACACAGTAACACAGTGAAAACACAACAAATGGACACCACACCAGTTTAGAAAAATAACCAATCTTTATCTAAATAAAACAAGGCCAAATCGACAAACATCCAAAATACACAAGCAAAGATCTCACTTTCAAAAGGTTCGAAACAGTTCAATCTACAGGAAACTATGAATGCATCACTTTTTATGACAAAGTACCAGGGATGTATCAAAATCAAAGACGAAAACAGGTGCAGGGGAGATGAAGCTGTGGAAAACAAAGCGATGCATCGATACTCACTGAGGAGGCGATGTGTCGACTCCTTACTGCCAGGGGAGGTGATGCATAAATTCCTTACTGCCAAGCAGGGGAGGTGAGGTGTTGATTCCTTACTGACAGGCGAAGTGCTCCGTTGATTCTTCACTGTGAAGGGAGGTGATGTCTATTTACATACACACAGCCTTGGTTCCTTAATACTGGCCTATGTCGATGAAAAACGTGGTACACAGGTGTGATGTGTTGAAAATCCGGATGCGCTGGGGTCAATGGGGCGGCAGCAAAACAGGCGCGGTGTGGATTTTCCGGCCACGAGCAGGTGATTCGTCGATTTCTTCAGCCGCACAGCAGGGCCTGCATCAGTCAGAATGGGTGCCTCGGATGTCAGAGACAAGGTGCTCAGGACTCTGGCTGCAACGATCTTTTCATCTGCATGGCAGGTGCTGTCTCAATTATTTGGCCGCGCCGCGGGCATGCATTGGTTTTTCAATCGCATGGCAAGACTGCGGCAGGAAAACAGGCGCTGAAGGTTGATGCATTAATTTTCTGGCTTCGTTGTAGCAAAACCACCCCCAACTTCTCCGAACACACTACAGGGGGTTGGATCAGCTGTGTGTGCGGACACGCACAGCCCTATTCAGGTGTCATTGACAACTCCTCCCACCACTACAGCTCAAGAAGACCCATAAGCCTAGTGATGGGCCAACAGGATATGCAGGGTGCACCTCCGCTCCCTTTGTCTGACTGTCTAGACTGAATGCACAAACAGCCCAACTGTCAGTCTAAACAAACGTGGATTCTACAGGCAGGCAGAGGCACAGAACGGTAAAGCAAGAAAATGCCCTTTCTTAAAGTGGTATTTTCAAACTCGCAATTTAAAAAGTAACTTCACTAAAAGATGTATTTTTAAATTGTGAATTCTGGGTCCACAAATCTCTATCTCGTCCCAATTGGAAGTTACACTTGTAAGAGGTTACAAGTCAGCTCCAATTATAACCTATGGGAGAGCTAGTCCTTGCAATAGTGAAAAACGAAATTGGCAGTATTGTATTATCAGGACATGCAAAACACACGAGTACATGTCCGACCTTTCACATACACTGCACCCTGCCCATGGGGCTACCTTGGGCCTAACTCAGGAGTGCCTTACATGTATAAAAGGGAAGGTTTAGACCGGACAAGTGGGTGCACTTGATAGGTCGACATGGCAGTTTAAAAGTGCACTCAGACACTGGAGCGGCAGGTCCGAGACATGGTTGCAGGGCTACTCATTAGGGTGGCACAATCAGTGCTGGAAGCCCACTAGTAGCTTTGAATTACCGGCCCTGCAAACACACACTGCACTTTACTAGGGTCTTCCCAGTAAATCAAATATGCCAATCATGGATAGCCAATTACCATTTACACAGGAAGCACTTTAGCACTGGCCAGCAGTGGAAGGGAAAAAGGTTGGGGATAACCCTGTGTGAGAAAGTGCCATCTTTCTTGCATGGTATGCCCCCACTTTTTGCTGAATTGCTGAATGTACTTTGAGTGTGCCCTGGACTCCTGCCAATCAGGTGCCCAGGGCCTATGTTCCTTCCCTAAAACCCAAATTGGCAAACCCTGGCCACGTCAGCCCCTGGTAAATGTGGCCAGGGAAGGCCTCTAAGGGCTGCAGCACTTATTGTGCCACCCTTAGAGGCCCTGTACCCTAACACAAACACACTGCCCTTGCAGGCTGAGTGTCTGGGTACAAGACAAAACAGAAAGTCGGCATGGCACACGTCCCTGTGTGCCATGCCCACAACCTACGCTGCCCTGGCATACATCAGCCACCCCTCTAGCTGGGTGCCCTATGCCAGTGGTGTGGGCACAGGAGCCCTGTGCCCCTACAGTACCCAGGGCCCTTCCTGGGCACTGTAAGTGCAGTGCTGCCATTTAAGAGAATATGGTGCTGGGAGCTCGTCAAACACGAACTCCACAGCACCATAATGGCAACACTGAAGACTGAGAAGTTTGGTATCAAACCTCTCAGCACATTAAACCCGCACTGATGCCAGTGTGGGATTTAATGTACAATGCACTACAGAGGGCATCTTAGAGATGCTCCCTGAAACCAAACCTAAAATTCCACGTCTTGTCTGAGAGGCTGCCTAGGCTGCCACACAGCAGACATGTTGCTGGACCCCTGGGTGGAGAGTCCCCGCTCTCCTGGGCCTGCAACAATGCACATCCTGGGTGAGGTGCTAGGTCTCCTCCCCCAGGATGGGCAGGGGTAAGCTTCAAAGGCATGCCGCCTTTGTGAGCTTCTCCAGGCCACTTGCTGTACTCAGCAACTGGCCCCCACCGGTTCTGACCCCCACTCTGGCGGGAAGACTGGCCGTAAACTCCAAGTAAGGATAGGGGATGGGCCAGCCCTGCCAACCCCACCCCTCAGGTGGGGGAGGCGAGGTGAAGCACATCTCCGGGCCCTTGCCATCTTGAAGATGGGGAGCCCTACCCAATCTGGACTAGACCACTGCCCCCCTCCCACAGGAGAGTGGCAGGATAGGGGGTGTACCCACCCCCGGACAGGGACCCAGTGGTCCTTGCCCTTTACCTACCTGTAACGCCCCTAAATTTAGTATTTAGGGGCACCCTGAACTTTCCTTCCTTAGATTCCAGATTCTAATACAAGCAAAGAAGAAAGAAGACCTGCCGTGCAGCTGCTAAGAAGAGGAAGACACCAACTGCTTTTGCCCCAGCACTACCGCCTGTCGACCCTTGAACGTGCTCCTGCTAAATCCCGGCACCTCCTGTGGCCAGCAACCTCACAAACCCTGGAGGACCTGGCTACCTTGTGACTCTGAGCACCTGGGACTCCCACGAGCAGTGGCTCTGCTCAAAGCAAGTATCTAACCCCTGGCACCAGCCTGGAACCGCGAATCCTGCACACTCTGCACCCGCCAAGCCTGGGCTGTGCTGGAGTGGACAAAAACCCAGAATACGTCCCCCACGTGACTGACCCCGAATCTGGCACCCAAGGACCCACCTAGATGCTCCTGACGATGCCTGCAGCCTCAGAACCAGGGACCCCCTCTACTGCGATCAACAGAGAGTAAGATTTCCCGACACCAAAAGGCACCCCTGCACCCGGCGCCCTGTGCCCGACTCCTGGGTACCTACCTATCCTTCAATTACCCAACTTACCTCTCAAAGTGGTTGGCAACCCTGAAGAATCTTCGTCCCCGAGCTTGCAGCCTTTGTTCGTCCTTGAGCTTTCCCATTGATATCCATTGATCGCCCGAAGGCTCAAAAGCACCCTGCACCCAGCCGCCCGAGTGGCCCTGGCAGTGCAACTTCTACTCCTACCTACTTCCCCATTTGCCGTGAACAAGTGACTAGGAGCCCAGCTCCCACAACCGCGTGGCTGCTAGTCAGCAGCCACCAACCAAGGCCCCCCTGCCTCCCACAGGATAACCTTGGGCCTAACTCTCTCTGCACCCGCTGCCCCTGTGCAGCTGAGGGTGTAACAACTGTACTTACCTGACCCTGGGAGACCCCCAAGTCTGCGCCCAGGACCTTAACTCTGCCAGTCGAGTACTTACCCAAAAGCCGATAACTCACTTTTCCTCCATAGGGTAACATTGACTGGCTTCTGAAATTTCTTCTAAGTGTGGAGTTTCTAAGCTTTAAAATATTCACCTAAAATCAACCGAGTAACGAAAACGGAAATACTCACCTGCTATTAGGAGAGATCCCAGTTATATCTAACTTTAGCCTCTGCTAAACATCTGGGGACTGTGGACTCTATACACACTGTACCTATTTGGGAACAGTATATATAGAGCCACTTTCCTACACCCTGCAAAAAGCGCCAGGTCCAACATCTCTAAATACTGTGAAGGATTAATCACCAACTCCACAGACATCTCCGAAGGAATTGTGGATAGGCACAAGCACTACTCTGAGTTCCTGCAAAAAGTACCTGACCAAACGTTGGCGACCCCAAAATTAGCTCTCACTTATGCTCGCGAAATCTTCGAATTACAGGTGGCTAGAGCGTCTAGTAAAATTGTCGTTAACACTAATCTTCCCCTGCATTTCGGGGAATTAGCATCAAATTTTAATGCCTTTAACAAGGCTGGTCTTTCACAATTTTTTTAAAGTTGTCGGCTCTGGCCTCGTCAGTTCCTTCCAGACCAACTTTGGAATACCGTTTTCTATTCATTTAATTTTAATTAATGTATTCGGAGGATTTCTGCTGCCGTTATTCCTCATTCGCCGCATTCTCATCCTGTTTCTGCTTCTCGTCAATGGATGTTCCTTTTGCAAGCCCTCCGCACCTACAACCGCTCCAACACTATTGTGAAAAAAAAAATAGCAATAAACAGGAGTAGGGCCCGTTAACCCAGGTGAGACCGTACGTATTATGCAACAAAAACAACGTCTCAACTGGAGGGTATTTTTAAGAGAAGACAATTTGCAGGGTGAGATAAATCACAAAGGAGCGAGGAAAAGGAAGGGAGACCACAGCGTGAGGTAAGGGTTGAAAGAATAAAGTGTTTATACAATTCTGTAAGTAGTTAGGAAGCACTACAGTACACATATTTGTACAATGACCATAACACACAAGGTGGGCACTGAATGTGCTAGTGAATTGTGAACGGCGCAGTGACACAAGGGTGCAAGAAATAGCATGAACGGCACAATGAGAAAGAAATACAGTGGTCAACAAACAATGCAGATATATACAATTATGTACAAAATTATTTAGATGGTTTAGTTGACCACAGAAGTGCCTGAGTTCTAAGCTGTGTAGTCGACGGCGTTTCAACCTGGATAATTTCAGGTCAGCTTCAGGACATAGGTCAATAATTAGGGGGTAGTGCTTCTGGTAGAAAACAGAGGCGTCGCATAACGTTGTAGATATATTGGTAGATGATGCTGTGTGATTCAAAGAAGTTCCAGCAAGAAATTCCAAGGGGAGGTGGGCGCGTAATGGCAGGATGGCCAAAGAGTGTGATTGGAGGGGAGGCGCGAGTCCATGGGTAACAGGTACTGGGCGCAAGGGAAGAGTTTTGAGAAGTGTACCAGGTGGAGCGGGGTGAATTAATCCAGAGCGGTAAAGGAGAGTCAATCAATCCTAAGAGGAGGAACAAAACCTCTGTGAAGCCAGCGGATACTACAGCGTTCGATGCAGAGTGCTTCAGATTTTGCGGATTTTTTTTTTTCTTTTCAAGAGCTGGATCTTGATTGGTCCTTAACATTCCAGGCTGCCTAGTTTACCTGCGGACAACCAGTGTTCCACTGCCTCTAGAGCCCTTTTGAATGGGTCCTTGATATTTGCCCGGCTTTGCAGACACCCACTACCATGGACATTGAACTGTAATGAGTCCCTTAGCCACCATTTTAAGGACTGTCCCATAGGTTTGTGGCTTCTCCACAATGCAAGGTTTGGGCCACTCACTTTCGAGGAAAGATGTGCATCGGCACATAGATCACGGAATACAGGCTCTACTAACACAGATGCAAGTTGCCCAATAACTATCTCAGCATCAGCTGAGACAGAGGATCATGTCTGTTCTTTTGAATTCGTGACTGTTAATCATCATTTGCGAAGTCGGACTTGTTTATGGAATTCTTGGCCTTTGGATTTGTGAGTGACATAAAGTCCTCCAAAGCAATATAATTTGACTATTTTTTCTAAAGTGACAACTTATTTAAGTCTTTTTCAGTACAGTGTTTTGGATCAAGCTTTGATTTTATTTTTCAATTGCATTTATATTTTTAGTGCTTTTTCGTGCTATTATCCTGATCAAAAGGCCCATTGTCAATTTCCCTATATTACTCTAAACATGCACATTTTAGGCCGCTTTGGTTTTGCACACGTTGCTAAATAACACACTTGCCTTTGAGCCACATTATATTTTCACACAGAACCAGCATGTTTTTGCATTTTATTATTTTCCTGGGAATTAGTCTGAACCGCCTACTCAGATCAACCAACATTGCCCCTTGTTATTCTCCTGGTCAGACACTAGGACCTAGACATAATAAAGAAATACAGCTGCTGTTTTTGAATACACATATACTGTCATATAACTGAGGAAAGGGGTTCTGGAAAAACGCACACACAGAGCAAAGATCCTGAGATGCGTGTGCTGCGTCAGCTGGGATGTAGAAAATCCATCTATGCATGTTAAGGTATGGGGTCCGCCAATAACCCCAGGGATCTATACTATATAACCAATTTGCTTAATTAATACAGGAGGGGTTATACAGATCTGTCATATTATGACTGGGCTTTTCATGGTGCACGGTTTATTAACCATGCCGATATCATTGATATGCATTTGCTTTCTAATTGTTGCGCAATATTACATCTTAGAGCACGATTGTTTAAAAAAACTTTGTGACCTTCCTTCTTATCTTACTGTGGACAAGTACGAGCGAAAGGGTGTGTCCTGTTACCACAATCCCTGAGAGGGTCAAGAGACTTGTGTTCTGCGGTGCCAAATCACTTGTCTCTCTGGAAAGGTTAGGAGGGCAAGTGAGGTACTATAACTAGTCGGACTCAGGCTCATAGATACTGATGTGGTAAGGTGACTTAGTCCCTTACATACTTATGTTCTATGGTTCCAAGCATAGTTCTGTTCCGGAGCAGAATCCCTGTAACAGAGCTCTGATAATTGTATGCAAGTTAGCCCCTCAGTCTGTTATGCGACAACTGCTGCTGTTGCTGCTTGTGAACTGTGTTTTACATGCTTGTCATTACTTGTTTGTTGATAATCTATGTTGTTATTGATTGGTCTGAGGGGTGTTACATGTGTTCTTCTCTGTGGGTGGATAGCCCAAATTCTATTTTGCTCACTCGGGGCAAACGGAGGGCCACAGACAATGTCGGGCAGTCAGGGAAGGCCTAAACAAAACAAAAAAAGCAGGCAAAGCATGCAGCTCAAATTGCACCCTAGAAGAAATAGAAGAGCTAATTGAGGAAGTAGAAGGGCTGCTCAGCAAAGAAGATAAAGGGAGGTGAACCTGCACATCATAAACCAAAGTCCAATGGCGGCATGTCTTATTTTAAGAATGGCCCTGGGCAGAGTAGTGTTCCTCTTGTCCCACCACTGCTAGTGGAATGCCGCCTAGCCCCAAGATAGTCAAAACCATTTTACCGCTAGAGCAGGAAGAAATCTGCCCAGTCCTCTTTTAGTTAGTGTTGTGTGTTCCAATAGGTTTGCGGTGCTTTCGACAAGTGAGGAGGCTCAATCCATGAATAATGCAGGCTCCGCTACCAGAGAGTTAGGTGCAACCCCTGCTGCAGAGGTCACCAACGTGGTTGCTCATCTGTCGCTTATAAGGGGAGAAATAGGTGAACTAAGGAAAGCACTCTGGATTCTTACAGTGAAGGTGGACAAGCTAACTGTATTGCTTGATGGGATCGAAGAGAGGCATGGCCCACTCCCAAATTCTAAAGTGAATGCAATACAACCCCAAGATGTAAGCTTCCAGATCAATCCTGTGAGATGCCTTAGCGCTACATATTCTTTGCCCAACCATGATGCATATATTATCGCTAAACCCCCCACCAGAAGCCATAGTATGAGAACAAGGCAAGTGGGCGCTGAGAGCAGAAGGGTGGTTAAATCCAATCAGCTAGATACATTACTTAGCCAACACATGTGCTACAGCCCCTCATTAGTCAGTAAAGAATCTATAACTAATATTCTTTTTCAGATGCAGCAAATGGACGTACGTACCGGACTATTGCCCTCGTTCTACCTTAAAGCGAGGGTCATATACAAGCTTTATAGATTACATATTACTACACCCAAGTCTATGGTCCATAATAGTTTTTTTTTTTGTAAACATTTTTATTGGCATTTTCTGTTATTTTCTATCTTTTTACATAGTTGACATTTACTTTTATTGCATTACATTCGTTACATACTAATTGTCTCTATCTGCGTCGTCTATATGCTTTCCGTAGTGTAACTGGGATGATGTTCTCCTGATTTAGGAGCTATGCCTGTCTGAGCAATTACTGAGGTTGTGGTATGATTTCTCTTGTTTGGGGTTGCGCTCCCTTCCTGCTTGTATCAATTTAATAACTACCGGCTTGTTTCTTTAGCTGCTAACTTTGGTATTTAACTGGGGTGATTGTTAGGGGTCTGCGGGGCTTTGGTCCCCAATAGTTGATATGGTAGGAGTTAACAGGACAGACCGCGATCATAATGCGCTCGTCAGGGAGTTTAGCACAGATTTCTTTGGGAAGTCCCCTGAAGATAATACTGGATGATGTCGACATTTAATTATTTTGCTTTACTACAGTCTTTTCTACCATATTCCCAGGAAACAGACATTGATATGGAGTGGCAATCCATCCATTCCCCCCGAACGGCTGAGCTCTCACCACTGTTCAAGATATTGCAGAAGGTTGCAAACGCCCTCATGTGGTACTAGTTATCCAAAAGCAAAAATACCAATAAATGGATGCAAAAAGGTAACTTCAGTTAGCAAAAGGTGATTTTTTTCAAAATCCTATAAAGCATTCAACTTGAAACCTACAAAACAGCTAGGCAACAGGTAAGATCAATCAGGAAACACCATTAAAGTTCGAGGTAACAGGGGATTCCACAGCCTGCCCACAACATCCGATACTTTCAGAGAGTAACCTCAGAGGCTGGCCTCAAACACCCAATAGAAATACTTCTTTACCACAGGGCAACCGGTTGTGTGACAGATGAAAGCCATACATTTCCTTAAAATACGATTACTCTAGTTGTTACACACTAGATGTAAGAATCGGAATATTCAGACATTACCCATTATACATATCAATCTATTTGAGATGGCAGCATGTCTTTTTGATGACCGTTGATTACAAATATAAATCTGAGAGAGAATAAAAAGACACTCCCATTATTTTGAGTGAAGGCAGAAAAATACACAACAGGAATAATAATCATTCCCTACTAACAAAGAAAAACAAACCTCTGTAAAGATCACTGGCTAAAGTGAAAAGATGAATGAAGTACTAAGGCAGCTCTACTAGATCCTTACGCCTAAGCTTACAGGCGACAGGAGAGAATTTTCCGCAAAATAGCACCTGATCATTGACATCCAAACTCGAGGAGTTTGCAAGATAGAAAGTACAAAATTATGATATGAATAATCTGCTCCTCTGAGAAGGAATCCACGTTCTTGCTTCAACATGATGCTTAGCCCAAAGAATTAGACACAGCTATGCAAATCCCACAGTACCTACTTCATATTCTGCACCAATCAAAATAAGCCAAGCAAATGGTGAAACCCTTCTGGACAAGAATGCCAGAGGTTATTACCAATTATCTTCAAACAGAAAAGCAGTAAAGTAGTTAAGATACTACTCACAAATTCATCATAATTTCATCAAGCGTGAACTCTATGGATTAGAACAGGGATGAACGGTCCATGAAAAAATTAGTACTATATCCTTTGGAATACATGTTTCTTATGCAGATAGAGGAAATACACAAAAATTAAAACTATTCTCTACCCATTTGAAAACCTTTGCTACTATAAGATCAATGTATGAAATGAAAGGGTTCCTGCTAAACACTAGCAGTATTTTTGGAATCCTAAAATGATTAGCTGTTGAAATACAAGAAAACGAAGGGACCCATTTCTTAGCGGGCTTGCATCGCTCTAAATCTTACATGTGATTTATGAAGCCACAAAAGGCCACTTTGTGTGGCCCGGAGTGGCTCTATAAATTTGGAGTAAGGCAACACATCGCAAATCGCTGTGTTGCCTTAGCCTGCCCTGGGACAGCATTCCATGGACGTAGTGTGGGTATTCCCATGCACCTCCCATGGATTTTGATGCACTCCCAGTTTTACCAGAATTAGTATACCTGGGAAAGCGCCAAAAAGATACACCTTCCCAGGGGAGGAGTAACCAGGAGAAGGAAAATGCTACTTACCCAGTATGCATCTGTTCTTAGCATATAGAGCTGTAGAGTCATATGCTTTAGCATATATTGCCATCTGGTGTTGGGTCCGGATGTTTGCACTGTTTTTGTTCGAAGAAGTCTTGTAGTCACGAGGTAGGAGACTCCTCCTTTCGGTGATAGTGCGCAAAAAAGAGATGTCCATGCAAATTGTATCTATGTAATATATCACTGCAACACGTAATGGTACCTGGGGAGGCGGTTGGGTGCATATGACTCTACAGCTCTATATGCCAATAACAGATGCATACTGGTTAAGTAGCATTTTCCATTCGAGGCATATGAGCTGTAGATCATATACTTTAGCACAGACTATAAAGTAGTTATTTCTGAAGCAGTGGCTAACCTGTATCTGTTGCAGTGATTTGAAATAGTGTTTGTAAAACCGCCTGGCCCACACCAGCTCGTTGTTTTGCTAACACATCCACACAATAATGTTTTGGGAATGTGTGTGGTGTAGACCATGTTGCAGCTTTGCAGATATCATCTATGGGTACGTTTCCTAAGAATGCCATAGAAGCCCCTAGTTTGCGTGTAGAGTGCGCTCTAGGGGGAATTGTTAGTGTACGTTTAGCTTTGATGAAGCATATTTGAATGCACTCAACTATCCACCTTGCAATGCCAGATTTTGATTTGGAATTGCCTTTATGTGGTGGAGCAAAAGCAACAAAGAGTTGTTTGGATTTCCTAAAAGGTTTTGTTCTTTCTATGTAGTAAAGTAATGCTCTCAACATCTAATGTGTGAAGGGCACATTCTGCCACTCAATCTGGTTGATGGAAGAACACAGGCAACTCAACAGATTGGTTGATATGAAAGGTAGAGATGACTTTAGGTAACAATTTGGAGTTAGTTCTAAGAACCAATTTGCTTTGATGCATTTGCAAAAATGGTTCCTCTATGGTTAGCGCCTAAAGCTCACCGACTCTTCTTAGAGAAGTGATTGCTAGAAGGAAGGTTACCTTCCAGGTGAGAAATTGTATTTCACATTTGTGCAACGGCTCAAATGGTAGACCCATGAGTCTTGTAAGGACTATGTTGAGATTCCACACTGGAGAAAGTGGGCGTCTGGGAGGAATGAGTCTCAAGTCCTTCCATAAAAGCTTTAATAGCAGACCCCCCCCGCACCTCGACCACAGTTCAGCGACTCCATCGCCGACTTCGTCAGCACACACGCCCTCGCCTCCACAGATTACATCCTCCTCGGGGACCTGAACTTCCACCTCGAGAGCAACAATGACACCAACTCCACCACCCTGATCTGCAACCTCGGACTCAGACAACTTGTCACAACACCCACCCACCCACTCCGCCGGCCACATGCTTGACCCCATCTTCTCCGCAAGCCCCCACGTCTCCTTCAACCACACCACCAAACTCCACTGGACCGACCATCGCTGCATCCACTACACCTTCCGGAAACCCACCACGCACCACCGCACCCAACAGAATCCTTGCTGCTGCTGGAGCAAAGTCACCGAAGACCAGCTAACCACCACCCTTGCCCGGAGCACACCCTCTGACCCCAAAACCGCCACCCGCAACCTCAGACAGTGGATTGACAACTGCGCCAACACCCTCGCCCCGTCCAAGAAACCCTCCAACAGCCACACCAGCAAGAAAGCCAGCTGGTTCACTGAAGACCTCCAGGTCTCCAAGCAAACCTGCCGAAAGCAAGAGAAGAACTGGCACCGTGAACGAACACCAGACAGCTATACAGCCCACAAAAACGCCACCCGCAGACACCATCACCTCAACAGATCCCCCAAAAGGGCCTCCTTCAAAGACCGCCTAGACAATAACGCACACAACAGCAAAGAGCTCTTCAACATCGTGAAGGAACTCTCCAACCCCAGCTCGAACACCAACGACATCCCTCCTTCGCAAGACCTGTGCGACTCACTTACCACCTTCTTCCATCGCAAGATCGCAGACCTCTATGACCGCTTCAACGCCACGACCGCCACGACAACCACTGAGACCTCCGCCCCCACGACCACCATCCACACTGACCGCCTGCTCTCCTGGACCAACATAAACGACGACGACACAATCAAAATCATGAATACCATCCACTCTGGATCTGCGTCAGACCCATGCCCACACCACATCTTCAACAAAGCCCGCACCGCCATCGCACCCCATCTCCGGAAAGCCATCAACATTTCCTTCGAGACAGCAACCTTCCCGGAGTGCTGGAGGCACACCGAGATCAACGCCTTACTCAAGAAACCCAAGGCGGACCCCAAGAACTTCCGGCCCATCTCCCTGCTCCCGTTTCCGGCGAAGGTCATCGAGAAGACCGTCAACAGACAACTGGCCCACTACCTCGAGGAGAACAGCATCCTGGACCCGTCCCAGTCCAGGTTCCACAGCACCGAAACTGCCCTCATCGCCGCCACCGATGACATCAGGGCCCTGCTAGATAACAGTGAAACCGGAGCTCTCATCCTCCTGGACCTGTCAGCCGCCTTCGGCACGGTCTGCCACCGCACACTACGCACACGCCTCCACAACGCCGGGATCCAAGAGAAGGCCCTGGACTGGACCACCTCCTTCCTCTCCGGCAGAACACAGGAGCGTCCGCCCCCCCCTTCCGCTCCGAAGCCACCAAGATAATCTGCGGCGCACCCTAGGGCTCATCCCTCAGTCCAACGCTGTTTAACAACTACATGGCACCGCTCGCCCACGTCGCACAACTGCACAACCTCAACATCATCTCCTACGCTGATGACACCCATCTCTCCCTTACCAAGGACCCCCACACCGCCAAAACCAACCACCACGAAGGAATGAAAGCCGTTGCCGAGTGGATGAAGAACAGCCAACTGAAGCTGAACTCAGACAAGACGGAGGTCCTCATCCTCGGATCCACCCCCTCGGCCTGGGACGACTCCTGGTGGCCGACCGCACTGGTAACAGCTCCAACACCCACCAACCACGCCACACACGCAACCTAGGGGTCATCCTCGACTCCACCCTCTCCCTGACAAAGCAAGTCAATGCCGTCTCTTCCTCCTGCTTCAACACCCTTCGCATGCTCCGCAAGATCTACAAGTGGATCCCCACCGAAACAAGAAGAATGGTCACCCAGGCCCTCGTCAGCAGCAGGTTGGACTACGGAAACGCCCTCTACGCAGGAGCCTCGGCCAAACTTCTGAGACGGCTGCAACGCATCCAGAACACCTCTGCACGCCTGATCCTCGACATCCCTCGCCGCAGCCACATCACACTCCACCTGAGAGACCTGCACTGGCTCCCCGTCAAGAGGATAACCTTCACCTCACCCACGCACACAAGGCACTCCACAACACCAGACCAGTGTACCTCAACAGAAGACTCAGCTTCTACACCCCCACACGCCAGCTCCGCCGACCTCGCCACAGTTCCCCGCATCTGAAGAGCGACCTCCGGCGGCAGATCGTTCTCCCACCTCACCGCCAAGACCTGGAACGCCCTCCCCACCCACCTAGGGAAGACCCAAGACCTGCTGACCTTCAGAGGACTAATCAAGACCTGGCTTTTCGAGCAGTAGCAGCATTCCCCACCCCCCAGCACCTTGACCCTCACGGGTAAGTAGTGCGCTTTACAAATGTTATGATTGATTGAATAGCGGCCACTCTAAAAAGAAACAAGTGCTGTGTATTTTGCAGATATGCAGCTATTGCAGCGAGATGTAAGCGTATGGATTTGTACGCTAAATTAGAACATTGTAAGTGTAATAGATAACAAATGATGTCTTGTATTGAAGCATCTAGTGGTTCGATCTGATTGTTGTTACAATAAATGACAAACCTCTTCCACTTTGCTGCGTAGCTCTTGTGGTAGGGCATCTAGCCTCTCTGATAGCATTCATACAGTCTGGCGGAAGATTGAGGTAGCCAAGCTCTAGGATTTCAGACGACAAATCGCAAGGTTGAGCTGATTGGGATCTGGATGTCTTATCTTGCCATGGTTCTGAGTAAGAAACTTGGGGGGGGGGGGGGGGGGGGGAAGAGGTGTAGTTTGTGGTGGGGAACTACTGATAGTTCAACAGAATTGTGAACCATGGTTGTCGGGCCTATGTGGGAGCATCTAGGGTAAGCGTCAGGGAGTGCTGTTCGAGTTTCCAAACCACTAATGGAATGAGTGGGAGGTGGAAAAATGTAAGCAAATATCCCTAACCAATTAATCCATAGTGCATTGCCTTTGGACAATGGGTGTGGATGCCTGGATGCGAAGTTTGGGCATTTTGCGTTTAGGCGGGTGGCGAACATATCTATCTCTGGGAAGCCCCACATTTGGAAGAATGGGAGGAGAATTTGAGGGTAAAGTTCCCATTTGTGTATCTGTTGTTGACGACTAAGCAGAGGTATGGCCCATCTCCAGATGCTCTGTGCTAGCTGTGAGAGTGCGTCTCCCCCCGGCATTTGTATGCAGTACATTGCTGTCATGTTGCCTACTAGGTGAAGTTGAAAGCTTTCAATGCTAGAAAAATTGCTAGCAGTTCGAGTAGGTTTATGTGGAGTGGTTTTTGTTGCAGAGTCCACATGCCCTGAGTGGTAGTTTTCCCATATGTGCTCCCCAACCAGTGAGGGATGCGTCTGCTGTTAGAACTATCTGTGGAACTGGATCGAGAAATGGCCACCCCTTGGAAAGGTTTTGTAAGTTCCACCACTGCAGAAAGCGACGAGTACGGCCATCTATCAACACCAGATCTGATAACTGACCTTGAGCCTGGTTCCACTGACGTGCGAAGCATTCCTGTAGGGGACGCATTTGAAGTCTTGCGAAGGGAACGATTAAATTGCAAGAAGCCATCATTCCAATCAATTGCATGAACACTCGGGCTGGTAAGGAGTGTTGGGGCTGAAACTGTGATATTAGAGCTTGCATGTTGCGAATCCTTACTGGGTTGGGATAGGCTAGAGCTTTGCGAGAGTCTATGTGGCTCCTAGATACACTTGTGTGTTGGATGGTTGGAGGTGAGACTTGGTGAGGTTTACAGTGAACCCCAAGTCGTGAAGCAGTTGGATGGTCCTTTGAGTGTGATGTAGGCAGCTTTGTTGTGATCTGGCTTTTATCAGCCAGTCGTCTAAGTAAGGGAAGACATGAACGTGCTGTCTTCTTAGATGAGCTGCGACTACTGCGAGGCACTTGATGAAAACTCTGGGTGCTGTAGTTACTCTGAATGGAAGAACTTTGAACTGGTAATGTCCGTCCACCACAAACCTGAGATTTCCTGTGAGCAGGGTGAATGAGAATATGGAAATAGGCGTCCTTTAAGTCTAGGGTGGATAGAAAGTCCCCGTGCTGAAGTAGTGAGTGCACCTGTTGGAGTGTGACCATGTGGAAGTGGTTCAACCGTATGTATAGGTATAGCTGTCTGAGGTCTAGCATAGGCCTGAGAGAGCTGTTCTCCTTGGGAATTAAGAAATACAGGGAGTATACCCCGGTCTCTTGATAGATTAATGAGACAGGCTCTATAGCATGTTTTTCTAACAGAGATAGAACCTCTTGCTTTAAGAGGGTGAGATGTTCTGGTGACATTGCATGTGCTCTTGGAAGAATATTTGGGGGAGTGCTTGTAAGCTCCAGGCAGTAACCATATTGGATAATTCGTAGCACCCACTTGTCTGACGTGATTGAATTCCAGATAGGTAGGAATTGGGAGAGACGTCCCCAGACAGGAGTGGAACGATCCGGGAGGTAACGGAGGAAAGTCACTGTTTGTTTGCGGGGAAAGTCCGTGTGGTATTACCTCTACCTCTTCCCCTGCCATTGTTTCCTCTAAAGCCGCCTCTACAATAACCTCTGGATGAGGGGGATTGATTGTTGCCCTTGTAAGAGGAGGAGGCATAGTCAGTGGACATAGTTTTTGAGACACCCTGTAAAATGAGCGAAAAGAACCCCTACTGGTTGGTAACTGTAAAGCCCCCATGGACTTTGTGACCTCAGTGTCCATTTTCATCTTTTCCAGCATGGTATCCACAGCTGGGCCGAAAAGATGCTCTTTGTCAAAGGGTTTGTACCTCTGGCTTAAATCCAGAGATTCTGAACCAAGCATGTCTGCGTAAGAATATACTGGTGTTAATTGCACAAGATGCTGGGTCGCTGCGTCTAGTGCACATTTAATGGAGGTGTTGGTAATAAGTTTCCCTTCTTGAATAAGGTGGTTAGCCTTAGATTTATATTTGTCAGGCAAGTGTTGCATGAGTTTTTCTAGCTTATCGTAATGAGCCCTGTCATAACGAGCTAGCATCGCCTGGGCGTTGGCAATGTGCCAGTTGTTTGCTGCCTGTGAAGCTACTCTTTTGCCTGAGGCATCAATAAGCTTGGATTCCTTGTCAGAGGGGTCTATCCTGTGGCTTGCAAGTTAGCTATCTTGCGTGTGTTGGAGACTACAAGAGAGTCTAAGGGCAGCTGTCCTTTAATATACATAGGATCGGTATAGCTGATTTGTATTTTTTATCCACTCTAGGTGTGATTATTCTCGCCCTTACAGGATTCTTAAAGACCTCGTCCATGTGTTTTAACATGCCTTTCAGCATTGGCAAGGTATGAGTAGTTCTTTGTGAGTGTCTCAAAAAGGAAATCCTGTTCTAAAGGCTCTTTCTGAAGTTCTACCCCATGATAATGAGCAGCCCTGCTAAGGAGCTTGAGATAGCCAATGTTGTCATCAGGTGGGGAAGGTCCGGAGGGGTACAAATCAGGATCATTATCTGTATTTGGATCTGTGTGGTAATCTTCCCAAGCGTCAGTGTCTTGATCCTCATCCCCATCCCCTTCATCCTGTGGGTCAGATGTAATGGGCCTTGGTGGTGAATTTAATGGAGTAATAAGAAAGTTAGGATTAGGAGGAGGAGGTGGAATATAAGGAGGAGAAGGGTTAGTGCCCACATTCTTCTTCTTAAGTGGGATATGATGGTCCTCTGGCAAGTCAGCTTTCCGCTTTTTGGAATGGTTGCATGAATATGTCCTGTCTTAGTGTTTATAACCAGCCTTTTCTGTTTTGGGTGAAAAGTTGGCTGAGCTGGAGGCTCTTTGGGAAGAGTGTCTTGGTCTTTCCGTGGAGATCTCGGCACCAAAGGTTTCAGCACCGAGCCTTTGGGAGTTCTTGATTTGGCTCTGAGTGTTTGGGCTTGGAGGGTTGCGGCTCGGAGTCTTTGGCCTTTGAGGATGTTGGCTCCGAATCTTTGGCCTTGGAGAATTTCAGCTCTGAGACTTTGGCCTTGGAATGTCTCAGCTACGATTCTTTGGACTTGGAGGGTTTCGGCTCCGAGGGTGAAGTCTTCGGTCCCGAAGGTATGTTGACCAATAAATGCTTGGTCTTATGTTTTATTGCCGAATGTGTTGGTTCGGCATCGGAGCAGGGCCGGCTCAAACCGGAGTGTGAGAAAGTGGCTCTGTATATACTGTTCCTTAATAGGTATAGGGTGTACAGAGTCCACAGTCCCCAAGGGTTTGACAGAGGCTAAAGTTAGATATAACCTTACTCTCTAAAGTGGTAGCTTGGTCGAGCAGTAATGCAGTATCAGAGGACAGTGTAAAGCATTTGTTGTACACACTCAGTCAGCAAATGGTCTCACATACTCAATAACTGAACTCTAGACCAATGGTTTATATATAAAAAATATATGCTTGTTTTATTTAGAACCAACAATTGGAATTAAAATATACTTTCTCAGAATGAGATGCTTAATATAAATACTTTTGCAGTATGCAATTGACTTTTGTAAACAGTTACAAGTGGTTGCAATAGGCAACACTATTTTAAACACAATAATGCATTGAGTTCAACGGAAGGTTCATGTTATTTGCCACAGATTACTTTTAGGATTACTTTTGGAATTCCAGGACTGGATCCTAGATTCAGTCCTGGGTCAGTACTTAGAATCAAGTGATGAAAGTCGACTTAATTACTGTGATGATTTTTAAACAATATTTAGCTATTTTAAAAGTTGACACTTGGAAAATATTTCATAGTAAACAGTCAATGATTCCCTATGGCAGAAAATGCAAGTTACAGGTATAGTATGCTCTTGTTACTTTTGTAATCCAGTACTGGGTACCTAGACTCAGTACTGGGACCTTTATCCAAAACAGGTAAGTAATTATGTTTTCAGATATTATACGATTTTTAAAGAATATTTAAAGATTGCAGAAATTGACACTTAGAAGAAATTTCACAGAAAAACAGTCAATGATTTCCTACGGGAGAAAATTGGGTTACTGGTAAGTACAGTTGTAAGTATTTTTCAGAGATAGTGCTGGGCACCTAAGAGCTCACCTAAGAGCAGGTGAGTAATTTCGTTTTCGTTACTCGGCTGATTTTTGGTGAATTTTTTAAGATTTGAAAAGTCCACACTTAGAAGAAATTTCAGGAAAAAGCCAGTCAATGTTACCCTATGAAGAAAATAGAGTTATCGGTTTAAAGGTAAGTACTCGACTGGCAGAGTTGAGGTTCTGGGCATAGACTCAGGGGTCCCCCAGGGTCAGGTAGGTACAGTTGGTTCACCCTCAGCGACTAAGGCGGCTGGGTGCAGAGTGAGTTAGGCCCAATGTTTTCCTATGAGGGATAGGGGGGCCTTGGTTGGTGGCTGCTGACTGGCAAGCTACGCGGCTGTGGGAGCTGGGCTCCTGGTCACTTACTCAGGGCAAGTGGGGAAGTAGGTAGGTGTAGAGGTTTCACTGCCAGGGCCACTCGGGCGGCTGGGTGCAGGGTGCTTTTGAGCCTTCGGGCGCTCAATTGATTTCAATGGGAAATCTCCGGTTTGGAAAAAGACTGCAAGCTTGGGACGAGGATTCTTCAGGTGCCACCACCACTTCGAGAGGTAAGTTGGGTAGTTGGAGGATAGGTAGGTACCTCGGGATTGGGCACAGGGGGCCGTGGGGCGCCGCGTGCAGGGGTGCCTTTTGGTGTCGGGAAATCTTACCCTCTGTTGATCGCGGTTGGGGGGGGCACCTTGTTCTGAGGCTGCAGGCTCCTTCAGGAGTGTCGAGGGAGGTCCTTGGGTGCCGGACTCTGGGTCACAGTCGCCGTGGGGTCGTCCTCGTGGTCTTTGTCCACTCCGGCACTGGCCAGGCTTGGCTGGTGCAGAGTGTGCTGGGTTCGCGGTTCCGGGCTGCTGCCAGGGATTAGAGGTAGGTTTTGAGTAGAGCCTCTACTCATGAGAGTCCCAGGGGCTTAGAGCCAAAAGGTAGCCAGGTCCTCCGGGGTTTGTGAGGTTGCTGGCAACAAGAGATGCCGGGTTGGAGCAGGAGCAGGTTCGAGGGTCGACAGGCCGGTAGGGCTGGGGCCAAAGCAGTTGGTGTCTTCCTCTTTTTAGCAGCTGCAGGGCAGGTCTTCTTTGTAGTTTTGAATCTGGAATCTGGGGAAGGAAGGTTCAGGGTGCCCCTAAATACTAGATTTAGGGGCGTTACAGGTAGGTGAAGGGCAGGGGCCAATGGGTCCCTGTCCTGGGGTGGGTACACCCCCTATCCTGGCTCTCTCCTGTGGGAGGGGGCCAGGAGCCTAGTCCTGATTGGGCAGGGCTTCCTATCTTCAAGATGGCGAGAGCCCGGAGATGTGCTTCACCTCGCTTCCCCCACCTGAGGGGTGGGGTTGGCAGGCTGGCACGTCCCCTGTCCTTATTTGGGGTTTACGGTCAAGCTTCCCACCAGAGTGGGGGGTTGCAGTGGCCTGGGGAAGCTCACAGAGGCGGCATGCCTTTGAAGCTTCCCCCTGCCCATCCTGGGGGAGGAGATTTAGCACCTCACCCAGGATGTGCATTGTTGCAGACCCAGGAGAGCAGGGGCTCTCCTACCCAGGGGTCCAGCAACATGTCTGCTGTGTGGCAGCCAAGGCAGCCTCAGAACAGACGTGGATTGTAGGTATAGGTTTCAGGGGGCCTCTCTAAGATGCCCTCTGTGGTGCTTTGTACATTAAATCACACACTGGCATCAGTGTGGATTTAATGTGCTGATCAGTTTGATACCAAACTTCTCAGTCTTCAGTGCTGCCATTATGGTGCTGTGGAGTTCGTGTTTGACAAGCTCCCAGCACCATATACTCTTAGCTGGCAGCACTGCACTTACAGGACCCAGGAATGGACCTGGGTACTGTAGGGGCACAGGGCTCCTGCCTCTGTGCCCACACCACTGGCATAGGGCACCCAGCTAGAGGGGTGGCTGATGTATGCCAGGGCAGTGTAGGTTGTGGGCATGGCACACAGGGATGTGTGCCATGTCGACTGTTTTGTCTTGTATCCAGACACTCAGCCTGCAAGAGCAGTGTGTGTGTGTGTTAGGGTACAGGGCCTCTAAGGTTGGCACAATGAGTGCTGCAGCCCTTAGAGGCCTTCCCTGGTCACAAGGCCCTGGGTACCATTTACCAGGGGCTGACATGTGGCCAGGGTTTGCCAATTTGGGTTTTTGGCTGTTAGGCAGTTTTTAGGGAAGGAACACAGGCCCTGGGCACCTGATTGGCAGGAGCCCAGGGCACAACAAGGAAAAGTGCATCAGCTATTAGGCGAAAAAAAAACCAAGCATTTACAATGCAATGGTCTCGGCATTGTTAAAGTTAGAGCTATTGGCATTGCTCGTGACATTTTTGTTTATGTTTTTAAAACATTTAAAGAAACTGCATTGTTATTTACAATGTCAATAGCTTAATCACTCTCAAATGCGAGACCTATTGCATTTGCACCCGCACACAGAGCCACACACACAAAGCCACCCACACACACACACACACACACAGAGCCACCCACACAGAGTAACCCTTGTAACCCCACCACCGTTTCGCTGCCAGGAACTGATCCCCAATTTATGGGTTCCCGGAATATATTTTTTTTATTTCCAGCACTGCCTATTATGCAGGCTTTAGCCAAAACGTACAATGGGGGGTTGGAATCACATTTATATAAGTTTAGAGATACGCGGTCCCCTGAAGCTTTTGAAGTGCCTTATGATCCCGACAGACAGCGTTTTAGGAGCTCAATATGCATGACTAATGCACATAAGTGCGGTGAGGCGGACACCAGCACTAAAAAGTGTTAGTTTAACCCATGGTGCATGGTCCTTGGAAGCACAGTGCATGTCTGAAGGATGTGCACAGCGGGAATTGGCAGTATGTACCAGGTAAGCAAAATATTAGCAAATTAAACTTTTTTGCCCCCCTGTTGCATGAAATTCCACACAGTACGGGTAAACTAAACATGCAGTGGTTATGTATGCGAAATATCATACCATCGCATGATATGTTACACAATATATAAGATTTTATTTTACCCTAGCTTTAACTTTGCCCCCACTGTCATAGCTGGCTGAAAGTGGGCTTAACTTTCTTTCCCTCTGCAATTTAGGAAAAGTAGATACCAATCCCCATCTTAAATAGTTTGTCAGAATCCATTGTATGAAACTCCGTCTCTGTCTTGAACTCAGCAAATGGGACAAGTTAGTGCAATGTCTTTTATTGCTCTTTCTCCTTCTGCATTCCTATAAGGCTTTTTGGGGGGTGCACCTCCCGCACCCCTACTTCCAGTGTCACCGGCAAGCTCCTTCTAACCAATAGCTTCTCGCGACACATGTTTGGTCCCTGTACAGCAGCCAGCTATATTAACCTTATGAAGTGCAGGGTCCTTGCAACAATGTGTCTGCAGGACCTGCAATGAATTCATAGAGGGTCACCTAAATCTAATTTCAATTTGCGGAGGCTACTCAGCATTAATGTGCCTTACTCTCACCCGTGCGGTGCCTGTGTCTGGGGCACTGACTTCGAGCGTGCAGAGCTGGGACAAGCAGCCTTTGTAGGGTCCTACAGTGGAGCATGGTGGCGGCTCGACTGCAATCCGTGCGCTGATAATCCGAGGTTGCTGCTCACGGACACGCAGTGCCCTTCGCACGGACGGCGTCACCACATGCACAGCCTGTGATTGGGGGAAGCATGCATACAGTACCCGGAAGAAGCCGAGAAATGTCACCCAGCTTCCGCCCTTGGTTGGTTGTAACTAGAAACTAAGAGGAAGGTCTGTCTTCTATGTTCTATGTTAAAGCGCTCAGCTGCTTGGTAAGGACGTTTGGCAATGGCAAAGTGACTGTGAACATGATTGCAGGAAGTCATCCGTACTACCAAAAGGCTGACACCGAATATATTCCACTCCTGTCTGTTTTGATTAGGCCTGCCCTTTTCCTGACGCTTCACATGTTGGATAGAGGATGTGGCCTTACGGCCAGAGTACCTGAGTTTTGGAACTCGAGAACCTGGTTCGAGTCGCAGCAGTGACGCAACATGCTGTGATTCTTGTGCCCGGGGTCACAGAGGGAAAGTTCAGCCTACACGTGTGGGGGAAGAAGAGTACTAAATGATGTTAGCGCAACGCAAGCACGCACCCGCCCGCTCCTGGCTTCTGGACTTTGAGCCGGCACCAGAAAAGATCCAGGAGCAGAGACAGACGTGCGCGAGGAAGAGAGCAGATATCAGCTGACCGCCGCTGAATAGAAACCACACTACTCATTATCCAATATGTGTAACATACTAAAGACGAGGAACAAGACGCTAATTAAACCCGCATTCATTTGTTCTGCAGATTAAACTTGTGCAGGCAACGCCAACAAAGTAATGAATAGCGCGCGCCTCACTGAGTCAAGTCAATCCGTGCAGCACTGACCATAGACCAGCAGCTTTGAACATTTCTTGCACACTAACAGACCTTTCATTGTGGACAATGGTATTAAAATATGTACCCGGATTAAAACTGCCTGAAAAGGCGCCATGCCCAACCAGACACGTATGGGGCCTAACTGTATGGAACAAGAAGGCCACGAACCTGTTAAATACATGAATTTGAAATAACCATGGAATCGTCTTTTCTTCTAGACCAAGCAGCTTCCCTTTAATGTAAACCAAAGGTTATGGACGTAGACGGTAACTTGGAAGGATACAAGCTCCTTGGCCATTTTGTTTTCCTGCTTAATTCATTATAAACGAGAGCCGCTCTAAACCGGCCATGTTGACACTTACTAAAAGCTTCAAAACTAAACAAGAAACGTTCCTAAAAGGTGCACGGAGGTAAATATTTCACCCCATGCAATTACTTCGTGTTTCTCAGCACCCCCACCAAATAATGGCCAATCGCAGAGATGTGAGTACGGGCTGGTAGCTGTGCCAAGGGTCGAACCCGCATGAAGCCTGTTTACTAATTAACCCCCAGTTTCAGAGGGAGGGCGGGGGCCGAGGTTGGCACCAAAGGTTGCTCTATTGACGCGGACTGGCTCTGCACCGGGGCACCAGAGACAGCACTTGGCCCTAACAAGATAAGGACGCCTAGAAGTGGGGCTGGCTGAAGCCAAACAAGCTCCCCTGACCTTCAGCTCACACAGAAAAGACGTCAAGATTTGTATACAAATGCAAGATGTATGAGGGACCGAGGGCGTGTCTGTAAAGGCAGTATCCTCCTCCACCCGCACCCCTGACTCTTCTGGCAAGGGGCACCTCGGGGTTACCTATTACACCACCCCCAGAGCCACAGGAAGGGTGGGGTCCTAGAGACGGCTATACCCGCAAGTACTGAAAACAAAACATTGTATCTTGGCGCATGAGCAGTATTCCATCGGAGACTGCAACCTTCAAACTCTATGGGCCCACGGCAGTGTTACTCAGCGGCCTCTCGCTAACCCCCAACCCCCGCCAGAACCCCCAAAATAAAATCTATAAAGCAGACTTCCGCCTGTCTGCCGATCCGACCCACAACTCTGAAAACCTTTGTACAATGAACGAATCTTAAAGTCGTCCACTGTTACCCACTAGGAAACAACGACATTCAAAATACTACGGCCAAGCACAAGCATTACGGCAGCAAAACTCCTGGCTAGTCCTAAAGAGTGGTAGCGCAGAGTCCCATCTGCAAAATTACAAGATCGTTCCAAAAGAATGTGAAACTGCGGCTTTAGGAGCACAAGGGGAAACCTTTGGATGCACGAGGGCAAAATAAGAGACCAGTTTTCTCTAGCTCAGGACACAGCTGGAAACTGAACTAAGCAGATATGCTTTTAACTAACCTTAACTGGCTCTCAACAACCAAAACTCCACCGCCAGCGACAAACATCTGGAAGACGGAAGGTGTACGAGCTGCCTTTGAGCCGTGAACCTGGGCAGCGCAGAATAAGGCGGCATGTAGCGCCTCGTACGGAAAGGAGGCAGCAGGGGGAGGGAGTCGCCATGAAAACTACAGCCTTTCTCCGAGGTCAAGCAGAAATGCCTCGGAGAAACGCAGTGTGGTTTTCGGAATCGGGGGCGTGATTTTCTTTCTCTCCTCTTGCCATTGGCTGGAATGTTTACATTCCAGAGAAAAAGAATCGAAAAAACACGCCCCCGAATCCGAAAAGGACGGGGCTTGTTTGGAGAGACAAACCTCTTCTCCAATGGCTGACCAGCATTTAAGAGGCCAGCCAATGGAGAAGAGGTAAAAAAAAAAAAAAAAGGGGCGGGTTAAAGCCCCACTCCAAAACATTAAATCTCGGAGCGAGACTGCGCAAGCGCAGCCTTCGAGCCGAGACCTAAAAAAGGGGAGGTTACTGCAACAGAAACCCACTTTTACACTGAGCCAGAAGGCTTCTCTTTTTGTTTCGGAGCCAGGCCTGAGGGCAGGGCATCGGAAACGTTTTCTCGGTGCCCACCTGAACCAGAGGGGGAAAGAGGGACCGGAGCCTTTGCCTTATGTGGAATGGGCACAGGGGGATCTGTACTCACGGTACGCTGACCCGCAGTGATATCTTGCTCTTCTTCCATGTCGGAGTCGGACACGGAGATCTGCTCTTCTTCCTCTGGATACCGGAATCTTCTCCGAAGAGTTCCGGAATAGAGTTGCTCTGATGCAGCATTTTGTTTCGCCGAGCCCAACGATCACAAAGTGTCTTTTTTGATCGGAATGATCTACACGCGTCGCAGGCCCATGTCCATAATTCCTGTGCTAGCCCTGATGGTGCCACAGATTGTGTTCCTCCTTGTTTGTTGATGTAGAACATGGTGGTTGTGTTGTCTGTTTGGATCAACACCCTGTTTCTGTATAGCTCCCTTTGAAAGGCTTTTAAGGCTAGGAACACCGTTTTTAGCTCCAGGTAGTTGGTGTTTGACCGCATCCTGCTGCGACCATAACCCTCTCACCTTGAGTTTGTTCATGTGCGCGCCCCACCCCAGCTGGGAGGCTTCTGTTGTGATGGTCACTGTTGGCTGTGTGAATGTTTTCCCCTGGGATATGTTTTCCTTGTTCCACCACACTATTTCCTGATGCACTGCGTGTATGACAACCACAAGATCTTCCCAACTCCCTGTTGCCTGTGATCATTGCTGCTGTATCCATTCCTGGAACGGTCTCATGTGTTAGCGAATATTTGGGACCAGGTGTATGCACAACGCCATCATTCCCACTAGCTTGCTCGCTGTCAGGGCTTGCCCCTTGCGGTAGAGACATGTCTCCTTCAGTATTGCCAAAGTTCTCTTTGTGCTGGGGAACACCTTGCCCTGTATGGTGTTGATCTCTGCCCCCAAGAATATCTTCACCTGTTCCGGTTCTATTGGAAGACTTTCCCCAATGGATTGAAAAACCCAGTTGGATGAGTGTTTGTATCACCTGCTGGATGTTCTGTTTGCACTGGCTGTAGGAACCTGCTTTTACAAGCCAGTCGTCGAGGTAGGGGTATACATGTATACCTTGCCTCCTTAGGTGTGCTGCTACCACTGCTAGGCACTTTGTAAACACCTTTGGAGCGGATTTGAGTCCGAATGAACTGTGAACTGGTAGGGAGTCTTGTTGATCACAAATCTTAGTAGGCGTTTGTGTTTCTTGTTGATGGGGATGTGTAAGTACGTGTCCTTTAGGTCTATAGTTGCCATGTAATCTCCTTCCTGTACCTGGGGTATTACTTCTTGCAGAGAGGTCAATTTGAATCTTTGTGTCTTTATGAACTTGTTTAGGAACCTTAGATCCAGAATAGGCCTTAGCGTTTTGTCCACTTTTGGTACGAGGAAGTAGTTGGAATAAACCCCCTTGTTTCTTTCCTTGTACGGCACTATCTCTATTGCCTCCTTGTTGAGAAGTTCCTATGCCTCTAGCAGCAACAGTGAAAGTTCCTTTGCAGAGTGCGCCTTGTTTGGCCTCTTGTTTGGAGGTTGTTTTTCTAGCTCCATACAGTAGCCGTATTGTATGAGGTTTAGTATCCATTTGTCTGTTGTGACCTTCTTCCATTCCTGGAGGAAGTTCCTTATTCTGCCTCCTACTAGTGTTATATGTTCGGGGAACTGTTTGTTTTGTGAACTTGGTTTTTGTGTTTGTATTCTGGTTTGATGCCCCCCTAGAGGTGTTGTCTGTGTGGGCGTTTGCCTTACGGCAAAGTCACTTGGAGGTGGGTAGTTGCCCTCCTCTCAGTGTCTGTCCTCGTCAGTTTGAGCGACCTCGAAAGGACTGGCCTCGTGGCTAGTACTGCCAGTTCTGCTGCTGCTGGCCCTGGCCGTTTCCTTGGTAACCTTGCTGGAAGGTTTGGTGCGAGGTACTCGGTTGGTTGCCTACCCTACTATTTGGCCTTCTTGAGGATGTACCCTTTCTCATCCCTCTAACCTGCAGTGCTCCTATGGACCTTGCAGTTTCATTGTCTTTCTGGAGTTGGGTTTACTTTTCGTCAACTGGCGTGCCAAAGAGTTGCACTCCATTGAAGGGTGTGTTCAGGATGTTATGTGCTTCATGCTTGAAGCCTGAAATCCTAAGCCATGCGTGCCTTCTCTCTGTCACCCCAATCATCATCTGCCTGCTGGACGTCTCCACCGCGTCCAAGGCAGACTTTAAACATGTGTTCGCCATGTTTTTCCCTTCCTCAACCAGGTGGAATGCCCTTTGCTGGTACTGATCGGGTAGATGCTTCAGGAGCTGCCCCACTTTCTCCCAGTGCTGGTATGCGTGTCTGTTGAGTAGGGAATTTGAGCTGGCGATGCGCCATTGAATCGCCGCACTCCGTTCTAGTTTTCTCCTCAAGAGGTCCATTCTTCTACTCTCCGTATCAGGAGGTGGTCCGGCATTGGCCCTTTTTCTAGCTGTTGCAGTAATTATTGAATCAGCTGGCACTGAACCTTGAATGTATGCAGGGTCCTCTGAGGAGTGCTTGTACTTTTCTGTTCTCTGGGTCACCGATTTACATACAGCTGGCTCCTTGAAAGCCTCTCTGCCCTGGTCCAGCACACTAGGGAGAATGGACAGGAATCGACTCCTTATTTGTGTAGGCAATAGAGTCTCCAGGAGAAAACAAGCCTTGGGCTTCTCCTCCAATTTCACTCCATATGTCTCTGCAGTATCCTTGCCCACCATATTATAGATCCCAATATCATCTGGTGGTGAAGGCCTCGAAGGGTATGTGTCTACTCCTCCTTCCGGTATTTCGGCGTCGAGGTCGTGCCACTCTAAGTCTTGCGCCTCAGAGGACGTCGAGTCCTGGTAGGTTTGCTGCTCCTCCTCACCTTCTCCCTCGAAGTATTACAGGGCCTCTTCCTCCTGTTCTTTGACCGGTTCAGGCGTTTTCGGCGGTTAAGGGTCTTCGTCGCCCTTTTCGACTTTGGCCGCGGGCTTCGGCGGAATGGTGTACCGTGTACCGGCTCATCTTTTCGTCTAAGTCCTTTTTCAGTTGCTGGATACTCGCCATTTCGGCCTCGAGCCTCCTCTTCTTCCTCTCCATCTCGACAGCTTGTTTGGCGTTGAGAGTTTAAGCGCTTCGAGGTCGTTGACGTCGAAGTTTTTGTTGACCCTTTTCTCGGCATCGAGGAGTCATTTTCGGGGGCTTCCTTCGACAACTTATGTCTTTCATGGGTTTTTGCCATCTGGGAGTCCTTTTCGAAGGATCCGCTGGGCTGTTAGTCCCTGGGCGCTGTTGCTTTCGCCAAGTGCTTTGACGGCAATGCTCCCTTCGAGGACTTTGTTTCACACTTACGAGTGTAGGTCGAGTGTTTGGGGTCGACGGCTCTCACCTCCTTCAACGTTTTCTTCTAGACTTAAGACGACAGTGCAGTCCTCCGGTCCTTCGGCAATGTTGTCCTCCTCTCCACTGGAGAGGCCCAAGTCTAGGAGCGATGGAGATGGCCCCTGCATGGTGTGGTTTGCCCTTCTCTGCCTCTCTTACTCTGAGGGTCTTGGGTGTGAACGCTGAGCATGCGCTGCAGTCCTTGCTGTTGTGGTCGAGCGGCAGACAGATGTTGCAGATTGGATGCTGGTCCTTCTGGGCGTATTTGTGGTGGCAATTGGTGCAAAATTTGAAAGGTGTTTTGTCCATTCCTGCGCTCAGGAATCCCCGTGTGCGCATTCTCGGGTGAACGTCGAGATCTCGTGAGAAATTCTTCTCCTTTGTAGTCCCGCTTACCTGACCTATATTCGGGTGTGATGACAAACTGATTTCGTTGATTTTTCTCCAATTTTCAATGATTCTTTCTCCAAAGCTCTGGAATTCTTCGGTGACGATCCAGACCTAACAGCAGAAAAAAGAATCTGAAGATGGCGACCAAAGGTGGGAGCTTCCAGAGGAAGCGCTTCGACATCACGAAGGACACCAAATGGTGGTATGTCAACGCCCACCTGGGACACGGAAAAAAAAAGACTACAATTCTGGACCCAACCACAAGATGGCGGAATAATGCACAGCATAGTGAATCCAGAAAGATTCACGCTGCAAAACTAATAAAGCAATTTAAACATAAATCGAGCCCCGGGTGTATTGGAGCTTTTGGCGGTCACTGAGGAGAAAGACTGCACATTACTATGTAGATAACAGTTTCACTCGTGCTTACTTCAGTTCAAACATCCCCCTCTCAGAGTGGCACTAACTGTGCCCCTAACCCTCACTATGTGCCTCTTTCTTTTTAATTTAAATCTCTGCTGCTGTGCAGTTCTACACTTTATCGTAGGGTTAGAGACTGCAGCATCACGAAGGTGCTGTCACTACTGCTTCACTGACAATAAAGCCCTCTCAATGTAACACTTAAATTGGAGAGACTATGTATTTCAGAGTGTGAAGACTGAGGCATGGTTAGTTCCGCTTCCTTTGCTGCACTTGCGCACAAGGTCCCAGAACAAAGAGACCTGCAACAGCTTCAAACATTTCTCTAAAGAAGCTATCAAAGGAAGTTAAGAGGCTGTTGGACAAATCAAAGTGAAATAACAGGATAAAAGTTATTGTGATCCTTGGTCAACAAAGTAGTAAAAGAAACTGAGGCCAACTTTCACTGCTCTGCATTTTGGGTTGAAGGGTTAGCATGCTGCTGTCAATGAGGGGTCACATTTAAAGGAGGAAAAAAGTGCTTCTTAAACTCAGAGGAGGGTTCCTTTCATCTGTTTCAGGTTAATGACCTTAGATAAGAGGTTAAAATATTTTAAATTGATATTGACAGATATGTTTTATATTTAACATAAATGTTTACAGAAATGCTCACAAGTGGAGATATTTAGTTTTATACATACTAATGAACATTGCATGATGAACATCACCCATTTGCTGAAAACATCCTTGAAGGGAAAGAAACTTACCTATTATACCAATTCTCCATCATGGGCATTCTCTTGAAAATCATAAAAGACATTATGTCACCCATGTGTGAGACTCCTATTCCCGCAAATTCAGCCAGGATGTCTCTGTAATTTGAGTATTGAGATAATCCAAAGACTGAGAATCAAGCTTCCTCCCCTAATACAACAAAGTAGGAGCTAATCCAGTCCAATTTTAGAGACTAGTTAGACAGCATTTGTTTGGGCCCTCTGCCAGGAAGGGCTCATCACAAGCCAAATAAACCTGATGCAAGGAAATGAGTTAGACCTGCAACAAATAAAGCAAGCAGTGATTGACAAAGCCAATAGTGTTGACTTTCATACAGCGCATGCACATAAATATAACATCCTTGCATAAACTGACAGTTTGGGGTCACACAGGCACGTGAAGAGCACAGCTTTTACCAGAGTAGCAGCAGTTGGACAGCTTATTAGCATCCATCCAATAAGAGTAAATTCACCACAGTCAAAGCTCTCTGCAGAGACTCAACAGTGCAGTTGGGTCTGCTGACATGCTAAGCCCCCTGGTAAATAAGGGGTTGTGTCATGATCAATTATGCAGCTTCAGAGAGGGACTATGTACCAGTTTTCAACCAAATGGCACTACATACGGTCATGTTTCCGAACCTAGGCTTAAGTAGCAAAGTGACCTTTTACCTACCTTGCTCTGCAAAACTGTTCTAGCACTGGCCTTTTACACAGTTATGTGCTGAATAAACGTTGATTGGTTTCTTCTAAACTAGCCTCATTTAGGAGGAGTCTTGGTAAAAAAAAAACCTGCACATGACGTACATAACAGGATTATTATACTCTGTACACAAATCATCGCTATCTTCATCCTAGATCAACAGGACTACTTTTCATAATTGCAATTATTGATTTAGGCTCATTCACATGATCGTACTCAACATATCGATTGTGGTAGGAACTCCGAGGCTACCATTGTGGTATAAAAGAACCACACCTTCACTAGGTAACTAGAGGAGACACAGACACTGAGTTCCCTGCATGCTGAAGCTTAAACACACAGCGGTCCGACATCCCTTGCGGGGTGTCCAACTCATGACCAAGACAAGGTACTTCATTCTCTCCCATCAGGTAATGGGGTAGGCTCTTTCCTAAGGGAGTCTTGCAATTACACCCACATACATGCTAGGTAAACTTAGGGTCCGCATCGTAGAAGGATTCACAGTTTTAGAACCATGGTAGAATTCTACCTTTTCTTCATTCTATTCGTGCTTGTAATGTTTTACATTTGCTTCTGTCTAATGATTGTAGCAGCAAACATGTTTTATACTAGAATGACACTGGTTTGATAAACACTTATTGAAAACGTTCAACGTTTATTCTGTGTATCTCTCTGAGACTAAGCAAGCACGATTGACTAGACAAAAAATAGTGTACTTTTTCCACGATCCATGAAGGGTCAAGGGTTGTCATGCTCAATGGTTGCCAGAAAACTATTCGCTCCTTGGTAAGGTTCGATGGTTTACAGTGGCACTGTGAGCTAGGTGGTCTATAGGCTGACATCCTTTGGGGGTGTCCAGAATAAGTCTAGACACCAATCCCTTAGTTTATGATGTCCAAATGTGCAGATCCTATGCATTTTTAGAAGCTACATGACATTACAGCATACTGACTAACTATGCAGGAGAGCGCACAGCCCTGAATCAGGCGGGTGGTTGTCACTCTACATTTCTGAATTTAGCTGTCTGCAATCCATGCACTAACTCAGATTGCATGTATGCACTTTACACAGAGAGTTTGTGTTGAGAACATACACATGGCACCTGAGTCAGTCACATGCACAGTAAAGCCTCACAGATGAACACTGACTGGAGCTGTTCATGGGTACTTTGACAGAATGGTTGTGTGCAGTCCCTGCCAGTGATAAAGCTAAGTGCCAAAGACTAGCATCAATAATATATGCACGTCAAGAGTAGGGTGGGGAGCTGGGGGGAGGGGGTAGAAGTGCAGGTTTTACTACGTAGACTTTAAATGAAAGACCTGTGAAAAAGAAAAACTAGCAATGTCATGGCTGACAATTGTAATCAACCAATGGCAGATGAATATGGGCTTTCAAATGTGACTTTGAGGTGTGTAGACCTTTAGCCTCTCTCGGTCTAAATGCAAGAATTGGTGACAAACCTGAAAGAGAAGATTTCTACCAATCAAAATGTGACCAAATGAACATCAGAAATAAATACATACATGCTTTCCTGAGCATATTCAAGAACTTTGGGAAGTACTCCGGCTATGCGATTAACTGAGGCAAATCTGTATTGTTTGTGCTTCGGGGGCAGGTTCCTCGTCTTCCGGCAAACTGTATGATAGAAGTGGCTAAGGATGGTTTCCAATATTTGGGAATCTAGGTCACGTCAGATCCGGCCCTGTTTCATAGTCATAACCTGGCCCCTCCACTGGCCCGGTTGCGAGCAGATGTAAAGCACTGGACCACGCTGCCCTCTAAGATGCTGGCTCTCCCGCAGTTTCTATATATTCTTCAGAATTGTCCAAACCGTGTTCCAGATACATATTTCGCAGCAGTGGAGAGTGAGGTCCGTACATTGCTGTGGGACGGCAGGGCCCCACGTGCGTCATTGAAAAAGTTAACAAAAGGGTGGTATGATGGAGGCATAGTCCTTCCTGACCTTATACTACTGGGCTTAACAGCTGGTAGTGGTGAACCACTGGATATACCACCCCCCTAATGATCCGGCGAATGTGCTGGACAGCTACCAAACTGGGCGGATCGGCTACTTGGGAGCACTGTATTCCAAAGTCAAGAAACCGATTTATTGGGCCCGCTTCCCACACGGTAGGTATCTGGCACCAAGTGAATTCCCGTTTAGGATAGGCAAACACTTACAAAAGCAACACCACTGTGGCAAGCCCAGAGACTGGGTACCCTATGTCACCAACCAGGATTCGACAAGTGAGACATGATCGGAATCTCAGTAGTGGGAGATTTGATCAAAAAGGGTTCCAACTTAAGAGGAGATACCACATGGCACAAGGGGAACTGTCCCATTATTTGCAAATCAGACACGCCCTTCTGGCGGTTTTCACAGACCTCAAAGACATACCAGAGTCGTCGCCATTGGAGGACCGATTGGTAGACGGACCACTGCCCTCGAAGGCCATAACCCTAACCTATTAAAAATTATGTAATAACTTGCCCGGCCCCTTCGAGAAACTTAGAGAGAAGTGGCAAAGCGCCATAGGACCCATTGATGACGAGGACTGGCGGGAGGCCCTGATGTCCCCTAGGGAGGCGGCTATCACCCTTCGCTTCCGACTGATTCAACTCAAGATCCTACATCGGTCCTATTTGACAGGGGTCGTCCTGGCCAAAACAGGCGCGACGCGCTCTGTCCTAGGGGGTGCAAACAGGTGGCCACCTTTTACCACACGATCTAGGACTACCCTGCCTATATGGGAGGGCGGCACAACCCGAATTAAAACTGCACTGGGAAGACGTTAGTTCTTACACCACAACTGAGCTTGCTTAACATATGGGCAGCCACAGACCTCACAGAAATTGAGCAACAGATGACAACACTAGGATATACCTTGGTTAAGCGAGAGATAGCACGAAATTGGGGGGGCTGCAGACGCACCATCCATCCAGGTGTGGGTGAAAGAGCTTGATAAGTGTATGGTGGAGGAAAAGGAAGTATTCACAACACGTGGCTGCCATTAAAAGTGGGATAAGAAATGGAAGGCATAGAATGTGTTTCGAGGAAATATATGTATATCGCCAGTGGTAGAATTAGAAATGCGAAGAAATGAACTCAGATGTGCCACAATTGTAACTGTAATTCGCTATCTCCTACTTATGTATAATGTGTTTGACAACTACATTGACAGAGAAAGGTACAATGTATAGGATTGTTACCAAGTTCAATAAAAAGATATTTTTAAAAAAAAACATCAGAAGAATACAAATATATTCAGTAGAGTTGTGTGACAAGTTTCCGTCCTCTATTTAATAAGTAAAAGGAATTTCAAAGGCTAGACTGAGCAGCATGCTTGCATGTGTAGCAGGCCATCTTCATAAATTTAATAGGATATTAAGGCCTTTAAAGTAACTTGGCTATCTTGTGGCAGTTAAATCAGGTTTCTAATAGCAGTACCTCTGCATGATGTTCGAGATACTTATAAAACTGAAAAAAAGGGATGGATCAAGAATCATGTTAGAGACATCAAAATGTTTATTATTTAGACACTGTGTTATAACAGCATACATTCCCTTTGGCGATGATGATCTCAACTCTGCAGGGGGAATTTAACGTCTTTGTGTGGGCGGATGGGCAGCCTACTATGAAATGTGAACAGAGCTATAAACATCACAGAGAGGGAGGCCTGGGGGTCCTAAACCTTCTCCATTATTTTCAGGCAGCCCAGCTCCGCTACATAGTCAAATGGACCAGGGCAGAATCTGAAAAGCATTAGTGGTTTATGGATAGGGCGGTCGCTGGGGTGCAGCTATGGAAAGTTCAGTTTCTCCGTAAGGCGCAGCGACCACTGGTCTTGTACTCCTCACCGATTACCAAAGTTACACTTAAGGTGTGGGTGCGTAGAGTGCTTGCAACATTTCCCTCTGTTAAGCCGGGTTTCCAGTAACACCGATTTTGGGCCAGTGCTCGACCCAAGGGATTTTCAATTGCAAAATGCTGGGTGCCGCTCGGTGGGGCCCTTGTTTGATGAAGAGCTGATTTTACCCTTTGATCAATTGGGGGAGGACTAAGCCCTTCCAGAGTCTGAGCACATGCATTATGTGCAGATACGCCATTGGGTCATACAACCCACTGTGCATATCCCGCTAGAGAAGGAATGCGTTACTTACCTGTAACTGCGGTTATCCAGTATTGGTATCTTTCATAGATTCACATGCCTGAATCATTCCCCGTTGTCGGGATGGGAGTCCCCGGTACATAAATAAAGTAATGTCTCACTAGACATATAGAGTAATAGGCCAAAGGCCTCACCTTAGTAACATATCCACGTCCTTTTGTAAAAAAGGACCAAACTTTGGAGAGTAGCCAATCAGCTATCACCACCCTCTAGAACCTTCCTGGAAGGAGCTCTAGTCCCTCAGATTTTCGTAAGCACAGTGCTAAGTAGTTGTATCACTGAGAGACCCAAGAGAGTCCTTCCAGGGGGAGGTGGGTGGGTGGCATGTGAATCTATGAAAGATACCAATACTGGATAACCAAGTAAGTAACGCACTTCTTATCCAGTATTCGGGTATCTTTCATAGATTCACATGCCTGAATCAGAGTAGTAAGCAATGATGAGCACATTTCGAAAGGTACAGTATATATAAAGTCACCAGATAAAATATCAATGTGAAAATAGAAAGTACCAAAAAGCAATGAAATAGCATAGGCATAAAACACAATAGAGAAATGTGCATATAGAAGAAAGGATGGTGGGAGAAGTGTGGCTCAATGATTAGAGCAGCAGACCCGGATGCAGAGGTCTAGCCCGGGACCATGGTTCAATTCCCCGCCTCGGCGGGTCTTGGGCTAAAAAATTCCACGGACCTGATAATTCTCGCCTCGGTGCCTATTCCAATCATGGAGTCCCACTCTGCAACTCTGGGCAATAGCTTGCTTAATCTCCACAACGCTAAGGATGCCTGGCCTCCACCTTGGGGGTGCCCAGGAGTGGACGCCTCACAGGGAAAGCCAGGATGGGTTCCACAGCGGTATTCGTACAAGCGCCTTGAGACCCTTGCGGGTGAGTAGTGCGCTATACAAGTATCAAATTTACATTTATTTACATTTAGGAAAGGAAGGGCTCAGGTCTAATGAAACAGATGACGGAGCACCGCTTGACCCACTGCAGCATCTTTCATGAGTTCCGTATCCAGGCAGTAATGTTTGGTAAATGTATGCGGTGTTTTCCATGTTGCCGCTCTGCAAATGTCCGCAATGGGCACGCCTGCAAAAAGTGCCCTTGAAGTAGAGATTGCCCTTATGGAATGGGCTCAAACTGTGGAAAGCAGGGGCTGTCCCGCTTGCTGGTGACAAAAAGTAATAGCTGCGGAGATCCAGCGAGGGATACTTTGTTTAGTGAGCGGGAGACCCTTCCTAGGGCGACTGTAAGCCACAAAGAGTTGGTTGGATTTGCGGAATGTCTTTGTCTTGTCATTGTAGAATTTGGTCCAAAGAATGCAGAGTCTTTTCTGCCACTGTTTGAGGATTTGGAAAGAAGGTGAGCAACACTATAGGCTCATTGAGATGGAAGTTTGACGGAACCTTAGGGATAAACTTCGGATTCGTGCGTAGTATGACCCTGTCGTGTTTGAATTGCAGGAAAGGATCTTGAATGGAGAAAGCATGAAGTTCACTCACTCGCCTTGCCGAGGTAAGGGCTAGAAGGAGCGCTGTTTTCCAGGAGAGATACTTGAGATCCGCTCTGTGTATTGGCTCAAAAGGGTGTTTCATAAGTTGAGCCAGAACCGTGTTGAATTGCCATGAAGGAGGTAAAGTCTCTACCGGAGGGAATGTTCTAAACATGCCTTTAAGGAATTGTTTAATTAACCAATGAGACCACAGAGAAGGGCCTGCAGAGGATCTCCTGAAACGGGATATTGCTGCCAGATGGACTTTAATGGCGGCATGAGCGAGACCAGATTTCGCCAGATGAAGAAGGTAAGGCAGTATTTGCTCTGGAGAGGATGAAAGAGGGTGTATTTTGTTGGACTTGCTCCAGATACTTCTTCCATTTTAAGGAATATGTTTTGGTAGTATTATCTGCTCGAGCCCGAGCCCGAGCCAGAACTGCTCTACAGTCCGGGGGGGATGTCTAGACCTTGGAACTCTCTGAACTCAGGAGCCAAGCTGATAATTTGAGAGATGCTGGATCCGAATGCTGGACTTGTTGGTGGTTCATAGTGAGAAAGAGAGGGAAACTGTTTCAACCGGAATCGGCGGTTCCACGGAGAGAAGGTGAAGCTCCGTGAACCAGTGTTGGCGTGGCCAAGCTGGAGCTATCAGGATGCGCGTGCAAGGTTACGCTTTCAATTTCCTGAAAACCCTGGGAATCAGGGGAGTTGGTGGAAAAGCATATGCGAAGACGTTGCACCATGCGATTGAAAATGCATTCCCTAGAGATCCCTTCTGGGGTTGCCAGGTTGCGAAGTGTTGGCATTTGGCGTTCTGCTTGGTAGCGAAGAGGGCCAGAAGAGGGGTGCCCCGTTGAGAGAATATGCGGTTGAGAGTCCGCAGATTCAACTTCCACTCGTGACATGCTGTCTGTTGTCTGCTCAAAGAGTCGGCTAGAACGTTGTGTGTTCCTGGAACATACTCTGCTCGAAGAGAAATGTTGTGAAGGAGCAACCAGTTCCAGATTTTTTGCGACTCGTGAGAGTGTGTTAGAGAACGAGTCCCTCCCTGCTTGTTTAAATAGTGCATTGTCGGTCCGTACAAGCACTAGAGAATTCCTGATTCGCGGTAGGAATGCCAGAAGAGCGAGATACACTGCTCGTAGCTCCAGGAGATTTATGTGGAGTTTTCTTTCGGAAAGGAACCATTTGCCGCTGATCTGGAGTTCTTGGAGGAAAGCTCCCCAACCTTCCAGGGACACATCCGTTGTGATGGTATGTGGAGAAGCAGGAAGCAAGAAAGGCAAGCCTTGAGAAAGGTTCTGGGGGCAAATCCACCACCGTAGAGCCTTTATCATCTGAGGGGTCACCTGGATGACATCGTCAAATGACCCCGTACATTGGACCCATTGAGCTGAAAGCGCTTCTTGAAGAGGTCGCATGTGAAGGCGACAGTGTGGAACTAGCAGAATGCAGGAAGACATCCCGAGCAGGGATTTGAAAAGGCGCACAGTAAGAGTCTTTTTGGAGCGTATGCGAAGCGCCAAGGAAAGAAGCTTGTCTTTTTGTGAAGGAAATGCTTGCTTCTGGAGCGTGTCGAGAGTAGCACCCAGGAACGTTATGCGCTGGGAAGGCTGAATGACAGACTTGTCCTGATTGAGAGTAAGCCCCAAACAATCGAAAAGCCTCAGACAGGTGTTGGAAGACCTGGACGCGCCTTCTAGAGAGGGTGCTTTGACGAGCCAGTCGTCTAGATATGGAAAGACCGGATAGTGGTGTTGTCAGAGATATGCGGCCACCGGAGAAAGGCATTTTGTAAAAATGCGTGGCGCGATTTGAGTCCGAACGGTAGGACACGAAATTGGTAATGCCTGCCCACCACTGCGAATCTCAGAAAATTTTTGTGGTTGCGGTGGATCGGGATGTGAAAATAGGCGTCTTGAAGGTCTAAAGACACCATGTAGTCATCCGCATTGAGTAGCTGTAGTACTTCCTGGATGGTGACCATACGAAACGACTGCTTTTTCAAGAAATTGTTGAGATTTCTCAAGTCTAATATCGGTCCCCATTTCTTCTCCTTCTTGCGTATTAGGAAAAAAACGGGAGTAAAATCCCTTTCCCCTTTGATGTAGAGGAACTCTTTCTATAGTTCCCTTCTGGAGCATAAGTGAAAGTTCCAGGAGCAGAGCACGTAGATTTTTGTGAAGCATAGGTCGGGGAGGGGTTTGGGGAGGAATTTGAATGAATTCTAGTGAATGTCCTAATTGAACCAGTTGCACAACCCAACGGTCCGTTGTTATTTGCTTCCAATTTTTTTATAAAGTGGGAAATTCTGTCTCCAACCTTGGAGGGCAGAGAGGAGTTGAAAGACCGGCGGTAGTGGGAAGTCATTGTCGCTGAGCAGCATCTTTCTGTCGACCTCCTTTGCCACAAAAGGAAGACTTCGTGTAGGTGGATTGCTGTTGACGTTGCTGGTATTGTGGTCGATATTGCTGAGTGGAAGAGAAGGAAGATCGGTGTTGGTAATCACCTCTGGCAGACGTTTGACCTCTCCCCCTTGAGCCTCGAAAATGTGGGTTCTTGAATTGGAGGGTACCCAAAGCCCTAGCCGCATCGGTATCCTTTTTAATACCTTGCAGAGCTTCATCGATGTGTGTTCGAAAAAGAAGCTGACCATCGTAGGGCATGTCTAAAACTTTTGTTTGTACCTTCGGTCGGCATGAAGTCGCCTTCAACCAACCCTGGCGCCTTAGTACAGCTGCGCCCGCGAGTTGTCGAAATCCAGTAGAGGCGATATCCATCGCACAGTCTATGATCTCGGATGCAGACCGTTCGTTCTCCAGCAAGATCTTCTTTGCTTCTTCCTTTGAGTCCTCTGGCAAGGCCACAAGGTATGGTGCAATATCTGCCCACATCTGCCTGTTATAATGTCCTAACAGTGCCAAGGAATTGGATGCACGCACTGTTAATGCACACATGGACGAGAAACGTTTGCCTATATTGTCCAGCAGTCTACCCTCTTTGTCCGGAGGATTTTTTGATTTCCGCTGAGCAGCTTGTGTTATCACAGAGTCTGGTTTAGGATGGCTGGTCAGGCAAGCTGGAGCAGTATCTGGAGCCCTTTATTTTTTATCCAGACGAGGTAATACTGGAGGCACTGAGGAAGGGTGCTGCATGATCTTAACACCCTGATCCCATATGTAGTCTATAATAGGGAAAGACCTGACGGATTTTTTAAAAGGCTCTTTAAAATCATAGAGGAAGCAATCCTGTTGGTGTGATGGCATAGGTATTTGAAAACGCTGTGCCAGTCTTTCCACTATGTTGTGAAATCCTCCAATGGCCTCCGGAGGCGAGTCAGCTGGAGCGGACACGGGGGAAGCTGGACAGGGGAGTATGTAATCGTCCCACTCGTCTAGAGTAGATAAGGAATCTTGAAGTTCCCCTTCATGTTGATCCTCCTCCTCATCGTCTGTAGAAAGCGGAGGTGGTGATGTGACCGGCTCAGACTGTAAGCTTAACGGTGGAGGTCGCAGTCTTGGTGGTGGAGACACAACTGGAAGCGGAGACGCGTCAGAAGTGGGAAACCTCTGCTTATAGTCCGAAATGAGGAATTGCAGATCAGAGACTAGAGATGCAGGCAAACAAACCATGGGAGGTGGAGGCGGATGGCGTTCTTCAGGGGAAACCGCCTAATCTTCCTGCACTTGATCATCATAATCCGAACTGTCCTGGTACTTGACGTTTAGTTGCGAGGAGCTTGTCGCCGTTCTAAACATACTGCCATCATCAGAGTCTTCTTCCTCCAAAAGATGTGCTGGAAGCAAGAGCTGAACCCTACTAGGGGAGGTTAGGGCCGGTGTCAACGTACATTTTGTGATTTTTAGATGCACGTATGTACTTTGCAGGTTGGAATCTGCTGTCGTCGACGGTCCCGTCGACGGTATAGTCAGACAGTAAAGTGCAGACGGGTACCATGGTAGATTGAGGTCCCGTCGTCAGAGCCGTCGACAGTGTCGTCATCGAAGGTTTCGTCGACTGAGTCCTCGTCGAAGATGATGTGGATGTCGACTGGACAGTCTTCGTTGACGGTGTCGTCGACGATCACAGTGTCGACGGCAATTTGGATGACGACGAGGTCTTCTTTATCTTCAGCGTCAACAAGACAGACCTACCCGCCGTCGACGATGGAGTCGTCGTTGTCGAAGTGGATAGTGAATGAGACGCGACAGGAGTTGACTGTCGTCGGCGACGAGGAGGTCACATTCAATGCCGTAGATGGAGATTTCCTCATCGTCAAAGCCACCGTCGACGAGGCAGTCGTCGACGGGGTTGAAGATGGCTTTTTGAAGGCATGAAGAACTTCCAGGAGAAACCTTCGCTGGAAGAGTCTTAGGAAGGACCTTTGAAGACTTTGTATGCGCCTTCTTTTGAGGTGGCTGCGACGAAGGGCCTGGGGAAGCCACCCTTGGTCTTTTCTGAGAGGACTGTGAAGATATGGAAGAGCCCTCACTTTCCTCAGAAGACAGTACTGAGTTTTTGCCTTTTAGCCTCTGCAACCAAATTAAGAGGAGTCCCTCACGATCTTTGAGGGTATTGGAGGAAAAGGTACGACATACCTTACAGTCCTTTGAGGAGTGATTCGGGTAAAGGCAGTAGAGACAGTCCTTGTGTTGATCGTCCATATGAAGTCTCTTTTTTCCACAGGAAGTACAAGACCTAAAAAGGCCTTTCTTCAGAGAATCTGCCATGGGGAACTGAAGAACTTCACCCCGAAGTTGGAATTTTGAAGAAAGAAGCACTGGTAATCCAAAAACAAGGAATGCTGAGCAGAGCTCAGAGGAGACTCCCTTAGCACGACGTGCGGTAGAAAATCTGAGGGACTAGAGCTCCTTCCAGGAAGGTTCTAGAGGGTGGGGATAGCTGATTGGCTACTCTCCAAAGTTTGGTCCTTTTTTACAAAAGGACATGGATATGTTACTAAGGTGAGGCCTTTGGCCGATTACTCTATATGTCTAGTGAGATATTACTTTATTTATGTACCGGGGACTCCCATCCCGACGACGGGGAATGATTCAGGCATGTGAATCTATGAAAGATACCCTAATGCTGGATAAATGGCTGGTCACAAAGACCACAAATAAGCACCTAGTCACTGAATTGTATAGCTTGCTGCAATCCGCTGCTTCCCACACAAAAAACACAGGACAGAGGAGATAGGAAATGGAATTAGAGAAATAATTGACCCTGAAGGAATGGGAGGAGAATTATTATAGGGCCCAGCACACGGCCCGGAGCATAGTGAGTATTGGGACCACCACTAAAATAGTGACTTACTTGTACCTCACTTCTGTCCAACTTCATCAAGGCAACACCGCCGAAGTGCTGACTACTGGAGAGGGTGTGGATACCCTGGAACATCTACATACCTAGTTCCCACGTTTCCCTGCAAATGTTCTGTCGAGTCTTCCCAAGGCCCTCACATTTCCTTTGAAGTCTCAAAGGGGAAGACAGATAGGTCTCGCTCTGGGAGCAGCTCTGCAGAATATTTTGTTGCATTAGGGCACAGATAAGCTTCTGACACAGGTGGACTGGCTACACCGTTTATGGTATATATCTTGGGTATGGAGAGACTTTCACTTACACTAACGGGTAGTGATGACTCCTAGAGGGAGCTTTGGGGTCCCTTTATAGTGCTGTTGTCCACTGAATCCCGGGAGTAGACATGCCCGAGATACTTAAGGATACTGCGGCTCAAGAATACAGACACTCCTCCACAAGCAAGTGCCAGCAGGTGAAGTGACATTTCTAGAGAGAAGTAGGCCAGAAGGAATACATTGAACTCAGTGAGCACCCGGGGGAAGGGCGGGGAATTGTTGGGTAGCTGTTTATTCTTAAGAGTGTATGTCTTCTAACTTCGAATGTCTTCAGGCATACTCGGATATGTTTTTTTTCGGTCTTACTGAAAAGTAATAAAGAGAGTTGAACCATAACAGTATACATTTACAACTCATCATGTGACTCAAATCCTTTTGTAAATTGATCACATGTAATAAAACACAGGGCAACAAGCCATTACCTTTTCAAACATGGAACTAGTTGATAACAAAAACAATAAAAAAAACACATACTGCTGTCTTCTGGTTCAGTTTTGTTGTTTTTACTCTGCAGTGCAGTATTCATTTGGAGCCCAGTAGAGTAAGAAATCAACTTCCAAGCTCCATCATATCCTCATTGCAGTTCTGCTCGCCTCATCCAAGTAGTAATGTGTGATACAGAAAAGGCCTTCACATCTTGCCTACTCTTGGTTTTCTTCTTTGTCATTTTTATTGGATTAAAACACAAAGTAAGCCAGCCGTAGACACATTTATGTCCCAACTGCTGTAACAGTTTAAAAGCTCAGCTCTGGGAGAGATTAGTTCCCAGACCCATACACCAACAGCATGTGTAGCTACAGTGAATTGGGGCACTTAGATGGTACAACTTGCACAAAATTAGAAAGGTTAAGACTCATGGGGGAATACTTCAGAGTCACTGCCCAAATCCATGGATTGGAAAATTCACAGTAACCTTAATATGAGGAAGAATATCAACATTCGAATTTCACTGATCGATCAAATCAGGAACAGTGTGACACCTAATTACATAGTACACCTAGAAAACCATTTAAAATATGAAATCAAATGCTAATATTGTACTTCCAGAATACTTTCAAAGGTAATTCTGCAGTTTATGTTGAGCATTTTTTGTCTTGCTTGTTTGCAATTGTTTATTTTGATAGGGGTGAAAAAAATCTAACAGTAATTTGCAAATTGTGGACAGCATCCCCAATGAAGATTCATACATGATATTCAAAAAAAGGGAGCAGTTACCAGTGCAATATTCTTCGATCTCTCAAAAGATGAGTTTACAAAAGCAGGCTTACAATACTCATTTTTATACAGTGTTCATTAAGTTCCTGAAATATAGATTTGTGTTAGCAGACTTTCATCTCTCCTATGTGGAAAGCAGTTTATTGTTGGTCATCTCCAAAGATGTCGCTCTTCTTGCGCTTCATTTCCTCAAAGTCAAATTCAGAGCCAGTCATCCTCTTATAGATATCTTTGATGTCATCACACGTAGTCTCGAAGTGGGTGGTAGGATCGTAAGTGCGGGAAATGAAAATCTGAACAAAGGATATATAAATGGTTAACATTCCCAGCTTTCAAGACAACATAACTATCTGGTGTGGGGGAGATGCGATCCAAAATTACAAAAAAAAAAAGACAACTGTCAAGATGACAATATGTTGCTTCTATGCCTTTTTCAACTTGCATTTAAAACGCGCACAAAGGGTTACAACCATGCACATGCATGCACAATGGCACAACATGGATACCTCCAGAATAGTTGAACAACTTCAAATCAGACAGCTTAAAACGCAGTAATAACAAACACCTCAAGAAATGTAAGGAAGAATGGCAATGTAACAATCTTCAAGTATTTAAACAAGTTTTTTTTTTTTTAACACTAGTATTCCCCTTGTCTCCCTTCAAAAAGCATCTATAGCTAATGTAACAGATTAACTTATAAATAGCTTTTTTATTGCCAAGAAGTAACTTATAAATGGCTTTATTATTGGCAAGACGTCTGTCATCAAGTTACAAATTTGGACCACTGTAAGACCAGATAGCCTCATATTATGTATATGCAAATGGGAGCAGACAGAGGACCTTAATAAAGTGAAAATGACAATTTATCAAATCTATAAGATTAGGGGGATGCAATCTTAAGAAATGTATTCTATTCAGCACTGCCCTCTCTCCCAATATGCTATTCACACCCCTAGTCGTGGTTAACCACCAATAAAAACAACAGATGTCTAACTTACCTTCTTTCCGTACCCATTTGTAAAGCCCATGGTGTACTGTGGAAATTTAGCTCGCAAACTGAACATTATCTGCGCCATCTTGCCTCTCCCCAGCACCACGCACAAGCGAATGCACGGCCGCCATTTTAGGCACCCCACTCTCTCCCCGCTCACTCTCGACCGCCAGCGCTTTCCCCTGGCGCTGCAAGCATCCCCCGCGCGCTGGCCACCCCCGCTCTCTCATACAGGCCATAAACCCTCTCCTTCTGCGCGACCCTGCTACGGAACCACTTCCACCCCCGCTCTCTCATACAGGCCATAAACCCTCTCCTTCTGCGCGACCCTGCTACGGAACCACTTCCGACCGACAACCTATACATGGTCATGCCTCTCCTTTGATAACCCCCTTCCTCTGCGCCCCATTGTCTGAACTGGTCCCAGGCCATCGCCTAGCCCTGCGGATGCAGTTTATTGCCCCTACTGTAAGGGAAACACCCCACATCAAAGGGATTACAGTAGAATCAAAGCCCCTACCCCCTGAGACCCGGCCGGTTGCACACACCCCCGGGAATTAGCGGAATTCCCTGCTGCGCGATAGCCATCTCCCACTGCGGGTAGGGTGGGAACCTCTACTGTAACCATGTGTGGGATCGGATCTGAGCCGGGGCTTCAGGGGATATTTCCCGCACATCAAGGGAATCTCAGGAATGTACTATGTATAATAAAGCAATAAACCAGTGTATAAGAGACCAGGTCTCAGAGATGCAGTTAGAGCACCTCGTGACGATACCTTGCTGTCTGATCTGATGTGTTCTGCTCCGACGGAATAAAACGTTGTTTCCTGCCTTCCAGTCTCCGGCGCCTGCCTCTTTTATTGGTAAATTATCGAGTGGTATGAGAGGCGATTACCGCCGGGCAAATACTTGAAAGGTTATCGACTGAAACTGCCGCTACCATTTAACAGTCCCACACCCATTTTAAAGCATATTTGCATTACCGCACAGCTATACATGCTTGTAATCGATATGACTACCTCAGTGTACACCAGGTGAGTTATAGAGGGGTAATTAAGTAAGTTTCTTACCGTGAATTACACAAAAGGTATTCATAATGTCTTCCAGTATTTCATGTATTATGAAATATATCCATGAAACCCATTTACGCTCAAACTAACAAAGTAAAAGTGGCGATAAAGCCGCAGTATTGCTAAGCAAGAAAAAAAGTAGGTTTGCAGCAGCAGTGCACATAAATAAATAAGCATTACACTTTTGTTGAATTAAATGCATTCTACTTAACCTGTAACAAATACATTGTAGCTGCTGTTAGTATGCTCCATCACTATTTTTTATCAAGCTTCTATTGAGAAAGCAAAAAATGAAAGATCCCCGATCACTCAATATAAAGTTCTTCACAGTTGATACAAACCTGACTTTCAGTTCCCAAATCGGTTGGTCCGTACATGTCACTGATGCTAACAAACCTAAAAAATAAATTTAAAAAGGTTACTTTTTTTTGCATAAACTTAAATGTGTACTACAAGAGCAACAAACAATGCTCAAAGATAAGTTACTTAGAATAACTAGAGGCAATAAATTTACAAGACAATATTAAACTAATTTATGATTTGATGAATACATCTTTTTTCACTAAAATCGGATTAGAAACTGTACCCAACCCCTCCATAAAGTTGTTTTCCAAACCTTGGAGATTTTAAACTAAAAAAAGTAAATATACCCCCAAGAAAAAAGCATTACAATATGCATTGTGTATGTTAAAATCATGCAAGATCCCCAGACGGTCTCTTAGATAGGCATATTATCCGCTGTCTAAATTGGCTAAAAGGAACACTTGCACTCTCAGTGAAGTAACCGACAGTAAGGACCGATTAGTGCCTAGGGTGAAGCCAGGAAAAAGACACCAAAAAGCACCTCACTTCACAATGTTAGTGAATAAGGCTTGATAATCACCACTGGTTGAGCACCTTTCAGAGCCTTTAACAAGAGTTTGGTCTCTGCTAAAAATCAGATTAGAATGCCTTTGAAGATAAAGAATCCCAAAGTAACAGAGGCTGTTTGGACACATTTTACCTAACTGAAATAGATAGTGCTACTAAGCTATAAAACCATTTGGGGCCACTTTTGACTAGTTTGTGCATGTAAAGTTTGGGGTGACCCGTCAAGGTGGGGTGGCGGGTGAGGGGGTTTGGGTACAACAAAAGAGGGACTGACTTAAAATGCAAAATCCCCATGCATTTTATGTAGACTTCTTTAAGAAGGGATACAGCAAAACTGCTGCTCAGAATTACACTTAATTTGGCAGGAAGCAGCTATATCTTGGTCCTCAACACAGATTGTGCTTTTTGTGAATTGATGCAACTCCGTTCAGCAGTTTTTAAAAAAAGTTTTTTTTTAAATTAAGGGCCAAATATATTTGTGTCTGGATGGTTGGGTCCATGAGAGGCTTGACAGGCTCTCGTGGGAGAGGCAATTAAAAATGGAACATTCTGATTGACCCAGGAAGCTTTATTTTGCTTGGGCCAATTAATTACCGCCGGAGTCAGACCCCTGAGGCATGTAGCCCTCAAACGGGCAGCCAGCAACATCTGAAAAATATTGCTGGTGGCCATTACAGGACTCGGGGACTTATTCCCCTGTCCTGATGTTTTATAAAAATGAAGATACAAGGGGGCATGGTAGGGATACCATGCCCCATCTAGGCCCAATGGGAGGGGGGATGTAGGGGAAGGTGGGGGGGAGGGGAGGGACCAGGAGGATTCCTGGACAGACTAGATCGATGACCAGTGACCCTGCTGCTGTGTTTGTCTTATCCATTTGTGAGGGGTTAATCACCCCACTGGAAGGTAGCCCATTGGCTCTACCATATACTCCCCTAAACACCGCTCAATTCAGTATTTCAGGGTTCCCCTGACACCAGAGAGACAGATTAGACTACTTGGAACAGAAGGACAAAGAGCTGACACCGTGAGAAAGGAGGACCTGCATCAAACTTCGCGCCAAACCCTGCCTGGCTGCTGGTACCTCAACAATAGCAAAGACTGACTCATCCGGCAGCTGAGCCTCCTCCCCAACACTTGGAGGACTGTCTAGCACTTCGCAAATCCTCTAGCACAGAGGTCTTCAAATGTTTTGATGCAGAGATCCCCTGTCAAAATGTTTTAAGAGCAAGGACCCTCTCCTGACAAAAAATTCTAGAACTTGGTCCTCCTCATCATTGCCAACAATCGACAACCATAAATGCCCCCATTTCCCACAGCAAATCATTCTTACATCGGGGAAATAAATTAAACAGCGTTTAGCAAACCAAAGGTCAGTAAGAGAGCTTGGGGGCGTGGTCAAAGGTGTGGCTAAAACAAAGCCTTATTTATGAGACATTGGCGTAGGGCAGCGCTGCAAGTCTTCTTGCTGCGCTGCCCTATGCCAATGTGAAAGGGCAGGAATGCACCATATTTATTAAATATGGTGAAATTCCTGTCCTTTCCCCCTTCGTTGGAGCACAAACTGCTGCCAACATAGGCAGGATGGTTTTTGTGCAGGAAGGGGCACCTTTATGCAAAAAAAGAATCCTGGGAGGGGTTTTCCTCTTTCTATGTGTGCTACGGAATGCAGCACACATAGAAAGAGGGACACACATAGAAAGATTAAAAACAAGGAGAAATGAAAACTTTTCGCCTTGTTACGCCTGCTGTGGGGAGGCGAAAGGTTTTGGCGCTGCCCCAGATTTATATTGTTTTACAAATCTGGGGCAGCATCAAAATCCATGGGTGTTGCTTGAGAACACCCACTGCAATGCCTATGGAATGCCTACTTGACATAGTGTAAGGCAACGCAGCGACTTGCACTGCTTTGTCTTACTCCATATCTATGAGGCCATGCAAAGCCACGCAGGGTGACTGAGTCGCCGCTTGTGCCACCAAAGCTTTAAAAAAGCTGATGCTCTGGTAGCGCAAGCCTCTCATATCAGCCCTTTTAAAATATTTTGTTAGTTTTTTTAAGTCTTTCATCATCAGGTAGCTACATATAAATTAATGGGTAGCTTAAATGAAAAATAAATTCACTCAATGGGAAATGCACTGTAGTACATTATGAAACCTCTATTTAATGCACTGCAGAGGTCTGTGTGTAACCAAACAGACACAGAATTAAATTTGGTTGGCACAGTGGAGAATAGGGACTTGTATATTTTTAGTGTTATGAGGTCACAGCCTTTGACAGAAAGCGCAGTGGATGTGCAAGTCATTATTTTATACTTGCATTACACACACATTATAATATAGACTGCTACAAACTGTGCAAATAGTTTTAAAATGAAATGGAGCTTCCAAAATGTAGATTTGAGTAATAAAAGACCATCAGTAATCATCTTTTTTTTGCATACCTGTCCCTTCAACACCTCCCCAGCGGTACTAAGCACTGTGTAAGGAATATGCTACTTACCAGTATGCATCTGTTCTTGGCATGTAGAGCTGCAGATCTACACACTGTGCATAGATCGCCATCTGGTGTTGGGCCCGGATGTTGCAGTAGTTTTTCTCTTGGCAAGTCTTTGGAAGTCACGAGGTACGTGACTCCTTTGGATCATAGTGCGCATGGGAATCGTCTCCATCCTCAGATTGTTGCTCGCCAGCAGGGAAATGATGGAGCTTTGAAAGAAACAGGAAAGATGCCCATGTGTGCTGTATCTAAATAAGATAAAACTGGAACAGATAAAGGTAGCCGGGTAGGCGTGTGTAGATCTGCAGCTCCACATGCCAAGAATAGATGCATACTCCGTTCGAGGCAAATGAGCTGCAGATTACACACTATGCATAGATTGTATAGCAGTATCCCGTCCTAGCGGTGACTACCAGTATCTGTTGCAGTAGTTTGAAATAGTGTTGAGTACAGCCTGGCCCACACTAGCCTGTTGCTTAGTTTGCACATCTACACAATAGTGTTTAGTGAAAGTGTGCGGTGTAGACCATGTAGATGCTTTGCAGATATCATCTAAGGGGATGTTCCCTAAAAATGCCATGGAAGCCCCTATCTTACGTGTAGAGTGGGCTTTAGGGGGGAACAGATAGCGTTTGTTTTGCTTTGTGGTAGCAAATCTGTATGCGTTTAACAATCCACCTAGCTATCCCAGATTTGGAGATGGGGTTGCCTTTGTGTGGTGGTGAGAAAGACACGAATAACTGTTTAGTCTTGCGAAAAAGGTTGTGTTCTCTTGATGTAGTAGAGTAAAGCTCTTTTGACGTCTAGGGTGTGCAGAGCTCTTTCTGCAATGGTTTGTGGCTGCGAGAAGAATACGGGCAGTTCCACAAATCGATTGAGGTGAAAGGCAGAAATGACTTTAGGAAGGAATTTTGGATTAGTGCGGAGAACAACCTTATTATGATGCATTGGCAGAAAAGGTTCTTGAATGGTGAGTGCTTGTATCTCACTGACCCTTCTGAGGGAAGTAATGGCTACAAGGAAAGCTTTTTTCCATGTTAAAAATTGAAGCTCGCATTTATGTAGAGGTTCGAATGGAGGCCCCATTAGTCTTGTGAAAACGATGTTTAGGTTCCACACCGGTGAGGGTGGCACTCTAGGGGCAATTATTCTTTTGAGGCCTTCCATGAAGGCTTTTATGGTAGGTACTCTAAAGAGGGAAAGATGCTGTCTATTTGTAGATACTCTGCTATGGTAGCAAGGTGTAATCTAATAGACGTGTAGGCTAGGTTGCATCTTTGTAGGTGTAGTAAGTAGCCTATGATGTGTTGGATAGACACATCCAAGGGATTGATATTATTGTTGTGACACTTGGCTGCGTAGCAAGCTCTAGTGGTAGGACGTCTAGCTTCTTTAATGACGTTCATACAGTCGGGGGGGAAGATTAAGGTAGCCAAATTCTAGGATTTCAGGAGCCAGATCGCAAGGTTGAGCTGAGCTGGGTCCGGGTGTCTGATCTCTCCATGGTTCTGGGTTAAGAGGCGTGGAGAGAGGTGTAACTTTTGGTGCGGAACTACGGAGAGTTCCAGCAATGTGGTGTACCACGGTTGTCTGGCCCAAGTTGGAGCAACTAGGATGAGAGTTAGGGAGTGTTGCTGTAGTTTGCGCACCACTTATGGAATGAGTGGGAGAGTCAGAAATGCGTACGCAAATTTGCCTGACCAGTTCATCCATATCGCATTGCCTTTGGACAATGGGTGTGGATATCTGGCGGCGAAGCTTGGGCATTTGGCGTTTGTGGGTGGCGAAGAGGTCTATTTGTGGTTGCCCCCACGTTTGAAAGAATGGTTGAACTTTTGGATGAAGTTCCCACTCGTGGATTTGTTGAGTTTGACAGCTCAACAGGTCTGCAATGGTGTTTTGGACTCCTGGGAACATGTTGTGCTAGGAGAATTTTTTTTTGAGATATGGCCCACCTCCACATGGTCTGTGCTAGCTGAGAGCAGCAGAGAGTGTGTGCCGCCCTGTTTTTGGATGTAGTACATTGCTGTCATGTTGTCTGTGCGGACTAAGACAGCCTTGCCGGAGACGTGTATTTGAAAGGCTTTCAGGGCTAGAAATATGGCCAGTAACTACAGATGGTTGCTGTGGAGTAACTTTTTTAGAGGTGTCCACCTGCCCTGCATGGTGTGATGTAGTAGATGAGCTCCCCAGCCAGAGAGCGATGCGTCTGCTGTTAGAACTATTTGAGGAACCGGCTACAGGAACGGTCGCCCTTTGGAAAGGTTTTTGGTGGTTCACCACTGCAGAGAGCGATGGGCACGACCGCCTACCAACACCAGATTTGTTAGCTGACATTGAGCTTGGTTCCATTGGTGTGCTAGGCACTCTTGGAGAGGACGCATCTGAAGTCTTGCATGAGGTACTATGAATATGCAAGAGGTCATCATCCCTATAAGTTGCATAAACACTTGGGCTGGAAGTGAGTGTTGAGGTTGAAATTTGGCGCGAAGAGCTTGTATGCTTGCTATTCGGGCAGGACTGGGGTAGGCTAATGCTTTTGAGGTTTCTATGGTGGCACCGAGGTATTGTACGTGGGAGGGATGCAGATGGGACTTGGCGTAGTTTACTGTGAAGCCCAGGTCGTGAAGTAGTTGGATGGTGGCGTGAGTGTGTTGTACACACTGGTTGTATGAGCTGGGTTTTATAAGCCAGTCGTCTAGATATGGGAAGACGTGGATGTGTTGTCTTCTCAGGTGTGCTGCCGCTACTGCTAGGCACTTGGTAAACACTCTTGGGGCTGTGGTGACTCCGAAGGGGAGTACTTTGAATTGGTAGTGGTGACCGTCCACTACGAATCTGAGAAACTTCCTGTGAGCGGTGTGAACGGGAATGTGGAAATAGGCGTCCTTGAGGTCTATGGTGGTTAGGAAGTCGTTTTGGGAGAGCAGAGGAAGCACCTGCTGGACTGTGACCATGTGAAAGTGGTCTGAGTATGCATTGGTTTAGGGGTCTGAGGTCCAGAATGGGCCTGAGAGAGCTGTCCTTTTTTAGTATGAGAAAATATAGGGAGTAAACTCCCTTGTTTTGTTGGTGGGCAGGAACTAGTTCTATTGCAACTTTTTGTAGGAGGGAGATTACCTCCTGCTTTAGAAGTGACAAATGTTCCTGTGACATTGGGCGCTGTTTGGGTGGAATGGTTGTGGGGGTAGATGTTAGCTCTAAGCAGTAGCCTGATTGGATTATTTGTTGTACCCATCTGTCTGAGGTGATGGTAGCCCAGGCAGGAAGGAAATTGTGGAGTCTGCCGCCGACTGGAGTGGAATAGTCTGGGGGAAGTGGAGGGAAGTCACTGGGTGGAGGCAGAGCGGGAGGTGTTAGTTTTGCCTCTGCCTTTGTTATTGTTACCTCTGTAGCTGCCTCTTTGATAACTCCTAGTGAAGGTGGATTGGGTAGGGGTTTTGTAGGAAGTGGAGGCGCTGTCGGAGGAGTAGCCTCTGGTGTTGCTTCTAAAGGAGGAACGGTGAAAGGAGCACCTGGGAGCTTGCGACTGCAAGGCTCCCATAGATTTTGAGGTGTGTGTGTCCTTCATTTTTTAGGGCTATAGCGACATTAGGACCAAACAGATGTTTCTCAAAGGGGTGGTTGAGGATGGAACTTTGAACCTCAGGTTTGAAACCTGAGATGCGTAGTCAAGCATGCCTACGTAGAAGGGTGCTGGTGTTAATTGCCCTGGAGGCAGTGTCAGCTGCATCGAGGGCACAACGAACGGAAGTGTTTGTAATGTTTTTGCCCTCTTGAATCAATTTGTTGGCCTTATTGTTTATATTTATCAGGGAGGTGTTGCATGATTCTCTCCAGCTCATCAAAATGTGCCCGGTCAGATCTGGCTAGGAGCGCTTGGGTGTTAGCGATACGCCAGATGTTGGCTGCCTGGGACGCCGTCCGTTTGCCAGAGGCTTCTAGGAGTTTAGACTCCTTATCTGGCGGTGATGCCTCACCCGATTCCTGGGAATTGGCACGTTTCCTCGCATTGGAGACTACCAGGGAGTCTAGTGATGCGGGCCTTTAATATAGGGTGGGTCTGATGGGGCGGCTTTATATTTTCTCTCAATACGTGGGTTAATGAACCTGGCCCTAACTGGGTGTTTAAAAACCTCTGGTGCGTGCTTAATAACTCCCTTAAGCATCAGCAGGATCGAGGTAGACCTGTGTGCAGTGTCGAAGTTATCCAAGAGGAAGTCCTCCTCTACGGGGTCTGTGTGGAGATCAACCCCGTGGTAGCGGGCAGCCCTATGGAGTAGTTGGTTAAAGCCCATGGTGTCCTCTGGGGGAGGGGGGAGTCTAGAAGGGTAAAGCTTGTCCGTCGGGACGACAGATGTTGTAGTCGTCCCATGGGTCTGGGAGCCTGCAGGAGTAGGGTCCCCTGTTGGTTGGTTGTCCGCCCCATCCCCGGTGTCGTAGATAATGTCATCATCCTCATCTGGAGATGGTGTAGGAGAATGATGAGGTGGGGGAGGAGGAGGAGCAGGAGGAGGAGCAGGAGGAGGAGCAGGAGGAGGAGGAGGAGCAGGAGGAGGTGGAGGAGGCGGTGAAGGAATCCTCAAAGGGAAGGTGGCAAAGTCTCTCCTTTTTGGTGGTGGAGCTGGTGCAGGCTTGTCCAGTGGTCTTTTTCTGGTGCTAAGCGACAAATGGCCAGTCTTTGGATCTTTAGCGAGGGTTTTTTGGTAAGGATGGGGTCGAAACAGTTCGTCTGTAAGGGGCAGATCCTTCGGTGCTGATGGTGTCGGAGCCGTGGGTTCTTTAGGCGTCGATTCGGCACTGGTTCTTGGTTTCGAACCGTGGGGTTTAGCAGTGTCTTGACTTCCTCGGTTCGGAGGTGGTTTTTGGCTTCGAGGTTTGGGAGTCGAGGCTTTTCGGCTTCTTGCTCGGCTCTCGGGGTGTTATCGGTACCGAGGAGCCAGAGCCAGTCTTCGGCGCCGAGAGCTTCGGAGTCGAGCTCGGCACGGACGAGGAGAGGGGCATTTTCTTTTTCGGTGTCGAGGGTAGGCCGGCTCGAGCCAGAGCTGCCTGAAGGCTTGATGGGCTTATTGACTGGGCCCAAAAGCGAGGTATTGGAAGCAGTCTTTTGGTGCATACCTAGGCCCGAAGGCGTGACCAAAGCCTTTTTCAGTGGCGTGGAGGGGGGTTTAGGGTCGGGGTCGACGTCTGTACTCGCGCCCCTCTGTGCTGGAGTGATGTCCTTGACGTCGGAGTTGTCAGCTTCGGAGGCGCTGAAGAGGCCTTATTCGGTGTGCTGCTGTTCCGGGACATCGACGCCTTCTTCGAAGATGTCGTCTGGGATCGAAGTAGAAGAGTGAGCCATTGTTCTCTGTGCTAGTCTGTCCCGGATTGTCTTCTTCGGTCGGAAGGAGGCGCAAGCTGGACAGTCCCTTGCCTCGTGTTCTGGGGAGAGGCAGAGGTTGCACACCTCATGGAGATCAGTGCGGGGAAACTTCGACCCACATCGAGGACACTTCTTAAATGGAGTCCTTTCCATCAGCCAGGACCGGAGCCCAGGTAGGCCCGAAGGCCTTCGGCGACGACCGGAATCGAAGACTTAGATTGTTGAGTCGTGTCGAGTGTTGGAGAACACGATCAAGACAATACCGTCGAAGGGGGGAGGATTGCGCGCCGAACAGGAAAACTGGAACGGTTCCGAACTGGAGCACCAAGAACACATTCGAGCCCGATGGCGGAAAAAAACAATCTGAGGATGGAGCCGAAGCCCATGCGCAATACGATCCAAAGGAGGAGTCACAAACCTTGTGACTTCCAAAGACTTTCTAAAAGAAAAACAACTGCAACATCCGGGCCCAACACCAGATGGCGATCTATGCACAGTGTGTAATCTGCAGCTCATATGCCTCGAACATGCAGTTATGGTTAAAAGCATACACTTCACAGCCCAGTTAACTCTTTGCACCACCATGCAAAAAAAAAAAAAACACACATCTTTGCCATCACAATGCTTGGAGTGAGCCAAGCAATTAAGCCAGAACCACTGCAAGCACCCTTTATGTTTGCAGATTAACTCCTAGAACACATTTGCATATCATTCAGGCAAGACGGCACCCTGGCATGAACACTTACTTGAAGGATTGTTTTACCAGGCCTCTTCGTTTTAGAGCACATAAGAGTCAATTAACTTCAGCTAAAGCATTTTAACGATCGGAATTTGTCCAAAAGGAAAAGCACTTTTGCAGTCCAGGCAGAAGTTAGGCATGGAAGTGCAGGACCCCCTTCCCAGGACTCCACGGCCCCCCTGGGGGTCGAGCCCCACAAATTGAAGATTGCTGCTCTAGCATCTCACTTGGGGTGGAGGAGCCATCTCTCAGCCTCCACAGGCACAGACTGCATTTGTCTGGTACACCATGTTGTTGGCCAACGGGCCCACTGTGGGACAGGAGGAGGTTTTTGTGGTTTCAAGAAGGTCAGTGACGGCTCTCCACTGAGTTTTGAGATGCTAGACCCTTCAGGAGCCTCCCTGCACCAATACCCTGAGTACCGGGGCACTTGTATCAGCCAAGGCTTGTTCTTCGTCCAGCCCGAACACTTCTGCCTTGGAAGCCTTCCTGTACATCGAGGGACCTCAGGACAGATGAGATCCACGACCAGAGTGGCCTGCTGTTGTGTTTTCCTTTCTTCTGCAGAACCGATCGACAACCGTGAGAGCCTCAAACTCCAGTGGCCAAGTTTCCTCTGCACCAGAGATCCACAGTCCGGGGACGTGACTCCTATCATCATCTGCTTGGCCTAGGGGTTGTCATGACCTGAACCCACCTTTGGGTTCCCCCCCGGACTTGCCCCAAGTCCCTCCTTGCAGTCTTTGTTTCAGGTCCCCATTGAGTTCTAAAGTGTAGCGCTCGAGGCTACCATCCTACCCAGCACCTCTGCATCCAGACACCCCAGGGCAGGTAAATCCAAACTGTTGGTGGTTCTTTGGACCTTCGCCCCTTCAGTCCAAAATGGCACCCCCAAACTTCAACAGCAAGTACCCATTTGCTGGGAATGTTTTTCTTCCAATAGGTTAACATTACCACGTTCGAGGCTCATACATCAAAAAAAGAATTTTTGCTTTTTATATGTAAAATCGATATCTCCGAAAGGTATTCAATAGATCTTGGTGTAAACAGGTAGGTATACATTTTGTTTTATTCATGGAAGCTGCAACACGATGAAAAGGGATTCCTTTCAAGAGTTCAGGTGCCGGACGCGTTTCATGCGCTCTCGCATTTCCTCAGAGGCACATAATTGAATCACTGCGTGCAGCCTTTTCATCGTGTTGCAGATTTGTGAGAAAGTGGCTCTGTATATACTGCTCCCCAATAGGTACAGGGTGTACAGAGTCCACAGTCCCCCAGGGGCTGATAGAGGCTAAAGTTAGGTATGACCTTACTCTCTAAAGTGGTAGCTTGGTCGAGCAGTAAGGCAGTACCAGAGGACAGTGTAAAGCATTTGTTGTACACAGTCAGCAAATGGTCTCACACACTCAATAACTGAACTCTAGGCCAATGGTTTATATATATAAAATATATGCTTGTTTTATTTTTAGAACCACAAAGGGAATAAAAATATACTTTCTCAGAATGAGAGGTTGAATATAAATACTTTTGCAATAAGCAATGGATTTTTGTAAATAGTCACAGTTGGTTGCAATAGACAATCCTATTTCCTAAACATAACAATGCATTGAGCTCAATGGTAAATTCAGGTTATTTGTAATAAATTACTTTTCAGATTACTTTTGGAATTCCAGGTCTGGCTCCTAGATCCAGCCCTGGGACAATATTCAGAATCAAGTGGTGAAAGTCGACTTAATTACTGTACTGATTTTTGAATAATATTTAGCTATTTCAAAAGTTGACACTTAGAAAATATTTCAAAGAAAACATTCAATGGATCTCTATGGCAAGAAATTCAAGTTGCAGGTAGAGTACTTTATCGTTACTTTTGTAATCCAGGTCTGAGTACCTAGACTCAGCACTGGGGTCTTTATCAGAAACAGGTAAGTAATTACATTTACAGAAATTGTACTATTTTAAAAGAATATTTCAAGATTGCAGAAATCAACACTTAGAAGAAATTTCACAGAAAAGCAGTCAATGGTTTCCTATGGAAGAAAAAGGAGTTAAAGGTAAGTGTAGTTGTGGGTACTTTTCAGAGTCAGTGCTGGGCACCAAGATCCAGCACTGGAAGCTCACCTAAGAGCAGGTGAGTAAATTCGTTTTTGGTACTCGGCTGATTTTTGGTGAATATTTTGAGTTTTGAAAAGTTCACAAGAATTTCCAAGAGAAAGCCAGCCAATGTTATCCTATGAGAAAAATGAAGATCGCGGTTTAAGGGTAAGTTCTCGACTGGCAGAGTTGAAGTTCTGGGCATAGACTCAGGGGTCTCCCAGTGTCAGGTAGGTACAGTCAGTTCATCCTCAGCAGTTTCAGGACGGCCGGGTGCAGAGAGAGTTAGGCCCAATGTTAGCCTATGAGGAATAGGGGGGCCTGGTTTGGTGGCTGCTGACTAGCAGGCCACGCGGCTGTGGGAGCTGGGCTCCTGGTCACTCACTCAGGGCAAGTGGGGAAGTAGGCTAGTGTAGAGATTGCACTGCCAGGGCCACTCGGGCGGCTGGGTGCAGGGCGCTTTTGAGCCGTCGGGCGCTCAATGGAAATCAATGGGAATGTTCCGGTTTGGAAAAAGGCTGCAAGCTCGGGGACGAGGATGCTTCAGGTGCCACCACCACTTCGAGAGGTAAGTTGGGTAGTTGTAGGTTAGGTGGGTACCCCGGGATTGGGCACAGGGGGCCGGGGTGCCTTTTGATGTCGGAAATCTTACCCTCTTGTTGATCGCGGTTGGGGTGGCACTCTGTTCTGAGGCTGCAGGCTTCTTCCGGAATGTCGAGGGGGGTCCTTGGGTGCCGGACTCGGGGTCACAGTCGCCGTGGGGTCGTCCTCAGGGTCTTTCTCCACTCCGGCACTGGCCAGGCTTGGCTGGTGCAGAGTGTGCTGGGTTCCCGGTTCCGGGCTGCTGCCAGGGGTTAGAAATAGGTTTCTGAGTAGAGCCTCTACTCACGGGAGTCCCAGGGGCTTAGAGCCAAAAGGTAGCCAGGTCCTCCGGGGTTTGGTGAGGTTGCTGGCCACGAGAGATGCCGCGCTGTTGCAGGTCCGGGAGTCGACAGGCCGGTAGGGCTGGGGCCAAAGCAGTTGGTGTCTTCTTCCCTTTTTAGCAGCTGCAGGGCAGGTCTTTGTTCTTCTTGCTCTTCTTGTAGTTTTTCGAATCTGGAATCTGGGGAAGGAAGGTTCAGGGTGCCCCTAAAATATATATATAGATCTCCAACATAAAAAGGTTACCCTTTTAGAGGAGCCGCAAACAAGTAGTTATAAATTTCGTTTTATTCATGGAAGCTGCAACACGATGGAAAAGGGATTCCTTTCAAGTGTTCAGGTGCCTGACTCATTTCATGCGCTCTCGCATTTCCTCAGAGGTACATAATTGAATCACTGCGTGCAGCCTCAGGCAGTCTTTAAGTATACAGTCACCTGCCTGTGTGGGCATCGGCTCCTGCTAAGTCTGCTGGTCAAGGTAGTGCCAAAATATGACTCAAGTGAGTGGCTTGCAACGAAGTGAAAGTGTCAAAAATGAAAACCACAGTGGGTCTGAAAAGAGTCTCTAATGCCACGTCTGGCATTGTATTCCTTCCAAGAAACGACCTTCCTGCCCTTGTTGGTGCCGCTCTCACTTGATTGCAGCACCGGTCCACTCAGTCGTGGCAGGGCTCTTCAAACGACCGGGACAGCCGTAAAACATCCAACATAAAAAGGTTACCCTTTTAGAAGAGCCGCAAACAGGTAGGTATACATTTCGTTTTATTCATGGAATCTTGTGAGAAAGTGCCATCTTTCTTCCATGGTATGCCCCCACTTTTTGCTAAATTGCTGAATGTACTTTGATTAAGTGTACCCTGGACTCCTGCCAATCAGGTGCCCAGGGCCTATGTTCCTTCCTTAAAACACACAAACTCCAAATTGGCAAACCCTAGCCACATGTCAGCCCCTGGTAAATGGTACCCTAGGTACCCAGGGCCTTGTGGCCAGGGAAGGCCTCTAGGGGCTACAGCACTCGTTGTGCCACCCTTAGAGGCCCTGTACCCTTACACACACACACCGCCTTTGCAGGCTGAGTGTCTGGGTGCAGGACAAAACAAAGAGTCGACATGGCACACATCTCTGTGTGCCATGCCCATCACCTACACTGCCAAGGCCTATATCAGTCACCCCTCTAGCTGGGTGCCTTACGCCTATGGTGTGGGCACAGGAGCAGGAGCCCTGTGCCCCTACTGTACCCGGGTCCATTCCTGGGCACTGTAAGTGCAGTGCTGTAATTTAAGAGTACATGGTGCTGAGAGCTCGTCAAACACGAGCTCCACAGCACCATAATGGCAACACTGAAGACTGGGCAGTTTGGTATTAAACTTCTCAGCACATTAAACCCACACTGATGCCAGTGTGGTATTTAATGTACTAAGCACCCCAGAGGGCATCTTAGAGATGCACCCTTACAGCTGACCTACAATCCACGTCTGCTCTGAGGCTGCCCAGGCTGCCACACAGCAGACACGTTGCTGGACCCCTGGGTGGGAGAGCCCCTGCTCTCCCGGGCCTGCAACAATGCACATCCTGGGTGAGGTGAGAAATCTCCTCCCCCAGGATGAGCAAAAGGGAAGCTTCAAAGGCATGCCGCCATTTGGAGTTTCCCCAGGCCACTGCAACCCCCCACTCTGGCGGGAAGCTTGGCCGGAAACCCCATACAAGGACAGGGGATGTGCCAGCCTGCCCACCCCACCCCTCAGGTGGGGGAGGCGAGGTGAACACATCTCCGGGCTCTCGCCATCTTGAAGATGGGAGGCCCTACCCTATCAGGATTAGGCTACTGCCCCCCTCCCACAGGAGAGAGGCAGGATAGGGGGTGTACCCACCCCAGGACAAGGACCCATTGGTCCCTGGCCTTCACCTAACTATAACGCCCCTAAATCTAGTAATATATATATATATATATATCATATATATATATATATATATATTCACTGAAAAAACCATAGGTTTCACACATGTTATAGTTAGTGGAAATTTTACTGATAAAAAACCAATGAAATTGCCCCGTTATAGTTAGCGCAGGCAACTATAACTCACGCGACCACAATCCTCTGCTGATGCTAATACTGTATTTAGACACTTATTTGCCCATGTCTTCTTCCATACATTTTTAGCTATACATATATTACAAATATTTTTTTTTCATAAAGACACATATGTCATCAGCAGAGGATTGCGGTCGCGTGAGTTATAGTTGCCTGCGCTAACTATAACGGGGCAATTTCATTGGTTTTTTATCAGTAAAATTTCCACTAACTATAACATGTGTGAAACCTATGGTTTTTTCAGTGAATTTGCAAGGTTTTTTAAATGCTAATTCCTAACTATAACGTGTGTGAAACCTATGGTTTTTTCAGTGAATTAGTACGGTTTTTTAAATGCTAAGTTTTTTTCCCTTATAATAAGCCCTGTACATTTGGTGGCCTACGGCCACCAAAAGCACAGGGGGTGGGGTAAGTGTGGATAGTGTTTTTTTCCATTGTAATAAGCCCAGCACATTTGGTGGCCTTCGGCCACCAAAAGCACAGGGGGTGGGGTAAGTGTGGATAGTGTTTTTTTTATTTTTATTTTTTTACCGTACGCTTACCGTAAGCGTACGGTAAGCGTACCCCGCGAAATTGCCGAAAAAAAAATAAAACCGTTTTTGCACTTGGGGGATGTTTGGGGACTCCCTCAACATGACTATGTGGGAGGGAGTTGTCAAAACAGCCCCTTTACATGTTTTTGGGCTTCCGATTTTAAAAATCTCTCTCAGTGCGAGAGACAAAATGGCGGCCGCCGCTTCCTGGTTTCGGCCGATTCGAATGTTTACTAAGATCTAAGAGCCAATCAGAATCGCGCTCGCGCACGCCACCGTACGCTTACCGTAAGCGTACGGTAAGCGTACCGTAAGCTGGCTCAGATATATATATTGATTTAAAGGCTATTTTCTCAGAATCTACTGAACAGATTTACACCAAACCTACAAAAGGCACTTCCTTGACCTAGGGACTACCTCTCTGCCAAATTTTGAGTAATTCTGTTCAGCCATTCGGGCTGTAGCTCGTTCTAAAGGTCCTATGGAAAAATGCATGGGAAAAACGCGTTTTGGGACCCCCCTTTTATCTCAGCCCCCGCTTGACGAATCCCCCCGAGACTTTCAGGGTAGGAGCGGAGCGTAGCGCCCCACCTATTTTGAGAAATTCGCGAGGATTCGTCGACCGGCGCCAAAGTTATTCAAAATAGAATGTTGAGGTTTTCCTATGGAAACGTGGTCCTAACTATAACTACCTACTGGCTATCGCCAGTAGGTAATATATATATATATATATATATATATATATATATATATATAGATAGATAGTATCTGTGTGTGTATATAGTGAATGTTACTTAAGCATTTGTTTGTGGTATATAGTGTTGTAGATTCACATGCTTAGCATACGTCCGCCATCTAGTGTTGGGATTAGAAGTGTGATTTAAGTGTGATTTAAAAGAAGCTTTTAGAGTCACGAGGTGTAGTGACCCCTCTTGCTTACAGTGCGCATGGTCCTCTACTTCATTGTTCGATTGTTTTTCTGCTTGGCGGGTGAGGATGGAGTGTAAAGGAGGACGTATCCTAGTAAGATCATCATGCAAATTGAATATGCTACTTACCAGTATGCATCTGTTCTTGGCATGTAGGGCTGCGGACATTCATATCTGTGCATAGATCGCCGCCTAGTGTTGGGTCCGGATGTTTGCACGTTGTTGTCCTGGAAGAGTCTTCGAAGTATCCTGGGATAGGTGACTCCTCCCCTGGACTACAGTGCGCATGGGCATCCTCTCCATCCTCAGATTGTTTTTCGCCATTGTGGCAGTGATGGAGTAGATACAGAAAGTGATGACCATGCTTACAGTAATTCTGAGAGCTGCAGCTGCTACAGGCGCCGGGGAGGAGGGAGGGCGATATGAATGTCAGCAGCCCTACATGCCAAGAACAGATGCATACTGGTAAGTAGCATATTCAGTTCGAGGCATGTGGGCTGCTGAATTCATATCTGTGCATAGAATATATAGCAGTACCCTCTATTAGCGGCGGCTACCAGTGCCAGCTGCAGCGGTCTGAAAAAGAGTTTTGAGAACAGCCTGTCCTACAGCTGCCTGCTGTTTTGATTGCACATCTACACAATAGTGTTTGGTAAATGTATGTGTAGTGGACCAGGTGGCTGCTCTACATATATCATGCAAAGGAATGTTTCACAGGAAAGCCATGGAGGCCCCTAACTTACGTGTTGAGTGGGCTCGTGGGGGAATCGTTAATGTGCGTTTAGCTTTTTGACAGCAAATTTGAATACATTTAACGATCCATCTGGCTATACCTGCTTTGGAGATGGCGTTACCTTTGTGGTGTGGGGCAAAGGCAACGAAAAGTTGTTTAGTTTTCCTAAAGAGTTTAGTCCTGTCTATATAGTACATAAGGGCTCTCTTTACATCCAGTGTATGGAGTGCTCTTTCTGCGACAGTTTGTGGGTTTTGAAAGAAAACAGGCAGTTCAATAGTTTGATTCATGTGGAACTGCGATATTACTTTGGGCATGAATTTGGGGTTGGTACGTAGTACGACCCTGTTGGCGTGAACCTGTATGAATGGCTCTTGAATGGTTAGTGCCTGGAGTTCACCAACTCTTCTTAACGAAGTGATTGCCACTAGGAAAGCTACTTTCCAGGTGAGGAATTGAATCTCACATGAGTGGAGAGGTTCGAAGGGTGGACCCATCAGTCGGGTGAGGACCAGGTTGAGGTTCCACACCGGTGCTGGTGGGTGTCTTGGGGGAATTACTCGTTTAAGTCCCTCCAAGAAGGCTTTGATGGCAGGCACTTTGAATAAAGAGAGGTGCTGCCTGTTTTGGATATAGGCTGATATTGCGGTCAAATGGACACGTATTGAGGTGTATGCCAGATTGCATCGGTACAGGTGTAGGAGGTAAATTATGTTTTGGATGGATGCGTCTAGCGGGTTAATGTCAGTATTATTGCAATAAATGACGAACCTTTTCCATTTGGCTGCATAGCAAGCCCTGGTAGTGGGTCTCCTGGCCTCCTTAATGATGTCCATACAGTCAGGTGGCAGGTTTAGGTAGCCAAACTCTAGGACTTCAGGAGCCAGATTGCCAGGTTCAGCTGTTGCGGATCTGGGTGCTGAATCTCTCCATGGTTCTGCGTCAAATGCGCGGGTTTGATCCGCAGTCTTTGATGGGGCACCACGGAAAGTTCGAGAAAGGTGGTGTACCATGGCTGGCGTGCCCACGTTGGAGCAACCAGGACGAGTGTTAGTGAGTGTTGTCTGAGTTTGCGAGCCACCAGCGGTATCAATGGTGCTGGGGGAAAGCGTACGCAAATCTGCCGGACCAGTTCATCCATATCGCATTGCCCTGCGGATGTGGGAACCTGGCGGCAAAGCTTTGGCATTTTGCGTTTGCTTGTGGCGAATAGGTCTATCTCTGGGTGACCCCACTGCTGGAAGTACGGTTGGAGTACTGATGGGTGTAACTCCCACTCGTGCATCTGGTGGCTGTGTCTGCTGAGCAGATCCGCCATCTGGTTGTCTTTGCCGGGGAGGTGTTCCGCCATGAGGAACATGTTCCTCTGAATGGCCCACTTCCACATGCTCTGAGCCAGATGAGACAACTGTGGAGAGTGTGTTCCTCCCTGCTTCTGTATGTAGTACATGGCAGTCATGTTGTCCGTCCGGATCAACACGACTTTGTTGCACAAGTGTACTTTGAATGCCTTCATGGCTAGGAAGATTGCCATCAGTTCTAGAAGGTTGATGTGCATCTTCTTTTGTTGTGTTGTCCATAGTCCCTGCACTGTGTAATTGAGTACATGAGCTCCCCATCCCTGGAGAGACGCGTCCGCTGTCAGTATTATTTGTGGAACAGGCTCTTGGAACGGTCGGCCCTTGCAAAGGTTTTGTGGATTCCACCAATGCAGAGAGTTGTATGCCCGACCGCTCACCAACACTAGGTCTTTTAGTTGCCCGTGAGCCTGAGTCCATTGACGTGCTAAGCACTCCTGAAGCGGGCGCATATGTAGTCTCGCGTGTGGGACTATGAAAGTGCAGGAGGCCATCATGCCTATCAACTGCATGAACACTCGCGCGGGAAGGGAGTGTTGGGGTTTGAACTTGGAAATCAGCATTTGCATGCTGTTGATCCTCACTAAATTTGGCTGAGCTGTGGCTGCCAAAGTGTCTATGGTCGCACCCAGGTACTGTTGTACGTGTGCGGGTTGGAGATGTGATTTTGGGTAATTTAGTGAGAACCCCAGGCTGTGAAGGAGGTGAATGGTGCGGGACATGTGGCTGGCGCATTGCTGGGCTGACTTTGCCTGAACAAGCCAGTCGTCCAGGTAAGGGTAGACCTGAATGTGTTGCCTCCGTAAATGTGCAGCCACTATAGCTAGGCACTTTGTGAAGACCCTGGGCGCTGTTGTCACGCTGAAGGGAAGAACCTTGAATTGGTAGTGCTGCCCCTGAATAGTGAACCGGAGATATTTTCTGTGTGATGGGTGAATGGGTATGTGGAAATACGCATCTTTGAGGTCTAGCGTGGCTAGGAAGTCTCCCTGTTTGAGCAATGGGAGGACTTGTCGGAGGGTGAGCATGTGGAAATGCTCTGAGAGAATGTAGCGGTTGAGGGGTCTCAGGTCTAGTATGGGTCTGAGTGACCCGTCCTCCTTTGGTATTAAAAAGTACAGGGAGTACACCCCCGTACCGTGCTCGTGGACGGGTACGACCTCTATTGCGCCTTTTTGCAGCATACTTAGCACTTCCTGCTGTAATAGCGCCAAGTGCTCTGAGGACATAGGACGGTGTCTTGGCGGTATTGTGGGTGGAGTTGAGGTTAATTCTAGGCAGTAACCGTGTTTGATAATATCTTTGACCCACCTGTCCGTGGTGATGGAGTTCCATGTGGACAGGAACCTTTGTAGCCTTCCCCCGACAGGTGTTATGTGGTCGGGAGGAAGGGAGAGGGCGTCACTGTTTGTTCTTGGGAGAGGATCTGGTATTGCCGTATCCGCGTCCTCTACCCTTTGTGCTTGAACCACGATATCCACCCCGGGTGTTTTTATCGTAGGTACTTTGGGTGTTGCCCTTGTTGTAGGTTTGCTGTGACCCCTGTCCTCTACCTGCTCCTCTATTTCCGGGGCGACGAAAGGAGCCACTCCGAAAGGTCTGCGTTTGGAGAGCCCCCATGGACTTTGCAGTGTCTGTGTCCTTTTTTATTTTTTCTAGGGTGGTGTCAACCTCTGGTCCGAATAAGTAGTCGGGGTTGACCGGCTGATTGAGGATGTTATTCTGAACCTCCGGTTTGAATCCGGAGATTCGCAACCAGGCGTGTCGTCGTAACATGACGCTAGTGTTTATTGCTCTGGCAGCTGTGTCTGCGGCATCCAGTGCACACTTAATGGATGCGTTAGTGAGGAGTTGTCCCTCCCTGATGAGGATCTCTGCTCCCTCTTTGTATTGGTCAGGGAGATGTTGGAGTAATGTTTCTAATGTGTCATAGTGTGCGCGATCGTAGCGCGCTAGGAGCGCCTGAGTATTGGCAATACGCCATATGTTAGCTGCCTGGGCTGCAATCCTTTTGCCGGAGGTCTCTAGCACCTTGGACTCTTTGTCCGGGGGAGGAGCATCCCCAGTTGTCTGTGAGTGCGCCCGTTTGCGAGCATTGGCGATTACGATGGAATCCAGAGGCAACTGGCCTCTAATGTAGGTAGGGTCCCCAGGCGCCGACCTATATTTCTTGTCGATCCTGGGGTTTATTACTCGTGCCCTGGTGGGTTCTTTGAAAATGTCCTTTGCTGGTTTGAGGAGACCTTTCAACATGGGTAGAGTTTTGATATTCCGTTCTGAGGATGCAAAAGTATCCATTAGAAAATCGTCCTCGATTGTGTCGGAGTGGAGTTGCACACCATGATTGGCCGCAGCACGTTCAATAAGGGCGTTGAATGCGGCAGTGTCCTCTGTGGGAGATGTTTTCGCGCCATATAGCTGCGTGTCCTGTGTATCCATATGTGCACCCGGGTCTGCAGGGTCATCCCAAGCCTGATCAGGGTCCTGTTGGCCGTCAGGGTCCATGTCTCCGGGGTAGGGGACCTGGTCACCCATGTAGTCCTCCAAAACGTCGGTTTCGGAGTGTGTCGGAGAGAAGGACTGTGGATCTTGGTAAGAGGTATGGAGAGGTTCGTAAAGAACTGGTTCCGAATCCACTGGCAGCTTTTTCTTTAGAGGGATCCGGTAGGAGTCCAAAGTTGGCTCGGAAGTTATCCTCCGCTTGTGGAGCATCATTCTGCCGGTGTCGGCATCGATGATGTGGGATGGTGACGTCTCCGTAGGAGAGCGTTCAGCAGGCGTGATCCTAGTGTGGGTGACACGTGTTCTGATTTCGAACAGTTTGGGTGCCGTGGATGGCGGCAGGCCAAAAGTGATGTTGGCCGGTGCCGGAGAAGCTTTTTGAGCTTTTTTCGGCTCGGAGCCTGAAGGGTCCTGTAGGGCTGCCTTTTCTTTGATGCGTTGCAAGGACGCTGCAACTTGGTGCACCTGGAACGTCGACGGTTCTTTGGCGCCGACCGGTTCTGTAGAGGCAGGCGTGGACTTTTTCGGCGCCACGGGGTCATCGAGTCGAGGAGAGGTAGTTGCTGTCGACGGCGTCGATGATTGTGCCTTTGGTGCTGCTTTCGAAGTAGTGTGAGACGCAGCAGCTATTTTGACCACTGTGGCTGGAGCCGATTGTTTCGGTGCCGGGAGCCGAGGTGGTTTGGCGGCACCGATGGCCTTTTTCCGTGTGTCGGCGCCGACGTCGGCTGCTGCGAGCTCGGCACCGAAGTCCCGTTTGATGCGGTCGGTGCCGACGGGTTTTGCTGGCGTCGAAGGTGTGGTGGGCCTCGATCCGACCAGTGTTACTTTCAGTTTCGGTTTCTGTGGAACCGATACGGCTTTCGGTTTCGATGAAGGGAAACCAGTCGTTTTGGGTAGTAATGGCTGCCGCTGAATGTCCGAGGCCGGGCCAGAGGGCGGGGCCGAAGAACTGCGGGATAGGTCTTGGGTAAGGCCCGAAGGCGATCCCTCGACCGGAGCCATAGACTGACGCACTGGGATATCCTCCGTCTGTACGGGTAGGCCTTGCTCGTCACCGGAGCTACTCTCTTCGGCCCCTAAGGCCTCATTGTAGTCTCCTACCTCGGTGTCGGCTTCGTCTCTGTGAAAGAGTCGTTCTTCGATGTCTTCCGATCCGGAGTTGTGTTCGGAAGCGGAGCTGGAGGGTAGGTTCTCCACGTCTTCCACATCTTCGTCCTCGGCGCTGAAGATGTTGGTCGGGGCCGGTGCCGCTTGCTGCGCTTCAAGTCTCGCTGCTCGTCGATTCCAGAGAGTCTTTTTGGATCGGAATCGGGCACAGGCCATACATGTGGACTCGTCGTGATCCGGTGAAAGGCATTTGTTGCACACCGGGTGGACGTCGACATGGGGATATTTCGCATTGCATACAGGACACCGCTTGAATGGTGTCCTCGATTCCATCGTCGAAGTCGGGTCGATGGTCGGATATGATGCGAAAAGAGTTGGTCTTGAAGTTAGTAAACTAACAAATAACTATCGATACCGATCGGGAACAGTACCGACGCGAACTAAAGGCCTTTTGGCCTGAAAAAAGTTTTCCCTAACTTGAGTCAAGATAAGCACATCCGAACCCAATGGCGGAATAAAACAATCTGAGGATGGAGAGGATGGAGAGGATGCCCATGCGCACTGTAGTCCAGGGGAGGAGTCACCTATCTCAGGATACTTCGAAGACTCTTCCAGGACAACAACGTGCAAACATCCGGACCCAACACTAGGCGGCGATCTATGCACAGATATGAATTCAGCAGCCCACATGCCTCGAACATTTTTATATACAAAACAATTGGCCTAGAGTTCAGTTCTTGAGTGTGTGAGACCATTTGCTGACTGAGTGTGTACAACAAATTCTTTACACTGTCCTCTGATACTGCCTTACTGCTCGACCATGCTACCACTTTTGAGAGTAAGGTTGTATCGAACTTTAGCCTCTGCCAAACCTCTGGGGACTGTGGACTCTGTACACACTGTACCTATTTGGGAACAGTATATACAGAGCCACTTTCCTACAATACCCACGCCAGATGGAAAGAAATTATTGAAGGGGGGGGGGGGGGGGTGGGATGGGGGGAGAGAGACAGGTCATGTTTATGTGGTGGAGGGCTTGAGGAAACCTCCTCTTTCTCCGAAATTGTTACCTCTATAGGACTTCCTGTAGTATCCCCTAGGCAAAGATGTTTGCAGTTGGGGGGGACATTGGTATAATGCAGAGGTGTCTGTGGAAGAGGGTTTCGCTGCTCCACACTATGGTGAGCGAAGCAAAGTACCTCTGAGTTGTTGTCTGCAATGCTCCCATGGCCCTAGGCGTTTTTGTTTTTCTTAAATTTTTCAAGTAGGGACTCTACTCCAAGGTGTTCGCCACCAAATAGAAGTGCAAATATGTTTAGTTGCAACTCCGGCTTGAATCCAGAAGAACAAGTTACTTACCTTCGGTAACGATGTATCTGTAAGAAACATTAGATTCCTCACCTTAGAATATCCCCAGGCGTCAGGCTGGATCCGGAAAGATTTTTCGTCAGCAATATCCTTTGCGCGTCGCTAGGCGTAGTCTGCGGCACCGCGTCAATCGTCGGCATGACGTCAGTTCTTGTACATAGCTTTCCGCGCCAGGAACGCAGAGCCATGCATGAGACCGACACTGGTGCCAAAAAATCTAGGGTCCTAGAAAGGATAGCCTTAACCCTAGATGTCGGTTCGCAGAACGGGGAGGATGGGTGAATCGGTGAGGAATCTAACTAATGTTTTACAGATACATAGCTACCGAAGGTAAGAAACTTGTTCATCTGAAAGAAACACGTTAGTTAGATTCCTCACCTTAGAATAGATACCCCAGCAAAACCAACCCCGGTGGTGGGTCTGCGAACCAAGATCACACGAGAAAGTCCTGGAGAACAGAACGGCCAAAGAAGCCATCTCTCCGGACTTGGCTGTCCAGGCAATAATGCTTGGCAAACGTGTGCAGCGAGGCCCACGTTGCTGCCTGACAGATGTCCTGCAAAGGGACTCCCCGTCCCAGGGCAGTAGTAGCCGCTGTGGCCCGGGTGGAATGGGCTCTCAGCCCTACAGGAGGGTCCTTTTTAGCGAAGGAGTAACAAGCCTTTATACACAATACGACCCACCGTGAGATGGTCCGCTTGTGTACTGCCCTTCCCTTCTTAGGACCCACGTATCCAACAAAAAGCTGGTCGTCCACCCGGAACTGTTTGGTGCGGTCCAAATAAAAGGACAGCGCCCGCTTTGGGTCCAGACGGTGGAGCCTCTCTTCCTCTTTCGAAGGATGCGGAGGCGGAAAGAAGGTGGGGAAGGTGACAAGATTGCCCGATGTGAAAGGGAGTTACCACTTTTGGAAGAAAGGAAGGACGAGTCGCGAGGACAACCTTGTCCGGATGAACAGAAAGAAAAGGAGGCTTAGACGATCACGCCTGGAGCTCACTCACCCGTCTAGCCGAGGTGATAGCTACCAGGAAAGCAGTCTTAAGAGTCAGAAGACGAATGGGACAATTGTAAAGAGGCTCAAAGGGAGCGCACATCAGAAAGGTCAAGACTAAATTCAAATCCCACTGAGGCATTATGAAGGGGACAGGAGGAAACATTCGAGTAATGCCCTTAAGTAAACGAGAAACAACAGGGGATTTGAAAAGAGAAGGCTGATCAGGAAGTCGTAAGAAAGCAGAGATAGCTTATAGATAACCTTTCAAGGTGCCCAGAGCAGAGCCCTGCTGGGCTAGAGTGAAGAAAGAGGAGAACCTCAGAAAGAGGGGCGGAAAGGGGATCCACAGCCTTTGCTGTGCACCATGCCACAAATTTGCTCCACCTGCACGCGTATACCGTTTTAGTGGAGGGACGCCTGGCTGCCAGAATAACCTCACAGACTTCAGGAGGCAAGTCAAATGGCATCAACTGTCGCCGCTCAATCTCCACGCATGGAGGTGGAGACTGGACAGGTTCGGGTGGAGAACCGTCCCCTGCTGCTGCGACAGAAGGTCCTCCCGAAGAGGCAGTCGTGTCGGAGGATCGATTGACATACTGAGTAACTCGGGATACCAGTACCTTCGTGCCCAATCCGGAGCCACTAAGATGACTTGGGCCTGGTCGCGCCTGATCTTCTTCAGCACTCTGGGCAGAAGTGGTATAGGCGGAAAGGCGTACAACAGACCGCAACTCCACTTGTGACGAAAGGCGTCCCCGAGCGAGTGCCGCCTTGGAAACTCCAACGCGCAGAACTGCAGACATTGCGCGTTCTCTTCGGGGGCGAATAGATCTAACCAAGGCTCTCCCCACTGCCGAAAGAGGCCTTGCGCCAAGTCCGAGTTTAGACGCCATTCGTGATCCATCATGCACCGGCGGCTGAGTTTGTCTGCTCTGGCGTTCAGAGAGCCCGCCAGATGTTGACCCACCAGGGTGATGTCCTGGTGTTCCAGCCATGTCCAGAGGCGCAGAGCCTCCTGACAAAGGGTCCACGACCCCACCCCGCCCTGTTTGTTGCAATACCACATGGCGGTGGTGTTGTCTGTGAACACCTGCACCACACTTCCCCGGACAACGGGAAGGAGTGCCTTCAGTGCAAGTCGGATCGCTCTCAGCTCCAAAAGGTTGATATGGAGCAGAGTCTCCGCCAGAGACCAGAGTCCTCTGATAAGCACCAACAGGATGCAGGAGGCCATCAGCCCCAGAAGCCGCAGCTCCGGAGGATAGGCCCGGAACTGTGCCGAATCTAGAACCACTCCGATGAAGAGGAGCTTCTGGGAGAGTCTCAGGTGTGACTTCGGCACATTGATGGAGAACCCCAGCACATGCAGGAGGTCGGCCGTAGTCTGGAGGTGGGAGACGACTGCCTGGGGCGAGACCGCCTTCAACAGCCAGTCGTCAAGATAGGGGAAGACTGGAACCCCCGATCTGCGCAGATGAGCTGCGACCACCGCCATAACTTTCGTGAACACCCGAGGGGCACTGGTGAGGCCGAAGGGGAGCACGGTGAACTGAAAATGCTCCTGATCCACCGTTAACCACAGGTAACGCCGGTGGGCCGGCAGGACGGGGATGTGAAAATAAGCGTCCTGAAAGTCCAACGCTACCATCCAGTCTCCAGGGTCTAGGGCAGCCAGAACCTGAGCTAAGGTGAGCATCTTGAACCGCTCCTTCCGGAGGAAGGCGTTGACGCTCCTGAGGCCTACGATAGGGCGTAGGACCCCTTTGCCCTTCTTGGGAACCAGAAAGTAGTGGGAATAGCAACCACGACATACTTCTGGACCAGGAACGCGCTCGACAGCCTCTTTGGCCAAGAGGGCCGTAACTTCCTCCCAGAGAAGATTCAAGTGATCCCCCGACATGCGGTGGTACTGTGGTGGCATGGCTGGAGGGGTCGTCTCGAAGGGGAGGGAGTAGCCCCTTCGGACGATTTGCAGCACCCACCTGTCCGACGTGATGGAACGCCAGTGGAGCACGTGATGGCGAACTCTGCCGCCCACTGGCGTGGAATGGGCCTGAAAGCTCGGACTAGGAGGGCTTTGAGGCGGATGCTGCAAGGGTGGATGTGGACTGACCGGCACGTTGTCCTCCAGTACCGCCTCGGTGGAATCCACGTCCGCCACCGCGTGCAGGTTGGTTCTGCGGCCAGTGGCTAGGCGGACGTGAGGAAGCGCCCCTTCCTTGGCCACGAAAGGGACGAAAGGCGGAAGTTTGCGGCCGGGGGGGCGAGAGACCCAAGGACTTGGCCGTAGCCCAGGAGTCCTTGAAACTAACCAGCGCACTATCCGCCTTCTCGCCAAAAAGGCGAGTGCCATCAAAGGGCATATCCATGAGGGTACTCTGGACATCCCCAGAGAAAGACTTGGACCGTAGCCAGGCGTGGCGACGAAGCGCCACTGTGGTAGAAATTGTCCTCCCCAGCGAGTCCGTGGTGTCTAGTCCACACCATATGGCATGCCGTGCTGCATCTCGCTGTGAGAAAGTGCCATCTTTCTTGCATGGTATGCCCCCACTTTTTGCTGAATTGCTGAATGTACTTTGACTGCGTGTGCCCTGGACTCCTGCCAATCAGGTGCCCAGGGCCTATGTTCCTTCCCTAAAACAAACCAAACCCAAATTGGCAAACCCTGGCCACATTTCAGCCCCTGGTAAATGGTACCCTAGGTACCCAGGGCCTTGTGACCAGGGAAGGCCTCTAAGGGCTGCAGCACTCCTTGTGCCACCCTTAGAGGCCCTGTACCCATACACACACACACACACACACACACACACAGCCTTTGCAGGCTGAGTGTTTGGGTGCAAGACAAAAACAAAGTCGACATGGCACACATCCCTGTGTGCCATGCCCATCACCTACACTGCCATGGCATACATCAGTCACCCCTCTAGCTGGGTGCCTTATGCCAATGGTGTTGGCACAGGAGCAGGAGCCCTGTGCCCCTACAGTGCCCAGGTCCATTCCTGAGCACTGTAAGTGCAGTGCTGCCATTTAAGAGTACATGGTGCTGAGAGCTCGTCAAACACGAGCTCCACAGCACCATAATGGCAACACTAAAGACTGAGAAGTTTGGTATCAAACTTCAGCACATTAAACCCACACTGATGCCAGTGTTGGATTTAATGTACCCAGCACCCCAGAGGGCATCTTAGAAGTGCCCCCTTAAACTTAACCTACAATCCACGTCTGCTCTGAGGCTGCCTAGGCTGCCACCCAGCAGACATGTTGCTGGACCCATGGGCAGGAGAGCCCCTGCTCTCCTGGGCCTGCAACAATGCACATCCTGGGCGAGGTGCTAAATCTCCTCCCCCAGGATGGGCAGGGGGAAGCTTCAAAGGCATGCCGCCTCTGTGAGCTTCCCCAGGCCCCTGCAACCCCCCACTCTGGCGGGAAGCCCAAATAAGGACAGGGGATGTGCCAGCCTGCCAACCCCACCCCTCAGGTGGGGGAGGCGAGGTGAAGCACATCTCCGGGCTCTCGCCATCTTGAAGACGGGGAGCCCTACCCTATCAGGACTAGGCTACTGCCTAGGATAGGGGGTGTACCCACCCCAGGAAAGGTACCCATTGGTCCCTGCCCTTCACCTACCTGTAACGCCCCTAAATCTAGTATTTAGGGGCACCCTGAACCTTCCTTCCCCAGATTCCAGATTCAAAACTACAAAGAGCAAGAAGAAAGAAGACCTGCCCTGCAGCTGCTGAAAAGAGGAAGACACCAACTGCTTTTGCCCCAGCTCTACCGGCCTGTCGACCCTCGAACCTGCTCCTGCTCCAACCCGGCATCTCTTGTGGCCAGCAACCTCACCAACCCCGGAGGACCTGGCTAACTTTTGGCTCTAAGCCCCTGGGACTCCCATGAGTAGAGGCTCTACTCAAAACCTACCTTTAATCCCTGGCAGCAGCCCGGAACCGCGAACCCAGCACACTCTGCACCAGCCAAGCCTGGCCAGTGCCGGAGTGAACAAAGACCCCGAGGACGACCCCACGGCGACTGTGACCCCGAGTCCGGCACCCAAGGACCTCCCTCGACACTCCTGAAGAAGCCTGCAGCCTCAGAACAAGGTGCCCCCCTACCGCGATCAACAGAGGGTAAGATTTCCCGACACCAAAAGGCACCCCTGCATGCGGCGCCCCGCGGCCCCCTGTGCCCAATCCCGGGGTACCTACCTTCAACTACCCAACTTGCCTCTTGAAGTGGTGGTGGCACCCGAAGAGTCCTAGTCCCCGAGCTTGCAGTCTTTTTCTAAACCGGAGCTTTACCATTGAAATCAATTGAGCGCCCGAAGGCTCAAAAGCACTCTGCACCCAGCCGCCCGAGTGGCCCTGGCAGTGAAAACTCTACACCTACCTACTTCCCCACTTGCCCTGAGTAAGTGACCAGGAGCCCAGCTCCCACAGACGCGTGGCGTGCCAGTCGGCAGCCACAAACCAAGGCCCCCCTATCCCTCATAGGCCTAACCGCACCCGGCCGCCCTAGAGCCGCTGAGGGTGAACCAACTGTACCTACCTGACCCTGGGGGACCCCTGAGTCTATGCCCAGAACCTCAACTCTGCCAGTCGAGTACTTACCCTTAAACCGCTAACTCTATTTTCCTCATAGGGTAACATTGACTGGCTTTTTCCTGAAACCCTGGGGGACTGTGGACTCTGTACACCCTGTACCTATTAAGGAACAGTATATACAGAGCCACTTTCTCACACTCGCCCATCAGCAAGCACCTGGGTGAGCCGTGACCGGGCCTCCTCCGGACACAGGGGCAGCACGTCCTCCACCGTATCCCACAGAGAGTGGGAATAACGGTCCAAGAGGCAAGCGGTATTCAAGGACCGCAGACCCAAACTCAGGGAAGAGAACAGCTTCTTTCCGAACTGTTCCAGCCTCTTGGATTCCCGATCCGGAGGAGCGGACGGGAAGGAGGATTGGGAAGTCGAGGCTTGGATAACCAGACTCTCGGGAGTGGGGGGTTGGGACAGAAAACTGGGGGTCGCCCGGAGCAGGGCGGTGGCGCCGGGCCACGTTCCGATCCACAGGAGGTACTGTGGAGGGCTTGTACCAGGTGCCCTGCAGAACGTCTATGAGTGCCTCATTTAACTGCAGCAGAGGCTCTGTGGAGCTTGCTGACGGTTGAAGCACTTCTGTGAGGACGTTAGTCCTCACGGCCACAGCAGGCAACTCCAGCCCAGGGGCATCGGCCGCCTTGCACAGCACCACTGAAAAAGCTGCACCTTCCTCCGAGGCCACAGTCGGGGGAGAGATGAAACCAGCATCCTGGGAGGTGTCCAGACCACTGGCATCCCCCAGTTCGTCTGCCCAGTCCTGTGAAAGTTCGGCCTGTCTGGCCATAGGATCCTCAGACCCCTCCCAGTCGCCCCCATCATGCGATTCCTGATAAACAGGAGGAATAACCGTAGCCGGGCGGTAGATGAAATGCTCGTGCATCGGCGTCAGATGTGGCATCGAGCGGCTAAACCGGGTAACGGCGTTGTCCGGGGATGGTGCCGGGGGTGGAACCGGTGTCGGCGCCGGCGGAGGAGGCGTCGTGAGGTCGACCGGCGCCGCCAGAGATCCAGGCCTGAATCCCTCGGGGACCTGCGGCGTCAGGACCGAAGTAGTCAACTGGGCCGGAGCCGCCGGCTCGCGAGGTCGCCCAGTCGGGCCCACAGGGCCCTAAGGCATGCCGGAAGGCGTCGGCTGCGGAGCCAGGCCCCCCATGGCCGAGAGGAAGGCGCTGATCTCCGCCGGAGTCGCGTCAGTCCCAGGGACCGGCGGGTATGGAGACAGACGAGGCTCCTGCGGCTGGGACGGAGCCACGGGGGTGGGACGGAGCCCGACCGAGTCGCGCGACTCGGTCGGGGTGGGACGGAGCCCGACCGAGTCGCGCGACTCGGTCGGGGTGGGACGGAGCCCGACCGAGTCGCGCGACTCGGTCGGGGTGGGACGGAGCCCGACCGAGTCGCGCGACTCGGTCGGGGTGGGACGGAGCCCGACCGAGTCGCGCGACTCGGTCGGGGTGGGACGGAGCCCGACCGAGTCGCGCGACTCGGTCGGGGTGGGACGGAGCCCGACCGAGTCGCGCGACTCGGTCGGGGTGGGACGGAGCCCGACCGAGTCGCGCGACTCGGTCGGGGTGGTCCCACCCCGACGCGCGACTCGGTCGGGGTGGTCCCACCCCGACGCGCGACTCGGTCGGGGTGGTCCCACCCCGACGCGCGACTCGGTCGGGGTGGTCCCACCCCGACGCGCGACTCGCGCGGGGTGGTCCCACCCCGACGCGCGACTCGCGCGGGGTGGTCCCACCCCGACGCGCGACTCGCGCGGGGTGGTCCCACCCCGACGCGCGACTCGCGCGGGGTGGTCCCACCCCGACGCGCGACTCGGGCGGGGTGGTCCCACCCCGACGCGCGACTCGGTCGGGGTGGTCCCACCCCGACGCGCGACTCGGTCGGGGTGGTCCCACCCCGACGCGCGACTCGGTCGGGGTGGTCCCACCCCGACGCGCGACTCGGTCGGGGTGGTCCGGAGCCCGACCGAGTCGCGCGACTCGGTCGGGGTGGTCCGGAGCCCGACCGAGTCGCGCGACTCGGTCGGGGTGGTCCCACCCCGACGCGCGACTCGGTCGGGGTGGTCCGGAGCCCGACCGAGTCGCGCGACTCGGTCGGGGTGGTCCCACCCCGACGCGCGACTCGGTCGGGGTGGTCCGGAGCCCGACCGAGTCGCGCGACTCGGTCGGGGTGGTCCCACCCCGACCGAGTCGCGCGACTCGGTCGGGGTGGTCCCACCCCGACGCGCGACTCGGTCGGGGTGGTCCGGAGCCCGACCGAGACGCGCGACTCGGTCGGGGTGGTCCGGAGCCCGACCGAGTCGCGCGACTCGGTCGGGGTGGGACCACCCCGACGCGCGACTCGGTCGGGGTGGTCCGGAGCCCGACCGAGTCGCGCGACTCGGTCGGGGTGGTCCGGAGCCCGACCGAGTCGCGCGACTCGGTCGGGGTGGGACCACCCCGACCGAGTCGCGCGACTCGGTCGGGGTGGGACCACCCCGACGCGCGACTCGGTCGGGGTGGGACCACCCCGACGCGCGACTCGGTCGGGGTGGGACCACCCCGACGCGCGACTCGGTCGGGGTGGGACCACCCCGACGCGCGACTCGGTCGGGGTGGGACCACCCCGACGCGCGACTCGGTCGGGGTGGGACCACCCCGACGCGCGACTCGGTCGGGGTGGGACCACCCCGACGCGCGACTCGGTCGGGGTGGGACCACCCCGACGCGCGACTCGGTCGGGGTGGGACCACCCCGACGCGCGACTCGGTCGGGGTGGGACCACCCCGACGCGCGACTCGGTCGAGGGTCGGGGTGGGACCACCCCGACGCGCGACTCGGTCGGGGTGGGACCACCCCGACGCGCGACTCGGTCGGGGTGGGACCACCCCGACGCGCGACTCGGTCGAGGGTCGGGGTGGGACCACCCCGACGCGCGACTCGGTCGAGGGTCGGGGTGGGACCACCCCGACGCGCTACTCGGTCGAGGGTCGGGGTGGGACCACCCCGACGCGCTACTCGGTCGAGGGTCGGGGTGGGACCACCCCGACCCTCGACCGAGTCGCGCGACCGGCGAGGGGAGTCCGAAGAGCGGTGTCGCCTCTTGTACTTCGAGCGCTTCGACTTACCCGAAGACTTCGATCCCGACGAGCGATGATGGTGACTGTGGCTCCGCGACCGGTCCTTGGACCTCCTCCTGGACCGGGACCGTGAACGGCGCGGAGCCGAGTGCCGAAGCTTGAAGCTTACGGGCCGCTCCCACCTAGCCTTCGAGGTCAAGGCATGACTCCGCATCGTGCACGGGCCCCAGGCAGTAAAGGCACCGGCGATGGTGGTCCGTCACCGACATCAGTCGATGACAGGAGTCACAGGCCTTAAAACCAGGTATCCTACCGGCACCAGAGTCGAGTCGACAGAAGACCAAAAAGTGTCAAAAAAGTTTAGTCAAAAAGTGACTAAGGGGTAAGCTCTTCCCGGATCGGCGCGGTCTGGCGCGGAAAAAAGAAGAACTGACGTCAGCGCGCGAGGTCGGCGTCTAAGTACTCCGACGGCGTCATTCCGGCGCATGACGCCGAACGCGGATCCGCAGACGACACCTAGCGACGCGCAAGGCGTATTGCTGACGAAAAATCTTTCCGGATCCAGCTTGACGCCTGGGGATATTCTAAGGTGAGGAATCTAACTAACGTGTTTCTTTCAGATACATTAAGCAGGCATGGTGTCTGATGAGCACACTAGGGTTAATCCCTCTGGCAGCTGTATCAGTTGCATCAAGAGCGCATCTAATTGATGTGTTGGCAATTAGTTTGCCTTCTGAGGCTTTCTCAAATGCCCACTTTTTATACTGCTCCAGAAAATGTTGCAGGAGCCCTTCCATTTCATTCCAAAGTGCCCGGTCATAGTGGGGGAGGAGCACCAAAAGAGCTGCCAATTATTTATTTGTTGATTGTGCTGCTACCCTCTTTTCCCGCGGCATCAATTTTCCGTCGTTCTTTGTCTGTGGGGCGGGTGAAACTGCCCGTGGACCTACAGGTGGCGGTAGTGATGGGCTTGATGGGCTGGTGGCATGTCAGCTCTTTTAGTGTGCTTTGGAGGACATGGTTGTTGTATTGCCGCCTCCGTTCTTCGTGCGAGAAGCTCCCCATATCTGCTGCCGACACGTGGACTTGGGCCTGCTGTTGGCAATCTTTTCTGTCCCAAATATTTCGGTAGTCTCCTTGATGGTGCATCAAGAAATCCCAGCTCTTCTTGCACACCGATCGCACAACGTTTCTTGGACCAAAATGTCTGGCACGCCTCACAAGTGTGAGATAATCCGGCAAAAGGCAAAAGTTAGACACCAGATGCTAATCAGTGTGGGGAAATTTGGAATGGCAGGGTGGGCAGAATCAAAATGACGTCAGTTACATGACCAGCTAAACATGGAGAGGACAGAACGTCAAAAAAGAATCTTTGCCTTAAATGGCAAAGGCTGGAACATGTAAGCATCAATGAGCGACCGATGGAGATGGCTAAGAAACCGCGACCAACAACAACACCGACATTTAAGGCCTAACTTGCAGGAGTGACTGTACCAAGATGGAGTAGAGAAAAACACATAGGACCCCGACGGCGGGAAAAAAAAAAAATTTAACATGCCATCAAACACACACACGTCTATATAGAGATATCTCACAAACCTACTCAAAAGGCAACGGAGTGTCAAACAGTGAAGGATACTGTCAATGAGTAATGAGGGGAAGCTACGTTCTGAGAATGGAGATTGATGGTTAATCTTTCGTGATGTAGTGGATAACTCATGCATTGTGTCACACTGAATATGAGTCTCTAACCCACCATGCAGCTCCTACAGTAGGCCTTGACTAATCAACCTCGCTATCCTGTCAGAGTTACAAGGAAAGAAGGAGTAACTTGGCTGTCCAAATGGAATGCAGTGGTATTATACCCAAGGGACACTAGTGTTAATTTGAAGTGCTCTCACAAGAAACTGGTGAGTAAACCATTCACTTTCCTAGAATTCTAAGGAAAGGTCATCATTGGTGTAGGAAGCTGGCTCTGTATATACTATACCAAAGTAAGGTATAGTGTGCACAGATTCCACTGGAACCCCAAAGGTAGGCAGAGGTAACAGTAGATAATACCTTACTCTCTATTTGTGGCAGTGTGGGCAAGCAGTAAGCTTTTATCAGAGGGTAGTGTTAAGCATTTATTGTACACACTCAGGAAAGAAATGAGGTCACACACACAAAGACTGAACTCAGACCAATTTGTATAAAAATATTTAGTTCCATTTTATTTTCTAGAACCAAGCCAGGCCTTGTACAGGTACGTGTAATAATACTTTGCAAGGATAATGCAGTTAAATATAGTTTGAATGCAACTGGATTGGTCACAGGTAAGCCACTCCTTAAAACAATTGGAATTACTTTTCAGTTACTTTTTGGATTACTTTGTAAGTTTCTTTTTCTACTCAGTGTGATATGCCTAGATATCACACCAGAACATTTTGTAGAGAAAAGGTAAGTAAATCAGTTGCAGTTTCATACAAACTAACTCCACACTTGGAACAATTTTCACAAGAAAGCAGTCCATGCAATCCTATGGGAGAAAACAATGTTATCGGGTTAACCGGAAGTACTTCGGTTTTGGAGTTGGTTTTCTGGGGTTAGAACCAGGGTTCCCCCAGGGTCAAGGATGCACTCCCAAAGCACCCCCGCAGCACTAGGGCAGCTGGGTGCAGAGTGCTGAGGCGCAATGCTATCCAATGGGGGCCTCCGGTTGATGGCTACTTAAAAGTAGGCCACAAGGTTGTGGGTGCAAAGCTCCTGGGAGTAAGCTCAGGCCAAAGGGGGAGGGGGAGTTCAAGTTAGCACACAAAGTGGTGGCCCGGTGCAGGGTGCTGTTTTGGTGTCGGGTTGTTTTCAATGGAAGTTGCCGGTTTGGGATTTTGGCTGCAGGCTCGGTACAGGAAGTCTTCCGGAAGGAACCAACAGCTGGGCAGGTAAGTTGGAGGGCTCGGGGACGTAGGTGCACCTCAGGCCCTCTTCTATAGGGCGCTGGGCGGCCAGATGCAGGTCTGCCTTTCGAGGGCAGATTTAGTCTTACCAGGTCACTCGCTGTTGGGGGGGGGGGGGGGGGGGGGGGGGAAGGTGGGGGGGAAAAGGGTGTCCATGGAGAGGCTGAAGGCGACGTCGGGGATTCCGGGAGGGGTCAACCCATGGTGGACTCTGACCTTGGAGTGCTGGGGGACCTCGCTGGGACCGGTAGGCCACTCTTGACTCGGGCCGTAGGCGTGTGGTGCAGTGGTGGTTTCAGCCGTCGGGTTTCTTTGTCCTCAGAAGTCTGTCTTTCTTTGGGGATTCTTTTGAACAGAGCTTCTGTTCACAGGAGATCCGGTCTTTGTTGAAGGCAGTCAGTTCTCCCAGGGGTTCTGGAGGTCGCTGGCTGCAGGACAAGGTGACTTTTGGCACAGAATCTCTGGAAACTGCAGATGGTCCGGTAGGGCTGGGGCCAAGTCAGTTCTTCTCTGCAGTATCCTCTGCTGGGCGTCGTCCTTCTTTGAAGTTTGCTGAAATCTGCCTTCTTGGTTCAGGGCTGCCCCCAAAATACTGTATTAAGGGGGCGTTTTTGGGGTCTCAAGGTCAGTAGCCATTGGGATACTGACCTTAGGGTAATTACACCTTTTGTGTGCTCACCCCACGTGGGGGGGGGGGGGGGGAGTGGCCACAATCCCTAATCCTGATTGTAGAGTGCAGGCACTGAAGAGTGGGCTTCACCTCGCCTCCCCCACCTGAGGGGTGGTGTTGGCAGAGGTGAGTACAACTTCTTGGCTGCTCTAATTTTTCCTGCCCGTCTTCCTGCCGAAAAGAGGGTGAGACAGGAAGGAGGCCTGCTCCTGATAGCAGGAGAGGCTGGGGGTTGTGTTACAAAGGCAGCAAGGCGTTTGAAGATTGCCTGTCACAGACTGCTCTTCCTGGCATGGGGAGGTGTGACCACCTCTGCCCAGGAAAGGCTTTGTTTCTGGGCTCAGGGAGCTAAGGCTTCCACCTCAGGGGTACAGAAACGTGTCTTGTGGTGACAGGCTGGTGTTCACCAGTCATGGAACCCACCAGAGGCTGGTCGTTTTTCAGGGTGCATCTCTAAGATGCCCTCTAAGTGCATTGTATAATAAATCTCACACTGGCATCAGAGTGGGTTTATTATGCTGAGAAGTTAGCTACCAAACTTCCCAAAATTTGGTAAAGCCATTATGGTGCTGTGGCGTTCGTATTGACAAACTCCCAGACCATATACTCTTCGTGGCTTTACTGCACTTACAATGTCTAAGAATGGACTTAAGGCACTGTAGGGGTACAGTGCTCATGCAACAGTACCCTCACCAGTAGTATAGTGCATCCAGCTAGAGGGGTCTATACCATAGGGCGTGAGTGGCTGGCATGGCACACAGGTACCGACTTCAATTTTCTCTGCACCAAAACACGTAGCCTGCAATGGCAGTGTGTATGTGATAAAGTACAGGACCTTGAAGGGTGGCACAATATGTGCTGCAGCCCTTTGAGGCCTTCCCTGGTCACAGTGCCCTTGGTATCCATGGTACCTTTTACAAAAGACTTGCATGTGGCCAGAGTGGTGTCAATTGTGGGTACAAATGTATAATTTTGGGAAAGATCACAGGCCCTTGGAACCTGATTGGCAGGGACCCAGGGCATATCAAGTCAAAGTTCATCAGAAACCTGGCAAACAGTGGGGAAGTTACTGCAACCGAAACCCAGCTTCCTACAATTGGCCAGTTCGATTTTAAGCCATCCTTATTTCCTTAGATACATCTTAAAGCACTGTTTAAAGGTACTTTTGCGCAAACATTGCTACTGCAGTCAATCACCCTGAAAGTAACATTCCAAATATTTTTTCACTTTTCAACATCTATAAAGAATTATAACGCACCATAAAAAGCAAAACAAATACACTGTGTACATGCAAAAAGAAACTGGTGTCTGTAACCAAGAAAACAGTGGCTGACAATTTCTTTCAGTGGCAACAACAGTGAATAATGCTTTATGGTTTACCACTTGCCATGCATGAACGATAGCATTCTATGTTGGGTACTACAGATAAATGACAAAACCAGTCTACAACATGATTCTGGGGTTGTGCTCACTTTTCACACTAAAGACACATGCACAAATACGTAGGGAAAAAAAAGCATACTTCTGCTCGATTGGCTCCAAAAGTTCCAAGGCTGGTCTGATTTCCTTTTCAGGTTCACTTGTTTCCACAGTAGTACTGACAATGGCAATGTATTTTCCTTGTGCTGCCACGTTGTGTGCAGACGATATCATGCAGACATAAATATCTAAAACAATCAAATTCAAAATACATTTAAAAACTAGGAAATACCCATAATAAAAGATAGTCATAAAAATCCACACACACCACCTCCCCTGCAAACCTTTGATTAATTTCATCATAGAATGAATGTAAAGGCTAAAACCTTCCCTCTGACTCTTTGCCCCCACATCCTCTTTGCTCATCCCAAATGTCCTCCACCCCCCCAAAAATAAAAACTTTCTAGACCCTTCCCTCCACTATTCCTTTTCAATCCAAATAACAGTTTAACATGTCAACCACTCAAATTAATTTCATATTCCCCTATACTAATTCCCCACTAATCTAGTTTGGGTTCCAGAGTAAAGCATTTTAACACCTCATCAAGGGTAGCAAACCATATATAAATGTAAACCCTTCCCTCTTGTATCACTCCACTATCCTTTTCAATACAAATAACAGGCTAACATGGTCACCGCTCAAATTAATTTTATATTTCCCTATAATAATTCACCACTAATACTTTTTGGGTTCCAGAGTAGCATGCGCCTCGCCGAAAAAGCACTTTGACGCCTTATCAGGGGTAGTAAGCGCTATATACATGCAATTACAAGTTGTGTGTTTGCAAATTCTCATTGGTAAAACCGTACTTCATATTTTCACAGACGCAGACCAAATGTTCGTATCAATCTACAGACAATGCCATTTAAAACTATTTGAAAAGTGAAAATTAGCCGAGGATCCTTAATTTGCCTTTCCGAAGCGAAGCTGTAGGATCAACAATGTTATTATAACTAATATACACAACATTGGGAACCATCTTCAGATGAGCATTAGTCTGCGTTATCCTGTCCATTTTCTAGTCTAGTCTAGTCAAATTCTAGGTGGGGTGCTAGTATCTATCAAGATTATGAGTTAAGAAGGTAAGGTGAAGAGAAATAGTGCGAAGGCTTGATGGAGTCTGTCTCCATTTTACACAACACTGGAATGAAGAAACTCTCAGTCATACACTAAGGCGAATGGTGATGATGCATTATACACACCAATATAAAATATTCATTTTCATGAGCAGCACATTACCTGCAATAGAGTCAAGGAGTTCAGGAGAAGAGTCTGAGAAAACTGACATTATTTTAAAAGCCACTTTAAATTTTTGGAGCGCGGTTCTAAGTTGTATTGGAGGCAAGGGTTATCACAGTCCTATACTGGAAGACATCTATGGTCTAATTTTCAAAAGTTAAATTTTACCTTTCAGGTACTACTGGGAAGGGTTCAAAAGAATTATAGACATGAAAAAGACTTTAAATTTGGTACCGCACTCCAGCGGTAAATCACCTTTTGAGTAAGTGACATGTCCTCACATGCTAGGTATGAAAAACAATCAAACCGCAGCTTTTAATGCAGTTTTGTGCATCTGGTTTTTTTTTATGGAGAATTTATCTTGAAAAACTTTTATCAGGCAAGTGTTGGGGTATGATTTCACTCAGATGCGTTGGGTGTACGACATTTTTTGAAGGCAGGCTATTGGGGCGTTCATCGAAATAGTCATGCAGAATGCATCTTGGATTTCTTTTACTGTGTGTGTCTATACGGTGGGCTGGTCTGAATCATTTCTATTAATATTTTTGATAACACAACACAAGGAATATGCTACTTACCAGTATGCATCTGTTTTTGGCATGTAGAGCTGCAGATCTACACACTTTTGCATAGATCGCCATCTGGTGTTGGGCCCGGATGTTTGCAGTTTGTTTCCCTCTTGGAAAGTCTTTGGAAGTCACGAGGTCGGTGACTCCTCCCTTGGTTCGTATTGCGCATGGGCTTCGGCTCCATCCTCAGATTGTTTTTCGCCAACAGGGAAAGATGGAGCGTAGTAATAACAGTGAAGAAACCCATGTGTGTTGTATCTAAATAAGATAGACTGGAACAGATACAGGTAGCTGGGGAGGCGGGTGGGCGTGCGTAGATCTGCAGCTCTACATGCCAAGAACAGATGCATACTGGTAAGTAGCATATTCCATTCGAGGCATATGAGCTGCAGATTACACACTTTTGCATAGACTATATAGCAGTTCCCAACTTTGGCGGCGACCACCGGTATCTCTTGCAGTGGTTTGAAATAGTGTTTTTAATACAGCCTGGCACACACTAGCTTGTTGCTTGGTTTGCACATCTACACAGTAATGTTTAGTGAAAGTGTGCGGTGTTGACCATGTAGCTGCCTTGCAGATATCATCTAATGGGAGGTTTCCTAGAAAAGCCATAGAACCCCCTATCTTTCTTGTAGAGTGGTCTTTAGGGGGAACAGATAGTGTGCGTTTTGCTTTGTGGTAGCAAATCTGTATGCATTTTACAATCCACCTAGCTATCCCTGATTTAGAGATGGGGTTGCCTTTATGAGGTGGAGAGAAAGAGACAAACAGTTGCTTTGTCTTTCTGAAAGGTTGTGTTCTCTGGATATAGTAAAGCAAGGCCCTTTTAACATCCAGTGTGTGTAGAGCCCTTTCTGCAACAGTTTGAGGTTGCGAGAAGAAAACCCGTAATTCTACCGATTGGTTTAGATGAAAGGGTGAGATGACTTTGGGTAGGAATTTTGGGTTGGTACGGAGGACAACCTTGTTCGGGTGCATTTGGAGAAAAGGTTCTTGTATAGTAAGTGCTTGTATCTCACTGACCCTTCTAAGGGAGGTGATGGCTACAAGGAAAGCTGTTTTCCATGTGAGGAATTGCAGTTCGCATTTATGCAAAGGTTCGAAAGGCGGTCTGTGAGAAAGTGCCATCTTTCTTGCATGGTATGCCCCCACTTTTTGCTAAATTGCTGAATGTACTTCGATTGAGTGTACCCTGGGTTCCTGCCAATCAGGTGCCCAGGGCCTATGTTCCTTCCTTAAACCACACAAACTCCAAATTGGCAAACCCTAGCCACATGTCAGCCCCTAGTAAATGGTACCCTAGGTACCCAGGGCCTTGTGACCAGGGAAGGCCTCTAAGGGCTGCAGCACTCATTGTGCCACCCTCAGAGGCCCTGTACCCTTACACACACACACTGCCCTTGCAGGCTGAGTGTCTGGGTGCAGGACCAAACAAAGAGTCGACATGGCACACATCACTGTGTACCATGCCCATCACCTACACTGCCAAGGCATATGTCAGCCACCCCTCTAGCTGGGTGCATTACGCCTATGGTGTGGGCACAGGAGCAGGAGCCCTGTGCCCCTACAGTACCCGGGTCCATTCCTGGGCACTGTAAGTGCAGTGCTGTCATTTAAGAATACATGGTGCTGAGAGCTTGTCAAACACGAGCTCCACAGCACCATATTGGCAACACTGAAGCCTGGGAAGTTTGGTATCAAACTTCTCAGCACATTGAACCCACACTGATGCCAGTGTAGGATTTAATGTACTAAGCACCCCAGAGGGCATCTTAGAAGATGCCCCCTTACAGCTAACTTGCAATCCACGTCTGCTCTGAGGCTGCCCAGGCTGCCACACAGCAGACACGTTGCTGGACCCCTGGGTGGGAGAGCCCCTGCTCTCCCGGGCCTGCAACAATGCACATCCTGGGTGAGGTGAGAAATCTCCTCCCCCAGGATGAGCAAAGGGAAGCTTCAAAGGCATGCCGCCAGTTGGAGTTTCCCCAGGCCACTGCAACCCCCCACTCTGGCGGGAAGCTTGGCCGGAAACCCCATACAAGGACAGGGGATGTGCCAGCCTGCCCACCCCACCCCTCAGGTGGGGGAGGCGAGGTGAAGCACATCTCCGGGCTCTCGCCATCTTGAAGATGGGAGGCCCTACCCTATCAGGATTAGGCTACTGCCCCCCTCCCACAGGAGAGAGGCAGGATAGGGGGTGTACCCACCCCAGGACAAGGACCCATTGGTCCCTGGCCTTCACCTACCTGTAACGCCCCTAAATCTAGTATTTAGGGGCCCCCTGAACCTTCCTTCCTCAGATTCCAGATAGAAAAACGACAAGAAGAGCAAGAAGAACAAAGACCTGCCCTGCAGCTGCTAAAAAGAGAAGAAGACACCAACTGCTTTGGCCCCAGCCCTACCGGCCTGTCGACTCTCGAACCTGCACCAGCGCGGCCTCCCACGTGGCCAGCAACCTCACCAACCCCGGAGGACCTGGCTACCTTTTAGCTCTAAGCCCCTGGGACTCCCACGAGTAGAGGCTCTACTCAAGAAACCTACTTGCTATCCCTGGCACCAGCCCGGGACCGCGGACCCAACACACTCTGCACCAGCCAAGCCTGGCCAGTGCCGGAGTGGACAAAGACCCAGAGGACGACCCCACGGCGACTGTGACCCAGAGTCCGGCACCCAAGGACCCCCCCTCGACATCCCGGAAGAAGCCTGCAGCCTCAGAACCAAGTGCCACCCCAGCCGCGATCAACCAGAGGGTAAGATTCCCGACGTCAAAAGGCACCCCTGCACCCGGCGCCCTGCGACCCCCTGTGCCCAATCCTGGGGTACCCACCTAACCTACAACTACCCAACTTACCTCTCGAAGTGGTGGTGGCACCTGAAACCTCCTCGTCCCCGAGCCTGCAGCCTCTTTCCAAACCGGAACATTCCCATTGATTTCCATTGAGCGCCCTAAGGCTCAAAAGCACCCTGCACCCAGCCGCCCGAGTGGCCCTGGCAGTGCCCTCTCTACTCTAACCTACTTCCCCACTTGCCCTGAGTAAGTGACCAGGAGCCCAGCTCCCACAGCCGCGTGGCTTGCCAGACAGCAGCCACCAACCAAGGCCCCCCTATCCCTCATAGGATAACATTGGGCCCAACTCTCTCTGCACCCGGCCGTCCTGAAACCGCTGAGGGTGAACCAACTGTACCTACCTGACACTGGGGGACCCCTGAGTCCATGCCCGGAATTTCAACACTACCAGTCGAGCACTTACCCTTAAACCGCTAACTTCATTTTCCTCATAGGGTAACATTGACTGGCTTTTTCTTCAAAAATCTTCTAAGTGTGAACTTTTCAAAACTGCAAAAATTCACCAAAAATCAGCCAAGTGACAAAAACGAATTTACTCACCTGCTCCTAGGTGAGCTTCCAGTGCTGGATCTTGGTGCCCAGCCCTGACTCTGAAAAGTGTTCACAACTATACTTACTTCTAACTCATTTTTCTCCCATAGGAAACCATTGCCTGCTTTTCTGTGAAATTTCTTCTAAGTGTCTACTTTTGCAAATTTGAAATATTCTTTTAAAATCGTACCATTTCTGCAAACGAAATTACTTACCTGCTTTTGATAAGGACCCCAGTCCTGGGTCTAGGCACCCAGTCCTGGATTACTAAAGTAACGATAAAGTACTCTACCTGCAATTTGAATTTCTTGCCATAGAGATCCATTGAATGTTTTCTGTGAAATATTTTCTAAGTGCTAACTTTTGAAATAGCTAAATATTATCTAAAAATCATTACAGTTATTAAGTCGACTTTCTTCACTTGATTCTGAATACTGACCCCAGGCTGGTTCTAGGATCCAGACCTGGAATTCCAAAAGTAATCTGAAAAGTAATTTATTACAAATAACCTGAACTTACCATTGAGCTCAATGCATTGTTATGTTTAGGAAATAGGATTGTTTATTGCAACCAACTGTGACTGTTTACACAAATTTATTGCTTGAAACAAAAGTATTTATATTCAACCTCTCATTCTGAGAAAGTATATTTTTACCCCCTTGTGGTTCTAAAAATAAAACAAGCATATATTTTATATATACAAATCATTGGCCTAGAGTTCAGTTATTGAGTGTGTGAAACCATTTGCTGACTGAGTGTGTACAATAAATGCTTTACACTGTCCTCTGGTACTGCCTTACTGCTCGACCAAGCTACCACTTTTGAGAGTAAGGTCATACCTAACTTTGACCTCTATCAGCCTCTGGGGGACTGTGGACTCTGTACACCCTGTACCTATTAGGGAACAGTATATACAGAGCCACTTTCTCACATTGGTGGATCAGCGGTGGGATACAAACTTGCATTTGTTGGACTACTTGGTTACCATCTGATCACACGACAGAACTCTTAAAAATTGCCTTTAGAATTCTGATTGGTTTTTCCAAAATTACTAAAAGTCTTGCTAGGGCCTTGCTTAAGTCCCATTAGAATTTTAGAAAAATAAAAGTCACTATAGTCAGGGTAGAGGGTTAGAACTGTCAGGTTAGAATGTCTCAAACAAACCCAGCTATTAGTGATAATAATAACATGGACCTGGTGGAGGAGCTCGACCTCACACCTTACTTACACTTGTCTTTCAAGGAATTGAGGTCCTTATGTAAACTCAAAAATTTACAAATGGGTCAGCATCCATCCAAACAAGGGCTCCAGGAGCTCCTGGCTGAGTATGCTAAAGACCACCCATCTGAACATGGTGATGGCCAGTCAGATGAGGAAAGGGAAACAGGGGAGGAGGACAGCAACCTCCCCATACTATTCCCTAGGGAGGAGATGGCACCCATACCCTCCAACTCAAGACATAGCATCTGGGCACCTAGAGACCACACAGGTGGCTCTGGTCCCAGAGACAACACTGGGGGACCCCCCAGTGAAGAGGACAGCCTTGTGAGGCTGGCCAAAAGAATAGATCTAGAGTCCAGGCTCCTGGCTCTAGAAAAGGAAAGGAGAGAGATGGGTTTAGCACCCATCAATGGTGGCAGCAATAATAAAAACAAGGATAGGGAGGAAACTTCTGACCTTAAAATCCCCAAAGGGATTGTCCCTAAATTTGAGGAAGGTGATGATATCACCAAATGGTTCACAGCCTTTGAGAGGGCTTGTGATATCAGGAAAGTAAAGAAACCTCTCTGGGGGGCACTCCTGTGGGAACTGTTCTCTGGTAACTGCAGGGACAGGCTTCTGACTCTCTCTGGGCCAGAAGCAGGATCCTATGACCTCATGAAGAAAGCTCTGATTGAGGGATTTGGATTCACCACTGAGGAGTATAGAATTAGATTCAGGGGGGCTCACAAAACCCAGACCCAGTCCTGGATTGATTTTGTAGATTTCTCAGTGAAGACACTGGATGGTTGGTTAGCTGGACATGGTGTGCAGGATTTTACTGGATTGTACAATTTATTCATGAAGGAACATATTTTGAGTAACTGCACAAATGAAAAGTTGCATCAGCATTTGGTAGACCTAGGTCTAATTTCTCCCCAAGAATTGGGAAAGAAGGCGGACCACTGGGTCAAGACTAGGGTGACCAAGACAACCACTGGGGGTGACCAAAAGAAGGTGGTCACAAAACCTCCCCAGGGGAAAGGTGGTGAGAATCCCCAAGATAAAAAGTCTGAGTCTTCCAAAGGGCCCCAAAAACCTGTTCAGGTGGGTGGGACCCAAACTACTCCCTATGTGCCCCAACCATATAGGGGGAAGAACTTTGATCCCTTAAAGGCCTTTTGTAATACCTGTAAGAAGCAGGGACACCTAACTGTATCTTGCCCCCAAAACAAAGCCCCTAAGGCACCCAGTACAGCCACTCCTGGGACAGCAAGTATACAAATGGGATCAGAGGTGTACCCTGAGCAAATCTGGGAACACACTGAAGCAAGTTTAGTCTCCTTGGGAGAAGTGGAGTTTGCCACTGTGGCTGTGTGGCCCCCCAACTTGAAGAAATACTTACAGTACCCCTGGGTGAATGGAACTAGGGTAGAAGCTCTGAGGGATACAGGTGCCAGTGTCACTATGGTGAAAGACACACTGGTTTCCCCTGAGCAATACTTGATTGGGAAGTCTTACCCAGTCACCAACGCTGACAGTGTCACCACTAGTCATCCCATGGCCATGGTAACATTAGGCTGGGGGGGGGTTACTGGCCTGAAACAGGTAGTGGTCTCTCCAAAGTTGCCAGCTGCATGTCTGCTTGGAAATGATCTGGAAACCTCAGCCTGGGCTGAGGTTGAGTTAAAGGCCCATGCAGCCATGCTGGGCATCCCTGAATTGGTGTGTGTGCAAACCAGAGCACAGAGCAAGAGGAAGGGTGAAAAAGTAGGTTTGGAGCCTGGAATAATGGCCCAACCAACCAAGAGGAAGGGCAAGAAGACTGGGGGACCAGCTTCTGTACAGCCAAACACTCAGAACCCCTCTCCCCCTGGAGAGGATGTAGATACCTCTGAGGGAACTGAGTCCATGGAGCTTGACCCTTACCAGGTTGAACTCTTGGGCCCAGGGGGACCCTCTAGGGAAGAGCTGTGCCAGGGTCAGCAAGACTGTCCCACTCTTGAAAGCCTGAGACAACAAGCTGCTTCAGAAGCCAGGGGAGATGTCAGTGGTACCCATAGAGCTTATTGGGAAGAGGGATTACTGTATGCTGAGGCAAGAGACCCCACTCCTGGAGCCACCAGGAGGGTGGTAGTGCCACAGAAGTACAGGGAGTTCCTCCTAACTTTGGCTCATGACATCCCCCTAGCTGGACATCTGGGGCAATCCAAAACTTGGGAAAGGTTAGTGAGTCACTTTTACTGGCCCCAGATGCACCAAAAGGTGAAGGAGTTTGTCAGCTCCTGTGTTACCTGTCAGGCCAGTGGCAAGACAGGTGGCCACCCAAAGGCCCCCCTCATTCCACTACCAGTGGTGGGGGTCCCCTTTGAAAGGGTAGGTGTGGACATTGTGGGTCCACTCGAACCTCCCACAGCCTCAGGGAACAAATTCATTCTAGTAGTAGTGGATCATGCTACTAGGTACCCTGAAGCAATTCCACTTAGGACTACTACAGCTCCTGCAGTAGCCAAGGCCCTCCTGGGTGTCTTCACCAGGGTGGGTTTTCCTAAGGAGGTGGTTTCAGACAGAGGTTCCAACTTCATGTCTGCTTACCTAACACACATGTGGAAAGAGTGTGGAGTGCAGTACAAGTTTACTACACCCTACCACCCACAAACCAATGGCCTTGTTGAGAGGTTCAACAAGACATTGAAAGGTATGATCATGGGACTCCCTGAGAAACTCAAAAGGAGGTGGGATGTCCTATTACCATGCTTGCTTTTCGCCTACAGGGAAGTGCCACAGAAGGGAGTAGGTTTCTCACCCTTTGAACTTCTGTTTGGTCATCCTGTAAGGGGACCACTGTGTCTTGTAAAGGAGGGCTGGGAGAGGCCTCTTCAAGAACCCAAACAGGACATAGTGGACTATGTGCTTGGCCTAAGGTCCAGAATGGCTGAGTATATGGAAAAAGCATCCAAGAACCTTGAGGCCAGCCAGGAGCTCCAGAAGCACTGGTATGACCAAAAAGCTGCACTGGTTGAATTTCAACCAGGGCAACAGGTGTGGGTTTTGGAGCCAGTGGCACCAAGGGCTCTCCAAGACAAATGGAGTGGCCCTTACCCTATCCTAGAGAGAAAGAGTGAGGTCACCTATCTAGTTGACCTGGGCACTAGCAGGACACCCAAAAGGGTCATCCATGTGAACCGCCTTAAACTCTACAATGATAGGGCTGACATCACCATGCTGATGGTGACTGATGAAGAACAGGAAGCAGAGAGTGAGCCACTCCCTGACCTCCTATCCTACAGCCCAAAAGATGGGTCAGTAGATGGTGTGATTTTCTCAGACACCCTCTCTGCCCAACAACAGACTGACTGCAAGCAAGTCTTGCAACAATATGCTAGCCTCTTTTCCCTGACCCCTGGTCTGACAAGCTGGTGTACCCATGATGTGGACACTGGTGACAGTGCACCTGTCAAGAACAAAATCTATCGACAGTCAGATCAAGTCAAGGAAAGCATCAAAGCTGAGGTCAGCAAGATGCTGGAGTTAGGGGTCATTGAGCCTTCAGAGAGCCCCTGGGCTAGCCCAGTAGTTCTGGTCCCCAAACCTCATCAACAGGGTGAAAAGAGAGAGATGAGGTTCTGTGTGGACTATAGAGGGCTCAACTCTGTCACCAAGACAGATGCTCACCCTATCCCAAGAGCAGATGAACTGATAGACAAATTGGGGGCTGCCAAATTTCTCAGTACCTTTGACTTAACTGCAGGGTACTGGCAGATTGGCATGGCCCCAGGAGCAAAAGAAAAGACAGCATTCTCCACCCCTGATGGGCATTATCAGTTTACTGTGATGCCCTTTGGGTTAAAGAATGCCCCTGCCACCTTCCAGAGGCTGGTGAACCATGTCCTGGCTGGGTTGGAGTCCTTTAGTGCAGCTTATCTTGATGATATTGCTGTCTTTAGCTCCACCTGGCAGGATCACCTGATCCACCTTGGGAAGGTTTTAGAGGCTCTGCAGAGTGCAGGTCTCACTATCAAAGCATCCAAATGCCAGATAGGGCAGGGCACTGTGGTGTACTTGGGCCACCTTGTAGGTGGAGGCCAGGTACAGCCCTTACAACCCAAAATCCAGGCCATCATGGACTGGATAGCTCCAACAACCCAGACCCAAGTCAGGGCATTCCTTGGCTTGACTGGGTACTACAGGAGGTTTGTGAAGGGGTATGGGTCCATTGTGACCCCCCTCACAGAACTCACCTCCAAGAAAATGCCCAAGAAAGTTAACTGGACAGTTAGTTGTCAAAAGGCTTTTGACACCCTAAAAGAAGCAATGTGCTCAGCACCAATTCTAAAAGCTCCAGATTATGCCAAGCAGTTCATAGTGCAGACTGATGCCTCTGAGCTAGGGATAGGAGCGGTCCTATCCCAGACCAATGATGAAGGCCAAGACCAACCTGTTGCTTTTATAAGCAGAAGACTACTCCCTAGAGAGCAGCGTTGGAGTGCCATTGAGAGGGAGGCCTTTGCTGTGGTTTGGTCCCTGAAGAAGCTGAGGCCATACTTGTTTGGCACTCACTTCCTAGTTCAAACTGACCACAGACCTCTCAGATGGCTAATGCAGATGAAAGGGGAAAATCCAAAACTACTGAGGTGGTCCATCTCCCTACAGGGAATGGACTTTGAAGTGGAACACAGACCAGGGACTGCCCATGCCAATGCAGATGGACTTTCCAGGTTCTTCCACTTAGACAATGAAGACTCCATAGGACAAGGTTAGTCTCATCACCTTTCGTTTGGGGGGGGGTTGTGTGAGAAAGTGCCATCTTTCTTGCATGGTATGCCCCCACTTTTTGCTAAATTGCTGAATGTACTTCGATTGAGTGTACCCTGGGTTCCTGCCAATCAGGTGCCCAGGGCCTATGTTCCTTCCTTAAACCACACAAACTCCAAATTGGCAAACCCTAGCCACATGTCAGCCCCTAGTAAATGGTACCCTAGGTACCCAGGGCCTTGTGACCAGGGAAGGCCTCTAAGGGCTGCAGCACTCATTGTGCCACCCTCAGAGGCCCTGTACCCTTACACACACACACTGCCCTTGCAGGCTGAGTGTCTGGGTGCAGGACCAAACAAAGAGTCGACATGGCACACATCACTGTGTACCATGCCCATCACCTACACTGCCAAGGCATATGTCAGCCACCCCTCTAGCTGGGTGCATTACGCCTATGGTGTGGGCACAGGAGCAGGAGCCCTGTGCCCCTACAGTACCCGGGTCCATTCCTGGGCACTGTAAGTGCAGTGCTGTCATTTAAGAATACATGGTGCTGAGAGCTTGTCAAACACGAGCTCCACAGCACCATATTGGCAACACTGAAGCCTGGGAAGTTTGGTATCAAACTTCTCAGCACATTGAACCCACACTGATGCCAGTGTAGGATTTAATGTACTAAGCACCCCAGAGGGCATCTTAGAAGATGCCCCCTTACAGCTAACTTGCAATCCACGTCTGCTCTGAGGCTGCCCAGGCTGCCACACAGCAGACACGTTGCTGGACCCCTGGGTGGGAGAGCCCCTGCTCTCCCGGGCCTGCAACAATGCACATCCTGGGTGAGGTGAGAAATCTCCTCCCCCAGGATGAGCAAAGGGAAGCTTCAAAGGCATGCCGCCAGTTGGAGTTTCCCCAGGCCACTGCAACCCCCCACTCTGGCGGGAAGCTTGGCCGGAAACCCCATACAAGGACAGGGGATGTGCCAGCCTGCCCACCCCACCCCTCAGGTGGGGGAGGCGAGGTGAAGCACATCTCCGGGCTCTCGCCATCTTGAAGATGGGAGGCCCTACCCTATCAGGATTAGGCTACTGCCCCCCTCCCACAGGAGAGAGGCAGGATAGGGGGTGTACCCACCCCAGGACAAGGACCCATTGGTCCCTGGCCTTCACCTACCTGTAACGCCCCTAAATCTAGTATTTAGGGGCCCCCTGAACCTTCCTTCCTCAGATTCCAGATAGAAAAACGACAAGAAGAGCAAGAAGAACAAAGACCTGCCCTGCAGCTGCTAAAAAGAGAAGAAGACACCAACTGCTTTGGCCCCAGCCCTACCGGCCTGTCGACTCTCGAACCTGCACCAGCGCGGCCTCCCACGTGGCCAGCAACCTCACCAACCCCGGAGGACCTGGCTACCTTTTAGCTCTAAGCCCCTGGGACTCCCACGAGTAGAGGCTCTACTCAAGAAACCTACTTGCTATCCCTGGCACCAGCCCGGGACCGCGGACCCAACACACTCTGCACCAGCCAAGCCTGGCCAGTGCCGGAGTGGACAAAGACCCAGAGGACGACCCCACGGCGACTGTGACCCAGAGTCCGGCACCCAAGGACCCCCCTCGACATCCCGGAAGAAGCCTGCAGCCTCAGAACCAAGTGCCACCCCAGCCGCGATCAACCAGAGGGTAAGATTCCCGACGTCAAAAGGCACCCCTGCACCCGGCGCCCTGCGACCCCCTGTGCCCAATCCTGGGGTACCCACCTAACCTACAACTACCCAACTTACCTCTCGAAGTGGTGGTGGCACCTGAAACCTCCTCGTCCCCGAGCCTGCAGCCTCTTTCCAAACCGGAACATTCCCATTGATTTCCATTGAGCGCCCTAAGGCTCAAAAGCACCCTGCACCCAGCCGCCCGAGTGGCCCTGGCAGTGCCCTCTCTACTCTAACCTACTTCCCCACTTGCCCTGAGTAAGTGACCAGGAGCCCAGCTCCCACAGCCGCGTGGCTTGCCAGACAGCAGCCACCAACCAAGGCCCCCCTATCCCTCATAGGATAACATTGGGCCCAACTCTCTCTGCACCCGGCCGTCCTGAAACCGCTGAGGGTGAACCAACTGTACCTACCTGACACTGGGGGACCCCTGAGTCCATGCCCGGAATTTCAACACTACCAGTCGAGCACTTACCCTTAAACCGCTAACTTCATTTTCCTCATAGGGTAACATTGACTGGCTTTTTCTTCAAAAATCTTCTAAGTGTGAACTTTTCAAAACTGCAAAAATTCACCAAAAATCAGCCAAGTGACAAAAACGAATTTACTCACCTGCTCCTAGGTGAGCTTCCAGTGCTGGATCTTGGTGCCCAGCCCTGACTCTGAAAAGTGTTCACAACTATACTTACTTCTAACTCATTTTTCTCCCATAGGAAACCATTGCCTGCTTTTCTGTGAAATTTCTTCTAAGTGTCTACTTTTGCAAATTTGAAATATTCTTTTAAAATCGTACCATTTCTGCAAACGAAATTACTTACCTGCTTTTGATAAGGACCCCAGTCCTGGGTCTAGGCACCCAGTCCTGGATTACTAAAGTAACGATAAAGTACTCTACCTGCAATTTGAATTTCTTGCCATAGAGATCCATTGAATGTTTTCTGTGAAATATTTTCTAAGTGCTAACTTTTGAAATAGCTAAATATTATCTAAAAATCATTACAGTTATTAAGTCGACTTTCTTCACTTGATTCTGAATACTGACCCCAGGCTGGTTCTAGGATCCAGACCTGGAATTCCAAAAGTAATCTGAAAAGTAATTTATTACAAATAACCTGAACTTACCATTGAGCTCAATGCATTGTTATGTTTAGGAAATAGGATTGTTTATTGCAACCAACTGTGACTGTTTACACAAATTTATTGCTTGAAACAAAAGTATTTATATTCAACCTCTCATTCTGAGAAAGTATATTTTTACCCCCTTGTGGTTCTAAAAATAAAACAAGCATATATTTTATATATACAAATCATTGGCCTAGAGTTCAGTTATTGAGTGTGTGAAACCATTTGCTGACTGAGTGTGTACAATAAATGCTTTACACTGTCCTCTGGTACTGCCTTACTGCTCGACCAAGCTACCACTTTTGAGAGTAAGGTCATACCTAACTTTGACCTCTATCAGCCTCTGGGGGACTGTGGACTCTGTACACCCTGTACCTATTAGGGAACAGTATATACAGAGCCACTTTCTCACACGGTCCCATTAGCCTTGTGAGAACTATATTTAAGTTCCACACAGGTGAGGGTGGCTGTGAGAAAGTGCCATCTTTCTTGCATGGTATGCCCCCACTTTTTGCTAAATTGCTGAATGTACTTCGATTGAGTGTACCCTGGGTTCCTGCCAATCAGGTGCCCAGGGCCTATGTTCCTTCCTTAAACCACACAAACTCCAAATTGGCAAACCCTAGCCACATGTCAGCCCCTAGTAAATGGTACCCTAGGTACCCAGGGCTTTGTGACCAGGGAAGGCCTCTAAGGGCTGCAGCACTCATTGTGCCACCCTCAGAGGCCCTGTACCCTTACACACACACTGCCCTTGCAGGCTGAGTGTCTGGGTGCAGGACAAAACAGAGTCGACATGGCACACATCACTGTGTACCATGCCCATCACCTACACTGCCAAGGCATATGTCAGCCACCCCTCTAGCTGGGTGCATTACGCCTATGGTGTGGGCACAGGAGCAGGAGCCCTGTGCCCCTACAGTACCCGGGTCCATTCCTGGGCACTGTAAGTGCAGTGCTGTCATTTAAGAATACATGGTGCTGAGAGCTTGTCAAACACGAGCTCCACAGCACCATATTGGCAACACTGAAGCCTGGGAAGTTTGGTATCAAACTTCTCAGCACATTGAACCCACACTGATGCCAGTGTAGGATTTAATGTACTAAGCACCCCAGAGGGCATCTTAGAAGATGCCCCCTTACAGCTAACTTACAATCCACGTCTGCTCTGAGGCTGCCCAGGCTGCCACACAGCAGACACGTTGCTGGACCCCTGGGTGGGAGAGCCCCTGCTCTCCCGGGCCTGCAACAATGCACATCCTGGGTGAGGTGAGAAATCTCCTCCCCCAGGATGAGCAAAGGGAAGCTTCAAAGGCATGCCGCCATTTGGAGTTTCCCCAGGCCACTGCAACCCCCCACTCTGGCGGGAAGCTTGGCCGGAAACCCCATACAAGGACAGGGGATGTGCCAGCCTGCCCACCCCACCCCTCAGGTGGGGGAGGCGAGGACAAGCACATCTCCGGGCTCTCGCCATCTTGAAGATGGGAGGCCCTACCCTATCAGGATTAGGCTACTGCCCCCCTCCCACAGGAGAGAGGCAGGATAGGGGGTGTACCCACCCCAGGACAAGGACCCATTGGTCCCTGGCCTTCACCTACCTGTAACGCCCCTAAATCTAGTATTTAGGGGCACCCTGAACCTTCCTTCCTTAGATTCCAGATAGAAAACGACAAGAAGAGCAAGAAGAACAAGGACCTGCCCTGCAGCTGCTAAAAAGAGAAGAAGACACCAACTGCTTTGGCCCCAGCCCTACCGGCCTGTCGACTCTCGAACCTGCACCAGCGCGGCATCCCACGTGGCCAGCAACCTCACCAACCCCGGAGGACCTGGCTACCTTTTAGCTCTAAGCCCCTGGGACTCCCACGAGTAGAGGCTCTACTCAAGAAACCTATTTGCTATCCCTGGCACCAGCCCGGGACCGCGGACCCAACACACTCTGCACCAGCCAAGCCTGGCCAGTGCCGGAGTGGACAAAGACCCAGAGGACGACCCCACGGCGACTGTGACCCAGAGTCCGGCACCCAAGGACCCCCCTCGACATCCCGGAAGAAGCCTGCAGCCTCAGAACCAAGTGCCACCCCAGCCGCGATCAACCAGAGGGTAAGATTCCCGACGTCAAAAGGCACCCCTGCACCCGGCGCCCTGCAACCCCCTGTGCCCAATCCCGGGGTACCCACCTAACCTACAACTACCCAACTTACCTCTCGAAGTGGTGGTGGCACCTGAAACATCCTCGTCCCCGAGCCTGCAGCCTCTTTCCAAACCGGAACATTCCCATTGATTTCCATTGAGCGCCCTAAGGCTCAAAAGCACCCTGCACCCAGCCGCCCGAGTGGCCCTGGCAGTGCCCTCTCTACACTAACCTACTTCCCCACTTGCCCTGAGTAAGTGACCAGGAGCCCAGCTCCCACAGCCGCGTGGCTTGCCAGACAGCAGCCACCAACCAAGGCCCCCCTATCCCTCATAGGATAACATTGGGCCCAACTCTCTCTGCACCCGGCCGTCCTGAAACCGCTGAGGGTGAACCAACTGTACCTACCTGACACTGGGGGACCCCTGAGTCCATGCCCGGAATTTCAACACTACCAGTCGAGTACTTACCCTTAAACCGCTAACTTCGTTTTCCTCATAGGGTAACATTGACTGACTTTTTCTTCAAAAATCTTCTAAGTGTGAACTTTTCAAAACTGCAAAAATTCACCAAAAATCAGCCAAGTGACAAAAACTGATTTACTCACCTGCTCCTAGGTGAGCTCCCAGTGCTGGATCTTGGAGCCCAGCCCTGACTCTGAAAAGTGTTCACAACTATACTTACCTCTAACTCATTTTTCTCCCATAGGAAACCATTGTCTGCTTTTCTGTGAAATTTCTTCTAAGTGTCTACTTTTGCAAATTTGAAATATTCTTTTAAAATCGTACCATTTCTGCAAACGAAATTACTTACCTGCTTTTGATAAGGACCCCAGTCCTGGGTCTAGGCACCCAGTCCTGGATTACTAAAGTAACGATAAAGTACTCTACCTGCAATTTGAATTTCTTGCCATAGAGATCCATTGAATGTTTTCTGTGAAATATTTTCTAAGTGCTAACTTTTGAAATAGCTAAATATTATTTAAAAATCATTACAGTTATTAAGTCGACTTTCATCACTTGATTCTGAATACTGACCCCAGGCTGGTTCTAGGAGCCAGACCTGGAATTCCAAAAGTAATCTGAAAAGTAATATATTACAAATAACCTGAATTTACCATTGAGCTCAATGCATTGTTATGTTTAGGAAATAGGATTGTTTATTGCAACCAACTGTGACTGTTTACACAAATTTATTGCCTAAGACAAAAGTATTTATATTCAACCTCTCATTCTGAGAAAGTATATTTTTACCCCCTTTGTGGTTCTAAAAATAAAACAAGCATATATTTTATATATATAAACCATTGGCCTAGAGTTCAGTTATTGAGTGTGTGAAACCATTTGCTGACTGAGTGTGTACAATAAATGCTTTACACTGTCCTCTGGTACTGCCTTACTGCTCGACCAAGCTACCACTTTTGAGAGTAAGGTCATACCTAACTTTGACCTCTATCAGCCTCTGGGGGACTGTGGACTCCGTACACCCTGTACCTATTAGGGAACAGTATATACAGAGCCACTTTCTCACAGTGGCACTCTGGGGGGAATTATTCGTTTTAGGCCTTCCATGAAGGCTTTAATGGCAGGCACTCTGAAAAATGATAGGTGCTGTCTGTTTTGTAGGTAAGCGGCAATTGCTGCGAGGTGTAGCCGAAAGGATGTATATGCTAGGTTACATCTTTGTAGATGGAGTAAGTAGCATATGATATGCTGTATGGATGCGTCTAGAGGGTTGATTGTGTTATTATGGCAATAAACAACAAATCTTTTCCACTTGGCAGCGTAGCAGGCTCTAGTGGTAGGGCGTCTAGCTTCTCTGATAACGTTCATACAGTCGGGGGGAAGGTTAAGGTATCCGAATTCTAGGATCTCAGGAGCCAGATCGCAAGGTTGAGTTGAGCTGGGTCCGGGTGTCTGATCTCTCCATGGTTCTGGGTTAGGAGGCATGGTGAGAGGTGCAACTATTGGTGTGGCACTACCGAGAGTTCCAGCAGCATGGTGTACCACGGTTGTCTGGCCCATGTTGGAGCTACTAAAATCAGTGTGAGGGAGTGCTGTTGTAGCTTTCGCACCACTAATGGAATTAGTGGGAGAGGTGGAAAGGCGTACGCAAATTTGCCTGACCAGTTCATCCATATCGCATTGCCTTTGGATAATGGGTGTGGGTATCTGGCGGCGAAGCTTGGGCATTTTTTGTTTTCGTGGGTGGCGAATAGGTCTATGTGTGGATGCCCCCACATCTGAAAGAACGGGTGAAGAATCTGCCGGTGAAGTTCCCACTCGTGGATCTGCTGCGTCTGTCTGCTGAGCAGATCTGCCATGGTGTTTTGGACTCCTGGGACATGCTGGGCTAGGAGAAAGATTTTGTGTGGAATTGCCCATCTCCATAAGCTCTGTGCTAGTTGAGAGAGCTGTGGAGAGGGTATGCCGCCTTGTTTTTGGATGTAGTACATGGCGGTCATGTTGTCTGTGCGGATAAGGACTGCCTTGCCTAAAATCTGTGTGTGAAAGGATTTTGGGGCTAGAAAGATTGCCAGTAACTCCAGATGATTGATGTGGAGAAACTTTTGTTGCGGCGTCCATGTGCCCTACACTGTGAGGTGTAGTAGATGAGCTCCCCAGCCGGAGAGCGATGCGTCTGTTGTTAGGATTATTTGTGGTACCGGGTCCAGGAACGGTCGACCTCTGGAAAGATTTGTGGTGTTCCACCACTGCAGAGAGCGATGGGTGCGACCGTCTACCAACACCAGATCTATCAGTTGCCCCTGGGCCTGGTTCCATCGGCGCGCTAAGCACTCTTGGAGTGGACGCATCTGGAGTCTTGCATGAGGCACTATGAAAATGCAAGAGGCAATCATCCCTATCAGTTGCATAAACACTCTTGCTGGGAGGGAGTGTTGAAGTATGAATTTTTGACGCAAAGCCTGAATGCTTGCAATCCTGGCCGGATTGGGGTAGGCTATGGCTTTTGAGGTGTCTATGGTGGCACCGAGGTATTGTTTTATGTGGGATGGTGTTAGCTGGGACTTTTGGTGGTTCACCGTGAAGCCTAGTTGGTGAAGTAGTTGGATTGTAGTGGCGGTGTGGTGTACACATTGGTTGTAGGACGCAGCTTTTATCAGCCAGTCATCCAAATATGGGAAGACGTGAATGTGCGGTCTTCTGAGGTGTGCCACCACTACCGCTAGGCACTTGGTGAATACCCGTGGTGCTGTTGTGACCCCGCATGGGAGCACCTTGAACTGGTAGTGTTGCCCGTCCACTACGAATCTGAGGTACTTTCTGTGGGCATGGTGTACCGGAATGTGAAAGTATGCGTCTTTCAAGTCCAGTGTGGTGAGAAAGTCGTTCTGGGAGAGGAGCGGAAGTACCTGCTGAAGTGTTACCATGTTAAAATGGTCCGAATGTATGTATGTGTTTAGAGGCCGGAGATCTAAGATAGGTCGTAGAGTCTCGTCTCTTTTTGGTATCAGAAAATATAGGGAGTAGACCCCTACATTTTGCTGATCGGGGGGAACCTGTTCTATTGAGTCTTTTTGTAGGAGGGAGATTACCTCCTGTTTTAGTAATGTGGAATGTTCTTGTGACATTGGGCGTTGCCTGGGTGGAATGTTTGGGGGGGGGGGGGGGGGGTAGATGTGAGTTCTAGGCAGTACCCTGAACGAATAATTTGGGTCACCCATCTGTCTGATGTGATGGACTCCCAGACGTGAAGGAAATTTTGTAGTCTGCCCCCGACCGGAAGGGGATGGTCTGGAGGGAGCAGGGGAAAGTCATTGGGTAGGCGGTGTGGCATAGCGGGCGGTATTTGTTTTGCCTCTGCCTTTATTGTTATTGCCTCTATAGCCGCCTCTTTGATAACCCCTTGTGAAGGTGGATTGAGGAGGGGATTTGTAGGACGTGGACATGCTATCCGAGGAGTAGCCTCTGCCCCTGCCCCGAAAGGAAGAGCGGCGAAAGGAGCGCCTAGGAGGGTGTGACTGTAGGGCTCCCATAGATTTCGCCGTATCTGTGTCTTTCTTCATCTTCGAGGGCCTCATCTACCTTTGGACCGAATAAATGTTCTTGATCAAATGGATGGTTTAATATGGAGGCTTGTATCAGGTTTAAAGCCTGAAACTCTCAGCCAAGCGTGGAGACGGAGGAGGACACTAGTGTTAATGGCCCTGGAGGCTGTGTCTGCTGCGAATAGAGGTGTTAGTTATGGTCTTACCCTCTTGAATTAATTCATTGGCCCTATTTTTGTATTTTTCTGGGAGATGGTGCATGATGGTTTCTAGTTCATCATAATGCGCTCTGTCGTATCTGGCCAATAGGGCTGGAGTGTTGGCGATACGCCATATATTGGCTGCCTGTGACGCAGTGCGTTTTCCTGACGCGTCCAGGAGCTTTGACTGTCAGGCGGTGGTGCTTCGCCTGACGCCTGGGAATTTGATCTCTTCCTTGCAGTGGATACCACTAGGGAATCCAGTGGCGCTGGCCCCTTGATGTAGGCAGGATCTGTGGGGGCAGCTTTATATTTCTTCTCTATGCGTGGGTTGAGGGCCCTAGCCCTGACTGGGTCTTTAAAAACCTCTGGTGCATTTTTTATTACCCCTTTGAGCATAGGTAGTATAGAAGTGGACCTATGTGCAGTATCAAAGGTGTCTAGGAGGAAATCTTCCTCTACTGGGTCAGTGTGTAGCTCTACCCCGTGGTAATGTGCCGCCCTCTGAAGTAGGTGGTGAAAACCTAACGAGTCTTCTGGTGGAGATGGCCTGGATGGATAAAGGTCATCTTGTGGGGCATCTGGAATGTCTGGATTATTATGATCATCCCATGGGTCTGGGGATCCTGTACAGGTGGGATCTTGTGGCACATCTGCTGGGTCGTAGTATGGGTCCCCCTGATCATCATGGTCTGGAGACGGGGTCGGAGAGCGATGAGGCAGGGGTGGAGAAGGCGGAGGGGGCGGAGGTGGAGAGGGTGGAGGAGGTGGGGAAGGCACTCTGAAAGGGGAGGTAGCACGGTCCTTTCTCTTTGGAGGTGGAGCTGGTTTGTCCAAATGTCTCTTTTTAGAAGACAGTGCCAAATGTCCAGTTTTTGGATCCTTAGTAAGAGTTTTTTTGCAAAGGATCCGGTGTAAATAGTTCTTGTGACACTGGGTGTCCGGTCGGCGCCAAAGTTTTCGGGGCCGATGGCTTTTTAGGCTTGTCTGTGCCGTGCTTTTTTGGAACCTCCGATTTTTTGGTCGGTGCCGAGACAGGCTTCGGCACGGGAGTGTCGGTGCCGAGGGTCTTATGATGTTTGGTCGGCACCGAGAGGCTGGGTTCCGACACCGAGGGCTTTGGTGCGGAGCTCGGTGTCGAGGTAGAGGCTGATCTTTTCTTCGGTGCTGAAGTGTGTTTATCGGCACCACTGGCAGGCTGGTTCGAACCCGAGCCGCCGGAAGGCTTATTAGGCTTCTTCACCGGGCACAAAGGTGGGGTGTTTGAAGTAGTGTCTTTGGTCTTGCCTAGGCCCGGAGGCGAAGGCGTGACCGAAGCCTTTTTGGGTGTCGGCGCGGGTGTGGGAGGGGTTATTTTACTCACGAGCCTCTGCGCCGGGGTGATGTCCTCCACATCCGAATAGTCGGCTTCGGAAGCACTGACGAGGTCCTCTTCGGTGTGCTGCTGTCCCGGAGCTTCGACGTCGTCCCCGAAGATGTCGACTGGAATGGAAGTCGAGGAGTGCGCCATTTTTCGTCTGGCCCTTCGATCTCGAATAGTCTTTTTGGATCTAAAAGACTTGCAGGCGGCACAGTCGCGAGCCTCGTGTTCAGGGGAGAGGCAGAGGTTGCACACCTCATGAAGATCAGTGGTGGGGAAGATGGACCCACATCGAGGGCACTTCTTGAATGGAGTTCTTTCCATCAGCCGGGACCGGAGCCTGGATAGGCCCGAAGGCCGCCGTCGATGACTGGAATCGAAGGTGTGTCGAATAAGAAGGTGATTAAGGAGATCAGGATCTGAACAATACCGCGGAGAGCGAGGATTCCGCTTCGATAGTCGAACTGGAATGTTCGGAACCGGAGCGCGAAGTATTACATCAGAGCCCGATGGCGGAAAAAAAACAATCTGAGGATGGAGCCGAAGCCCATGCACAATACGAACCAAGGGAGGAGTCACCGACCTCGTGACTTCCAAAGACTTTCCAAGAGGAAAAACAAACTGCAAACATCTGGGCCCAACACCAGATGGCGATCTATGCAAAGTGTGTAATCTGCAGCTCATATGCCTCGAACATGTGCTTTCTTATCCAAGCTCCACTCCTGCCCTTTCCTTGTCCCGCTGTATACAGCTACTCACTAGTATTTTATTCTAGAAAAGAGATCAATGGCTTGAATAGGAATAGTGCCATAATTCCTACATTCTTTAGACAAGTTTATCAGCAATGGAGCACATATACAAGCCTCGATCTACAACCATGTTTAAAACTGATGTAATCCATGTAACAAAATGATTACTTACCAGTAAGAGTAGTTTTGAAGCTTGAAATGTTTTCTGGACTCAAATGCTGTGCATTATTCTGCCATCGTGTGGTTGGGTTCGGAACGGTCTTTTTTTTTCTTCTCTGGGCATTGTCCACGACCATTTGGTGGTATGTCCGTCCCCTTTGTAATGACAGATGGCGCCCGGGATGTTCCTATGAGTAGTTGTGCTCTGATTTTTTCCCCCCTTCTTTTCTGTTAAACTTCCTCCTTGTTCTTTTCTTTACCACCTGGTTGCATGGTCTCCCGTTTCCGGGAAGGTGGGTGTGTCACATGTGAATCCAGAAAACTCTTCAAGCTGCAGAACTACTCCTACTGGTAAGTAACCATTTTGTTTTGAAGCATGAATGCTTTTCTGGATTCACATGCTGTGCATCAGAGTATGTAGTGGTATCCCTTCCCATGGGTTGGTTAGGATGAAATGAGGAAGTGTTAGCAAACAGGTGTTGTAGTACCTTTTGTCCCACAAATGCTTTCTTGTTCATTTGGATGTCCACACAATGTTTTGCAAAGGTGTGTGGTGATGCCCACGTGGTTGCCGTGCAAACGGCATCCATTGGTACGTTTGCTGGAACGCCAGCTTTGTGTCCTTTTTACTTGTTGAGTGGGCTCGAGTGTGAGGGCAGTGTCATCCCTGCCATCGATCAGCAAGTCAGTTTTGTTTCTACAATCCATCTTGAGATTGTGCCCTTGGTCAATAAGAATCCCTTGGTTGTTTTGGCAAATGAGAAACAACTGGTTTACTTTCTGAAACCTTTAGTTTCATCTAGATAGTACATTAAAGCCCTACTTAAATCCAAATTGGGTAGGATTCTCTGTCTGTGTCTTAGGCTGTTTGAAGAAAGCCGGTAGCCGTATACTTTGATTAACATGAGTGGGTTACAACTTAGGGCAAACACTATGGGTTAATTCTGAGAATGACCTTGTCCCTGTGTATTGGCAGGTATGGTTCCTAATTTGTTAGTGCTTGCAGGTCGCTTACTCTGCGTAGTGATGCGATTGCAATTTGAAACGTTGTCTTCAGTGCAAGTGATTTTAGATCAGTTTTGTGCATAGACTCAGACAGCTTTGTCATTAACTGCTTTAGTACGGTATTTAAGTTCCACAACGGTGAGGGAACTGACCTTGGTGGTGCAATTGTTTTAGCTCCTTCTAGGAATCTCCACCACTGGGGCTGTGAAGAAGGGGCTTCCAAGTTACGTGAAGAGCCCCTGGTTTAAGCTACTATGGCGTCCAGGTGATGAATAAGTTAACCTGGTGTCTAGTAGATAAGTAAGGTATCTTAACACCATTTCCAGTTTTATCCTAGTCTTAATATAACCGTTATCTGTGCACCAGTGAAAGGAATACGCTACTTACCAGTATGCATCTGTTCTTGGCATGTAGAGCTGCAGATCTGTACACTTTTGCATAGATCGCCATCTGGTGTTGGGCCCGGATGTTTGCAGTTTGTTTTTCTTCTTGGACAGTCTTTGGAAGTCACGAGTTCGGTGACTCCTCCTTCGGTCCGTACTGCGCATGGGCTTCGGCTCCATCCTCAGATTGTTTTTCGCCAGCAGGGAAATGATGGAGCGTAGTGATAACAGTAAGAAACTCATGTGTGTTGTATCTAAATAAGATGGACTGGAACGGATACAGGTAGCCGGGGAGGCGGGTGGGCGTGTACAGATCTGCAGCTCTACATGCCAAGAACAGATGCATACTGGTAAGTAGCATATTCTGTTCGAGGCATATGAGCTGCAGATTGTACACTTTTGCATAGATTATATAGCAGTACCCAGCCCTAGCGGCGACCACCGGTATCCGTTGCAGCGGTTTGAAATAGTGTCTTTAGTACAGCCTGGCCCACACTAGCTTGTTGCTTGGAATGCATGTCTACACAGTAATGTTTTGTGAAGGTGTGCGGAGTTGACCATGTGGCTGCCTTGCAGATGTCATCTAAGGGTATGTTCCCTAGAAAAGCCATAGAAGCCCTTATCTTTCTTGTAGAGTGGGCTTTAGGTGGAACAGATAATGTTCTTTTTGCTTTGTGATAGCAAATTTGTATGCACTTAACAATCCACCTAGCTATCCCCGATTTAGAGATGGGGTTACCTTTATGCGGTGGAGAGAAGGAGACAAACAATTGTTTGGTCTTCCTGAAAGGTTGCGTTCTTTGTATGTAGTACAACAAAGCCCTTTTAACATCAAGTGTATGTAGAGCCCTTTCCGCAACAGATTGAGGTTGCGAGAAAAAAAACAGTAATTCCACCGATTGATTAAGATGGAAGGGGGAAATGACCTTGGGCAGAAATTTTGGGTTTGTACGAAGTATCACCTTACTGTGATGTATCTGCAAAAAGGGTTCTTGTATAGTGAACGCTTGTATTTTACTAACCCTTCTAAGGGAAGTGATAGCAATGAGGAAAGCCGTTTTCCAGGTGAGGAACTGTAGCTCACATGTATGCATTGGTTCGAGAGGCGGACCCATTAGCCGTGTAAGAAATGTTTAGATTCCATACAGGGGAAGGTGGTGCCCTGGGTGGAATTACTCGTTTTAGGACTTCCATAAAGGCTTTAATAGCGGGCACTCTGAACAGTGATAAATGCTGTCTGTTTTGTAGGTAAGCAGCAATTGCTGCGAGGTGTAGACGTATGGATGAATATGCCAGGTTACACCTTTGAAGATGGAGCAGATAGCATATGATGTGCTGTATGGATGCATCTAAAGGGTTGATTGTATTGTTACGGCAGTAAACCACAAATCTCTTCCACTTTGCGGCATAGCATGCTCGAGTGGTAGGACGTCTGGCTTCCCTGATAATGTTCATGCAATCAGGGGGAAGGTTAAGGTATCCAAATTCTAAGATTTCAGGAGCCAGATCGCAAGGTTGAGCTGAGCTGGGTCCGGGTGCCTGATTTCTCCATGGTTCTGTGTTAGGAGGCATGGGGACAGGTGCAGTTTTTGATGTGGTACTACCGATAGCTGTAGCAGTGTGGTGTACCACGGCTGCCTGGCCTATGTTGGAGCTACCAGAATGAGTGTGAGGGAGTGCTGCTGTAGCTTCCTTACCACTAACGGAATTAGCGGGAGAGGTGGAAAGGCGTATGCAAATTTGCCTGACCAGTTCATCCATATCGCATTGCCTTTGGACAATGGGTGTGGGTATCTGGCGGCGAAGCTTGGGCATTTTTTGTTTTCGTAGGTGGCGAAGAGGTCTATCTGAGGATGCCCCCACTTGTGGAAGAATGGGCGAAGAACTTGTGGATGCAGTTCCCATTCGTGCATTTGATGCGTTTGTCTGCTGAGCAGATCTGCCATGGTGTTTTGTATGCCTGGGACGTGCTGTGCCAGGAGAAAGATTTTTTTGTGGAATTGCCCATCTCCATATGCTTTGTGCTAAGCGGGAGAGCTGGGGAGAGTGTGTCCCCCCTTGTTTTTGAATGTAATACATCGCAGTCATATTGTCTGTGCGAATGAGGACTGCTTTGGCTGAAATTTGTTTCTGAAAGGATTTCAGGGCTAGAAATATCGCCAATAACTCCAGATGGTTGATATGGAGTACTTTTTGCTGTGGCGTCCATAGACCTTGCACTGTGAGGTGTAGAAGGTGCGCTCCCCAGCCAGAGAGCGATGCGTCCGTAGTTAGAATCACCTGAGGAACCGGGTCCAGGAACGGCCGCCCTTTGGAAAGGTTTGTGGTGTTCCACCACTGCAGAGAGTGATGGGTGCGGCCGTCCACCAACACCAGATCCGTCAGCTGTCCCTGGGCCTGGTTCCACTGCCGTGCTAGGCACTCTTGGAGTGGACGCATGTGGAGTCTTGCATGGGGCACTATGAAGATGCAAGATGCCATTATCCCTATTAGCTTCATAAACACTCGTGCTGGGAGAGAGTGTTGAAGAGTGAATGTTTGGCGCAAGGCTTGTATGCTTGCGATTCTGGCTGAATTGGGATAGGCTACAGCCCTGGAGGTGTCTATAGTGGCCCCGAGATATTGCTTTGTGTGAGATGGTATGAGGTGGGACTTTTGATGGTTCACCGTGAAGCCTAGCCGGTGGAGCAGTTGGATGGTGCTGTTTGTATGTTGCACACATTGGCTGTAGGACGCGGCTTTTATGAGCCAGTCGTCCAAGTAAGGGAAGACGTGAATGTGTTGCCTTCAGAGGTGAGCTGTTACTACTGCTAGGCATTTGGTAAACACCCGTGGTGCGGTTGTGACCCCGAAGGGGAGAACCTTGAATTGGTAATGCTGACCGTCCACCACAAACCTGAGGTACTTCCTGTGAGAACCGTGTATTGGAATATGAAAGTATGCGTCTTTCAAGTCCAGTGTAGTGAGAAAGTCTCCCTGACACAGGAGAGGGAGAACTTGTTGGAGGGTGACCATATGGAAATGGTCCGAATGTATGTATGCATTTAGAGGCCGGAGGTCTAGAATGGGCCGTAGGGTCTCGTCTCTCTTTGGGATTAGAAAATACAGAGAGTAGACCCCTAGATTTTGCTGATTGAGGGGGACCTGCTCTATAGCTTGTTTTTGGAGGAGGGAGATCACCTCCTGTTTGAGCAGTATGGTGTGTTCGTGTGACATTGTACGGTGCCTGGGTGGAATATTGGGTGGGGTAGATGTTAGTTCGAGACAGTAGCCTGACTGAACAATTTGTGTCACCCATTTGTCTGATGTTATGGTCTCCCAGGTCTGAAGAAAATGTTGTAGCCTGCCCCCGACTGGAGTGGAATGGTCTGGGGGAAGCGGGGGAAAGTCATTGGGCGGGTGGTGTGGCAGAACGGGTGTTGTTGGTTTTGCCCCTGCCTTTATTATTGTTTCCCCTATAACCACCTCTCTGGTAGCCCTTTGAGAAGGTATTCTGAGGAGGGGACTTGTAGGAAGTAGAGGCGTTATCGGCAGAGTAACCTCTGCTTGTGCCCCGAAAGGAGGAATGACAAAATGAACGTCTAGGGGTATGGGATTGTAATGCCCCCATAGACTTTGCCGTATCCGTTTCCTTTTTCATTTTCTCCAATGCTTCGTCCACCTTTGGACCAAATAGGTGTTGTTGGTCAAAGGGGTGATTTAATATAGATGCCTGGACTTCTGGCTTAAACCCTGAGATTCTGAGCCAGGCATGACGACGAAGCAAAACACTGGTGTTTATCGCTCTGGAAGCTGTGTCTGCCACGTCAAGGGCACATTTAATTGAGGTATTGGTGATGAGCTTTCCCTCCTGTATTAGCTCCTGAGCCCTGTGTTTATGTTTGTCTGGGAGGTGTTGCATGATAGCCTCCAGTTCATCCTAATGTGCTCTATCATAACGTGCAAGCAGAGCTTGTGTGTTGGCAATGCGCCACATATTTGCGGCCTGCGAGGCAGTGCGTTTACCAGACGCATCTAAGAGCTTTGACTCCTTATCTGGTGGGGGAGCGTCTCCTGAGGATTGAGAGTTAGACCGCTTCCTAGCTGTGGATACCACCAAAGAGTCCAAGGGAGCAGGTCCTTTAATATATGCAGGATCTGTGGGGGCTGCTTTATATTTTTTCTCTATCCTGGGGTTTAGTACCCTAGCTCTGACTGGGTCTTTGAACACCTCTGCAGCATGTTTGGTTACCCCTTTTAGCATGGGCAATATTGCTGAGGCCTTATCTTGTATATCAAAAGTGTCCAGCAGGAAATCGTCCTCAACTGGCTCGCTATGTAATTCTACCCCATGGTAGTGTGCCGCCCGCTGTATTAAGTGGTGGAACCCCAGGGAGTCCTCTGGAGGAGACGGCCTGGAGGGATAAATATCATCCTGAGGCACATCTGGTACATCAGGGTTGTGGTAATCCACCCATGGGTCTGGTGTCCCTGGAGGTGTGGGGTCTATTGGGGCGTCTGCCGGGTCATAATCCGGGTCTCCATAATCAGGGTCTGGAGATGGGGTCGGAGAGCGGTGAGGCAAAGGTTGTTGAGATATGGGAGGTGGAGGAGGTGGAGAAAGTGGAGGAGGTGGTGGAGAGGGTACTCTGAAGGGGGATGTGGCAGAGTCCTTCCGTTTTGGCGGAGGAGGAGCTGGCTTGTGTAAATGTCTTTTTTTGGAAGACAAAGTTAAATGACCAGTCTTTGGATCCTTTGTTAAAGTTTTTTGATAAGGATCAGGGGTAAATAGTTCTTGTGGCACCGAATCATCTGTCGGTGCTGATGTTTTCGGAGCCGAGGGCTTCGATGGTTTCTCCGTTTTCTTCGGTGCCGAGGCGGTCTTCGGCGCCGGAGCGTCGGGACTTATGCTTATGCTTTATCGGCACCGAGTGCAGGTTTCGAGCCCGATGACTTCGGAGCCGAACTGGGCGTGGTTTTCTTCGGTGCCGAACGGTGTTTTTCGGCACCAGGAGTAGGCTGGCTCGAGCCCGAGCCGCCGGGAGACTTATGATGCTTCGACACCGGGCCCGAAGGTGGGGTGATAGAAGCTGTATGTTTGGTTTTCCCTAGGCCCGGAGGCGAAGGTGTAACCGGAGTCTCTTTCGGTGTGGGTAGGGGAGTTGGAGGGGGTAAGGTACTCCCGCCCCTCTGCGCCGGTGTTATCTCCTCCAGGTCAGAGTCGTCGGCCTCGGAAGCGCTGACGAGTTCTTCCTCCTGCTCTGTGTGCTGCTGCCCCGAAGCTCCGGTGTCGTCTCCGAAGATGTCGGGTGGAGCCGAAGTCGATGAGTGCGCCATGGTGCGTCGAGCTCTTCGATCCCGGATGGTCTTTTTCGATCGAAAAGACTTGCAGGCGGGGCAGTCTCGAGCCTCGTGTTCTGGAGAGAGGCAGAGGTTACACACCTGATGGAGGTCGGTGTGGGGAAATTTAGACCCACATTTTGGGCACTTTTTGAAGGGAGTCCTTTCCATCGGCCGAGACCGGAGTCGAGGGAGGCCCGTAGGCCGGTGCCGATGTCTGGGATCGAAAAGTGCCGCCGAGAGAGATGAAGAAGATGATTTCTCTTAAGAATCTCGATGGACGAGGATTTTCCGTCGAAGGTCGAACTGGAAAGGTTCGACGCTGGAGCACGAAGTATCACATCCGAGCCCGATGGCGGAAAAAAACCAATCTGAGGATGGAGCCGAAGCCCATGCGCAGTACGGACCGAAGGAGGAGTCACCGAACTCGTGACTTCCAAAGACTGTCCAAGAAGAAAAACAAACTGCAAACATCCGGGCCCAACACCAGATGGCGATCTATGCAAAAGTGTACAATCTGCAGCTCATATGCCTCGAACGTATATTTTCGATTTTGCTGCCTAACATTGTGTAGAAGTCTTCCTTGCCTCCTTAAGGACTTCCTTTGTTCTTGGCAGTAGCTAGAGATGTCCGAATTCTATGAATTCAGGAGCCAGGCCACCAGACAGAGTTGCTGGCTCAGGGAGGTACTCTCTCCCATCCTGCATAGTTAGCAGATCCTGTTCTGCTTTGATTATCATTTGTCCTCATCTCTAGTAGGTCTGAGTACCAAGTCTGTCTAGCCCACTGTGGTGCTATGGGGATGAGGTGTGTCCCTGGGTGTTTGGCTTTCTCCAGCACCTACAGTATTAGGAGGATTGGCGGAAAGGCCAAAGCACAGATTGGTAGTGTTGAAAAATGGAGGCAAAGTGCTGGCATTTTGTGTTTTTGGAAGTTGCAACCCTGTCTATTGTTGGTCTCCCTCAGGTTCTGAATATTTTCTCTAGTGTAGTTTTAGTACTCATTCATGGGAATTGCTTTGTCTGCCTAGTCAATCTGCCTCCATGTTTTGTTTTCCCAGGCAGGTGGACTGTTAGCAGTGTGATCTTTCTTGGTATTGCCCATTGCCATATCTCTTGGCCTAGTTTGCTCGGGGTGAATGATTTTGTACCTCCCTGCTTGTTGAGGTTGTAGGAAAGTTGACACTTTTTGACATGGTCAATGTAGGGAGTTGGCTTTGAAAACAGTGGACTAAAACGAGGTACACTGTGTAAAGAGTCCAGGCAGCATTTATTGGTTTACAGTGGCAAAAATTATAACACTAACTGCTCTCTTTTGTGGTAGTGTGGGCGAGCAGTTAAGGCTTATCAGATGGTAGTGCTAAGCATTTGTTGTACTCACAAAGGCAATAAATTAGACACTCAACAATAAATCCGAGACCAATTTAGAAAAATAACTTGTGTTTTTACATACATTTTGATACCGAGAACTTCGTTATCAAGTACTTTTTTTAATATGAATTTTCACAGGTAAACAGCTCACTTAAATGTGTCTTTACACAGCAATGCTTGCCTATGGGAGAGCGTATAGTTTCTTACCTGTGTGTAGTTTTGAAGCTTGAAGACTTTCTGTATTCACTATGCTGTGCATTATTCCGCCATCTAGTGGTTGGGTCCGGAATTGTAGTCTCTTTTTCGTGGCCCAGGTGGGCGTAGTTCCGGACCCAACCACTAGACGGCGGAATAATGCACAGCATAGTGAATCCCTAAAGATTCACGCTGCAAAAAAGGTATGTGTTACATGCAGTTATTTACGGTTTATTTCTTGGGGTCTCCTTCAGGACCGTCAGCAATTACTCATACCTGCCCTGGGGCATCCGGGTGCAGAGATGCTTGTCGGGCTGGTAGCTGTGCACGCTTACGCTGGTAAAAAGAAGGGGGGGGGGTGGGGGGAGGAGGGGTCACCTAGAAACAGACTGCAGAGTGGTAACTGGGGACAAGCCCGGGAGCTCCCAATATGGGGGTGGGGGCAGGGGGAATGGCTCAATTCTCAAGGGTCCTGGGGACAAGGGGGCACAGACTGTTCATTGGGGCGCTCGTGTGCCGAGTGGAAAGGTTGGCTGGGGTTTGTGCATCCTAGGGCCTTGCAGTCGCCGGTCTTGCCGTTCGAGGGTGCAAAATCAGGACAGCTGAGCCACTGTGGAAGTGGGTCTCTGCTGTTCTGACGTCCCACAACCGCAGCTATGTCTCAGTGCAGTGGGAATCCGGATTGGACTCTCATAGGCTCGGTTTGCTACAAGGGGACCGGTATCCCAGGTACTGTTCCTGTGCGGTTCCGCCTGGTCCTGTTGCCTTATCACTTGGTGGGGGCCGGATCTGACCTTCAGGAGCACATGGTCCTCTTCCGGGGAGGCTGCCGAGTAAGGCTGCTGAGTAAGGCTGGCTGGAGAGCAGAGACTCAGTAAACCGGACTTTCCTGTGGGAAATGGGCATAACCCTGACCCAGAGAGCCTAATTCCACCAAAGCAAAGGTGGTGGAATTTTAAAAGTCATTTTCACATCAGGTAGTCCACTTTAGGGGATGAACTAGCCTGAGAGGAGGACATGCCTCCTGACTAGCTAATTTTCCTACATGTACTGGTGCTAAATGGCCTGTAGTCCAAGGCCTTTGAATTCTCTGGCCTTGATATGCTGATCACTTAGCAGGAAGCCATCCTGCTTGGAGGAGGTCACAGCACCTCAGGCCAGAGCAGGCATCGTTTCTGTCCTCAGAGCATGGACTCTCACCTGCAGGGGGTCAGAAAACGGTCTGTGGTGGCAGGCTGGTCTCCACCAGTCAGCCAGCACATTAGTAGTCAGTAGGTTTTATGGGGTCACCTTTAAGGTGCCGTCTGGGAGCATGTATTAATAAATCTATCATTGGAATCTCTGTGGTTTTATTAATATGAGATGTTTGACACAAAACATCTTTAGTTTCAGTGAAGCCATCATATAGCTGGGGAACTTGTAAATACCAGTGCCAGCACTTTTACTCAAAATGGCTTCCCCGTTCATTTGTAATATCTTTTTTTTTTTATTTATAAGTTTTACCGAAAGCATGCAATGCACAAAAAAACAAAAACATTACAAGCTTCCATTTAAATAATATAGAAATATACTACATTTCCAATTGTCCGTCGTAGCAGCAACCAAACATGTACAATGTATAGATCAACTCCCCGCTATACAGTTGGGTGTGCTCGGAGATAAGTGACCAGATACATCCAATGATCCCTGGGTTTGGATCCCGTTGGCAACTCTTCCTCATATCTTTAGGGTGTCTTTACAATAAGCCATGTCCTTAATCCATAGCCTGGCCTTTGGACTAACCCTGCTACCCCAACACAACGATATCCTGCGTTTAGCCAGAAGTAGCGCAATGATACAGAATTTTAGTTTAGCGGATCTTACATTAGTGACTAGGCCCAGTAGGCATGTACGAATTGAACAGTCAATAGACACTTCAAGCATAACACTCAGGATTTGTGTAATCTCATTCCAGTACGCTCTAATGGAGTGGCAGCTCCATGCGAGGTGAATAAAGTCAACATCATCTGCCCCACACCTAGTGCATTTGGAATCTGTGTGAAGACCATATTTATGTAGCTGAGCTGGAGTATGATAGGTTTGGTGTAGGTATTTATAATGAAGTATACGTAGATTACCATTTGGAGTGAGCATACTGGTTATGTTGCAACAGATAGCCCATTCTTCCAGTGTGAGGGGCGTATCTAGCGTATTGTTCCATCGCGCTAAAGCCTTATGTGTATTGTCATCTATATCGTCTTGAAGGTGTGTATACAGTCGTGTTACCATACGAGAGTTGCTTAGTGTTGCGATAAGCATTTGCAGAGTATGAAGTGGTTTTGGCTCACTAGGATAATCGGGGTACAGTTTCTTAATGGCGCCTTGCAGTCTGTGGTAAGTGAACCGAAAAAGAAGAGTCTGATTACTGATGTACATTAGATCTTGAAGCTCTACAAATGTGCTGTTAGCATATAGGTCTCCCAGCTTATCAATACCCACCCGATGTAGCAAGTCTGTACCTACTTTTTCTTGGGTAACCGACAACCCTGGGTGAAAAAGTAATGGCATTGCCGGCGCATACAGTGGCAGTTTATTTGCTAGTTTCCACATCTTTTGCCAGGCTGCATTTGTCGTATCAATGGTGTTAATGGCAGGTGGATGTATGCGGGCCCGCCGATGTGGAAGGATAGCATTCAATGGAATAGGATGCGCATCCCCGTCTTCAATCGCGATATGAGCCATATAGGGAATGGGATGATACCAAAAGTGCGCATAAATGCGCTTGAGCGCATAAATAGAGTAGGATATCTGTGACCCTGAAGCCTCCTTTAGCGAACGGTAGTGTTAGGGCGCGCAGTTCAATGCGGGCTTGTTTGCCTGCCCATATGAGACGTTTTACTACAGTAGTCAATCTTTGGAATGCCGCTTTAGGTGGGGTAATGGGAATGTTATTAAAGAGATACAGGAGCTTAGGAAGTATGACCATCTTGACAATGGCCAGTCGATCCGCCAAAGATAAGGGTAAGTGTTCAAGCTTACTAATCGTCGTCCCATAGTTGGCACGAATAACCGTGTCTGGGTCACAATACCACCACACCTCAAGATATTTGACTGGGTCTGTTTGCCATTCAAGAGGGTATTCTACCTGATTGGGTAAAGTAGAGTCTGTCAGTGAGATAATGATGGATTTAGCCCAGTTAATTTGAAGACTGGAATGATGCCCGAATTTGACATATTCTCTGAGCAGCGGAGATAGATTGGTAGCAGGGTTTTTAACATAGAGCACCATATTGTCTCCATAGAGTGAGATATTAAGCGGCCGTTTTAGAAACTGCAGAGCAGCGTATTTATGACCCTGCCGTATTTTGCATGCCAGTGGTTCTAAGGCAATGGCAAAAAGTAAGGGGGATAGGGGGCAGCCCTGCCGTGTACTTCTTTCGATTTTGATAACATCCGACATTTATTAACTTGTATACGCGCTGTGGGTTTCATGTATAATGTATGAATCCATTGTAGAACAAGCATTTGCAATGCAATAGGTCTCGCATTATTAAAGTTTGAGCTATTGGCATTGCTAAATAATGCAACACCAATAGCTCAAACTTTAATAATGCGAGACCTATTGCATTGCAAATGCTTGTTGAATCAGGAACTAAAACTTGTGGGTCTTGCACCTGCCATGCAATTAATTTAAGGTCATTACTATCCTTTGTTACGTATTATAAGTAAGTGTGGATACCGCAGTCAACAGATCATATGTTGCTTTACTCTTAATACGGGTCTGCATAAAGCCATTCTGAAAGTTTTGTATATGTGTTTCTTTCCGTACAGACTGTGAAGCGTAGTCATCTCAGAGCCAGGACATCCTATTCCTGGGTAACAGTGGTCTTTATGAATTTTAATCAATCAAGTATACATTATAATATAAGAGTTATCTTTACCATTTGGTCCATAATTGATGCACGTTTTGAATAGCAGCAGACTGCTACTTATAGTCTGGTTTATGGTGTGCTATATTGCATTCTGATATATAGGGCATTTAAAAATAATTTGTGATTCTAGCTAATACGGTCAGTGTACTTGTCTATGTAAATGGGATAAAGTGAAAGAAAGACAAAAAGAAATAAGAAAAGAAATAAGGAAAGAAATAAGGAAAGAAAGAAGGAAAGAAAGAAAAAGAAAGAAAGAGATAAGCTTTATTTTAATAGCTTTCTTTTCTTTCTTTTCAGCTGCGACAGCCCCGTTTGGTCAACTCAAATGAACCTAGAAAGTATTGGTTGTGTCATACAAACAGATTTGAGACAGCAATGTTTCAATTTGTCACCCACGGGGCTGATGTCAAGCACTGTACGAAATACAGCCTGTCTTTAGAGCCAACAAATCAGTTCTCACATCTCCAACAGCACAAATCTGAGACTGGCTCGGTGGCGTAGAGAAGAGGTTTTCAATCACCTTGTGGCGCATACGTGTGAGTTTCATGGTAAAACTAGGGCTGGTTCGAGACAGTACTGTCTCTAGAAGTGAGTTATGTGCGCTCTGGATTGCTTTTGCAAAGTAGCCGTGCTTTTAAGATGAACATGCACCTTTAATGTGTGTGCTTTTGTTCCAGATTTCTGTGCTACGGAAATATTTTACAATCGGAGAGGGAAGGAGGGTAAAGGAAGAAAGGAAGCAGAAAATAAGAAAGAAACACAAAGGAAACACTACTTTAGAGTCAGAGCGAAAGCAATCAAAAAGGAAGTAAAATAAAGTGTCTAACAATGAATAAAGGGACGACAGGAAAGAAGAAAATTAGACTGCCAAGCTGAAAAAGACAAAAAAAAAAAAAACTAAACGGGTAAACAAACGTACGGACTATTTAAAGATGCATTATAGGCAAATAAACACAATACACATATATGATGATCTATTCTCAAACATAATTATAATCAAGATATCACAAATCATGTTGGAATGCCATGTCGCCCTCGCCATTTGACTCAAAAAGACTCCAATCACAAGAATATTGGGACAATTCAAGTTTAGAAGATTCCTCAATTATTTTGAAGTTTCGAGTTTGTGGTGATTCAACCCTGTATCGGATTCCGGAGATATTTTTCATGTGTTTAAGAGGACAAACTTGGAGCTCAAAAACCCCTTGAAAAAGCAACTTTTCAAGCATCCATTCAACTTTGTGTGTTGACACAAACTCAACCAACCTTAAATCCAAATCTCAGGTGGAAAACCTATCACACTCCTAATCTGTATGATCCGTCTAATCATTTGAAACTCACACAAAGATACGACTGATCTCACAGTTTTAAAAAAACATTTGACCCAGACAGTTATGTGCTCATATCGAGGCAGCCATCTTTGGTGACCTGTGGTTTCCACCAAGGATTCAACAAAGTCACCAATGATATTGACTCTTCATATGGTACCTCTGGGGATCCTGCTTGCCAATCACAACAACTCCATACACCAGTATTCTGAGGACACTGAACTTTCCCTCAAAGTGTCCATGTCCGACAATGTTCATATACTAGCAACATTTCCAATGCCATTCAGATATAGACGTCTGCTGTGTAGCTGGAGTGAAGCCCACAAAAACTAAGAGCGTACTTATCTGCTTGCACCGGCCCCAAATACAAATCTGGCTAAATTAAATGGCCATGGAGAATTTTTTCTTCCCTAACAGGACTGTACATTGTCACTCAGATTCAACATGGATTGTAGCCTGTCCTTCAAAGACCATGTGCAGGAAACATCTCAAACCACAAAGGATCAAATAAACCTTCAGAGAAAGACCAAAAACTGTCAGTCAGCCACCAATCTCCGAAGCCCCCAACCTCTGATTTACTATCTGAACTCTAGTGCCAACACACATTCACGATAGAAATAAGCCGCTGGTCCCCAGAGCTCCACTTCTCTGCCCGCAACTCCAACCCACCTTGTTACAGACCACAGGAAACATGATTGCATAACTATAACGCTGTGAGAATTTCATTGGCTAAACTCCATAGCCTAAATCCAGGCCACAAATGTTTGCACATCTAGAAAATACACCAGAAAAAGATAACGAGGCAAGAGATCTCCAGTGTTGCCCAGCAATTTGGAACCAGATCACCTGGGTTCGGAGACTGGCTCCTCCATCTCACAATTCGAGAAATAACTTTTCCGACAATGCTTGCCTCTTCACAGCTTGCTTGTACACCCTCCCTGCCTACCCTTCATTTCCTTGACCCAGGCCCGATATACTTTACATAGGGCACCTTTGACCCATAGGCACAGCGTGTATGGCCTCTAAATACAGGCACCTCTGGGATTCATAAATCCCTATGCTACACACACTACCCTATTGTCCAACAGCTTCAGGGTAGGATAAGGTATCTTCAAGTGCTATAGAGAGATGTGGATATATTTTTCACTATAAAACAGGGAGTTCGGAACACAAACTTGTATTACTCCTGTAAAGACATATGATACTAGCAATATTTTGTTATATACCACCGTTCCATAACATACCATGCAACTTACACCTTCCATATTCAACACATTCTTACTGGTTAGCACCTTTTGAAAGACAACTCGTGCCCGACTCCTCCCACCGAATGTAGGTAATATTGTGGCTCTTTCAACCTGCCTCTAAATTACATCCATGCAACAAACACATGTTTACACTTGACCCTCCAATTCAAGAGACCTTGTATGCTGCCGCCCCAAATCATAACAAGCTTTTGTTTCTGTATCAAACAAGTCAATATAGCATGCTGTTTATTTTATTTTGTTGTAATTTATTTTATTCATTGAAAGTTTCGTAACATGTGAAATAGGCCCAGAAATAAAGGTGGCAGAGAGTTGTACAAAAAGCAATGGGGTTGAGGGTAAGGAGCGAAAAAGTAGAAAACAATCTCCCTACGGTGAGGTGTGGTAGACAGTGGATCTAAAAGGTACATTTTCAAAAGCAAAAAAGGCACATTAAGGAAAAGAGAAACACATTGAAAATAGGGTTATAGGTAAATCTGACATGTAAATAAAAAGGAATTTCCCAAAACAGTATGGGAAATGATTCCAAGGTGCTAGTATCTTCTTATTAGAGTGGTTAATGATGCTGCACTGCTTGTTTCATTGATATGCGCCAGAGAGGCGGATGGATGCTCGAGGTGAGAAAGTAGTATGGCCGAGGCCGCCTTAAGGGAATCTAAAAGGATGGCCAAGTCCGCAGGGACCCTGGCACACGAGGCCACTTTTTAAATCCAAAGGGTTGAGGGCAGGGCCTAGGCAACAGCCGCTACGCCATAACAATACATGTTTATATAGCGCACTTCAGTGATTGTACGCACAGTACATAACATGTGGCTGATGCTCGGTTCTGTAAAACATGTCCATATTTTATCGACTAGAGGATTGACGGCTGACTCAGTCATGACAGATTGAAACGTGTGATCCCCACATTTTTCTGTGACAAGTGTTGAATGCACTGAGCCGCCCAACATATACTAGCTGCATCCTCTGATACGTCATTTATAGCACGTTATCTCCAGGTAACCAATATACAGGCTCCCATGAATTCAGGGGAGTGGTCTGAGAAACTATGCAACAGGCTCCTTCCATAGACAGGCTAAATTGCTGCTTTTGACCCAGATGAAATAAGAGACACAACGTGCATATCTTAACAGGGTCCAGTACAGGCAGAGAGACATTTTGATCATTTACCACCTACAAATGCCTATTTTATTGCTAGGATGAGTAGGTGACCGAGTAAGTGGCTCTGGAATCGGCCCCGATTTTATCCTGAAGCGACAACATGTATCAGATATTTCAGTGATTTACTGTGATTGTAAATGAGGACCGTCATCAACTGAAGTAATCGAAGTTATAGCGATTTATTTGAATGTTCATGAAAGACGGCAGGCCGAACTGACTTTCATTAACAGCAAGCTGATGTACTTTTTTTGTCCGTGGATGTTTCGGTTGTCGTGACTAGCAAGTGTTGTTGGCATGCACGGGAAGGCCACCAGGCTTGGTGACTGGATCCGCGAGGCCCCCGCTCTGTTCTCCAGGCTACCAGCACACCAATGAAAACGTTTTGAGGAGACACCTTCTGAAAAGGGCGCTCCCCCCTCCCCCGCAATGGACTCTTCGACCTTTTCCTGTTTCTCTTAAATCTTCGCTACCTTCTAGCAGTGCACGTTGGGTTCGACTTCTGAAAATCCCAGCAGGGAGGAACATCTCTCTCTGAAATGCTCCCCACCCCCTTTTATTAGGGTAAGCGCATCTCTCTAATCGGGGCCAGTGCCTATTGTATTTAAAAAACATAAGTGCAAGTTCTCTCAGTCAGGCCACTGAAGCTTGCACCACACATTGCCACTGCTATGCTGCTAATGATAGTAACACAACTACTAACCCTCACACTCCCACAAATGTGACAATTCTGACTATTTCAGGACCCCAAAGCTATAGGAATGGCTTAGGTGACAAGGAATAGTACATTTTGATATACATTTCATTAATAGGTAACTGCTGTGGGGAAGAGGTGTGGCGCAGCGGCCAGGGCGACTGACTCCAGAATCTTGGCATCACAGATCCATTCTCGGCGCCGGCGGCAGATTAGCCCAGCACCATGCGACTCTGGGCAATAGCTTGCTTAATGTTCCCGACGGCCCCCAGCGCCTAGAGACCCTCACGGGTGATTGTTCGCGCTTTACAAAATGTGGATTATTATCTCTAAATTAGCTAGACAGCGCCACCTTGTGGCAGACTGTTACAAGCACCGGTGTTGACAATTAAGTGGCGTGCCGAGCATGGAAACCCCCGGCTCAGATTAAGCACTGTTAACCCAAACAGTGCTTCTGAGTGTGATGAGACAATTCTCATGCAAAATTGTTGTTTTTTGTGTAGGGCGTACTCGACACGAAGGCATTGGAGTGTTAAATGTAAATTGTATTGGAGCTCTTTACATGACCACCAGTAACAGATTACACAAGGATACATTCATTTTTTGCAGACACAAGGATACATTCATTTTTTGCAGGCGGGTGGATGAAGTGATTTGCCCAGAATCACAGGATGTTGATCCGACGCCTAGACTCTAATCTGGTTCACTAGCTCCAAAGTCTTGCAGAATTGTGTGTGGGCGCGTGTGTGGGTATTTGTGCGTGTGTGCATGTGAAAGTGTGAGAGAGGTCGGAGTCTACATGTATATTGTATATTTGCATTATTTGTGAATATCTACGAGTGCCTGGGTACGCCTTGGTCTGCAAGTTCATATGTGGGTGTGTCCACCTTTGCGCATTTGTGTGTCCGCACGTTACTTTATGTCAGAGTGTTCTTGTGCGCGCACGTTGCCTTCACCTTTCCATGGGAAGGAAATGCGTCCCACTAGGGGTGCATCTTCAGAGGGGGTAGTCCATAGCTGTCATTTTGGTTTCTCTACCTAGATGACACCTTGCGTTCTCAGCACAGATAGCGATTATGTATGTCTTCAAGGAACATTCTATCAGTCCTAGAATATGCTCCCCGCGCGTTGTGTCACATTGATTGCCCCCCTCCTCCCTCTCCATTTACAGGGACAGCTCTGCCACCAGATTCTAGCACGCGCAGCGCAATAATTCGCGCCGCTTAACGTCCCCATCGGACTCCCTCGGAATGCCTGCACCCGGCAATGATAATGCATCATCTAAATGCCTTCGAAATCCTATTATCGGCGAGTCAAGCCGTAATCGCATCTCGGCAGGGTCCGTGCTCTTCGCCGAGCACATGCACGGCTTCTGCCCCGTATGTTCTCTCACCCAGCACCTACACAAAGCCCTTGTCCCCTAGCGCCAACACTCAACTCTTGTCACCGAACGGCATCACACAGCTCTTGTCATGCGTCGCCAACACACAACTCTTGGTACCCAGCGGCAACACACAGCTAGCGTTACCCAGCACCTACACATAGCTTCAGTTATTGCGGCCAACACGCAGCTCTAGCCGCCGGCGCCAATTAAAAGCGCTTTTCATGTAGCGCCAACACACAGCTCTCGTCCGTAATGTCTTCCTGACTTTTGCCACATTGTTCTTGTCCCTAGCTCGTCGAGCTCCACGGCTTCTACTCCCAATACCTCTCAGTACCAGTTCCAATCACACCATATACCCGCCCAGGCATGCGCTTCAGCACCTACATAGAGGTATTATGCGCTATATAAATGTTACAATACAATGCGCTACCTGTCACAAGTCCAGCCCCATTGCTCCTGATCCTGTCGTGCAGACTGTCACTCACAGTTTCGTGCCTAGATTCCTATACTACGGTTCCTGCCCCAAATGTATGTGCCCACAGTTCCTGTCGCATGACTCCTGCCATGCCCCACTGCACCTGCACACATCTCATGGACCACAACATCTGCAACATATCCTGTCATGGAGCTCCTGTCTTTTAACACCTGCTGCACGACTCCTGTAACTCAGTCCCTGCTCCACGTCTACTGCCCCACTACGCCTGTCCCAAAGTTCCTATCTTACAGCGACATGGAGAGCTCCTGTCCCACGGCTCCTGCCCCACGGTGACACCTGTTAAAAGTCTAAACAGGTAGGCATCGAAATATACATGGAGGTTCCTTTAGCACCAAAACATAGCCCAAGGAAGGTCATTTGAAAATGGCAGCCATACCTTTCCGCCTCTTAACAGTAACACCAGAGGAAAATAAGCCCGTAGCAGATCTAAAGGCATTAAGTAAACAAGCGGCACTGAAAGAAAAGAAAAAAAAACACAGCGAGTGGTGTGCGCGCCACAGCGAGCCATGTTTTCAATTATTGCGCCCGTGTCTGGGCACGATAATTGAAACCACATGGGCTTTGGTGCGCGTAGCAGACACCAATAGGCCATGGTCCGAGCAATGTGCCCGCCTTTGGCCTATTGCGTGCTCTGTTTAAAAAACACACACACTCAAAGCCCTATAATGGAAGCCAAAAGGAAAAGCACACGCACGAGCGTGCGCGATTCCAGGCTCCGTTTTCAAACCCCGGACAAAAGTGATCTCGCCTGCGCAAGCAGTGCTGTGCACTGCATCGCTAGGGGCGAGCCCTAAAAATTGGGGGGAATCCCATCTTATATAATCTAGTGTTAAGATACGGCCATTCGATCGAGTCGAATGCTTTTGCTGCATCCAACAAGATGGCAGCTTCTTGAAGGTCCGGGGCCAGATAATGCAAAGAGCGTTAGTATTATGGGCAGTTGATCGACCGGGTACAAATCCAGATTGATCCAGCAATACGATGTTAGTCATTAGTAGTTGCAGTCGCTGCGCAAGCAGCTTAGCCAAAATTTTGGTGTCCGTGTTCATTGGGGATAGGGCCCTGTATGATTCACACTTTACGGATCTTTATTAGGTTTCAGTAGAGCAATGAGCATGGCCTCTCTTAGCGTAGGGGGGAGAAGCTGATTGCTGTGGGCGTTGCCATACATTTGTACAAGGTGAGGTGCAAGCAGGTCTATGTATGCCTTATAAAATTCGCTTGTAAAGCAGTCAGGTGCCGGTACCTTAACATTGGGAAGAGACTTAACTATTTCTGTTACTTCTACAGCAGGGGTTACCAATCTTTTCTGCAGCGAGAGCTACTTCTGATCCATGAAAATGATTGTGAGCTACTAAGGCCAAGCAACTTATGAATCATTCCCAAAGTCCCTCCACGCGCAGCTTCATTGACAAGGGATAAACAGATACCCATTTAGTGTCTGCAATTCACAATATAAAACCAGAGAGCCTGGTATTAATCCTGGCTTTCCTCTTCAACAAACTGCATACTCCTGACCTCTGCCATAACCAGGTATGAAGACTACAATCATAAGAAATCATATGGACGTGCAGTGCTGTTCAAAGCTGCAATCATACTAAAAACCATAACCGGCACATCTGTTTTACACCTTTTCATCCACCAAACTACTACGTTCCGTAACTCTAATCAAACCTCGTTGGTCATCATGCACAACATGGAACACTTCCGACATAGGCTCACAAAAGAAAGACAACACCTTTCCCACCACAAACCCTACATGGATTGGCTTGCAGGGTAGTAAGCAGTATAAACAAATGTTGCAATACAATTATTTTATTACATCATACCTCCTTTTTCTACATTATCACATGACTAGACCTTAAAATGCTGGAGTTCAGGGTTTGCACTGTACAAATTCTCTCCTAACAGACCATAAATGTGTTCTATGTAATAACCTATTTCACATGTATGGTTCACATGACTTGCCACTTAGTTCATTTTCATAGAATTGTCATCAAGGATGGTGGGAGTCCATGATTATTTAATGATTAAAAGCTATTACTTCAAAAATGCCTCTTAATCTGTACTATAATATGCTGGTCATAAGAAATTCTTATGCATGTAGGAAAAATAAACAACATGATTTTCTAACATTCCATCATTTTTGTATGACTTTTGTGCCACTATTTGCATTATTTTCAACTCTTTGCTCACACAAAGAAGGCGCCACAGACCTTGGCTTGGCCCATGTACAGCTCTCCTTCTTGATTTATTAGCCTCGTTAACAACAGAAACATATGGCCACTGCAAGGTTGAGAAACATTTTTAAATGGGATACATTTGAAGTGAAGTGTGAAGTCTTATTTTCGTCGTGCTTAAAATCAACACTTCTCACATGATATAATCTAAATTAAAAGCATAATGTTACATGTATTTTGTTTTTAATAAAGCATCTTAGGAGTTCTCCCTGGCCACAAACCATGCCAGTAACTTAATTTTACATTAGTCAAATTATGTTCTCGGTTCCGTTTTGTGGCCAGGAACAACGTGGAAGGTACACTATTTGTTTTAAAAAAAAATATGCATGTGAAACGCTGCTTTAATTTAATGATTCATTTAAAGCAGAGTTTCAGATTGATTCATTACTTGCTCGAAGTACTGCGCATGTTTTATTTAGATGCCTCGAATAACGGCATTCACAGGCATCTATTTAAAAAAAATAGAAGCTCCTCTTGCCCACATACCTGCTGTCTGTCTGGTTCTGCTTAAGCTGGCTGACACTGCATCTCCTGTATTGCAGCATGGAGATCCAATTATGCCTTCAAGGCTGCTGCTCCGGCCGCAAAAATACACAGGATCCTAGAACGGAGACATGAAGCAAAAGGCGCGCATTGTGGTTCTCAGAGGACAGCAAACACTGCCCATGCGCTGGCCGACGTCAACCACTTCACCCCACCCTAGATAGACTCAAACAGTAGCTGGTTCCTACGGCGGGAGACAAGCAGCTGCAAAAGACCTAAAAAACAAACAAAACGACGATGATAGGCTACTAAAGTGAAAGTTAGGACGCGAGCTACTGACAGGGCACCTGCGAGCTACCGGTAGCTCGCGATCGACTGGTTGGAGACCCCTATTCTACAGTCACCGGTTGCGCTAGATACTCCCTCTGTGCATCTGATAGCCAGGCCAACGCCACATCTTCCAAATAAGTCATAATTTCTGATGGTGCGGCCGTTTCTCGCGACGCATAAAGATAACCGTACGTGTTCATAAATGCTCGTAATATGCCCTGTGTATCATAGTGAGATGTGCCATCATCGTCTTTTATAGAAAGTACCATATGCGCCTTATGCCCCGCACATATTTTGCTTGCCAGAGAGCGTCCCAGTCTGCCCCCCTCACCATATGTTCGTGCTATGTGTCGTTTGGAGATATATTTGAGTTCGTCCTCTGCAAAGTCTTGATATTAGGACAGAACTGTCCCAATATCACTGAGGATGGACATGTTATGTGTCTGTTCATATTCTCGTTCTAAGACACCTAATCTACACTCTCGCTGTGTGAGTTGAGCTTGGATGTCCTGGAGAATGCCCGCATGAACACTACTACAGACCCCACAGATAGTAGCTTTAAATGCATCCCATAATAAGCTGGGATAGTCTGTGGAGGCCTGATTGAGAGCAAAGTAATCAGTAATCGCATGTGCTATGGTATCTGAATATAAAGGGTCCAGTAAAGCTTTAGCATTAAATCTCCACACATAAGGTGGTAGCGTGTAATGAGGAAGTTCAATACTTAGCAGCACCGGTTTATGACCGGAAAGTGTTTTGGGCATGTGTCTAATTTGCTTGCTCCAGTTCATGATCTCCTCTGTCCCTATCCAATAAACTATTTGAGACCAACTACTGTGGAATGGTATGTGGCTTCCCTATGATGTGGGTAGCGTGCCCTCCAGATGTCTACCAAGTTAGCTTAGTTTGCATCACAGTCACCGCTTGCCTATGTGGCTCTCTAGAGGAATCCGATCTGTCTAATTGCTCATTCAGTGATAAGTTAAAATCCCCACCTCATAGTAATGTCAGATCAGGTAGGGCCTCCAGTTTATTCCATAGCGATTTATAAAACCCAGGATCATCCACATTTGGGCCATATGTATTGATTATGCCTATGCGATGCCAGCGAAGGATCCCCATGACTATAATATACCAGCCCATGTCATCAGCTACGGTATGCTCTATGTGAAATTGCGTTCCTTTTTCACTATTACCACACCTCTAGAGAAGGAGGAGTACGAGGATGTCAGTCTCCTCCGCACACCTACTCCCTATTTTGCTTTTAGTAGAAAGGACCATGTGAGACTCCTGCAGGAGTGCTATATGCATGTGTAATCTGTCCAAGTATGCAAAGATCTGGCGTATCTTTTTTTGGGTTATTCAACCCCCGGACATTCCATGACAGCAGATTAAGTTGTGAGGGTTGTAGTCTATCCATCTTCGCTAGAGTGAACTACACATGGCATATGATCTCGTTAAATATGTAGGCCTCGGGTGTTCACTACAACTAAGTAACACGGTGTTGGATGATTGGATATAAAAGATGTGGAACATTGTAGTGCAATGCAGTTTAGGTAGCTTGTGAAACAACAAACATTTCCCACCCTCCCACTTTGGCATCCCAATCCCACCAAAGCCATTCCCACCCACGCCAGCATTGATAACAGAACGAGAACTGTGTTTTGGGGAGCTCCCTCGTGGGGGGGTGCTGGAATCCACCGAGGACACGCATCAATATCCACCTAGGTAGATGTGGTCAGGTATTTCGCTATCTAACCGGGTGGATTGATTATGCTACTTACCAGTATGCATCTGTTCTTGGCATGTAGGGCTACTGACATTCATATCTGTGCATAGATAGCCGCCTAGTGTTGGGTCCGGATGATTGCACATTGTTGTCCTGGAAGAGTCTTCGAAGTGTCACGAGATAGGTGGCTCCTCCCCTGGACTACAGTGCGCATGGGCATCCTCTCCATCCTTAGATTGTTTTTCGCCATTGTGGCAGTGATGTAGTAGATATAGGAAGTGATGACCATGCTATACAGAAATTCTGAGTGCTGCAGCCGCGACAGGCGCCGGGGAGGAGGGTGAGCGATATGAATGTCAGCAGCCCTACATGCCAAGAACAGATGCATACTGGTAAGTAGCATAATCCGTTCGAGGCATGTGGGCTGCTGAATTCATATCTGTGCATAGAATATATAGCAGTACCTCCCCTAGCAGCGGCTACCTGTGCCAGCTGCAGCAGTCTGAAAAAGAGTTTTGAGAACAGCCTGTCCTACAGCTGCCTGCTGTTTTGAGTGTACATCTACACAATAGTGTTTGGTAAATGTATGTATAGTGGACCATGTGGCTGCTCTACATATATCATGTAAAGGAATGTTTCCCAGGAAAGCCATGGAGGCCCCTAACTTACGTGTTGAGTGGGCCTGTGGGGGAATCGTTAATGTGCGTTTAGCCTTTTGATAGCAAATTTGAATACATTTAACGATCCATCTGGCTATACCTGCTTTGGAGATTGCGTTGCCTTTGTGTTGTGGGGAAAAGGCGACGAAAAGTTGTTTCGTTTTCCTAAAGTTTTTAGTTCTGTCTATATAGTACATGAGGGCTCTTTTGACGTCTAGTGTATGGAGCATCCTTTCAGCGACATTTTGTGGATTCTGAAAGAAAACAGGCAGTTCAATGGTTTGATTCATGTGGAACTGCGATATTACTTTAGGCATGAATTTGGGGTTGGTACGCAGTACGACCCTGTTTGCGTGAACCTGTATGAATGGCTCTTGAAGGGTTAGTGCCTAGAGTTCACTAACTCTTCTCAACGAAGTGATTGCTACTAGGAAAGCTACCTTCCAGGTGAGGAATTGAATCTCACATGAGTGGAGAGGTTCGAAGGGTGGACCCATCAGTCGGATGAGGACCAAGTTGAGGTTCCACACTGGTGCTGGTGGGTGTCTTGGGGGAATTACTCGTTTAAGTCCCTCCAAGAAGGCTTTGATGGCAGGCACTCTGAATAAAGAGAGGTGCTGCCTGTTTTGGAGATAGGCTGCTATTGCGGTTAAATGGATACGTATTGAGGTGTATGCCAGATTGCATCGGTATAGGTGTAAGAGGTAACAGATTATGTTTTGAGTGGATGCGTCTAGCGGGTTAATGTCATTGTTATTACAATAAATGACAAATCTCTTCCATTTGGCTGCATAGTAAGCTCTGGTAGTGGGTCTCCTAGCTTCCTTAATGATCTCCATACAGTCAGGTGGCAGGTTTAGGTAGCCAAACTCTAGGACTTCAGGAGCCAGATTGCCAGGTTCAGCTGTTGCGGATCTGGGTGCTGAATTTCTCCATGGTTCTGCGTTAAAAACGCAGGTTTGATCCGCAGCCTTTGATGCGGCACCACGGAAAGTTCCAGAAAGGTGGTGTACCATGGCTGGCGTGCCCATGTTGGAGCAACCAGGATGAGTGTCAGTGAGTGCTGTCGCAGTTTGCGTGCCACTAGCGGTATCAACGTTACAACAAACAAATAAATGATGGACGGAATGCTGACAATGCAGACATTCTCCCCCAGTCAAGAGATCTGGGTTAAATCCATCGTTCTTTTGCCCACTACGCCACCCCAGTTCAGACATGGCCATATGCAAATCAGTCTTGACCCTGTGCCTCATGGGAACAGTCCAGCCCGAACTGCCAAGCCAGGTCTTCCCTGGACCGGAATCAAGCATCCTAGGACCGGTTTCTGGCTATCAGCCGTCATCAGCCAGGATAGCTTGACTCCAGTGGCGTAGTGAGCACGGGTCCCACGTCTGGGAATACCCATCCCACTTAGGGCGAAAAGCGTTACAACAAACAAATGATGGACGGAATGCTGACAATGCAGACATTCTCCCCCAGTCAAGAGATCTGGGTTAAATCCATTGTTCTTTTGCCCACTACGCCACCCCAGTTCAGACATGGCCATATGCAAATCAGTCTTGACCCTGTGCCTCATGGGAACAGTCCAGCCCGAACTGCCAAGCCATGTCTTCCCTGGACCGGAATCAAGCATCCTAGGACCGGTTTCTGGCTATCAGCCGTCAGCCAGGATAGCTTGACTCCAGTGGCGTAGTGAGCACGGGTCCCACGTCTGGGAATACCCATCCCACTTAGGGCGAAAAGCGTTACAACAAACAAATGGACGGAATGCTGACAATGCAGACATTTTTGTAACACTAGCGGTATCAACGGCGCTGGGGGAAAAGCGTACGCAAATCTGCCGGACCAGTTCATCCATATCGCATTGCCCTGCGACTGTGGATGTGGGAACCTGGCGGCAAAGCTTTGGCATTTTGCGTTTTCCTTTGTGGCGAATAGGTCTATTTCTGGATGACCCCACTGCTGGAAGTATGGTTGGAGTACTGATGGGTGTAACTGAGCAGATCCGCCATCTGGTTGTCCTTGCCTGGGAGGTGTTCCGCCATGAGGAATATGTTCCTCTGAATGTCCCACTTCCACATGCTCTGAGCCAGATGAGACAACTGTGGAGAGTGTGTTCCTCCCTGCTTCTGTATGTAGTACATGGCAGTCATGTTGTCCGTCCGGATCAACACGACCTTGTTGCACAGGTGTACTTTGAATGCTTTCATAGCCAGGAAGGTTGCCATCAGTTCCAGAAGGTTGATGTGCATCTTCTTTTGTTGTGTAGTCCTTAGTCCCTGCACTGTGTAATTGAGTACATGGGCTCACCAACCCTGGAGAGAGGCGTCCGCTGTCAGTATTATTTGTGGAACAGGCTCTTGGAACGGTCGGCCCTTGCAAAGGTTTTGTGGATTTCACCAATGTAGAGAGTTGTATGCCCGACCGCTCACCAACACTAGGTCTTTTAATTGCCCGTGAGCCTGATTCCATTGACGTGCTAAGCACTCCTGAAGCGGGCGCATATGTAGTCTTGCGTGTGGGACTATGAAAATGCAGGAGGCCATCATGCCTATCAACTGCATGAACACTCGCGCAGGAAGGGAGTGTTGGGGTTTGAACTTGGAAATCAGCATTTGCATGCTGTTGATCCTCACTAAATTTGGCTGAGCTGTGGCTGCCAGAGTGTCTATGGTCGCACCTAGGTACTGTTGTACGTGTGCGGGTTGGAGATGTGATTTCGGGTAATTTAGTGAGAATCCCAGACTGTGAAGAAGGTGAATGGTGCGGGACATGTGGCTGGCACATTGCTGGGCTGACTTTGCCTGAACAAGCCAGTCGTCCAGGTAAGGGTAGACGTGAATGTGTTGCCTTCGTAGATGTGCAGCCACGGTAGCTAGGCACTTTGTGAAAACTCTGGGTGCTGTTGTCACTCCGAAGGGGAGGACTTTGAATTGATAGTGCTGCCCCTGAATGGTGAACCGGAGATATTTTCTGTGTGACGGGTGTATGGGTATGTGGAAATACGCATCTTTGAGGTCTAGCGTGGCTAGGAAATCTCCCTGTCGGAGGAGCGGGAGAACCTGCTGTAGGGTGAGCATGTGAAAATGCTCTGAGAGAATGTAGTGGTTGAGGGGTCTCAGGTCTAGGATAGGTCTGAGTGACCCGTCCTTTTTTGGTATTAGGAAGTACAGAGAGTACACCCCTGTTCCATGCTGGTGTACGGGCACGACCTCTATTCCGCATTTTTGCAGCATACTTAGCACCTCCTGCTGTAATAACGCTAAGTGCTCTGAGGACATAGGACGGTGCCTTGGCGGTATGGTGGGTGGAGTGGAGGTTAATTCGAGACAGTAACCGTGTTGGATAACATCTTTGACCCACCTGTCCGTGGTGATGGAATCCCACGTGGACAGGAACCGCTGGAGCCTTCCCCCGACAGGTGTTATGTGGGCGGGGGGAAGGGAGAGGGCGTCACTGTTTGTTCTTGGGGGAGGACCTGGTATTGCCGTAACCACGTCCTCTGCCCTTGGTGCTGGAGCCACGATATCCACCTCGGGTGTTTTTATCGTAGGAACTCTGTGTGCCCCCTTTATTGTAGGTTTGCTGTGCCCCCTGTCCTCTACCTGCACCTCTATTTCCGGGGCGACGAAAGGAGCCACTACGAAATGTTTGCGTTTGCAGAGCCCCCATTGACTTCGCAGTGTCCGTGTCTTTCTTTATCTTTTCTAAGGTGGTGTCAACCTCCGGTCCGAATAAGTAGTCGGGGTTGACCGGCTGATTGAGGATGTTATTTTGGACCTCAGGTTTGAATCCGGAGATTCGTAACCAGGCGTGTCGTCGTAGCATGACGCTGGTGTTTATTGCCCTTGCAGCAGTGTCTGCGGCATCCAGTGCACACTTGATGGATGCGTTTGTGAGCAGTTGTCCCTCCCTGATGAGGAGCTCCGCTGCCTCTTTGTACTCGTCTGGCAGGTGTTGGAGTAGGGTCTCTAACGTGTCATAGTGTGAGCGGTCGTAGCGAGCTAGGAGGGCCTGTGTATTGGCGATGCGCCATATGTTTGCTGCCTGGGCTGCAATCTGTTTGCCGGAGGTCTCTAGAACCTTGGACTCTTTGTCCGGGGGAGGAGCATCACCAGTTGTCTGAGAGTGTGCCCGTTTGCGAGCATTGGCAACTACAATGGAGTCCAGAGGCAAATGCTTCTAATGTACGTGGGGTCCCCAGGTGCGGGTTTGTACTTCTTCTCGATCCTGGGGTTTATTGAAAGCAATAGGCTGGTCATGGCCAACATCATTGGTATTGGAAAGGACTGCTCAATCCAATGTTCAGATGCATCTGCACTATGAACTGCTTTGAATAATCTGGTGCTTTACGAATGAGTGCCGAGCACATCGCTTCCTTCAGGGTGCCAAACTTCTTTCGACAGCTCACTGACCAGTTTATCTTCATGGGCATATTCTCGGAGTTAAGTTCTGTGAGGGGTGCCACAATGGTACCATACCCGTTCACAAACCTCCTATAGTACCCAGTCAAGCCAAGTAATGCCCTGACTTGGGTCAGGGTTGTTGGAGCTTCCCAGTCCAGAATTGTCTGGATCTTGGGTTGTAAAGGTTGAACTTAGCCTCCACCTACAGGGTGGCCCAAATATACAACTGTGTGCTGCCCTATCTGGCACTTGATTGCCTGGATAGCGAGGCCTGCACTCTGCAGAGCCTTCAGGACCTTCCCAAGGTGGATCAGGTAATCCTGACAAGGTGAACTATAGGCAGAAATATCGTCCAGGTATTCTGCACTAAACGTTTTCAACCCAGAAAGGACTGTATTCACCAACCTCTGGAAGATGGTAGGGTCATTCTTTAATCCAAAGGGCATAACAGTGAACGGATAATGCCTATCTGGGATTGAAAATGCTGATTTCAATTTAGCTCCAGGGGTCAGACTAATCTGCTAGTACCCTGATAGCAAATCAGGGAAATTTGGCTGCCCCCACCCTGACAATTACCTCACCAGCTTTAGGAATTGGGCGTGCATCTGTCTTAGTTACTACATTGAGGCCTCTAAAGTCCACACAAAACCTCAGCTCTGAGTTTCCACCCTTGGAATGAGGGTTTGGGACTAACATATCTGGGCTAGCCAAGGGGATCTCGCATGGTTCAATGACTCAATTTCAGCATATTGCGGACTTCAGCTCTGATGCTCTCCTTAACTTGATAAAAATGTCTATATATTTTGTTTTTTACAGGTGTATAGTCTTCAGTGTCCACAACATGGGTACACCAAGTAATTTGACTAGGGGTTAGGGAGAAGAGCTCAGCATACTGCTCCAGGACTTGCCTGCAGTCAGCTTGCTGTTGGGTAGTGTGTGCGTCTGGGAAGACAACTCCATCTACTGACTCATCCTTTGGACTGTGGAAGAGGAGGTCAGGGAGACGGTCATTCTCTGCTTCCTGATAGTCATCAGTGACCATGAGCATAGTCACATCAGCTCTGTCAGAGAAAGGTTTTAGGCAGTTAACATGGATAACCTTGTGAGGGTTCCTGCTAGGGCCTAGGTCTACCGGATAGGTGACCTTAACTTTCCTTCCAAGGATAGGATAGTGGCCACTCCAATTGTCCTGGAGGGTCCTAGGTGCCACAAGCTCCAAATCCCATTACCTCTGCCCTGGTTGGAACTTCAGCAGTGCAGGCTTTTGGTCATATTTTCTGGAGCTCTTAACCGGCCTCAAGGTTTTTGGATGCTTTTACCCATGCACTCTGCCATACTTGAATGTAGACCAAGTACATAGTTCATAATGTCTTATTTAGGCTCTGAGAGGTTTCTCCCAGCCTTCCTTACCTATACACAGTGGCAATCAAGGGGAGACAGCAGTGCGTTTTGGTTTGTTGCCTTATTGTTTGGCAAAGGGGAGGGGAGTATAGCTTTAATATATGGTGTACTGCTAGGAGACAGCAATGTGATTATAGTTACCATGTACGAAAGGGGTCAAGCTAGGGTAACGACGAAGGTAGTGCTTCAGATAGGTTTATTTTTTGTCCTGTCTACGGTATATTGACACCCCCAAGGGGTATGTTACATGACATATAAAACGCAATAAAATGTGTTTAAAAAAAAAAAAAAATACACAGTGGCTCCCATACAGGATGTCTAAACAGAAGTTGAAAGGGACTGAACCCTTCTCATTTCTCAGATAGTTCTCAGAAGCAAACAGCAGGCATGGCAAAAAGACATCCCATCTCCTTCTGAGACTTTCAGTGAGTCCGATAATAATACCTTTCATGGTTTTGTTGAATCTTTCAACTAAACAATGGATTTGTGGGTGATACGGTGTAAGTCAGTCAAAGTATTGTTTATTTAGACCAATAGTCTTTAAACACAATTACACATATAATCACCTTAAAATTATTAACAATTTCGACAACATTTGTAGCCAAGACCAATACAATTTAAAAATACCCAGTTATACAAATACCACTTCATTACTTTTTATATTTAAAAATAATAAAAAATTGTCTGTGTTCAAATTTAAGGTGGAGTACCCAAACTGACTTTTTAGCTGCATTACACCCATTATCAGATTAAAATATATATTTTCAAATATACATGAAGATTTCTAAAATTCCTCTGCTGAAATCAGAATGATCATGATTTTATAAATCAGCAGTTATATTTATACCACTTCATTTCTCATTATAGCTCCTACTATAAATTACCTAAACACACACTTCATCCTGAGGGAATTCTACAGCCTGTGCTGGGTTTGTAACTCCATATTTACAAAATAATGGGCATCAGATCCGTTTTCACAATGGCAATACTTTTAGGCAATCCACTAACATGTGCGAATATTGCATTACACATGTACAGTTCCCACCAGGTTGGATCATTTCCATTTTTTCATTTGTACGATAGTGGTTGACACCAATTCTTATTCTTAGAATTTCACACCCAAGCCAGCGATTTGGTAAAATATCCAGATACTGAAAACAAACTTCATTCTGCCAAGAACTTGCAAGTCACACCACATTCTTTCCACATTGCCTTTAGGTAGCTAGATATGAAGTTACTATCTCTGTCCGACACCACCTCCTTAGGGACACTCACTCTTGTAAAAATACAAGAGAGGGCTCTGGCAACTGCAGAAGCAGTGACAGTCCTAAGGGGTATAGCTTCAGGGTACCTGGTGGCATGATCCACTACCACCGGTATGAATCTGTTCTGAGGATCCAGGGGGCCACCAGCATCAACCTCAACCACTGGAAGTGGAATTAAGGGGGCCTTTGGGTGGTTACCTGCTTTGCCACTGGCTTGGCAAATGTGAAAAAATTGAGTTCTGTTGCAGTACCCCGCCACTTTTTGCCTGGCTTTTGATGCAGCTTTGACTGTAGAGTACTGGGTCCCTGCTATCCAGGTTCGCAGTACCAGTGTTCTTTCCCTAAAACTGTACAACAATTGTCCCTTCAGGCTCCCTGTGAGTTCCCTAATAAATGGTAACTGGGTATCTAGGGCATTGGGACCGACGAGGGTCCCCTAGGGACCCCTCGCCTAGGCCACACAGACTACCACTGAACCATGCATGCCCTGGTGCAAACAAAACGACAAAGTTGACATGGCACATGGCCTGTCTGCCATGCCAACTAGCACTGCCTAAGTATAGGTAAGTCACTAGCAGGTCTTACAGCCCTAAGGCAGGGCGCACTATATCCCAGATATGCCCCAACAATATTTAAGGCTATTCTTTGATATTAAAGTGCAAGGGAAGCCACAGAGAGAACATGGGTTGAAAACTAGACAACTCGAGTTCCCCAGAACCATGATGGCTTCTCAATCCAGGAGTGTTTGGTACCAAACTACTCCTCTCAATAAACCCACACTGATGCCAGTGTCAGACTCACTGAAACATGTACTCGGAGAGCACCTCAAAGTTGCCCTCTGAAAACCTACCAACCCTGGTGTGGTCTTGGACTGGCTATAGGCAGCCTACCACCACCAGACAGGTTTCTCGACTCCTGGGTGGACAGCCTCTTCTCTCTATGGCCAGAAACAAAGCACATCTTGGGTAGAGGTGTCACACATCCTCCCCCAGGATGGGTACAGTGCTCGAGGGGGAAACTTCGAAGGCCTGCCACCTATGTAATGCGAGCCCAGACTCTGCTGCTAGCAGCAGATGGCAGCCCCTGGTTCATACCCTCACTTTTGGCAGGAAGAATGGGAGGTGTGTCCACCTTAGCCAACTACCCCTCCAAGGTGCAGGAGGCGAGGTAAAGCACATCTTTCAGTCCCCGCCATCTTGAAGATGGAGGGACTCCTCTAATTAGAATTAGGACTATGCCCCCTTCCACAGGTGGGTGGCATAGAGGGTGTAGACACCCCATGTAAGGTGCCCAATGGCCCTACATGTCATCCCTTAAAATGGCCCTAAATCTAGTATTTAGGTAGCTCCAAGATCCTGAAACTAGTTCCTGCTGCCCTAAAAAGGAGGACTTAGAAAACGCTGTGGAGCGAAGACCTTACTGACTTGGCCCCAGCTCTACCGGCCTGTCTCCAGCTTCAAACACCCTGCAAAAAAGACAACACCTGTCCTGCAGCCAGTGACCTCCAGAACCAGGGAAGGACTGCCAGCCTTTGAAGAAGGCCAGAGCTCTCGAGGACAACGGCTCGATCCACAAGAAACCAACTATAAGGACTCTGGTGCCCTCGGTGAACTACGAGTCTTGACCAATCTGTACCGGACGCCTTCGGCCTGTGTTCAGGTGGCCCACTGATCCTGAAAAGGTTACCCAGCGATCCAGATCCCCAGGCCAGCGCTCCTGGACTCCACAACACCTGCAGTGTGAATCCACAGGCTCCCTCCGACCATGACCAATTCCAGTAAGAAAAACTAGACATCAAAGGAGACCCCTGCACTGAAGCCCCTGGGCCTTGGGAAGCTCGGCCAACTGTGTCCCTACGACCTACAGCCGCTCAACTTACCTCTGCTGTGGCTGATTTCCCTCATGCAGCCTCCAGTTCAACGCCTGCTGCATATTTGTCCAATCAAGTTTCTCCACTGAAAACAATTGGGCGCTCAATGCTAACTTGCACCCTTCACCCTGCCGCCCCTGTGCCGCTGATGGTGTTATGTTTAGTGCTTCTTTGTGAACCCTCCCCAAGCTAGCTCTAACCCCCAAAGCTTGGCCCCTGCAACCAATCTACTTACCTGCAAGCAGTGTGGCTCGAGCACACCCAGTATCCATTTAAACGCATTGGGCCGAACTTCAATTTTGACCACTGCACCCGGCCGCCCCTCTGCCACAGTTTTTGTACTCACCTGACCCTTGCCGCTTGCTGACCTTTGGTCCAGAAGACTGGAACTATAGGTGTAATACTTACCTGTATAATTGCATTATTGTTTTCCTCAATAAGATAACATTGAACTGCTCAGAAATTGTCGACTTTTGAAAGTAAAAAGTATTTTTATTAAAAAAAAAAAAGTACTTCACTTATTGCGAAGATCTTGGTCTTAAAATAATGTACAAAGCTTATTTTTCTAAAACTGGTGTGGATCGCCTTTGAGTCGTGTGTCCATTATTGGTCAATGTTGTGCAATAACTGTCTTACACTCCTTGTTAGGCCTAAGGCTGCTTGCCCACGTTACCACTAATAAGAGCACTTTGGGATTTACATCGAGCCCTGGACACTTTTGGGGAACCCCTGGACTCTTGTGTACGGTAAAACCTCCTAGTGGAATACCATATACAGACGTGAGAATTAGTTTTTTCAAATTCTATAAATGGTTTTTCTTTAATAACCTTGCTGGCGTTTGACAAATTTGCCTAATGCATTAAAACAAAAAAGTTCATCTTCATTGGCTATTTCATAGAAAAGTTTGCAACGATCTGTTAAGCAGGAGGCAAGAAAGAGGGGGGTCTGAAAAGTGTGATTCCCCATGTTAATTCCCCTAGAATACTTTAATCCCTGATAGAGAAATAAAACCACTGAAATGAATTACACCAAATTTGGCAAAAAGTTAAATCTTTAATCAGAAAATGTGCTATCAGTGATTTGGTGTCAACATGTTCAGCCGTTTTCAAGAAATTAATGTTTAAAAAGGTGCACTGGATGGGCAAGACGGGTTTATCGCAGGTAAAAAGTTAGATATCTGGACCATTGGTGTCCAGATAAACTCTGATTGGCCCATCTAAAGTGGATGGGGGAGGGATCCAGATTGGCTGGCCACAAGATGGCGGATATTTTGCATCAGCCATTACAGGACACTGTATCAGAGTCCTGAAAAAAAAAATATGAAAGGCTACATTAGAGGGCAGGGTGTGCACACCTTGAGCTCCAAGGCCATGTGCGGGCGTCCCAAAGGAACACTCCCTCTCTAGGTCAAAGTGGAAAAAAATATTTTGGGTCATGAGTGCTGCAGTGCCACAGTGGCAAACCATGTGATACTGAAATACCAGTAATGTGATACAGATAAAACATTTTTTTAAAAATGTGAAGCGAGTGGTAATAGACCACACCGTTCAGCCAACTGCCACTGACAAGCCATAGGTTGGGAGCACTGGGGGTTGGCCAACTTAAGTGGGTTGGGCATAGGGTTAACCCACAGCTCGTGGCTGAGGACTGTGTGCAATGCGCCACATATTTGGGGTTAAGCGTAGATTCTGGATGTGTGGATCAGGGTGTTGAGCAACAATTTGGGGGTGGGGTGCGGCGGCAGGGTGGGCGCAAGGCCTGGCATCTGCCAAACCCAGTAGCCAACTACTGCTGTGCACATTTGCAGCTGGCAGGTAGGCTGCTGGTTCAACTTTGAATATGATCAATAAACCCAAATTCACCAGAAAAAAACACAAGTTAAAGTGACGTTACAGTTCGGAATGGAAGAAGAATCTTGGTGTAAGTAAAAAAAAAAAAAAAGCACTGAAAAAAAATCCTAGTGTTTTAGTGACATAGTTAGGTGTGGAAATTAGATTTGAACGAAGGTTTAAAAACTGAAAAATTGAAATTTGCCAGATATGCACTGCATAGGACAGGAAAACTATTCCGGATTCTGTGAGAAACTGACTCCCAAACAGTGCGCATCCTTTCAAGCTGGGCATGTGTGGTATAAAACAAAGAATGAAAAAGCAGTTCCTAGGGAAAAAAAGTGTGCAAAGAAAGAAGGTGCAATTAACATCCCAGTGTGGAGAAGATGCACATCATCTTCAATGGAACATGTAAAAAAATTAAAATAAACTGAATGATGCTAATAGGGAATACAATCAACACAGCCGTAGTGCGCATGAAGGCCCAATCACAGCCACAAGTTCGTGTTCTTCAAATCTGAAACGGGAGTGTGTGTGATGACTAGCAATACCCAATCTATTGGGGAAATGACATCGACTGCACACACGTAGCAGTAATCACATTATCCAGACTCGCTGGGCAAAAATGTTTCCACGCCATAACTAAATTTTTAAGATGCGTTTCACTCTCCTAGTGACAGATCAGTTTCACAAAAGGAAACATTTATATAATGAGTCAGAAGACCTTTTGTAAATACGGTCAGAAAATAGTTTTGAAACAAACTTCAAGCACTCAACAGAAACCTGAAGAGAACATACAATGAATTGCACCCAGTTAGTTCCCATTTCAAACCTCTATTTGCATGCAGCTTTTAAAACTTTAGAAAATGGATGCTTGAGCATACTTTCCCATTCCAACAGCACACTTACACGAGTAAGAACAGTTTAATTAATATGAAGGGCTTACATTTAAGAATCCAGAACCTTACCAGATTTCCTGTTAACTTGATTTTGTGGAATGATAATCTGGCAAGAGTTGGCATCATTTGTGTTCTTTATTGGGTGGCTCAAGATACATATCATTCTTATCACCTGCCCAACTTTTGTGACTCTGTTAGGGACATAACTGGGATCACATATCAACTGTTTACAACGGGCAATCTGCAAAAAGAGCAATGGGGAGGGACAACCATAGTAATTAAGTCAATTAAACTACAATGACAAAGTGCATATGCCTGATAACAGCAAAAACACTGTTTTTCAAATGAAACAAGAAGTAACCGTGAACAAGACAGACAAGCCGTGTAGGAAATTTTTCATGTTTAGTACTAGAGTCATCTGCAACTTCATAAACAAGCTACACATCCTTAGAATTGATCATGTCCAAATCATTCTTTGAAAATGTATTCCTTTCGGAGAGCTGATAATGGAATACAGTGATATGGGCTCACTTAGTATGCAACTTTTGCTACAGCAATTCAAACATGTTAAGATTCTTTTACATCACTGCCCTGCTATCTGACCTGCTGCAAAGTTCAGCCTTTAAGAGTGAAGTATGTAAGGAATATTTGTTCAGGTGGTGACTAACATGCATGCGTGTCGCCAAGTTGTTCGAATCATTCACAAATTGGCCTTGATGTATACAGTACCAGATCAATAGCGATCATAAGACAAACCCCAGAAGAAGCACCAGTAATAAGATTGGAAAACATGAAATGTAGTGCATATTGTGAATCCAGTGTAGAGAGTTAAGTGATAAGTTTATATTGAATAAGGGAAAGTGTATTCTCCCAGGAAGAGGATTCCCAGTATCGAAAAGGAGTTGGATACATTTTCGGATAAGAAAGGTGTAATGGCTAGTTGGCCGGCTCTTATGAACAAGTTACTTACCTTAGATAACAAACTTTCAAATGGAAACATACTCTATCTAAACAGAGTTCTCAACTTGTGAATATTCTTCAGGTATCAGACGAGATTCGGAAACTTCAAGCAGTACTCCTGTGTGAGGGGAGGTGGAATTGTGTGGATCTGTACCAACCTTGTTTCACTCTGGAAGTGAACAGAAGAGCTGTACATTAGCGCCACCCATGCGCATGGAGGTCAGTTCTTTTTCAGGCTGCTCGCATCCTCAGACACCGAGCTGATCAGCAGATGTGCAACGATATATCTGTAAGAGACATTAGTTAGTGAAAGATTCCTTACCTTAGAATATCACCAGGCGTCAGACTGGATCTGGAAAGTTTTCGTCAGCAGTAACCCTGCGTGTCGGAAGGTGGCGTCGTGCTGCTCTGCGTCCGTCGCTAGCATCGTAAGAGCCGAGATGACGCCACAGAGACTACTTAGGCACCACCCATGCACGCAGACGTCAGTTCTGTACACTACTTCCTGCGCCAGGAACGTAGAGCCATGCAAGAAACTGACCACTGGTGCCATGAAACTAGGGCCCTGAAAGGGATGACCTTAACCCTAGAAATCAGTTCACAAAACTGGGAGGATGGGTGGGGCGAAAAGGAATCCATCACTAACTAATGTCTCTTACAGATATATCGTTACATAAGTAGTAACTTGTGCATCTGAAAGTGACACATTAGTGATAGATTCCTTACCTTAGAATAGATACCCCAGCAATACCCCCCGGAGGTGGGTCTGCGAACCAAAATCACACCAGAAAGTCCCGGAGAACCGAACGACCAAAGAAGCCGTCTCTCCGGACTCGGCTGTCTAGTCAGCAGTGCTTGGTAAAAGTGTGCAGCGAGGCCCACGTAGCTGCCTGACAGATGTCCTGCAAGGGAACGCCGCGTCCCAAAGAAGTAGTGGTGGCCGTTGCCCTGGTAGAATGGGCACGCAGCCCCACAGGAGGTTCCTTCTAGCCAAAGAGTAACAGGCTTTAATGTTTAGACGGACCCAAGAGATGGTCTTTTTGTGCACGGCCCGACTTTACTGGGCACCCACGTAGCCAACCAAAAGTTGGTCAACCACCCGGAACCGCTGTGTGCGCTTGGTAGAACGAGCTCGCACGTTTTGGGTCCAGACGATAGAGCATCTCTTCTTCTTTTGAAGGATCCGGAGGCGGAAAGAAGGTGGGCAAAGTGATGGTCTGCCCGATGTGGAAGGGCGTGACAACCTTGGCAAGAAAGAAGGACGAGTCCTTAAAACCACTCCGGATGAATGGAGAGAAAAGGAGGTTTAGAAGAAAGCCTGGAGCTCACTCACTCTTTTTGCAGAGGTGATCGCTACCAGATAAGCCGTCTTCATAGTGAGAAGACGTAAAGGACAGTTATGAAGTGGCTCAAAGGGCACACACTTCAGGTAAGTCAAGACAAGATTTAAGTCCCATTGAGGCATTAGGAAGGGTACGGGAGGAAACGTGTGTAATGCCTTTCAGGAAGCGATTAACAATTGGGGACTTAAAAAGAAAAGGCTGATCTCGAGGCCGTATTAAGGCGGAAATGGCCGAGAGATAACCTTTGATAGTGCCCAGAGCAGAGCCCTGCTGGCCCAAAGAGAACAGAAGGACCTTGGAAAGAGTGGCAGCAAGGGTATCCACAGCCTTTGCTGTGCACCATGTCATAATTCTTTTCCCCATCTGCAGGCGCATACTGTCTCAGTGAAAGGAAGTCTGGCTGTCAGAATAATGTCACAGACTTCGGAAGGAAGGTCGAAAGTTGTCAACTGTTGCCGCTCAACCTCCACGCATGGAGGTGGAGGCTGGACAGGTTCGGGGGGAGGACCGTCCCCTGTTGCTGCGACAGAAGATCCTCCCGAAGAGGCAGTCGAATTGGGGGAGTGATCGCCATGCTGAGTCGCACGGGATACCAGTATCTTCGTGCCCAATCCGGACCCACAAGGATGACTCTGGCCCGGTCGCGCCGAATCTTCTTCAGCACAAGTGGTATAAGCGGAAAGGCCGCAGCTCCACTCGTGATGAAAAGCGTCGCAGAGCGAGTGCCACCTCGGAAATTCCAACACGCAGAATTGATGACATTGCGCGTTCTCTTCGGTGGCGAAGAGATCTAACCAAGGCTCTCACCACTGCAGAAAGAGACCATGCGCCACCTCAGAGTGAAGACGCCATTCATGAACCATCATGCACCGGCGGCTGAGTTAGGCCGCTCTGGCGCTCAGAGAACATGCCAGGTGGTGAACCACCAAGGGAATGCCTTGATGTTCCAGCCATGTTCAGAGGCAGAGAGCCTCCGGACAATGGGTCCACGATCCCACCCCGCCCAGTTTGTTGCAAGACCACATGGCGGTGGTGTTGTCTGAACACCTGCACTACACTTCCCCGGACAGAGGGAAGGGCCATTGACCCAATTGCGATGAGTGAGCCACTATTGCAATTTTCGTGCAGCGCCCTCCGAGATCTGGACGTGATCGGCCAGGTTGCCCAGATGCTGTGCCCACTGGAACTTCAGGTCCCACTGCAGAGCCCGCATATGCCACCTGGCATGGTGCACAAGCAGGATACAGGAGGCCATTAGGCCCAGGAGCCGGAGGGTCATCCTGACTGAAACCCGGGATAGAGGCCGAAAGATTGGAATCGCAGCCTGAATATCCCGACTCGCTGCACGGGAGGATAAACCCGAAACTGCATCGAACCCAGAACTGCTCCGATGAAGGGGAGCGTCTGAGAGGAACTCTGGTGCGACTTCGGCAGGATGATGGAGAAACCCAGCAAATGCAGGAGGTCGGCCGTAGCCTGGAGGCGGGAGACGACTGCCTGAGGCGAACCCCCCCTTCAACAAACAGTCGTCGAGATAGGGGAAGACTGGAACGCCTGAGCTGCGCAGATGAGCTGCGACCACCGCTATCCCTTTCGTGGACACCCGAGGGGCACTGGTAAGGCCGAAGGGGAGCATGGCAAACAAAGTGCTTTAGGCCTACTGTGAATCGCAGGTAATGCCGGTGGGCCGGCCGGACGGGGTTAAGAAAATATGCGTCCTGCAAGTGCAACGCTTCGATCCAGTCTCCAGGGTCGAGGGCAGCCAAGACCTGAGCCAACATCTTGAACTGCTCCTTCCAGAGGAAGCAAGTAACATTCCTGTGGTCCAAGATGGGACGCAGGCCCCCTGTGTCTTTCTTGGGGACCAGAAAGTAGCGGGAAGAACAACCGCGTCCCACTTCCGGCCCAGGAACATGCTCGATGGCCCCCTTGGCCAGGACGGCCAAGACTTCTTGCTGGAGAAGCGCAAAAAGGGTCCCCTGACATGCGGTGGAACTGAGGTGGCATGGCTGGAGGGGCATCTCGAAGGCGAGGGAGTAGCCCCTTTGGGCGACATGCCCCGGAGTCCTTAAAATGCTCCAGCGCACCATCCGCCTTATCGCCAAACAGGCGAGTACCATCAAACGGGCATGTCCATACGGGAACTTTTTACATCCCCTGAAAAACCAGTGGACGACGGAGGGCCACTGTTGTGGAATTCGCCCTACACAGTGAGTCCGCGGTGGCTAGTCCACACCTAATGGCGAACTGTGCTGCATCTTTCCCCTCAGCAACAGCTTGGGAAAGCATTGTCCGAGCCCCCTCCGGACACTGAGGAAGCACCTGCGCAACCGTGTCCCACACAGCATGGGAAAAGAGGCATGCGGTGTTCACCAACCACAGCCATAAGCTGGTAGATGAACAGTTTCTTGCCGAACTGTTCCAGCTTTTTGGATTCCTATCCGGCGTACCGGAAGGGAATGCGACCTGGCAAAGTGGAGGCCTGGAGGACCAGGCTCTCCAGGGCTGGGTGGGAGGACAGAAAAGCAGGGTCACCCAGGGCCAGGCGATGGCACTGGGCCACATCCTTATCCCCTGTGGCCGGTCTAGACCAGGTGTCCATCAAGACATCAGGTAATGCCTCATTGAACAGAAGCAGGGGAACCGAAGAGTGTGGCGGCGGCTGAAATACTTCAGTAAAGAGGTTAGTCTTGAGGGTCACTGTAGGCAAGTCAAGGGCCTCAGCTGCTCTAAGGAGCACCATAGCCACAGCAGGAGGAGAAAGAAAAACAGGGTCAGAGTAGAGGTCAAGTCCACCGGCATCCTCTAGCTCTACTGTCCATTCCTGTTCTAACCCGCACTGCTGTGCGAGAGGGTCCTCGGACCCCTCCCAGTCGTCCCCTTCTTCCACTGCCCGTGAAACAGGCTGCAGTGGTGGTGGGGGGGACCGCAGGGCCTGGAGGCGCGCCGGCGGGAGCCAGACGCAAGGGAGGGCCCTCAACTGGGACCGCTGGGCCCGAAGGCGTGCCAGTGGGAGCGGAAACGCTTCTTAGACTTCTTATGACCTCTCTTCCCTGAATCAGAGTGAGAAGACGTCGATCCCGGGGAGCGATGACGATGGCTCCGCGAGCGATTTCTCAAACGACCTCTGGACCTCGAACGGTGTGGAGACGACAGCCGGGCCTCCAGTAGCTTACGGGACCACCCACGCAAGGGCTTCGGAGCCATGGCCAGACAGTCTGAACATGACCGGGAGTCATGGTTGCGCTCCAGACAGTAGAGAGAGACGCCATGGGGGTCAGCCACCGACATCGTACGGAGACCAGCCCAGCAGAATTAAAATCCAGGCATCCCTACATGGCAGCAGGAGTCAAAGACTGAAAACTGGAAGCCAAAAAGTCTCAAAAGTTTAGTCAAAAAGTTACTACGGTACGAGCTCTAACCGGATCTGCGCTTGCTGGCGTGTAAAAAGAAAGAACTCACGTCAGCGTACATGGGTGACGCCTAAGTAGTTTCCATGATGTCACCTCAGCGCTTACGACGCCAGCGTCGGATACGGAGCTGCACGACGCCATCTTCCGACGCGCAGGGGTACTGCTGACGAAAACTTTCCGGATCCAGTCTGACGCCTGGGGATATTCTAAGGTAAGGAATCTATCATGAACGTGTCTCTTTCAGATTGGCATGACCACTGCACGGATACCGGCCTGACACCTTTCTAGACTGCAAAAGAGTCCAGTTCCCATCTCACCATTCTGTGAAGGTTGGCGAAAGAGTGTTCGAGGTAATGCTCTGGTTGATACTTCGAACCACAGATTTCTTATTTTGGGAACAGATACCATAGCACGGCCTCCCCGAGTGGAGGGTCTGTGAACTGGCTCAGAATAAAAAGTTCTGCAGGATTGAGAGGGCAAAATGACCCGCTTCACGGACCACTAAGTCAAGGAAGTAGTGCTTTGTCAATTATGTATGGACGTCTACGTGCCACCTGACAAATAGCTGGAACAGTGTGTGCCAATGCAGGGGTAGCAGTCTTAGCCCTGGTGGAATGAACATATAAGACATCTACAGGCTGCTTCTTAGCCAGTGTGTAGCAAATCTTTATGCACAGAACAATACATAGGGAGATAGTCCACCTTTGCGCTCCCTTCCCAATTTTGCCCTGAAGAACTCCACAAATAACGGATAGTCTACCGAATGATGTTAGGTGCGATCTATATAAAAACTAAGTGCCCTCTTAGATTCCAACCAATGGAGTCACTCTTTCTCCTTAAAGGAATAAGTTGCAGCAAAGAGTGCCAGGAGGGCAATAGCCTGCCTGACATGAAATGCAATGACCACTTTCTGCAGAAAGGAAGCTTGGGTCGTCAATACCAACTTATCTGAGAAATATGTCGTAGAAGGTGGTTTCAAAGTAAGATCCTGTAGCTTGCTCACATGCCTAGTTGATGTTAGAATGAGAAGAAACAGTTGCAAATCAAACTTTTTAATGAAAAACTGTGCACACAACGTTAGAACTAAATTCAAGTTTACCGCTGCATCATGAAAAGTAGTTTGTTTTGGTGGAAATAAAGGTTGCAAAACTTTCAAAAATCTCATCACAATTTGTGGTTTAAATAGAGAAGGCTGATTCTGCAACTGCAAAAAGATTCAAAGAGCCGACTAACAGCCTTTACTAAGGCCCAAAGCAAGTTCTTGCTGGGCATGGGAAAAAACAAACAATACTTCATGCAACTTGGCTTGCAGTGGATACGTTTGGTTGGTGCAGCACCAAACTAAAATTTGTTCCAACGACTGCCATACCTCGATTTGTAGAGGGATGCCAAGCTGCCAATGCATGGATATGCAGATTGCGTAGGCCCGGGTGCAGCATCCTGGCCTGCTGCTGTAAAAGAACCTGCCAAATTGGAGGACAATTTCTCATACCCAGGAGTTACAGGAACCACACTCTCTTGGCCCAATCCAGTGCCACTAGAATGACTTGGGCCCGATCGTTCCTGATGATCGGATTTTGATAACTCTGGGCAGGAGAGGCAGCAGTGGGAAGGCATACAGGAGTACCGCTCTAGGCAGAATGCAAGAGAGCACCTCCTTAAGAACTCCAATGTGAAAAGTGCTGACACTGAACGTTCTCTGTGGTGGCGAAACGATTAAGCCAAGTTTCTCGCCATTGATGGGAGACAGTCTGTGCCATCTTCAGGTTAACTAACATTCATCGTCTGCTAAATGTCGGCAGCTGAGTTCATCTGTCTTGGTGGAATTCCCTGGTGGACCATCCACTTCCATAAGAGTAGAGCCTCCTGGCACAGTATCCAAGAACACACCGACCCGATTTATTGCAGTAGCACATGAATGTGTTATTGTTTGGGAGCACCTGCACCAGCCTTCCTCTAATGGTGGGTGTGAGAAAGTGCCCTCTTTCTTGCATGGTATGCCCCCACTTTTTGCTAAATTGCTGAATGTACTTTGACTGAGTGTACCCTGGACTCCTGCCAATCAGGTGCCCAGGGCCTATGTTCCTTCCTTAAAACACACAAACTCCAAATTGGCAAACCCTGGCCACATGTCAGCCCCTAGTAAATGGTACCCTAGGTACCCAGGGCCTTGTGACCAGGAAAGACCCCTAAGGGCTGCACCACTCATTGTGCCACCCTTAGGGGACCTGTACCCTTACACACACACACTGCCTTTGCAGGCTGAGTGTCTGGGTGCAGGACAAAATGAGGACAATGAGTCGACATGGCACACATCTGTGTGCCATGCCCAACACCCACACTGCCAAGGCATATGTCAGTCACCCCTCTGGCTGGGTGCCTTATGCCCATGGTGTGGGCACAGGAGCAGGAGCCCTGTGCCCCTACAGTACCCAGGTCCATTCCCGGGCACTGTAAGTGCAGTGCTGCCATTTAAGAGTACATGGTGCTGAGAGCTCGTCAAACACGAGCTCCACAGCACCATAATGGCAACACTAAAGACTGGGAAGTTTGGTATCAAACTTCTCAGCACATTAAACCCACACTGATGCCAGTGTGAGATTTAATGTACCAAGCACCCAGAGGGCATCTTAGAGATGCCCTCCTACAACTAACCTACAATCCACGTCTGCTCTGAGGCTGCCCAGGCTGCCACACAGCAGACACGTTGCTGGACCCCTGGGTGGGAGAGCCCCTGCTCTCCCGGGCCTGCAACAATGCACATCCTGGGTGAGGTGATAAATCTCCTCCCCCAGGATGAGCAAAGGGAAGCTTCAAAGGCCTGCCGCCTCTAGGAGTTTCCCCAGGCCACTGCAACCCCCCACGCTGGTGGGAAGCTTGGCCGGAAACCCCATACAAGGACCGGGGATGTGCCAGCCTGCCCACCCCACCCCTCAGGTGGGGAGGCGAGGTGAAGCACATCTCCGGGCTCTCGCCATCTTGAAGATGGGAGGCCCACCCTATCAGGATTAGGCTACTGCCCCCCTCCCACAGGAGAAGGGCAGGATAGGGGGTGTACCCACCCCAGGACAAGGACCCATTGGTCCCTGGCCTTCACCTACCTGTAACGCCCCTAAATCTAGAATTTAGGGGCACCCTGAACCTTCCTTCCCCAGATTCCAGATTCCGAAACTACAAGAAGAGCGAGAAGAAAAGACCTGCCCTGCAGCTGCAAAGGAGAGGGAGACACCAACTGCTTTGGCCCCAGCCCTACCGGCCTGTCGACCTCGGACTTGCCCCTGCTCCAAACCCGGCATCTCTTGTGGCCAGCAACCTCAGAAACCCCGGAGGACCTGGCTACCTTTGAACTCTGATCCCCTGGGACTCCCATGAGTAGAGGCTCTACTCAGAACCCACCTTTCACCCCTGGCAGCAGCCCGGAACCGCGATCCCAGCCCACTCTGCACCCGCCAAGCCTGGCCGGTGCCAGAGTGAACTAAACCCACGAGGACGACCCCACGGCGACTGTGACCCCGAGTCCGGCACCCAAGGACCCCCCTCGACTATCCTGAAGAAGCTTGCAGCCTCAGAACAGAGTGCAACCCCAACCGCGATCAACAAGAGGGTAAGATTTCCGACATCAAAAGGCACCCCTGCACCCGGCGCCCCACGGCCCTCTGTGCCCAATCCCGGGGTACCTACCTATCCTCCAACTACCCAACTTACCCCTCGAAGTGGTGGTGGCACCTGAAGAGTCCTCGTCCCCGAGCCTGCAGTCTTTTTCCAAACCGGAGATTTCCCATAGAAATCAATTGAGCGCCCGACGGCTCAAAAGCACCCTGCACCCAGCCGCCCGAGTGGCCCTGGCAGTGAAAACTCTACTCTAACCTACTTCCCCACTTGCCCTGAGTAAGTGACCAGGAGCCCAGCTCCCACAGCCACGTGGCTTGCCCGACAGCAGCCACCAACCCAGGCCCCCCTATCCTCATAGGATAACATTGGGCCTAACTCTCTCTGCACCCGGCCGTCCTGAAACCGCTGAGGGTGAACTGACTGTACCTACCTGACACTGGGGGACCCCCGAGTCTATGCCCAGAACTTCAACTCTGCCAGTCGAGTACTTACCCTTAAACCGCTAACTTCACTTTCCTCATAGGGTAACATTGACTGGCTTTTTCTTGGAAATTCTTCTAAGTGTGAACTTTTCAAAACTCAAAATATTCACCAAAAATCAGCCGAGTACCAAAAACGAATTTACTCACCTGCTCTTAGGTGAGCTCCCAGTGCTGGATCTTGGTGCCCAGCACTGACTCTGAAAAGTACCCACAACTATACTTACCTTTAACTCATTTTTCTTTGTAGCGGTTTTCCCAATTTTGTGGCGGCTGGGTGGTAGATGAGCGTAGGTCGTTGAAAATGTGTTGAAGCACCTTCTGTCCAATCTGTGCTTCCTTGTTCATCTGAATGTCCACGCAGTAGTGTTTCGTGAACGTGTGCACAGATGCCCAAGTTGCCGCTAGACATATGTCCTGAATGGGCGTGTTCGCCAGGAAGGCAACGGTGGCCCCCTTCTTCCTTGTGGAGTGAGCCTGAGGCCCCTCTGCTAGCTCCAGTCCAGCCTGTTTGTGGCAGAATTGAATAGTGAGGGCAATCCATCTAGCGATGGTGCCCTTAGTCACTGGTCTACCCATGAAGCTAGTAGCAAAGGACACAAACAACTGCTTTGATTTCCTGAGTTCCTTGGTCCTCTCAATGTAGTGCATCACCGCTCTTCTAGCGTCGAGTGTGTGCAGAGCCCTTTCTGCGTTCGAAGTCGGGTTTTGGAAGAAACTCTGTATCTGAATACTCTGGTTCATGTGGAACGCCGACACCACCTTGGGCATGAAGTGTGGGTCTGTTCTCAGGACTACCCTGTCCTTGTGAATCTGAATGTAGGGTTCCTGTAGCGTTAGTGCTTGAAGCTCGCTCACCCTGCGTAGTGAGGTTATGGCCACCAGAAAGGCCGTTTTCATAGTCAACATTTGCAGTGAGGCCTTGTGAATGGGTTCAAACTGTGCCTTCATGAGCTCAGTCAGTACCACGTTGAGATTCCATGCTGGCGGCGGCAACCTTTTAGGAGGGGCAATTCTTTTGGCTCCTTCCATGAATCTCTTCACAACCTGCGAAGTGAAGAAACTTCCACCCTTCTCACCTCTGGTGTAGGCTACGATCGCCGCTAGGTGTACCCTTAGGGAGCTCGAGCAGAGGTTACTCTTTAGAAGGTGTGTGAGGTACCTCAGTACTGTTGAGTCTCTTGTCATTCTGTTTTGCAGGCCCTTCTTCCTGCACCACACAGTAAATCTCTGCCATTTGGCGCTGTAGCATTTGCGTGTAGTTGGTTTCCTTGCCTCCCGCAGCACCCGCATAGTGCTAGGAGGCAATCTAAGGTGAGCGAACTTCAGGAGCCATGCCGCCAGGTTGAGGCTCTCTGGCTCCGGATGCAGGACCTCTCCGTTTTGCATAGAGAGCAGGTCTCTTCTTCTCTCGAACCTGTGGGGATTGCCCTGTGCCATTTCTTGAATTTGTGAGAACCATGTCTGCCTTGCCCACTGCGGAGCCACTAGGATCAGAGTCATGTTGCTGGTTCTGCACTTGTCGAGCACTCTGTGCAACAGGGGTATCGGTGGAAAGGCGTAGCCAAATGTCCTCGACCAGCTTATCCATCGGGCATTTCCTTGGGATTGCTGATCTGGTTGCCTGGACGCGAAGCTTTGGCATTTTGCATTTTGGCGTGTTGCAAATAGGTCTATTGTGGGAGTTCCCCATCTCTGGAAAAGCTTCTCCGTTTCCTGGCCATTGAGCTTCCACTCGTGCGATGCCGAGGTCTGCCTGCTTAGCCAGTCTGCCTCCACATTGTCCTTCCCTGGAAGGTGAATTGCCAGTAGATCTATACTGAGACGTATGGCCCATCTCCAAATCTCCTGTGCCAGAGAGGAGAGAGGGAACGACTGTGTCCCCCCCTGCTTGTTGATATAGAACATTGCCGTGGTGTTGTCTGTTTGGACCAACACCCTCTGGTTGTACAGGTGCCTCTGGAATGCCTTCAGGGCTAGCAGGATGGTTTTCAATTCGAGGTAATTGATATGACGTACCGCATCTGCTGGAGCCCACAGACCCCTCACTCGGAGGTTGTCCATGTGCGCTCCCCATCCCTTTTGCGATGCGTCCGTGGTAATGGTCATTGTTGGGTTTGGTGGTGTCAGGCTTCTCCCTGCTGTCATGTTGTCTCTGTTCCACCAAGTCATCTCCTCCTGCACTGCGTGCGTAACAACCACTAGATCTTCCCAACTGCCGCTTGCTTGTGACCATTGCTGTTGTAGCCATTCTTGGAATGGTCTCATGTGCAGGCGTACATTCGGCACCAGCTGGATACATGACGCCATCATCCCCATCATCTTGCTCACTGACCTCACTGTCAGAGCTCGCCCCTTCTGGTAGAGACGCGTCTCCTTCAGTAGGGCATCTGTTCTCCTGTCGCTGGGCACCACTGTGCTGTTCAGGGTGTTGATTTTTGATCCCAGGAAAATCTTCACCTGCTCCGGTTCCAGCGATGACTTCCCCCAGTGTATCGAGAACCCCAGGTTCGTCAGGGTGTCTGTCACGCGTGTTGCGTGTCTCTCGCACTTCTCGCGTGTGCTTGCCTTGACCAGCCAGTCGTCTAGGTAGGGGTAGACATGGATCCCCTGCCTTCGTAGGTGGGCCGCGACCGCCGACAGGCATTTTGTAAAAACCCTTGGCGCCGATTTTAGCCCGAAGGCCAGGGTTGTGAACTGGTAGTGTTCCTGGTCGATGTTGAACCTTAGAAGGCCCTTGTGCCTTCTGTTTATTGGAATGTGCAGGTAGGCATCCTTGAGGTCCACGGTGACCATGAAGTCCCCGTCTCTTATTTGGGGGAGCACCTCCTGCAGCGAAGTCATTTTGAACTTCTGCGTTCTGATGAACTTGTTTAGGTATCGCAGGTCCAGGATGGGTCTGAGGTTTCCGTCTACTTTCGGGACCACGAAGTAGTTCGAGTAGACCCCCTTGTTGCGTTCTCTGAACGGCACTGCCTCTATGGCTCTTTTTTCTAGTAGTTTCAGGGTTTCTTCTCTGAGTAGGGCCAGTTCTTAAGCCGATCTCTGCCTTCCCTTTGGTCTTCTGTTTGGAGGTCTTTTCTCCAAATCCACGCAGTATCCGTATTGCATGACGTTCAGTATCGAATAGTTTCTTACCTGTCGGTGTAGTTTTGCAGCTTGAAGATCTTTCTGGATTCACTATGCTGTGCATTATTCCGCGATCTTGTGGTTGGGTCCGGATTCGTAGTCTTTTCTTTGTTTTTTTTTTTTTGTGTAGCCCAGGTGGGCGTCGACGTACACCATTTGGTGCACCTCCCGTGACGTCGTCGTGCTTCCTGCGGAAGTCCCACCTTTGGGGCGCCATCTTCGGGTTCTTTTTTCCTTTCCTCTTTTTTTTTTTTTTTTTAACCCTAGGCGATTGATTAATCCTTCTTGTTCATTTATCTGTAGGTTTGTATTTCTTTGATCTTTTCCATTTTACCCCCTCTTCCTCCATCCTCATCTTCCTGGCGGAGGTGGGTGGGTTCGCTAGTGAATCCAGAAAGATCTTCAAGCTGCAAAACTACACCGACAGGTAAGAAACTATTCGTTTTGCAGCGTGAATCTTTCTGGATTCACTATGCTGTGCATCGATTTTGTAGCGGTTTTCCTAGTTCTGTGGCGGCTGGGTGGTAGATGAGCGTTGGTCGTTGAAAATGTGCTGAAGCACCTTCTGTCCAACCTGTGCTTCCTTGTTCATCTGAATGTCCACGCAGTAGTGTTTCGTGAACGTGTGCACAGATGCCCAAGTTGCCGCGAGGCATATGTCCTGGATGGGCGTGTTCGCCAGGAAGGCCACGGTGGCCCCTTTCTTCCTTGTGGGGTGAGCCTGCGGCCCCTCCGCTAGCTCCTGTCCAGCCTGTTTGTGGCAGAATTGAATAGTGAGGGCAATCCACCTTGCGATGGTGCCCTTAGTCACTGGTCTACCCATGAAGCTAGTAGCAAAGGACACAAACAGCTGTTTCGACTTCCTGAGTTCCTTGGTTCTCTCAATGTAGTGCATCACCGCTCTTCTGGCATCGAGGGTGTGCAGTGCCTTTTCTGCGTTTGTAGTCGGGTTTTGGAAGAAACTTGGTATCTGGATAGCCTGATTTATGTGGAACGCCGACACTACCTTGGGCATGAAGTGTGGGTCCGTCCTCAGGACTATTCTATCTTTGTGAATCTGAATGTAGGGTTCCTGCAGCGTTAGTGCTTGAAGCTCGCTCACCCTGCGTAGTGAGGTTATGGCCACCAGAAAGGCTGTTTTCATAGTCAACATCTGCAGTGTGGCCTTGTGAATGGGTTCAAACAGTGCCTTCATGAGCTCCGTCAGGACCACATTCAGATTCCAAGCCGGCGGCGGCAACCTTTTCGGGGGGGCCATCCTTTTGGCTCCTTCCATGAATCTCCTCACCACCTGCGAGCTGAAGAAACTCCCACCTTTTTCACCTCTGGTGTAGGCCACGATGGCCGCTAGGTGTACCCTTAGTGAGCTCGAGCAGAGGTTACTCTTTAGAAGGTGTGTGAGGTACCTCAGTACTGTTGAGTCTCTTGTCATTGTGTTTTGCAGGCCCTTTTTCCGGCACCACACAGTGAACCTCTTCCATTTTGCGCTGTAGCATTTTCGTGTAGTTGGTTTCCTCGCCTCCCGTAGCACTCGCATCGTGCTCGGCGGCAATCTTAGGTGCGCGAACTCTATGTCTTCAGGAGCCATGCCGCCAGGTTGAGGGTCTCTGGCTCTGGGTGTAGGACCTCTCCGTTTTGCATTGAGAGCAGGTCCTTCCTCCTCTCGAACCTGTATGGGTCGCCTTGTGCCATTTCTTGAATTTGTGAGAACCATGTTTGCCTCGCCCACTGCGGAGCCACCAGGATCAGGGTCATGTTGCTGGTTCTGCACTTGTCGAGCACTCTGTGCAACAGGGGTATCGGTGGAAAGGCGTAGGCAAATGTCCTCGACCAGCTTATCCATAGGGCATTTCCCTTGGATTGCTGATCTGGTTGCCTGGACGCGAAGCTTTGGCATTTTGCATTGTGGCGTGTTGCAAAAAGGTCTATTGTGGGAGTCCCCCATCTCCGGAAGAGTTTCTCCGTTTCCTGGCCATTGAGCTCCCACTCGTGAGATGCTGAGGTCTGCCTGCTTAGCCAGTCTGCCTCCACATTGTCCTTCCCCGGTAGGTGAATTGCCAGTAGATCTATCCTGAGAGGTATGGCCCATCTCCAAATCTCCTGAGCTAGGGATGAGAGCGGGAACGACTGTGTCCCCCCTTGTTTGTTGATGTAGAACATCGCCGTGGTGTTGTCTGTTTGGACCAACACCCTCTTGTTGAACAGGTGCCTCTGGAATGCCTTCAGGGCTAGCAGGATTGTTTTCAACTCGAGGTAGTTGATATGGCGGACCGCATCTGCTGGGGCCCATAGACCCCTCACTCTGAGGTAGTCCATGTGCGCTCCCCATCCCTTCTGCGATGCGTCCGTGGTAATGGTCACTGTTGGGATTGGTGGTGTCAGGCTTCTCCCTGCTGTTATGTTGCCTCTGTTCCACCAAGTTATCTCCTCCTGCACTGCGTGCGTAACAACCACTAGATCCTCCCAGCTTCCGTTTGCTTGTGACCATTGTTGTTGTAGCCATTCCTGGAATGGTCTCATGTGCAGGCGTACATTCGGCACCAGCAGGATACAGGACGCCATCATCCCCATCATCTTGCTCACAGCCCTCACTGTCAGAGCTCGCCCCTTCTGGTAGAGCTTCGCCTCCTTCAGTAGAGCCTCTGTCCTCCTCTCGCTGGGCACTACTGTACTGTTGCGGGAGTTGATCTTTGCCCCCAGGAAAATCTTCACCTGCTCTGGTTCCATCGATGATTTTCCCCAGTGGATCGAGAATCCCAGTTTTGTGAGGGTGTCTGTTACGCGTTTTGCGTGCCTCTCGCACTTTCCGCGTGAGTTTGCCTTGACCAGCCAGTCGTCCAAGTAGGGGTAGACATGTATTCCCTGCCTTCGTAGGTGCGCCGCTACCGCCGACAGGCATTTTGTAAAGACCCTTGGTGCTGATTTTAATCCGAAGGCCAGGGTCGTGAACTGGTAGTGTTCTTGTTCGATGTTGAATCTTAGAAGGCCCTTGTGCCTTCTGTTTATTGGGATGTGAAGATAGGCATCCTTGAGGTCCACGGTGACCATGAAGTCCCCTTCTCTTATCTGTGGCAGAACCTCCTGCAGTGAAGTCATTTTGAACCTTTGCGTTCTGATGAACTTGTTTAGGTAACGGAGGTCTAGTATGGGTCTGAGGTCTCCGTCTACCTTCGGAACCACGAAGTAGTTTGAGTAGACCCCTTTGTTGCGTTCTCTGAACGGCACTGTCTCCATGGCTCCCTTTTGCAGGAGTTTCCGCGTTTCTTCTCTGAGTATTGCCAGTTCTTGGGCCGATCTCAGTCTTCTCCTTGGTTTCCTGTTTGGAGGTCTTTTTTCCAAATCTACGCAGTACCCGTACTGCACAACGTTCCGTATCCACTTGTCTGTGGTAATACGCCGCCACTCCTGAAGGTGGAACCTCAGTCTTCCGCCTACTGGTGTCGTATGCTCGTAGGCTCTTGAATTTTCTCTTCCCCCTGATGACACTTTTTTGCGCCTCACCCTTGGGGTCCTGACGAGGGTAGGCGTCCTCTTGCGTGCTGAGTCACTTTGTCGAGGGCTGTTCGCCCCCTCTCCTCCTTTGGCCACGTCCGTTCCCTCTCCCGCGAAAGGACTGGCCCCGAGGTTGATATTGCCAGTTTTGCTTCTGTTGACCTTGTCCGTGACCTTCACCCTACTGACTTTGTTGGAACGCCTGGTGCGACGTCCCCTGCTGGCTTCCTCCCCTACCGTAGGGTCTTCGAGGGATTTCCTCGCCTCATTCCCCTCAGCTGTAGGGCCCCCATGGACCTCGCCGTCTCGTTTTCTTTTTTCAGCTGGGTGAGCTTGTCGTCCACTGTTGCTCCGAACAGTGTCTCTCCATTGAAGGGGGTGCCAAGGATGTTGTTCTGCACTTCCGGTTTGAATCCCGAGATTCTTAGCCATGCATGCCTCCTCTCTGTGACCCCTATGGCCATGAGTCTTGCTGAAGTCTCTGCCCCATCCAACGCCGTCTTTATGCAGGAGTTGGCGATGTTTTTGCCTTCATCTATCAGGTGAGAGGCTCTCTGCCGGAATTCTTCGGGGAGGTGCTTTACTAACTCCCCCATCTCATCCCAGTGCTGGTACTGGTGTCTATTGAGGAGTGCATTTGAATTCGCCATGCGCCAGTGCATTGCGGCGTTCCTCTCGACCTTTCTTCCTGTGAGGTCAATCCTCCTGCTCTCCTTATCCGGGGGTGGGCCCGAAGTTGCTGGTACGTTGGCCCTTCTCCTGGCCGTGGAGGCTATGATGGAGTCCGCGGTCACGCTACCCTTGATGTAAGGGGGGTCCAGGGAGGAGTGCTTATATTTCTTTTCTGTCCTGGGCGTGATCGACCGGCAGGTCGCAGGTTCCTTGAAGGCTTCTCTCCCCTGATTCATCACGCTTTGTAGCATGGGGAGGAACTGGCTCCTTGTCTGGATGGGGAGCAGTGTCTCGACGAGAAAATCGGCTTTCGGTTTCTCCTCGTCGAGTTTGACGCCGAAGGCCATTGCTGCGCTCCTGACCACCATATTGTAGACCCCGATGTCGTCGGGTGGCGAAGGCCTCGAAGGGTACGTGTCCACGGGCTCCTCCGGGTTTTCGGTGTCGAGATCGTGCCATTCGACGTCGTTGCTGGTAGACGCCGCCGATTCGTAGAACGACCGTTGGTCTTCTTCCTCGGCTTCTCCCTCATAATAGGGCTCTTCTTCCTCTTCGAGTTCCCTTGTCAGCCCTTCGGCGTCGAACTCGTCTTCGACCTCCTCGACGTCCGCTGATGGAACCGTTGGAATCTTGAATTCCTTCATTCTGGCGTCGAACTCCTTCTTTCTTTGAAGGATGTTCTCCATTTCGGCCTCGAGCCGCCTCTTCTTCTTCTCCATCTCGGAGATGCTTTCGGCGTCGACCGCGGGTCTTTTCGATGAACCTTGCGTCGACGTCGAACGTTCTTTCTGCGTCGATCGGCCCGTTTCATGGGATGCTTTCGACGACCCTTGCCTTTCGGCGTCTTTCGGCACCGGGGAGTCCTTATCTAAGGATCCGCTCGGCCTCTTGTCCGTGGTTCCCCCTTTGGACGTCGAAGTTTTCGGCGCCGGGGCTCCCTTCGTGGACTTTGACTCAGATTTTCTCGAGTCACCCTCGTGTTGTCGAGGTACTTTTTGTTTTGCGCTCGACGATTCTCTTACCTCGTCTTCTTTTTTCTTGTCGGTCTCTACGACCGTGAAGTTTTCGGCTGTCTCGGCGACGTTGTCCTCGTCGTCTGAGGAGAGGCCCAGAGCGTAGAGCGTCGGGGGCTTCCCCTTGCCGTCCATGTTGGCGTTGGCCATTCTCTGCCGCTCTCTCACCCTGAGTGTCTTCGGCGCGAAGGCTGAGCAGGCGTTGCAGTCGATACTCTGGTGATCGATCGGTAGGCAGAGGTTGCAGACCGGATGCTGGTCTCTCTGCGCGAACTTGTGGTGGCAGTTTGGGCAGAACTTGAATGGCGTCTTGTCCATTGCGCTCAGGGTCTCTGAGCGTGCATTCTCCAAGGCCGTCGAAGAAAAAGGGCGCTGGTCCTCCTTTCTTCGCGCTCCTGATGAAATCTTTTCCTTTCCTGATATCTTCTAGTGTTTCTATCGACGAAACTCGCTTTTCTTCCTTCTTCCTTCGAGTGTAATTCTGGAGCTTCCCGATGACGATCCAGACCCAACGGCGGAAAAAAGAATCTGAAGATGGCGCCCCAAAGGTGGGACTTCCGCAGGAAGCACGACGACGTCACGGGAGGTGCACCAAATGGTGTACGTCGACGCCCACCTGGGCTACAAAAAAAAAAAAAAGGACTACAAATCCGGACCCAACCACAAGATCGCGGAATAATGCACAGCATAGTGAATCCAGAAAGATTCACGCTGCAAAACCACTTGTCTGTGGTTATACGCCGCCACTCCTGAAGGTAGAACCTCAGTCTTCCGCCTACTGGTGTTGGATGCTCGTAGGCTTTTGATTCTTCTCTCCCCCCTGATGTTACTGTATTGCGCCTCACCCTTGGGGGCATGTCGAGGGTAGGCGTCCTCCTGCGTGCTGAGTCACTTTGATGAGGGTTGGTCACCCCCTCTCCTCCTCTGGCCACGTCCGTTCCCTCTCCCACGAAAGGACTGGCCCCGAGGTTGGTACTGCCAGTTTTGCTTCTGTTGACCTTGTTGTCCGTGACTATCACCCTGCTGACCCTGCTGGAACGCCTGGTGCGACGCTCCCTGCTGGCTTCCTCCCTGACCGTAGGGTCTCCTAGAGGGATTGCCTCTCCTCATCCCCCTTAGCTGTAGGGCCCCCATGGACCTCGCCGTTTCGTTTTCTTTTTTCAGCTGGGTGAGTTTCTCGTCTACTGTTGCTCCGAACAGTGTCTCTCCGTTGAAGGGGGTGCTAAGGATGTTGTTCTGCACCTCCGGTTTGAATCCCCGAGATTCTTGGCCATGCATGTCTTCTCTCGGTGACCCCTATGGCCATTAATCTTGCCGAAGTCTCTGCCCCGTCCAACGCAGTCTTTATACAAGAGTTGGCGATGTTTTTACCTTCTTCCACCAGGTGGGAGGCTCTTTGGCGGTATTCTTCAGGGAGGTGTTTTACTAGCTCCCCCATCTCGTCCCAGTGCTGGTACTGGTGCCTATTGAGAAGTGCATTGGAATTCGCCATGCGCCAGTGCATTGCGGCGTTCCTCTCGACCTTTCTTCCTGTGAGGTCTATCCTCCTGCTTTCTTTATCTGGTGGTGGCCCCAAAGTTGCTGGCACGTTGGCCCTTCTCCTGGCCGTGGAAGCTATGATGGAGTCGGCCCTGATACTACCCTTGATGTAAGGGGGGTCCAGAGAAGAGTGCTTATACTTCTTCTCCGTCCTGGGCGTGATCGAACGGCAAGTCGCTGGTTCCTTGAAGGCCTCTCTCCCCTGATTCATCACACTTTGTAGCATGGGGAGGAATTGGCTCCTCGTCTGGATGGGGAGCAGGGTCTCGAGGAGGAAATCGGCTTTCGGCCTCTCCTCGTCCAGTTTCACGCCGAAGGCTGTCGCTGCGCTCCTGACCACCATATTGTACACCCCGATGTCGTCGGGTGGAGAAGGCCTCGAAGGGTACGTGTCCACGGGCTCCTCGGGGTTTTCGGTGTGGAGATCCTGCCATTCGATGTCGTGGCTGGTTGATGGCGCCGAGCTGTAGAACGACTGCTGGTCTTCTTCCTCGGCTTCGCCTTCATGATAGGTCTCGTCTTCCTCTTCGAGATCTCTCGGCAGCCCCTCGGTGTCTAATTCGTCCTCGATTTCGACGACGTTCGTCAGTGGAGCCGTTGGAATTTTGAATTCCAACATCTTGGCGTCGAACTCCTTCTTCCTCTGAAGGATGTTATCCATTTCGGCCTCGAGCCGCCTCTTCTTTTTCTCCATCTTGGAGATGCTTTCGGCGTCGACCGCGGGCCTTTTCGACGGAACTTGCGTCGACGCCGACCTGTCCTTCTGCGTCGAGCGCCCCGTTTCATGGGTTGTCTTCGACGAACCTTGCCTTTCGGCGTCTTTCGGCACCAGGGAGTCATTTTCGAAGGATCCGCTCGGCCTCTTGTCCATGGTTCCCCCCTTGGTCGTCGAAGTTTTCGGCGCCGGGGCTCCCTTCGTGGACTTTGACTCAGATTTTCTCGAGTCACCCTCGGGTTTGAGGCATTTTCGGGTGTTTTGAGCTCGACGATTCTCTTACCTAGTCTTCATTTTTCTTGTCGGTCTCTACGACCGTGAAGTTTTCGGGTCCCTCGGCGACGTTGTCCTCATCGTCTGTGGAGAGGCCCAGATCGTAGAGCGACAGGGCCTTACCCTTGCCATCCATGCTGGCGTTGGCTCTTCTCTGACGTTCTCTCACCCGGAGCGTCTTCGGCGCGAAGGCTGAGCAGGCGTTGCAGTCCTTGCTCTGGTGGTCGACCGGTAGGCAGAGGTTGCAGACCTTGAATGGCGTCTTGTCCATTGCGCTCAGGGCCTCTGAGTGCGCATTCTCCAAGGGCGTCGAAGAAAAAGGCGGAACACTTCCTTCTTCGCGCTCCTGATGTGATATATTCCTTTCCTGTGATATCTTCGTAGTTCTTTATCGACGAAACTCGCTTTTCCTTCTTCCTTCGATTGTATCTCTGGAGCTTCCCGATGACGATCCAGACCCAACGGCGGAAAAAAGAATCTGAAGATGGCGCCCCAAAGGTAGGACTTCCGCAGGAAGCACGACGACGTCACAGGAGGTGCACCAAATGGTGGGTCGGCGCCGCCCACCTGGGCTACAAAAAAAACAAAGAAAAAAGACTACGAATCCTGACCCAACCACAAGATCGCGGAATAATGCACAGCATAGTGAATCCAGAAAGATTCCCAGTGCTGGATCTTGGTGCCCGCACTGACTCTGAAAAGTACCCACAACTATACTTCGCTTTAACTCATTTTTCTTCCATAGGAAACCATTGACTGCTTTTCTGTGAAATTTCTTCTAAGTGTTGATTTCTGCAATTTCTAAACATTCCTCAAAAATCGTATAACATCTGAAAACGTAATTACTTACCTGTTTTGGATAAATGTCCCAGTACTGAGTCTAGACACCCAGTACTGGATTACAAAAGTAACGATAACATACTGTACCTGTAACCTACATTTCCTTCCATAGGGAATCATTGACTGTTTTCTCTGAAATATTTTCAAAGTGCTCACTTTTGAAATAGCTAAATATTAGTTAAAAATCATTACAGTACCAAAGTCGACTTTCAACAGCTGATTCTGAGAACTGACCCAGGACTGGATCTGGGATCCAAGCCTGGAATTACAAAAGTAATCTAAAAAGTAATCTGTTGCATATAATTTGAATTTATCATTGAGCTCAATGTATTGTGTGTAGAAATAGAGTTGCTTACTGCAACTATTTGTAACTGTTTACTAAAAAGTCTATTGCATATACAAAAGTATTTTTATGAAACATCTTCTGTCGAGAAAGTATATTTTAATTCCAAGTGTTGGTTCTAAAATAAAACAAGCATATATTTTTATATACAAACCATTGGCCTAGAGTTCAGTTATTGAGTGTGTGGAACTATTTGCTGACTGAGTGTGTACAACAAATGCTTTACACGTCCTCTGATACTGCCTTACTGCTCGACCAGGCTACCACTTGAGAGTAAGATCATATCTAACTTTAACCTCTGTTAAACCCTTGGGGTCTGTGGACTCTGTACACCCTGTACCTATTAAGGAACAGTATATACAGAGCCACTTTCTCACAGTGGGCAGGAAGAACTTCCACTCCAACAAAGTGATGATGAGTCTAGCTTCTGCTGAAGACGAGAGGCCTCTGATCTCCACCTCTCCCAAATGTCCACCCCAACCCAAAAGCGGTGCATCAGTCACAAATGTCACATCTGGAGGGGCAAGGAGAGGGGCCTACCACTGACCTATTTACAGTCTAAGCAGCCACAAATGCAGGTCTTTTGCAGTCTCCTCTGCAATTTGGATACAATCCGACTGATTCCTTAGGTGCTGTGTCCACCAGAGATTAAGGTGACACTGCAGAGACCACATATGCCATCTAGCATGTTTCACCAGCAGGATGGAGGCCAACAATCAAAGCAGTCTCGGGGGTCATCTGCCCTGAGATCCAGGACTGCAGGATCATAGGCCGAATGTACCACATTCTCCGGTACGGGGAAAAGCACAAAATCGTACAATATCCAGAACGGCGAGATGAATGGAAGAATCAGCAGGTAGGGGTCAGATGTGACTTAAGCATGTTGAGATAGTGAACCTCCATTATATGAGGAGGGTTTGTCAGCGTCTGGAGGTGATTGATGACTGCCTGGGACGAGTCTGCCTTCAGCCAGTCGTCGAGGTAGGTGAAGACTAGTAGTGCCAAAATCCCATGGTGTGCCGCGGCAAAAGCCATTACTTTTGTGAACACCAGAGGGGCACTGACGAGGTGTGAGAAAGTGGCTCTGTATATACTGTTCCCAAGTAGGTACAGGGTGTACAGAGTCCACAGTCCCCAGAGGTTTGGCAGAGGCTAAAGTTAGATATAACCTTACTCTCTAAAGTGGTAGCTTGGTCGAGCAGTAAGGCAGTATCAGAGGACAATGTAAAGCATTTGTTGTACACACTCAGCCAGCAAATGGTCTCACACACTCAATAACTGAACTCTAGGCCAATGGTTTACATAAAAAAATATATGCTTGTTTTATTTTAGAACCAACAATAGGTATTAAAATATACTTTCTCAGAATGAGATGCTTTATATAAATACTTTTGCAGAAAGTTACAAGTGGTTGCAATAGGCAACTATTTTAAACACAACAATGCATTGAGTTCAATGGAAGTTTCAAGTTATTTGCCACAGATTACATTTAGGATTACTTTTGGAGTTTCAGTACTTGGAATCAAGTGATGAAAGTCGACTTAATTACTGTGATTATTTTTAGACAATATTTTGCTATTTTTAAAAGTTGACACTTAGAAAATATTTCACAGAAAACAGTCAATGATTCCCTATGGCAGTAAATTCAAGTTGCAGGTATAGTATGTTCTCGTTACTTTTGTAATCCAGTACTGGGTTCCTAGACTCCGTACTGGGTCCTTTATCCAAAACAGGTAAGTAATTATGTTTTCAGAAATTATACGATTTTTAAAGAATATTTAAAGATTGCAGAAATTGACACAGAAGAAATTTCACAGAAAAACAGTCAATGATTTCCTAAGGGAGAAAATTGGGTTACTGGTAAGTACAGTTGTAAGTATTTTTCAGAGTCAGTGCTGGGCACCAAGATCCAGCACTGGGAGCTCACCTAAGAGCAGGTGAGTATTTTCGTTTGTTACTCGGCTGATTTTTTGGTGAATATTTTAAGTTTTGAAAAGTCCACACAAGAAATTCAGGAAAAGCCAGTCAATGTTACCCTATGGAGAAAATTGAGTTATCGGTTTAAAGGTAAGTACTCGACTGGCAGAGTTAAGGTTCTGGGCATAGACTCAGGGGTCTCCCAGGGTGAAGTAGGTACAGTTGGTTCACCCTCAGCGGCACAAGGGCAGCCGGGTGCAGAGAGTTAGGCCCAATGTTATTCAACACTAGGAAGTAGCAGGAGTAACACCCAGCTCCAACTTCACATGCTGGATGCCAAAAGGGCTGGCAATGTCTGCTGCTAGACGGACTGGTGGTCCTCAGTCAAATGATCTGATAGCGACATAAGGTGCGGCGGCATGGAAATAAACAGAAGGACATAGCCCAGCAGACAATTTGTAGGAACCACTTGTTGGGCATGATGGCTAGTAACCCATGGAGGAAAGATCGGATCCTGCCTCTAACAAGGTCGCTGTCGGCCTAAAAAAATGCACACTTAAGCGGTTCTGCAGGTGCTGAAGGGGTGAGCAACTGAGCTGCATATTGTCCCCAAAATCCTGGGCACTGGCTATGTGAGCTGCGACCTTAGCCATAAAAAGGTTGGAAGACCTTCTGGGCTGTCAGAGGGGTCTTGAGTTGGCAAGACTGAAAACCCTTGCCACAGTGGGGTCGAAATGCTGGTGAACTGCCTGATGGGTGCAAATAGATTCCAGGAATGTGCAGGGGACCTTCTTTCCTTATACTTTAAGGGCTGAATCGGTTTCTCACCAAAAAAGGCAAAAATCATTTATTTGTATGTCCATCAAAGATGCTTGTACATCATCTGAGAAGCCCATAGAGGCCATCCAGGTGCAGCGCCTTAGTGCCACGTTTTTTTCCATTGTCCCCTCTAAACAGTCTTTTCAATTGCCTGACCTAAACGTCTTTTTAAGTGTGATCTCTTACTTGGTTTCCTTTAAGCCAAAGGAAATGGCAAACTTTGCAGCGTCTAAAATGAACAATTTGGTGGACAAAAGCCTGCAGGTAGTTTAGGACAGCTGACAAAATGTGGGCCACCATATCCCAGAGGACATGTGAATAGCAACAAAAGAGGCAGCTGATTGACAAATCTGAGCGCACGGCTCACAGACAAGAAAATATGCTTCCTAAAAGTTTTGATGCATTTTGACTCGTGATCCAGCGGGTGGTGGGGACGGTGTTAGTATTCAACTTACTTGTGGGTGCCTGTATAGCAACAAGCTCTGAAGCATGGGATGCTGTATAAGAAGGTTGTCGTTGCCTGGTGCTGGTCTATGGCGATGAGCAATTTGTCAGATTACTGGAGGTTCAGAGCAAAGCTTTGCCCAACCCCTCAAAAGGGTGTCTGTGAGGGCCCCTTGTTACGGGGTAAGAGATTCTTGTAGGTGTCTGGCCTGGTTAGCGAGCTTTCTTCTGTGGCAGTGTGGGTTGGAGGAAAACAGGCCATAGTCTAGAAGGTGGCTAGGCCACTGGAATCCTGTATCTCCAATTGTCCTCAGTACATTGAAGGATCAAAATCATCCTCTTCATCAAAATCATCTTTATCTGAGTCTGTGCCAAAGATATGGCGCAACAGCTGGTCTCTGCTACGAGATAATGGCAACGTCCATATATCAGACGGATTGCGAGATGGTTGCAGCCAAGAAGGATGGGGACGTGGCTTCAGTCGAGGTCGCGACGAGTTTGGAACGGAGTGGGAGAGCAGGATGGATTGAGCCCCCTCCTGTGTAATCAGCATGAAAGGAATTGGTGCAGGGAATGGGGCCAGGACGAAGTCAGCACCGGGGCAGGTGCAAAACAGGAAGCAGGTTCAGAGGACACAGACGGCACCAATGGTGGAATTGCCAGCAGAAGTTCAACTGGAAGCCCTTGCGAATTCTTGGGGCCAGTCGGTGCCATGGAAAGAACCGGTAAAGTGAAAGAACTGCACCATGGCCTCATGAAAGGCCTCAACCTGCTGCGATGTTGCAGAAGGACGTGGGAATTCAGGGTGTACTGGCTCCAAGTTTCGAATTTGCTCTGATGGGGATCAGGAGTGAGTCAGAGGCTTGTTGAAACCCTTGCGCCTTCCCTGGAGTTCAAATGTACAGGGAAGGGGATGATGACTGACCTCAACATAGCTCTGCAGTAGGAATGACTTAAAGAGCGAGAACGGTACCTTCTTTTCAAATTCAACTGATCACAGCAAGTAGTCTTTCAGTGCTTGGCGATGTAAAGTTACGGCACCCTGGCCCGATGGACTTTTGAGTTTATCTGGGCGTAGTCCTAGGTCCTGCAGTCTGTTCCAATCCCACGCACCATAGGCATACCTCATGGGGTCACATACATCTGTTAGCAACAGCACCTACAAGGCTTAACCCCTGCTATGTTTGGAGGGGACATCCCTTGCACACTGTAAAAACCGAATTGTCAAAAGCCGTAAAAGTAGCTCCTAATCCTGGTCTGAAGGTATGGAAAGAGAGGCAAGGACATCAGCAGGGCAAGGGAGGCACTTATATCTGGTGTGCTCGTAATTAAGGTTTGGAACAACATTGGCTTGAAGCGACAGGGGCACTGCTTTTATCTGCTGGATGCACTCCGACGCCTGGGGAACCTGCTGTTAGAAATAATGTTTACCAGAGACGATTGTAATGGTCCTGTATAATAGTGGTTTGGTACAGAAAAAACATGTTGAACTGTAGTCTCTAATGTGTAACTTTGGCCGTATCAATGAACAATGAATGAACAGGGATTTATAAAGCACAACAGATGTTCAGAATGTATAAAAAATAACCAACCACAAGTGACAAATTATGATGGGAGAAGATGGACTTGAGAATAAGTTTAGAGAAGGAATATGCTACTTACCAGTATGCATCTGTTCTTGGCATGTAGAGCTGCAGAGTTGTACACTTAGCATAGATCGCCATCTGGTGTTGGGCCCGGATGTTTGCAGTTTGTTTTTCTTCTTGGACACAGTCTTTGGAAGTCACGAGTTCGGTGACTCCTCCTTCGGTCCGTACTGCGCATGGGCTTCGGCTCCATCCTCAGATTGTTTTTCGCCAACAGGGAAATGATGGAGCGTAGTAATAACAGTGAGAAACCCATGTGTTGTATCTAAATAAGATGTACTGGAACGGATACAGGTAGCCGGGGAGGCGGGTGGGCGTGTACAACTCTGCAGCTCTACATGCCAAGAACAGATTCATACTGGTAAGTAGCATATTCCGTTCGAGGCATATGAGCTGCAGATTGTACACTTAGCATAGATTATATAGCAGTACCCAACCTTAGCGGCGACCACCGGTATCCGTTGCAGCTGTTTGAAAAAGTGTCTTTAGTACAGCCTGGCCCACCCTAGCTTGCTGCTTGGAATGCACATCTACACAGTAGTGTTTTGTGAAGGTGTGCGGTGTAGACCATGTGGCTGCTTTGCAGATGTCATCTAAGGGTATGTTCCCTAGAAAAGCCATAGAAGCCCCTAACTTTCTTGTAGAGTGGGCTTTAGGAGGAACAGATAATGTTCTCTTTGCCTTTTGATAGCAAATTTGTATGCATTTTACAATCCACCTAGCTATCCCTGATTTAGAAATGGGGTTGCCTTTATGTGGTGGAGAGAAGGAAACGAACAATTGTTTAGTCTTCCTGAAGGGTTGCGTTCTTTGTATGTAGTATAGCAACGCCCTTTTCACATCAAGTGTGTGTAAGGCCCTTTCTGCAACAGATTGGGGTTGCGAAAAGAAGACAGGTAATTCCACTGATTGATTGAGGTGGAAGGGGGAAATGACTTTGGGCAGAAACTTCGGATTTGTGCGAAGTATGACCTTGCTGTGATGCATTTGTATGTAGGGTTCCTGTATGGTGAACGCTTGTATTTCACCAACCCTTCTAAGGGAAGTGATAGCTACAAGGAAAGCTGTTTTCCAGGTGAGAAACTGTAGCTCACATTTGTGCATTGGTTCGAAGGGCGGACCCATTAGTCGTGTAAGAACTAAATTTAGATTCCATACAGGGGAAGGTGGTGCCCTGGGAGGAATTACGCGTTTAAGGCCTTCCATGAAGGCTTTAATAGCGGGCACTCTGAAGAGTGATAAATGCTGTCTGTTTTGTAGATAAGCAGCGATCGCTGCTAGGTGTAGGCGTATGGATGAATATGCCAGGTTACACCTGTGAAGATGGAGCAGATAGCATATGATGTGCTGTATGGATGCATCTAGAGGGTTGATTGTATTGTTACGGCAGTAAATTACAAATCTTTTCCACTTTGCGGCATAGCATGCTCTAGTGGTAGGACGTCTGGCTTCCATGATGATGTTCATGCAATCAGGGGGAAGGTTAAGGTATCCGAATTCTAGGATTTCAGGAGCCAGATCGCCAGGTTGAGCTGAGCTGGGTCCGGGTGCCTGATTTCTCCATGGTTCTGGGTTAGGAGGCATGGGGATAGATGCAGTTTTTGATGTGGTACCACTGACAGTTGTAGTAGCGTGGAGTACCACGGCTGCCTGGCCCACGTCGGAGCTACCAGAATGAGTGTGAGGGAGTGCTGTTGTAGCTTCCTGACCACTAATGGAATTAGTGGGAGAGGTGGAAAGGCGTATGCAAATCTGCCTGACCAGTTCATCCATATCGCATTGCCCTTGGACAATGGGTGTGGGTATCTGGCGGCGAAGCTTGGGCATTTTTTGTTTTCGTGGGTGGCGAAGAGGTCTATCTGAGGATGCCCCCACTGTTGGAAGAATGGGTGAAGAACTTGTGGATGCAGTTCCCATTCGTGTAGTTGTTGCGTTTGTCTGCTGAGCAGATCTGCCATGGTGTTTTGTACGCCTGGAACGTGCTGTGCCAGGAGAAAGATGTTTTGAGGAATTGCCCATCTCCATATGCTCTGGGCTAAGCGGGAGAGCTGGGGAGAGTGTGTCCCCCCCCTGTTTTTGGATATAATACATTGCAGTCATATTGTCTGTGCGAATGAGGACTGCTTTGCCCGAAATCTGTTTTTGGAAAGATTTTAGGGCTAGAAAGATCGCCAAGAGCTCCAGATGGTTGATGTGGAGCGATTTTTGCTGTGGCGTCCATAGACCTTGCATGGTGAGGTGTAGAAGGTGCGCTCCCCAGCCGGAGAGCGATGCGTCCGCTGTTAGAGTCACCTGAGGAACCGGGTCCAGGAACGGCCGCCCTTTGGAAAGGTTTGTGGTGTTCCACCACTGCAGAGAGTGATGTGTGCGGCCGTCCACCAACACCAGATCCGTCAGCTGACCCTGGTTCCACTGTTGTGCTAGGCACTCTTGAAGTGGACGCATGTGGAGTCTTGCATGGGGCACTATGAAAATGCAAGACGCCATCATTCCTATGAGCTTCATAAACACTCTTGCTGGAAGAGAGTGTTGAGGAAGGAATGTTTTGCGTAAGGCTTGAATGCTTGTGATTCTGGCTGAGTTTGGATAGGCAATACCCTTGGAGGTGTCTATAGTGGCCCCGAGATATTGCTTTGTGTGAGATGGTATGAGGTGGGACTTTTGGTAGTTCACCGTGAAGCCTAGCTGGTGGAGCAGTTGGATGGTGCTGTTTGTATGCTGCACACATTGGTCGTAGGACGCGGCTTTTATCAGCCAGTCGTCTAGGTAAGGGAAGACGTGAATATGTTGACGTCTGAGGTGTGCTGCTACTACTGCTAGGCATTTGGTAAACGCCCGTGGTGCGGTGGTGACCCAGAAGGGGAGAACCGTGAATTGGTAATGTTGCCCGTCCACCACGAACCTGAGGTATTTCCTGTGAGAGGGGTGTATTGGAATGTGAAAGTATGCGTCTTTCAGATCTAAGGTTGTGAGAAAGTCTCCCTGGCAGAGGAGTGGGAGGACTTGCTGTAGGGTGACCATGTGAAAATGGTCTGAATGTATGTAGGCATTTAGAGGCCGGAGGTCGAGAATGGGTCTGAGGGTCCAGTCTTTCTTTGGTATTAAGAAATATAGGGAGTAGACCCCTAGATTTTGTTGATTGACGGGGACCTGCTCTATAGCGTGTTTTTGGAGGAGTGAGAGTACCTCTTGTTTGAGCAGTGTGGAATGTTCTTGAGACATTGGACGGTGCCTTGGTGGGATATTGGGTGGGGTAGATGTTAGTTCGAGACAGTACCCTGACCGAATGATTTGGGTCACCCATTTGTCCGATGTTATGGACTCCCATGTGTGGATAAAGTTTTGCAGTCTGCCCCCGACCGGAGTGGGATGGTCTGGGGGGAGCGGAGGGGAGTCATTGTGCGGGTGGGGTGGCAGAACGGGTGTTGTTGGTTTTGCCCCTGCCCTTATTGTTGTTGCCTCTGTAACCGCCCCTTTGATTGCCCTTTGAAAAGGTATTTTGAGGAGGGGACTTGTAGGAGGTAGAGGCGTTATCGGTGGAGGAGCCTCTGCCTGTGCCACGAAAGGACGAGCGTCGACAGGAACGTTTAGAGGCTTGTGTTTGGAGTGCCCCCATAGACTTTGCTGTGTCTGTGTCCTTTTTCATCTTTTCCAACGCTTCGTCTACCTTTGGCCCAAAGAGAGTTTGCTGGTCAAAGGGGTGGTTGAGTATGGATGCCTGGACTTCAGGCTTGAACCCTGAGATCCTGAGCCAGGCATGGCGACGAAGCAGGACACTTGTATTTATGGGGATTTTCCGTCGAGGCTGGAACCGTAGAAGTTCGAAGCCGGAGCACGAAGTATCACATCCGAGCCCGATGGCGGAAAAAAACAATCTGAGGATGGAGCCGAAGCCCATGCGCAGTACGGACCGAAGGAGGAGTCACCGAACTCGTGACTTCCAAAGACTGTCCAAGAAGAAAAACAAACTGCAAACATCCGGGCCCAACACCAGATGGCGATCTATGCTATGTGTACAATCTGCAGCTCATATGCCTCGAACACAGGCCTTTTGCAGGCGTACTCCGATCTTTTGCCCCCATTTTTACTACTAGATTTTGGTGTAATGGCTCTCAAATGCCCTGACCCTACTAAACAGGTCTTTGTGCAAGTGCTCTTACCCTTAAGACCTTAAGATGGTGCATGTTTAATTAGCTTGTCTCCAATCTGCATAGCCTAACTTACTTTGAAGTCCCCAGTACATGATACCAGGAAAACCCAAGGTCTGTCAATAACCCCCCCCCCCCCCACACACACACACACACACACACACACACATGTAAAAATGTAAATGTACAGATATTTATATAGCGCAAATCACCAACCGGTCTCTAAGCGCTTGCTTAGGGAACCCGTCCTGGTATTCCCCTGTGAGATAACCCAGCAGGGTATCCACAAGGTGAAAGCCAGGCATCCCGCCGCGAGGCACACACACACCAAGCCTCCCCCCCCAACACACAAACAAGCCCCCCTCGGGGACTGCAGCACTTGTTGTAACACCCTGTATGGGTCAAGGTAAAACATGGCTTCCAGTCTGCCACTGCAGACTGGAAGGTAAGGAACGTTTTTAACTACTAACTTAACTCGACTTTGCCATTTAAGGTAACCACAAAGCCCAAACCTCACCTTTTAATATATGCAAGCCACCCTTAAAGTATGCCTAACGAGCCCTAAGGCAGGGTGTGGTGTGCGTCACATTACAAAGGCGGCATGCCTTTGAAGCTTCCCCTTCGAGCACTGTGCCCATCATGAGGGGGTAGGTGTGACACTTCTGACCAGGAAGTGCATTGATTCACGTCCCAGAGAGCAGACACTCTGCACATGTCTGCCTAAAGCTAAACAGTGACCACACGAGGGTTGTTAGGTTCAGGGGGCACCTCTGATGTGCCCTCTGAGTACATGGCTTAATAAATCTCACACTGGCATCAGTGTTTCCAGTTTTGATTTGGTTTGAGTGAAGCCATCATGGTGCTGTGGAACTGGAGTTGTTGAGTTTCCAGCCCATGTACTCCTTATGGTTTCCCTAGCACTTACAATATTTAAGAATAAACTTGAGAATTGTAGGGACATATCTACTCAAGCAGATATGCCCTCACCTGTGGTATAGTGCACCCTGCCTTAGGGTTATACGGCCTGCTAGAGGGGTGACTTACCTATGCTTGAGGCAGTGGTGGCTGGCATGGCACCCAGGCAGGGTGCCATTTCAACTATCATTTTTGACCTCACAGGGGCACGCAAGCTGCAAGGGCAGTAGCACAGTCCTAGTGAGGGGGCCCCAGGGGACACTTCAGCTTCCAGGTCCTAGGTACCCAGGGTACCACTCACTAGGGATTTACCGGGGCAGAAGTACCAATTGTGGATATGTTTTAGGGAAGAAGTGCTGGCACAGAGTACCTGGTTGTTAGGGACCCTGTGCACTACATTCGAAATCACTTCAAATACCAGGCAACAAGTGGGGATAACCATGTCAAAAGAGGCACTTTCTCATAGGTAGAGCTTGGGAAATATATAAAAAAAGATGAGGGATCTGTAGGGAGAAGTAACCAACAGAAGAAAAAATACTCCCAAGAGCTTGAGTAATAGGCTGGTGCCTTTACACTAGTCAACCTCCCTACATTACTTGAAGATCAACATCTCATATAGTAAGGTATTAATTCTAAGAAGCAGAAAGGCTGGAAAGATCAATATGTCTGGGATAAGGGCCCAGAGAAGTCGACTAATGTTCCTCTAAGGCTCCTCCGAATGTCAATGTGTCGCATGCTTTTTTACAATGCGATGGAGTGAAGACATTATATTCATTTGCTATCTGTATTTAAGGCGAAAGTACCTCCGGCCCGTTTATATGCCATAGAGTCTATAAATATAACAAAATGGGACTGCTTAGAGAAAATGGAAGGGCAAATTTTACGTAAATTGTGTAATTCTAACTCGTTTGTTTCTACCCCAGCAATGAGGCTGGAATTTGGTCAATGCGCTCCTACAAACAAGGGCTGACCAGTGTGATTCGATGGGGCTTTCAGCTCAAGAACAGCGAAAGTGATTCTATGAGGGAGTTGATGAATCCTGAATTTTTTGCTCAGAACCTGGAAAATATACAGTTTACCGGGATCATGACTTAGTGCTACGCTATCTTCAATTGCAGGAAGAGGTTCTGGCTTCCCTCTCTCCCATACAATTTGAAAGCTACCTGAAGGATGCCTCTTGCTCCACTAGCTATTGGACAGATGTTATGTCCTGTATGTCAAAGAAAAGGCTGAAGGCTGTAATTTCGTCCTGCCGCCCCAAGGTAGCTCTGCTTGACCTGGAATCTGGACCATGGTCTCCGCTGCTTTTGGACACTATTTTGAATGAACTTGCTTCCGCTAAATGCGCTAATGGCAAACTGGTCCGAGTCTGGAAAAAAGGGAAAGAGGGTAACTTGGGGATCCAGGATCTTAATCATGTACTCTTTGCTTGCTTTGCATTATCTCTTTGGCGTCGCCCCCTCTTAGGGTTAATGTTATTAAAGAACTATATCACATCACTTGAGATGACACCAGAATTTTTACTCCATCCAAAAGACTAAAAAATACGTATCAAAGTTTTTAAATATGTTAAAGGTTTTATGAATTCATATTAACTTTGATTCAGGATTGCCGCTGCGCTATGTGAATACTGACTGATCCAAAAAAAGTCGCATACAGTTTATATACATGTCTTAAGGTTTTATGAATTTAGATCAATTCTCATCCAAGTTTCTGCTAAATGATTTCAGGGGTACAAATCTTTTTAAAACTTACATATCAATTTATTTTTTGTTTATAATGTGTGGCTCTATGGATCTTATATTTATTTTTCAGTCTTGCTTTATGTGGACCACTTGAGTTCCAGAACATAAAGAATTGAAAAAGAAAAAATAACTTCCCTACAGTAATGATCTTAAAATGGACACCTTATCTTACTGTGGATTACTCACTGACCTGTCCACCTCCCCATTGCCTGGCTGGTTATTAAGCATGACCTCCAAATAAGGTCCCAATACAATAGCAAGTACTACACCTGTCTTTCCGATGTTAGGCTTATCTCTCTGCCTTGAAGGTGCATGAAATATGGATAGAAACTGACATCAGTAAGCTGACAGGAGAACTTTATGGCTCTAGGAAGGTTACAGGGAGGCTGTTTCCGGTGACAAAGTGGAGCCAGCACCCCTTCAATGCACGGAGAGCTATTGAAGAGTTTCCAAATTCAGTTTGGTGCCTGGGATATTCAAAAGGTATGGAATATATTAAAAAGTGGAGGATCTGCAGGTAGCCAGACTATCCACCAGAAAGAGCGTTACCAAAGGCAAGTCCTTTTCAATTGGTCGAGCCAATGCCTATGAAGTTTAGAGAATATTGTAGATTCAAAACTGAATGACATTTGTCCAAAAATTAGGCCAAGATTAGAGAAAGTACCATTTATTTCGAAATAGATGCATAATATATACTCAACTAAGGTGTGAAATTAATGCTATTCAGAGCTCCAGAATTCTCTGCAAAATCTCTCAACACTAAGCAATACCATCAAATCCGATCTCTATTTTGAGCAAGAATCAAAGGGATTTAAATGCTACATTTTGAGTACCTAATTTCTAGGACTGCACATCCATATCAGCACAATGACCGTGCACTTTCATTACCAAAGACAAATGCCTCAGATCTACGCACTTTGGAATAATCGGAAACACGAGCCACACTCCGCTGGATTTGTTTCGGAGAAAAAGCAGAGGTCCAAAAATGTTATGTTAGTGAGTTTATAGAGCGCCTGATTACTCTGTACGGAGGGTCCCCAAGCTAGGATTCCTGCACTAAAATGGTCAATAATATATAGCTAAGCTGATTTTAAGGTTGTCTAAAAGAACAGGTCTCGTGTTTTTTCCGAAAGACCACTTCTGAGTGTTCCGGTCTCAAATCGGCAGGGCGGGTGTTCTACAGTTTAGCAGCCAGGAAACTTAACAAGCAGCCTCTCATCCGCGTTCTTTCTACTCTAGGGATCACGGCGAATGCCGCTCCTGTAGACCCGAGACATCAGCCAGGATGATACGGCTAATCAGGGAATGAAAATATCTGGGTCCTTTAAGGGTCAAGATCTTGTGGCAAAAGCATAAGGCTTTGAAAGAAATCATTTTCCTAATTGGGAGCCAGTGGAGTTTGGGAAGGGCTAACCGCATCAATGAGTATCTAGGAATGTTCAGTATGAGCCTAGCTGCAGCATTTTGTACTCTTTGAAGCATTTGTAGACTGACTTGCGTGGCCCCAAGATACAAAACGCTACAGTAGTTCAGATGGGAGATTAGGCGGGCTTGAATTACTGTCTTCCTGGCCAAAGCAGATCCCAGGAAGGTAGACTATCTGGTTATCAAAATAGAGAGTATTATCAAACTAGATGCCGAGGTTCTTAACTTTCTGTTTAGGAGTTGGGAGTCGGTCCCAAAGCATCAGGCCACCATGTGGTGGACCAGATCGAGGGTAGATTCCCCAAGACCAGGACCTTGGTTTTTTCAGCATTTAGCTTTAGGCAGCTGCAGTCCATCCATTCTGCTAACCCTAGCAGACAAGTTCTAAAACTGTCCCCAGACCTGCCTTCATCTTGCGTCAAGGTGATGATTAGCCATGCGTCTTCAGCGCACAACACGATTTTAAAGCCATAACACTCAATCACATCAGCAAGGGGGTGCATATATAGATTTAACAAGGTTGGGCTAAGAGTGGAACCTTGTGGCACCCCCTGCTACAGAGAGAAGGTCTCAAATGCACACTGCTTTTGGGTCACGTGAAACGTGCGGCCCTGTAGAAAGCTGGTATGTCATCTCAGAGCTAGGTCCCCGATGCCATGCCGTTAAGAGTTGCTCAAGAAGGCGGCCATGGGATACGGTGTCGAAGGCTGCGCTCAAATCCACAAAACCAGAGCGCCCGTCTTCCCCAATCAGCAATGAGTCAACGACACTGAAGCAAGCAATAGAGCAGACTCAGTGCTGTAGTGAGGGCAGCACCCTAATTGGGTATCGTGCAGAAGCTCTTTAGCCTCAATATACCTCATCACCTGCTGATTAACATGCTTTTCCCCTGATTTAGAGCTAAATAGAAGCAGGAATATCGGCCTAAAGTGTTCTGGTTCGTTAGGATCCAATGTGGGCTTCTTCAGAAGGGGTCTAACAGTGGCAGAGGGGATTTGACCACCCGTTGTCAACGATAGGTTGAGCTGTTCACAATGTCAGCAGAATGGCCTCCAATCCACACTCCATCATTACAGGGGGAGAATGGTATAATGGAGAGCCAGATTTCACTTCAGATACAAGGGCGCAAAGTTCTGTCACAGATGCAGTATTTATACTGAGGAAATCATCCATTAAACCAGGTGGTGAAGGCCCAGTATCGGGAAGGAATATGCTACTTATCAGTATGCATCTGTTCTTGGCATGTAGAGCTGCAGATCCACACACTAGCATAGTAGATCGCCATCTGGTGTTGGGCTCGGATGCTTGCACGTTGTTGTCTTGGAAGAAGTCTTTGTGGTTACGAGATAGGCGACTCCTCCCTTGGACGATAGTGCGCATGGGCATCAACTCCATCGTTAGATTGTTTTTCGCCATGATGGGAAATGATGGAGTTAGTAGAAGAGAAAGAGATGTCCATGTGTGATATCTAAGTAAGAAAGCTGGAACAGATACAGGTCCCGGGGAGGTGGGTGGGCGTGTGTGGATCTGCAGTTCTACAGGCCAAGAACAGATGCATACTGGTAAGTAGCATATTCCGTTCGAGGCATATGAGCTGCAGATCACACACTAGCATAGACTATACAGCAGTATCTCCCCTAGCGGTGGTCACCTGTGTCGGTTGCAGCGGTTTGAAATAAAGTTTTAAGGACAGCTTGGCCCACAGAAGCTTGTTGCTTTGCTTGTACGTCAACACAATAGTGTTTAGTGAAGATGTGTGTTGTAGACCATGTGGCTGCCTTACAACTGTCTTCTAAGGGAATGTTCCCTAAGAATGCCATGGAAGCCCCTAGTTTGCGTGTGGAATGCGCTCTAGGGGGAACTGTTAGCGTGCGTTTAGCTTTCTGGTAGCATATTTGGATACATTTAACTATCCACCTAGCAATCCCAGATTTGGAGATGGGGTTGCCATTATGTGGTGGAGAGAAAGCTACAAACAATTGTTTGGTTTTGCGGAAAGATCCTTGTTGTTCCCTCTGTATCCGCCTCTAAAATATCTTCTACTGGGGGATGTTTGTGTAGTGGCTTTGAATGTAGATGAGGCGTCTGCGCCCATATTTTTGGAGGCTCCTCTGTAGAAGGAGCGCCGAAAGGAGCCACGCGTTTGTGGAGCCAGTAATGCTCCCATCGACTTATCAGTCTCGGTGTCCTTTTTCATTTTTTCAAGGGCAGTGTCTACCGCAGGCCCAAATAGCTGTTCTTGGTTGAATGGCTGACTGAGTATGGTAGTTTGTACCTCTGGCTTAAAGCCTGAAATGCGTAGCCAGGCATGTCGTCTAAGGAGCACACTGGTGTTAATTGATCTAGAGGCAGTGTCTGCTGCGTCAAGTGGACATTTAATTGACGCATTTGAAATTAGCTTGCCCTCTTGGATAAGGTCATTTGCCTGGGTTTTATACTGGTCAGGCAGATGTGTTAAGAGATTTTCTAACTGGTCGTAGTGTGCCCTGTCATATCGTGCCAGTAGTGCTTGGGTGTTGGCAATACCCCAGTGATTAGCTGCTTGTGCTGCTACTCTTTTGCCAGAAGCTTCTAGCAGTTTGGATTCTTTATCCGGGGATGGTGCATCTCCGGAGGTCTGGGAGTTGGTGCGTTTCCTAGCATTGGAAACAACTAGAGAATCCAAAGGCAACTGTCCTTTGATGCAAGTAGGATCTTCAGGTGCAGGCCTATATTTCTTTTCTATTCAAGGGTTAAGAACCCTGCCACGGACAGGGTCTTTGAATACTTCAGGGGCATGCTTAATGACTCGTTTGATCATAGGTAATATTTGCACTGACTTTTGGGATTGTTCAAATGTATCTAAGAGGAAATCTTCCTCTGGTGCGTCGGAGTGCATTGTAACACCATGATAAAGTGCAGCTCTATTTAATAATTGGCCAAACCCCAGGTGATCATCTGGGGGAGATGGTTTTGAGGGATATGGCTGTGGGTCTGGTAGGTCTGTTGGGATATGGAATGCTCAATCATCAAGTGGTAAGGTATCTGGATACGTGAACGGGTCATTAGGATCCCCCCACCTCCTAGGTCGTCGTCATCATCATCCGGAGGTGGTGTATGTGGTGGAGAAGTTACAGGTAAGGGTGGTGTAGGCAGAGGAGGTGGGTTAGAAGGCAGTGTAGGAGAAGGGGGCATAGGCGATGTTGCAGAGTCCTTCTTGTGTACAGGAACTGGAGCAGATGTGTCCAGTTTTTGGGTTCATATAAATCTTTTTCTGCCTTGGATCGATGGGATCTGGGTGAAAATGTTCTTGTTCCTCTGTAACAGTTTTCGGTGCCGATTTTGTCGGTTCCGAGCGAGGTTGTGGTTGATCCTTATAGGTTTTGGCTTTAGGAGGTGTATCAGAGTCCTTAGCCGTTTGTTTTGGTACAGAGGATGTTAGTTTCGGAGCCGAAGCTGGATCTTTAGGCTTGGGAACCTTCGAAGCCGGCTTATCTATGGGCCTTGGCGTTGTCGGGCCGATTTGGAGGTGGAAGGCGGAGCAGCCGATTTCGGCGCAGTGTGTTCTTTTGGCTTCGGTGCCGAAGGGACAATGACATGTGGTTTGCTCGGTCCCGAGCTACCGGAAGGCTTGCCTTTTTTCTTCGGAGCCGAGCCTGGAGGCGGGGCTTCTGAAGGATGTTTTCGGTCTTGACTGGGGCCAACAGGCGAAGTCTTGACCACTGCCTTTGGTTTTGGAGGGGTTGGGGCAGGGGCAGTAGTACTCGCACGTTGCCCAGGAGTGATGAGGTCGTCTGAGTCTTCTGCCTCGGAGATGATCGAGATCCTCGGAATCTTCTTCTGGGACATCGGGGCCTTCATCAAAGATGTCCTCTGGCTCCGGAGCTTGTCTCTGTGCCATGATGCGTCTTCTAGCCCTTCGATCTCGAATGGTCTTTTTGGATCGAAAGGATGCACAGGCTGGACTCGTCGTGTTCAGGTGATAGGCACAAGTTGCAGACCTTGTGATGGTCACTGTACGGAAATTTTGCTCCACACTGGGGTCATTTTTTGAAAGGTGTCCTTTCCATGAGCCGTAGGCCTTACGGCGTGGATAGGCCCAGCGGCCCGCGTCGACGTCCGGAATCGAGCCGATGAAATCGATGTCGAAGAAGGTGATTCGATGGTTTTTCTGTAAATTTTGCGCTTCGAGAAGCTTGGAATTGAGATTTCCAACCGGAGCGGAAAAAAACAATCTAACGATGGAGTTGATGCCCATGCGCACTATCGTCCAAGGGAGGAGACACCTATCTCGTGACTACAAATACTTCCTCCAAGACAACAACAACGTGCAAGCATCCGAGCCCAACACCAGATGGCGATCTACTATGCTAGTGTGTGATCTGCAGCTCATATGCCTCGAACATGAGAACTCTAACTTCCTTTGGAAAGAACGCATAAATCTTTGCGACCTTCTACGACAAAAATTGCGCGATCTGGTTACATTTCTCTACCGAGGGAGTGATAGAAGCAGAAACCCGCTCAAAGGAGGATGAGGATTTTATGATCCGAAAAAGCTCCTGGGAAGAGTTCTGAACCTGCTCAAATCTTCTGGGAGTAGTATTGCATCCGCGTGTGCTTGATTGGTTTCTGATATGTCTGCAAATATCTAGAAAGCATGTTAAACTAAAACAGAAAAAGGAATTGAAAAGATTCACAAAGAAAACCTACTTCTCCTTCAGATTTTACACCAACCACTTTTCCGTTTTCCATAACAATCTCCTCAATCGGTTTGTTCAGCATGTAGGTACCGCCGTAGATGGCACTTAGCCTAAAAACAAAAACGATTATCCAGCTTAAGAATCAAGAGCACTTTTTACAAATAAGATAAGAGAGACAGCTATAGTCTTGCAATAATTGAGGACTGCTTTTTCAGGAACTTTTGCTGCAACCTTTAACAAAAGCAAAAGTTTTCCAGTTCGCCATAATCATGAATGTAAACAAATTAAATCACTTAATGAACAAGTTACTTACCTTTGGTAATGCCACATCTAGTAGACACTACCTAGTCGCAGATTAATTACCCTAGAATATTCCACAGGCATCAGAATGGATCTAAAAGATTTTGAGCAGTCCCCTTGCACGCAGGTAGGTGGCATTGTTCGGCGTCGCCCGCACCAGCGTCTATACTAGAAGTGACACATACAGTCACTATATAGGCGCCACCCCCGCATGCTGACCTCCGTTCAGGACTGTTTTTCTGCACCGGAAGCATGGAGCAAACTTCCATGATGTGAGACTATAGTTCACAAAACAGACAGGAGGGATGGCCGGGTAAGGAAACAGTGGCTAGATAGTCTTAACCAGATCAGGCATAACCGAACGTAAGAAACTTGTTCTTCTGATAGAGACTTCTAGCCACAGATTAAAAATCTTCCCCACCATGGGTCTGCGAACTGTTTACACTAAAAAGTCCTGGTGGACCGAACGGGCGAAATGCCAGTCACGCCGGATCAGACTGTCTAGGCAGTAGTGTTTGGCAAATGTGTGCAGTGAGGCCCACTTCGCTGCCTAACAGATGTCCAGAACTGGGATTCCTCTAGCTAGAGCAGTGATCGCAGCTTTAGCTCTAGTGGAATGAGCTCTCAAGCCCTCAAGGGGTTGTTCTTTTTTTTGTCATTCCATGCCAGATTTTGATAAAGAGGACAATCCATCTGTTTTATGGGCTGCCTTTCCTTTCTTCGCACCCACAAATCCATAAGAGTTTGATAGTCCACACGGAAATCTTTTGTACGATCGATGTAGAATGAGAACGCATTTTTTTAGGTCCAGGTGGTGCAGTCTCTCCTCTTTCTTGGTAGGAGGAGCAAAGAAAGTTGGAAGTGTGATGTTATTCCCATGCGAAAAGGTGTGACCACCTTTGACAAGGAGGAAGCATGAGTCGTAAGGCCCAGCTTATCTGGGGAAAATGTAGAGTACAGAGGGGATGGGCGTGGGGTACAGTCACAAGAGGCCTGAAATTTGCTAACCCGCCGGTCAGATGTTATAGCCACAAGGAGGGCTGTTTTAATGGTAAGCAGTCTCAGAGAGCATCTGTGTAAGGGCTGAAAAGGCGAACACATGAGGGAGGAGAGCACTAAATTCATTCCCCATTGGGGCAAGGTGTAGGGGGAAACATTTTAGGAAACCAACAGGTGATTTGAACACGGAGGATTGATCCTACAACTGCAGGAAGGTTGAAATGGCAGAAAAGTACCCTTTACCAGTGCCCATAGCAAGGCCTTGTCAAGCAAGGGATAAGGAAAACAAAAAGATTTTAGCCATGGGTGTAGACAAAGGATCAACAGATTTGGTAGCACACCAAGCAACACAGCCTGATCAGAGGACAGATGTTCATGAGTTCAGGATACCAGACTTTCCATGCCCAATTGGAAGGCACTAAGACGACTTAGGCCCGTCTGTTTCGGATCTTGAGAACTCGAGACTAGAATGGTATTGGCGGAGAGGTGTACAGGAGTCGTGAGCTCCACTTGAGAGGAAATGCTTCCAAGACCAAGAGCTGTACTGGAAACTCCATGTTGGAAGTTGACTCTATACAGTGCACAAAAACGAGGTACACTAAATGCAAATTCCTCAAAATAATGGAACAAAATTTATTTGTATGCAGTCCATATGTTGATACACACCATTCTCTACATTTTGGGCCTCTCTTTCTTTCTAAACCCTCTTGGCGTGCACCATGCTCTTTTGAGTGCATGCTTAAACAATTTTTTGGGGTAACCCCGGTCTCTCATCTGTTCACAAAAGACGTTCCCATGAATTTCAAAATCCTCCTTACAAGAACAGTTCCTCCTGATCCAGAGTAGTTGTCCGTATGGTAGATTGTCCTTGAGTATCCTAAGATGAGAACTGTTATAGTGCAAAATGGCATTTTGTACGTCAGTTTTTTATGTAGTGTGGTAATGTGTATTTTGATGGGGTATGACCTCGCCATCCAGGAACGTTAATGTCGTCTAACTTTTGGTCAAAGTAAATTGAAAATCTGGGTGTCGATGATTAAGCCATTCATGAAATCAGTCTAATTCAGTTTCAGTGCCAGTCTACAGACACCAAACATCAATGTACCGGTACCATTGGGTAAGATTTTTGGCAGAAGGATTATTATTATGAATGTACTTGTTCTCAAATATCGCAATGTAAAGTATATCCATTTCCAGGGCGATAGGACAACCCATGGCGGTCCCCTTGATTTGCCAGTAAAAATTCTGCTCAAGCCTGAAAAAAATCTTCGAGTGCCGCTTAATAAACCCCGTGGGGACCGGATGTGGTCTTGTTCTAGAGTCCAAATAAAATTCCATCGCCTCCAGTGCTTCGTCCTGCAGTATCTGAGTGTATAAGGAAACGACATCCAAGGACACTAGCCAATGCTGTGATTGATCAAACAGTGTGCCTTCCACCTTGTTGATAAAATCAGTGGTGTCTTAGTTACGAAGGGACCTCAGTAAGGAACAGTTTGAGGAATGTATCAACGTACTTGGAAATGGGTTCCATGATTGAGTCTCATCCAGATACTATTGGCTTTCCAGGGGGTTCCTGTAGTTACTTATGAATCTTTGGAAGGAAGTTTATGACTAGGGTCCTTGGATGTTTCTGGATAAGGAATTTGTGCTCTTTCGTACCTAAGATGTCTTGTTCAAAGCCAGCCTTGACAATTTGGATTATTTATTCTTTAAGTTAACGAGAAGGGTCTTCTTTAGTCGGCCTGTACCACATGAGGTTGTGAACCTGCTTCCTTTCTTCCTTCAATACATGCCCTTTGGCCAAACGACCACCGCTCCCTCTTTATCTGCCGCTTTGATTACTATGGGATCATCTTCCTTCAGGGCCTTTATCGCTCTTTGTGGTGCACTGGTCAAATTGTTTTTACTGAAAGATTTTTTCTGTTCCAATTGTTGAATGGAGGAAAGGACAACCTGCTCAAAGGCTCTTTAGGGATGTTATGTGTTGGTGGAATGAAGTCAGATTTGTTGGTCAACCCAGATGGTTCATGGGTAATTGGAATATCTCTTGTTGAAAAAAAGGCTTAAAGTCTGATTTTACGGAAAAATTCCATTGCTTCAGTTTTTAATCTGGCGAGATCTGTGCGAGATGTTGGCACAAATTTCAACCCCAGGTGGAGGACTTGTTCTTCGTCTTTAGTAAGTTGATTGTTGGACAAATTTACTATGATTGATGATGTTACGTTTTGTAAAATTGGCGTCTTGTGCGCATCTCCCAAGGTTGTTTTTTGGGCCTGGCCTTTCTCTAAAAAAGAACTTTGTCTTGCTTGCTTTCTGTTCGATGGGTCTTCGCCCAGTTCTGATTCGCTCGTTGACTCAGAGGAAGATGTCTCAGAAAACGTTAAGAATCTGTTACTGGATCTACCTTGATACTCCTTGAGGGCTCTCCGTGACTCAGCTTTGGTATAAAAGTCCCTGGAGGAGGTTGCTAAGTCATGGCTAACGGATCCCGAAAACCCAACTAGCACTGAGGTCGGACACACCGACAAAACCCCAGTCGGAGGCTCTCACGAACCCATGGGGCTCGAACGTACCCCAGAGGGGTTTGACTGGCCAAAAATGAGGCTCATGGCCTCAAAAAGCTGTTAAGGTTGGCAGGAATCGCTCTGGCAAACTTGGGAAAGCACAGACTAGACCCAGTGTCGGTGTGAATTTCTCAAGGAGTGAGGCCTGGATTTTTTGACGTCGATCCAGAGTGTCATCTGAAGAAAGGGACCGACTTGGAGAAATTGACAAACGTTTCCTCTTCTTGGACCTACTCTTGTGAGACTTACCTGAAGAAGTCTGGGATCGTGATGATTACCAGCACGAGTGACTCAGAAAGTGGTCCCTCCCTTGTGAATGGGACACAGAGCGGTGTGGAGTCTAGAGGCAAGTGGATAAAAGCTTCATAGCCCGCTTGGGCTTGGTCTTCAGATTCGTAGTCCTGCAATTCTCGAAGCCTCCACAGACACACCAAGTGAGGATCTGTCATGACATTTGCCTGTGAGAGGCAGCACAAGACTTGAAACAGGTTGTTTTATAGGGGATATAGTCCAAAAACAGTCGAAAACAAATTGCCAAAAATGGACTCAGAAGAGATTGCCTGGATGGCGTGGAAAAGAGGGAACTCCGGTCAGTGCGCTGGGTTAAGCGCCTACATAAGCACAAAACAGGCCATTTCCGGCACGGCCAATGCCATGCAGAGACAAACTGGTGCACAACGGGACTGCAAAAAAAAAATAATTAAAATAAACAATAAATAAATTTTAAAAAATTTAAAAAATCGGGACTCAGTCGGACGCTAAAGGAATATTTCACAGCAAGGGTTCTGCGGCCAAAAGTCTCCATCAGATTGATTTAGCACTTGTTAACCAAGTGCATTTATACACTCATTATTCCCAACTAAATACAAAAAAAAAAAATCAAAAAAAAAAAAAAAAAAATCACTGTAGCCTACAAGAATAGCCTAGGAGAATTCAGATTGTTGACTGTGGTGTCGCTATAGAATGTGAGGTAAAAACCCAAAGCGAACACGTATTTTGACAAAGTAGTAAATAACAATGTAACACGCATATTTTGCATCATTCAAATCAGTGGATGAAGGTATTGCATTGTGCTCACATAGAACAACTCAACCATCTTCAAGTTTAGTAAGGGGGCCCAGTAGAAGAAAAGATATTAGTGGAAGCAGGTAGATAATTTCGTTAGCCACATGCATGCAATATGCTATTATTTTCGGTTCGTTAAATAAAAAAAGCAAAACATTATAACAAAAGGTTGTGTATTTCCAAAATCAGTGTAAGTATACTGGAATATCTGCTTTATGACCATTTTATAAATGGTTTACCATGCTAAATGACAAACCGCTTTAGTAAGAATTCTTTAGGGCTTACCTAGCAAATCCCTGTGGGAGCTCACCAAGGCCATAGAGTGGATACAAGTAAGGGCTTTTCCCATATCTCGCAAGAGATTCACTGTAGAGTTTGATCCGGTTGATGGCTTCAAAGCAAGGCTGATCGAGGTAGCTTGAGAAAAAAAAAAAAGCGATTGGGGGTTATTTCGACATGTCAAAACTGCCTACCAAAAAACAATGGCATGATCTAATGCGTTAGGAGTTCTCTTGCTGAAAATAGTGCTGTATTACAATGCATTATCAGTGGTATACAGAGGTTTGCTGTAAAATAGATGGAGTCATTAAATGTTGAAGGACATTCCAGTGGTTAAGTAATCTGCCAGATTGCATAATCAATTAAGTAGATTCTCAACAGGATTATCTCCACTATAGTATAGTTTCTTACCTGCTGGTGTAATTGTGTAGTTTGAAGAATGTTCTGGATTCACATGCTGTGAATTATTTTGCCATCTAGTGGTTGGGTACGGAATTCTCCACTTTCTTGTTGTCTTTCTATTTTAGATTTTTCTTTGTTGGTGGGCGGGGACGGTTCCCTATTTGGTGTCCTTTTGTTACGTCGTACTGCTTCCTCCAGAGGCTCCCACCTTTGGTCGTCTTCATATTTTTTTCCCTTTTTACTTCTTCCTTCCATTTTCTTGGTGGAGGTGGGTGGTTTGCTTGTAAATCCAGAAAATGTTTCAAGCTACATAAATACACCGACAGATAAGAAACTAAGTTTTACAGCATGAATCTTTTCTGGATTTACATGCTGTTTATCGATTTTGTAGCGGTTTCTGAACTTTGTGGCAGCTGAGTTGAAGATGGGCATTGATTGATAAACAGATGTTGTAAGACCGTTTATCCTACCTGTGCTTCCTTGTTCATTTGTATGTCAATACAGTAATGTCTTGTTAATGTGTGCACAGATGACCACACTGCTGCCATACAGATTTCCTGCAATGATAAATTTTCCACAAAGGCAGTGATTGCTCTTTTCTTTCTTGTCGAATGTGCTCTAGGTGCTGCACTCAATTTTTCTCCTGCATATGTGTTGCACAACAACATTTTTGTGCTATCCAAAATGAGAATGTGTTCTTGGATATTGGTCTTCCCAGAAAACTATTTGCGAATGAAACCAATAGTAGTTTACTCTGTTTCTGTCTTTTCTATGCAGTACATCGTGGTGTATTTTGCACCTGTGTGCAACAGTCTTTCTGCTTGCCTCTGGTTTTTGGGGGAAAAAATGTTAAATTTGGATGTTTTAATTAATGTGACACAGATTACTTTTGATAGGAACTGTGGATCTGTCCTCATTACTATCCTGTGCTTGTAATTTTGAAAATATGGTTCTTGTAGCGCGAGTGCTTGAAGCTCACTTACCCTGTGCGCAGGGAAGTTACATCTAGTAGGAATGCAGTCTTTAAGATTAACATCTGTAGTGTAGCGTGGTGCAAAGGCTCAAATTGTGTTTTCATTAACTGAGTAAGTACCACATTTAGATTCCATGTGGGTGCAGGTATCTTCCTTGGAGGTGCTATTCTTTTGGCTCCTTTCAATAACCTCTTTATTACAGGTGATGTGAAAAACATCTACAAATATGGCCTCTTGTATAAGCCACTATTGTTGCTAAAATGTACCTATAAAGATGCATATGTTGTGGTCAGTGGCTGAGGAGTGCAGACTCCGGAGAGTTCACACAGACAATAACGCAGAACGGGAACTTAACATCTGGGGCTACATGATTACAAAACTATACAATCACGAAACTGAAAGGGAGAGTGACTCAGAGGACAGGTCGGTGAATAGGGGATCTACCGACCTGCCCATGCGGACTACTGCCCATTCGCCCAGTTCACCGAGGCCACTAGCACACTCTCGCTCAATGATAGTATATGATTGGAGGGATTAGGTGAGGTGTGGGAAGTCCATAGCTAAGGAGCTGCAACGCTATGCAAAGAATGATCGATCTACATTTGAATGGTTTGGTGTGATTCTCTCCCCCGTCCGCCTCCTACCCCATATTTTGGGAATGCAATGGCTATTACTGCTGTAATTTCACCCATGCCCGCCGAGAGCACATGATGACGCTGAAGTTGTACTGTTTATACTTCAATTTTTCTCTCTTCCTTTGTTTTTATGGTCATAGACTGATGTGGCAAACTAACCCCCTGCTCCTATGTGTCAAATTCCTGTTTTATCAGAATCGTATAAGACCCATGTCGCCCTGAATTTTTTTTTATAAATACAAAAAAAATAAGATGCATGCTAGTTTGTTTTCTAGAAGATGTGTTAGATATCTTAAGTGTCTTGTCCTTTGTATTTTTACAGACTAGTCCCTTTTTAACACACCATACCAAGTATTTCTTCCACTTAGCCATGCAACGCTCGTGTTGTTGGCCTTTTCACTTCTCTTAGAACAGCCATTGTGCTTTCCTGCAGTTTTAGATGCCTGAATTATAAGTCCTCAGGAGCCATGCTGCTAGGCTCAAAGCCTCTGGTTCTGCGTGTAGAACTCCTCCTCTTTCCATGGACAACAGATCCTGATGGTTTGGTAATTTCGGAAACTTCTCCTGTGCTAGTTCCATTAGCTTTCAGAACCATGTTTGTCTAGCCCACTGTGGGGCAATTCGTATTAGTGTCATTTTGTTAATTCTGCATTTGCTGATCACTATGTGTAACAGTGGAATAAGTGGAAAAGCATTTGCAAAGGTCAGTGCATTCCCCACGGATAGGTGGTATGGCTGTCAGGAGGTGAACCTTTGGCATTTTGCGTTCAGAGGTGTAGCAAACAGATCTACTGTTGGCGTCCCCCATTTCCAAAAGATTATTTTGAGTATTTTCTGGATTAGTTTCCATTTGTGTGAGCACAAGGCCTAGCTGCTTAAACTGTCCGCTTCAACACTGTCCTTCCCCGTTACATGTATTCCTTGGATTTCCATCTTGCTCAGTATTGCCGACTTTTAGAGTTCTCGGGCTACCTTTGATAAGGGTAGAGATTGAGTCCCTCCCCGTTTGTTGATCTAAAACATGGTTGTTGTATTGTAGGTTTGAAATAATGGGCAAGTTACCTTCGGTAACGCCTTATCTGGCAGAGACATGATCTAGCTGCAGAATTTCCCAGGTGTCAGACTGGATCCGGAAGATTTTTCTTTGAGCAATACCCCCTGCACTCTGGTAGGAGGCATCCGTTGGCCTTGTGTGACATTGTCGGCATCATCTCCACAGTAGTTAAGTCCCCTGTTACCTATATTGGCTCCATCTCGGCGACATGACGTCAGTTATTTTTCACGACTTTTTTTTTTTTTTTTTTTTTTAAATTTTCCAAAACCTTTATTCAGCATGAACAAGAAATACACAGCCCCATGCCTACAACCAACATGTGGCCGGCAGCGTGGTACAAGAAGGAGAGAGAAGAGTAAACACAGCGGTCTGCCCACAACCCTCCAGGGGCCGGCCGCGGCATAAGAAGCAAGATAAATAGCGTGCCAGTGCGAGGAATCATCTCCCCCAAAAACTGTGACATGGAAATCGTCGACCCATATTAACGTGTTGTGGTGGTATAGAGGCGCCTGTCCACTGCGACCCGTGATCGTCTCAACTCCGATCCTCGGTTGCCGCGTGGCTAAGGGGCAGGAGCCGAGCCACCCTCGCCGGAGCGGTGTCTAGGAAGGTTAAGGGGAGAGCGGGAAGAAGGTCCACTATGTCTGTGGGTGTGATAACAGATATGCCTGCAGGGGACCCCAGATGTCAGCCGGCCGCGAAGCGGAAGGCAGGAGTTCAGCATAACGGAGTAAAGTATCCTGGCAGTGTACCATATCAGCGATCCAGTCCTTAAACCTGGGAGTTCTGCCCCGCCCCCACCTACAGGCTATCAGGCGTTTCGCCATGAGAAAGGCGATAGTGGCGAATCTACGGACAGGTTTTCGTATAGTACTGGTGTAGCCCAGGAGTGCCTGTAATGGAGAGGGTGTTAGTGAGACATCGATCATTTCGGAAAGGCCAGAAAAAACTTGTTGCCAATATTCTACAATCTCCCGGCAGCCCCACGCCAGGTGCAGGAAGTCTGCCCCCGGAGCGCGACAGCGCCAGCATAGATCATCTTCTCGAAGGCCTATCCTATGCATGTGTGCTGGAGTACAGTAGAGCCTATGTAAGAACCGGTAATGAATCACCCTAAACCTACTACTGGAGGAGATCTGTTCGGTTTGTAAACAACAGTAGCTCCAGAGGTCGTCATCTATGGGCAGTCCTAGGTCTTCCTCCCACTTTGTACGTGCCGTGCAGGGCGAGAAGTTTAGAGTGGTGCGTAGCGAATGGTATAGAGTAGAAACAGCATGAGCCGGAGTGGTAGCCTTAAGTAAGCGTTGTAGGGGTTCTAGCATGGGTGGCTCACAAGGAAAGTCCCCCGTCAGTGCACGAATACCACTACGAAGCCTGGTGTAGAGGAAAGTGTCCATGAAAGTGGGTGTAGAGTGAGTGAACATCTGAGATTGGGAGCGGAATTGTCCATCATGATAGAGGTCCCCCCATGTTGTAATGTGGAATTTGGCCATAAACTTTTTAAACAGTTGTTCCTGTAAAAGGGGCAATCGGGGATGGTATGCCAGAGGAAGCAGTGGAGAATAGATGAGCGGTGCGCCTGCCACCTTAGCAAGGTAGCGCCATGCTAGAATGGAGCTTGAGATCGTGGTGCGGTACGCTGTACGTGTCTCTGGTGTACTGAGTATCGCCCCCTCAAGTGGAATAGGCGCAGCCAGCCAGTGTTCTACAGCCGTCTGCGGCAGGAAGGGCGTGGGGCGAATCCAGTGATGAATGTAGTGGGCCTGCGCGCTGTGATAATACAGCTCGAAGTCCGGTAGGTCTAGCCCTCCGTGCACAAATGGACGAGTCAACACCTCCCAGCGAAGACGCGGCTTCCTCCCCCCCCAGACCAATCGAATGAGTTCAGACCTCAAAAGACGGAAGAAGGACTTGCCAGGGTAATATGGGATGTTCATGAACAAGTACAGGAGTTTTGGAAGAATAACCATTTTGATTAAGGAGGCGCGGCCCGCAAAGGAGAGGGGCAGTGTGATCCATCTAGACACATATGCCTGGATACACTCAAACGTGCGGCCATAGTTCATCCGCATTAGCTCTTCTCGGTCATGGGAGAGGAGTATGCCCAGGTAACGGACTTCCTCCATTTCCCACCGTAGAGGGTAGTCCAGAGGAAAGGGCTGGGCGGACGCAGTCAGTGGAAATATAGTGGACTTCCCCCCAATTGATATGGACACCAGATAGCCCCGCAAAGCGAATAAACTCTCGGAGAACAGGGTTGAGGTTGGCAGCGGGGTCACGTATGTAGAGTGTGATGTCATCCGCGTAGAGGGAGATGAGGACCTCTCGCTGAAGACAGCGCAGAGCCTTGTCCCGGTGATGTTGGCGGAGCCGAGCCGCCAGAGGTTCCATCGCTATCGCGAACAGCAGCGGAGACAGTGGGCAACCCTGTCGGGTACCGCGCGACACCGCAAAGGCGTCCGAAGTGCGCCCATTCAGCCCCACCCTAGCGACCGGTCGGTCATACAAAAGCTCGATCCAGCGCGTGAACCCCAGCGGCATGCCCATATTGCGCAGGATACAGTGGAGATAGTCCCACTCCAGGGAGTCGAAGGCTTTGGTGGCGTCTAGAAAGACAGCCACCAAAGGCAAATCCGGAGCTACATTATGCATGATGGAGAAGAGCGTCCGGAGATTATTGGAGGTGGCCCTACCCGGGACGAAGCCCGCCTGGTCAGATAACACCAGGCCTCCCAGTAACAACTGCAGACGGTTAGCCAGTATTTTTGTCAGGATTTTGGCGTCACAGTTAATGAGCGAGAGCGGGCGATACGAGTCGCAGTATTGAGGCGGCTTCCCAGGTTTCAACAAGGAGGTAATCAGTGCCTCTTGCATTGACGGAGGAAGTGCGCCAGACTCATGAGCCTCCATGAACACCTCACGAAGCACTGGAGCAAGGATGTCCATATACGCCTTGTAGAAGTCCATAGGTAGCCCGTCCAGGCCGGGGGCCTTTCCCGGAGCCATCTGTTTGATCGCATCTGTAACCTCCTCCAGGCCCACTGGCTCCGCCAGGAACTCCCGGTGACGGTCAGAGAGCCATCCCAGTGTGAGCTCCCGAAGGTAGTCGTCAATGTCCAGCGCACCGACCCTGGTTGTGGAATATAATGTTGAGTAATGAGTAGTAAAGGCCGCCAGAATCGAGCGCGTGTCCCGCAACGGAGTCCCCTCCTCCCCCTCCAGCTCCAGCACAAAGTTAGAGCCCCGTGGTGGTCGGATCGCTCCCGCCAAAGATTTACCGGGTCGTTCCCCCTCCCCGTACGTGCGAGCTTTGAAGTATTGGCCTCGGAATTTCACCTCCCGTTCGGCAGTGGACATGTAGTCCGATAGTGTTTCGCGGTACTTTGCCTGCGCATCCGCATTGGTGGTATAGTCCGGGCTATGTTCTAGAGTGTGGAGTGTAGTTTCTAATTTGCGTAGTGTACCTCTCAAGGTCCGGAGTACCCCGGAGCTCTTTGAAATGCAGAAGCCCCGTATCGTTACCTTTAGCGCCTCCCAGAGAGTGGCCATCCGATCCACCGTCCCCTTGTTACGGGATAGGAAGTCTTCTAATTCTTGACCCAGTTCTATTCTAAACAGTTCGTCTAGTAAGATGGTGGGTTGTAGTCTCCAAGTCTGAGGTCTGCCCATGATGTCAGGTAGCCGGAACTCGGCCAAAACTGGAGAGTGATCGGAGTATGTGCGACTCAAATGTCGCACCCCCACCAAGGAGGGGGCTAGGGTCTGATCAACCATAATGTAATCTAGCCTGGCCCAAGTCGCATGTGCATGATTCCAGTGTGTGCCTTCCATAGAAGTCGGGTGTAAGTGTCGCCAGGTATCCACGATCCCATGGGTGTCGCATATGTCCCTCAGATATCTGTGTGTGGTAGTGTAGTGGTGCATGGAGGGGTTGGATCTATCCATCGCGGGGTTTAAGACAGCATTAAAATCTCCCCCCCATATAAGGTGGGTGGATCCCACCTCCCTGACCTTGTTCCAGAGGGCAATGAAACTGCTCGGATTATCGCAGGTGGGGCCGTAAGAGCATGCAAGGGTGATTGTCTCGACCCCTATCCTACCCCATGTTATGCAGTAACGACCCTCGCGATCAGTGGCGGTGCCTATGGGAACGTAGGGAACTCCCCTCTTAATCAGGATAGTAACACCTCGTGCATATGACGAGTAAGGGGCATGAAGAGAATGTGTAGCCCATCTGGCAGCAAAGGTGACATTGCGAAGAGGGTCCATGTGAGTCTCCTGAAGGAATACCACTTGAGCATGTAATCTGTCTAAGGCACCCAGGATTTGCCTGCGTTTCCTGGGATCCCCCAGGCCCCGAACATTCCAGGTGACAGCAGTGAGCAGGGCCTCCCCTCCTAACTCAGTGCACGTGTTGCGGGTCATACGTGTCGAGAGAGGACTCATAGGTGAAGAAGTGCAACTGGCAGCAGGGCCACAAGTGTAATGGCCGAAAAAGGGTGGCACAGTGTGCTATTTCCACAAATGTATGCAGAGCGTTCATGCTGAAAACGAACAACAATCTTAAAACAGTCCCCAGAACCCCCCCCCCCTTACCAACTTCAACATCCCAATTATGTCGATCATCCCCAAGCCCCATCCCACCCCCTCCCACCACTGCAGCCCAATCCTGCCGGAATGCAGACCCCCTCCCAATCCCTGCAACAAACATAACTGCAAAAAAATGGGGTATACCCTATAGGGGACTCGCCAGTGCGCCGGACCTGTCCGTCCCAACCCTTTATTTCACCCACCATACCATCACCCCATAGGGGGAGGAGTTCGGGTGGGACAGGGAGGGAGTGCCAGGGCGAAATCCAGTAGCCAAAGGCCAGACCAGTACCTTGTAAGCAATAGGCGACAGCATATACAGGGCCCCAAACCGGAATGATTGTTCATCCCGTACATTTTATCGAGAGGGCGAAGGGCTAATGTAGTCCCACAATGGGCGATGGACACGGTCCCTCCCAAGAAGCATAATCCTCCCAAAGTCCAGAGTCAGAGTACAGGTTACTTAAAGAGTGGAGTCAAGAGCAATGTGGGAGCAGCCAACGCCAGTGAAGAAGGAGAGAGACACGAAGGGGTAAAGAGAGTAAACATGAATCATAACAGCGGTACTCATCAGTCAGGAGCAGTAGTCGGAGAGCTGGATCCCGATCCCGTTCCAGAACCGCGCCGTCGAGGGGCCGCCGAAGATTATTCCTTCAAAAAGTCCTCCACCTGTTGCGGATTACCAAAGAAGAAGGGCTTGCCATGATGTGTGACCTTGAGCTTGGCTGGATATTGCATGGAATAAGGAATGTCTCTTTGCTGTAGTTTCTTTTTTACTCCTGTAAATTTCCGACGGGCATCTTGCACTGCTTGCGTAAAATCCGGGTAGAATGAGATGGTGACGTTTTCATGTAGGATCGGTTGTTTCTCCCTGGCTAGACGCAGTACGGTGTCACGGTCTCTGTAATTTAGAAATTTGATGATAACCGGACGTGGCGGGGCCCCAGGAACTGGGCGAGGCCCTAAGGAGCGGTGGGCACGCTCCACCACCAGCTGTGGCGAGAAGGATTCCCGTCCAAATTTATCGATCAGCAGCCGCTCAATGAAGTCTTCCATGCGACCCCCACCGCTGGATTCCGCAAGGCCAATCAGGCGAACGTTGTTTCGGCGGGAGCGGGCCTCCAAATCCTCATTTTTGTCGGCAATGACCTTGAGTAGCCTGTCCATCTGCGTCAGCTTGGCAGCGCCAGCCACCGCGCCATCCTCCAACTCCGATATTCGCCCCTCCGCCTCTTTCAGGCGCTCCCCATGTTGGTCCAGTCGATGTACCACGGCTTCCAGACGGGCGTTCATATTGTCAATTTTGGTGTCAATGGTCGTTAGGCTCGTCTGCAGGCCGAGAAGGATAGCCTTCCAATCCACCTCCTCCTCCTCGCTGGGCCCCAACTCGCCACTCTCCGCAGGCGGGGCACGCGTTTTCTTTTTGGGGGGGTTAAATTGTAGAGTCGCCTGTTTTGCGTCCGCTTTGCCCATGGCCGCGGTGAACGAGGATCAGGATAGACAGGCCGCCAGGTAGGTCTTATATAGTAGGCGCTCCCAGGAGCTCCGAGTCGAGGCGCCCACCACACTCCGCAGCGCCAGCACCAGCTCGCCAGAGGAGCGGACCCCTCCAGATGTCGGGGACTCGCAGGTCAGACTGGATTCAAGGCGCTTCGTGCCGCCACAGCACCCCCGCAATCCCACGCAGGTATAGGGTCGCGTGCCTCCGCCCCGCGGGCAGACGATGAGAGACGTCCGAGGGACACGGGCCGATGCTGCTCCTCAACTCCAGTGGAGGTGCGCCGACGGCGACCCCCCACTCAATGCCTCCTGCCACGACACCTCCACAGCACACAGGGCAAGGATCGCGCTCCTCCGCTGCAGCACGGTACGGTAGTATAAGCAGAGTACCTGCATACGTGGGAGCAGTAGCCTCGATGCAGCAGGAACACGTCCGGTACCGCAGATGAGCATCGGCAATCGTGAGGAAGCGAAGTGGACGCCTGGCACCCTGGTAGAGTGTCGTTTGTGCCAGCCTGAGTGCAGAAGTTCCTCGCGGCCCGCAGGGCCCGATTAATCCCCGGTCTCGCGTTGTGAGACGCCTCCGCTCCGAGGGACCGCCCCACTCGCCGTCTCGTCAATGCTGGGCAGTATCGTCGCCGTCAGTGCACCCACCGGCTCGAAACTTGCGCCGAGTGGACCGGGGACCTTCAGCTGTCCATCGGCGTCGATTAAGTGCGGGTTACTGGCCTGTAGGATGTCTTTGCAGGGTTTATGGACGCCCGGCTGGCGAGAGCCTCACGAAAGCGCGGCCATGACGGTCCAGCGCCACCTAGCGCCCCCCAGTTATTTTTCACGACTTTCCACGCCAGAAGCAGAGGCATGCAGTGCAGACAGGTTCTGAAAGGGAAACCTGTCCGTAGGGGAGGATGGGTGGGTCGGTAAGAATTCTGCGGCTGGATCCTGTCTCTACCAGATAAGGCGTAACTGAAGGTAAGTAACTTGTCTGATAGAGACACCTAGCCACAGATAACTTAACTTTGAATCGATACATGAAAGAAAGTGGCTCTGTATATACTGTTCCCAAATAGGTACAGTGTGCACAGAGTCCACAGTCCCTAGAGGTTTGGCAGAGGCTAAAGTTAGATATAACCTTACTCTCTAAAGTGGTAGGTTTGTCGAGCAGTAAGGCAGTATCAGAGGACAGTGTAATGCATTTGTTGTACACACTGAGTCAGCAAATGGTGTCCCACACTCAAGAACTGAACTCTGGGCCAATGGTTTGTATATAAAAATATATAGTTTTATTTTAGAACCAACAATAGGTATCAAAATATACTTTCTCAGAATGAGATGCTTTAGTTAAATACTTTCAATAGGCAATAGACTTTTGAACACAGTAGTTACAGTTGTTGCAATAGGCACAATTCAAACACAATTATAACACTGAGCTCAATGGGAATTTCTTAGTAAATGCAATTAATTACTTTTTGGAATACTTTTCTAACCACAGGACTGGATCATAGATTCAGTCCTGAGAGACATTTCCTGGAAACAGGTAAGTAAATACGTTTTGGTTACAGGTATGATTTTTAAGGAATATTATTGTATTTCAAAAGTTGACACTTAGAAACTTTTTCACATAGAATCACCAATGTTATCCTATGGGAGGAAATTCACTTAGGAGGTAAGTAGGGTTATCGTTACTTTTTCTTACTCAGTGCTGGATCCTGGATTCAGCACTGGTGCATCTCCTGTAAACAGTTGAAAGAAATGGTTTTTGTTACACAGATGATTTTTAAGGAATATTGGTTTAAAAAAATCGACAAGACTTTCTGGTAAAAACCAGGCAATGTTATCCTATGGAGGAAAATCAAGTAAGCGGTAAGTACAGCTGTAATAACTTTTCAGGGTCAGTGCTGGGCACCAAGATCCAGCACTGGGATCTCTCCTGATAACAGGCGAGTAATTTCGTTTTCGATATTCGGCTGATTTTAGGTGACTATTTTAAAGTTTCAAAACTCGACACTTGGAAGAATTTCCAAGTGAAACCAGTCAATGTTACCCTATTGAGGAAAAGTGAGTTATCGGCTTTTGGGTAAGTACTCGACAGGCAGAGTTAAGGTTCTGGGCATAGACTCCGGGGTCTCCCAGGGTCAGGTAGGTACAGTTGTTACACCCTCAGCGGCACAGGGACAGCAGAGTGCAGAGAGAGTTAGGCCCAATGTTATCCTATGAGAGGTATGGGGGGGCCTTGGTTGGTGGCTGCTAGAAGGCAGGCCATGCGGCTGTGGGAGCAGGGCTCCAGGTCACTTACTCTGGGCAAGTGAGGAAGTAGATTAGGATAGATGTTGCACTCCCAGGGACACTCTGGCAGCTGGGTGCAGGGTGCTTTTGAGTCGTCGGGCGCTCAATGGAGAAGCTACATAACGAACAAAGGCTGCAAGCTCGGGGATGAAGATTCTTCAGGTGCGACCACCACTTCGAGAGGTAAGTTGGGAAGCTGTAGGTTAGGTAGGCACCCAGGAGCTGGGCACAGGGGGCCGCAGGGCTCCGGGGTGTCTTTTCGCATCGGAAAATCTTACCCTCAGCTGGTCGCGGTTGGAGGGGTCCCTGGTTCTGAGGCTGCAGGCGTTGTCAGGAGCGTTGAGGTGGGTCCTTGGGTGCTGGATTCAGGGTCACAGTCGCCGGGGGGACATCCTCAGGGTCTTTGTCCACTCCGGCACAGGCCAGGCTTGGCGGATGCAGAGTGTGCAGGAGTCGCTGTTCATGGTTGGAACCAGGGGCTTGTTACTTGTTTTGAGCAGACCCACTACTCGTGGGAGTCGCAGTCTTTTAGAGTCACAAGGCAGTCATCCTGCGGGGTTTTTGAGGTTGCTGACCACTTGAGACGCCGGGTTTTAGCAGGAGCAGGTTTGAGGGTCGACAGGCCTGTAGGGCTGGGGCCAAATCAATTGGCGTCTTCCTCTTGTTAGCAGCTGCACAGCAGGTCTTCTTGTTTCTTGTTCTTGCTTGTTTTGGATTTGGGATCTGAGGAAGGAAGGTTCAGGGTGCCCCTAAATACTACATTTAGGGGCATTACAGGTAGGTAGGTAGGTATCCTGCTGCTCTCCTGTGGGAGGGGGGGCGGTAGCCTAGTCCTGATTGGACAGGGCTCACCATCTTCAAGATGGCGAGAGCCCGGAGATGTGCTTCACCTCGCCTCCCCCACCGGAGGGGTGGGGTTGGCAGAGGCAGGTACACCCCCTCTCCTCCCTGCCAGAGTGCGGGGTCAGAACCGGTGGAGGCCAGTTGCTGAGTACAGCAAGTGGCCTGGAGAAGCTCACAAAGGCGGCATGCCTTTGAAGCTTCCCCTGCCCATCCTGGGGGAGGAGACCTAGCACCTCGCCCAGGATGTGCATTGTTGCAGGCCAAGGAGAGCGGATGGCTCTCTACCCAGTGGTCCAGCAACATGTCTGTTGTGTGGCAGCCTAGGCAGCCTCTCAGACAGGACGTGGATTGTAGGTTAGGTTCAGGGGGCAACTCTAAGTTGCCCTCTGTCGTGCATCTTACATTAAATCCCACACTGGCATCAGTGTGGGTTTAATGTGCTGAGAAGTTTGATACCAAACTTCTCAGTCTTCAGTGTTGCCATCATGGTGCTGTGGAGTTCGTGTTGACGACCTCCCAGCACCATATACTCTTAATGGTAGCACTGTACTTACACTGCCCAGGAATGGACCTGGGTACTGTATGGGCACAGGGTTCACGCTCCCGTACCCACACCACTGGCATAGGGCACCCAGCTAGAGGGGTGACAGGTATGCCAGGACAGTGTGTGTTGTGGACAGGGATGTGTGCCATGTCGACTGTATTGTTCTGCACCAAGACACTCAGCCTGCAAAGGGGGGGGGGGGGGGGGGGGGGGGGGGAGAGAGAGGAGTGAGTGAGTGTGTGTGTGTGTGTGTGTGTGTGTGTGTGTGTGTGTGTGTGTGTGTGTCAGGGTACAGGGCCTCTAAGGGTGGCACAATAAGTGCTGAAGCACTTAGGGGCCTTCCCTGGTCACAAGGCCCTGGGTACCATTTACCAGGGGCTGACATGTGGCCAGAGATGCCAATTGGGTTTAGGCTTCATGCAGTTTTAGGGAAGGAACACAGGCCCTGGGAACCCGATTGGCAGGAGCCCAGGGCACACTCAGTCAAAGTACATCAGCAATTTAGCAAAAAGTGAGGGCATACCATGCAAGAAAGATGGCACTTTCTCACATACATGAGCAATACCGTCCCCAGAGAAGGGACTGTGGACACGTTTATACCACAGAGTCCTGCAAAACATAACTGCCCAAGAGGCCTACCCAGCAGACTTGACCATCGAGGCACTAAATGTGTGCAGGGATGCCAACGTTGCTGCCTGACAAATGTCGAGTCGAACTCTGTTGCAACGCTGTGGCAGCAGCCTTAGCTTTGGTGGAAGGAGTTCTTAAGCCTTCAGTAAGCTGTTTCTTTGCCAGAGCTTAGCAAATATTGATGCAGAGGATGACCCATCATGAGATAGTCCTCTTCTGCACAGCACAACCTTTCTTTGCCCCAACATAATCCACAAAGAGTTGGTCGCCCACCAGGAATCCTTTAGTGCAGTCATGGTAGTACGACAACGCTATCTTTGGATCCAAACGGTGGAGTCACTCCTCTTTTTTAGAGGGCTGTAGCGGAGCATAGAAAGTGGACAATGTGACAGATTGCCCCACATGGAATTTTGTTACCACTGTCAGAAGGAAAGTGGCCCTAGCGCGAAGCAACAACTTGACCGGGAATATTGTCAGGTAAGGAGGCTTAGATTACAGAGCATGCAATTCGCTCACCCTCCTTACGGATGCAATTGCCACTAAAACGGTTGTTTTCATGGTAAGCAGCCAGAGGGGGCAATTGTGTAGAGGTTCAAAGTTAGCCACATTAGGATGGTGAGAAACAAATTAAGGTTCCACTGAGTCATAATGAAAGGTGAAGGTGGGAACATATGTACGAGTACCTTGAGGAACCTATTTACAATGGGAGATTTAATTAGTGAAGGTTTGTCCGGCAGCCTCAGAAAGGCAGACAGGGCTGAAAGGTATCCTTTTAGAGTACCGAGAGCAAAGCTCTGCTGGCCAAAGGTTAAAATAAAAGGCAAAATATCAGAAAAGGAAGCATGGGAGACTATTCTGTAAAATATATTACACCTGTTACATCGGCAGGAGTAGACCATCTTGATGGAGGGACGCCTGGCTGACAAAATAACATTACAGACTTCGGGAACAAGGTCAAATGCTATCAATTGGCACTGCTCAGTCTCCACACAAGAAGGCGTACAGTTGACAGATTCGGGTGGAGAACCCTCCGCTACAAAATAAGATCCCTCCCAAAGGGGCAGGCTGATCGGAGGATCGATGCTCAGTTGAAGTAGTTTGGCATACCAGACTCTCCGTGCCCAATCTTGAGCCACAAGAATGACTTGGGCCTGGTCGTTCCTGATCATCTTGAGAACTCTGGGCAGGAGTGGTATGGGCTGGAAGGCATACAGGAGGCCTGAGCTCCAATCGAAAACTGATCTAACCAAGGCCCTCCCCACTGCTGAAAGGGACCTTGCGCCAACTACGGACGGAGAAGCCATTTGTGATTCGCTGAGCATCAACAGCTAAATTCGTCCGCTCTGGTGTTCATCGAACCTGCATGGTTTGAACCACCAGGGATAACCCCTGCTATTCCAGCCAAGTCCAGAGACACAGGGTCTCTTGAATAAATGCCCACCTGGCCCTGATTGTTGCAGTACCACATGGCGGTGGTGTTGTCCTTTAACACTTGCACTAGCTTCCTCTTAATGGAAGGAAGGCTTTCAATGCCAAACAAATTGCTCAGATCTCCAGCAAGTTGATGTGGAGTCCGGATTCCGCCAGAGACCAGAGTTCTCGGAGCTCTACCTCTCCCAGTTGGCCGCCCTATCCCAGAAGTGCTGCATCTGTCACCACTGTAAGATGTTGTTGGAGAAGAGAGAGAGGTCTAGCAGTGACCCAAACGAGGTTTATCAGCCACAACTGCAATTCCTGTGCCGTTCCCCCTGAGATCTGGACCATGTTGGAGATATCTCCCTGATGCTGCACCCACTGGAATTTCAGGTCACACAGCAGAGCCCGCATATACCATCTGGGTTGAGTCGCTAATAGGATGCAGGAGGTCCAGCAGCCTCAGTCATTCTCACCAAAATCCAGCATAAAGGCTGAAACTTCAGTATCAGCCTAAATATCCTGGACTCGTCACTCAGGAGGATAAGCCCGAAACTTAGGGCCAGGAGCTTAACCACCCTTGGCACCACCATAGCAAATGACGCTCCCTCCTCGTTAGCCAAGGTAGGGGGAGATAGCACGCCAGAATCTGGAGAGGTATCCAGTCCACTGGCCTCACCCAGTTCCTCATACCAGTCCATTTCTTGATAAGGCTGCTCTTCTACAGTGTCTAGTGAACCCTCCCAATCTTCTCCCACTCCTAGCCCCTCAGAATAGAGCTCAGAATACGATCTAGGACCTGGTGGTTCTATCGGTGCTGGTATCGGCATTGGTCGATGCAACACCGCCGGGAACCAGAATGGGGCTGTCACCACTCGGACCATCAGTGTCGGACCGGGGAAGGTCGCAATGGCTCAACCACGCCAGGCCAGATCAATAGGGGTGGGGAGGACATCGGCATCGGGCCGTAGCCACCGGCGTGGAACCCAATGTAGCCCATTCGGACTTCTCTGGGGCCCGTAGGCGCGTTGGGATTGTCAGGCACCCGAAAATGAGGCACATGGCCTGATAGAACTCTGAGTTGGGCGCAGGTTCCAAAGAACGAGGACTAGAACACAGACTCCTCCATCGTGTCGTTCAACGGATGGGGAGAAGTCGAAGCACCCTTCAACTTCTTTTGCCTCTAACCCGAATGTCCCAATGATTTGGAGTATGACGAAAAGGACTTGAGACTCCTGGGGCAGCACCCGGACCTTACTCTCAAGTGGGACTGTGAGCGAGACCTCCTACAAGTCACGTGAAGCAGACTGCTAGGCTGCAAGTAGCTTTAGGGATTGCTTCTTTAAAACCTCCAGAGCCATTGCCTGACAGTCGGAGCACGACTTTAAATCGTGGTCGCGCTCCAGGCACCACAGGCAAACCAGGTGTGTGTCCATCAGCAACATGGCGCAGTGACAGGCGCCACATGGTTTGTACCTACATGTATTCCTAGACATGATGGAAAAAACCTACACACCAAAAACGGGTGAACAAAAGTCGTAAAAAGCCTGTCAAAACAGGACAGAGTGAAGCTCTTTTCACGGATCAGCCCTTGACTGGCACAGAAAGAAGAGAACGGACGTCAGTGTGCAAAGTGGTGTCTATATAGGTGACACAGAGGTCACTACAGCGCCGTCAGGCAGGGCCGAAAAACGCCATCAACAATCTGATGCCTGGGAAATTCAAAGGTAAGGAATATGCGGCTTGATGTCCCCATCAGATATGGTCTTTCCTAAAAGACCCTTTTGGAAAGCTCTCAAGGCTAGGAAAACAGTCTTTAATTCCAGAATGTTTATGTGTGCCACAGAATCCTGTTCCTTCCAGACTCCGTTTACCTTGAAGGAGCACAAGTGAGCTCCCCAGCACATATGTGAGGCGTTAATAGTTAATGTTACAGTTGGAGTTGGTAGTGCAAATGTCCTTCCCGGTGTTATACGTGATGCACAAGTTACTACTGTAAGAGATATTCGTTAGTGATAGATTCCTTACCTTATAATATTCCCCAGGCGTCACTCTGGATCCGGGAAGTTTTCTGCTTAGCAGTACCCCGGCGCGCCAGTAGGGTGCCGTGCGCGCCAGGATGACGTCACGGAGGCTACTTAGGCACCACCCATGCGCGCTGACGTCAGTTCTGTACACAACTTTACGCACCGAAACGCAGAGCCTTGCGAGAAACTGACCTTTGGTGCATAAAACTAGGGCCCTAAAAGGGCATGACCTTAGCCCTAGTAATCAGTTCGTAGAACGGGGAGGATGGGTTGGGCGGTAAGGAATCTATCACTAGCTAATGTCTCTTACAGATATATTGTTACATAAGTAGTAACTTGTGCATGTGAAAGACACGTTGGTGAAAGATTCCTTACCTTCGAATAGATATCCCAGCAATACCAACCCCGGAGGTGGGTCTGCGAACAAAATTACACCAGAAAGTCACAGAGCACAGAACGGCCAAAGAAGCAGTCTCTGCGGACCGGACTGTCAAGGCAATAGTGCTTGGTCAACGTGTGCAGCGAGGCCCACATAGCTGCCAGACAAATATCCTGCAAGGGGACACCGCGTCCCAAGGCAGTAGTGGCTGCAGTTGCTCTGGTCGAATGGGCACGCAGTCCCACAGGAGGCTCCTTCTTGGCCAAGGAGTAACAGGCTTTGATGCAGAGAACGACCCACCAGCAGATGGTCCGTTTGTGCACCGCACGACCTCTTTTGGCGCCCACGTAGCCAACAAAGAGCTGAACATCCACCAGGAACTGCTGTGTACGCTGCAAATAGAATGCGAGTGCACGTTTGGGGTCCAGACGGTGGAGCCGCTCCTCTACCCTTGAAGGATGCGGAGGCGAAAAAAAGGTGGGCAAAGTGATGGTCAGCCCGATGTGGAAGGGCGTGACAACCTTTGGCAAGAAAGAAGGACGTGTCCTCAGAACCACCTTGTCCGGATGAACAGAAAGAAAAGGAGGTTTGGAAGAAAGAGCCTGGAGCTCACTCACTCTCCTGGCAGAGGTGATAGCTATCAGGAAAGCCGTCTTGAGATTAAGACGATGTAAGGGGCAGTTAAGAAGGGGCTCAAAGGGAGCGCACATCAGAAAAGTCAAGACAAGATTCAAGTCCCACTGAGGCATTATGAAGGGCACAGATGGGAACGTATGCGTAATGCCCTTAAGAAAACGGTTAACAACCGGGGACTTAAAAAGAGAAGGCTGATCTGGAAGCCGCAGAAAGGCAGAGATGGCCGAAAGACAACCTTTAACAGTGCCCAGAGCAGAGCCCTGCAGGGCCAAAGAGAGAAGGAACAGAAGAACCTCAGAAAGAGGGGCAGAAAGGGGATCCACAGTCTTAGCTGTGCACCATGCCACAAATCTGTGCCACCTACAGACGTACACAGTTTTAGTGGAGGGATGCCTGGCTGCCAGGATGACATCACAGACTTCGGGAGGAAGATCGAAAGGTGTCAACTGTCGCCGCTCAATCTCCAAGCATGGAGGTGGAGGCTGGTCAGGTTTGGGTGGAGGACCGCCCCCTGCTGCTGCGATAGAAGATCCTCCCAAAGAGGCAGACGGATCGGGGGATCGATGCTCATACTGAGTAGCTCGGGATACCATACTCTTCGAGCCCAGTCCGGAGCTACAAGAATAACTTGGGCCCGGTAACGCCTGATCTTCAGCACTCTGGGCAGAAGTGGTACAGGCGGAAAGGCGTACAACATACCGCAGCTCCACTTGAGACGAAAAGCGTCTCCGAGTGAGTGCCGCCTTGGAAATTCCAACGCGCAGAACTGATGACATTGCACGTTCTCTTCAGTGGCGAATAGATCTAACCAAGGCTCTCCCCATCACAGAAAGAGACCTTGCGCCACGTCCAAGTTCAGACGCCACTTGTGATCCACCATGCACCGGCAGCTGAGTTCGTCCGCCCTGATGTTCAGAGAACCTGCCAGGTGTTGAACAACCAAGGAAATGCCGTTATGTCCCAGCCATATCCAGAGGCGCAGAGCCTCCTGAAATAGGGTCCACGACCCCACCCTGCCCTGTTTGTTGCAATACCACATGGCGGTGGTGTTGTCCGTGAACACCTGCACTACACTTTCCCGGACAGAGGGAAGGAATGCCTTCAGTGCAAGCCGGATCGCCCGCAGCTCCAGAAGGTTGATATGGAGCCGGGATTCCGCCGGAGACCAGAGGCCTCTGATCTCCGCCTCTCCCATGTGGCCACCCCAACCCAGGAGGGATGCATCCATCACTACAGTGTGCTCCGGTTGGGGAAGGGAGAGGGATCTGTCACTGACCCAATCACGATCCGTGAGCGACCACTGCAACTGTCGTGCAGCGCCCTCCGAGATCTGGACGAGATCGGACAGGTTGCCCTGATGCTGTGCCCACTAACTTCAGGTCCCACTGCAGAGCCCACATATGCCATCTGGCATGCGGCACAAGCAGGATGCAGGAGTCCATCAGGCCCAGAAGCCGGAGGGTAATCTTGGCTGAAACCCCGGGATAGAGGCTGAAAGAGCGGAACCATAGCCTGAATATCCCGGACTCGCTGTTCGGGAGGATAAAGCCGAATCAGCGTCTAATCCAGAACCGCTCCGATGAAAGGGAGCTTCTGAGATGGACTCGGGTGCGACTTCGGCACACAGATGAAGAACCCCAGTAGATGCAGGAGGTCGGCCGTAGTCTGGAGGTGGAGACAACTACCTGGGGCGAGCCCGCCTTCAACAGCCAGTCGAGGTAGGGGAAGACTGACACCCCTGACCTGCGGCAGATGAGCTGCGACCACCGCCATCCCGTTCGTGAACACCCGAGGGGCGCTGGTAAGGCCGAAGGGGAGCACGGCAAACCGAAAATGCTCCTGGCCTACCGTGAACCGCAGCTAACGCCGGTGGGCCAGAAGGACGGGAATGTGAAAATAAGCGTCCTGCAAGTCCAACGCTACCATCCAGTCTCCAGGGTCTAGGGCAGACAGGACCTGAGCCAGAGTCAGCATCTTAAACTTCTCCTTCCGGAGGAAGCGATTGACGTCCCGGAGGTCCAAGATGGGGCACAGCCCCCCCCCCCCCCCCCTTGTCCTTCTTGGGGACCAGAAAGTAGTGGGAATGGCAACCACTCCCTACTTCCTGATCGGGAACGTACTCAATGGCCCCCTTGGCCAGGAGGGCCGTGACTTCCTGACGGAGAAGTGCCAAATGATCCCCAGACATGCAGTGGTATCGAGGTGGCATGGCTGGAGGGGAAGACAGAAAGGGGAGCGAGTAACCTTGGCAGATTATTTGCAGCACCCACTTGTCCGAAGTGATACCGCGCCAGTGGTGGAGGTGGTGAGGGACCCTGCCCCCTACCGGCGTGGGGTGCCCCCTGAAGCTCGGATTAGGAAGGCTTGGCGTTGGAAGCAGCGGGTGCGGAGTTGGACTGCCCCACCCGCTGGTTACCAGACCCGCCCCTGCGGAAACCACATCCGTGGCCACAGTGAGGCAGGTTCTGCACAGGCTTTGCGGAGGAGCGCGTCTGGGCGCCTTTACTCTGGCCATGAAAGGAACGAAACCCAAGCATGACAGGGCTCTTAGTGGAAAGGCCCAAAGACTTAGCTGTAGCCCGGGAGTCCTTAGAGCGCTTCAGGGCACTGTCCGCCTTGTCGACAAAGAGGCGAGAGACATCAAAGGGCATGTCCATGAGCGAGCTCTGGACATCAAGCGAGAACCCGGTAGACCGTAACCAGGCATGGCGCCGCAACACCACAGTCATGGAAATCGCCCTGCCCAAGGAATCAGCCGTGTCCAGACCACACCTGATGGCTAACTGCGCCGCATCCTTGCCCCCGCAATCGCTTGGGAAAGGATGGCCTGGACCTCCTCAGAACACTGAGGCAGGACCTCTGCTAACGTATCCCACACGGCGTGGGAGTAACGGCCCAACAAGCAGGCGGTATTAACCGACCGCAACCCCAAGCTGGCCTAGATAACCGCCTCTTGCCATATTGGTCCAGCTTCTTAGAGTCCTTATCCGGCGGAGACGTGGGAAAGGCACTCTGCAACGTCGAGGCCTGAATGACCAGGCTCTCAGGTATGGGGTGAGTGGTCAAGAAGGCCAGGTCACCAGGCGCCGGGCGATGACGCCTAGCGAAGTTCTTATCCACCGGTGCCCCCGAGGACGGCCGCAACAAAGTGCCCAAGAGGACTTTGGTAAGGGCCTCATTGAAAGGGAGCAGCGGTTCCGTCGACATAGACGTCGTCTGGAGCACCTCCGTAAGGAGGTTGGTCTTAAGGGCCACCATAGGGAGGTCGAGATGGAGAGCCTCCGCAGCTCGACGCAGCCCCATAGTGTACTAAGCGCCCTCCTCCATAGGAGGAGGAGGGGAGGCAAACCCCGGGTCAGAAGAAACATCAAGTTCACCCGCATCTTGAAGGTCATCCACCCAATCTTGTAGAGTCACACTGCCGCGCAAGGGGGTCTTCGGAGCCGACCCAGTTCTCATCCGGCTCCTGGGTAGAAGGAGCCGGCCGCGGCGGCAGGACTGGAGCCGGAGAGGGGGACAGCGGCGCCAAGAGCGGTGCCGGCTGGGGCCGACCCGGAACCATATCCCAATGAGGATCCCAGATCAGAACTAAATGGTCCGAGAAACTGGGCAGGGGCGGGATAAACTGCACCCAGTGCGGCGCCTGTGGCCGTGCTGGGGCCGGAGCCAAGGGCAGCGTCTGGGTCGGAGCCAGTGGCGTTGCACCTTGTGGCGCCGGGGCCAGAGATGCGGGCCCTGGATCCAGTGGCTTCGGGGCCGGAGGCGGTGCCGCCGGGTCAACAGGATCTGGACACGGGACCGGGGGCCCGTCGGCGGGAGCCCGAGGCCTAAACAGGCGTTCCAAGGCAGCAAGAAACTCTTGCCTCTGTTCGGAAGTCGCCGAAGGACCCGGGTATAGCGGATAGGCCGCGGGACTCCCAGGCTCCAGAGGAGCTGCAGGGGCGGAGCCCCTGTCCCCCTCTTCCGCCTCCGGGGAACGACAGGGGGACGTCAGAGCACAAACACGCTTCTTCGACTACTTCTTATGGCGTCGCTTACCGGAATCTGAAGGTGAAGACTTAAGAGTCCGAGGAGCGACGGCTCCGGTCCTGCGAATGGTCCCGTGAACGGCCCCTAGACCCGGAGCGGCAGTGAGAGGAGTGCCGGACCTCCAGCAACTTCCAGCGCCGTTCCCGCAAGGCCTTCGGGACGGCAGTCCAGACAATCCCGGTAGTCATGGTCGGTCTCCAAGCAGTAGAGGCAGACATCATGGAGGTCCGCCACTGACATATTACGGCTGCACGACCCACAAGACAAAGCCGGGCATCCCTACGTGCACCAGGAGACAAGAGAAAGACAAAAGTAAAAAAAAAAGGTCAAAAATTGACCGGGGTACGTGCTCAATCCAAATCTGCGCCTTCGGCACGGAAAAAGAAAGAACTGACATCAGTGTGCATGGGTGGCGCCTAAGTAGCCTCCGTGACGTCATCCCGGCGCGCACGACGCCAGTGACGGGCACGGAGCCGCACAGCGCCACCTACTGGCGCACAGGGGTAATGCTCAGCAGAAAACTTTCCGGATCCAGACTGACGCCTGGGGAATATTCTAAGGTAAGGAATCTATCACTAACGTGTCTCTTTCAGATCTGGTCCACCACGCTATTTCCTCATGTACTCTTTGCGTGACAACCACTAGATATTCCAAACTTTCTGTTGCTTGTGACCATTGGTTCTGTAACCATTCTTGTATTGGTCTCATATTAAGTTGCACATTTGGGATTAAAGGGATGCAGGATGCCAGCTTCCCAAATAATTTCCCCCACAGTCCTCAATGTCAGAACTTGCCCCTTCCAGCAATGGTGATTTTCGGTCAGAGATTGTGCTCGCTTTTTGATGGAAAATACTTTCCCTATATTGAGTTGATCCTTGCTCACAAGAATATCCTTTGTTCTGGTCTTGGAGAGGAGTTCTCCATGTTCACTGAGAACCCTAGTGTGTAAGGAGTCCTTATTACCGGTTTCTTGCACCTCTTGTAGGAGTTTGCTCTTTCCAACCAATCGTCCAGTATAGATGTGTGTCCCCTTTCTTCTAAAGTGTGCTGCTACTGCTGCCACTTTGTGAACCTCTCTGGGTGCTAATTATATTCCAAACGCCATTACTGTGTACCGATAGTAAGTCTTGTTCACCACAAATCTTAGATATTTTTTGCATTCATTGGAATGTGCAAGTATACATCCTTTAAATCTTTTGTTGCCATGTAATCTCCTTCTTGAAATTGTGGTTGACTCTTGCAATTTTATAATTTTGTACTTTTGTGATTTTATAAGGATGTTACTAACCTAGTAAGCATCTGTTCTCAGCATGTAGAGCTGTAGATTCACATGCTTTGCATACTCCTGCCATCTAGTGTTGGTTCCGGATGTTTGCAAGTGGTTTTTCTTCGAAGAAGTCTTTCCTAGTCACGAGGTAAGGGGACTCCTCCTTTTGGTGATAGTACCCATGGTCAGCTACTCCATTGTTGGATTGTTTTCCCGCAAGAGGGCGAGAATGGAGTAAGTACGTGTAGTATAGAAATGTCCATGCGTATGAATGGATAATTAAGAACTGCAACAACTACAGGTACCCGGGGAGGCAGGTGGGCGCATGTGAATCCACAGCTCTACATGCCAAGACAGATGCTTACTGGGTAAGTAACATTATCCGTTTGAGGCATGTGTGCCGTAGATACACATGCTTTGCATAGACTATAAAGCAGTATACTCCCAAAGCGGTGGCTAACCTGTAGGTGTTGCAGTTGTCTGGACTAGTATTTTAGTACTGCTTGGCCTACATTAGCCTGTTGACGTGCTAACACATCTACACAATAGTGTTTGGTAAATGTGTGTGATGTAGACGATGTAGCTGCCTTACATATGTCAGCTAGAGGGATGTTGCCTAAAAAGGCCACCAACGCCCCTATTTTGCGAGTGGAATGCGCTCTAGGGTGCATGGTTAAAGTTCTTTTAGCTTTAATATAACAAGTCTGAATGCATTTCACAATCCATCTCGCAATACCAGACTTTGAAATAGGATTGCCCTTGTGGTGTGGAGCAAATAGAACAAACAGTTGTTTTGTGCAAGTCTTTTGTTCTATGTAGTATAGTAAAGCTGCTAACATCAAGCGTGTGAAGAGCACGTTCTGCCACAGAATCAGGTTGAGAAAAGAAAACTGGTAATTTAAACAATTTATATGAAAAGCAGAAACTACCTTGGGAAGGAATTTTGGGTTGGTACGGAGAACTATCCTATCTTTATGTAGCTGAAAGAAAGGTTCTTCTAACGTTAATGCCTGTAGCTCACCAACTCTCCTCAGTGATGTGATCGCAATGAGGAATGTAACTTTCCAGGAGAGGAACTGTAAAGGGCACTTGTGTAATGGTTCAAAAGGTGGACCCATGAGCCTTGTGAGAACAATGTTGACATTCCATACTGGGGCGGCAAAATACTTGGTGGTATTACCCTTTTTAAGCCTACCATGAAGATCTTGATTACTGAGACTCTGAATAGTGACAAATGTGGTCTATTTTGTAAGTACGCAGCTACTGCTGCAAGGTGCAAACGAATAGACGTGTAAGCCAGACCTGTTTGTTGCAAATGTAACAAATAAAATGTTTTGTACAGAAGCATCTAAAGGATTGATTTTTTTTATTGCAATATACAGCAAATCTTTTCCATTTTGAGGCATAGCAAGCTCGGGTGGTAGGCTGTCTTGCTTCCTTTAGAATATTCATACAGTCTGGAATTAAATTTAAATGAAAAGTAGATTTATAGAGCGCGATTGCTGCCCGGGGGCGTCCAAGCGCTAGGAACCAACAGAGGTGGCCTGGCAGAGTTGCTAACAGAGAATTACTGAGGGAGGTTGAATAGGAATGTCTAACTGTTTGCGGAATGAAGAAGGGTTGGGGTTGGCTCTAAGATGTAGGGGGAGTGTATTCCAGGTCTTGGAGGCCAGACCTAGTCTTTTTTATTCTTGGGGTAGTAGCCATGAAGGCCTGGCTCGAGCGGAGACTTCTGCTGGGTTGATAGTGGATGACTAGGTCACGGGTGATCATAGGACCTGTGTCCCAAAAGGCCTGGTGGGCAATGCACATGGCCTTGAAGAGGATTCAATGACGCACTGGCAGCCAATGTAGGCTGATCAAACCCGCTTTAGCTGATAGTCTGCGTGGAAGCTGAAGCAGTGTGCGAGCCGCACAGTTCTGCACTGTCTGAAGTCTACGCAAGGTGTATTCTGGAGCACCAAGGTAGAGGACGTTGTTAACGTCTAGGCAGGACTGTATCAAACCCTGGATGGCTACCTGCTTAGCCTCCATGGGTAGAAGGGGGAGAATTTTCTTTAACATCCTAAGAAGGCCAAAGCAGGTAGCCGAGAGTTTTGTAGCCTGGATGTTAAATGAAAGGGATCTATCCAGCCACACCCCGAGGCTCTTGATGTTATCCTTGGGTGCTGGAGGGTTGCCTAGACAGGGGGGCCACAAAGAGTTGAAGAAACTGGAGTCAGAGGGGCCCAGGAGCATCAGCTCCGTTTTGTCCCCATTTAGTTTGAGGGATGAGGAGGACATCCAGCTCTTTACCTCCTCTAAACACTTTCTAAGCCCGCCTAACATTGGCATGTCGGCCTCCTGTGCCAATGAGACCACCAACTGGGTGTCATCTGCGCAAGAAATAAAATAATCTTAACCCCAAATGGACGGACAACCTCAGCCAGTGGCCTCATATAGATGTTGAAAAGCGCAGGGCTTAAAGAGGAGCCTTGTGGGACCCCGCACCTCAATGATCTGCTAGTGGACACTGACTCACCATCGAATACTCGAAAGGATCTGTCCTTCAGGAAGGACTTGAACCAAAGCCAGGCTTTATCCTTGATTCCGACACTAGACAGATGGTTCAGCAGGATGTCGTGGCTGACCGTATCGAATGCCGCGCTAAGGTCGAGGAGGATCACTGCCACTGATCCTCCTTGATCTAGGATTTTTCTGGATTCCTCAGTGACCACAAGGAGGGCGGACTCAGTTCCGTGTTTGGGTCTAAAACCCGTCTGGGTGGGGTCTAACAGTTGGTTGTTTTTTAAGAAATTCACCAGTTGGAGGTTAATGTATCTCTCCAGGATTTTACTCACCCAGGGGAGCCAGGAGATAGGCTGGTAATTGCTAAAATCTGAGGGATCCAGATTGGTTTTTTTTAACAGGGCTCGGACCATGGCCCGTTTCCAGACAGGAGGGACAGTGCCGGAGGTGATGGATACGTTCAGGAGGTCCATTATGGTTGGCAATGTGATCTGGGATGCTGACATTATGATATCTGGTGGGGCTGGATCGTCAGGGGATCTAGATTTTACTTTCCGAGCAACGGATTCTAGGGATGCAAGATCTAGAAGGGGGATGTGGTCTAGTGTGGGTGGAGGCTGTGCCATAATTGTATTGGCTCGAGCTAAAGGGGTGGTAGCTAGGGGGGGGGGGGGGGGGGGGGGGGGCTGACGGAATGCTGACAATGCAGACAGAAACCGGTCCTAGGATGCTTGATTCCGGTCCAGGGAAGACATGGCTTGGCAGTTCGGGCTGGACTGTTCCCATGAGGCACAGGGTCAAGACTGATTTGCATATGGCCATGTCTGAACTGGGGTGGCGTAGTGGGCAAAAGAACGATGGATTTAACCCAGATCTCTTGACTGGGGGAGAATGTCTGCATTGTCAGCATTCCGTCCATCATTTGTTTGTTGTAACGCTTTTCGCCCTAAGTGGGATGGGTATTCCCAGACGTGGGACCCGTGCTCACTACGCCACTGGAGTCAAGCTATCCTGGCTGATGACGGCTGATAGCCAGAAACCGGTCCTAGGATGCTTGATTCCGGTCCAGGGAAGACATGGCTTGGCAGTTCGGGCTGAACTGTTCCCATGAGGCACAGGGTCAAGACTGATTTGCATATGGCCATGTCTAAACTGGGGTGGCGTAGTGGGCAAAAGAACGATGGATTTAACCCAGATCTCTTGACTGGGGGAGAATGTCTGCATTGTCAGCATTCCGTCCATCATTTGTTTGTTGTAACGCTTTTCGCCCTAAGTGGGATGGGTATTCCCAGACGTGGGACCCGTGCTCACTACGCCACTGGAGTCAAGCTATCCTGGCTGATGACGGCTGATAGCCAGAAACCGGTCCTAGGATGCTTGATTCCGGTCCAGGGAAGACATGGCTTGGCAGTTCGGGCTGGACTGTTCCCATGAGGCACAGGGTCAAGACTGATTTGCATATGGCCATGTCTGAACTGGGGTGGCGTAGTGGGCAAAAGAACGATGGATTTAACCCAGATCTCTTGACTGGGGGAGAATGTCTGCATTGTCAGCATTCCGTCCATCATTTGTTTGTTGTAACGCTTTTCGCCCTAAGTGGGATGGGTATTCCCAGACGTGGGACCCGTGCTCACTACGCCACTGGAGTCAAGCTATCCTGGCTGATGACGGCTGATAGCCAGAAACCGGTCCTAGGATGCTTGATTCCGGTCCAGGGAAGACATGGCTTGGCAGTTCGGGCTGAACTGTTCCCATGAGGCACAGGGTCAAGACTGATTTGCATATGGCCATGTCTAAACTGGGGTGGCGTAGTGGGCAAAAGAACGATGGATTTAACCCAGATCTCTTGACTGGGGGAGAATGTCTGCATTGTCAGCATTCCGTCCATCATTTGTTTGTTGTAACGCTTTTCGCCCTAAGTGGGATGGGTATTCCCAGACGTGGGACCCGTGCTCACTACGCCACTGGAGTCAAGCTATCCTGGCTGATGACGGCTGATAGCCAGAAACCGGTCCTAGGATGCTTGATTCCGGTCCAGGGAAGACATGGCTTGGCAGTTCGGGCTGGACTGTTCCCATGAGGCACAGGGTCAAGACTGATTTGCATATGGCCATGTCTAAACTGGGGTGGCGTAGTGGGCAAAAGAACGATGGATTTAACCCAGATCTCTTGACTGGGGGAGAATGTCTGCATTGTCAGCATTCCGTCCATCATTTGTTTGTTGTAACGCTTTTCGCCCTAAGTGGGATGGGTATTCCCAGACGTGGGACCCGTGCTCACTACGCCACTGGAGTCAAGCTATCCTGGCTGATGACGGCTGATAGCCAGAAACCGGTCCTAGGATGCTTGATTCCGGTCCAGGGAAGACATGGCTTGGCAGTTCGGGCTGGACTGTTCCCATGAGGCACAGGGTCAAGACTGATTTGCATATGGCCATGTCTAAACTGGGGTGGCGTAGTGGGCAAAAGAACGATGGATTTAACCCAGATCTCTTGACTGGGGGAGAATGTCTGCATTGTCAGCATTCCGTCCATCATTTGTTTGTTGTAACGCTTTGTAAAAGTGGGAGCACCTGTTGAAGTGTCACCATGTGAAAATGCTCGGACAGTATGAACAGTGGTTTAGCTCTCTCAGTTCTAAAATAGGTCTTAGGGAACCGTCCTTTTTGGGGATGAGAAAATACAGTGAGTAAACCCCTGAGCCTTGGTACTATATGGGAACTGGCTCTATTTCCCCTTTTAGTAAGAGGGACTGGACCATTTGTTTTAGCAAGTGTATGTGTTCTGGAGATAACTTGTGAGATCGTGATGGAATGTTTTGGGGATTGCTGGTAAGCTCCAGGCAATAACCATGTTGGATAATTCTAAGAACTCATTGGTCTGATGTTATAGACTGCCAAATGTGGAGAAATTGGTGAAGTCTTTCCCGACCGGTGTGGTATAATCTGGGGGGGGGGGGGGGGGGGGGGGGTTAAGCATGGGTAAGTCACTGTTTGATGTGGGAAGGGAAGTTACGAGGTGTGTTGCCCTTACCCCTACCCTTGAAGTTGTTGCCTGTATAACTTCCCTAAGAAAAAAAAAAACTCTACAGGGAGTGGACTGGTTATTACCTTTGTAAATGGAAGTATTTTGATCTGGGGATGTTGTTTTTGATCCTCCTCAGTAGAAGTGACGAAGAGAACATTTGTTGGATGCAGTTTAAAGTGCTCCCATAGATTTAGCGACTTCAGTGTCCTTTTTCATCTTTTCTAACGCCTAGTCAACGTTGGGGCCAAATAGGTGTTCCTTATCAAAGGGTGTGTTAAGGATGGATTGTTGGACCTCAGGTTTAAAACCGGAGTTCCTTAACCAAGCGGGTCTCCTGAGCATGATGCTGGTGTTAATCTCCCTAGCTGCAGTGTCTGCAGCATCTAGAGCACATTGAATAGAGGAATTAGAAATGAGCATACCATCATTTGCAAAGTCCTGTGCTCAGCCTTATGCTCATCTGGGAGGTATTGGAGAAGTTGCTCCATTTCGTCCCAGTGTGCCCTGTCATACCTAGCTATAAGGCCTTGGGTATTTGCAATGCACCACTGATTTGCTGCCTGAGCAGCTATGCGCTTGCCAGAGGCGTCAATTAGTTTGGACTCCTTATCTGGTGGAGGAGCATCCCCTGAAGTTTGATAAATCGCTTGCTTACGAGCGTTTGATACCACTAGGGAATCTAAAAGCAATTGTCCTTTTATAAAGATGGGGTCTACAGGTGAGGCTTTATATTTTTTGTCCACTCAAGGAGTCAAGATGCTGGCTGTGACTTAGGTCTTTAACCCCTTCGCTGCTGCGGACATTCCGCTGCAGCGCTGGGGGGGGCAGGGGGGCAGCGCGGCGGGCCTGTGCTCATGACGGAGCCGCTCCGTCATGAGCCACAGTTGAGCTGTGCTCATGACGGAACGGTTCCGTCATGACTCCGCCCATTTGCGTTGTCGCCCCGCACAGGCAGGGAAACAGCGCCGCGCAGGCGGAGCGGCCGCCGACAGGATTGTCATGACGGAACCGTTCCGTCATGAGCACACGGCAACCGTGGCTCATGACGGAACGGTTCCGTCATGAGCAGGGAAGGGGTTAAAAATTGTGTCAGCATATTGCATCATGCCTTTAAGCATTGGGAGCGATTGTGAGGACCTGTGTGTGGATGCTAGTGTCTCAAACAAGAAATCTTCTAGTGATTCTTTGTGGAGCTCTACCCTATGGTAATGTGCAGCCCTGGCAATAAGTTCATGGTGTGATGCATGGTCGTGTAGAGGAGATGGTTTGGTTGGGTACAAGTCTGGATCAGTGTCACCTGGGGGATCCACTGTGTAATCTGTCTATGGATCTATTAGAATATTTATCCCCCCCCCCCATCATCTGCATCATCATCGTCATGATGAGATTGAGGAGAATTTTGAAGAGTAATCTGCAAAGGATTCTCAGGTGGCGACGGAGGTGCTGGAGGTGGGGGTGATGGAAAATGAAAAGGACTTGAAGCCACAGTTTTTCTTAAAGGGAATTTGTAAGAAATGTCCTCTTCTGGAAGCTTGCGTTTGGGGTGGTTTTATGTAAATATGATCAGTACCAGGGTTAATATGCAGTGTTTTTTGCTTTGGATTGGGTGTTAATGGAATAATGACCACTTTCAGATCCGATGGGGTAGCTTTCTGTTTCGGTGCCGATGGAGGCTGGCCTTTCGGCGCAGAAGGTTTCGGCAACCAAGGCTGCTTGGCTTTTGGCGCAGGGGATTTCAGCTCCAAGCCAGGCCTATGCTTGGAACTGGAGGCTTTTTGCTCCGAGGAGGGTTTTTGTCGACTCTGTATTGTGCAGGAAGGCTTTCGGGTGGTGCAGGGCTGAGGGCAGGACGTCTGAAACGCCGTCTCGGTGCCGACCTTGGCTAGAAGACCGAGGTGGTGCCGAAACCTTACATTTTTTCAAGATAGTTTGTGGGGGCAAAGGGTCTTCGGTACTTACGTCACCTTGACCCTGCGGCAGTTCTTCGGCATCGAGGTCTATCTCGAGTTCTGAATCTGGTTCGGAGAAGTTTCCTCTTCCACTGCCTCCAATCCCTCGATATCTTCTTGGCCGGAGTTTTCACCGAAGAGGTCAGGCGTGTCCTTGATGCTTTGACGCTGCATCTCCCAACATCGAGCCAGACGATCGCTAAGAGTTGTTTGATCGAAACAATCTGCAAGCGAAACAATTTTCTTCTTTGTGCTCGGGTGACAAGCACAAGTTGCACACTTCATGCGAGTCGATGCGCGGATACTTGAGTGGCACCAAGGATAGAATGTAAATGGAGTCCGAGCCATCTACAAGCTAACAGAGCGCGGATAGGCCTTGAAGGCCGTGCACAAAGCTTTCCGTTAGAAGGTCGATTTCGATGTCGAAACGATACACTGAGAAGTGGGAACACGTACGGAAACAATACCGTCTAGGTAAAGAAGACTGCGCGTAGAGGGGAACCCGAAGAACAGTTTCGAACCGGAGCGCAGCAACACACATCCGAACCCGATGGCAGAAAAAAACAATCTAACAATGGAGTCGATGACCATGCGCACTATCACCAAAAGGAGGAGTGACCTTACCTCGTGACCAGGAAAGACTTCAAAGAAAAAAAACTTGCAAATATCCGGACCCAACACTAGATGGCATGAGTATGAAAAGCATGTGTATCTACAACACACATGCCTCAAACACTTGTTTATGAACCTGAGACATCTACCTTTGGAATCACGAAATATGTTGACTAATTTCCTTTGTTGATTTTTTGTTTTGGTAATCTTTGTATTGCTCTTTTGTCTAGCAATTCCTCTACCTCCTTGAGGAGACGAGCTATTTCCTCCTTGGAATGGGCCTTCCTCTTTTGTCCTTTGCAGGAGGAATTTTGTCTAATTCTATGCAATATTCGAATTGTATTATGTTTGGTATCCATTCCTCTGGGAAGGGTTTTATTCTGCCTCCCATTGGTGGTGTGTGTAGAAGACCTCCTCGTTTCGGCCTCTCACTGGTGTTAGAAGGGAAAGTTTGCATGGCTTTGTTAAGTACCTTATCGGTGGGGGTTGAACCCCCTCTGTGTGGCTGCCCCCTTCCTCAGATTCTTCCCAAAAGGACTGTCAACCCTGTTGTTGGTACTGCCAGGTCTGTTCAGTTGTGGCCAATTGGTTGCCACCATAAAAACTTTGATGTGATATTCCCGCCTGGAAACTACCCCTGCTTGAAGGCCTGCACAAAGGTATTGTCCCCCTTTCCATTTCTTCCTGAAATGGCAAGGCTCCCATTGATTTAGCAGTCTCATTATCTTTCTTCAATTGGTTGAGTGTTTCATCCACTGTACTTCCAAATAACTGCTCCCAGTTGAATGGTGTGTTAAGGATGTTAGCCTAGACTTCCGACTTGAAACTCAAAATCCTTAACCAAGAATGGCCTCTGAGGCTGATGCCCATCATCATCTGCCGGCTTGATGTGTCTGTCGTGTTGAATACAGATTTTGGATTGGTGATGTTCTTGCAACTTTCCACCATGTGTGCAGCCCTTTTACTTTACTGCTCTAGGAGGTGTTTCATGAGTTCTCCCATCTCCTCCCAGTGCTTGGGTGTGCCTACAGAGTAGAGAATTAGAATTTGCAATGCGCCACTGGTTGGCTACACTGCGTTCAAATTTGCATCCCATAAGGTACATAGTTTTGCTCTTCTTTTCTGGAGGCGATGTAGATGGAATGTATGCAGGATCCTTTGAAGAGTATTTCTACTTCTTTTCAGCCCTTGGATTAACACCTCGACAAGAGGCTGGTTCTTCGAAGGATTCTCTTCCCTGGTCTAGGACACTAGGGAGCAAGGGAAGGAACAGACTCCTTGCCTGTGTTGGGACCAGAGTTTCCACTAGGTAACAAGATTGGGGTCTCGATTCTTCAAGCTGTACACCATACATGTAAGCTGCCTGCTTTATGACCTAGCTGTACATACCAATGGCATTCGGAGGCGAAGGCCTCTATGGATAACGATACACTCCTTTAGGGGAGTCTGTTTCCAGGTCTTGACAATAGGGGTTCAGTGTATTCAGATTCCTCTGAACCTTGCTACATCACAGCCAGTTGTTAGTCTTCCTCTTCCCAGAAGAGTCCTTCCTCCTCCTGTTCTTGAGGCTCAGGTGTTAATGGCAGCTCGATGTTCTTGACCTTCTTCTGTCTGTTCCTTCGGTGTCAAAGTCTTTGGCGGTATCCTGAAGTCTGTGGTCGAGCTTCGATGTTCGGCTCTTGACCAGTCTGATGTCGAAGGTGAAAAGTATTTTCCCCATCTGTTATTTGACGACTTGCAGGGCTGGACTGGCCTTAGCCGGCACCGGGCGTTTCCCCAGTGGGCCGCAAGGGTGGAGGCCGGTTTTGGGCTCCAGAGGGGCCGGTTTTGTTACTGGGGCCAGCAATCTCAGCCCGCTGTAACAAAATCGGCAGATACTGGCCCTTGCAAACAGCTCAGCCGGATCCCCCTGGGGGGCCGGTTTCGGTTCCCGGCCTGGCCCAGACGACTTGACTTTTTCCTCCACCAGAGACCCCCCTCAAAGGACCCGTGAGGCTCTTTGTCTCGAGGCATGCCTGCCGTCGGCAAATGCTTCGTCACAGAGGATTCCTTCAACGTCCTTCAGTCAGTCTTTCGAGACTTGGACGTTTTCTTCGAGGACGATGGATCTCTTTATCGGCTTCCTCAGCATTATTTTCCCTTTTCTTCACTCAAAAGGCCTAGGTCTCTCAGAGATGGAGTCGTCTGCTGGCCCTGCATGTTGTAATGGGCTCGTCTCTGTATCCCTCTCACCCTTAGCTTTTTTAACGTGATCACAGAGCAGGCGTTAGTCTTGGCGTTGGTGTCCGACGGGCAGACAGATTGCAGACAGGGTGTTTGTCTTTCTGCAAAAACATTGATGACAATTCTTGCAGAACTGGAAAGGCGTCTATTCCATTAGGCCGAAGAGGAGGCCCCCTGAATAGGCACTCTTGACATCAGTCAATGAAAATTTGTTTTCTTCTCCGGAATTCTCCTCTACCTTCAAAACTTTTTTCTTCACATTGGAAATCCTTCAGCAAGAATCCAGACCCAACTGCAGAAAAAAAGAACCTTAAGATGGCTACCAAAGGAGGGAGCTTCCGGAGAAAGCAGTACGACATCACAAGGGACACCAAATGGGGGGCCATCGACACCCACCAACAGAAAAAAGCCTAAAATGGAAGGACAACAAACAAGTGGAGAATTCCTGATTCAAACATGAAACGGTGGAATGATGCACAGCATGTGAATCCAGATAAGATTCAAGCTGCAAAAGCACACGCTCATATTTAGTTTTAAACAAAAAAAATGTTTGTTGTTTTAGTGCCCTGACAAAGTATTTTTAGACATGATTTAACCATGTTCAACAATCCAAGACCTATCGTATAAAAATAATGTAACATACATTTAGTGTGGACTTTGTAGCAGTCTACTTAAAATTCCTTGTTTGATATGTTCTTTATACACCAGTCATTGGAATCTTGATTGCCTTTCACTCCCTCTCGGCTTACTGTGGCTATTTCTGCTGCACTTGATCCCCCACTTCACACCCTTTATCTTCTACCACCACGCGATCTATCCCCAGTTCAGTGAACTCACCCCACAATCCATCCCAGACCAGACGCTGCTAACATTGCTTACAAAATGCTTGTGTAAACGACTCAAAAACAGCTGCTGGTGAATGTACAAGTTTACCAGATAATAACATATCAATGTGAAAGTAGAGAAGTAACAAATTGCAATTAAATGAAAACAGATCACAATGGAGTAATGTGCATGTAAAAGAAAGGATGGTGGGAGGTAAAGAAGGCTCACCGCTATCAAAATAGAGGACGTAACACCGCCTGTCCCACTGCAGCATCCTTCATGAGTTCCGTATCCAAGCTGTAATGCTTGGTAAATGTATGCGGCGTCTTCCATGTTGCCGCTCTGCAAATGTGCCATGGAGGTAGAAAATCGCCCTAGTGGAATGGGCATGAACTGTCAAGTGCAAGGGATGGCCCGCTTGCTGGTGACAAAGTAATGGCGCCAGAGATCCACCGAGAAATACTCTGTTTAGTAATTGGAAAATCTTTCCTAGGTCAACTGTAAGCCACAAAGAGTTGGTTGGATTTGCGCAACGTCTTTGTCCTATCAAGGTAGAATTTAAGGCAGCGTTTAAGACACAGTGAATGCCGAGCTCTTTCTGCCGTCGTTTGAGGATGTGGAAAAAAGGTTCGCAAGACTATATGCTCATTGAAGTGAAAGTCTGACGGGACCTTGGGAACAAACTTGGGATTAGTCCGTAGTATAACCCTATATCATGTTTGAATTGAAGAAAAGGGTCTTGAATTGAGAATGCTTGAGGCTCGCTTGCTCGCCTTGCAGATGTAAGGGCTAGAAGGAGTGCCGTTTTCCAGGAGAGAAACTGGAGGTTGGCTCTGTGTATCGGCTCAAAAGGGTGTTTCGTAAGCTGAGCAAGAATGATGTTGAGTTGCCAAGTTGGAGGTGGAGACTTCACAGGAGGTAAAGTCCTAAAGAGACCTTTGAGAAATTGTTTAATCAGTCTATGTGACCAAAGAGAAGGACCCGTAGAACATCTCCTGAAACAGGATATCGCTGCCAGGTGAACTTCAATAGAGGTATGAGCCAGACCTGAAGTCGCCAGATGGAGAAGATAAGGCACTATTTGCTCTGGAGAAGAAGTGAAAGGGTGTACATTCGCAGACTTACACCAGATGCAGAATCTTTTCCATTTCAAGGAATATGTTGTGTGTACTGTCTGCTCGAGCCCGAGCCAGAACAGTCCTGCAGTCTGGAGGATTGTCTAAGCCATGGAAGTCTCGGAACTCAGGAGCCAAGTCGATAATCTGAGAGATGCTGGATCCGGATGTCGGACTTGTTCCCGGTCCATTGTGAGAAGAGAGGGAAAAGGTTTCAACGGAATTGGCGGTTCCAGGGAGAGAAGATGGAGCTCCGTGAACCAATGCTGGCGAGGCCAAGCTGGCGCGATCAGGATTAGCGTGCAGGGTTCGGTCTTCAACTTCCTGAGGACTCTGGGAATCAGGGGAATCTGTGGAAAAGCTTAAGCAAAGACATTGAACCATGCTATCGAAAATGCATTCCCTAGAGATCCCCGTTGGGGATGCCAGCTTGCGAAGTTTTTGCATTTGGCGTTGTGCTGTGTGGCAAATAGATCCAAGAGAGGTGTGCCCCATTGAGAGAATATGCCGTTGAGAACCTGCTGGTTCAATTCCCATTTGTGACATGTTGTCTGTTGCCTGCTTAGTGAATCGGACAGTACATTGTCTGTTCCTGGAACATATTCCGCTCTGAGGGAAATGTGTTGAAGTAACCAGTTCCAGATCTTTTGAGATTCGTGAGAGAGTGGCAGCGAACGAGTCCCCCCCCCAATCCCCCGCCCCCCACCCCCCCCATCCTCCTGCTTGTTCAGGTAGTGCATTGTTGTAGTATTGTCGTCCGGACAAGCACCAGAGAACCTTTGATCCTAGGAAAGAACGCCAGGAGAGCCAGATAAACAGCCCGTAGTTCGAGGAGGTTTATGTGAAGCTTCCGTTCGGAAGGAGACCACTTTCCGCTGATTCGAAGTTCTTGAAGGAAAGCTCCCCAACCCTCTAGGGACGCATCCGTTGTGATTATTTGTGGAGAGGCTTGAATCAGGAAGGGTAGGCCCTGAGAAAGATTCCGTGGACGAGTCCACCACTGTAGAGCAGTGACCATCTGAGGGGTCACCTGAACGACATCGAAGGATCCTTTGGCTTGAATCCACTGAGTGGATAATGATTCCTGGAGAGGGCACATGTGGAGGCGACCGTAGGGAACCAGCAGAATACAGGATGACATCATCCCGAGAAGAGATTTGAACAGGCGCACTGAGAAACTTCCTGGATTTTATGCGGTTCGCCAAGTCAAGCAGTTTGCACTGTCTCTCTTGTGATGGGAAAGCTTTCTTATGGGCTGTATCGAGAATAGCACCCAGAAAAGTTATCCACCGAGACGGTTGCAGAAAGGATTTGTCTGAATTGAGAGTGAGCCCAAGAGACTGAAAAGCTGTAGACAGGCGTTGGAAGATCTGCTTACACCGTCTAGAGAAGGTGCCTTGACGAGCCAGTCGTCGCGATTGGGAAAAACTTGGTGACGTTGCTGCCTGAGGTATGCAGCCACTGGAGAAAGGCACTTTGTGAAGATGCGAGGGGCTGACTTGAGTCCGAACGGCAGGACTCGGAATTGGTAATGTCTGCCTGCCACAGCGAACCTCAGAATTTTTTTGTAATTCCTGTGGATAGGAATATGAAAGTAGGCATCTTGAAGATCCAAAGATACCATGTAGTCGTTTGCATTGAGAAGTTGCAGCACTTCTTGAATGGTAACCATGAGAAATTATTGTTTCTTTAAGAATTTGTTGAGACTTCTCAAATCTAGAATGGGTCTCCATTTCTTCTCCTTTTTGCGCACCAAGAAAAAACAGGAGTAAGGAATATGCTACTTACCAGTATGCATCTGTTCTTGGCATGTAGAGCTGCAGAGTTGTACACTTAGCATAGATCGCCATCTGGTGTTGGGCCCGGATGTTTGCAGTTTGTTTTTGTTCTTTGGACAGTCTTTGGAAGTCACGAGTTCGGTGACTCCTCTTTCGGTCCGTACTGCGCATGGGCTTCGGCTCCATCCTCAGATTGTTTTTCGCCAACAGGGAAATGATGGAGCGTAGATATAACAGTGAGAAACCCATGTGTGTTGTATCTAAATAAGATGGACTGGAACGGATACAGGTAGCCGGGGAGGCGGGTGGGCGTGTACAACTCTGCAGCTCTACATGCCAAGAACAGATGCATACTGGTAAGTAGCATATTCCGTTCGAGGCATATGAGCTGCAGATTGTACACTTAGCATAGATTATATAGCAGTACCCAACCTTAGCGGCGACCACCGGTATCCGTTGCAGTGGTTTGAAAAAGTGTCTTTAGTACAGCCTGGCCCACACTAGCTTGCTGCTTGGAATGCACATCTACACAGTAATGTTTTGTGAAGGTGTGCGGTGTTGACCATGTGGCTGCTTTGCAGATGTCATCTAAGGGTATGTTCCCTAGAAAAGCCATAGAAGCCCCTAACTTTCTAGTAGAGTGGGCTTTAGGTGGAACAGATAATGTTCTTTTTGCCTTTTGATAGCAAATTTGTATACACTTTACAATCCACCTAGCTATCCCTGATTTAGAGATGGGGTTGCCTTTATGTGGTGGAGAGAAGGAAACGAACAATTGTTTAGTCTTCCTGAAGGGTTGCGTTCTTTGTATGTAGTACAGCAAAGCCCTTTTAACATCGAGTGTGTGTAAGGCCCTCTCTGCAACAGATTGAGGTTGCGAGAAAAAGAAAGGTAATTCCACTGATTGATTGAGATGGAAGGGGGAAATGACCTTGGGCAGAAACTTCGGATTTGTACGAAGTATGACCTTGCTGTGATGTATTTGTAGGAAGGGTTCCTGTATAGTGAACGCTTGTATTTCACCAACCCTTCTAAGGGAAGTGATAGCTACGAGGAAAGCTGTTTTCCAGGTGAGGAACTGTAGCTCACATTTATGCATTGGTTCGAAGGGTGGACCCATTAGCCGTGTAAGAACTACATTTAGATTCCATACAGGGGAAGGTGGTGCCCTGGGAGGAATTACTCGTTTAAGGCCTTCCATAAAGGCTTTAATAGCGGGCACTCTGAACAGTGATAAATGCTGTCTGTTTTGTAGATAAGCAGCGATCGCTGCTAGGTGTAGGCGTATGGATGAATATGCCATGTTACACCTGTGAAGATGGAGCAGATAGCATATGATGTGCTGTATGGATGCATCTAAAGGGTTGATTGTATTGTTACGGCAGTAAATTACAAATCTTTTCCACTTTGCGGCATAGCATGGTCTAGTGGTAGGACGTCTAGCTTCCATAATGATGTTCATACAATCAGGGGGAAGGTTAAGGTATCCAAATTCTAAGATTTCAGGAGCCAGATCGCAAGGTTGAGCTGAGCTGGGTCCGGGTGCCTGATTTCTCCATGGTTCTGGGTTAGGATGCATGGGGACAGGTGCAGTTTTTGATGTGGTACCACCGAGAGCTGTAGTAGTGTGGTGTACCACGGCTGCCTGGCCCATGTTGGGGCTACCAGAATGAGTGTGAGGGAGAGGTGGAAAGGCGTATGCAAATCTGCCTGACCAGTTCATCCATATCGCATTGCCCTTGGACAATGGGTGTGGATATCTGGCGGCGAAGCTTGGGCATTTTTTGTTTTCGTGGGTGGCGAAGAGGTCTATCTGAGGATGCCCCCACTGTTGGAAGAATGGGTGAAGAACTTGTGGATGCAGTTCCCATTCGTGTAGTTGTTGCGTTTGTCTGCTGAGCAGATCTGCCACGGTGTTTTGTACGCCTGGAACGTGCTGTGCCAGGAGAAAGATGTTTTGGGGAATTGCCCATCTCCATATGCTCTGGGCTAAGCGGGAGAGCTGGGGAGAGTGTCCCCCCCCCTGTTTTTGGATAGAATACATTGCAGTCATGTTGTCTGTGCGAATGAGGACTGCTTTGCCCGAAATCTGTTTTTGAAAAGATTTCAGGGCTAGAAATATCGCCAATAACTCCAGATGGTTGATATGGAGTACTTTTTGCTGTGGCGTCCATAGACCTTGCATGGTGAGGTGTAAGAGGTGCGCTCCCCAGCCGGAGAGCGATGCGTCCGCTGTTAGAATCACCTGAGGAACCGGGTCCAGGAACGGCCGCCCTTTGGAGAGGTTTGTGGTGTTCCACCACTGCAGAGAGTGATGGGTGCGGCCGTCCACCAACACCAGATCCGTCAGCTGACCCTGGGCTTGGTTCCACTGTTGTGCTAGGCACTCTTGAAGTGGACGCATGTGAAGTCTTGCATGGGGCACTATGAAAATGCAAGACGCCATCATTCCTATGAGCTTCATAAACACTCGTGCTGGGAGAGAGTGTTGAGGAAGGAATGTTTTGCGCAAGGCTTGTATGCTTGCGATTCTGGCTGAGTTTGGATAGGCAATACCTTTGTAGGTGTCTATAGTGGCCCCGAGATATTGCTTTGTGTGAGATGGTAGGAGGTGGGACTTTTGGTAGTTCACCGTGAAGCCTAGCTGGTGGAGCAGTTGGATGGTGCGGTTTGTATGTTGCGCACATTGGTGGTAGGACGCGGCTTTTATCAGCCAGTCGTCTAAGTAGGGGAAGACGTGAATCTGTTGACGTCTGAGGTGTGCTGCTACTACCGCTAGGCATTTGGTAAACACCCGTGGTGCGGTGGTGACCCCGAAGGGGAGAACAGTGAATTGGTAATGCTGACCGTCCACCACGAACCTGAGGTACTTCCTGTGAGAAGGGTGTATTGGAATGTGAAAGTATGCGTCTTTCAGATCCAAGGTATTGAGAAAGTCTCCCTGACAGAGGAGCGGGAGGACTTGTTGTAGGGTGACCATGTGGAAATGGTCTGAATGTATGTATGCATTGAGAGGCCGGAGGTCCTGAATGGGCCTCAGGGTCCCGTCTTTCTTCGGTATCAGGAAATACAGAGAGTAGACCCCTAGATTTTGCTGATTGACGGGGACCTGCTCTATAGCGTGTTTTTGGAGGAGGGAGAGCACCTCCTGTTTGAGTAGTGTGGAATGTTCTTGAGACATTGGACGGTGTCTTGGTGGGATATTGGGTGGGGTAGATGTTAGCTCGAGACAGTACCCTGATCGAATAATTTGGGTCACCCATTTGTCCGATGTTATGGACTCCTATGCGTGGATAAATTGTTGTAGTCTGCCCCCGACCGGAGTGGGATGGTCTGGGGGGAGGGAAGGGAAGTCATTGTGCGGGCGGGGTTGCGGAACGGGTGGTGTTAGTTTTGCCCCTGCCCTTATTGTTGTTGCCTCTGTAACCACCCCTTTGGTTGCCCTTTGGAAAGGTATTTTGAGGAGGGGACTTGTAGGAGGTAGAGGCGCCATCGGTGGAGAAACCTCTGCCTGTGCTACGAAAGGATGAGCGTCGAAAGGAACGTTTAGGGGCCTGTGATTGGAGTGCCCCCATAGACTTTGCTGTGTCTGTGTCCTTTTTCATCTTTTCCAACGCTTCGTCCACCTTTGGCCCAAAGAGAGTTTGCTGGTCAAAAGGGTGATTTAGTATGGACGCCTGGACTTCAGGCTTGAACCCTGAGATCCTGAGCCAGGCATGACGAAGCAGGACACTGGTATTTATTGCTCTAGAAGCAGTGTCGGCTGCATGGAGGGCACAATTAATGGAGGTGTTTGTAATTAGTTTACCCTCCTGTATCAGGTCATGAGCCTTGCGCTTGTGTTTTTCGGGGAGGTGCTGCATAAGAGCCTCAAGTTCGTCGTAGTGTGTCAGTAGCGCTTGTGTATTTGCAATGCGCCACATGTTTGCAGCTTGGGAGGCGGTGCGTTTGCCAGACGCGTCTAAAAGTTTCGATTCCTTGTCTGGCGGTGGGGCTTCCCCTGAGGACTGGGAGTTAGCCCGCTTTCTAGCTGTGGAGACAACTAGGGAATCTAAGGGAGCAGGGCCCTTAATGTATGCAGGGTCGGTGGGTGCCGCCTTGTACTTTTTTTCTATTCTAGGGTTCAGTACCCTGGCCCTGACAGGGTCTTTGAACACCTCTGCAGCATGCTTGGTGACACCTTTAAGCATGGGCAAAATAGACGTGGACTTGTCCTGAATGTCAAATGTGTCCAGTAGGAAGTCATCTTCCACTGGTTCGCTATGCATGTCCACCCCATGGTAGTGTGCTGCTCTTTGCACTAAGTGGTGAAACCCTAAGGAGTCCTCTGGAGGAGACGGCCTGGATGGGTATAGGTCGTCCTGAGGCATATCAGGTATGTCAGGGTTGTGGTAGTCTTCCCATGGGTCTGGGGTCCCCGGTGGAGTGGGGTCCATTGGGGCGTCCGCTGGGTCATAATGTGGATCCCCGAAGTCCGGATCTGGGGACGGGGTCGGGGAGTGATAAGGTAAGGGTGGCGGAGATCTGGGAGGAGGAGGGGGTGGAGGAGGTGGAGGAGGAGGTAGTGGGGAGGGCACTCTCAGAGGAGAAGTAGCAGAGTCCCGACGTCTTTTCTTGACAACTAAAGTCAATAGCCCAGTCTTTGGATCTTTAAATAGAGTCTTTTGCAAAGGGTCTGGTGTAAAGAGATCCAGTGGCGCCGAACCGTCCACTGGCGCCGATGTTTTCGGAGCCGAGGGTTTCGATGGTTTGTGCGCCATGCTTTTTTGGAACCTCCGGTTTTTTCGGCGCCGGAGCGTCGGTGCCGACAGATTTGTGTTTGTGTTTCGTCGGCACCGAGAGTCCAGGCTTCGGCACCGGTGGCTTCGGAGTCGAGCTGGGTATCACTTTCTTCGGTGCCGGATGGTGTTTTTCGGCACCAGGCGTCGGCTGGCTCGAGCCCGAGCTGCCGTGAGACTTTTGAGGCTTCGACACCGGGCCCGAAGGTGGGGTGATGGAAGCTGTGTACTTGGTTTTACCCAGGCCTGCAGGCGAGGGTGTAACCTGAGTCTCTTTGGTTTTGGGCGCGGGGGTGGAGGGGGTACAGTACTCACGACCCGCTGCGCCGGTGTGATGTCCTCCACGTCGGAGTCGTCGGCCTCGGAAGCGCTGACGTCGTCCTCCTGCTGGGTGTGTAGTTGCCCCGAAGCTTCGGCGTCGTCTCCGAAGATGTCCGGTGGAGCCGCGGTCGAGGAGTGCGCCATGGTGCGTCGAGCTCTTCGATCCCGGATGGTCTTTTTAGATCGAAAAGACTTACAGGCGGGGCAGTCTCTGGCCTCGTGTTCTGGGGAGAGGCAAAGGTTACACACCTGATGGAGGTCGGTGTGGGGAAATTTAGACCCACATTTTGGGCACTTTTTGAACGGAGTCCTTTCCATCGGCCGGGACCGGAGTCGAGGAGGGCCCGAAGGCCGGTGCCGATGTACGGGATGGAGAAAAGTGCCGCTTCGAGAGATGAAGATTGATGAAGAAAACTCGAAGAACGAGGATTTTCAGTTGAGGCTGGAACCGTAGAAGTTCGAAAACTGAGCACGAAGTATCACATCCGAGCCCGATGGCGGAATAAAACAATCTGAGGATGGAGCCGAAGCCCATGCGCAGTACGGACCGAAGGAGGAGTCACAACTCGTGACTTCCAAAGACTGTCCAAAGAACAAAACAAACTGCAAACATCCGGGCCCAACACCAGATGGCGATCTATACTAAGTGTACAATCTGCAGCTCAAATGCCTCGAAAAAACCTTTTCCCCGCTGGTGAAGAGGAACCCGCTCTATAGCACCTTTCTGGAGCATTAGTGATATTTCCAGGAGTAAAAGGCGCAGATTCTTGTGAAGCATAGGTCAAGGAGGGGTCTGCGGAGGAGTCTGAATGAACTCCAGTGAGTTTCTGAATTGTACCAGTTGAAGAACCCAATGGTCCGTTGTGATCCGTTTCCAATTGTGTAAGAAATGGGAAATTTTTCCTCCTACTTTGGAGGACGGAGAGGAAATGGAGACCAGTGGTAGAGAAAAGTCATTGACACCGGGCAGAATCCTTCTGTGGTCCACCCTTTTAGTGAAAGGAGGACTTGGTGTATGATGGTTGCTGCTGTTGGCGCTGTTGAAACTGCGGCCGAAATTGCTGGTTGGAGGAGGAATAGGAAGACCGATATTGTTGGTAGGTTCCTCTAGCGGAAGATTGAAGACTGACCTCCACCCAGTGAGCCTCGAAAGGGGGGGGGGGGGGGGGGGGGGGAGTGTTTAGATTGAAGGGTAACCAAAGCCTTGGCCGTGTCCGTATCCTTCTTTATGGCTTGAAGGGCTTAATCAATAGGAGTGCCAAAAAACAGATGACCATAAGGCATGTCTAGCCACAGCCAATTGGCAGAAACCAGTAGAGGCGATGTCCATCGCACAATCGATTTCGGAAGCCGAACATTCGCCCTCTAACAAAATTTTCTTTGCCTCCTCTTTCGAATCGTCCGGCAGGGCCTCCAAGTATGGTGCAATGTCCACCCACATCTGACTGTTGTAGTGCCCCAAAAACACTAAAGAATTAGACGCACGCACCGTCAATGCAGACATGGAAGAAAAACGCTTCCCAATATTGTCCAGACGTCTGCCCTCCCTATCTGGAGGAGCTGAAACCGGAGCAGAAGGGTTTTTATATCTTCGCTGAGCTGCCTGAGTGATGACGGAATCAGGTTTGGGATGTCTGGTAAGACAGGCTGGAGCGGTGTCTGGAGCTCTGTACTTTTTATCCAAACGAGGCAACACTGGGGGGACCATAGAAGGATTTTGCATGATTTTAACGCCTTGATCTGAGATGTGTTCTATGATCGGCACATATCTCACGGATTTCTTAAAAGGTTCCTTTAGGTCGTATAAAAAACAAACAGTCTTGCTGGTGAGAAGGCATAGGAATTTGGAAACGCTGTGCAGCCCTTTCCAAAACATTATGAAAACCCCCAATATCTTCAGGAGGCGAATCTGCTTGAGGAGGCACTGGAGACGCTGGAAAAGGGATGACGTAGTCGTCCCACTCGTCATGAGTTGATTGGGAATCATGAACCTCTCCCTCCTCCTGTTGGTCATCCTCCTCATCATCCGTGGAAGGGGGAGGTGGTATTGTGACAGGCACAGCAGGTGGAGGTGGAACTTGTAACCGCTGAGGCGGAGAGAGAACTGGGGCAGAAGACGAAGCAGAAGTAGGGAATCTCTTCTTGTAGTCCGAAATCTAAAATTGGAGGTCAGAAACCAAAGACACAGGAAGACAAACCATGGGTGGTTGGCGAAGATGGCTGTCTGGATAATATGCCTGATCTTCTGCGTCTTGCTCGTCCTAGTCAGAGTCCTTCTGGTACCGGACATGAAGTTCAGAGGGACTTGTTGCAGCCCTGAACATGCTGCCCTCATCCTCCTCCTCGTCCAAAAGGTGGGGCGGAGGAAATGGCTGGACCCTGCTTGGTGATGTAAGGGAAGGCGTCAGCCTCCTTTTAGTGACTTTGAGGTGAGGTGAACATATGCACTGTTCAACTTTGATTGTGGTGTCGATGAGGCCGTCGGTGTAGTAGTCTCCGACGAGTATGAGAAAGTGGCATCTTTTTTGCATGGTATGCCCCCACTTTTTGCTGAATGTACTTTGACTGACTGGACTCCTGCCAATCAGGTGCCCAGGGCCTATGTTCCTTCCCTAATCACACAAAACCCAAATTGGCAAACCCTGGCCACATGTCAGCCTCTGGTAAATGGCACCCTAGGTACCCAGGGAAGGCCTCAAAGGGTTGCAGCACTCATTGTGACACCCTTAGAGGCCCTGTATATATATACACACACACACACACACACACACACACACACACACACACACACACACACACACACACACACACACACACACACACACACACACACACACACACACACACACACACACACACACACACACACACACACACACACACACACACACACACACACACACACACACACACACACACACACACACACACACACACACACACACACACACACACACACACACACACACACACACACACACACACACACACACACACACACACCCCTTGCAGGCTGGGTGTCTGGGTGCAAGACAAAGCAAAGAGTCGACATGGCACATCCCTGTGTGCCATGCCCATCACCTACACTGCCATGGCATATATCAGCCACCCCTCTAGCTGGGTGCCCTATGCCAATGGTGTGGGCACAGGATCAGGAGCCCTGTGCCCCTACAGTAGCCAGGTCCATTCTTGGGCACTGTAAGTGCAGTGCTGCCATTTAAGAGTACATGGTGCTGAGAGCTCATCAAACACGAACTCCACAGCACCATAATGGCAACACTGACGGCTGAGAAGTTTGGTATCAAACTTCTCTGCACATTAAAGCCACACGGGTGCCAGTGTGGGATTTAATGTACCAAGCACCCCAGAGAGCATCTTAGAGAGGCCCCCTGAAACCTAACCTACAATCCACGTCTGTTCTGAGGCTGCCTAGGCTGCCACACAGCAGACATGTTGCTGGACCCCTGGGTAGGAGAGCCCCTGCTCTCCTGGGCCTGCAACAATGCACATCCTGGGCGAGGGGCTAAATCTCCTCCCCCAGGATGGGCAGGGGGAAGCTTCAAAGGCATGCCGCCTCTGTGAGCTTCCCCAGGCCACTGCAACCCCCCCACTCTGGCGGTAAGCTTGGCCAGAAACCCCAAATAAGGACAGGGGATGTGCCAGCTGCCAACCCCACCCCTCAGGTGGGGGAGGCGAGGTGAAGCACATCTCCGGGCTCTCGCCATCTTGAAGATGGGAAGCCCTACCCTATCAGGACTAGGCTACGTCCCCCCTCCCACAGGAGAGAGGCAGGATAGGGGGTGTACCCACCCCAGGACAAGGACCCATTGGTCCCTGCCCTTTACCTGTAACACCCCTAAATCTAGTATTTAGGGGCACCTTGAACCTTCCTTCCCCAGATTCCAAAATCCGAAGAAGTGCTAGAAGAAAGAAGACCTGCCCTGCAGCTGCTAAGAAGAGGAAGACACAAACTGCTTTGGCCCCAGCCCTACCGACCTGTCGACCCTCGAACCTGCTCCAACCCGGCATCTCTTGTGGCCAGCAACCTCACAAACCCCGGAGGACCTGGCTACCTTTTGACTCTAAGCCCCTGGGACTCCCATGAGTAGAGGCTCTACTCAAAATCTACTTCTAATCCCTGGCAGCAGCCCGGAACCGCGAACCAAGCACACTCTGCACCAGCCAAGCCTGGCCTGTGCCGGAGTGAACAAATACCACAAGGACGACCCCACAGCGACTGTGACCCAGAGTCCGGCAACCAAGGACCTCCCTCGACACTCCTGAAGAAGCCTGCAGCCTCATAACAAGGTGCCCCCCAACCGCGAGCAACAAAGGGTAAGATTTCCCGACACCAAAAGGCACCCCTGCAACAGGCCCACGCGGCCCCCTGTGCCCAATCCCGGGGTACCTACCTATCCTCCAACTACCCAACTTACCTCTCGAAGTGAGTGGTGGCACCTGAAGAATCCTCGTCCCAAGCTTGCAGTCTTTCTAAACCGGAGATTTCCCATTGAAATCAATTGAGCGCCCGAAGGCTCAAAAGCACCCTGCACCCAGCCGCCCGAGTGGCCCTGGCAGTGCAACCTCTACACCTATCTACTTCCCCACTTGCCCTGAGTAAGTGACCAGGAGCCCAGCTCCCACAGCCGCGTGGCCTGCTAGTCAGCAGCCACCAACCAAGGCCCCCCCTACCTCTCATAGGATAACATTGGGCCCAACTCTCTCTGCACCCAGTCGCCCTTGTGCTGCTGGGGGTGAACTAACTGTACCTACCTGACCCTGGGAGACCCCTGAGTCTATGCCCAGAACCTTAACTCTGCCAGTCGAGTACTTACCTTTAAACCAATAACTCAATTTTCTCCATAGGGTAACATTGACTGGCTTTTTCTGAAATTTCTTTTAAGTGTGGACTTTTCAAAACTTAAAATATTCACCAAAGCAGGGGGCGTGGCTTGGTGAGCCAAGATGGTGGAGGAGCTTTGAGCCGGCTCCCGCCCGCCCGTTACATATATCCTGTATACTTATCCTTTTTCCCGGAGCTGAGGCGCCCTGCTTCGAGGCTGTGGGGTGTGACTGGCAGCGGCGGCAGCCCGAGCGATCCTGGAGGTCTTGAGTCCCCCGTGAGCCGCCAGACGATCGAGCGGCATTCCCGGCCTGGTGCGGCGGTGTGTGCCGTGGCCTCCAGTGAGCGGGGAGGCGGGGCTTGGCCTTCGCGAGTGGAGCAGCGGCGGGAACCCGCATTGAGCCCAGCAGTTGTCGGACGTGGCGTGAGTGGATGGCGGCGGAGCAGCGCCCTGGGGCAGAAGTCAGCCCAGCCTGAAGGGGACCTGTGGTGGCCTCCTGGAGCGCCCTGGCCCGGAGGGGCATACGAGGCGGTGAGGTGCGGTGAGTGACCCGGCTGGGCAGTGGGCCCCACGTCAGCGTCACTCCCTGGCTCTCTGTACGCCGCGTTCTCCCCCCCCTACACCAGTGATCCAGGGGTTCGGCGTCCGATTCGGGTCGCAGGGGGGAGAGGGGACCTGTTGGGGGCTGCTGCGACGGACCTAAACCTAACCAACAACCAGCGTCCTGCCTGAGACGCTGCCTAGGCTGCCACCCAGCAGACATGTTGCTGGACCCCTGGGTAGAGAGCCATCCGCTCTCGTGGGTCTGCAACAATGCACATCCTGGGCGAGGTGCTAGGTCTCCTCCCCCAGGATGGGCAGGGGAAGCTTCAAAGGCATGCCGCCTTTGTGAGCTTCTCCAGGCCACTTGCTGTACTCAGCAACTGGCCCCCATCGGTTCTGACCCCCACTCTGGCAGGAAGATCGGCGGGAAAACGTAAGTGAGGAAAGGGGATGTGCCAGCCTCTGCCACCCCACCCCTCAGGTAAGAGAGGCGAGGTAAAGCACAACTTCGGGCTCTCGCCATCTTGAGGATGAGGACCCCTACCCAATCAGGACTAGGCACCTGCCCCCCTTCCACTGGAGAGTGGCAGGCTAGGGGGTGTACCCACACCAGGGAAGGGACTCATTGGTCCCTGACCTCTACCTACCTGTAACGCCCCTAAATTGAGTATTTAGGGGCACCCTGAACCTTCCTTCCTAAGATCCCGATTCCGAAACAAGAAGAAGAACAAGAAGAAAGAATACCTGTGGTGCAGCTGCTAACAAGGACGACACCAACTGACTTGGCCCCAACCCTACAGGCCTGTCGACCCTCGAACCTGCTCCTGCTAAATCCCGGCGTCTCCAGTGGTCAGCAACCTCGAAAACACCGGAGGACCTGACTGCCTTGCTCATCTAAAAGACTGGGACTCCCACGAGCAGTGGTTCTGCTCACAACAAGCAACAACCCCTGGTGCCAGCCAGGAACTGCGAATCTAGCGCACACTGCACCCGCCGAACCCGGCCTGAGTTAACAAAGACCACGAGGACGTCCCCCCGGCAACTGTGACCAAGAATCCAGCACCCAAGGACCCTCCGACGCTCCGGACGACGCCTGCAGCCTCAATACCAGGGACCCCTCCAACCGCGACCCACAGAGGGTAAGATTTCCCGACGCCAAAAGGCACCCCTGAACCCGGCACCCTGCGGCCCCCTGTGCTTAACTCCTGGGTGCCTACCTAACCTACAGCTTCCCAACTTGCCTCTCGAAGTGCTGGTCGCACCTGAAGAATCTCCGTCCCCAAGCTTGCAGCCTTTGTTCATCTTGCAGCCTCTCCATTTAAATACATTGAGCGCTCAAAAGCACCCTTTACCCAGCCGCCTGAGTGCCCCTGGAAGAGCAATACCTATCCTATCTTACTTCCCCACTTGCCCTGTGTATGTGACCAGGAGCCTAGCTCTCACAGCCGCGTGGTCTGCCTGCTAGCAGCCAACAACCAAAGACCCCCTGACTGCCATAGGCTAACATTGGGCCTAACTCTCTCTGCACCCGGCTGCCCCTGTGCCGCTGAGGGTGTAACAACAGTACCTACCTGACCCTGGGAGACCAGAGTCTATGCCCAGAACCTTAACTCTGCCAGTCGAGTACTTACCTGAAAGCCGATAACCTACATTTTCTTCATGGGGTAACAATGACTGGTTTCACTTTGAAATTCTTCTAAGTGTCGAGTTTTGAAACTTTAAAATATTCACTAAAAATCAGCCGATCAACGAAAACAAAATTACTCACCTGTTATCAGGAGAAATCCCAGTGCTGGATCTTGGTGTCCAGCACTGACCCTGAAAAGTAATTACAACTGTACTTACCGATAACTTGATTTTCCTCCATGGGATAACATTACCTGTTTTTTGCCAGAAATTCTTCTCAAGTGTCGATTTTTGAAACTTACAAAGATTCCTTAAAAATCGCCTGTGTAACAAACACGATTTCTTTCAACTTTTTACAGGAAATGCACCAGGGCTGAATCCAACCCTGAGTAAGAAAATCATAAGCAAAGTAATTGAAATTGCATTTACTTAAAAATTCCCATTGAGCTCAATGTTATAATTGTGTTTAAATTGTGTTGCCTGTTGCAACAACTGTAACTATTGCACTTAAAAGTCTATTGCTTATTGAAAGTACTCACCTAGAGCATTTCATTCGGAGAAAGTATTTTGATACCTACTTGTGGTTTTAAAAATAAAACTATATATTTTTATATACAAAACAATTGGCCTAGAGTTCAGTTCTTGAGTGTGTGAGGCCATTTGCTGACTGAGTGTGTACAACAAATGCTTTACACTGTCCTCTGATACTGCCTTACTGCTCGACCAAGCTACCACTTTAGAGAGTAAGGTTACATCTAACTTTAGCCTCTGGGGACTGTGGACTCTGTACACCCTGTACCTACTTGGGTAAAGTATATACAGAGCCACTTTCTAACAGGCACTATGCAGAGGAACTTGCTCTTTTAGAAGTAATGCAATGTAGAAGGGAGAGGTCATGTTTCCTTTGAAAAAGTCTTTAAAAGTGCCATTGTTCAAACTTATTCCAGATCATGAGGCTGTAAGGACAGCGAAATGGCGTAATTTGTTTGTCTTTCTCTGTAATTTCTGTCTCTGTGCTTTGGAACTAATCAAAGAGCAAATGGCGAAGGACTGACAACTATGGCGAAGTCTTGTAGCTGGTTGTTGTGAGAAAGTGCCATCTTTCTTGCATGGTATGCCCCCACTTTTTGCTAAATTGCTGAATGTACTTTGACTGAGTGTACCCTGGACTCCTGCCAATCAGGTGCCCAGGGCCTATGTTCCTTCCTTAAAACACACAAACTCCAAATTGGCAAACCCTGGCCACATGTCAGCCCCTAGTAAATGGTACCCTAGGTACCCAGGGCCTTGGGACCAGGGAAGGCCCCTAAGGGCTGCAGCACTCATTGTGCCACCCTTAGGGGCCCTGTACCCTTACACACACACTGCCTTTGCAGGCGGAGTGTCTGGGTGCAGGACAAAATGAAGAGTCGACATGGCACATCTCTGTGTGCCATGCCCAACACCCACACTGCCAAGGCATATGTCAGTCACCCCTCTGGCTGGGTGCCTTATGCCCATGGTGTGGACAAAGGAGCAGGAGCCCTGTGCCCCTACAGTGCCCAGGTCCATTCCCGGGCACTGTAAGTGCAGTGCTGCCATTTAAGAGTACATGGTGCTGAGAGCTCGTCAAACACGAGCTCCACAGCACCATAATGGCAACACTAAAGACTGGGAAGTTTTGGTATCAAACTTCTCAGCACATTAAACCCACACTGATGCCAGTGTGAGATTTAATGTACCAAGCACCCCAGAGGGCATCTTAGATATGCCCCCTTACAACTAACCTACAATCCACGTCTGCTCTGAGGCTGCGCAGGCTGCCACACAGCAGACACGTTGCTGGACCCCTGGGTGGGAGAGCCCCTGCTCTCCCGGGCCTGCAACAATGCACATCCTGGTTGAGGTGATAAATCTCCTACCCCAGGATGAGCAAAGGGAAGCTTCAAAGGCCTGCCGCCTCTAGGAGTTTCCCCAGGCCACTGCAACCCCCCACTCTGGCGGGAAGCTTGGCCGGAAACCCCATAAGAGGACAGGGGATGTGCAGGCCTGCCCACCCCACCCCACCCCTCAGGTGGGGGAGGCGAGGTGAAGCACATCTCCGGGCTCTCGCCATCTTGAAGATGGGAGGCCCTACCCTATCAGGATTAGGCTACTGCCCCCCTCCCACAGGAGAGGGGCAGGATAGGGGGTGTACCCACCCCAGGACAAGGACCCATTGGTCCCTGACCTTCACCTACCTGTAACGCCCCTAAATCTAGTATTTAAGGGCACCCTGAACCTTCCTTCCCGAGTTCCCAGATTCAAAACTACAAGAAGAGCAAGAAGAACAAAGACCTGCCCTGCAGCTGCTAAAAAGAGGAAGACACCAACTGCTTTGGCCCCAGCCCTACCGGCCTGTCGACCCTCGAACCTGCTCCTGCTCCAGCGCGGCATCTCTTGTGGCCAGCAACCTCAGAAACCCCGGAGGACCTGGCTACCTTTGAACTCTGATTCCCTGTGACTCCCATGAGTAGAGGCTCTACTCAGAACCTACCTTTCACCCCTGGCAGCGGCCCGGAACCGCGATCCCAGCCCACTCTGCACCCGCCAAGCCTGGCCGGTGCCGGAGTTAACTAAACCCACGAGGACGACCCCACGGCGACTGTGAACCCGAATCCGGCACCCAAGGACCCTCCTCGACTATCCTGACGAAGTTTGCAGCCTCAGAACAGAGTGCCACCCCAACCGCGATCAACAAGAGGGTAAGATTTCCGACATCAAAAGGCACCCCTGCACCCGGCGCCCCACGGCCCTCTGTGCCCAATCCCGGGGTACCTACCTATCCTTCAACTACCCAACTTACTCCTCGAAGTGGTGGTGGCACCCGAAGAGTCCTCGTCCACGAGCCTGCAGTCTTTTTCCAAACCGGAGATTTCCCCATAGAAATCAATTGAGCGCCCGACGCCTCAAAAGCACCCTGCAGCCAGCCGCCCGAGTGGCCCTGGCAGTGAAAACTCTACTCTAACCTACTTCCCCACTTGCCCTGAGTAAGTGACCAGGAGCCCAGCTCCCACAGCCACGTGGCTTGCCAGACAGCAGCCACCAACCAAGGCCCCCCTATCCCTCATAGGATAACATTGGGCCTAACTCTCTGCACCCGGCCGTCCTGAAACCGCTGAGGGTGAACTAACTGTACCTACCTGACAATGGGGGACCCCTGAGTCTATGCCCAGAACTTCAACTCTGCCAGTCGAGTACTTACCCTTAAACCGCTAACTTCATTTTCCTCATAGGGTAACATTGACTGGCTTTTGCTTGACAATTCTTCTAAGTGTGGACTTTTCAAAACTTCAAATAATCACCAAAAATCAGCCGAGTGACAAAAACGAATTTACTCACCTGCTCTTAGGTGAGCTCCCAGTGCTGGATCTTGGTGCCCAGCACCGACTCTGAAAAGTACCCACAACTATACTTACCTTTAACTCATTTTTCTTCCATAGGAAACCATTGACTGCTTTTCTGTGAAATTTCTTCTGTTGATTTCTGCAATTTCTAAATATTCCTCAAAAATCGTATAACATCTGAAAACGTAATTACTTACCTGTTTTGGATAAATGTCCCAGTACTGAGTCTAGACACCCAGTACTGGATTACAAAAGTGACGATAACCTACTGTACCTGTAACCTACATTTCCTTCCATAGGGAATCATTGATTGTTTGCTCTGAAATATTTTCTAAGTGCTCACTTTTGAAATAGCTAAATTAGTTAAAAATCATTACAGTACCAAAGTCGACTTTTAACAGCTGATTCTGAGAACTGACCCAGGACTGGATCTAGGATCCAAGCCTGGAATTCCAAAAGTAATCTACAAAGTAATCTGTTGCATATAATCTGAATTTATCATTGAGCTCAATGTATTGTGTGTAGAAATAGAGTTGCCTACTGCAACTATTTGTAACTGTTTACTAAAAAGTCAATTGCATATACAAAAGTATTTTTATGAAACATCTCCTGTCGAGAAAGTATATTTTAATTCCAAGTGTTGGTTCTAAAATAAAACAAGCATATTTTTTATATACAAACCATTGGCCTAGAGTTCAGTTATTGAGTGTGTGGAACTATTTGCTGACTGAGTGTGTACAACAAATGCTTTACACGTCCTCCGATACTGCCTTACTGCTCGACCAGGCTACCACTTTGGAGAGTAAGGTTAAATCTAACTTTAACCTCTGTTAAACCCTTCGGGTCTGTGGACTCTGTACACCCTGTACCTATTAAGGAACAGTATATACAGAGCCACTTTCTCACAGTTGTGGTGTTGCAAGCACGTCTCCAGGCAGTTATCCTGAAAAAAACGGTATAGTGGTGTGGATCCGTTTAGTGACCTGCCAGATGATACTCAATATCCTCTTGATTCTATGCAGCTGTCTCTTTGCATGTCCCTTTGTCCACATTATGACTTTTGGTAGAACAGACCGTTTCAATGAACCAGTAAATACTACAGCCACAGATGAAAAATTACACCAATATGCAGCATATAAAGATATGGCCAAATACTGCTCACCCAACATCTATTACCAAAACAAAGGGCTACTGACTTACTACGATTTTCTGTGAGCCTCTGCCATATGCTGGAAAACGAGGAAAAAAGATGGACTAGGACAATTTTGTAACGAGAAATATGCTTAAGTACTTTTGTTTGCATTTTGTCATCTAGTACCATTGGACTGGTAACAGCAGCTGAAGCAATGAAATAGTTCTTGGAAAAACCTGGACTGCAGCCAACTGGTGAAAAATGAGACATTAGCATGGGACCCATTCCAATCTATACACACATCACGGGAAGCAATTGTTTCACCGTATACATATATAATGGGTGTTTATCTGTAATCTTTACACTATTTCAAACAATAAAAGCAGTTTCCATTCAGGCATTAGGGGGCGCAAAGTACCCTACAGTAAGTTAAGGAAAGGAGAGAGAAATAGAACCAATTATTAAAATGGATACTGGATGCCAACCACAATGTCTTTGAGATTACAAGATACTGCTCGTCACTTTCAACATAAGAACAGAGAGATTCAACATAAGCACAGAGGGATTTCATTATGCAACAAACAACTTCAGCAGCGTTGTCAGTGCAGCGTCCTCCACATGCCTTTGCCAGAAATATCCAAAACTGCAGGAGCAGCAAACAATATCAAATCCTTTAACATAAAAAAAACTTCACTGGAACTAAACTGTGTGAGGCATTAAGTGCCTCAGTGACATTAACCTTTCTCAGTTCTTATCTACAGTAGTAGCTCGCTTGCACCTTTTAGAGCATATTGAATTTATTGTTATTGACTCACTCGTCAGTTCTGTAGAGAGCCAGAGCATGCCCTGTGAAATCAATCACATCCTGCCCCAAGTCAAACTTCTTGTACACATCTCTCATAGTTGTATTCTTTGGATCAACACCTTCCAGTGTTTTGGAGTCGTTCTCATCAAAGCCAGAAACATAGCATAAGAATTTTCTAAATCGCCTTTTTTCAAAAAGACCCATTAAACCTAAAGAAAAAAGAAATTATACATGTGAAAATCATTAAATATGATATTTGCAGTACCAGTATTCCAATAACTTGTGTCATTTCCGTTCTTGAAAAAGTAAACACAACAAAACATAACTGTGCTATTAAAAGGTAACATACAAAAGCAAAATATGCCTCTCAGACCCACAAGAACCTTTGGTTGCAATGCCAGAGGTCTCAAGAATGAAGGGAAAAGGTCATTTGATGTGCCAGGCACAGCCTGTTGCCACTTGGATGGATGAAACATAATTTGATCGGCCCTGCTACACAAATAGTCAGCGGGTGGCAGTTCAATTTAGTTTTGTAAGGATATCAGCGATTTGTTTATTTATTTTCCTTTGAAGGTTTAAACACACTTCTACCCATCAGATTGCTTCCAGGCGCTTTGAAGGTGAAGGGAGTGAACGTTATATACATTTGATTGTATATATTACTCAAATGATGCACCAGTTAATGGTTTACGAGATGGTAAGGTTGGTTATATCCATGGCTTCAGACCACAATGATACAGTGCATAGATTCAAGTTACATGCCTTAAGCTAAGCAGGACAGAAGGCCTTTATGACTGCGACCAAAGCCATGCCATGAAGCCTGGTCCCCGGAGAAGGCCTTTAGACTTGTGCATAGAGCGTTTCTCCCACAAAAACATTGCATCTTACTTGAAAAAGTGCTTCTTGGCACTGGTAGGTAGTAAGGGTGAGCAGTATTTGACTATGTAGGAGTAAGGCCATGCAAGGTTTTGTGGACCAAGTAGAGAGCTCTACAGTTCAGCAGCTCTCATCAGGAATTGAGTGGGTCACTGTGCTAAGAGTACTTTAGTCAGAGCTTTTCCCCTTCGAAAGGGAGTTGTGTCATGCAAATTTTCAAATGTTACAGTTCTGACTGAATTTTGCAGGTACACTTATATAGGTTGTGTAGCAATTTGCTCAGGATAATAATTCACCGAGATGTGTTGGAAAGGAGAAGGGAACACCTGAATTCAATGGGTATATTAACTGCATTATCGCACACAAATAACCTTTTTGTTGGTTTAAATTAAGTCCAATGCATGAGGTTTTAAGGGATTGATTCAGTTAAGGTATTTTACATCCATTTCACAATCCTTACTCATATCTCTTGATAAGATTAGCAGCCATAAGCCATTCTCAGCTTTATCAAGGCTGAAAAGCACTGGACAAGCTAATAGGTCACGAAGGTGAGATCAAACGGTATTCCCAATGCATGTTACTATGTATGTTTTTAACATGCAACATCCCTTACATTCACAAGTTATCAAAACTTCTGCTGCACGTAAAGTACAAAATATTATTGAAAAAAATGAGGGGCACGCAAGATTTTACCACAAATTTAAATTAAAATGCAAAAAACGCAGCTTTTTTTATTTATAAAGGTGTGCAGGTTTTTTCTTATGTCTTACTACCCCAGTGTTTAGGGCTGTCTCTTTCACGTCACAGTTCCCATGCCTACCTCTCTGGATATCACTGCCCCTCAATCTCGGTCCTCGTGCCCCCTGCCCATAAGTCTTTGGCCTCATATTCAGTCTGCAAATCCTCATTTCAGTGTCTGCATCTACTAATCCCGAATGGCAGAATATAAAATAATGTAGGTGTAACGGCAACCTATCCGGGATCTTAGAATATAAAAACAAGTAAGAAAACAGCAGCTTACTAGAAGCAAGGGCTTCTGCCTCAGTGGAAGGAACCTTGTAGATCTTTCCTCCCTTGTAGACAAAACTTCCCTCAATCACTTTGAAGTCCAGGTAACGAGTGACTTGGGTAAATAGCAGCATCTTGACCAGCTGACCTGTAAGCAACATTTCAAAGGAGAGAAAAAAAGGAAACCTAAAATTAGATAATTTGTGCAACGCTATACTTCAGTTTTATTAATAGTTTATTCAAATAATGTAGTCATCATTCTCTTTTACACTGCTGATGACAGATCACATTTACTGGCAAGAGCAAAAAGCATCAGCCATATAATTATCATTTACAGAAATATGACAACATACTCGGTCTTGATTATAGCAACACAAAAAGATGGACTGAATGCTGAACATGGTCAAACATTCACCCCCAGTCACAGATCTAGGTTAAATCCATCGTTTTATTGCTCACCATGCCACCCCAGTTTGGACCCAGCCATATGCAGTCTTGACCCTGCTCCCCATGAGAACAGTCCAGCTCAAACTGCCAGGCCAGGTCCTCCTTGGACCGTAAAACAAGCATCCTAATACCAGTTTCAGGGTACTCCGTCTTAATTATTGGGTGTAAATTTTAAAAAAAGGACAAAACAGTAGGAAACTGGTCACAAAATCAACATTCCTTTACAAAAGGGTAGAGTTAACATTGATTCAGTGCTGAAAAAGTTGATCGAATAGTTTACCTGTCGGTGTAGTTTTGCAGCTTGAAGATCTTTCTGGATTCACTATGCTGTGCATTATTCCGCAGGCTGGTGGTTGGGTCCGGAATCGTAGTCTTTCTTCCTTTTTTTTTTTTGTAGCCCAGGTGGGCGTCGACGTCCCACCATTTGGTGTACCTCTCGTGACATCAGCACCTACCTCGGGGCGCCATCTTGTGATTCTTTTTTTTTGTTGTTGTGAATCCTAGGCAATTTTATTATTTTCTCCTTAATCATATCCTTTTACACACTTCTTTTAAGTCTCTTCTTGTTCTCTATTCTCTCTCTCCACCTTCTGCTCCAGCCTCATCTTTCTGGCGGAGGTGGGTGGGTTCGCTAGTGAATCCAGAAAGATCTTAAAGCTACAAAACTACACCGACAGGTAAGAAACTTTTCGTTTTGCAGCGTGAATCTTTCTGGATTCACTATGCTGTGCATAGACTTTGTAGCGGTTTGTCATCTTTGTGGCGGCTGGGTGGAAGATGAGCGTTGGTCGTTGAATATATGTTGAAGCACCTTCTGTCCTACTTGTGCTTCCTTGTTCATATGTATATCCACGCAGTAGTGCTTAGTGAACGTGTGCACTGAAGCCCATGTTGCCGCTAGGCATATGTCTCGAATGGGTGTGTTAGCCAGAAAAGCAATTGTTGCTCCTTTCTTCCTTGTGGAGTAGGCCCGTGCCGATTCCGATAGTTCTTGCCCTGCCTGCTTGTGGCAGAATTGTATCGTCAGTGCGATCCATCGAGCGATGGTGCTTTTTGTTACTGGTCTACCCAGGAAGCTGGTTGCGAAGGACACAAAATACTGCTTAGTTTTCCTGTGCTCCTTGGTTCTCTCGATGTAATGCATCACCGCCCTTCTGGCGTCTAGAGTGTGCAGTGCCTTTTCTGCGCTTGTGGCTGGGTTCTGAAAGAAGCTCGGTATTTGAACTGTCTGGTTCATATGGAATGCCGACACCACCTTCGGCATGAAGTGTGGGTCCGTTCTCATTACGACCCTGTCCTTGTGTAATTGGATGTAAGGTTCTTGCAGTGTTAGTGCTTGCAGCTCGCTTACGCTGCGCAGCGAGGTTATTGCCACCAGAAAGGCTGTCTTCATTGTCAGCATTTGAAGTGAGGCCTTGTGGATGGGCTCAAAGCGTGCCTTCATAAGTTCCGTCAGGACGATGTTGAGGTCCCAAGCCGGCGGCGGCATCCTCTTTGGTGGCGCCAACCTTTTCGCCCCTTCCAGGAATCTCTTTACTACTCTTGATGTAAAGAAACTTTCCCCCGTCTCACCTCGTGTGTAAGCTACAATAGCTGCTAGGTGTACCCTTAGCAAGGATGAACATAGTTTAGCCTTTAGTAGGTGTGTGAGGTATCTCAGCACCGTGGATTCCTTTGTGAACTTGTTCTGCAGTTTCTTTTTGCTGTACCATTGTGGGAACCTGTTCCATTTCTCCCCATAGCATTTTCGTGTCTTTGGTCTCCTTGCCTCCCGGAGCACTAGCATGGTGCTTTGTGGTAGCTTAAGGTGAGCGAACTCTAGGTCTTCAGGAGCCATGCCGCTAGGCTGAGGCTCTCTGGCTCTGGGTGTAGAACTTCTCAGTTTTGCATGGAGAGTAAGTCCTTCCTTTTGGTGAACTTGTGGGGTGGCCCCTGTGCCATTTGCATTATTTGTGAGTACCAGGTCTGTCTCGCCCTCTGTGGTGCTACTAGGATCAGTGTCATGTTGCTGGTCCTGCACTTGTTGAGTACCCTGGTTATCAGGTGTGTTGCAAACAGGTCTATCGTCGGAGTACCCCACCTTCTGAATAGCCTTTGCGTTTCCTGTCCATTGAGCTCCCACTCGTGGGATGCTGAAGTCTGCCTGCTGAGCCAGTATGCTTCCACATTGTCCTTCCCTGGTAGGTGTATGGCCAGCAGGTCTATTTTGAGTGGGATGGCCCATCTCCAAATATCCTGAGCCAGGTTGGATAGAGGGAATGATTGTGTTCCTCCCTGCTTGTTGATGTAGAACATCGTTGTCGTGTTGTCGGTTTGTATCAACACCTTCTGGTTGTACAGTTTTTTCTGGAAGGCCTTCAGGGCTAGGAATACGGTCTTCAATTCCAGGTAGTTGTGTCTGACCGCATTTGCTGGAGTCCACAGACCCCTCACTCTGAGCTTGTTCATATGTGCTCCCCAACCTATCTGGGATGCGTTTGTGGTGATGGTCACCGTTGGGCTTGGTGGTGTCCAGGGCTTCCCTATGGTTATGTTCTCCTTGTTCCACCACGCTATCTCTTCTTGCACTGTGTGCGTTACAACCACTAGATCCTCCCAACTTCCGGTTGCTTGTGACCATTGTTGCAGCCATTCCTGGAATGGTCTCGCGTAGGCGTACATTGGATACAAGGTGAATGCATGACGCCATCTTCCCCATGATCTTGCTTGCTGTCCTCACTATCAGAGCTCGCCCCTTCTGGTAGAGGCGCGTCTCCCTCACCAGGGCCAGTGTTCTCTTGACGCTGGGGATCACCGTTTTCTGTACGGTGTTGATCTGAGCCCCCAGGAAGATCTTCACCCGCTCCGGTTCCATTGAGGATGTCCCCCAGTGTATGGAGAATCCCAGCTTCGTTAGCATCCTTGTGACCCGCTGTGCGTGTCCCTCGCATCTTTCGCGTGAACTTGCTTTTATTAGCCAGTCGTTGAGATAAGGGTATACATGAATCCCTTCCCTCCGCAGGTACGCCGCCACTGCCGCAAGACATTTTGTGAAAACCCTTGGTGCGGACTTTAGTCCGAATGCCATGGTTGTGAACTGGTAGGGATCTTAGTTGATGGTAAATCTTAACAGATGTTTGTGCTGCCTGTTCATTGGGATGTGCAGGTAGGCATCTTTGAGATCCACGGTGGACATGAAGTGTTAGTCTCATCTGAGGGAGTACCTCTTGTAGGGACGTCATTTTGAATTTGTGTCCTTATGTAATTGTTTAGGAACCGTAGATCCAGGATGGGTCTTAGTGTTTCGTCCACCTTTGGTACCAGGAAGTAGTTTGAGTACACTCCCTTGTTCCTTTCTTTCAATGGTACTGGTTCTATGGCCTCCTTTTGGTGTAGCTCTTGTGCTTACTCTACGAGTTGCACTAGCTCCTGTCCTGAGTGTTCCCTTCTCTTTGGTTTCCTGTTCGGTGATTTCCTTTCCAACTCTATGCAGTATCCAAACTGTATGATGTTGAGTATCCATTTGTCTGTTATCTTTTTCCATTCCTGAAGGAATGGTCTCAGCCTGCCGCCTACTGGTGTTGCATGCTCGTTGGTGTTTTGTCTGTGTAACCCTCTTGTTTAATTTTTTGTGCTCTCCCCTCGGAGGGATCTTGTGGGTGAGCACGCTTCGCCGGGCGGAGTCACTTTGAGGCAGGTTGTTATCCCCCCTCTTCGTCTTTGCCCTCGTCCATTCCCCCTACTGCGAAAGGACTGGCCCAGAGGCTGGTACTGCCAATTATGTTTCTGTTGCCCCTGCTGGCCGCGATTGTCGTCCTGGTGGCCCTGCTGGAATGTCTGGTGTGACTTTCCTGGCTGGTTTCTGCCCCTTCCGTATGGTCTCCGTGTCAGGGTACCTCTTCTCATCCCTCTGAATTGCAGGGCCCCCATGGACCTTGCTGTTTCGTTCTCCTTTTTGAGCTGGGCGAGTTTTTCATCCACCGGGGCTCCGAGCAGCATTTCTCTGTTCCTGGGTGTTCAGGATGTTTTTCTGGACTTCCGGCTTGAATTCTTTTGAATCCCTAGCACACGTAAATAAGTGTTTACAACATTATTTTAGATTTCGGAAGTATAAACATCTAACAAGTAATTGCAGAGGACATGAGTCAGATCTTCTTTCTTTCTTTATTATAGAAGTGTTCCTTAGAAACTCCACAGCCAACACGTGTTTCTTCGTTATGGGAAGGCTGGTCCCACGACTTTCTCAAGGCTGTACAAGCAAAGAAACAGCAATGAAGAACAATATAGTCTTTCATATATTCCCAAAAGAGGGGTTACTTAGTACGTAAAACCATAATTGTAATGTCCATAGAAATTAAAAAAGCAATAATACATCAAATCCAACAGGAAATCAGACAAAGAAATGAAACCACAAGTGAGTTTAATAGAACTATGATCCCAAAGGAAGGAGAGAGAAAAGGAAATGATAAATGTGAGTGAGACGATCCTATAGTATGGGTTCGAAGTCGTGATCCACGCCATACGGGTGAAGGAGTCATGTGAGTTAAGTGAAAACCGAGCAAATGAGCAGAACAAGACCGAGTAGAAAGCCCATGAATGGCGCACTTCCAAAGTGCCATTAAAACCATATAAAACCGTGACAACTCCTGTGATAGCACCCTTAGTGACAAAATTGTATTCAAATACCTATTCCTTCTCGTTTCTTGTGTCTATAATAATCAGAAATATAAACAAAACCACATCAGAGGGAATTCACATGTGGTATGTCCGTGCCCAAAACACGTTATATTATTATTATAGGTACATACTCGAAGCGTGGTACAAATTCCGGACCACACGGGGTTCTGTTCGTGGACGGTGTAAAGATATAATCTCTTGTAGATTCCTCCTAAGTTACGAGGTCTATCGATCGTGCTGTAGACAGAAATAAATAAATAACCGCGTCGGTCTATGTGAAACACACAGCGGCAGCATATAACCACGTCAGTAGACTAGCCGTTTAGAAGATATCCTCCCAAAGTGGGCTGGAATTGATCAAGTTCTCTGTCAATATCTATTCAATTAGCAATCCTCTACTATGTTTCCTTCACACGCAAACATCCCTTTGTCAATTCCATTCAAAATAACAATCCTTTCCTATGCGCCCTCTACACGCAAGATTCCTGTGTCACAAAAAGAGCGCGTGTTTCCACGTTCTATCAGTTCTTACCTTTTAACACAAATTCATTCTCGTTATCCCCAAGTACACCGTCCCTTCGGTAAATTGTATAAAATGGTCGAGCTGAGTGCAGCGAACCTCTTCCCGAGTGTTGACGGCAAATGATTGTAATCCCGCCAGCCGCAAGAAGCCACTCCCTTTTTAAAAAAACGTCATGTCTCATCAGACATAAGCATAAAAGACAGACTACCAGTAGTCTCCCCCGACCTATCAAACGATCTTAGTCTGTCTCGATTTGAGATTTAAACCGGTTATTAAAACCCCCGTATTAAATAAAAAAACCAGTCCTTGTTAAGCACGCGGTGAAAAAGTGCACGTCCGCCGCGATCAAATAATGGGTGCTATCCGTTGGTGAAGTAATTTCATTTTATCGATGTGCTGAGTGCGTTTCCGGTGTCACGTCCTTATGTCTCTCCAACAGATGCGGTCATTACAATAAATCAGTATAAAACAACAGTGCATCTCGTATCGGCCTGTAAATCATTGGAAACATTGTGCATACTATCCAAGAACATAAACATTGGACATCAACTCGCAAAAGGGTCATTTTGCATTGCACAGATACAAATGTTGGCTGTACTTTGCAATTTAACTATTCAATGTCATATAGTTAAATTGCAAAGTACAGCCAACATTTGTATCTGTGCAATGCAAAATGACCCTTTTGCGAGTTGATGTCCAATGTTTATGTTCTTGGATAGTATGCACAATGTTTCCAATGATTTACAGGCCGATACGAGATGCACTGTTGTTTTATACTGATTTATTGTAATGACCGCATCTGTTGGAGAGACATAAGGACGTGACACCGGAAACGCACTCAGCACATCGATAAAATGAAATTACTTCACCAACGGATAGCACCCATTATTTGATCGCGGCGGACGTGCACTTTTTCACCGCGTGCTTAACAAGGACTGGTTTTTTTATTTAATACGGGGGTTTTAATAACCGGTTTAAATCTCAAATCGAGACAGACTAAGATCGTTTGATAGGTCGGGGGAGACTACTGGTAGTCTGTCTTTTATGCTTATGTCTGATGAGACATGACGTTTTTTTAAAAAGGGAGTGGCTTCTTGCGGCTGGCGGGATTACAATCATTTGCCGTCAACACTCGGGAAGAGGTTCGCTGCACTCAGCTCGACCATTTTATACAATTTACCGAAGGGACGGTGTACTTGGGGATAACGAGAATGAATTTGTGTTAAAAGGTAAGAACTGATAGAACGTGGAAACACGCACTCTTTTTGTGACACAGGAATCTTGCGTGTAGAGGGCGCATAGGAAAGGATTGTTATTTTGAATGGAATTGACAAAGGGATGTTTGCGTGTGAAGGAAACATAGTAGAGGATTGCTAATTGAATAGATATTGACAGAGAACTTGATCAATTCCAGCCCACTTTGGGAGGATATCTTCTAAACGGCTAGTCTACTGACGTGGTTATATGCTGCCGCTGTGTGTTTCACATAGACCGACGCGGTTATTTATTTATTTCTGTCTACAGCACGATCGATAGACCTCGTAACTTAGGAGGAATCTACAAGAGATTATATCTTTACACCGTCCACGAACAGAACCCCGTGTGGTCCGGAATTTGTACCACGCTTCGAGTATGTACCTATAATAATAATATAACGTGTTTTGGGCACGGACATACCACATGTGAATTCCCTCTGATGTGGTTTTGTTTATATTTCTGATTATTATAGACACAAGAAACGAGAAGGAATAGGTATTTGAATACAATTTTGTCACTAAGGGTGCTATCACAGGAGTTTTCACGGTTTTATATGGTTTTAATGGCACTTTGGAAGTGCGCCATTCATGGGCTTTCTACTCGGTCTTGTTCTGCTCATTTGCTCGGTTTTCACTTAACTCACATGACTCCTTCACCCGCATGGCGTGGATCACGACTTCGAACCCATACTATAGGATCGTCTCACTCACATTTATCATTTCCTTTTCTCTCTCCTTCCTTTGGGATCATAGTTCTATTAAACTCACTTGTGGTTTCATTTCTTTGTCTGATTTCCTGTTGGATTTGATGTATTATTGCTTTTTTAATTTCTATGGACATTACAATTATGGTTTTACGTACTAAGTAACCCCTCTTTTGGGAATATATGAAAGACTATATTGTTCTTCATTGCTGTTTCTTTGCTTGTACAGCCTTGAGAAAGTCGTGGGACCAGCCTTCCCATAACGACGAAACACGTGTTGGCTGTGGAGTTTCTAAGGAACACTTCTATAATAAAGAAAGAAAGATCTGACTCATGTCCTCTGCAATTACTTGTTAGATGTTTATACTTCCGAAATCTAAAATAATGTTGTAAACACTTATTTACGTGTGCTAGGGATTCAAAAGAATTGTTGTTGTTTTTCTTTGTAGAGTTTGTGGTTCCTCTACACCCAGTAGCACCGTCATAGAATAGCGTACAAAACACAAGTGCTAATCGGATGAGGCGCCAGTATACCTATGACCAATACCACATAGTTACCGACTAAACTTCCGGCTTGAAGCCTGAGATCCTGAGCCAGGCCTGCCTTCTTTCCATTATCCCTATTGCCATCAACCTGCTTGATGTTTCGGCTCCATCGAAGGCCGTTTTAAGGCAAGAATTCGCGATATACTTCCCTTCCTCCACCAGGTGCGAGGCTCTTTGCTGCTATTGTTCGGGGGAGGTGCTTGATTAGCTGCCCCATTTCGTCCCAATGTTGGTATTGGTGTCTGTTCAGTAGGGCATTGGAGTTCCCCATGCGCCAGTGCATCGCCGCGTTTCTTTCAATCTTCCTCCCAGTCAGGTCCATCCTCCTGCTTTCCTTGTCTGGTGGTGGGCCAGAGGTTGCCGGGACATTAGCCCTTTTCCTGGCAGTTGATGCAATGATGGTGTCCGCTGTGACAGATCCCTTGATGTAGGAGGGGTCCTGTGAGGAGTGCTTATACTTCTCCGTCCTAGGTGTGATGAACCTGCATGTTGCTGGGTCCTTGAACGCCTCCTTCCCCTGGTTCATGACACTTTGGAGCATGGGGAGGAACTGGCTCCTCGTTTGGATGGGGAGCAGTGTTTCCAGTAAAAAGTCTGCTTTCGGCTTTTCTTCCTCCAGCTTGACCCCAAAAGCTGCAGCTGCGCTTTTGATGACCATATTGTAGGCCCCAATGTCATCTGGCGGCGAAGGCCTCGAAGGGTAAGTCTCCACAGGCTCTTCCGGGTTACCGGCGTCGAAGTCCTGCCACTCCAGGTCCTGTGACGTCGACGAGCCGTAGTTTGATTGCTGGTCATCATCTTCCTCTCCCTCATAGTATAGGTCCTCTTCTTCTCCGGGAGTTTGACAGTTTTTCGGCGTCAAACTCTTCCTGTTCCTCGAAGTCTACGATGACCGATGGTGGTTTTGTGGGAATCGTGACTTTTTTCATTTTTTCGTCGAACTCCTTTTTCCTTTGTAGGATGCTCTCCATTTCTGCCTCGAGCCTCCTTCTTTTCCAGCTCTGAGGCCTGTTCGGCGTCGAGCACGAGTCTTTTCGCGGGAGCCGGCGATGACACAACCTTTTCCTTCGAACTCGAGCGCCCCAGTTCTTGGCCTTGCTTCGACGACCTTGGCTTTTCGCTGGTCTTCGCCACCTGGGAGTCCTTTTTGAAGGATCCGTCGGGCCTTTCGTCTTTGGATGCAGATACGGTCGTCGAAATTTTCGACGCCGGTGCTCCTTTCGAGGACTTTGACTCTGTTTTTCGAGAGTCTGACTCAGGCTTTCGGTGCCCTGTCGAGGGTTTAGTGTTCGACGTCTCTCCTACCTTATCAGACGTTTTCTTATCGGTCTCTGCAATCGTGAAGTCATCTGGTCCCTCGGCGACGTTGTCGTCATAGTCGGTGGAGAGGCCCAGTTCGTATAGCGATGGGGCTGTCCCTTGCCCTGCATGTTGTAATTGGCTCTCCTCTGTCTCTCTCTAACCCGGAGTGTCTTCGGTGTGAAGGCGGAACAGGCGTTGCAGTCTTTGCTCTCGTGGTCGACTGGCAGGCAAAGATTGCAGACCGGGTGTTGGTCCTTTTGCGCGTATTTATGGTGGCAGTTACGGCAGAATTTAAAAGGTGTCTTGTCCATTCCTGCGCTCAGTGTCCCCAAGTGCGCATTCTCAGTTGGACGTCGAAGATCGAGGTTCTCCATCCTTATTCGTTGTCCCGGCTTGTTGATCTTCCTTTCTGTAGTCTTCCTCAACTGCTTCTTCAATGAAACTCTAGCTGTTTTTTTTCTTCCCAAAAACTCTGGAGCTTCACGGTGACGATCCAGACCCAACGGCGGAAAAAAGAATCTGAAGATGGCGCCCCGAGGTGGGAGCTTCCGCAGGAAGCGTGCAGACGTCACGAGAGGTACACCAAATGGTGGGACGTCGACGCCCACCTGGGCTACAAGAAATAAATAAAAAAAAAAAAAAGAAGACAGACTACGATTCCGGACCCAACCACCAGACCGCGGAATAATGCACAGCATAGTGAATCCAGAAAGATTCACGCTGCAAAACCTTTGTTTTGACGTTAACCAAAGAAATTGTATTTCAAGCATTTCACGTAGTTAATTGCTTTTGACTAAAAGATTGCTTCAATCTACTCTGAGAATTATTGAAGCAATTATTTTAGAAGTCAACCCAATGAAAGCCTGCAATTATTTTCATCTTCCAGACCACAGAAACTTTTTTTTTTTTGCTGATCAACCAACAAATCAGCCTTGGATTTGTGACACAATAAAAGCATGCAAGGTATCTGTAGAAGGGCTGGATAGCAGCGAGTATATGATGGCCACTTTGAAATGGAGTTCCTGTCCAACAATACTGAGCAGAACAGGGAGTCTGCATGGGGTCCGCTGTCCTAGGAGCGTGACTGGGTAATTTGGCCAGAGGACGTAACAAACAGGCATGGTTTACTGAGATCCCCACTTGAATTCAAACTTCTGCAGTCGAGAAGTGATGACCTACGTTATCCTTCCAAAGAATTTGAGGTGTTTGCTACTCACTATTTTTGACTCTTAAATAGCGAACACCAACAGGTGATCTTTGAATCCCCGCTGGTAGCATATCATTGGGCTTGAAGGCATGGTGGGACAATGCCACTGAGGGACGATTTTTCCTAACAAGGGAGGTCGGCCTTTTATTTGGTCTTTGTCTTGACAGTAAGAAAAGTCTTTCCTTCTCATCGTATTGTGCACCTGCCCTCATACTTTGAGCCTAAAGGCCTCAAGGCTTTAACGGTTTCCGATTTCTTGAGTATGATTATCATTTTATATTCATTATGAGATTTAATGGTGTGTGCTTTTAGTTCATATACATTAGTATTTTAAAAATTGTTAAATATAAAGGCAGCATTTTCAGTCCTCCTGGCAAAGGGGAAACATATCTACTACTGAGATTCTGTGGTCTTTCAATTAAGGCTGCAGGTTATAAAACAAACCTTGCAGACAGCTCCGGGCTGTCTGCCCTCACCATTCAGACAATAACTAACGCTCTGCACCCACCAGCATTGAATGCAAAGGGATTTCTTTTAATGTATTATGGCTTTCTGTAATCATATTTTCTTTTCGCTCATTTACAATCGCTACAATTATTTTATTATCTGCTATAATAGTTTTACATATGCCATACGTTCGATTGGCTCAAAATAAAGCTGTATAAACATGCTTTGAATAGGGTATAATGGGGGAAAGGATAAGGTAACCAAACTAAAATTCTGCCTCTGAGAAGTACTGCAGTTAATTGTTTTTTTTCCAAACACAAACTGACTGGGTAGGTTCAGTAGAGACTCGTGGGGAACCAGCTTAAGTTATTCTCCCTCAATTTAGCATGTGCTTGTTCCAGGGAAAAGTGAAGTCCCACCTGGTGTGGTCAGGGTTGACCCTCGATAGGCAAAACAAATGAGCTTAAAGATAACCACACACTTAATGCTCATGGTCTGTCCCTGGAAGAGGCCAGAGCATCAAACCAGCAGTCTTGAATCACGATTGAACACAAGCTAGATAGCCGATTGGCATTATCCTTAGTCAAGCAGACTATGGAAAAGTCTGAGCGAGTGGTGACAGTCGAAAAGATAGTGGTGGAATACTACAGCCCATTACAAATAAGGAGGAAATCAGCTGGCTCAAGGATGCACCACTAGTTGATCCAAAAATCAAACATTGCTTGAGTCAGGCGACCCCTTTGGGGCGAGGAATATTGGAAAATAAGAACTGTACTGAGGCAATGTCCTCTGTACTTGACACTGTGTGTGATGGAGGACATATTAAACCATCTGCAACGAAGGTCGCTTTGCCTGAGCCAGCCCATCCAGTTTGACTCTACTGTGGCTAAATACCTACTGAACTCTGCAAATTGTGTTGCATGATAAAAATCTTGCTGTCAGACAGTTTAATGAAGAGTGGTGTGTGGCCCCTTGGTAACCCCTCATTTCGGCAGCCTTGATTCTCCTTAGACTTTGTGGATGAGAAGCTGGCTGCAGCACTCAAGACTTCTTGCGACCCACTAGGGAAAGCTGTTACTCAGACCACTGTAGGTCCAGGCACACCTTGGCTTGAATGTATTTTTTGTTTTGTTTTATGGGGTTCTCATAATTTAGATATCTTATTCTGGATGACAGGCACACTGCAAATTTGGGTATGTGGGTAATTCGATGCCGATGTGGAGGGATGGGTGAGGTGGAATTAATTGTTTTAGCTCACATGGTAGGATTAGGAGGGCAGGCTCAAGCCCTACTGCAAGGCAGCTAAGTAAACAAACTGGTGTGTCCGGCTGAGGACTGGTAAGTTTTATGGATGGCAAAAAAAAACCTAAGCTCACCAAGTCCTGTTGTGGAACAGGACTGTCATCTGTGTTTAGATTACAAGGGGTGTGGTTTAAGCCCTTTCATATATTATAAAAATAATGCTTAATTCAATTAGGCTTAAATTACAATGAATGGGCCTAAGCCAGCTTGTACAGACATTTGTTCCTGCTTGACCGAATGAAGCCTGCCTACTGATACTACTTGATCTCTCATCGACACTGTCAAACATGACAATCTACTTAACCACTCAGGATGCGGGATGGGGCTCTCAGGCACAGTCCTTAAATGGTTTGCCTCTTCTCAACAGAACACAAAGAGACAAATCCAATCTAACTGGATCCAACTCCAGCCCCTGCACTCTGGGTGTCCCCCAAGGATCCCCACTCTCCTTAACCTCTTCATTGAACCACTGACTGTAATCCTCAAAGCATCCAACATCCAGTATCACATGTATGCGGACAACACAATTGTACATGAAAATATCCTCCCCTGAAGACATCAGTTCACTCAACGGAACCCTAATCAAAACCCTAAAGTAGCTAACCACCTCAAACTAACCGCCCTCAGGTTCCATGTTCCCCATGCGTCTGCGAAGCACACCTATTGATATGAACAGGTGCTGTCCACCAAGAAAGGTGTGCATTTCATTAATATTATGAAAACTCCCCAAAAACAAGATTGCACTAGTTGCACATGTGCATTAGTGACTTGTATTGTGACCTGTTCTACATGTAGCAGTTTTTAACTATGAAGTGTTTCTTGTAAACCCAGTTCTGGCTCATGTATGTGAAGCGTGATGCTCCTCACAACAGGGTTGTCTCCAGTCTGGAGAACCCACTACAGAGACACTGAGCGAAAAGACCTTTCTGCACTTGTCTCTCAACAGCCACAATGAGCTACAATCCATGAAGAGACAAAATGCTCATGTCACCAAAAGAGTACTTTAAACCAAAAAGACTGCAGTCCCATCCCTCATCTCAATCATCTACTGAACTGCAGTCATGTAGGAGAACTGTTTACCAGCTCCTCACAGAAAAAAAGTCTAATTAAAAATCCAAAGGCGTCTTGTCTCTTTTGCCCCACGTGTTTAGGTCTCTTTCCTCAACCTCTAGAATGCCAGCTGTACACTTCCACTGTTTGGCAAATAAACCTCACCTCCTTCTTATGCATACGAGCAGGATCCACAATGAAACCCACAGGCCACTATTACTCTGACTTAATCCTACATATTATGTATGTACCACACAAGCCACTTACACAAATATGCACAACTTATGCTTGAGATAACAGCACTAGGATCTGGGTTAGTGTACGTTAGTGCCCCTAGAATGTCTGTGTAGATACTAGGATGTGGAGTTTTGGCATTTTGCAAAGAAGTCAACCACTGGGTATCCCAAAAGTAAAGGTATTACTTGAAATACCTAGATGTGGACCTCCCATTTGTGTGTTTGTCGATTGTTTCCACTGAGCAGGTCTTTCCGGGAGCTGTTCCGCCAGGAGGACTTGATGGCGAATGACCCAATGCCAGATTATCTGCGCTAGCTCAAAAAATAATTGGTGACCGCACGCATGTTTTTGAAGATGGTAAACTGTGGGCACGTTGTCTGTGAGAAAGAGCACAGTTTTCTTAACAATAAGTTTGTATAACGCTCCAAGCGCTTGCTGAAATGCTGATGGTACCAGTACACTGAGGTGCTGAGTCTACTCTTGAAGTGGAATTTGGCCATGGATGGTCTGTTGGCCCAGATGTGCTCCAAACCCTAAAAGGGCAGCACCTGTATTGGTCTATTATGGTTGAGTGCAGGACGACGGGGAGGTTAGGGGTTGGTGGAAGCTTTAGGGTGGTGAGGTTTAGGGAGGGTTGGGGAGGGGGGAGGTTTAGAAGGAGTCATGCAAACTGCACAGTAAGAAGTTATTTTATTCCACCTCAATAGTTTGTGCTGCACTTTGGGCTCCACCAACATTAGATCTTCCCACTGACTAGTCGCTTTTGACAACTGTCTGGCAAAGCACTCCAGAAGAGGGTGCATGTGCAGCTGAGCACTGGGTACTAGTGCAATACAAGATGTAATCATTCCTAACAGTTACATTATCATTTTTACTGTCAGAGTACGTGATGTATGATAAAGAGAAAGCAGAGTCTGATAAATCATTACACTCACGTTTTTGGGGTAGGCTTTTATTCAATATGGCTCTTAATAATGGGGAGGTACAAATGTGCTTTTTTGGCATAGATAATGGACCCCAATATGTGCAGGATAGACACTGCTTTTTGAGTGCGAGCAAGGTATGCTCTCTGTTGTTGCTCTTTACCAACTAGTAGTCAAGTAGCACAAGATTCGAATACCATTACAGTGAATGTGCACTGCAACCACTTCAACATTTTGTGACTATGCATGGGCCTATTGTGATCCCAACAGGGTAATACTTTGAAGTGGCCACTTACCACAAACCTGAGATACTGGTGGTGGGCTGAATGAATGGGATTGAGGAAGTAGGTGTCCTTGAGATGGAGGGAGGAGATGTAGCCCCGGTGCAGGGCAGTGGAATGATTTCTTGTAGAGCTGTCATTCTGAAGTGCTCTGAGATGATATACCAGTTGAGCAGCTAGACGTTGCGGATTGGTCTCAACAACCCATGATTTTTGGGGATTAGAAAATACAAAGAATAAACACCATGTCCTCACTGATGTGGTGGGCCGGCCCCAATGCTCCCTTTTGAATTAAGGCCTGCGCAGAGGCATGCTTTCAAAGCCAAGATGTCTCTGGATCAGTAATTGGTGCAGACTATAGAGGCCTTTACGTGGGCGGTTTGGGTTTCAGGCATGGCCCCGTAGAGGCAGTTCATTGCCCTGCAGCAAATGCTCTGCTCGAGGTCAAGCCCTGGAGGGAGGATCTTCGAAGAGTTGACTGTCCTAGACTTCACTGGGGGCTCTGGAGAAGGATACCGGAGAAAATATACTATGGATTCCACACCAGCTGGGCTACCTTTCTCGATCATAGTTTGTTCCTTTGACATCTTTAGACGCATGCCAGGGCTGGAGACTCAGAAGAGCCCTGCACTACATTCTACATTGGGCACAACTTGGCTTCATATGATCCAGGATGGTCTTTTTGTAACTGAGGGCCTCAAATTAAAATTCCTCATAGCTTTTCACAAGACAGAGGTCGCAGAACCTATGCCAGTCTGAACATAGGAACTGGTTATCACATTTAGGACAAAATTGGAAGGGTGTCCCCTCTATAATCTCCACCCCTTCAATTATCATATGACCTGCTCTCAACATTTTCTATCCAAATCAGTTCGAAGAGTTTAAAAATCGTACAAGGTCTTAGTGTGTTGCAAGGAGAAATTTCAGCAAGTCAAGGATTTCCCTACTGCAGCGCAGTAGTCGTAGAGCTCCATTTGAAACAGATCACAGAAAAAAATAATCTGAGGTAGAGTATACTTCAAGTTCAATGCGAGTGTCAGAAGTATCACATGTCAACTCGCAACCTAAACCTCTAATTTGAAGAAAAACACCTTGTAATATCTGCGCCCAACAACAGTTGGCAGGAATATTCTGAGAACGTGACCTACGGCAGCACATGCTGCAAACATTTAATTCCAAGATATTGCAACTAGCCAAGGAGACTATGGCTGCTGGTAGTGACACAAACCTGGTGAGGTCCTGTTTGCCAATGCCTGAAAACGGGTACATGTTATGGAGCAATGACACCCTGCCCCATACATTCATCGTTTTAATTGTAAACGTATGGAGCAGAGTGTCACTATTCGGATGCACATGCCTCCTTTACTAGGATAGATTAGTTTTTAATATCAAAGTAATTTACAAATAGATGTAAGGGTGTCGAATTCCTCCGCTTTATGCGTGAATCTTGGAGGCAAGTTGAGGGAATACTTCCTGGGTTAGAGCTTCAATGTCTGGGATTTGAAAGAAAATTGTTATAGAAAGACACCACAGATAACTATTTCAAAGAGAATAATGGGACAGCACACTCATTTGTAATACTTTGGGATGTATACAAGACCGTCATATGGCGCCAAGGCATATGTATTATGGTGGGGTATGTGAGAAAGTGCCCTCTTTCTTGCTGAATGTACTTTGACTGAGTGTGCCCTGGACTCCTGCCAATCAGGTGCCCAGGGCCTATGTTCCTTCCCTAAAACACAAATCCCAAATTGGCAAACCCTGGCCACATGTCAGCCCCTGGTAAATGGTACCCTAGGTACCCAGGGCCTTGTGACCAGGGAAGGCCTCTAAGGGCTGCAGCACTCATTGTGCCACCCTTAGAGGCCCTGTACCCTTACACACACACGCTGCCCTTGCAGGCTGGGTGTCTGGGTACAAGACAAAACAAAGAGTCGATATGGCACACATCCCTGTGTGCCATGCCCACCACCTCGACTGCCTTGGCATACATCAGCCACCCCTCTAGCTGGGTGCCCTATGCCAATGGTGTGGGCACAGGAGCAGGAGCCCTGTGCCCCTACAGTACCCAGGTCCATTCCTGGGCACTGTAAGTGGAGTGCTGCCAATTAAGAGTACATTGTGCTGGGAGCTCGTCAAACACGAACTCCACAGCACCATAATGGCAACACTGAAGACTGAGAAGTTTGGTATCAAACTTCTCAGCACATTAAACCGACACTGATGCCAGTGTGGGATTTAATGTACCAAGCACCCCAGAGGGCATCTTAGAGATGCCCCCTAAAACCTAACCTTCAATCCAAGTCTGTTCTGAGGCTTCCTAGGCTGCCACACAGCAGACATGTTACTGGACCCCTGGGTAGGAGAGCCCCTGCTCTCCTGGGTCTGCAACAATGCACATCCTGGGCGAGGTGCTAAATCTCCACCCCAGGATGTGCAGGGGGAAGCTTCAAAGGCATGCCGCCTCTGTGAGCTTCCCCAGGCCACTGCAACCCCCCACTCTGGTGGGAAGCTTGGCCGGAAACCCCAAATAAGGACAGGGGATGTGCCAGCCTGCCAACCCCACCCCTCAGGTGGGGGAGGAGAGGTGAAGCACATCCCCGGGCTCTCGCCATCTTGAAGATGGGAAGCCCTGCCCAATCAGGACGAGGCTACTGCCCCCCTCCCACAGGTGAGAGGCAGGATAGGGGGTGTACCTACCCCAGGTAAGGGACCCATTGGCCCTTGCCCTTCACCTACCTGTAATGCCCCTAAATCTAGTATTTAGGGGCACCCTGAGCCTTCCTTCCCCAGATTCCGAAATCCGAAGAAAGAGCTAGAAGAAAGAAGACCTGCCCTGCAGCTGCAAAGAAGAGGAAGACACCAACTGCTTTGGCCCCAGCCCTACTGGCCTGTCGACCCTCGAACCTGCTCCTGCTCCAACCCGGCATCTCTTGTGGCCAGCAACCTCACAAACCCCGGAGGACCTGGCTACCTTTTGACTCTAAACCCCTGGGACACCCATGAGTAGAGGCTCTACTCAAAATCTACTTCTAATCCCTGGCAGCAGCCCGGAACCGCGAACCCCTCACACACTGCACCCGCCAAGCCTGGCCTGTGCCGGAGTGAACAAAGACCACGAGGACGACCCCACGGCAACTGTGACCCCGAGTCCGGCACCCAAGGACCTCCCTCGACACTCCTGAAGAAGCCTGCAGCCTCAGAACCAGGTGCCGCCCCCCCCCCCAACCACGATCAACAGAGGGTAAGATTTCCCGACACCGAAAGGCACCCCGCGGCCCCCTGTGCCCAATCCCGGGGTACCTACATATACTCCAACTACCCAACTTACCTCTCGAAGTGGTGGTGGTGGCATCAGAAGAATCTTCGTCCCCAAGCTTGCAGTCTTTCTAAACCGGAGATTTCACATTGAAATCAATTGAGCGCCCGAAGGCTCAAAAGCACCCTGCACCCAGCCGCCCCAGTGACCCTGGCAGTGCAACCTCTACACCCATCTACTTCCCCACTTGCCCTGAGTAAGTGACCAGGAGCCCAGCTCCCACAGCCGCGTGGCCGGCTAGTCAGCAGCCACCAACCAAGGCCCCCCTACCTCTCATAGGATAACATTGGGCCTAACTCTCTCTGCACCCGGCCACCCTTGTGCCGCTGAGGGTGAACCAACTGTACCTACCTGACCCTGGGAGACCTCTGGGTCTATGCCCAGAACCTTAACTCTGCCAGTCGAGTACTTACCTTTAAACCGATAACTCAATAACAAAGTGTGGACTTTTCAAAACATAAAATATTCACCTATTAGGTGAGCTCCCAGTGCTGGATCTTGGTGCCCAGCACTGACTCTGAAAAATACTTACAACTGTACTTCCCAGTAACCCAATTTTCTCCCATAGGAAATCATTGACTGTTTTTCTGTGAAATTTCTTTTAAGTGTCAATTTCTGCAAACTAAATATTCTTTAAAAATCGTATAATTTCTGAAAGCGTAATTACTTACCCGTTTTGGGTTAAGGTCCCAGTACTGAGTCTAGGCAGCCAGTACTGGATTACAAAAGTAACGAGATCATACTATACCTGCAACTTGAATTTTCTGCCATAGGGAATCATTGACTGTTTTCTATGAAATATTTTGTAAGTGTCAATCACAGTAATTAATTCGACTTTTATCACTTGATTCCAAGTACTGACCCAGAACTGAATCTAGGATCCAGTCCTGGATATCCAAAAGTAATCCTAAAAGTAATCTGTTGCAAATAACTTGAAACTTCCATTGAGCTCAATGCATTATTGTGTTTAAAATTGTGTTGCCTATTGCAACCACTTGTAACTTTCTACAAAAGTCAATGTCAAAAGTATTTATATAAAGCATCTAGATCTTTATATAAAGCATCTAATTCTGAGAAAGTATATTTTAATACCTATTGTTGGTTCTAAAATAAAACAAGCATATATTTTTTATATATAAACCATTGGCCTAGAGTTCAGTTATTGAGTGTGTGAAGCCATTTGCTGGCTGAGTGTGTGCAACAAATGCTTTACACTGTCCTCTGATACTGCCTTACTGCTCGACCAAGCTACCACTTTAGAGAGTAAGGTTATATCTAACTTTAGCCTCTGCCAAACCTCTGGGGACTGTGGACTCTGTACACCCTGTACCTATTTGGGAACAGTATATACAGAGCCACTTTCTCACAGGGTATAAATAGTAAAGACAATCAGTGGCTACTACTGTAGAGGAAGAAATATTAGCTTTAGCGAAATTTGCAAGAGAAAGAAATTCCAGTCTCCATCTACTAATAAAGTCTGAAACCAAGACACAGCTACACTTGGATGAAGCAGGGGATAAAAGAAGGAAAATTGCTTGCATGGCTTAGGAGGCGGAATATAAGCCAGATGTAACGGGGATGTGCACAACAACCAGGAAACTCAGCAGACCAGAAAGACTGAAGTGCAATAGGAATTTGCACACCACATTGAAGTACTATACTTCACAAAGTTAGACAACAGACTTCGATTTGTTTAGATTTACTGGGGAATTTAAGACTGCTGCAAATTTCTAAGATTGTTAAGAAGGCCATATAGGTGGCACTTATGGCAGAGGTGACCTAATATGCTCTTCCACAAGTGAAAAGTGGGAAGGTTCTGGCCCCAATGGTTCTGCTGTCCCAATTCTTCAAGTATTAATGTATCAAGCCACGTAACTATCTCCTCTCAATGTTTGAAGAGACTGGACAATGGAATTGTTTACCCTATGACCCAAGATAGGAGTCTGCAATATGGAAACCTAAAGAAGGAAAACCCAAGACCCACTGCGATTAGTATAGAATCATATCCCTACTTAGTGTTGAAACCAATCTCTTTTTTAAATGCTTGCTAATCACCTGCAAGGAGTCAAACTCCCTAATCCATCCAGAACAATCTGGATTTATGTCGGGCAAGAATGCTAGACAAACTCAAAAGTGCTTATGCCTCCATAGATCGGACGACTAAGGTTAGGCAACCTGTGAAAGTCCCAACGTTGGATTGAGGTGAAAGTGTCATCTTTGTCAAATGGCCTTTTTAGATGGCACTTACTGGAAAATGAGTGTTCCAGTTGTTGCACTCGATCACACTACTGTACACGGCTCCCTGGGCAGATAAAGGTAAATATAGTCATGTCTAAAGTGTTTTCGTCAGGCAGCATTCTGGTCTCATACCTTTTCTTATCACAAACATTCACCTCGACACAAGAGACACTGGCATGAATTGGAAAAGATGCCCTTATAGTAAGGCTTGACTAGGATCCAACCTATTCAGAGCCTTGACGGAGTTTTGAAATTATGTAAAATAGTGGAGAGCACTGCCTCTCTGGTGCCTAGGTAGAGCTGCACTCTAGAAAGCAACTGCATTACTACTCATTCTGGGTGCTGGCGTTTTCCTAAAAAGTGGATGAGACTATGTGCACTCTGTTGTTGGATGGATTGGCTCCCATAATCAATACTCCTGCCTCACCCACCTCCGCTCTCAATACCATCAAGATTGAATTTCTCTTTTTTGTTAAACACAATAAGCAACAAATAACTGAAAAAAGACCACAGCCATAATCATTGTTAATACTGCAAGGCTGCACAGAGGGGTTTTTAGCATTCTTGCACATAGTTCATAATACAGCAGGAACTGCTTCAGAAACCCGACAGGGGAAAATGAAACTAGATTACTTACCACTGGCCATCAGAAATTTTGGAATGAGGTCAACATTCCAATCTCTCCCTCTTCCCATACACTCCGGTGGGCTGCCAGGCAGGTTAAATCGTTTGTACAACTAAATAAAACAAGTGAAAAATATTGTTCAGAAATCATGAAGTGCCATCATGGATACTGTGTTAATAAATATGCATAAAACACTGCTTAGCAGATCTATGCCCTCCAAACTAGAGGCAATAACCATGAAGGGCTTCCAGGTCTCATCAACAAAAGATTACAGATGAGTGACGCTCCCTGTGAAATTCAACCATTCCACCCTCCCCTTTGGTAAGCCCATTCCACTCTTCCTCTCCCAATTCCCCTTACTTAAAGCAAGAAGCAAAGATTATTTGCCTTAACTCCCCTTTTCCAAAGGCTTTTTTCCCTCCATATACAAGGGGAGAGGCCTCAGGGAATTTAAGACTCATCTATTGTGTCCCATAGGGGTGCCGCAGAAAAGTTCAAACCAGTCAATTCCCTCACAATACAAAGCTACTAGAGAGCGAACTATGAAGTGGTACAAATAAATAATACACCAAACGTCACATATAGAAGGCAGATTTGTTTAAGCAACTCATAACCAAGCACCTAGGCAGCTTCCATTGTCACTACAATAACTGCCACAATATAATCTTAAGAATGAGACAACAGGAGATACCATTCCGAGAAATTTAGAGAACGATACCAAGATAGGAAGGTGCCAAATGCATGTACGAAAAAAAAATATGGGAAGACTGGCTAAGAAAAATGGAGAAACACATACTATCTAACTCGACAAGAGCCTCACCTCACAATTTAATATAAATTAAATATTTATAAAGCGCGCGGATACTCACAAGGAGTGTCCCGGCGCTAATCTAGAGACAGAAAACTCATGTAGAATCACCCCACCAGTAGTTATTGTTTGAACAGCCACGTTTTAAGTTGTTTCCTGAAAAACAGCAGGTCCTGAGCCTGCCTAAGATATAGAGGTAATTTATTCCACAAACGAGCCGCTTGAACCTGGAATGACATTCCTCCAATCCGAGATTTTGTGATCTTAGGAATCACCATGAGCGATTGCTTAGAGGATCTAAGGACCCGTTGAGGCTGGTAACATTGGATCCTATTCCTCAGGTATACTGCACCCGTATCATGGAAGGCCCGATAAGCAAGCACAACAGTCATGGGGTAGTCATGGTACGGGTGGAAACATCGAATATACCGAGATGTAGCCAAAAAATGGATGACAGCGCCTGTAACGCTGCGTTTGTTGTGCGCTTTCCGAGTCCGAAGCTCATTGTAGGGGGATACTCGAACACTCTTATTTACACATATGGATGTACCCAGCTACTCTACTTGCAATATTGGATTATACCATTAACCTTACTGTGACCTTAGTGTTACTGCTGAACGCCATTCAAGTTCTTATCTTCACTCAATGGGGTACACCTCTTTGTGCAAATATACGGAAGTACCATGCTACTCAGCCTTTTAATATTGGACTATACCGCTAGTCTTACGGATCTTTAACTCGCACGCCTTGAAAAAGTCTTTGTACTCATTTGTGTACAGACCAAACACGTGTTGGCCATTTCGCCTTACAGCAGATCATTAAAAATCATCGACTATACTGGAACCTAGTTGGATCGTCATTTCATCCTTGCCGCAATTTTGTGAATATTCTGCAAATGTTATGAATTATGAACTTTTCTAACATTGCTACTGGTCTGTGATGCATTTGTAGTGGAATGAATATGCTACTTACCAGTATGCATCTGTTCTTGGCATGTAGGGCTGCTGACATTCATATCTGTGCATAGATCGCCGCCTAGTGTTGGGTCCGGATGTTTGCACGTTGTTGTCCTGGTAGAGTCTTCGAAGTATCCTGAGATAGGTGACTCCTCCCCTGGACCACAGTGCGCATGGGCATCCTCTCCATCCTCAGATTGTTTTTCGCCATTGTGGCAGTGATGGAGTAGATACAGAAAGTGATGACCATGCTATACAGTAATTCTGAGAGCTGCAGCTGCTACAGGCGCTGGGGAGGAGGGTGGGCGATATGAATGTCAGCAGCCCTACATGCCAAGAACAGATGCATACTGGTAAGTAGCATATTCAGTTCGAGGCATGTGGGCTGCTGAATTCATATCTGTGCATAGAATACATAGCAGTACCTCCCATTAGCGGCGGCTACCAGTGCCAGCTGCAGCGGTCTGAAAAAGTGTTTTGAGAACAGCCTGTCCTACAGCTGCCTGCTGTTTTGAGTGTACATCTACACAATAGTGTTTGGTAAATGTATGTATAGTGGACCATGTGGCTGCTCTACATATATCATGTAAAGGAATGTTTCCCAGGAAAGCCATGGAGGCCCCTAACTTACGTGTTGAGTGGGCTCGTGGGGGAATCGTTAATGTGAGTTTAGCCTTTTGATAGCAAATTTGAATACATTTAACGATCCATCTGGCTATACCTGCTTTGGAGATGGCGTTGCCTTTGTGTTGTGGGGAAAAGGCAAAGAAAAGTTGTTTTGTCTTCCTAAAGTTTTTAGTCCTGTCTATATAGTACATGAGGGCTCTTTTGACGTCTAGTGTATGGAGCATTCTTTCAGCGACATTTTGTGGATTCTGAAAGAAAACAGGCAGTTCAATTGTTTGATTCATGTGGAACTGCGATATTACTTTAGGCATGAATTTGGGGTTGGTACGTAGTACGACCCTGTTTGCGTGAACCTGTATGAATGGCTCTTGAATGGTTAGTGCCTGGAGTTCACTAACTCTTCTCAACGAAGTGATTGCCACTAGGAAAGCTACTTTCCAGGTGAGGAATTGAATCTCACATGAGTGGAGAGGTTCGAAGGGTGGACCCATCAGTCGGGTGAGGACCAAGTTGCGGTTCCACACTGGTGCTGGTGGGTGTCTTGGGGAATTACTCGTTTAAGTCCCTCCAGGAAGGCTTTGATGGCAGGCACTCTGAATAAAGAGAGGTGCTGCCTGTTTTGGAGATAGGCTGCTATTGCGGTTAAATGGATACGTATTGAGGTGTATGCCAGGTTGCATCGGTATAGGTGTAAGGGGTAACAGATTATGTTTTGAATGGATGCGTCTAGCGGGTTAATGTCATTGTTATTGCAATAAATGACAAACCTCTTCCATTTGGCTGCATAGCAAGCTCTGGTAGTGGGTCTCCTAGCTTCCTTAATGATCTCCATACAGTCTGGTGGCAGGTTTAGGTAGCCAAACTCTAGGACTTCAGGAGCCAGATCGCCAGGTTCAGCTGTTGCGGATCTGGGTGCTGAATTTCTCCATGGTTCTGCGTCAAATGCGCGGGTTTGATCCGCAGCCTTTGATGCGGCACCACGGAAAGTTCCAGAAAGGTGGTGTACCATGGCTGGCGTGCCCATGTTGGAGCAACCAGGATGAGTGTCAGTGAGTGTTGTCGCAGTTTGCGTGCCACCAGCGGTATCAACGGCGCTGGGGGAAAAGCGTACGCAAATCTGCCGGACCAGTTCATCCATATCGCATTGCCCTGCGACTGTGGATGTGGGAACCTGGCGGCAAAGCTTTGGCATTTTGCGTTTTCGCTTGTGGCGAATAGGTCTATCTCTGGATGACCCCACTGTTGGAAGTACGGTTGGAGTACTGACGGGTGTAGCTCCCACTCGTGCATCTGGTGGCTGTGTCTGCTGAGCAGATCCGCCATCTGGTTGTCCTTGCCGGGGAGGTGCTCCGCCATGAGGAATATGTTCCTCTGAATGGCCCACTTCCACATGCTCTGAGCCAGATGAGACAACTGTGGAGAGTGCGTTGCTCCCTGCTTCTGTATGTAGTACATGGCAGTCATGTTGTCCGTCCGGATCAACACGACTTTGTTGCACAAGTGTACCTTGAAGGCTTTCATTGCCAGGAAGATTGCCATCAGTTCTAGAAGGTTGATGTGCATCTTCTTTTGTTGTATTGTCCATAGTCCCTGCACTGTGTAATGGAGTACATGAGCTCCCCATCCCTGGAGAGACGCGTCCGCTGTTAGTATGATTTGTGGAACAGGCTCTTGGAACGGTCGGCCTTTGCAAAGGTTTTGTGGATTCCACCAATGCAGAGAGTTGTATGCCCGACCGCTCACCAACACTAGGTCTTTTAGTTGCCCGTGAGCCTGATTCCATTGACGTGCCAAGCACTCCTGAAGCGGGCGCATATGTAGTCTCGCGTGCGGGACTATGAAAATGCAGGAGGCCATCATGCCTATCAACTGCATGAACACTCGCGCAGGAAGGGAGTGTTGGGGTTTGAACTTTGAGATCAGCATTTGCATGCCGTTGATCCTCACCAAATTCGGCTGAGCAGTGGCTGCCAGAGTGTCTATGGTCGCACCTAGGTACTGTTGTACGTGTGCGGGTTGGAGATGTGATTTTGGGTAATTTAGTGAGAATCCCAGACTGTGAAGAAGGTGAATGGTGCGGGACATGTGGCTGGCACATTGCTGGGCTGACTTTGCCTGAACAAGCCAGTCGTCCAGGTAAGGGTAGACGTGAATGTGTTGCCTCCGTAGATGTGCAGCCACAGTAGCTAGGCACTTTGTGAAAACTCTGGGTGCTGTTGTCACGCCGAAGGGAAGAACTTTGAATTGGTAGTGCTGCCCCTGAATAGTGAACCGGAGATATTTTCTGTGTGACGGGTGTATGGGTATGTGGAAATACGCATCTTTGAGGTCTAGCGTGGCTAGGAAGTCTCCCTGTCTGAGCAGCGGGAGAACCTGCTGTAGGGTGAGCATGTGGAAATGCTCCGAGAGAATGTATTGGTTGAGGGGTCTCAGGTCTAGTATAGGTCTGAGTGACCCGTCCTTTTTTGGTATTAAGAAGTACAGAGAGTACACCCCTGTCCCCTGCTGGTGGACGGGCACGACCTCTATCGCGCCTTTTTGCAGCATACTTAGCACTTCCTGCTGTAATAATGCTAAGTGCTCTGAGGACATAGGACGGTGCTTTGGCGGTATTGTGGGTGGAGTGGAGGTTAATTCGAGGCAGTAACCGTGTTGGATAACATCTTTGACCCACCTGTCCGTGGTGATGGTATTCCACGTGGACAAGAACCGCTGGAGTCTTCCCCCGACAGGTGTTATGTGGTCGGGGGGAAGGGAGAGGGCGTCACTGTTTGTTCTTGGGGGAGGACCTGGTATTGCCGTAACCGCGTCCTCTGCCCTTTGTGCTGGAGCCACGATATCCACCTCGGGTGTTTTTATCATAGGTACTTTGTGTGCCCCCTTTATTGTAGGTTTGCTGTGACCCCTGTCCTCTACCCGCTCCTCTATTTCCGGGGCGACGAAAGGAGCCACTACGAAATGTCTGCGTTTGCAGAGCCCCTATTGACTTTGCAGTGTCTGTGTTTTTTTTAATCTTTTCTAGGGTGGTGTCAACCTCTGGTCCGAATAAGTAGTCGGGGTTGACCGGCTGATTGAGGATGTTATTTTGAACCTCAGGTTTGAATCCAGGATTCATAACCAGGCGTGTCGTCGTAGCATGACGCTGGTGTTTATTGCTCTTGCAGCTGTGTCAGCGGCATCCAGTGCACACTTAATGGATGCGTTTGTGAGAAGTTGTCCTTCCCTGATGAGGAGCTCCACTGCCTCTTTGTACTCGTCAGGTAGATGTTGGAGTAGGGTCTCTAACGTGTCAGTGTGAGCGATCGTAGCGAGCTAGGAGCGCCTGTGTATTGGCAATGCGCCATATGTTTGCCGCCTGGGCTGCAATCCTTTTGCCGGAGGTCTCTAGCACCTTGGACTCTTTGTCCGGGGGAGGAGCACCACCAGTTGTCTGCGAGTGTGCCCGTTTGCGAGCATTAGCAACTACGATGGAGTTCAGAGGCAACTGGCCTCTAATGTACGTAGGGTCCCCAGGTGCTGGCTTGTATTTTTTCTCGATCCTGGGGTTTATTACCCGTGCCCTGGTGGTTTCTTCACCACATTCAGAAAATGTCCTTTGCTGGCTTGAGGACACCTTTCAACATGGGCAGAGTCTTTACAGTCCTCTCTGAGGATGCGAAAGTGTCCACCAAGAAATCGTCCTCGATTGTGTCTGAGTGGAGTTGCACTCCATGATTGGCTGCGGCACGTTCAATGAGGGCGTTGAATGCAGCAGTGTCCTCTGTGGGAGACGTTTTTGCGCCATAAAGCTGCGTGTCCTGTGTATCCATAGCGGCACCTGGGTCTACAGGGTCATCCCAAGCTTGATCAGGGTCCTGCTGGCCTTCAGGGTCCATATCCCTGGGGTAGGTGGTGTCGTCACCCATGTAGTCCTCTATTGCGTCCGTGTCGGAGTGCGTCGGAGAGAAGGACTGTGGATCTGGGTAAGAGGTGTGGAGGCGTTCATAAAGAACTGGTTCCGATTCCGCCGGCAGTTTTTGCTTTAGCGGGATCCTGTAAGAGTCCAAAGCCTGCTCGGAAGTGATCTTCCGCATTCGGAGCATGAGCCTGCCGGTGTCGATGAAGTGGGACGGTGATGTCCCAGTAGGAGAGTGTTCAGTAGATGGGGACCTTGTCTGGGTGACACGTGTTCTGATCTCGAATAGTTTTGGCGCCGTGGATGGCGGCAAACCAAAGGTGATGTTCGTTGGTGCCAAAGGTGCCTTTTGAGCCTTTTTCGGCTCGGAGCCCGACGTGGCCTGGAGGGCTGCCTTTTCTCTGATGCGTTGCAAGGACGCTGCAACTTGTCGGACCTGGAACGCCGACGGTTCTTTGGCGCAGAGTGGTTCTGTAGAGGTAGGTGTGGACTTCTTTGGAGCCACAGGGTCATCGAGTCAAGGAGAGGTAGTAGCTGTCGACGGCGTCGATGAGTGGAACGTAGTCGCTGCTGTCGAGGTGGATTGCGATGCAGCGGCCATTTTAACCTTGGTGGTCGGTGCAGATTGTTTCGGTGCCGGGGGCCGAGGCGCTTTGGCGGTACCGCTGGCCTTTCTCTTTGGGTCGGCGCCGACATCGGCAGCAGCGAGTTCGGCTCCGAAGTCCCTTTTGGTGCGGTCGGAGCCGACTGTTTTGGCTGGCGTCGAAGGTGTGGTGGTCCTCGAGCCGACCAGTGTTAGTTTCACTTTCGTTTTCTGTTGAACCGGTGCGACGATTGGTTTCGGTTTCGTGGAAGGGAAACTAGTCTTTTTGGGTAATAATGGCTCTCGCTGGATGTCCGAGGCCGGGCCAGAGGGCGGGGCCGAAGAACTGCGGGATTGATCTTGGGTAAGGCCCGAAGGCGATCCCTCGACCGGAGCCGGAGACTGACGCACTGGGATATCCTCCGTTTGGACGGGTAGGCCCAGCTCGTCACCAGAGCTACCTTCTTCGGCCCCTAAGGCCTCATCGTAGTCTCCTACCTCATCGTCTGCTTCTTCCCTGTGAAAAAGCCCTTCATCTACGTCTTCCAATCTGGAACCGTGTTCGGAAGCGGGGCTGGAGGGTATGTTTTCCACGCTTTCAACATCTTCGTCCTCGGTGCTGAAGATGTTGGCCGGGGCCGGTGCTGCTTACTGCGCTTCAAGTCTCGCGGCTCGTCGATTCCGGAGAGTCTTCTTGGATCTGAATCGGGCACAGGCCATACATTTCGATTCGTCGTGATCCGGTGAGAGGCATTTGTTGCACACCGGGTGGACGTCGATATGTGGATATTTCGTGTGGCAAACAGGACACCGCTTGAATGGGGTCCTCGATTCCATCGTCGATGTAGGGTCGATGGTCGGATATAATGGATCCGAAAAAGTTGTTAAAGTCGCTAAACTAGCAAGTAAACCGTCGATACCGATCGGGAACAGTACCGACGAAAACTAAAGCCCTTTTGGCCTGAAAACTAAATTTTCCTAACTTGAGTCAAGATAAGCACATCCGAAACCAATGGCAGAAAAAAACAATCTGAGGATGGAGAGGATGCCCATGCGCACTGTGGTCCAGGGGAGGAGTCACCTATCTCAGGATACTTCGAAGACTCTTCCAGGACAACAACGTGCAAACATCCGGACCCAACACTAGGTGGCGATCTATGCACAGATATGAATTCAGCAGCCCACATGCCTCGAACTTGACCTAGCCTGTTATAATTGGGAGTGCTGTCTAAGCCAAATCTATTGGATAATTCTCGGCATCCGTGTTCTCACGCTGCCTATTGCACTTCTTGGTAGTAAGTGCTCCTGGCTTAAGCACCCATTGACATTTTGAATTCCTACTTTAGTCTTTCCTTTGCTGTTTTTACATTTAATTGATGTGCGGTCCATTCCCAATCTGGGTACACTACTACCTTTCTGCTTACCTTATTCATACTGTTCACCCCGCTTCCCACTGATGGACTGGAAAACTACAATCTCCCACCACTGTGCTTAGTGAAGTTGACTCTGTAACCACGGTGGAGTACAGTCCCTGAATGTGGGGGCACAAACGGAGGCAAAGCACCTAGCCAAGTGACCTTCCAAGAGCATCTGCCATAATCGGGGGCAAGCCATGTGCATAGCCACTGAAAAGGCTCCAACCACAATGTCATGAAGAATGATGGCAACATTAGGACGCAGTGTAGCACCCATCATAGGAACCAATGTTGCAGTGAACAAGGCAGAACCCTATACGTAGAAAACACAGTCCCCAATGAAAATTTTTTAAAACAACTTTCCTTGGCTAGGAACAGTCAAGCTATTCAATCTCTTCAACTGTATAGAGCAGAAGCGCACCATTCACAATCCATTACATACTGCCTTCCAAAGCAACCTCATCCTTCTAAAGGTAAGCTCTTCTTCTCAAAAAGTAATCTTAGAATTAATTGCTCCACATGGCAGATGCAACAACTGTGTCAATGTTGTATTCTCAGATGCTTCACCTTAATTTCAGACATCAGCATTTCAGTTATCAGGTCAATGTATTTAGACATTACTTTTGGTAGATTAGTAACTCGAAATAAAAGGAACTGCTGCCGGCAACGGATATTTCACTTTCAACAAAGTATCACCATTCCTTGACTTTCCACACTGCCAACCGCACTGATAAGTCACCACCACCATTTCCTTTACCAGCAGTGGTTTGACTCTATGCATTTGGACAACCTCATTGCTTCAGACACCAGAATGACAAAACGTGACACCCTTGAATAAGGAGGTGTGGAGGTGCACAGAGAAACACAGGGACAGACCGACGTGCAGCACAGCACCGAGAGGTGAGGCAGCGCTGCAGAGGACAGGCATCAGCACAGTAGCTAAAGGAGGGTTTTGACAGCAGCACAACATTGTGAGTTGCTAGGAGGGTGAGCAAACAAAGCCAGGAGCAAGGAGAACAGGCTTATACTGCAGAATGTAAAAGCAAGGGTGAAGATTGGACCGCATCAAAGACATACACACAAAGACAGGGTAAGGAGGGACAGACATTGGCAGATAGACACAGGGAGACATGACATCTGGGGCAAATGCGCTTAGAGACAGGAAACTGGGTAGGGACGACATTGAAGCCGGGAAAAAGTGGCACTGGCTGAGGCACGGACACCAAAGTGGGCGAAAGAGACTCTGGCAAAACTAAATTGAGGTGGAAAGAAGAAAAGACATGGATGCAGTAACTACGTTTCGCCAACACGAAGCCTTTAATTTCCAAGTAAGCTACATACTAACCACCTTACAACAGGACTTATTTGCATGGCCCAACCCTTTAATAGGCACCTCACTAAAGGATAAGCCTTAAGCAGACCCCCCAGGATGTTGCGGCATGAAACAGGAAATTGTGCAACAGAAATATGGAGATTTTGAGGCAAACTATCAGGTTTTTTGCAGCACATTATTTTACTGTCAGTCATTTTTAGTATACTTTTGCCAGTAATTACGTCAGATGTAGTAAAGTGTTTCAAAATCCTTCATAATTCATTTATTTGTGATGATGCAAAACAAGAGTTCACAGATGTCCAGTTTTCCGCAAGCAACTTTGCCACAGATGAATGGTTTAAGCTGTGTGCATGCATATTCAAAGAGGCTAAATAAGCAAAATCTCACAATAATGTTGTCATTTTCATTGTGACCGTCTTCACATGCCTTTTCATGAATGTTCAGTGGCCACAGAGACATTTCATCATGTTTGTGACTCAGCAGCGTGACTTAAGTGGCATGCTGAGAAAGCAATGGAAACAGCAAGATAAGGGCAAACAACTAGGCATACAAATCTGAATTTAGAGTGGCAGCCCACCATCAGGCCAGCCCGTCTCCCAGCCACAATGGCATGGGCAAGAAGTGCTCACCCAAACACTTAATCCTCCAAAACAGTATCACCAATCAGCCTCGGAAAGTAAATGCAGCCAACGGTAGCAGGCAGCTCCATATTCCCTCAGAAGAAGCCTCCCTTCAGGCACCAATGCTGTCCATGCTCCTTTTGTCCGCTTTAGTCTTTGTTTGCCACTGATTAATAAAGGGCAATAAGACATGAATAAGGAGGGCAGGAAACAGACCTCTTGCTCTTCTGTTTGTAAATTAGGCAGACCGGCTTCTTAATCGGCACTGGTAAATAAGAACCAGACATACGATATGGCTCGCACCAAGGTTTAGCTGGAGGCACGTTAGGACTACTGCTTGCACAGTCAATTACAAGGCAGCATTTTCTCCAAACACAGGAGCAATGGAATACAATAGCAAAGATCATGGGAGAATGCAAGACCTTTTCTTCCATTTTTGGCAGCCGTATATATAAAGTAAGTGGGCATGGTAGGAATTCACATATTGCGGGAATTTTGCAAATCCGGATATCGCGAAATGCTGGGCTGCCTGCTTAAGCTACAGATCCTTAACCCTATGCTAATCAATATAGGTATGCAAGCAAGAGGTCATTTAAATATCAGGCATTAAGCTTGCTTGATGTTTCTTGGTCTCCCTCTGCTGTTCACTCCTTCCCCAGCCCGCTGAAACAGTCAGAAGTTTATGCAAGCAGGCAGGCTTGAATTTCTGCTGAGGTTGAAAACAATGTGATCTTTAGTATATTAAAATATTCAGGATTGGGTGGGGCGCAGAGGGTGGGGACGGAGGATGGGGGAGGAAGGGAGGGTCTTTGCAATTGTTTGTTGATGCTTCCCTGATTGAAGTTACTGATGCCTTGTTCAATGCACTGATGTATATCATTCTTGATATTGTCCTTTATGCCGCAAAACACAATAAGAATTTGTTTATCAAAAAAAAAAAAAAAAATATTCAGGATTGATGGAATGCCTTACACATTTCAATTTACCTTTAACCATGACCAGTCTCGTACACATATAAGCGGGAATTGTTATCCAAAAGCAGCTAGATTAATAGGTCTTGTGGGCCCATACTTAGAGTAGTCTGAATCCCAGTTTCATGTATAAAATCGAAAAAGATGTTGCGAAAACGTAGGACTGCCTCCAGGCGGTAATCATGACATAGGCGAAACTGGTAGTGACGAACACCCTAAATGAAAGTTAAACTTACATCCTCCAGAGGCGTTATAGATGCACTTTCACCACCATAATAAGAGTTGCGGTCCATGTGAAGCACTTTCTTGCTGTTGACAGACATTATACCCGATAGAATGCATTCCTGAAAAGACAAAAATATGCGTATTTCAGAAAAAGTGAGTTCAATTTACAGTGAAAGAGGAAATGAAATGCAATTTGGAGAACTGTACAGGGAAAGAGTAGTGTGCAGGTTGAAATCTGTGCTTCTGTCAGTGCTCTCACTGACAGATAGATATATTAATTAATTTTGCCAGTAAAGGCCTTAACGGCATATAGGTTAGAATTAAAACTTCGTTATGGAAATTGCATTGTACCACATCATAGCTACATCGCTTTTAGTGGTTTTCATTCTAGGGTGCACGGATGAAGGTTTTTTTTTTTTGGTTGCGGTACCATCTATTAGAGTTGATAATTGGTGTTGTGCATGATGCCAAGAGGGTGGGCGCTTAACATAGCAGCATATGATTACATATTAAGCTAGTGACAAAGTAAAGAAGCGAGAGGATAGCTCTGCAAGCAGCACAAGTTGGGGTATACCCTTCGTGGTACTGGAGTAAAATTATGGGAAGGGTTTTATAAGCACGCTATTAAATGGCAAAGATGGATCCAAATTTGGAGATCAATTTAGACTAGAGTAATGTAATTAAAACAATATGAATGTGACTGTAAATAGGCTAAATGCTGTACCATGTAGAATAAATAAATATATTTTAAACAACAAGGGAACCCAAAGGTAATGGACCAGGGACCTTGGGAGTTAATTATTCTAGACAACAATGGTCCCTAGAAGGAAGAATTTTTGAGAGCGAAATGAATATAGACTCAGTCGTTACTATATTGGCTTGACTTGCCCAGCCAGGCAGAGGTCTAATATTTACTTTTAAACAATTTTAAAAACAATTAGTACAAACAGTACATAAAGTGGGACACAAGCCGGTGTCCTACTTAGTCATGAGGTACAAGAGAGAGCGGTGAACAACAGGAGGCTCAGGCAATGCTAATTGGTTTGTTACACGAGTATACACAGAATTGTGAGGAACAAATTGCAAAAAACACCTTTACAAAGAAATAAATAGCAGTTTTTCGTATAAGGTGTATCAAGGTGTCGAACCGTGGAGAGAATGAGCGGTTCATCATCAGGACATAAAGTACATGCCTGTTAGGTAGAGCCTATTAGCCTGAAGGGAAAGTGTGGAAGGAAAAAACAACAAGGAGGCAATTTGGGTATATATGCTTAGATGTGAAGTTAAAAGACAACGCAGTTTTAAACTCAGGAAGGTGTGGATTGAAGAACGGTGAGTGGTAGTGAGTTGTGTAGTTAAGGAGCAGTACTGGAAGTGATAGGGTACGTGGTATAGTGGATTAGGGATATGCGTGTGACCGATCAAGGTGGCTAATTAGGCCAAAAGCGTACAGTGCTGATGCGAGCAATAACGGCAAATAGGAACCATGCTGGGGAAGATGTGAATAGGATCAGTTAGATGCTACGAACACGTAGAATGAGCATATTTAAGGTTAAGGTGTCAGCGGAGAATAACTGGTGTGCGCATTACAAAGTAGGGACGCAATAAGAATAAAAGGAAGTGAGCCGCTAGAAAGTTAGAAAGGACATGCCAATTATAAATATGTGAATCGTGATCATTCGCGTTGAGCCCGCATGAGTCATGCACACAACTGGCAGAAACCTTAGACGTGGATCTAGTCAGAAGGTATCACGAAGATTTTATAATTGTGGGTCAATTTGTTCTAATACATGATAGTTAAACATTAAAACATAGAAACCGGTTAAAAAAAACATACAGTTGATGGAGTGAAACTATAATATAGGCCAACACAATAATAAACCTTGAGGATTTTTTCAACTTCAATTAATAAATTAAATAGTCACCGTAGTGAACTTCATTTAAAAAAAACTCAAAAAGAGACCAAAGTTGCACCACTTATTCCCTTATTAATGCGGAAACTTTTCAATCTCGTTTTTTTATCTCGTTTTTTTTACTTATCTCACGGAAGTCAGCTTCCTCTGTTCTTCTACAATTTTTCTCCTCCAAGTCAGCTTCCTCTGTTCAACTCGCCAAACAAATCCGAGGCCGAGATAAAAAAACGAGATTGAAAAGGTTCCGCATTAATGATGGAATACGTGGTGCAACTTTGGTCCTGAGGATGGTCTCGGGGATTAAGCTTTCAGATAGGAGACCGAAACGTCGACGCTGTGACACTTCTTTGATGCAAATAATTTCCATTTGATGTTTTCATATATTACAATTGTTTAAACCAATGGTTTGTGTCATATGACCAACTGTGGATGGTACATATTTGAAAAAGTGTCAGTAACTACTGCTTAGGTTTCGGATTGAGACAGTTTTGTGTTGCCAGTGTTCAAATATAAATTGTATATTTCTTTACTTATTTGTATGAAATCAATGAACGTTATTAAAATAATCAATAATAGAAAATTTTCAGATAAAAAAACAATACAAAAGAATGAACTGTGGCTTTTTTGTATTTTTCTCTCTTTTTCTGAGTTTTTTTTAAATGAAGTTCACTACGGTGACTATTTAATTTATTAATAGAAGTCGAATAAATCCTCAAGGTTTATTATTGTGTTGACATATTATACCCAATCCCTTGGGATTAAGTGGGTTGCCCTATTGTTGTATACAACTAGAATATAGGCAGCACGAGCGATTTCTAAAAACATAGGACCACAATTTACTGGCAATTTGAAGCGGGAATTACGAACCACATCATAATGCATTACATGAATTAAAAATTCAGAATTATGCAACCGACGGAAGCGTAATTAATAGAGGGATGTTTGTGGGGGGACGGTGGTAAAATCTTGTGCCAGAGTTGTGACTTGTGCGGGTAAATTACATACCTAAACGGGATTGGGTTAGGGAACAGAAGGTGCTTCTGGAGCACTGCTGAATTGGCAGCGATTGGGGGTGAGAACGCTGCTACAACGGCGGCCTCTAGGAGTGAAAAGACCCACGCGGTGTCGTGGGTAGGGCCGAAGTAAGCCAAGGTAGGCACTCACCAGTGGAATTCTTCGGGAATACCCGGTAAAGGATAGGTACTATTATGTATCTTGGACGGCTCGTTCGCCTGAAAGAAGGGGGGAAAAGGTTAAGGTACTGGCAAGGAGTGGAAGCGTGCGTGTTATCCCGTTGGAGTCTAGGACTTACCGATTTTAGAAGCTGTGGCTCGATGGCGGAATCAGTCGGACGTGTATACGTACCGAGTCATGCATTCAATGCTGAGTTATATGAGGCGGGGCAGGAGTGTTGATTGGATGTTATGGGTCAGGTGGGATGTGGGGGAAATAGGGGAAGGACTAAGGTAAGGGGATTGATGGAAATGGAGGATGGACTGAAGGTGGCATGGAGGTGGTGACATCTTGGAAAGGGCTGTGGGTGGCTAGTAAACAGTAACAGAGAGGCAGGAAATTCAATATATTTTACAGAAAACATTTCTCCAGAACCCAATTTTAGGAGTTTATAATAGAGACAGTTTTAAATCAATGATGTCCAGGCCTCAAGGCGATTCAGTCCAGTGTTGAGGCTGTCAGTTCTAAGTATCCATTTCAATTCTTCTTTGTTCAGAAGTTTGGCAATTTCCCCCCCTCTAGGGGGTAGTTTGACCACTGTGATAATAGTCCAGCGAATGTCATTTTCTGAGTGTCCATTTAGTTAAAAATGTTCTACCAGAGGTGCATTGGCTGTATTGCACCTGATTCTGCGCTGATGTTGGGAGATACGTAGACGGATTTTTTGAGTGTCTGTCCGATGTATATTTTGTCACAAGGGCAAAGAATTGCGTACACCACATTGCAAGTATTACAATTTGTAAACCTACTCAATTCACTTTTTATATCTTTAAACACAAATTCTTTGCCTTCTATGGTGAAATCACAAACCACACAGTTACCACATTTGGAGTGTCCTTTAAGCGGTGCAAGGGCCCAGAGATCATTAAGAGTATTGGAGCTTTTTTTTGTTGCTGGGTAGTGCTGCGCGAACAAGGAGGTCTTTGATGTTCTTGCTTTTCTTAAAAGCAAACATTGGGTGTTCTAAATTTAGTGTGCCGGCATTTAGGACAGACAAGTTGCGTAATATGGTTTTGCGTATTGCATTTGAGCCTGGAGAGAAGGTGGTTACGCATACCAAGCGTTCTGAGTTGGATTTAGTTTTGGGATCTAACAGGATCTCTCGGGGACAATACCATGCTCTTTTCATTGCATTTTTGCCAATCTACGTGGGTATCCTCTACTGGCTAGTTTAGCACAGAGTGTTTTTACTTCATGGAAATGGAATATGCTACTTACCAGTATGCATCTGTTCTTGGCATGTAGAGCTGCAGAGTTGTACACTTAGCATAGGTCGCCATCTGGTGTTGGGCCCGGATGTTTGCAGTTTGTTTTTCTTCTTGGACCGTCTTTGGAAGTCACGAGTTTGGTGACTCCTCCTTCGGTCCGTACTGCGCATGGGCTTCGGCTCCATCCTCAGATTGTTTTTTTCCGCCATCGGGCTCGGATGTGATACTTCGTGCTCCGGCTTCGAACTTCTACGGTTCCAGCCTCGACGGAAAATCCTCGATTCTTCGAGTTCCTTCATCTTCATCTCTCGAAGCGGCACTTTTTCCATCCCGTACATCAACACCGGCCTTCGGGCCCTCCGCGACTCCGGTCCCGGCCGATGGAAAGGACTCCGTTTAAAAAGTGCCCAGAATGTGGGTCTAAATTTCCCCACACCGACCTCCATCAGGTGTGTAACCTTTGCCTCTCTCCGGAACACGAGGCTCGAGACTGCCCCGCCTGCAAGTCTTTTCGATCGAAGAAAACGATCCGAGATCGAAGGGCTCGACGCACCATGGCGCACTCATCCTCGACAGTTCCACCGGACATCTTCGGAGACGACGCCGAAGCTTCGGGGCAGACACACACCGAACTGGGAGAAGACATCGTCAGCGCTTCCGAGGCCGACGACTCAGACCTGGAGGACGTAACACCAGGACAGCGGGCCGTGAGTACAATGCCCCCTCCCAGCCCCGCACCGAAAACCAAAGAGACTCCGGTTACTCCCTCGCCTGCCGGCCTGGGCAAAACCAAAACCAAAGCCTCGACCACCCCACCTTCGGGCCCGGTGTCGAAGCACTCAAAGTCTCACGGCAGCTCGGGATCGAGCCAGCCGATGCCCGGTGCCGATAAACACCACTCGGCACCGAAGCCTGCAAAATCCAGCTCGACTCCGAAACCACCGGTGCCGAAGCCTGGACACTCGGCGCCGACCAAACACAAACAGAAATCGGTCGGCACCGACGCTCCGGCGCCGAAACAGCATTCGACGCCGAAACACACGGAGACCTCCAAAAAGCATGGCGTACACAGAACATCGAAACCTCCGGTTCCGAAATCGCCGGTGCCGACAGACGACTCGGCGCCATTGGCTCTGTTTACACCAGACCCTTTACAAAAGACTTTGTCCAGAGATCCAAAGACTGGCCTTTTGACTGTGATTACCAAGAAGCGTCGCCTTGAGGCTCCGGCTCCTCCTCCTCCACCCAAAAAGAGGGACTCAGCTACTTCTCCCCTTAGAGTACCCTCCCCACTGCCACCCCCCCTCCCACCACCACCACCCCCTCCACCTTTACCTCACTACGATCCGGCCCCATCCCCAGATCCGGATGACGGGGACCCGGACAATGACCCAGGGGACGCCCCAATGGATCCCACTCCACCAGGGACCCCAGATCCATGGGAGGATTATAATAACCCTGATGTACCCAATGTACCTCAAGACGACCTATACCCATCAAGGCCGTCTCCTCCAGAGGACTCTTTAGGTTTTCACCATTTAGTGCAGAGAGCAGCACACTACCATGGGGTGGACATGCACACTGAACCAGTGGAAGAAGACTTCCTACTGGATACATTTGATTTACAAGATCGTTCCACTGCTATTTTACCCATGCTTAAGGGTGTCACCAAGCACGCTACAGAGGTATTCAAAGACCCTGTCAGAGCCAGAGTACTAAACCCTAGAATAGAGAAGAAGTACAAGGCGGCACCCACAGACCCTGCATACATCAAGGGCCCTGCTCCTTTAGATTCCCTAGTTGTCTCCACAGCTAGAAAGCGGGCTAACTCCCAATCCTCAGGAGATGCCCCACCACCAGACAAGGAATCTAAACTTCTGGACGCGTCTGGTAAACGCACCGCCTACCAGGCTGCAAACATGTGGCGCATTGCAAATACACAAGCACTGCTTGCGCGATATGATAGAGCACACTATGATGAATTAGAGGCTCTTATGCAGCACCTTCCAGAGAAATACAAACGCCAAGCTCATGACCTGATACAGGAGGGCAAACTAATCACAAACACCTCCATTAAGTGTGCCCTCGATGCAGCAGACACTGCTTCTAGAGCCATAAACACCAGTGTCCTGCTTCGCCGCCATGCCTGGCTCAGGATATCAGGGTTCAAGCCTGAGGTCCAGACATCAATACTTAATCACACCTTTGACCAGCAAACACTCTTTGGCCCAAAGGTAGACGAAGCGCTCGAAAAAATGAAGAAAGATACAGACACAGCGAAGTCTATGGGAGCGCTCCAGACCCAAGCCTCTAAGCGTTCCTTTCGACGCTCGTCCTTTCGTGGCACAGGTAGAGGCTCCTCCACCGATATTGCCTCTACCTCCTACAAATCCCCTCCTCAAAATACCTTTTCAAAGGGCAACCAAAGAGGTGGTTACAGAGGCAACAACAATAAGGGCAGGGGCAAAACCAACAATACCCGTTCTGCCACCCCACCCGCACAATGACTCCCCTTCGCTCCCCCCAGACCATTCCACTCCGGTCGGGGGCAGACTACAAGATTTTATTCACGTATGGGAGTCCATAACATCGGACAAATGGGTGACCCAAATCATTCGGTCAGGGTACTGCCTCGAGCTAACATCTACCCCACCCAATATCCCACCAAGGCACCGTCCAATGTCCCAAGAGCATTCCACACTGCTCAAACAAGAGGTACTCTCGCTCCTCCAGAAACACGCTATAGAGCAGGTACCCGACAATCAACGAAATCTAGGGGTCTACTCCCTATATTTCTTAATCCCAAAGAAAGACGAGACCCTCAGACCCATTCTGGATCTCCGGCCTCTAAATGCCTACATACATTCAGACCACGAGAAGGGAAGAGAATCTCTCAATGCACGGGGGGATTGCTATTATAGCTCAGCAAGGTGTTGCGTTCCGTGGGTTTTCGGAATAACCCAGTGATAAGAAAGCCATCATTGTGTTTAATGTTGAGGTCAAGGAAGGAAATAGAGTTCCTATCATGAGTTAAGGTGAATTTCAGGGCCCCACAGTTGTTATTGAGCCAATGGAGAAATGAAGTAAGTGTGGTCTCACTCTCCTGCCATATCATAAAAATGTAATCTATGTAGCGTTTCCATTTTCCTATGCATGAGCTGAATGGGTTTGTTACTGAGAGGATATGGTTGGTTTCTAATGAGTCCATAAAAAGAATAGCCAGATTAGGGGCAAAAATAGCCCCCATTGATGTGCCTTTCACTTGTTGGTAGAATTGGTCTTCAAATAAAAAGAAATTTCTTGTTAGGCAGACCTCTAAGAGCTGAAGTATAAAAACAGTAGGGAATGTGTGCGGTCGAGGTCTTTTGTGGAGGATGGACTCCATGACTAGAAGGGAGTCCCTCTGTGGTATATTGGTGTACAGGGACTCGACGTCCAATGTACACAAAATTTCACAGGAAGGATCAAAAGGATAGTTCTCTATGAAATTAATCATTGACATACTGTCCCTGATAAAACATTGTGTGAGTGGGACAAAGTCCTTGATAAAGTAGTTGACATACTGTCCTAAAGGTTCCAAAATGGACCCGCAACCAGAGACAATTGGCCGGCCGGGAGGGTTAACCAGTTGATTATGTACCTTAGGTAAGGAGTAGATGACAGGTGTGCGAGGGGATTTGGTGTTAAGGAATTGGTACTCTTATTTGCTAAGAAAACCCTGTTGTAGACCATCATCGGCAATTTGTTTTATTAGGGTTTGTATCTCTTTCAATGGGTTTGTAGGGAGCCTACAGTAGTGATCTGTGTTGGAAAGTTGACGGTTAAGCTCCTTTTTGTATTGATTGGTTGTCTGAAGCACAATGCCACCACCCTTGTCAGCACATCTTCCCCAGCATGGTTCCTATTTGCCGTTATTGCTCGCATCAGCACTGTACGCTTTTGGCCTAATTAGCCACTTTGATAGGTCACACGCATATACCTAATCCACTATACCACGTACCCGATCACTTCCAGTACTGCTCCTTAACTACGCAACTCACTACCACTCACCGTTCTTCAATCCACACCTTCCTGAGTTTAAAACCGCGTTGTCTTTTAACTTCTTGACATCTAAGCATATATACCCTAATTGCCTCCCTGTTGTATTTTCCTTCCACACTTTCCCTTCAGGCTAATAGGCTCTACCTAACAGGCATGTACCTTATGTCCTGATGATGAACCGCTCACTCTCTCCACGGTTAGAAACGCCGTCGACACCTTGATACACCTTATACGAAAAACTGCTATTTATTTCCTTGTAAAGGTGTTTTTTGCCATTTGTTCCTCAATTCTGTGTATACTCATGTGTAACAAACCAATTAGCATTGCCTGAGCCTCCTGTTCACCGCTCTCTCTTGTACCTCATGGCTAAGTAGGACACAGGCAATTGTTTTAAAAATTGTTTAAAAGTAAATATTAGACCTCTGCCCGGCTGGGTAAGTCGAGCCAATATAGTAACAACTGAGTCTATAATCATTTCGCTCTCAAAAATTCTTCCTTCTAGGGACCATCGTTGTCTAGAATATTGTAGAATATATAAGGCATTACATAACCACATAAAAAAAAAATCACCCCCAAAAAGAAATCAGAGATTACTCAGGTGACCAATGGTGTGTATCACCACTTGTTAAAACACTGAAGAAAGTATCAATAAACCTTCTCAAAAGTGACATGTAAAGCAGCACAGTGTTTGTTTTGTATGGCACTCGTTAACATTCGCCTACTTCAGAGAACTTTTTGAAAGAGGCAGCATGCTACCAGGTGTGAGACAACAGGAGGAGGACATTGGGGGAAGGGGCATTGCTCGTACAATCAGTGTTGGTGCAACCAGATCCACCTGGCAAGGGCTTAACCTGTAAAAAACAAAGGACGCTTCCAAGACCGTCCACCTATAACTGCAAAATATTATAAGCATGTTTTCAAGAATTACAGGGCTGTAATAAATAACATATCAAGGTGAAAATTAGACTCCTACAACAAAGCACTAAATAGAGCTGAAACCTCTAGTTTAAGGCATGAAAATATAATGATACTGCACAGTATTCCAATGACCTTGGGCTACCTTTGTGTTGGGTAAACCCGCCAAAATAAAAATATGATTGCACAATATAATGGAGTATGTAGAGGAGGGTGGTCGGGTTAGTTATTCGTTTAACATAATGATTTCAAAAAGGATTATTATATATATATATATCTATCTCTATCAACCACAATCTCCAGTCAATATTTACAAGCATGCCTTCCTGCTTCACCATTCAGTTTGCCTGACGCGTTTCAGGGTTGGAACCCCGTCTTCAGAGGCTGCAGAAATGGCACTCAGAGATCTCTTTACCTTCAATTACTGACTTTAATTAGTTGACAAGCCCCCCAGTGGGCGTTGCCAAGTGCATCGTTACTCTGATGATTAGTGGGACTTGTAGTCCGTAAAGCGAAAGCATTATTCCTTTCAGTAAGTCCAAGTGAACATTTCACATTGTGCAATTTAAAATACCTTCAGTAGGTTGTTTCACACTCGAGCATGCATATTGATGGTAGAGCGCTGTGCCACAGAGTCCGAATTCGTTTCAGGCTCAATCCTCGCACTGCTGAGTATCCTTTCTCTTCCAGCAGGCGATGGTGCTTTGGCCACGGCCAGGCCGCCGTGCATAAATTAACCACAAATTACCCACAGCATTTACCAAAGCACTCGACATTGCTCTGACCCTCCAGTCAATATTTACAAGCATGCCTTCCTGCTTCACCATTCAATTTGCCTGACGCGTTTCAGGGTCGGAACCCCGTCTTCAGAGGCTGCAGAAATGGCACTCAGAGATCGCTTTACCTTCAATTACTGACTTTAATTAGATATATATATATATATTTTATCATCTACTGGCCATACTGGTTTCCACCCCAGTATGGTGGAGGGTGAGTGGTGTGGCTCTTCTGCAACTTTTCGCATACAGGGTATTTATTCTCCCAATGCGTGAGTGGAGTGAATCCAAATCAGGGTCTCCTTAACGTGGCCTGTCAGCTCATCAAGTGCACTGGGGTCGAAACGTAGACCATTTCACTTGAACATCTACAGACTCAGACTAGAAGAAATGTGTCTAAACGTTTCTATGAGCTACGTATATATGGGAACAAAACTGACCTGTATTAGGCTGGAAAGGTCATCTTGTATATAATTGTAACTGTACCTTTGTCACCACACCTTTACCTTGTCCCTCACCTACCAATTCACTACCATTACCCCATCCTTCCTCCCTCTCACGCTGAGAGCACTGTAAACATTGTATGCACTACCGATGTATTTGGAACTAATGTATTGCAACCCATGAATGCTTTGATTGACAATCGCATTTAATGCTGCTATTACCAATAGAAATTAAATTTCTGATTTCAGTTTCTTTGAATTGATCTCAAGTGATGCATTGATTTCTGATTTTTTTAATTGATCCTAAGTGGAGATAGATAAAATAGATTAGATAGATAAAACAGGATAGATAGATAAAACAGGATAGATAGATAAAACAGGATAGATAGATAAAACAGGATAGATAGATAAAACAGGATAGATAGATAAAATATTTTTGATTTTCCTTTTTTAAATCATTTTGCTAAACGAATAACTAACCCGACCACCCTCCTCTACATACTGCATTATTGACCCAGGCCGGGTCGTTTTTTCTTGGGCTCTACCCCGTAAAAACTTACCATGCACAATATAATGGGCCACACCTGTCAGCTAGCATTTCAGTTGCGCTTTTTAGGTCTCGCCTGGCGTAGACTGCGCAGTCTCGCTGGCGAGATTTAATTAGTTAGGGTTGATTTCACTAGAGGTGTTTAAGCCCCGTCCCTCTTTTCCATTGGCTGGCGTCACCGTTTATGCTAAACGGTGGCCATCCATTGGAAAAGAGTCTAGTGACGTACAGTTTTCTCTTTTAGAGCAGTCCCAGTTGGACTGGCTCGGTTGCTTTACGTTTGTGGTAAAAGCTTATCTTTATGGGGCCATGTGTTTCAAACATATGTCCCCATAAAGACAAGAAACCTTTCATGGCAGAAGGAAAGCAGGCCGCATGTTTATTTTTTCATCGCGATTAAAGTGACAGCGCAATGCAAAAATAAACAGTAGCTGACTGGCCAGCGCTTTTTTTTGCGTGCGTTTTTTTCCTTGTTTATTGTTTATATGAGGGCACATCCCATCCTCCCTAGGTCACTCTTCATGCATGGTGTTTGTTTGGCAGTACATCTGGGAAAACTCTATTTGGGTGTGTGTGTGGAGTACCTAATCGTACTTGTCGTAATGTCTTGAGCACTTCCTTTCACACAACAGCGCCTAGAGGTTGTACACGCCACGATGACTCGGGAGAGGGGAAAGTGAACGGCGGCTGGGAGCCCATCTGGTTTATAGTGCAACTCTGTTTATTGCTCTTAGGCGAAACAGTGTCAATTGGTATTTGAAATGTTTTCTTTCCTCAGACCTTGTAGCCTGAACAATAAGCCGTGGCAGCCATTGCCTCTGAAGTGCTGCGCCGAGCGAGGCTGGGGGCTGCGCCGAGCGAGGCCCCGGGAGTCCCGGAGCCCGCTATTCAGAATCTGCAGCAGGCCACTGGAGAGCCGGGATCCGCCACGCGCGCTCAGCCTTTCAGAGCAGCAGCTGCTGAGAAAAGCCGGGCGGGCGCTGCTGTGAGGCGAGACTTCAGCAAGGCGCTTAGCGGAAGTATAAAGGGTGTGTGCTTCTTCACGTAGTACAGGGGCACAAGCATGACGTTACAAAAGAAACTTGCGGAATTATAGTATCCATCAGCACGCTGGAGGTCACATTTTGCGCATAAATACAGTTCAGAGCTGACCAAATATATTGTATTTACATAGACTATTCAGCAGTGCTTAATTTGAGCCAGAGGTTTCTGCTGCTCAGCACCAGCACTTTACTGTCAACACCGGCACTTATGAGAACTGCACATGATGGTGCTGTTTATGCAATTAAAAGGTGAGCAGAAGAACAGTTGCTTATTAATTGAATATACATCAAAAACTACTAATACCAGCGACCCAAGCCATTCTTATAGCTTTGAGGCCTCGAACGATCTGAAATGTCACACTTGTAGCAGTGTGATGGCTAGTAATTGTACTGGTACTATCACTGGCAGCGCTGGCAGGGGTGATGAGTTGTACAAGGTATGGTGGCCTCCTGACAAAGAACCTGGCTCTTATTTCTTGCCCCAGTTTAGGCCGTATGGATATCGGGTAAGTTGTGCTGGAGTGACAGACTGAGGCAAACAAGGGGAAGTAACATTTATGAGCTGTGCCCTCGTCCTGTGCTTCATTCAATGCTTCACTTGCCTGGCGCTTGCCGTTCAGTGCCAGTGCACTGCTCTAGTACCAGTCTGTGCACATTTCTGCCCAGCTCTTAATCACCACTAGAGCAGAAATGGATGGAAATACTATTCACATACATTTTTCCACTGTTATCATATTTACACCACTTCTGCGCGTGCGTCTGATGTAAGCACAAGCATTTCATCTGGGGATCATTGAGTTTGTGGTCTTTTTAAATTGCAAATAATTTTGTATTACATTTTCAAACAGACCGAACAATTTTAGCCATGTAAGTGGATTCGAAAGAGGTTTTCCTTTGCGTTTTTTCTATCTCATGTAATTGTTTTAATTTGAGCGATTGAAGCCATAATTCAGTACCAATAGGAGTCAATATAGAAGACTTACACATATGCAAGAGTTTACACAAATGCCTTCACTGTTATCACTTCTAGAGGAAACAGGATAACACAAGAAACAAGCATTGGCATAGCCAAAAGGTCTCGCTTTTGGGACCTTATAAGTATTTAGTTATGCAGCACAATATCCTTGGTGCATAACATCAACTGTTGCATGGCTAAAAACGTATAAGGTCCCAAAGGCGAGACCTATTGGCTATGCCAATGCTTGTATTCTAGTTTCTACAACATCATACTGCGGACATTCCAGAGAGAATTGTGATTTGGGTGCAAACGCAGATTTGTGCCAAATCAGGGTTCCAAGATGTGGAATCATCACTGCATCGACAGGTTTTTCACCAGGTGAACCCTTACTGGTTTCCTGCTAAGCAGAGCTGGAACATTCTGAGTTTTTGACCTACTGGTAGGCGAAAACCTCAGTATTTCCAGCCTCTTTGTGAGAAATGGAAATCATGACGACATGGTAATGCTGCAGCCGGAAAAACAAGCACTGGCAAAGCCAAAACATCTCACGTTTGGGACCTACTGGCTTAGCCAATTTCTACACCAATATCACCTTCGAGAAAACAATGAGCTTGAAAGAGCTTGTCGAATTCCCTCACCCCAACATGGTCATACTTCCATCTCTGGTCCACGCAGACCTATCATTTGTAAACTACTATGCTACCAACACAAACTAATTTTGGATTACATCTGAAAACATACATTTGTTGCATGGGAAGGCCACAGGATTACCAGATCATTGGACTATTCCTTAACTACTGTTCAAGTATGGAAAGGCTTCCTATCCCTCAAGCCCAGACTTCGAAGCATGAACATTCCCTTTTCCTTTGCAGGTCTTGCCAGGTTGCTTATCACTTTCAAAGGTTTTACCCACCTCTTCCACAACCACTGAGACCTGTAATTTCCAGACAATATCCAGGAAGCTGAGCTGGACACTTCTGCCTCCAATACAGAAGTGTTGTAATATGCGAACAGAAATATTCTTTTCTTTCACTTGCCAACAATGACTTGCCTTTTAAGCTGTAAAACATATTTTGTTACTTTACTATGTCTCATAGTGTTTCCCATACACTGTTCCCTACACTAATACTATAATTTGGGTATTCTCTTTAACCCCTTGGAGTCACTCCTTAATGGTGGTTGTTCTCCTACAGTGGAATTGACTCCATGCCTAAAATAAATTAAATTGATTTAATTTTCTCATATCCACACGTGCCACTTACAGGTCTACTATGCTGGTTTGTCGTTACTCCTTCCCAAGATCAGTTTGTTATTTATCTCACCCTAATGAGGTATATATATCGCCATATTTTTATGGTTCTTTACTCTGTGAATACATCTGCTCAGTTGGATGTTTCTTCTTTCTTTGTTAGGTTAAAGGGAATTGAAACACTTTATGATCCTTACATCTTCAGGTATAACAATTATCGCATGTGTGTGATTACTCACTCTTGTTGCGCCAGTTGAGCTGCAGGACCACATGTTTCTTGCATTCTGTACCCCATTTAGACTACTGTCTCTTATGGTGCTTGCGAGGCGTGCTGATTCTACCTTTAGATTTTACGTCGTCCCACTTCCAGGATGGGTGGGGTATGTGAGCAGGGGGGGTGGGGGGGGCTTGTTGGAGCTGGTAGGCTTTATTTTTAGGTTTCTCTTTTCTGGTGTTTCTCTTACCTGCTCCCAATCTTCTAGTTGCCTTTTGTTTTCGGATGAAGTCACAGTCATGTTTTGTGAGAACAAATTGCAATACATGCTGGATTTGTTTCTCTGCCACGGTGGGCCTCCACCTATGTGTTCTGGAAACTCCCAGTGAGGGCTTGACTAACCACACTACATCCTGCTTTCACTGATTTTTACATTGATGCGGTCAAACTTCCTTCAATTGGTCTCCTTGAACACTAGGGGGCTGAATCATCCGGTTAAAAGAAGGAAGATTAACAAATTCAAATGTAATATGCTCTTCTTACAAGAATCCAAAATTAGATGCCGAAGACATTTCTTCTATTAACGCAACCCAGATCGCAGATGTTTTGGGCTCGCCCACACAAAAGAAGAAAAATTGGGTTATAACGATTACTTACACAGTCAAAGTTCCGGTCCTTGACACTCTTATGGACTAGGGAGGGAGCTGGTTACTCAAACTATCCAAAGCAGACCTAGATTTTTATGCACTAAACATTTATGCACCTTATACTAATAATCTGGAATTTTGGAAGGGCATTGATGTGCTGATTTCTGGGCAATGATACCTGACTGATAACAGGAGGCAACTTTAACCTCACACTCAATCCCACAAATGATCACAACTCGAGATCTAAGATCAGACCTTCTACCTCTTTCAAATTGCTCTGCAAGATGTGTACTATTTTCTCTCCGACTCCTGGGAACTCCTGCACCTGGACGCCAGAGATTATACCTATGACTCGTCCCTCTCATCAATCATGGTCCAGGATTGACTATCTAACCTCAACCCTAGCGAGAATGGTTTCAGATTCAAACACTGAATCTAGACTGATTTCAGACCACTCCGCTATCTTGAACACGTTGGACTGGGTCGCTTCTAACCCCTCTGACAAATTCTGGAGACAACTCAGAAATACTACAAAACCCTGCACACACTGCAACATTTCAATCATCCATTGTTAACTTCTTTAAGAACAACAAATCAGAAGAATGCTCCCCCCCAAGTTCGATGGTATGACTTCAAGGCAACTATTAGAGGAGTGATAATAGGAATCAGTGACCATATCAACAATTCAGAAAACTCCAGAATGAAGGCTCTTGAAGCCTAAATTAAACAGTTAGAATTTAGGCACCACTCAGAGAAAGGTACCCTCCTTTTAGACTACCTTAATCGCACAAACTATGAATACAACAAGATTTCAAGCACCATGGCAGGCCATTGAGCAACAACATGCAAGTTGATAAAACTGTTGCGGCAACTAAGCCGGTTACCTAAAATATAAACAAAATAGCCCTATATGACTTCAGTTAGAGACAAGTATTGGTCACTTACACCTAGATCCACTGAAAATATTTAATATCTTCCTAAACTTTATAAAAACCTATACAATGAAAATAAGACACTCAATGCCACTGAAAGCCTGGGCTACTTAAGTAAACTTGACATTCTCAAACTTGATCTCCTCTTAAATCATGTTATCACTGAAGCCGACCTGCAATCCTCCATTAAATCTCTAACTAGGGGAAAGCCCCAGGCCCTGATGGACTATTTGCTCACCTCTATAAACAGTTCTCGAGTTAACTACGCACTCCTCTTCTAGAGCTCTCCCATAGCTATGCCTAGTCTGGTTCCATCCAGGGTACCACAGCGGAAGCCATAATTGTACTTCTTCCCAAGAAAGGAAAAAACTGTACTTATTCTGAAAACTGTAGGCAGATATCGCTTATCAAGTTGGACTGTAAATGATATGCTAAAATTGTAGCTAAAAGAATCGAAACAATATTACCATCTCTGACCGCCACCTATCAACCTGGCTTTCCTCAAAGGTAGGTTCTCTGAAAACAATGTTCGATTGTTGGGCCATATCTTAAATCTTGACAAGTCCAAATCCTTCCCAGAGGTGGCAATAGCCCTCGATTATGAAAAAGCATTCAATAAGGTTGCATGGCCATTTTTAAGAGCTGTCACGCTGAGCTTCAACTTAGGTGATTCTTTCATAAGGATGACAATGGCGGTTTACTCTAACTTATGTGATAAAATAAGAACCAACGGTGTCCTACCTAATTAATTCCCACTTAAACAGGGCACCGGAAAGAGTTACCTTACCCTCTGTCCCCTTCCCTATTCCTTTTAGCTATCGAACCGCTTTTATTGTGTCTCAATGAGAGTCGGTAAATCCCTTGCTATACCCATCAAACTCTTATCCCTAAAGTGTGACCAGATTGGTTCCGCCCCTTATATCCTACCAATGAATCCAGACTACTCAGCGTGTGGGTTGTACCCTCCAGGGACACCTGGTGGTGATTGGGTCTGTTTAGACATCCCTGGATCTGCCCCTACTGGCCGAGAGCCTAGTTGGTACAACCGGCCCATGCAATGCCAGTCGCCTCACGTAAGAAAGTGGCTCTGTGCACACTGAACCTTACTTTGGTACAGTATATACAGAGTCCACAGTCCCCAGAGGTTTGGCAGAGGCTAAAGTTAGATACAACCTTACTCTCTAAAGTGGTAGCTTGGTCGAGCAGTAAGGCAGTATCAGAGGACAGTGTAAAGCATTTGTTGTACCCACTCAGTCAGCAAATGGCCTCACACACTCAATAACTGAACTCTAGGCCAATTGTTTTGTTTATAAAAATATATAGTTTTATTTTAGAACCAACAATAGGTATCAAAATACTTTCTCAGAATAACATGCTGTAGTTGTATACTTTCAATAAGCAATAGACTTTTAAATGAAATAGTTAGTTGTTGCAATAGGCAACACAATTATAACATTGAGCTCAATGGGAGTTTAAGTAAATGCAATTTCAATTACTTTGCATACGATTTTCTTACTCAGGGTTGGATCCTGGATTCAACCCTGGTGCGTTTCCTGTAAACAGTTGAAAGAAATCGTTTGTGTTAAACAGGCGATTTTTAAGGAATATTTGTATGTTTCAAAAATCGAAACAGGCAATGTTATCCTATGGAGGAAAATCAAGTTATCGGCAAGTACGGTTGTAATTACTTTTCAGGGTCATTGCTGGGCACCAAGATTCAGCACTGGGACCTCTCCTGATAACAGGTGAGTAATTTTGTTTTCGTTGATCGGGCGATTTTTAGTGAATATTTTTAAGTTTCAAAACTCGACACTTAGAATAATTTCCAAGTGAAACCAGTCAATGTTACCCTATGGATCAAAAGTGAGTTATCGGCTTTCAGGTAAGTACTCGACTGGCGGAGTTAAGGTTCTGGGCATAGACTCAGGGGTCTCCCAGGGTCAGGTTACGGTAGGTACAGTGGTTACATCCTCAGCGGCAAAGGGGCAGCCGGATGCAGAGAGAGTTAGGCCCAATGTTAGCCTATGACGGGCAGGGGGCCTTTGGTTGGTGGCTGCTAGCTGGCAGGCCACGCGGCTGTGGGAGCTGGGCTCCTGGTCACTCACTCAGGGCAAGTGGGGAAGAAAAATATGATAGAGGTTGCACTTCCAGGGGCACTCGGGCGACTGGGTGCAGGGTGCTTTTGAGCCGTCGGGCGCTCAATGTATTGTAATGGAGAAGTTACCAGATGAACAAAGGCTGCAAGCTCGGGATGGAGATTCTTCAGGTGCAACCACCACTTCGAGAGGTAAGTTGGGAAGCTGTAGGTTAGGTCGGCACCCAGGAGTTGGGCACAGGGGGCCACAGGGCGCCGGGTGCAGGGGTGCCTTTTGGCGTCGGGAAATCTTACCCTCTGCTGGTCGCGGTTGGAGGGGTACCTGGTTCTGAGGCTGCAGGCTTTGTCTGGAGAGTCGAGGAGGGTCCTTGGGTGCTGGATTCTTGGTCACAGTCGCCAGGGGGAACGTCCTCTGGGTCTTTGTTCACTCAGGCACAGGCCAGGCTTGGCAGGTGCAGAGTGGGCAGGAGTCGCGGCTCCTGGCTGGCACCAAGAGTTTGTTACTTGCTTTGAGCAGAACCACTGCTCGTGGGAGTCCCAGTCTTTTTGAGTCACAAGGCAGTCAGGTCCTCCTGGGTCTTTGAGGTTGCTGACCAATGGAGACGCCAGGGTTTAGCAGGAGCAGGTTCGAGGGTCGACAGGCCTGTAGGGCTGGGGCCATGTCAGTTGGTGTATTCCTCTTGTTGGCAGCTGCACAACAGGTCTTTCTTCTTGTTCTTCTTGCTTGTTTCGGATTCGGGATCGGAGGAAGGAAGGTTCAGGGTGCCCCTAAATACTAAATTTAGGGGCGTTACAGGCGGGTAGAGGTCAGGGATCAATGGGTCCCTTCCCTGGGGTGGGTACACCCTCTATTCTGACACTCTCCAGTGGGAGGGGGGCAGGAGCCTAGTCCTGATTGGGCAGGGCTCCCCATCTTCAAGATGGCGAGAGCCCGGAGATGTGCTTCCCCTCGCCTCCCCCACCTGAAGGCTGGGGTTGGCAGAGGCTGGCACACCACCTTTCCTCACTTGGGCTTTCCCGCCAGTCTTCCTGCCAGAGTGGGGGCTAGAACCGGTGGGGACCAGTTGCTGAGTACAGCAAGTGGTCTGGGGAGGCTCACAAAGGCTCACAAAAGCTTCCCCCTGCCCATCCTGGGGGAGGAGACCTAGCACCTCGCCCAGGAAGTGCATTGTTGCAGGCCCAGGAGAGCGGATGGCTCTCTACCCAGGGGTCCAGCAACATGTCTGCTGAGTGGCAGCCTCTCGGGCAGGACGTGGATTGTGGGTTAGGTTCAGGGGGCAACTCTAAGTTGCCCTCTGTCGTGCAGCTTACATTAAATCCCAGTGTGGGTTTAATGTGCTGAGAAGTTTGATACCAAACTTCTCCGTCTTCAGTGTAGCCATCATGGTGCTGTGGAGTTCGTGATGACGACCTCCCAGCACCATATACTCTTAATGGCAGCACTGCACTTACAGTGCCCAGGAATGGACCTGGGTACTGCAGGGATTTAGGACTCATGCACCTGTACCCTCACCACTGGCACAGGGCACCCAGCTAGAGGGGTGACTGATGTATGCCAGGGCAGTGGGTTCATGGGCATGGCACACAGGTATGTGTGCCATGTCGACTCTTGTTTTGTTCTGCACCAAGACACTCAGCCTGCAAAAAGGTAGGTGTGTGTATATATATATATATATATATATATATATATATACATACATACATATACATATATATACATACACACACACACACACACACCATGCAAGAAAGACGGCACTTTCTCACACCTCATGAGTGTCATTTAAGCTTGAGAGGTTACTCTACCTATCTACTCTACCTAATGTTTAAAAGACGCCTTTCATAACCGGTTATACAGCCAGCAGTTTACCTCGTCCTTTGTATTTACATTGATTTCTGTTATGCCCTGGCTCATTATGGCTAGTGTGTTTTTAAGGCACTGAAGATCAGTCTCGTCACAGCTTGATCTATCCTGTGTGCTTTGGGACCCTCACTGGTGGTGAGACAAGCAGTTGACACTATTAAGCGACTACAGACATACCATATAATTTCCTGGAATATGAGAGGAACGCAGACGCTGACTAAAAGATACAAAACTAATTCCCTCCTCAAACAAAAAGGGGTCAACTTAGCACTTCAACACATCATGCAATCTAAGGGAGAGAGCCTCCAGAAGTGATATACTACTAATTATTCAGCCTACAACGCCAGGGATTTTGAATTGGGTCAAGGTGGGGGATCTCGCTCTACATCATGTCTACATAGGTGAACCTAGAAGGTAGATTTGTCGGACTAGATGATTCGCTTATAATAGCAGGTAGCATCTAGGCCCCAAAACAAACCAACTCAAATTTCTTAAAGAGCTGTTGACCCATTTATCTAAATTGGCTCATATCCTTTGGCTGCTGAGGGGCGCGGGCACTTTAAAGATGAACAGTTGAAGACCCAGCACTCAGGGAGTAACAACTCAGCTGTACAAGGAGGTGGATGCCCTCGTAGCACATCTGCGCTGCTTAGATTGTGCTGCTACACAGTCATACATATTCTGAGGGGGACAGATCAGATCGCCTTTTAGTGGTTAGTTAACAAGTGAAGACAAAGTCCAGTGGTAGCGCTACGCAACCCTGAAAGAGCCATGCTCTATTCCCAGAAGGAAGAATCAAAGAAAACGAAGACAGCCATCTGTTTCCTCAACTTAAGATGCATCAATTGTAGGAAGTTGGCTTTTTATTTAGTGATGCCAATGTAAGGGCACACCATTGGTTTAGAAGGCTTACTTTAATAATCCAGAGTGCTCAATTTGTGTTAGTGTGGTCAAGCAGCTTATGCTTCTCAGAGGAGTGTTAAGCATTTGTTGCACACACAGTCAATAAATGGTTCCCACACTCTAAGAAAACCAAGACCAATTTATAAAAATACAGTAGATATTTTAAAGAATTTAGACATCTAGATCTTTAGAATAACTTTAGTACAAACGGAGATATCGATTTTAAAGCAAATAGCCTTGAACTGTACAGTGTTATCCTATGGGAGGAAAAACACAGAGCTAACAGGTACTTGCAAGAGGTGTTCAGAGGTGCCCTTTAGGACTTAGGCTGCTAGAAGCCAAGATCCAAAGTACAACCAGCAGTTTTGAGTTACCTGGGGTGTTCAGGTGCAGAGGTACTAGTCGGGTTGGCAGCCTCAAGAGCTACACATGGGCTGCAAGGTGGGACTTAGGGCAAGTCCAGGTGAACCAAAAAAGGGGTTTAGTTCATGGGGACCCGTAGGCAAAGAGGACTCAGTCAGAAGTTGAGGCCCGGCCTGAGGAACTCAGGTGCAGAGGTGCTTGTGGCTCTTTTGTTGATGTACCTGCAGAGGAAAGGAACACAAAACAGCAGGGCAAATCTGGCAGAGACCCTCGCCTCTACTGATATCCCCCGACATGCAGGAAGGCTTCCAAGGCAGTGGTGTCCTGGCTGGGCATGGAACAAGCTTTGGCTGGTGCAAGTGCCCCAGTACTCCGTTTTTTGGTGCTGGGTAGCCCCTGGAGGGTCTGGCATCTCGTAACTTGGCTAAGAGTCAGGGCGGACCTTCTAGAGCCATGAAAACCTCCTACTGAAGTGATGCTCCCTCGGTGGGCCCGATGGCTAGTAACACATTGAGCAACACAGATGCGGTTGGTGCTTGTGGATGCAGGGATAGCTCCTCCATCCCAAGGGAGATGAAAGCTGGTTGTCGCAGGGCTGGGCAGCCCTCCAAGTGTTGGGGAGGATGCACAGCTGCAGAAAGAGTCAGTTCTTTGCAATTGTTAAGGAGGCAGCAGCAAGGCAGGGTTTTGCACCAGTTTCTGTGTAGGTCCTTGGTTCTCACTGTCAGCTATTTGTCCTTCCGTTCCCAGGAAGTCAAGTCTGAGGATCTGGTGTTGGGGGGAGACCCCTAAATACTCAATTTAGGGTCATTTAGGGGAGTACGAGGTAGTAGTCAATGGGCTACCTACCCCTAGGATGACTGCACCCCCTATATGACCACATCCTGGGTGGAGTGGGCATAATCCTGATCTAGAAGTCCCTATTTCACCAAAAACAAAATGGGAAAACCCTTCTCTGGCTGTTCCTTTCAGGTAGCACACCTTAGGGGTGTGGCTAGTCTGTGGGTGCAACACACCTCCTGAAAAACAAATTTCCCACCTGCTCTGGTGCAAAATGGGCCTTAGGTGGCGTTCCCCAGGTCTGGCGAGAAGCTGGGCTTGCATTTCAAAGGCAGTAGAGGCTTTGAAGACTCTGGGCTCAATATGCTAAATTGCTAGCCATGCTGTTAGAGGAGGTAAGAACACCTTCTGCTGAGCAGTCATAGTCCCTGGCCCCTGAGAGTGCGGCCTCTCCCTTTGCAGGGGACAGAAACCAGTCTGTGGTGGAAGTCTTCAAAATACCAGTCAGCCAACACACTAAAAGACAAGTAGGTCTACCTGGGGCATCTCCAAGGTGCCGTCTGAGTGCATGTCTCAATAAAAATCTGATACTGGCACCAGTGCAGATTTGTTAAGACCTGGTATTTGATACAAAAAACCAGTGTTATTAGTGAAGCCATCATGTAGCTGGTTAACTTGCAATGAGCAATGCCCAGTACATGCCCTCAAAATGGCTTCCTGAACACTTGCATTGACTAGTAATGGAACTATGCATCACAGGTGTATATCTGCTCATGAAGATGTGCCCTCACATGTAATACAAGTCACTCTGCCTTATGGGCCTCAAGGCCTGACTTAGGAGTGACTTACATATAGTACATGCAGTGAATGGGAGCACTGCACACAGGAAGTGGACAATGTTGTGTTTTTGAAATGGCTTGCACCACTTTACGCTTCCTGCAATGGCAGTCTGCTTGCAGTCTGAGTGTGGGTCCCTTTGGGTAGCATAGTACATGCTTCAGCCCTTAGGGACCCTCTTTAGTACCCATACCCTGGGTACCACGGGTACCAGTTACCAGGGTCTTAAATGGGTGTGAAGTCCTTGCGAATTGGGTTACAATTAACATGTGTGTGTTGTTTTAGAGAAAGAACACTGGCGGCTGGTTACCAGGGACCAAGTGCAGTTCCAATCAAAAGTATCAGTACAAATGGGCAAAAAGTGGGGGTGACAATGTATAAAAGAGGCACTTTCCAACATCGATCACTAGGATTGTGGGCAGAAGCTGAAAGCATGGCACAACATACAGAGGAGGCAAAGGGCCTCCGTCAACACCGGATAGGTAATTATCGGGAGAAACCGCTATCCGCGCTGACTGAATGCACAATGGGAGTGACTTGTGGCCCTGAGCCCCCTTTTCTACGGTCTACCCTTCCTGCACCATTTAACCTTATTATGGGCCTCTGGCATCCACAGCTCACTTTTGGGCAGAGCTCTATGGTACCCTACGGCACATGTTCCTGGTAGTTAAATCTCCCCACGTATTTCTCCCTCCTCCTGTTTTATCGGTTCCCCCCGCCCCTGCAGAACCGACAGGACATGATCACCTCTTCTCGCCACATAAATGAATGCCCTCGTCACATGCCAGCAGGTCCTCTTCCCCAGCTCCCATTTGATTTCCTAGTGGGTTTTTTTTCTAAATCTTTATGACTTAAGATACTCCTACTGCTATAAGGGTCTAATTCTTGACTCAGACTTCTGATCAACACCGTTCTGTGTACCAGTTGCAGACTGCTTCCATTTATAGCTCCACTTAGTCGATACTCCATTTTCTACTCCTGCTTAATCCATTATTGTGTCCAGAAAATTACTTGAATTGTTAATGTATACGTGAATATGTTGGTGCGCACTTGCATTATAAAAACATACATGAAAAAAAATGCAGGCTAATTTTTCAAGCTTATCAATAACCAGAATTAACTGATGCCCCACTCAACTCTGGCACAAGAGCCAATGAAGAAGAATTAAGTACCTGGTTGTAAATAAGAACGTTTTTACTTTACTGACCTGGGCAGGGTCTTAAACCAAACAAAATAGTAAGTCAGGGTACAACCTTTCAGACATCCAAATTATCCTTTTAACTATTCTGTGGTTGCTTAAAAAAAAACATGCAAGAGATTGGAAAATGGCCATGCAACTGATGAGTAAAAACAATACCTGGGGTACATCAGACAGGTTTCTAAACAAAATACAAAAAGAGTTGCCTCTAGGTGGGATGCACTCCCAGGTGGAGATTACGCCAAAGTAAGGGCACACACAATGAACAAAGTCTTTTTGTGGTTTCCTGCCAGACGCGTTTCGGACCGACGCCCTAGTCAGTGGCAGACCATGTGACGTGACTGCGTGCGGCAACCGCCAGTAAATCCCCGTAATAATTATGCTCAGGTGAACCACCTGAAGCAATGCTTTCTGGGACTGGTGGTTCAGTAAAGCCCAAGTGGGTCGCCGCCGGCACGCACATTAAAAAATGTCTTTAAAAGGATTGCCGGGGCATTTCCAAGATGGCGGACGAGTGGGTCGCGTCTACCCGCCGCTCCTGCCCCCACTTGCATAACATCTTACAGCATAACCTTACCTGCGGATCCGGACCCTGTCTGGGCTCGCGGTTACCCCTAGCACCTACAGCCTACCTCTGGTGTGGTGCGATCGCCGGAATCCTGCCCTCTGAGCACCAGACGCGTGGAGAAGGGCGCGCCTGGAGGCCGACCTTCGGTGGAGGCGAAGGAGGTGATGGAGATCGGCATCATGGCCTGTGGGTGCCCCTGCTGGGCTCCGGCCGGGAATTGGGAGAATTGAGCAGATCTGCCTCCGAGTGGCTAGAGGGGGTCAAAACACGCATCTCTCTCCTCTCCAACCTTCCACAGCGGCAACAAGATGGCGGCGCGGGGTTGAACGCGCGGACGTTGCAGAGTCGCCCTAGCAGGAGTGAGCGGTCCATTGGCGTGATCCTGCAGCCAGGCGTGCCCGGGTTGTTGGGCCTGCCCTCCGGGTCCCATCGTGCTCACCAGGTCCTGCTACCACCGAGACCCACTGCTAACCAGAGCTGACCCCCCTCCCCCCCCCCAACCCCCGAGGGACGCAACGCGCTATCGGCGGACTGGTCCTCACGCCCCCGGGCCTTGTCTCCAACTGGGCGGCGCCTACCCCCCAGCGTCCCAGGAGTGGAGCACTTCAAGCAGCGATTCAGCGCTGTACCACCGAGGTGAGCTGTAGCGCTGCGTGACCAGAACGCCGAGCGCACCTGGGATGTGGGACCCTCCCCTCAATCGCTGTTGCACATCCACTGAGCCTTGCCGTCAACTCACTCCATCGTCACTGCCCTGGTGCCGACGGTCGTCCGCAGAGGGTGCGTTGCGCACATTCTAATATGCTTAACCCCTTTGCGGCCCTGGCAGCCGAATCCTGAACGCATCGCCAGTGAAGAGCCAGTCACCGGGAGGCCTGTCTATATGCTCTGGGGCCATCTGCTGAGACCTTGCACCGCGCCATAACGCCCGGGAGAGCGCGAACAGGGGGGCCTACGAAGTGCGAACCAGACATCCTTCCCTCCGGTAGACCAGCGGCCCTACACAGCAACAACTAAAGGTGGTAGGCTGCAATTGGGAGGTGTGACCTAGGCTGAGCAGGCTCAACCTTGGATACTCCCTTGCTGCCTCCGCGACGCCAACGCCACGGGGGCCTTCTTTATTCATCAGATACCAGCAACGCAAGCGGGGTGAGGCAACTCTCCCTGGGCCACGGCCGGGTGCCTCCCTCTTGTGGATTTGGAATGGAGCACTGCTACACTGCCCTTAACGTGCTGCCTCTGTGCACGACCCCTCAGCTGCGGTCCGGGAGTGCAGGCCCCTACAAATGGTTGCTGCCAGAGCCCGAAAAGACAGATCTGTTAAAGACTTACTATTCAAAGCGGGGGCTGGCGGAACGGAGACTATGTCACACACTGGAGGAGTCGCTGAGCGGAGAGAACCGGGGGAGCCCGACGGGCCTGTCACCCGTTGTGTTCTGGAATCGCTTTACACGGAGCTTACCAGGAAGTTCCATACCATGAAGAAGGATCTTACCACCGAAATCCTTGAGATACGCAAAGATATCGACTCGGTGGGGGAGCAAGTGGATGACCTAGAGAACCAGACAGCAGCCAGAGACGAAGAGGTGTCCCAGCTCCAACAGGAGGTGGTAAGGCTGCGAGAACACCATTTGGACCTTCAATCCCACACCGAGGACCTGGAGAATCGCTCCCGCCGAAACAATATCCGGATTCGGGCAGTCCCTCAGGGAGCAGAAGAGCAGGACATTGAAGCCTTTGTCGAGGACCTGTTTTGCCACATCCTAGGAGGTCCCCAAGACCAGAAGATCCGGCTTGACCAGACGCATCGAGTGGGCCTCAAGAGATCACCAATGGCTCCGCCACCCGTTATCCTGACATGCGTCCACAATTTTAAGCTTAAGAAACGCATCCTACGCGAGGCACGGTCCAATCATCCCATTGAATTCTGCTCCTGCAGGCGTCTTCTCTTCCGGGACTTAGCAGCCTCCACCCTACAGAAACGACGTGACTTTCGCCCCATCACCGCATTTCTTCGCTCCAAAGACATGGCTTATTCTTGGGGGCATCCATTCAGACTCATTTTCAAGTGGGAGGGCAGACTTCGACAGATACGCTACCTGGAAGAAGCAACATCTCTCCTGCGTCCTCCGGGGGTTGATCAAGACGGCCCGGTGAAACCCTCTGCCTCCAACAGACGAGATGACAACAACCGCTGGCAGAAAGTTGGTAGTTCTCCACTGGCCTCCCATCCAGACTCCGAGGTAATCGCCAAAGAACGCTCGGCAGTCCTTCAGACCCTGTTGTTAGACACCAACCCCGCAGACTGATCTATGCATTTTTGAGGCGCTGTCTCTTTGTTGTTTTCTTGTAAGGTTACACCGGCTGATATGGCGGGGGCTCCTGCTATCCATCCACGTCCCACCACAGGCGAAAAGCCTGGGACATTTGTGAACTATTCATATGAATGTTTCCTCCTTTATGTTTGTTAGAAGTTTTTTCTTCTTTTCATTCTTTTGGGTTGCCGCCTCCTCCTTCGATGTTCCTGCAGGGTCGTATTACACTACCTCACCATGCCTCCCATCTCCACAGGAAGGGAGTTGTTCGCTATAGCGGGTTTGGGTTCCCACTTCTATGACTCCTGACTTCCAAGTCGTGTCCTTGAATGTGAAAGGGCTAAATAATCCCACTAAGCGCCGAGCCCTTTTGTCATACCTGGAGCAATCAGACGCCCATATATGCCTGCTTCAGGAGACTCATTTTCTCCTTGCCGAAACTCACGGACTAAGGTCTAAGGCATTCCCACACCTGACGTTCTCGTCAGCCACTTCCAAAACCGCTGGGGTTGCCATCTTGGTCTCTTCTAAGTTTCCAGGGCATGTTGGTAGCAAGCAGGAGGAAACTAAAGGGAGGTTTTGGGCCTACACCTTCATCTTCGAGACACACATGTTTTTGATAGCTACGGTATATGTCCCCAATAGTGGGCAGGAGATTTTTTTTTTTAATAGACGGTAATTCTGGGAATCACGGGTTTGCCAGATCCAACAGTTTTGCTAGGAGGGGACTTCAATATGGTACTAGATGGCGACATGGATCGCTCTGGAAAAGATGGGGCCAGACAGGGACCCTGTCCAATGCAGGTAAGCAATCACTGGCGGAACCTGGGCTCAGCGACATATGGAGACACTGACATCCTAACACCAGGGCCTATAGGTTTTATTCACACCCCCACAAAACTTACAACGGAATGGACTACATCTTTACCTCTGACCCCCTAACACAGCAAGCCCATGATGTGGAGAGCCTTCCCTGTCCCTTGTCTGACCACTCGGCGCTGTGGCTCTCTCTGACCTTGCCCCCGAGGCGCCACACTCGTCGTTTCTGGCGCCTTCGGGAGACTATGCTACAGCGTCCCTCGATGGTACAACAGATTGAGAAGAGCATGGTAGACTACTTGGCCTCAAATGACACACCAGACATATCCTTAACAACTTTAAGGGAAGCGATGAAGGCGGTTATTAGAGGAGACTTTATTAGCATTGCGTCGGCCGACAATGGGGACAGATGGGAGAAACTGGAGCACTTGATGGGTGAGGTCACCGAGCTGGAGCGTATTCACCAGCGAACGGGAGCGCCCAGGGTCTGGAAACTACTAAAGGTGGCTCGGGCACAGCTGGCGGGGTTAGACGTTGACCGGGCAGAATATGCAGCTCTACGTCTCAAACTTACCTTTTATATAGGAGGTGATCGCGGTGGGAGACTCCTCACCAACCACCTCCGAGCGCAACAACAAGCTCATAGAGTGGCAATGGTACAGCATCCCGGGGGGGTGGCGGAGTGTAGTGAGGACACTGCGATTGTGGAAGCCTTTAGAAGATTCTATGAAACGTTGTACACGGCCCAAGTTCTCCTCGAGACTGAACCGACTAGATACCTTCACGGGGTGGCTACATCCAACCTGTTGCAGTCTCAGGCGGCTGACCTAGAGGCCCCCATACGGTTGGAAGAGGTTATCTCAGCGATTGCTCGCCTAAAGCACAAGAAATCACCCAGCCCTGATGGGTTCACCTCCGGTTTTTATATGAAGCTTTGTGGGACGTTAGCCCCGCTCCTAACGCACGTTTGTAACTCTGTCGGGTCGTCCGCAGCCTCCTCCTTCCCTTACTCCATGTTAGAGGCCTTAATAACGGATTCCCAAACCAGGGAAAGATGCGGGTCTTCGCGGCTCCTGCCACCCTACATCTCTCCTCAATGTGGACCTAAAGATTTTCACGGGCATCCTAGCGGCTAGACTCTCACGCCATCTCCCCGTCGGATCGATCCGGACCAATCGGGCTTTGTTCCTGGGCGACAGTGCTCCGATAATACCAAATGACTCCTCCATTTGATGGACCGTTCGGAACACTTCACGGCGGAACGCATGATCCTTTCAGTCGATGCCGAAAAGGCGTTCGACAGGGCCCACTGGCCGTATCTCCGGGCGACGCTAGTTTATTCTGGCCTACCGGACCGCTTTATTGATTGCATCTTTCAGAGCTATGCGGACCCCACAGCTACGGTACGGGTGAATGGTGTGGCGTCAGCGGCCTTCTCTATATGCAGGGGAACCACACAAGGGTGCCCACTGTCGCCGCTCCTCTTCGCCCTCTATATGGAGCCCCTAGCTCAATGAGTCTGTGATGACCCAACCATTAGAAGAGTGCGCTTTGGGAGATCGGAGCACAAACTTTGTCTCTATGCCGATGATTTGGTGGAACATCCTCGGGAATCTTTACCGGCATTTTTAGACGAACTGGCAAGATTCTCACTCACCTCGGGCTTTCAGATAAATTTGCATAAGTCGCAAGTTCTTAACCGGTCCCTAAAACCCAAGACACTGGAGCTCCTACAGCGATATTTTCAGATACAATGGGTTCATGACGCTATCACTTATCTGGGCCTATGGGTGGCCCCCTCCATGTCTATCACTTGAATTACTCGACACTCTTGAAACAAGTGCGAGACTCTCTCCGCAGATGGAGACCCCACTCGCTTTCGTGGTTGGGACGGATAGCAGCACTGAAGATGGTGCTGCTGCCTCAAATTCTCTACCTCTTCTGCACTCCTCCGCTGACGCCACCTACTGGAGTTTTACGTGCCATGCAGAGGGACATAGAACGCTTTATTTGGCGGGACCAAAGAGCTTGGATGAGTTGCGACCTCACATACAGGAATCCGGCAGACGGAGGACTGGGGGTTCCTGATCTGTTGGCCTACTGGCGGGCGGCTCAGATGAGAGCAACAGTGGAGTGGTCACGTCCCGAATCCGAGAAACACTGGCTATTTATGGACAGATCTCTTGCAAGCCGGCCACTCGGGGTGGGGGGGGGGGGGGGGGGGGGGGGGAGGAGGGGGGGTGTTCCCTTTCTCTCCCGCAAGGGTCGGCCACGCAACCCATCAGGTTAGCCTGGGCTAGGACTGCGACCACTATGGGGCTCAGAACCTTTCCCCATCTCTCATTACTCCCATTGTACAGAACCCCGATTTCTCACCTGGCCTAGACTATGGGGAATTCCATCACTGGACGACAGAAGCTACCCACTCCATAGGACATTTCTTTGACCTTTCCGGACCGCACCCTTTCGTAGAATTCCGTACAGACCACAGGCTTCCCGAAACGGAGCGCTACCGGTATCTACAGATACGACACTGGGTACTACAGTGGGAGGTGAGGGAGGGGGCAGAGAGACTGCTCACACCGTTTGAGAAATGGTTTATTACAAGACATAGCGACGCACGTTTGACATCAGATCTGTATAAATTCACTCAGAACTCCTCAGAGACTGGGAAATCCCCTGGCCAATTGCGTTTGGAGGGGAAGCTGGGTAGGGAATTCTCACCGAAATAATGGAAGGATATCTACTACCGGGCCCGCCACACGGCACACAATGTTACATCTATTAAAACGGCTACTAAACTGGCCACCTATTGGTATTTTAATCCTGTAAGGCTCCATAGGGGTAATCCTTCACGTAGCCTGTTGTGCTGGAAGGCTTGTGGCATGCCAGGCACTCTTACCCACTTACTTTGGGATTGCCCTAGCCTGGGGACATATTGGCCGCAAGTCCTAGATGAGATCGACTCACTTTGACACACAGATCCCGAGATTCCCAGCGTACATCCTCCTTGGCCTTTCCAATGCCATCACCTTCCCACTTAATTCTAGGAGGGGCAAACAAATAGCCCTAACCCTAGGTGCGGCAGTTCAGAATGTCCCAACACATTGGGGTTCCACTACGGTTCCTACACGACTAGGCTGGCTTCACAAACTATGGTCCATTCTGGGGATGGAGAAGATCTTTATCCAACCCCGGGGCTTCATTTCACGATCTTTGGGCTCCCCTTCTGGCACTTTTGACATCCGAATTTACAGAGCTTACCTGTCCCAAATATCTTAGACTGTTAAGACTGACGGACCCCCCCACCATCTGCTACTTAGTCAATTTTGGGGTCTGTCTACTCGACCGATATGCTTCCTTTTTACCAAGCTAGCCTATTCTTTGAGGAGAAGGGTGGGGGGGGGGGGGGGAGGTTTGTCTTATCGCTTGTTGTTTCTGCCTGAACTATACGGTAGGGACATGCCGGGTTGAAACCCGATGATTGTGTAGAACAATGGCTCATATGTTCCTTTTGTGGATAAAGCTAATAAAAGAAATTTAAACCAAAAGAATTGCCGATGTTTACGCCGGCACCCATGCATATAACAGGCATCTCCTGTTCCAGTTAACTGCCCCAATAAAGCAGCCGCGGAACTCCAAGTGTTTTGCAGTGGTGCAATCCCACAACCAGGCTGGCAGCTATACAAAATACAAAAAGGGTTGCCCCTAGGTGGGATGCACTCCCAGGTGGAGATTACCCCAAAGCAAAGGCACAAGCCGTGAACAATGTCCTTTTGTGGTTTCCTGCCAGACGAGTTTCGGGCCAACGCCCTCTTCAGTGGCAGACCATGTGACGTGACGGTGTGTGGCAACTGGCAGTAAATCCCCGTAAAAATTATGCTCAGGGGAACCACCTGAAGCAATGCTTTCAGGGACTGGTGGTTCAGTAAATGAATAGCAAACATAACAAAATGATGGAAGGAGTGCTGAAACTTCTCAACCACTCACCCCCAGTCACAGATCTGGGTTTAATCCATCGTTCTTTTGCTCACTGTGCCACCCCAGTTTGGACCTAGCCATATGCTTATCAGTCTAGACACTGTTCCCCACGGGAACAGTCCAGCCAGAACTACCAGGCCAGGTCCTCCCTCGACCGAAAGCAGGCATCCTAGGACCGGTTTTGGGGATCTGTGACTGGGGGGGTGAATGTTTGAAATATTTAACATTACATCATCTTTGTGCTGCAGGTTTCTAAATGCAAACTAGTGGACCTGGCAAACAAATTTTCAGTTTTCACTTAGGAGTAGGATGAATGAGTATGTTCAACTTGAGGTCTGGGTACCTGCTTTAAAAATGTGTGTAGTATAAATAATGAGCAGTGGCCCAGCCTAAGTTAAATTTGAAAATGTACCTGATGGACACCTTGTGGAGTGGCTATGTGTACTTATCTAAATTTTGTAAATTAGCCGGCCTGTCACAATTGTAGATTAATGTCAGTGTGTTAAATGATGTGGGTAGATAAATGACCTGGACTGATTAAAAAGGACACCAAATAGTCTAGACTCCTGTGACCATCCAAGCGTACCCCCATCCAGCTACATGCCCGCATAACCCCAAAAGATACTGCCAACAAAGATCCAGAGGCCTGTTTTTAGATAATCACTCTGCAATCCAAAAGCTATGTGGAAATCTACAGCCCGTTTTAAGCTAGTTTGCTGAACTGTTTTTGCCTTATGGAGGTTTGGCTTCCATCAGCAAATCCTCTCTTTAAGCAACCAAGCCCAATACCACCCCAACCTATCATCCCACCATCAATACACTATCCTAACTAACCTGGTTGTTATGCAGGATCCCTTCCTTTATCTTCACCCCCTTCGCAGCTTCAACTACCACTACTCGATCCTTTGTGTTTAGCAAAGCTTCTAAACCAGGACAAACTCGGACTTCACTTTCTGTCTAATAGCTACAAATAGCCACATCTCCTTCCTGGAAACCTCTCCCAATTTTACAACACCTTTCCTGCCTTGCTCACACAAAACAAACAATTACACTAACCAGATCCTAGTCGGAAAACTAAACAGCTGGATAAATCACCCCATTTTAGTTAGTTGAATCCCTTTTTCAAAACCACACTTCGTATAAACAGTGGCAGTGCGTCCATTAGGGCACTGGGGCGTTGCCCCACAAGCTGCCCACGCCAGCAGCTCCCTCGGCGTCTCTGAACTCAAGTAAACTCAACTTAAGTTCAGAGACGCACGGGAGAAATGACAATTATGTCAGTCAGCATGACGTCGGACCGCCCACCCCCTTCGGAGTCTGAAGGGGGTGGGCGGTCTGGCGTCATGTTGACTGACATGCATGGTCAGACCAGGGGCAGGCAGCAGCACAAGTGCCCATGACTGGTGAAGGCCGGTGATTTTTTCTGACCAGCCCAGTCAAGCGCACTACTGTCTGCTCAGGCTGCGGCTGCACATTAGGAGAGCGAGGGTTGAGCAAAGGCTCAAACCTCGATCTCCTAATGGGCAGGGGGGCAGTGAGCAGCCCTGTTTAGCCAATCCTGGCGCTGCTCCAGCAGCGCCTGGATTGGCTGAGAGCGTTTGCCAGCAGTGACACGGCTGTTTGTAGGCGCCAACCAACAAGACCCCGGAGCAGAGGCGACGCGGACCATACGTTTTTTTTTTTTTAAACTCCCCCCGGCCCCCACCCCTGCGCGACCCCCCCACCCAAGTTCTGCGAGCCGCGACTGCTATGGTGCAATAAAAAGTGTGTACAATAAAAGGGAACGCATTTTTGCTCTTCACACAAGCTGCTATTGTGATGCTTCTGACACAGAGGGGCAGGCATGTGGCGTAGCGCCTAAAGGAGACTTGCATGCTTCGGAGTTCGTGGCACTGACAGTGCAGTTTTGTCAGCGTAAAAAGCAGCATGTGGATCTCATGCCGCTCGAGTGGGGCTCTCTGGGCGACACGAGGTGTCTACTTTTAAATTTTGAGCCAGTGACTGCCTAGAGCAGAAGTCTTCAAACTGTGGGGAGTGGAGACCCGTGACTGTATTCCAGGAGGTGAGGGGTGTTTGGGGAGGGGCTGTGGAGGAGTGCAAATGATTCAGCGAATAATCATTAGCAAAGCAAAGCTTTTCTGTCTGTTTTTTAAATCCTTACATGGGAGTGGCTCTTTTCTGGCCCCGAAACACTGGAACCAGCTCCCTTCGAGCTTGTTTCCGTTGATATTTCACATTTTATTAAATATTTAATTCCCAAATAATGTTAGCTAGTTCCAAGATTATGTTTTTTATGGTTTTTTTCGTTAAGCATATTACACTCTTATAGCGCGTACTTTCAACTGAATGCCTCCATGAATTTATAACAGCCAAGACTGAAGGCAGAATGTGTTTCTCACTGTGTCAGTCAGTGTGTCGAAAAGGTGTTCCGAACGCGCGGCCATCAAATCCTTGGCCTCTCTGCAGAGCGCAATGGTCACTCATTTCAGTGAGAGTGGTGATTCCGTACAAAATGTGCTTTAAATGGGCCAGTACTGAGTACCAGCACTTTAATTTGAGAGGAAGAGTACCTGCACTGCTCAATAAAAACGTAATACTTTAATTGGAGAGTACCAGCACCTCTCAGAAACAAGTAGGTACTCTGGTACAGAGGACCTGCACTTCTATTTCTCCATTTCAAGCACTGAATTTTAGTGTGTGTGAGGGAAGTCCACAGGTCACTAAATATTGACCAGGCGAAAGTAAAATAAAATACTGTGCTTAGAGGTGAGTGGCTGGGTGCATTTGTCCTGAATAAGTAGTGTGTCACTCTGTCTGGGATCAGAAATCAATTAACATAACATTTCCGGTATAATTAACGGCAATGTAACTGCATAGCAGTGCGGTGGCCAATAACTGCTTTGCCATTCTGTAATACCCAGCACACTGCTGTCTCACTGCCATAGTTACGTTCTGTACCCAATAGTATTGCCGAGGATTGGTTGAGATTTGAACAGGCACCTTTCAATGATTGTCTTCCTGGTTCAGTTCTCAGCATCCCTGCTTGATTAAACTACCTTCCAAACCCATCGTTTCTTTAGCTAGGACAGTTTCTCAGTGAAAGGTACTTATTACATTTAGATGAAAACTAGTGACTGTTATTCGGAAATGTAGTGCTTTATGTCAGCATCATGTCTAGGTACAAAGCATACAAAATATGAATGTCGCAATCAAATTTGTTCTTCGTCAGTGGCAGTGAGTGATTGGTAGTAGTGTGGCTAGGTTTAAGTGAGTGGGTGACTATAAAAGTGATAACTTGGCTGGCTTTGGAGAAGCAGTGGTCTAAGTGGCAATATAGGAGTTGAGTGAAAGTGGCAGTAGGGAGGTCATGGTTTCAGGAGAAAGCATAGCGTGGTTAATAGTGAAAGTGGCCCTCGGTAAGAGGCGGTATTAGTGGTTTAGTGCCAATGAGTCTCTAAGTGTGTCAATTATAATGTAATTGGCAGTAGATGACTATTGTAGAGGGTGATTGTTTGCTGATGATGATGCAGGCCATCAGGAAAATGGTTGTAAACATATTTATGATGGCTGAATGTGTTTGGACCTGTTGATGGGGTTGGGCAGAGTTGAGATTCTGGGTGGGTGCGTACTATTTCAAGACAATACGTTTCCACTGCTTTATAAGCCTGGCTTTATCATGAAATACATTTGCTTTAAAATGCACCATTTGGCAATCTTTTTCCAATTTTCTCTTGGGAGGAGGACCAAACCTGTACCCCACTTTTGATCGCTTTGCTTGCTGCATAAAAGTCATGCCCAACTTTTATGCTCCGCTGCTTTCAAATGTCACCAACCGCCACTGCGTATAACCCCATGGGGGGGTGGTGTAGTCAAGACTATTTGGTGTCCTTTTTAATCAGTCCCGGTCATTTATCAACTTAGATCATTTAACAAAATAACATTAATCCACAATTGTGACAGGCAGGCACATTTACAAAATGTAGATAAGTGCACAATAGCCACTCCACAAGGTGCCCATCAGGTACATTCTCAGATTCAACTTACGCTGGGCCACTGCTCATTATTTATATTACACACATTTTTAAAGCAGGGATTCTTTAAATAAAACAAAGTTGATAGTACCCAGACCTCAAGTTGAACACAGAGGATCGCAGGACAGGTGGAAACTCTACAGCATTTTTCACAATGAATCCACAGCCAACAGAAGCAACCAAACGAGATAGGAAATCCAGTGAGAGAACAGAAAAGCAGGCAGGGGTCGCATTTACAGCCACATCTCCAGAGCAGTATTCAACTTTGTGTTGTGCGCTCAGGCACTCAAGGGCTGGTAGAGAATCACAATTCACCATGCCTACTTACATTAATTGAAATATTACCAACTGGTTTCACTGTTTACCTGTTCAATCTTTTCCCAAATGCGGCCCCCTTAGAGTGCTATTAATCCTGGCCTGAAGAGCATGCAGAAATGCTACAGAGTATAGGCGATCTGATCGCAAAGCAGATTCCTCTGCTCTCTAAGACACGAGGCATTCATTCCATGATGGTGGTTCTGTGATCTTATCCTTTTAATGTATTGCATAACAGCATAGTTAGTTATCAGTTAATACATAATCTATGGGTTAGTACACACAGCCACACGTTATACTGTGGAAAGACTAGTAGACGAGCCATGATGAAGCCATGGTCAGGGAGGAAATCATCCAGTGAAACTTTAGGATTTATCGCAGCCTGAGGTAGAGGACTTACACTTCAAAAGGTATATGCTGCTCCAACGGGACAAGCTGAACAATTTGAAAAAGTCCTGAAGGATATGTCAGACCCGAAGGAGTTGCTAGAGGTTACGATAGGTGATGTGAAGGCTGATGTTGATCTTCTGTGTACAGATCACAAAAAGCTAGTGGAGTGGGTGACTGAAAAGGAGTACACTTTGATGCCGATGTGCTCTTCCGTGTGGGAGCAAGTCACAGGTTCAGATACCATCCGAGAAAGGTCAGCACCCACAGGAAACGACTGAATATATTGAAAGCCACTCCAGTAGGAATAATATACATGTTACTGTCATTCCTGAAAAGCTCGAGGGACAGGCTGCTAAACAATACTTGAAACAAGTTACTAGATCACAGGATTCCCAGCCACTGGAAATTAGGCTTCTCAATTATATAAACGAAGACCGGAAACTTGAGGTGAAACCCGAACTAGGCCAGCTGAATGTTAAATATGCTCTGCTGTTTCCAGCGCGCTGTCGGGTTGTGAAAGACTATTTAGTTCACGGTGGAGGAGGTAGGGGATTGGCTTAAGGCCCATGGTTTCGTAGCAGGGGGTAGAGAGGAAGGTGAGACAACGTAGAGAGAGGCCTCGATGGTGGAGAAGGGATGGGATCTCAGGCAGCCCATCTATACGACAAGTAGAGCTGAGACCCGTGGGTACACTTACCTTTCTGCACAGCATGGGTTGTATACTAGATTGGATACGTTTCTAGGCACTGGGGGGTGTGAAAAGTACAGTACAGGTAATTGACTATCTGACCATGGCTGAGTCTGTTCACAGCCTAGTATGGTTGTGGTTACTATACGATGTATTCGGTGAGAACGACAGCCAAACAGATTGACAAATACTTTAGAGACAGTGAAGGGTCAGTTTTAACCATAGCTGTCGAATGGGACACCTTTAAGATGATTTTCCGGGGATTGAGCATTAGGACAGTCTGTGGAGTGCAGCTCAGTCTGCGCAAGGACACTGTTGCCGCAGAAAGAAAGGTGTGCCAGGTGGTAACAAACAGTGATAGACAAGAGGAACAGTCACTAACACATAATATAGGAAAAAAGGGGACCAACTGAAGCAAATAGATTGTAAGTCATGCTTTTTCTAGAGCACATGGAAGGTGACAAGTCCGGATGGCTACTAGCGTGGTTTAAGAGTAGTGTTGAGTGCAAGCAGTTATGTGCCTTACGAGGGTCTGCAGGTGCTATAGTTAGTTCACAGGAGGATATAAATTTGGTATTCGAGCACTACTACTGGGAACTTTAGCCTGTCCCTTTGTTGGTGTATGAGGAAGGGATTGAGGAATATCCTACTTTAATGCCTGTATCAAATGTTTCGAGAAAAAAAATCAGTTGCCAGGATTGCCAATCTCCCAGGAGAAAATAAAAGATGCCATCTGGCCACTGGTAAGCCTCCGGGCCTTGATGGCTTGCCCTTGGAATTTTATACCACATACCATGGAACAATAATTCCTAAATTATTAAAAATGCATTCTGATGCATACGAATCGTGTTCTGCCAACATCCATCCAGGTGGGACTCTGTAGATAGTTCTAGTGAGGCCGGACAAGATCCACTAGATGTGAAATTGTATAGTCCCCTCTACTTATTAAATGTAGAGAATACAATCTTGGACAGCATTTTAGTCTATATGCTTTTACAGGTTGTGGTGAAGTTGGTGTATGGAGATCAAAATGGCATTGTGGTAGGCGGTAATACACACTAACAAAAGGCACCTTTTCTGTGTCATGTGTATGGTTCTGGAGGAGATGGTAAATGTCCCAGTAGCATCTTTGGACAAAGGAAAGGCATTTTGTATGCTTTTGTGACCTTACATGTTTGCAGTTCTTGCTAAAATGGACTTGCAGGGAGGTATTTTGCATTAGATATGTCGGTTATACTCCATGTCAGTTATGACGCCACGGTCCAGTCAGGATGTTTCTGAATAATGCACTGTTTCTAGGGCAACCAGACAGGGTTACCCATTGTCCCCAGTGTTGTTTTGATTGCTATGGAGCCTCTGACCACAATTGTGAACCAAGGCTCCTGAGTGGGGCATCCAACTCCAGGCAAGAGACCATATGGTCTACTTACCTGCTGATGACGCATTGTTATTCTTAAGCAATAAAACGCAGATTATGCAGGGAGTGACAAGTGCTTTCTGATTTCCCCAACCACCACCCCCGGCCTAAAAATTAAGCTGGGGATAGTCCTGTCTTCTTCCATTGGTGCAGTGTTCCCAGTTGGGCCTTAGATGATGCTGCGTTGAAATGGGAACCGACTCATTTAAATATTTGGGCGTACATGTGTGCTGGGATTATGAACGGTTACATGCAGGAAATGTATTGACCTGAGTGCAACATTTGTTTTAAACCACATTGCCCTAGTCTCATATGGGCAGGATAGCTATTGCCAATATGCTGCTGTTACCTCAGCTCTTATACTATTTTGAGGCCCTCCCTTTAAAGATCTGCACAGCTTTTGTTTTTATAGAGAATTGCGAGATATGTTGTATTACACACTTTAGATTGCAGGAAGTAAGGGAACACCAAATTATGAGGGCTATGCGGAGGATGCAGTGTGTGGAAATCAGATTAAGTTTGGACCAGTATTCCCTGATGGATTTGTTATGGTGGTGGCTTTCTTGTTGCCTCACGGTGCTACAGTGAAAGTGTTGGAAACACTGAGTTTCCAACACTCTTTCACTGCCCGCTGCTAGGGGCACTATGTGTTGCTCATCCTTTTATTTATTCAAATCTAATTAAAATAAGATTACAGTGGGAGACTAATCTTTGTGTGCGGATACTGGATGACTACTGGGCAAATTCAGGAATATCCTAAATTGGTCAATACCAACCAATGCCTCAAATACACGCAGGTGAAATATTTACACCAGACTCATTTCTCCCCGGCTAGGTTTGCAAAGATATTTCTGGGAGTTCTGGATGCATGTCCAAGATACTGCACGGAGGGTGCAGATTTCCATTAGATACTATGGGGCTGTAATGAGAGTGCAATATTGGGAAGCAATACTGCTGGAATTGAAAGACCTGGTACTAACTGACCGCTAGCTAACCAGGTGAACGAAAGGGCGCTCTACTATATATAGCTGGGTAACAGTGTCAAATCAATATTTATCTATAATGGTGCTCTAAGGGGAAGAAGAGTTGGTTACCTCACAACCCTACCTCTACCGGCATGTGCGGATAACAAAAACAGAAAGGAAAACCCTCCCCGAGCACATAAATGTGTAAAGTCACAAAATTAAATTTCAATGCCCATAGGTTTATTCTTCTTGTTTCAAATGAAGTTTTCTTCAATTGGTACAGCAAAGTTCTCCTGTCCGTACATCCAAAATATTCAATGAGGTGTATTTATCCAATATAAACCATATCCTAAGTAGCCAACACGTGTTTCGTCATGCTATATCAAGCATCCTTGACTTCTTCAGGGCTGCAAACCCAAATAAACAATATGTAAACAAAGTAAATTATTGTATCTTACACAATGATGCAAATATTTTCTACCTCATTAGTCAGAAAACTATCAAAAAGTCACAGTATGGTTAATACCATATCTGTATGGTGTTGATCTCTGCTCCTAAGAATATCTTCACTTGTTCTGGTTCTTTTGACGTTTTCGCCCAATAGATTGAAAACCTCAGTTGGGAAAGCGTCTGTATCACTATCTCTATGTGCCTCTTGCACTTGTGGTATGAGCTTGCTTTTACCAGCCAGTCGTCAAGGTATGGGTATATATGTATCCCTTTCCTCCTTAAGTGTGCTGGTACTGCTGCCATCATTTTGTGAAGACCCTTGGTGCTGATTTTAGTCCGAAATCCACTACTGTGAACTGGTAGTGAGTTTTGTTGATCATAAACCTGAGGAGGTGTTTGTGTTTGTTGTTGATGGGGATGTGCAAGTAGGCGTCCTTAAAGTCAATAGTTGCCATGTAATCTCCCTTTTGTAGTTGAGGTATAACCTCTTGGAGTGAGGTCATCTTGAACCCTTTGAGACTTTATGAACCTGTTTAAGAATCTTAGGTCTAGAATTGGACGTAATGTTCCTTCGGTATGATGCAGTAGGTGGAGTATACCCCCTTGTTCCGTTGATTTTGTGGTACCATTTCTATGGCTCTTTTCTTTAGCAGTTCTCTTGCTTCCTGCATCAAGTGTGCACGCTCCTTTGTTGAGCACACTGACCCTTGGCCTTCTGTTTGGCGGTGGTTTTTCCAGGTCTATACAGTACCCATATTGTATGAGGTTTAATATCCATTTGTCTGATGTTATTTCCCTCCACTCCGGGAGGAAGTGTCTTAATCTGCCTCCTACTGGTGTTGTGTGTTGGAGGAACTGTTGAAGGTCTTGATTTTTTGTTGGTCCTTGCCTTGACTCTTTCTGCACCCCCTGAGGTCTTGGCCAGGTGTGCGTTGGTTTTGCTGGTGAGTCACTTTGCTGAGTGAGGTTGACTCCCCCTCTGGCCATTACCCCCTTCCTCGGCTGCGCCCTCGAAAGGATTGTCCTCGGGCTGGTACTGCCAGTTCTGCTGTTGCTGCCCCTGCTGCTGTCCCTGGTTACCTCCTTGATAACGTTGCTGGGAGGTTTTTTTTGTGTTGCCACAGGTTGATGATTTCCTCTGCCTGTTGGCCTCTTTGAAGGTGTTCCTCTTCTCAAACCTCGGAACTTCAGTGCCCCCATGGACCTTGCTGTTTCGTTATCTTTTTTCAGCTGGTTCAATTTGTCATCAACTGGTGCTCCAAACAGTTGTTCCCCATTGAAGGGTGTGTTGAGGATGTTGTTTTGGACTTCATTTTTTAAACCTGAAATCCTTAGCCAGGCACGCCTCCTTTCTGTGATCCCCCGCATAATCTGCCTGCTATATGTCTGTGCTGCGTCTAGGGCCAACTTCAAACATGTATTTGCCATGTTTTTCCCTTCTTCTACCAGGTGGCTTGCCCTTCTCTGGTATTGCTCTGGTACGTGCTTGAGGAGTTCTCCCACTTCTTCCCGGTGTGGTATGCGAGTCTGTTGATGAGTGCATTGGAATTGGCGATGCGCCATTGTATAGCTGCACTCCTTTCCATCTTCCTACCCTCTTGCTCTTTGTTTGGTGGTGGGCCTGAGTTTGTGGGTATATTTGCTCTTTTCTTAGCCGTGGATGTGATGATCAAGTCGGCTGGTACTGACCCTTTAATGTACATGGGGTCCTTTGATGAATGTTTATATTTCTTCACTACTCGTGGAGTCACTGCTCTATACAAGGCAGGCTCCTTAAATGCCTCCTTCCCCTGGTCCAGAACACTTGGGAGCATGGGCAGGAACTGGCTTCTAGTCTGGGATGGTAACAAGGTCTCCAAGAGGAAGCAAGACTTAGGTTTTTCTTCTTCTAGCTGCACTCCATATGTGTCTGCAGCTCTTTTGATGACTTGGTTGTAGATCCCCGTCGTCCGGCGGCCAAGGCCTCGACGGATACGATTCTACACCCTCTCCCGGGGATTCGGCGTCGAGATCTTGCCATGGCAAGTCCTGAGCCTCCGAGGACGTCGAGTCTTGGTAAGTTTGCTAGTCTTCCTCCCCTTCGGCCCCCCGTAGTACAGGTCTTCTTCCTGTTCCTCTCCAGGTTCAGGTGTGGTCGGCAGTTGGAAATCCTCGACACACCCTTCTGTTTAGGCAGTGGCTTTCGACGGTATGCTGTAGAATTTCATCTTTTCGTCGAAGTCTTTCTTGCGTTGCAAGATGTTCGCCATTTCGGCCTCGAGCCTTTTCCTTTTCTTTTTCTTTTCCATCTCGGCCGCGTGATCGGCTTCGAGGGTTTCAACTTACCTTTTCGCGGTTGTCAACGCCAAAGTCGAAACAGTTTTCGGGCATTCGCCTTTCGACGTCGAGGCCTCTCTTTCGTGGCTACTCTTCGGCGCCTTTCCCTGGTCTTGGGATTTCGCTGTCTGGGGCTCCTTCTCAGAGGATCCGACGTTCTGCTTGTCCCTGGATGTAGTAGTCTACGTCGAGTGCTTCGACGTCCCTGCTCCTTTCGAGGACTTTGGCTCGCTTTTGCGAGTATCAGTGGAGTGTTTAGGGTTCGACGACTTGCCTCCTTCGACGTTTTCTTTTCGACCTCGACGACCAAGACATCCTCTGGTCCCTCTGCTATGTTGTCTTCCTCTCCGCTGAAGAGTCCCAAATCTCGGAGCAATGGGGGTGTCCCCTGCCCCTGCATGTTATAGTTTGCTCTTCTCTCCCTTACTCTGAGGGTCTTCGGGGTGAACGCTGCACAGGCGTTGCGAGGACTGCAATCGATGGTCGAGCAGCAGGCAGAGATTGCAAACCGGGTGTTGGTCCTTTTGCACGTACTTGTAGTGGCAGTTCGCGCAGGATTTAAACTGAGTTTTGTCCATCACCTTGCCCAGGGAGCCCCTTGTATGCGCATTCTCCTTTGAAACGTCGAATTCTTCGATGTTCTGTCGTCGACCTTCTTCCTTACTTGATCTCCGGTGTCTTCCCCGGTGATATACTCTAACGTTTTCTTCTATTTTCACCAATTCTTCTCTCCAAAGTTCTTGGAGCTCCTTCACTGTTGAGCCAGACCCAACGGCGGAAAAAAGAATCTGAAGATGGCGACCAAAGGTGGGAGCTTCCGGAGGAAGCGCGTCGACGTCACGAAGGACACCAAATGGTGGTATGTCGACGCCCACCTGGGCCACGAAAAAAAAAAAAAAAAAAAAGAAATACTACAATTCCGGACCCAACCACTAGAGATGGCAGAATAATGCACAGCATAGTGAATACAGAAAGATTCACGCTGCAAAACTTCATTCGAAACAAGAATAATAAACCTATGGACATTGAAATTTTATTTTGTGACTACACATTTGTGTGCTCGGGGAGGATTTTTATTTCTGGTGTGAATGTAGTCATCATCTGACCTATGTTTATTGGGTAGAGTGCCGCATAAGATGAACAAACAAGTGAGTATATTTATAGATTTGCCTTTCCTGTTGGCAAAACATAAAACAGAAATGCATAGGCAGGCCATAGCAGCTCCCATAATAACAGACAGGTTGCAAGATGTATGGAAGTGGCTGGATGCAGATGTTAGTGCAATACTGTTGCAAGAAAGTGTTGAGTTGTTAATGTGAAGGAAATGAGAAGCAGTACAGGTTAAGTTGATTTATTCATCAAATGTACCGAGTCCCGCCGGCTGCTCTCATCAACTGCCGCTGCACACTTCTACCCTAACTCTTATATACCGCTCATGTGCTACCCCTCAAGCACTCCCTTCGCATTCTCTCACACAGCCATTAGCAGCATGAAGTAGCTAAGGACAGACTGGCAACAGAACAGACCTATCCTTGTCCTCCCCCAAAAATAAATTAACAAATTATGATCAAACAAATGAACTGAAACAAAATGTGACAACAGATGATCTAAAAAATAGATATGATGGCATGATAGAAATATTATGTCAATATAAAATCATCAAACCTTTTGGGCTTTATAAGACTTTTCACACAGCGTCCCTCATTGCTGCGGGTAGTGGATATGGTAGAAGTAAAACATGAACCATTAGACAATTCACTTCTCCTTTCCACAGGTTTCTCACTTCTCATCTGCGACCCTGAAGTTCAATCAGATTAATATGAACTTGACAGTCTTTGTCCATCAGAAGAATCACATCTCACAAGTTCACCAAAATACTTTGACACCCTACTCAAATTACCGACAGTTTGTCTCCACTCTCACAGCACCAATTCAACACTTCTACAATCTGCACAGGTTGCGACCATTTCCCCCAGTTGTCCAATTCTCCTTTCAGGGGGTTTGACCCTAAACCACTGACCAACACTTGAATCACTGTGACTCACACTGCCTTTAGATTGGGTGATATCTCCCATTTTCTTCTTATACTCGTCCACTCTACCGATAACAACTTTGTGAATATCTCCATCCGGCAGAAGATATTTCACACGCCCTTTTTAGCCACTAGGGTAGCAATAAGGAGCTTGGTTTGCATCCACACAAAAGTTCAAATGGAGAAAACCCTGTAATTGAATGAGGAAGGATCTTGTAAGATAAAGTAGTTTACAAAGCTTTCCTCAAATTCAAAACTCCAGCCACAGCTAATTGCATAGAGTCCCTGATCACCCAATTAAATTGTTCAACCTGGCCATTCGCTTCAGGGTGAGCAACAGCTAATACCTTTCTTTCTCTGTATACCATTCTGTTGTAAATAAGCTAAAAACAGAACTAATAAATTACAGATCATGGTCTGAAATTAGGTATTCTAGAATAACCGATAAAAAATATCTTGCCAAAAATTTATAATCGCATCAGATGTAACATTTTCCAAAATTCTGCCGATTTAGTGCAGTAATCCACGACAACAATACCGAAGGAATTTCTACCATTAGGTGCATTAAAACGGCCAACAATGTAAATTCTCAACTTCCTCCACAGACCTTCTGGAAACGCCACAGGCATGGCCTTCCCAAAGGCGTTTCACAACTTTGTCACTTCCGTTGCGCAGTTCACACTTACAAATAACTGCATCCACCATATGATCTAATCCAGGCCATCAAAAATACTCTTAAAATGCTTCTTTTGGTGGCAGACATGCCCAAATGACTAAAATCAATTATTTTCTGTTTAGCCTTCAAAGGGAAAATAACCTTGTCTCCATGAACACCTTCCGTCCACGCTAACTCTCCCTGGATCACAGCAAAGGATTTGACCTCTCCTTGAAAAACTAGGTTCAGGCCAACCCTGTTCTAAGTAATGCTTGATCAATCTATAAACATTGTCACTATTAAACATCTCTTGCCAATCCTTCTCACTGCAAATCTTCTCATGCCCTATCTCCAAAACAGAAGCCTCACTTATGTTGAAGACCACTTCCTTCTCTTCCTTATCTGCTATCTAAAGAAGGTAATGGCAATCGAGACATACAGTCTGCTTAAACATTTTTTTTTCCAGAAACATGCTGTATTCTGAATTGATAATTTTGTAGTTTTGCAGCTAGTCTAGTCAACCTTGCAGTCATTATCCTGCCACTTCTTGGAGTAAGCATATTCACCATGTTTAAGATCTGTCCTCAAAATTGAATCGGCCACCCCACAAAGACATTTAAAAGTGTTCCACAGCCCAAGAATGGAGCTAGAAGCTCCATTCTACAAAGTAATTTTTCGCTGATTCACATAAAGCACTAGGTCCATAACCTACCACCCATCCCTTACGCTTGTCTGATTGTTGTAACGCAGCTCCCAGACCATAATTACTAGCATCTAGAGCCAAAACATGTTTGCCTGCAATGAAAGGCTTGAGGAAAAGAGTTTGAAGTACTCATTTTTTTTTAATCCGAAAGGCCTTTTTTTTTTTTTTTTATAAGTCACCCCACACAATTTCACCATTCTTCTTCAGCAATCTCTGCAGTGATTCTACTTTTGCATTGTAACTCTTAAGAAATGTTTGCATAACATTCTGTTATACCAAACAATGACATCCACTGCTCTTTAAATTCATGCTCGGGAGTTTCCAAAATAGCCTTCAAAGGTTGGTCCTGCTCGTCACCAGTGTGGAATTGTGAATGTGAAGGAAATAAGAAGCAGTACCAGTAAAGTGGAGTCCTTTATTCATCAAATATTCATAGCGGCCTCCGCTCTCACCAACCACCAATGCACAATCAATCCTTCTCACGCGCTACCCCTGCTCTCACATGGCCATTACCAGCACAAAGCCGCAAAGGAGCGACGGGCAATACAGAAAGAAAGCTGGGTACGCACATACCTTACAAGGAAAATCAGACTTTTATATTAGCTAAGCTCGACACCAATACACACAAGATGCCTCCATGAACAGAGGTTTTTTTTCCATATTGGCTGTATGTTATTTCCTGAGGTAGGCAACAAATATGCTTTGTTAATAAAGCAGATGTCTGCTTACTGGAGTTCACATAGTTAGTATAGAGACTACATCGGTTGGCTGCTAGATATGAGCACCTGGTCTTATTTTTACTGCCTTCAGACATAGATTGGTGTTTTGGAGTTAACATCTCTTAAAACAATACAAGTTACTGTTTAGTAGAGTTACTGTTTAATAATAACTGAAGAATTTGCTGCGGCAGAGGAATGCTCGCAGGCTCACATGCAGCAGATGTTGATGCATAATCATAAAATCAATTGTGGAAGCAACAAATCGATACTAATTTATGTACGTGTGTTAACGTCTCTATTTTTCATAAAATGTGCCTTGGTTAACAATGAAGAAAATGTGCCTGACATTAGAAAATGCATTTAACTTTATCGTATCTGTAGAAGAGAAAACGGAACACACAGAAAACGATTCTTTAGACTGTGATAAATTATGTAGTTTTAACCAGAAGAGAATGCGCTTTCTGTACTGTGTAAAAATAGACGTGCAGCTTAAATAAGTAGTAGGCTCTCATACCTAATGTGCTCCTACGACTTAGCCTGAAAAAATATTTTGTTGACTTTTGCTTGAAATTAAAATAAAATGGCTCTCAGAAACTGATGATCTAATTCTCGAACTGTAAAATCGTTCATCAATTTAAAATGTGCTGCTCTGGAAGAAATGTATTTCTTTGCTTTTTCACACCATATCATTTCACTAAACAATGTATTCTGCTACATTTTATAATGAATAGAGTTATTTGCAATGCTGAACTTTCTGAAGATGTTGATTTGCATGGTCTCATCAAGCCTTACTGATGGAAATGCTTCATTTATCCACACAATGGGATACTGCTAACAAAAAAGATTCTAATGAGAGCCTTCCCTCGTGTATCTAGTGCACGACAAAACAGAAACTGTTAGTTAACTGCTCACCGGCGTGAATGTTTAGGGTGGAAAATGGGAGTAGACACAGACCATCGGAAGACCAATTTCTGATGGACAAACTGTGCTGAATGTGGAGAATGTTTTTATGTTTGAATATATATGTGCTAACCAGATTAGAGCCACTCTTCTTGCTTTTCCATGCAACCTAACCCTCGCTGTGTTATGCATTTTTTGCCCTGATTGCTGTGTACTACTGCAAATAGTGATTTCCTATTATCCGGTTCCTTTTGTGGGGAGACTTCCTCCTACAGTTGATCATAGCTACTGCTGTGATTAATTTTTCTAGATTTTATTAACAGTTGCTACTGCAACTTGTTGGGAAACACACTAAAGTTTCTGTAATTGCTCTTTATGGAGAGTTCTTTCATGACTAACTAAATGCAAAATGCTCCAGGACCCTGCTCTTTTCCAAGAGGGCTCTTTATGAGTTTTTATTTAGCTTAGGACACTTAGACTAAGATAGGGACTATTTCCCTTATGAACACGCTGTCTATATTATGCAGATTCTAATAACTCTTTTTTGATATTTCTATAACTTGACAAATCTGAATAAAAGCGACAAACAATACTAATCTCTTAATGAGAAATAACGATTTAAAACTATTCAAAACCCTTCATCATTGACTGAACATTAAGTTGCAGAAAGTTGATGATTATATTTGAAATGCAAATTTGTTACAGCTCCATTCTGGCGTAGCAGCTAAGATCCGTTAGCCTGAAGAGGAAGAAACGCTTTTTTTTTTTTTTTTTTTTAAGTGCTTTAGGTCTGCGCTGTTGTCAAATCGCCCTCCCAAATTTTGTAGGCTAACAAATCTGGTAGCTGAGTGAGGGTTTATGCCCTGAATGGAGATCTAAAATAAATGCCAAACCTTTCTTAAAAGCCTTGATTACTGAATCCAATGTCAGGAACTTGAAGATTAGACAAGGTGGTATCCGGATGCGATTGCGGTTTAGAAGGTGTGAGTATCAATAGATCAAATGTGGTTGTGAGTGGGTTGTATTCGGATTTCTTTGGAGTGTGCGAATAAATGGTAATAGCATAGACAAGAGGTCGAAGAAGAAGAGATTGAAGATTTCAGGCTCATCAAGGCCGAAAGATCCCGGGATAATTTAAAATTTAAATTTGTTTGCAGGATTTAGGTGTAGAGTGTGAGGTACCATCACCTACGTTGGTAACAGTTGTTCGAGATTTGTTTCTCATTGACTAATACTAATTAATGCTACAGGAACCTAATTATGCAACAGGGGATACTGCAATCATTTATTTGGGTGTTTCCACGCTAGTCAAGAACTCACTTGCGATTGTGGAATCTTTCTTGGAGTGGTTGTAATACTTCAATTCTATTAGCAGAGCAAACGAAGTTATTCAACAGAGCTGTGTGAATGCTGAGGAAGATTGTAAAGGGGGTGATCTTTGTGAGGAGTGACATTGTACGTCAGTCTTTTGTGCTGAAATTGGTCGGTAGGTGTGGTGTCGCGCTGGGATTGGATCTTTAAAAAGTGAACACTTTACATTTGGGGATTGATTTCATGACAAATAGCTGAAATTGTATTGGGTTGCTGAAATTTGATGTATACGTAACAAAATCATAACATTCGCTTAATTGAATTGTTGAAACAAAATTGTTAACATGACATTTTAAAGGATTTTAAGAAATTGGCGAGAGGAGCAGTAACTATTCCAGTCTATTTCGATGGGGAAATGGCCCCTATAGGGTGAGAATCAATTTAAGATAATATGATTTCTGCGGTGCAACAAGGTGAGGGCAAACGCCCTGTACCCTCAATATCTAGATCCTGGGACCGAACACAATGTGCGTCTTATCCCATGCACACGTGCAAATATAACAGTCGAACTGACATTGAGTACAAGTGGTATCATAAATAACAGATACAAGTTTGTGTTCTTTTTTTGTATTTTCTTTAATCCAACGATGCCCAGCCACCACGTGTTCCCTCGTTTGGGTCGAACCCCGCAACTTCCTCAGGGCTGTAAGGCTCTTCGGTACATATATTCTATTCCTCTCCGCTGGTTGTACTTCCGACCCGGCTGGTCAATAAGTAGAACACGCTGTGCCTGATTATTTAATGCACCTGGACTGCTGTGAACCTTGTATAAGGCATGACGAATCCTCTGCAGTAAAGAGGTAGTCAATTAAGTAAGGCCCCAAATGGCAAAAACGGAATACAAAGCGAGTACGCTCCTTCAGCAAAACTAATTTACAGGAATGCGTCCAAACCGTCCGGTTTGGACGCATTCCTGGAAAGTAGTTTTACTTAAGGAGCGAACTCGCTTTGTATTACGTTGATACCACTTGTACTCAATGTCAATTCGACTGTTATAGTTGCGCGTGTGCATGGGATAAGACTCAAACTATGCCAGTCTGTAAGGGAAAGAAGGCACCACCCAAGGGTACTCCGGCATACAGTATGACCAGTGAACATGGTTTAAACACGTCTTCCGCTCCAACAGTGGATCAGGGTTACTTAAAATGAGAATGCATTGAGTTTTCCTAGATGTGGGACATTTAACACCAGAATTCAGGATCATTCGAAAGGAAAATTGTATGAAATGAAGCCACCACTTTGACTTATTCAATATGAAGCATTTAATGTTTGGGAGAAGGTTGCAAGAGAAAAGGGGAAAGAAAAATACCTGAGAAGCGCAGGGCGAAGAGTGCAGAATTATGCAAATGCTTGGTAGGATGAATAACAGCATAGGTGGAGGAAAGCTATATTTGAGGTAACTAGGTTATATCCAGTACGTACGTCAGAGGCTGCTAATAAGGAAAATAATAAATCTAGTCATCAATAAAGAAGGAAATGAGTCAGATACTGATTAAGGGGATGAGATATTAGAACAGATGTTGAATTTCAGACCTCCACCATTCCATACTACACTTGCTGAGCGAGGAGATCTGTGTGCCAATACTAGTCAAACAGTAGCTACCTCCCCTGTGGATCCAAGTTTAGCACCAATTAAACAGCCCTTACAAGTCATGCAGATAGTACCACCAGTTATGCCTCGATCACCAGCTGTAGTCCCCACTAGGACAGCTGCGGTGCCGACCACAGCACCATTCCCATTTGTTAATGCCCCAATTACATCTTGAGTAGTTACAAGTGCTCCTGTCTCAGCAGAGGAAATGTCAGAAATACAGCCAGTGGTTATGTTTGGATTTACTCCGAATTCGAAAAATTCACAGATAGCTTTGTGAATGCCCCCACAAATACTGAAAGCTTTGATAGATGGAGGAGGGAAGTTGTTCTTTGCAACCCCTGTGGCTACTAGTGATTTAAATGCTTCTAATTAAGGGTACATATCTGCACGGATTGAAGAAGCTATAGGAGAGAAGATAACTGTAGCTGTAGAATTACCAGAGACCCAAAAAGTAAGACCTTTAGATATACCTAATTTAAAAGTACACCTGGAAGAATTGATAAAGGGATGTCGGGAATTGGAACAAATACCACAGGAAAGAATACATTTACTGGTGTACAGGGGTTACATGAAGAGCAGCTTTGGTAACTGATCAATTGACAGAATTAGAATCAAAAGACAAAAGTAGATCTCCCCAATAACAAATTTACACAGAAGTTACAGGATAGAACTAGATGATCCAGCCATAGAAAACATGAGAATTACAGGAATGTGCTTGCATACTGTGGAATGGATTAAATGCATTTGCAGGTGGAAGGATACAGAAAAACTGGAAGTTAGATGGGTAAAAAAGTATGAAAAGAAAAAGAAGGCAGCAACTAGTGGAGGACAGGATGAACAACATGAGCATGAGGTGACAGTATACCCACTTAGAGAAAGAGCGGGAGAAACATATGTATATATTCCTTAGAGCAGGGATGATTTGGCAGCATTTAAAAACAATTTCCCAAATTGCGAGACAAGCCGGTAGACTGGTATGCACAAGTATATTCATAAAAATGTCTAAAGTATTGTCGACTTGGTGGCGCTAGAGAGCCGGCACACAAGATGGCCGCGCTCATGAGGCTCTTAAACCCCGGGAATATCATCCGCCAAATCCAATGTCCTGAGGCGGTAAAATCATCCCAGCACCCCAGCATGACCTAAGCAAACCGCGATGAGGCTAACAAGATGTTCAGGAGGCCGGCGAATGCATGGATAAACAACTCTGCTGTGAGCTCCCGTGTGCAGCCTATGACAAGCAGCAAGATGGTGGAGGAGATGGTGCACTGATCTTGCAAGCGGCCCGGGAACTGCAGCGGTGAGCAGTGAACAGTGTCTATAGGGCTGATGTGAGCAAGGGGCTGTCCTGCAAGTCCCCCGGCTGCGCGGGAAGGGGGATGGGGCGGGGAGTCGAGCACCAAGATTCTGAGCCACTGGCCGACGGTGAAATCGGCCGGGGACGAGCCTGGCCTGCACCTGCGGCAGAGACACGCAACACCTGCGCTGGGACCCCGGAGGCCGAGCGGCTGCGGACGGAGGGGCGAGCCAACCCCTCGAAGCAGCGGAGGTTCAGGAGCAGCTTGCCTCCCCATCCCAGAGCAAGGCCTGATCACCCACAAGCGGGCGCTGGAGCCTAGAGTGTGGCGCACTTAGCGACAGGAGGTGCAGCCCACCAGCGGCCCCTGGGGGTGAAACTGAGGCGGCGGACCGTAGACGAAAAATAAGAACTCAGACCCTGGAGCTGACGTGTCAGAAGGGCGCCGAAGGTACCACTGCGCTACTACTCCCATAGAGGGAAACTATCGCTGATCTGGCCCAAAAGCGCCAGGTGGGACAGGATTGATTCGATCAGACCACAGCCCTAATAACTGCTGGAAAAACCAAAAGAGCACACTGCATAGCAATCCTTGATGTAACAGATCGGGGGCACGGACCACCACCCACAAGACAGCACAAACAAGCATTGGAAGACTGTGGGGACCCATACACCCTGTAAGGAGGCCAAGCACAGATAAGTGCACCCCAAACTTCCCACAAATTGAGAGGCGCCGGCCCCATGGCAGCGGGCACCATGGGCCGCATAGAAGGAAAACACGCTAAACTACAATTTACAGTGCCAAAAACAACTTCTACTGCCCCAGACGACACAGACCCGCAACAAGACGACAATCACCTATAAGGCGACCCACAAGATGTAGATATGAAATCATTGCTCCTTACGATGCGTCACAACCTCACATCCATTGAGTCCAAGATGGACGAAATGAACATGCGAATGGACTTTATCACGCAGAAACTGGAGAAACAGGACGGCTGAATAGCTGAAACAGAACAACGCATATCCACTTTAGAGGACACCTCCTCAGTGGGCCAGGAGCACCACTAAGACAAGGAAAAGAAATAAAAAATCATAGCCGCCAAGAATGAAGACCTGGAAGTGCGCTCGCGCAGGAACCACACGCGCAAATTGGGGGGGTACCGGAATCTACCGCCACTGGGCGCATGGAAGATTACGTAGAGAAAATGCTGCTAGGGCTTTTCGGGGCGAAGGCATTCTCCAAAATCCTGGTGGTGGAGAGAGTTCACCAATCACTTGCCCCCCACATACCATCCTGGCAAGTCTTCTATATTACAAGGATCATGACACGGTGCTGAGATTAGCTAGAGGAAAGCAAGAGCTAATACACGAAGGAAACAAAGTGTCGATGTACCCGGATTTTACCATGGTGGTGCAGGAATCACGGAGGAAATTCATGCCAGTCAAGCGGAAATTCCAGCAAGCCAACATACAATACTCGATGCTTTACAGCGCCAGGCTACTAGTCCCTTATCGTGGGAAGATGCACATCTTTAAAACCCCGCAACAAACTCAGGACTTCCTAAACAACATGAAGAGACTATCACCTTCTGCACGAGATGGAGACCCAGACTACAGATGGTCTTCCCCGGCTCCGGAAGAAGGCTAAAGACTGAAAACACATACACATGATGAGTCTACACACTTAACCCATAGTAGGCAATTGGTGCATTTAACTGTACCGGCACTGAGATGGTCACTCGCAGTTCTGGCCTGAACTTATACAGATATCATTGCTGGAGTTGGTGAGCTAGCCACTTAAAGTTTACTTCCTGGGTACACCCGCTTTCCAGCGGGAAGTGCAAACGCCCTCTCTGGCACATTCCTCCAGAAGGTATCCCCTAAATAATGTACTTTGTTAGTTCAAAGTTATTTGTTTGTTTTCTTTTCTTTATTATGATGGGTATTGCCCCGGACCACCCACAGATAACACTGCTTCTTGTGTACACGCTTTTACGGCTGACCATAGATCCCTCGGGCGGAGAGGGAAGGGGGGGTTCGCATTGGTCTAAAGAATGCATGATGGGCTGGATTGATAGTGGGTATTGTCAGGTGGGATGCTATTGGCCTGCGGGATTGGGCTGTAGGTGTGGGTGGGGGGAGGGACGGACTTGTTATATTTATGCAACATGGCAATGCACAGGAAATACAGATATCTATGCAGCAACGCACACACTCAAACCACTCCGTACATAATCAGTGTGACAGCTCCTACGGAGACGCCACACCCAATGACAGCCACAACTAAGACAAACCCGATCACACCTCTTGCATACAATTTTTTGACATGGAATGTGCGAGGGATCCGCAATCCCCGCAAACGCAGACAGATCCTGGGCTACCTAGACAGACACCATGTACAGGTAGCAATGCTAAGGGAGACGCACCTTGACCCCAAAACAACACCTTCCTTCATAAGATGGGGTTGCATCTTAGATACGCTCCACCTTTATCATAGGGGGGGGGGGGGGGGAGGACTTCAATGTAGCGCTTGACACACTCACTGACCGCCCTCACACTCCCAAGCAACTAAACACCTATCAGACAGGGTCAAAGACCAGAATAAAGCGAACGAATGATAGGACAGGTGGTAGCTGGGTTGTGGGCAGTTGATGTACCGTGATGCAGTGTTATTTGCTCATCAGAGATGGTGAGCTTGTCTGCAAGATATGCAGGGCTGATGGCCGCGATGGCTTTGTAAATGGTGCAGCTGGTTTCGAAGATGGTGTGGGCTGGCAAGCAGAGCCAGAGGAGTTCCATCAGGATGGAGCTGATGTGATCATATTTCTTCAGGCCCTGGATGAGACGTGCTGTCAAAATTCCAGACATGGATGTGAAGTAGAGAGAAGGCAGGTCCACTGTGACAGTAGACTGGGAATAAGCAGGGAAGAGAGCAGGACACAGATGTGGGAGAATGGAGAGGGAAGGGTACAGGGAGTGACGGAGACTGGACATTTGGCGGGTGGGAAATAGAATAAAGGTAGTAAACGGAGCTCTGCCCAAGACTTTTAAACCCAGCATCTTTCTAAAAACCGAGCAATGTGGCCGCTTTAAGAGCACTTTGATTGACACAGAACACTTACATTAAGGATATTCAGTCTTCATCAGCAAGATATCTCCTTTTAGTAACATGAAGACAAGCTACTGTAACGCACAGGGTTGCTGGGCAGCAATTGGCTCAGAACCTGTCTGGCCATCATATTTGTGAAGCCCAACCCAGTTTGTGTTAATCAGCAGCATCAGGTTCTACCTGGATCTCCAGCAGTGCTTAATTTGAGCCTGTGGTTTCCGGTGCTGGGCACAGATACTTAATTCTTAGCACCAGCGCTTGGATAGTCTGCCACATGGTGGTGCTGTCTGCTAAACTTGGGTATGAGCAGAAAAACAGCTGTTTATTACTTTAATATGCATTAACAATCAATAATACCTGCCACCCAAGCCATTCTTACTTCTTTGCAGGCCTTGAATAGTATGAATTGTCACACTTGTAGGAGTATGCTGGTTAGTAGTTGTGTCGGTACTGTGATTAGCACCACTGGTACGGGCAATGGATGGTGCAAGCTGCCGTATCCTCCTAACGAGTGCCCTGGCACTTATTGTTCTACAAATTAACTACTGCTCTCCAGTGTGAACCTCAACTGCTTCTCTCAACAACCCCCCCGTGCACCAAATCTCTTGGCTTCAGAATGAAATACGATATTTCATTCAAGGACAAAATAAAATGAAGATCTCCCAGCGGTGCTGAGCCTCTCCCCCCGAACCAATGCATTTCTGCCACTGGATGACTTCCGTCCAAGCTTTTACTCCATCGCACAGTGACATGGGCAACGCATTGCACAATCATCTCTTTTACACAAAACACACTCTCCTCTAAAAGTCCTTTCTGCAGTCCCCTGAATGATCAAAGGAAATTTGTGTTTATTATCCTCCTTAAAAGAAGGTTTATTTCTTCCTTCCTACCGTCTCACTTCGCGCTCAAGTTCGACTACGTAACTAATAGATTACATCACAGGTTACATCATAGGTAAGCATCATCTGATCTACAGTGGTCTCCACACCACGCGTTGCACATCCCAACAATGAGCAAAGTTTTCATTGAACAAGCCAACTAGGAGGGGGGGAGGGGGGGGTGTTAAAAGAGGTCTTGTGTGAACCTCAATGAGCACTGAAAATGAAATGTTTGTGCAGCTCATTTTGACCAGGAGACCCTACCAGATAACTTCCTGTACTACAGAAAGTGCCCTATTGCTTTCTGGAACCATGTTCACGCTACTTAAATATTACCAAGAAATGTAAAAAATTAAATAAGCCGGCCATGTTTTTTCATTTCTTTGCAATATTGTAAAAGAAGACCGTGTGGGTCATTAATTGCATCATTTTCTTTTTTAACCCATACCTAAAAAAAAAAATTCCTCCCGGTGTGAGACTCTGATACTGGTATCCAAAGCTCTATCGAGTCCAAGTAGACTATGCAGTCATGGTGTATACTTCCGGTTAGAAGTACAGTGAGTTATAAGAGAAAAGACAGCTGTAAAACGGTGAACTGGTGTGTCAATAATTCAGCCAATGCATGTAAAGGTCAGGTGGTCGACATTTTAAAGAGGCCATTTTGGCTAGAACTGTATTCCAGGGCCAGCAGGCAGGCTCAAGGAGGTTTACGATCACCTTTGACATCTGATGTGAACTGGAAGGTCAAAAATGTGAATACCAGCTAGTAAACTCAGCCTCCCATAGTTCAGTTCGATAAATGGAGTTTCACCTAATTTAACTGTTTATAGCACTTGAAAATGGCATAGGAGGGAAAGATAACTACTTTATACATTTCTTATATATATTATTTTTGGAAATCCTTTTGGAAACAATAATTATAAACTAGCAGTTTCCACCTGCTGACCATGATTGGCCCATTTCCTTTTTAGGTCTCGTTGAGACAGAGCATGCGCTGCACTGCAAGACATTTAGTGTGTGGGTTTTGAAAGTGCTGCCACAGACCTTTGGTGGCCTAAAGCTTGCGTGCACGTGAGCGTGGACCCGCGCAGCCGCCATCTGTCTTTCCTCCATCACATCGCCGCAATTGATCGCGATCACTTTCGCGGGCCGCGCGGCCGTGTCACTTTCACGGCCAATGCTCGTTATCCATGCGTTGAGTACAACACTTGAAATGTTGTGAAATTTGCTGCAGCTGGTGAATTCTTTTTCTCAAATATAAATATTTTCTTCTTTGAAGGTATTGATTGAGACTTTCCATACCAAAGATAAACATGTTGCCTTCTTAAGGGTGAGTTGCTAATGAAAGCACACCCACCTGGGCGCAGTAATCCGTTATTTGCCTGTACGGCACACTACAAGTGAGCACGCACCCGCAATCCTGCGACAGAGCGTCCTAAACTCAAATGAACGGCATGGTATCGTGTGAAAGCAGAGGGAGCTGGGTACAACTCTCCCAAGGCCACGCTGTGCCGCAGGGGCAGTGCTGGAAGTGCGGTGAGATTTAGATCTTGGGAACACTCATGTAACAAAGTCATAAAGCGTCATAAAGCAAAGTCACGTTTATCTGTAATATACATTCGCAAGTGACATCAAAGGAGCATTTATTCCAGCGAGACAAACCAAGGCTGCTGCTGCCGCCTCAGAAAGGTGTGTATTTTAGGAAACCTGGCCAGTCTATTCTCATGCACAAAATGACAAAAAGCTCTTTGCCTGCTCTGCAGCCACCTCACCGTGGCCTTGGATCGGTGAGGCCTGAAGGGATACCAGCCAGGAGCTGCACTGGAATGTGTTTTCTAAAGTGGTGGATTGAGTGCAGGGGTGTGCGAAATATGCGTAATTTTCTTTGCCACATAATTTGAAAAAATGGTGCATAAGTAGGTCAAATGCAAATTGCCATTTAGCCCTATATTTTGCAAATGAAATGAATCCCTGCGTTCGTTTTAAGTTCCAGGATGCAATTCATTCTATAAAAAAAAAAAATTCTTAAAATAACAAAAAACACACGTGCTGCAGACAGTAGCCACACTTGGTCTCTTTCTTAGTATTGTTTCTGTATTCCTTCAATGGGATTTTTACCCACATGCACTTGAAATTACACAACATGGCATAAAGAAAGGCGTGATGAAAACTTCAACTGGGCCTGATTGAGGTGTCTCAGAGTAGAGCCAGTTATGTGGGACTGGTACCCAGAGGGTCTGCTTAAGTTAAGTAGACATTAAGCAGTGACATTGACCTCCTAGCATTTAAGTTCACCACTACAGTAGTACAATGGATGAGGCTAGGATGCTAAGTGGGGCAGATCCAATCAAAAACAGACAGGGATCCCTACCAGGCACTATATTCACATCCTTAAACTTTGCAAGTATAAATACCTGTGTTTCTTGAAAATATGTGCAAGGACCCTATTAATAATACAAGTCAGAGATGCAGCACCTGTCAAATTTCCCAAATTTTAGTTCATGTTGCATAGTATACACGACCCCGTTTCCTAGGAGCACTCCATTATCCCAGATGTGTTTCAGTAATGTTTTTCTTTAAGCAGCATATTAGTTTTGTATAGTGCCTCATGCAAGCTAAGTTGCTTCTAACTGTTTGGCTAAATTCAGGGTGCGGATGGGGTTTGTGACGGGGCAAGACAGAGCTCAGAAGTGGAGTCTGAAAGCAGTGTAAGTTCTCACAGTATCTCTCACTGCCTCATAACAGTGCTCAGTCTACATGCTTATCCCATCTTTTGTCTCTCTGCAGAGTACAGAGGGCGACAGTCACATATGTGTTAATTCGAATCATAAGTCTAAGGGAAACTGTATGAAGGAGAAGCACACGTCGAGATAATAAAAGCAAAATACGGCCAGCGCCAAAAGATAAGAAAATGCATTGCGTGTGCGCGCGTGTATGAGTGCTCGCGTGCGTGAGTGCGCGGTTGTGTGTGTGCAAAAGAAAGTGAAAGCATGATCCTTTTGAGGAGACATAGGATACAGGGGAAGGAGAGAGGGCAAGTCTTGAAAGGGAAGAGCACAGCCTTGCTGGAGGAACTGATAGTCTGTAGTGATTGGCTACGGTGATGTGAGCGAACATCATTTCCCCTAAAAGTTGCGTACGCTCCCTTGAGGGTGAGCTAAAGTGGTTTAGCGGGGGGCAGGACCCCAAGTGCACATTTAGCAAGCGCGAGCAGCTACTCGCTTTCGCTATTCATGCTCTGTTGTATTTAGAGATATCTCTTAGTGTAAAATGCCTCATGTCCATTTTGGAAACAATGGGCATTTTTTTGCGCTAAGAAAACAGTGCTAAATGCAGAATTACTCTTCTTGCATAATTCCAAATCATCTTGTGGAATCTTTGGGTAACTGTATGATTACACTATGGGGATTATGCGAGTTACGCCCACCCCTAGTTTCTTTCTGAGTTACAGCCCAGGCCCCGATTCCCTATCTCCCTAACCCAGTGCTGCCCACTTATGCCTAAACAGCATCAGAAAAGCAAGCAGCTCTATGCCCTCTGGATTCATCACCCAAGCTGCCGCTGTGCCAACTGAGCTCCTGCTCTCTGCCTCACTTTCAGCTGTTGCTCGTTTGCAAGTGCCCTTTATTTCGAACTGATGCCGACTGCTAGTGTAGCCATACGTGTCTGACACAAGGTATGACAAGGGAGGGGAGGCGTTTGTATCACAATGTCATGCTACAGTGTTGAGGTTCATAGCTAATGTGCTACTTGCGCATTCTCTTGGGTCAGTACTGAAGTAACAGGGGCACTGCATACATGCCATGAACACATCCATGTTTGCTTCAAAGTATTGTAAATGTAGGGCATGGCTGCCAGGTAAAGTGTCAAATGTCCGCTCGCATTCAGTCTAGAGTTTCTATCCAAAAGCACTTTGTCTGGTGTAATTTTAGAGCCCATACCCACAATGATCTAAATACACAGGAAACAGCCTTTACGCTGAAGTTTTTACATCGTACAGCATTTACCACTGATTTTTTACAACGCAAGACTTTATCATGCATTTAAAACAGTAGGTGGCATCGTTTCTCTTTGTGAAACGTTGCACCTTATTGTTTTAAAAAGGCATATACATATTATCACCGATAATACACTCAGTTTAGAATACAAGGGAGGGCTTAGGAGCACTTGTTGTTTCAGTATGGTTGGATTGTGCCTTATTACCCGAGTATTAACTGAAAATCAAACTATGTGTAGAGTTAAAACAATACATTGTCAGGACGCGGTCCAGGAGGTTTATGGACTATGGGTGGGTAACTGATAAAACTTATGTCTAACTGTACTGACTAACTTAGTAATTATTTAATGATACAATCAGAACGGGATGCAGAAGGTTCAGGGGCTGTGGGTGGGTCAAGTGTTCATCCGTTTTTGCTTTCCATGAATATTCTGGGACGTACATGGTTGAGTGTCTTTTTAGAGAAGATAGAGCACATTAGAGCAGGACAGACAAATGGATCAGAATGTGCTGCGTACAGGTAAGTTTAACTTACATTCTTTTATAAAATCAGTTTATTTACAGCAAAAAGGGAGGGAGGACGGGTGAGTCGCGTTCTAAGCAAGTATGCTTTTGCAACTAGACGTGTGCAGCGTCTCAAAAAAATTCCATTACAGGCTGAATGCGTATCGGTTGCAGAGAATGGGAAGAAAACAGATCTTAAAAGTACAATCTTATTAGGTTACAAATGTAAAGCCAAATTGAATGGTATGCCTGGTGAATGACTGCGTGAAACTTGTTGCATGGTAGAGGACTTTTTCATGTAACTAAATTTAAATGCGTTGTAATGGTATGGGTCATATTTGCATTGAGAAACATGCGCGCTAAAGCAACGAGTTATGACTTACAACCATACAAAACAGGCCATAGAATGCAAACTGCTGTTGACCAAAAAGACAGAACTGTCTGGAAATGGGCAAACCTGGCATCTAAGGAAGGGGTGATGCAGTGGGCTAGAAGAGCGGTGCATCAGCAGACCCTGGGGTTGAATCCTAGAAGTGGAATACCACGGTGTGCTGTGATTCATAAGTGAGGCTATTGGTAGAGGTGGGTAGGACACAGTACAGGGCTGATGGAAGTAACCTATGGCAGCACTGATAGAGAGTTGTGTGTCATTCTCAGTCCTGAAATAGGAGTAAGTACTGCATGGCAGGATTGAGATGCATGAAAAAATATGTTGTGTGGTTTCAAATACTTAAACAAGAGGTGGTGCAGGAGACTGAAGTGCTTAAGCAGACACATGTTGTTCCCATTATTTTACCAGCAAGAGCGAGACATGTCAGAGCTGAGGTGCCTTATTGGTGTAGTGTTTAGGGGCTTGACACAGCTGTGTAGGGATCCCTATCCTGGAATAGCAGGAGGTGCTAGGGTTATTTGAAGGTCGCAGCCCTGGAGCAAGACTCAGTGGAACTAGAGACTGAAGATACCTGGAATGCGGTAGTGTTGGGGGTGATCAGGAACAGGGCAGAAAACATGTATTTATTCACCTTCCTTATTCTTATATAGCGCACCAGTACCTAGTTATGTTAGTGCGCTTTACAGCAAACTATGCATTCTCTCTTGGGAATGCCAAGCAACTGAACCATTGGATAAAATGATTAATATCAAAGACTAAAAGCACAACACTTGAAGACTGAAAAACCATTAAAAAAAGATAAATTTCAGCATATATTGTCAACAGTTTGTGTGTAGCATGTGGACTGCTTGCACTAATTGGAGCAACTCTTGCACTGCATAAATACTCCGTGACATGATGCAGGACTTTGTGCCTTGGGCTGGAACATACGGTTCCATCAAGGTCAGAATGAATCATCCCTTTATGGAGTGGGTGCAGCATGTGCAGGTCTTCAAAAGTGCATGAGACAAAGGCCACCATTGGCCAACGTTCAGGGAACACAGGTCTGCTCAGAGGAGTGTTCAAGAAAAACAGTCCTCCCATTTAAAGGGTGCAGGAAGCACACCGTTGTCAATGGGGACACTGCAAGAAGCACAGGCGTGCCAGATGTGGAGGATGCAGGGAAAACAAATCTACTTGGTGCAAGCGGTGTGCAGGAAGCACGGGCCTTCTTTAATGAGGATGAAAGGCCCTGTCCTACAGCTGATTCCCAGATGTCAACTGGTGTTATTTTTTCCTACAGACAGATTTCGAACTAGCTCAGACCACCGCCATCAGTTCTCACAAACATGCCAAGGATCATTGTTGGGCTATTAGGCATTACTTCTAGGAATCCATCATGGCCGCCAGCCAGACACATCCATCATGAGCACTTGGTACTCTGCTGTGTTTGTCGCAAATAGTCCCCTTTGCTTAAATGTTTCCTTTTTCAAGTTCTGCCCAGAAATCATTACCTAGAGGTGACGGGCTTCATAAGATTTAGGACACTTAATTTACTATAAATGTCTTAAAACATTAGCCTCCGCATAATGACCAAGCAAAGCTTTACGATAGGTGGTGTTACTCCCAAGGGGGCTACTTTTTTTGGGTGCCTGGGCCTAATTTTTGTCCTAAGCCGATCCTGCCATCAAGTGATCCTGATTAACATACTGTCATTCTCGCACTGGACAAGAAAATGGAGTGAGATTTATCATTTTCATAAAGTACAACAGCAGAAACAGACGGTGCAGAAGCCCCAACTGAGTGCAATTATGCCCTCACAAGAATTTACAAAAATTGAATTACAAGCCAAGGCACGGTACTAAAGTAAGGACTTTAATTTTTCAAAATTAAATTCTGACAGAACACAAAAATTCACACGTTCTCTAATTTGTATCTTACGGTCTTCACTTGTATTACAAATTGCCATCACCAAGTGTTGTCTGCCACATTTTTACACATTAATATTTTCACTGGGGATTCAAATATTAAACATTGTGCTGCTGCACAAGATCACCAGAGACAGCCCTGGTGACCACCTCCAACCAGGTTATAATTGGCACGGTCTTCCAGTCGTGGACTTGTATGATGGCCTAACACATCCTATATATTGTCGTCTTGTTTTGCTTCCATTAAACTAATTAGACTAACACACCTGAAATAAATGACTTGTAGGTGAAACGTTCAGGACTAGAGCCAGTGTCTAACGACTCAAGACAAGCTCAAGACGTGTTTTTTTGACCAAGGCTCACAGAACCCCAGTGCCTGGGACCCCCCAGGTTGACAAGTCGCACTATACAAGACTAATTGATTGATGGACCTGGACTTAGGTGGTTTCCATGAAATATCTTTGCAAACTAAGATGTTCCCAGTAGCACCGGATACCGTTACATGCAATACGCCAGCTTTACCTGTAACCAAACGTTTAAAGTGACACATTGGTGTTTATCTTTCTATCATGAGCACTTGGGTGAGACTGACAAAAACCAGTGCAGATGCAAAAAAGTTCTTGTTAATGCATTAGTAGATTCCGCCATTCCAGACTGTCTTCCTCAACAGTCCATTACATTATTCGACTTTTAGATTCATACTTGGAACAGGAATAATTGTAACCTACAGCACCAAACTCTCAACGACAAACACCAGAGCTGGGTCAGGGTGTGACAAACTTGTTGTCTTTTGGCAGGTAACCAGGTATGTTTGTTTAGATCACTTAATGAACCAAGCACTTGGCTCAATAGGAAATACCCAGCCAACAAAAGAATTAGGGCAATAAAACAGATCAATGGTTAGTATTTGCGAAAGAACACCAACTTTAAAAATATTTCACAGAAAAGGATGCCCCAATCGACCAGAGATTAATGTATATCACCTTTTCACAGCGGGGCTTTTTATTTTTTTACCGAGTTCCTGCGCCTACTCACTGGAAGTACAGGGCAAAATAACAGACGTTGGTCTCAAATAGCGGACCACAAAAGGCAGTTGTGGACTGGCCACCCTGCGCAAGTCTCTGTGTTGTAACTGTCAGTGTATGAGCATCTCGCCTTTACTCTGCCACGCCACATGATTAATCTTGGAAATGCATTTGGTGCTAGTGCTTAATTTGAGTTAAAAAAAATAAATGAAAAAAAAGGAAAGTGCCGGGGCTCCCGTCAGGAAGCCACTGCAGCTTGCACCACAAACTGCCCCGGCCATGCTGCCAATATTGGTAACAACACAACTAGTAACAATCACACTCCTACAAGTGTGACACTTCGGACTATTACAGACCCCGAAGCTACAAGAATGGCTTGGACGGTAGGCCATAGCCATTTTTAATGTATATTGAATTACTTATTAACTGGTGTTGGGGTCATCTCGAAATTATTCAGACAGCGCCACCTTATAGTAGACTATCACAAGTGCTGGTGTTGACAATTAATTGCCGGTGCCGTGACTAGCTCAGCCTTTCGGCGATGCCCCTAGTAACCACGGAAACATACGTCAGCTGCATACACATGGTCCTAAACAAATGAAGCATCCTTAGGCAGCCCAGCAACTGTGGCCAACAAGCATTGGCATAGCCAATAGGTCTCGCCTTTGGGACCTTATAAGTGTTTAGCCATGCAACGGTTGATGTTGTTGCACCAAGGATATTGTGGTCCATAACTAAATACTTTTAAGGTCCCAAAAGCAAGACCTATTGGCTATGCCAATGCTTGTTTGTGTGTGTAGCAAGATGTCAGGCAGCTGTCGTTTGCAGTCAATGGCTGGAGTCAGAGGCTAATGAATGCCTCACACTGGACACAGCCGGAAGGCTAGTCAGGACTGGTGGCATAGGTAAAGAGCAGGCCCAGTGCTCTTTAATGGCAGAGCCCACCACATGGCAGTCTGTAGAAAGGACGTCTACTTCCATAATGTTCAAGCAATAAGTAAAATGTGGCATGATGCCAGTGAAGAGAAATGTGCTCCAATAACACTTTATTTAGAAATAATAAATACACATTTATTACTGGAGAGCAAGCGTAAAACAGCATGCTATTACTTTAGGAGAGCGAAATTGAGAAAGGCCTGGTTACTGCCTCCCAGACTTCATGTCTTCATGTTCCAATAATTTTACACAAGAAGCACACTTCTGCTATAGTCAAGACGCCTCAGATTTACAGACTTATAGGATGTGCGTGCTGGGGTGAGACTGGGTGGGCACTGCAGGTTGCACAGATGCAGGCATGAGGCTGACCCCCCCTTTTTTTTTTGCAGAGTTTTATATAGCGCAAACTTGACCCAAATCCAATCAGGTATTAGAGCGCTTTACATAGCACCAGTTACGTTACAGGAGGACACATTCATTTTTTGTTAGGCACGGGGAGATTAAGTGATTTGCCCAGAATCACAGGAAGTTCAGCGTCATTACCGAGACTCTAACCCAGTTCCCCAGGTCCGAGGTTGAGCGCCCTAGCCGTTAGGCCAACTCCTCTTCCCTTTAGGGGTGCAACACACAGAAAAACTTACATGAAAGATGGAACTGCTCCAGAACTCTCACGCAAATACCACATTAGACAGCTTCAAGGTATCACGGTAAGGAGGAGTATGGACCATGAAAGCTCCCTATTGGTGGGCAAACCAAGGTATGCTGAACCAGGCTCGGACCAACACTGTGGACCATGCTCAGCTGTGACCTAGCTGGAAGGTGTCTCACAGACGAGTCAGGGTGCTGCCCTCTCTCCTGCTCCGTTATGCAGCTTGATAAAAGCAAGAACACCAGCAGGGCCCTAAACAATGAAGGAGAGATGTATCACCTCTGTGGGAGGAGTAAATGTGAAACGTGGGTCTTTTCTGCTCAAAGTAAAGGGCTTCAACGCCTCGTCAGAGATGGTAAGCGCTGTACAAATGCAATTACAGTACTCAGAATCCTCAATCTTCATTAAAAATATAGGAGGAAGGTGAACGTATGTCTGGCAGTCATCGACGGGCTTCCAATGGTTCATCTCAGGCTTTAGCCTTTAGGGCCAAGGGAGACCCTGGGTAGGCTTCCCCCTAGGACTGATGTCTTGCACACATACCCCAATTCTCCCTCATCTGTGCCGAGTGGGCTGATCACACAAGGAAACTTTCAACTTTCTTTTCAAGTTTTAAGTCCAGTCTCACTCCAACCACGGTCACTTGGGTCTGGAGAGGTCACGCGACACACCCCACTGTACCACAGGCTGCCATGGTAACCATCAAGAAATGCATATGAAGTGTTTATTAGATTTGCACGCGGTGTGGCGTGTTACCACCATTCAAAGCACACAGGGAGGGATGTTAACCAACAAAGACCACTGGCCACACAGTGTCATCGCCGCACCTCAGAATCTGTGCTGAAGAACACTTCCTAAGATAGGCGTTATCCTGATGTGACTTCCAAAAACCCCAAAGTCAAAATGGGGGAACCAGTTGACTATACCACTGCACCACTGGCACCGTTTCCAGTACTGGTCTTTCAATAAACAGTGCATTCTGGGAATTGTAGTCTTGGTTCATCTCCAATTAACACATGAAAACATGCACGAAACCTCAGACTGGGAAATATGGGTCTAATTAACCTGGAATCATCTGATAATGACTGGCAATCTTGACAATTTTCTTCATGCATAACATACTGATCCTTTGCGAATTTGTTGTTTTGCTAGAGCCAACATAAATGCAAGCTGCCATTAACTGACTGCAATGGGACAACTACGAAGGGACGAGCTACATGGAGCAACAGGTGGACCTGTGAATCTGAATAGGTGCCCGTCTCTGTGCACGTATGTAGAAGATCGTCCAGAATGGCTTGCAATGTGCTATTATTGGTTCTCACCATTAAAAATGCACGAAAAACTCATGATTACCGCTATCAGAAAGAAAAATACTAGTTGCATTTTGCAAAGATCTCTCTGCACACTTAAGTTTCGATAATAGCATCGCTTATTTACAGCGCTGCATAAAACAAGCTCTTGTTGCAGGCCGCTGTGGTTGACTGACATTTCAATGTGAAACTTTGTGTATATGTGGATTGTGGACAATTGTGAGAAGGGCAAAATAAGAGGAGGTCGATAAAGTCGAGTGCAGAATATTAGACAGTAAAGCAAGTATCAAAAACACGGTAAAAAATAAATGTAATTTCAAAGAACAGCAATGTAAAAAAAAATTTACAAAAATGAAAATAACCCACACACTTGGCCGAGGATGCAATATGGATTTCAAAATTTTGCAACAGAAAAAAAAAACTGCATAACAAAAATCAAACAATGACAAATAAAACAGGAATACTTCACTAATATCAGATTTCCAGTGATGATTTGCCGATTTACTAAAGACCATGATGCCTCATTTAATAAACTTCGGGTCACGTTCTGTGGGTTTCCGATTTTCAATTAAACAACTGCGTAATTGGTCAAATGTTTTAAGTTATCCCTCTTTACTGAGGTTCATAAAATCTTGCTGCACATTTGGAAATGGAAACATGCGCATGACTCGAAGCTGGTTAGAGAGTTAAGAGTTGCAGCAAAATCCTTTTATTGCCTTGTTCTCACATGTAAATGAGCACGAGCCTTTGGAAATCTCCCAGGGCCGGCGGCTCACGTGCACCACCACCAAAGCGCACTTGCTAATTGGATCGCAGAACCAGCTTCTCTGCGTTCTTGTGGAGGACAACTAAGAAATGACGGAATGTGAGCACGGGTGGAAATGAAAACGCCACTGTTTTGTCACGCATGCGTACGATGTAAGGCATCGCACGCATGCGAGAGTGCGAATTGACCCACCAATCACACGTCAAACAAGCATTTCTTAATGCAATAGGACGCGTTTTTACGCGAAACCTATTGCGTTGGGAACGGGAGGAAGGGCGAAAAGTCACGGACTGCGGGGGGTGGGTGGGGGGGAGACACGGGCAAAAATAGGTTTGGAGTAAAGGGGCCAATAGCCAGGGAAGGATAATGACAACATGGCCGCCAGGAGGAGGGACTAACAACCTGAAAACGAATCAAAATGCAGCATTTAAGATGAAGGCCAATGAAAAACAATAGACGGAAAGTGGGCGGAGCTTCCCCCCACAATACTGTATACAGCATATCTCGACTAGACAGCGCATGCGCTGCCTAGCCGAGACCTAAAAATGACAGGGCATGCACATGTGGTGTCCAGCATCTACCACACAGCGCTACGAGAACAGCCACAGTTGAAACCGGGGGCCAGGGAGGCTGGGGATCAGGACTTAGTGGCACCACTGACGGATAAGCAACGGACATACTGTTGCACACAGACAGAAGCCATAACAGGGAGTAGCTGATAGCGAATCATACATTTTAAATTTCTGCATAGAACTTATCACACACCTGCACGACTATGCAAATACAGACTGAGGAATGACTACCACTGTGAGATGCCGTGTGGAAGGTGCAGGTTTCACACATCTTGCATGGCAAAGCAGCGAGGTCAATGGATATTGGCAGGAAGTGGGTGCAGCGCTGTCAGCGACGATTGGCGTCCCTCTTCCCATGTCTCTATGCTCGCGCTTCTGGGGTGCATAGCTGACATACAGACACCACACAAAAAGTTAATTGCATTTGGCCTCTTGTTAGACAAACGCAGAGTGGCATGCAGGTGGGGCAGGATGCGAGCCCCTAAATTTAAGGACTGGTTCTCAGACTTTATCTACTGCAAGGACCAACAATTGAACTATGCGGAGCTGCTGCCCACCTCATCTCGTCCCAGAGAAATCTGGGAACCCCGGTTGGAATATTTGAGGGAGCATTCAAATTAAAATCCTGCACTCTGGCGTGGGTGGTCAGGCTGGATGGCTGAGGTGGAGAAGAAAACATGGTCATAAATATCTAAAATGTTAACTAGGATCACTGCACTAGTGAGATGGAACTATGGTTTGTTTCCCCATGTAGTGTTGTATTTAATGCGAGTCTGTACTTTCCTGATTGTAAAAAGGAAGCGGTTGCACCCTGATGTTGACATTACTCGTCTGCATGACATCCAGATGTACAAAGGTCTATTGGCAATAATATGCATCTATATGATATATTATATGTGATGATGTATGCAAGTCTGCAAAATGAAATAAAAGTATTGTGGACTAATTTAAATACATTCTTTGAAATTGTGATTATTGCTGATTTACGGACTGAATGTTAGACATTGGTTCAGTGGCCAAAAGAGGAACTACCTTGAGAGAAAGGGACAAATGCACCATCAGCTGTTGTAATAGAAAGATATGAAGCAGTTGTTACCTTTTAAAAGGCAGAGCACGTCCAAAAGATATGGATTGGCTAAAAATTAAAAGAACTACTCAAGAGCCAAAAGAGACAGTTCATGAGTATTATTAGAGATTATTGCAGATGTTTCAGTACAGCTCAGTGGACACGAGTTTTCTGAGGAGAGGGACATGGGGATTTTTGTATCCTAGTTTGTTTTGGGACTGAAGCATGAAATCTGTGCACATTTAACACAAAGTGTGCTCTGTTGGGAAAAAACTCTTAACGAGATCCTGAGATACGCAAGATATTGTAGTGATGAATTGGACAAGAAGCAGAAAAAATTAAAGAAGATTATTTTGGCACAAACTACGCTAGCTCAGACAGGATTTCAGAATCCTCCTTTCGTAGGAAATCAGGCAAACATGCAAGCGGTTGGTATTTCACCACCTGGGTTTCACGGAAACCAAGGAGGATAAATGCGTCAGAGGGTAGAGGTGCTCCTGTAAGTACAGGATTGGTATCGGACGTGAGTGCTATGAAAAAGATGACTGCTTGTCACGTCTCTCATAAAATTGAACACTGGAAGTGAGAATGTTGATTAAATCCTGTAAATGATGGAGAAAATATGCAAACACGACAAGGGGTTCAGGTTCCAAAAATGCCTATGTAACAGATGCAAATACCAATGCAGGGACAACATCAAATGATAACTCCTGTGCCTAAACAGATGGGAAATCCTAGATTAAACTTAAATTAAATGCCAAAAATGAATACAAACCCATTTCAAAACGCCATGACAATTTCAAAATCCGATGTCACAATTTTAGAATGCTGCACTACGATTTCAAAATCCAAGCCAGAACTCATTGCAACAATTCCCTTTATTTGAAACCGATGGCTCCGGTTCTGATAATTCCCAATGACCGTGTCTGATAAGGGAGAAAAATTGTGTACTTGGCGCAGTCTTCGAGGTACACTAAAGTGGCTGATTTGTAGATGCGGAGGTTTATGGTCGCCCTGTATAGGTTCTCATTAATACAGGAGCTACCCATTCTAGCGTGAGAACAGTGGAAGTCCCAAACCTACCTCTCTCAGGGAAAACTAGCCAAATAGTGGGAGTTACAAATAAGCAGAAACTGAATCCAATATCAGAGAATGTCCCAGACAAAATATGTACGTTTAGAGGAAAGCACCAATTTGTTGTGTGCGACACCAGTTCTGTGAAACTGTTAGAGTGAGATCTTCTGTGCGAGTTAAATTGCTGCATTTATTGCACACCGGATGTTGTTGTGTTTCTAACACTATGAGGATGTCGATTTCAAATTAATTAACAGCAAGCCGAAGTAGGGATGTTCCCCTTATTGACCATTGATGCATTATCTGAGGAGTTGAGAAAAATCGTGAATGCAGAAGTATGGGATTTCACAGGAAAATATATCAGACTTGGAACCGGTCCGAGTAAATGTGAAGCCAAATGCTATCCCAGAACGCCACTATATGATGAGTCAAGGGACCATTACAGGAATAAAACCAGTGATAGAGGATATTTTACAGAAAGGGATTTTGAGGGAAATAATTAGGAGTCCATGTAATTCCCCATCGTGGGTTTACAGCAGCCCAATGGTAAATGCAGGATAGTTCAGGATTTGAGGAAGGTGAATGAGATAGTGATGCCCTGTTGTATTGAATCCAGCCACTGTATTGTTTCAAATACCATGCACTGCAGAATGATTTGTCATTGATTTAGTGCCTTTGCATAAAGAAAGCCAGTACATTTTTCCTTTGTGTTCCAGCAGAAGTTATTAATATGGTGTTGTATTCCACAAGGGTATACAGAGAATAACCCCATTTTTAATCAGACCCTGAAAAGAAATCTAGAAACCCTACAGATGCCCTCTAAGTCTAGCCTTGTTCAATATATAAATGATCTGCTTGTGGCATCAGACATGATGCATGTAAACATGACACCATGGCATTCTTGAATCACCTGGCTAAGAATGGACATAGTGTCTCCAGGTAAACTGCAGTACTGTCAAAAGGAAGTTCAATATCTGGGACACATTATTGTGACGGGATCTAGGAAGCTGTCACCAGTAAGAGTGGAAGCCATCTTACGAATGAATCCGCCTCAAACTTAAAAGGAAGTCCGAATGTTCTTAGGAACGGTTGGCTACTTTAGGCAGAGGATATCAAATGTTTCCTTAATGGCAACACCTCTACTGAGGTTGATACATAAGGATGTGTCGGATCAGATTCCATGGGACAACAAATGTACTAAAGCATTCCTGGAACAGAAGGAAAAATTAAGTCATGCCGGGCCTTAATATACTAAAGAATTCACTTTATTTCGCAGCGAAAGAGATGGGTGCACTCTCTCGGTTTTGACACAAATGCATAGAGGAGCTTGAAGGCCTATAGCTTATTTTTCCACTACACTTGAACCTGTACCGGCAGGTCCTCCTGGCTGCCTAAAAGTGGTAGTCATTGTATTAGTATGGAAACAAGCGAGAACATAGTGATGGAATACTCTATAACTGTTATGGTCCCACACTGTGCAGCTATTGATGACGCAAACTAAAACCCAATACAACTCATAACAGATTGATCAGTTATGAGCAGAGTATTTTGTCCGCAGAAAAAAATCACATTAAAGCGTTGTACAAATAAAAACCATTCCACATTACTGCCTGTAAATCAAACTTATAAATGTGAAGAATATGACCACGATTGCCTGGCTGCAACAGAACTATGCACCAAACCCAGTCATGATATTAAGGATGAACCACTAATTGAGCCCAACCATGTGATTGTGGATGGTTCATGACTAAGAGGAAACTATGACACACTGAGGGTAGCATATGTCGTGTACACTATAAATTACGTTATAGAAGCATCATGGCTTCAGTGTTTTCCGCATAAGTTGCTGAATTAATTGCCCTTGCCAGAGCCTGTAGTTTAACTACAAAAAATGAGTCCCCAATAAGGGTTTGGTTCATGATTTTGGGCAGCTATAGTCACAGCATGCTTTTCTTACTCCCTCAGGAACCCCAATACAGAATGGAATCCATATCAAGAACATATTGGAGGCATTGCATTTGCCAGAAGAAATTGCAGAAGTTGTTTCCAGGTCATCAAAATAAAAGCAAATATGTTGCCATGTGCAACCTATACGCTGATTCAGTAGCAACGTATTGCACTCTGTTGGCTTGTACTTTTAATGGAGCTTTCACATGTGAATCTTAGGAGAGCTCTTTTGCCATATTGATGAAAGTCACTAGCACGTGGGATGAACTGAAAAGAGTACAGCAAAATGTGTCAGAGGCAGAATGGAATGGATGGGTAAGAGAAGGATGCCAATGACATTTGGATGTCAGCTGTTGGCCAGTGATGCCCGATAGCTGGTTTCTAATTACTTGATATTATCAGGGGTACACACATTTGAGGAGAGATGACATGGTAAGACTATTCAGACAGAGTTGGTACAACCTCAGGTTTGAGATGTTTGCAGAAGAATCTGTCACAGGTGTGTAATATGTCAGCAACTGAATGCAGAGAAAAGAACATGTCACCTTGACACACACAGGGGGGGGGGATCAGGTGGTCCTTTCAATAAAAGGCAGATGGATTTTAAATCGAGATGCCTGTACACAACGGGTTGAGGTATATACTGGTGTATTTTGTCAAGATGGGGGGAAGCCTACCCGATGAGAAGAAACGATAGTCTACTGTAGCCAAGTTGTTTTCACAAGACCTGATGCCTAGGTGGGCCATGCCAATTTCTCAAGTCAGACAGTGGAACTTATTTCAATTATTAAGTGATGCAGATGATTTGTAAAGCCTTACAGATTGAGCAAAGATTACATTGCAGTTACAGAACAGAAGCATCAGGTATCGTGGAACGAATGACTGGTACCATCAAGTCCAAAATGGCAAAAGTGTGTGCTTCGACTTCCCTAAAGTGGCCAGATGCTTTAACTTTGGTGTTAATAAGCATTCAAAGTACCCCAGAAAGTAAAACAGGACTATCAACACATGTAATCCTGATGGGCAGGGCGATGAGATTACCAGCTATACCTGCAAATGCCTTTGTAAATATTATAGATGATGTAATCTTTGATTATTGCAAAGAACTAGCTGATGTGGTTCATTCTGTCTTTCATCAGGTATCAGCGGCCACACCTGACTTCCACCAAGAAACATGCCATGGCCTCAGTCCCTGCGACTGGCTCATCATCAAGAAGCACATCCGGAAGACTCATTTGAACCCAGATGGAAAGGCCCCTTCCATGTGATCTAGACTGTGAACACTGCTGTTAAATGTGCCTGGAGTTGCAAACTGGATTCATGCCTCACACACTAAAAGAGTGAGCAATCCAGGAGAAGTGCCTTTGGTCTTCGATCCTGAAAAAAAAGAGCTTTGGCGGCTGCACTGCCAGAAGAGTGACCACCCAGAGCACCAGTACCAGTCCAGCCACAAGAAGAGGAAAGAGGTGAAGATCAGCAAGCAAAAAGACAAGTGCCTGAAGTGACACAAAGTGGTATTGAGATCTCTAACGAAATTGAATCAGAGATCGAAGCCTCAAGTTGGAAATACTCAAGGAGTGATACTAGGTTACAAAAACTACCCAGGAGAAGGAACAAGGACCGGAGTAAGGAGGAAAAAAAAAAAAAAAACAACATCGACAAGCAGAATCGCCAAGGAGTAATGAAAACAAGAACCCAAGAAGAAGTATTTCAATAGCTCGGATTCCGGAGCTCATACCTGAAGAAGACAAAACAGACAGTAAAAGTGGTAAATATCCAAATCAACAAGTAATACAGAGATTTAAAAGAGCATAAGTTCATTGTCGAAGATACTCTGCACCTGAATGGGACTATTATGTGAACACTGCTCTGAATGTTAAATTAGAAGACTTGTGCAATGTGAATCCTGACTTTTTAGAGTCACCCTGAAAGCCAAAAGACATTGCAAAAGTTGTTGAAGAAAAATAAGCTGGAAAGACAGTAAGAAGGCTGAATGAAAACTGACAGGTGTTATTTGTTTTACAGAAGACTAACCTAGGCCTGAGAAAAAGCTACAGAAGAGCTAGGGATAACATTTTAGAAAAACACCAAGTAGGTTTAAGAACCGTCTATTTAGAAAACTGAAGCTCAAAGAAAAAAAAGAACACTAACTGTATTAGAAAAGCCACTAACTAAAAACACTGAACTAAGTTTTGTATGATTCATAAAGAAATGTGTTGCATTAGAAATAAGGGCAAGTGTATCATGGGATCGGTTTTTAATAGTAATAATGAACACAATAGTACTAATAAGGTTTTATTTAACACCCGAGACAGAGCTTAAGGCAAAGAACCTTACTAATACAAACACATCTGACCTTAGAGGAAATTATTTTAGTCATTACTTTGTAGGCTATAAGAAAGACGAACATTCTACTAAGGTTTATTCTAGATAAGTTCAAGCATACACTAATGCTATGGATGCAGAGGACTGCTATGTCTGTGTACATTTACCCACTTCTGTTTCTGAAGAGGTTACGCACTATCACATACCCTTGTCTTATGCAGTTTCCTGTAGTATTTTACTATTGTTAGTTTATAGGCAAGGACATTTTGAATACTTTTATTCTAATCATGATTTAGTACTTTCAAGAGTACTCTTGATAGAAAACATGACTTAACACACGCAAGCAAAAGAGATGGACACAGCTTGGTATTATTTCTTTCCACATACACCTATAGATAGTGTAACAGCTTCCGAAAACAATTTAAACTTGTCTACTGCGACCTGTAAAAACGGCATACATCATGGCTTTAGAGGAAAGGTACATTAACATGACAAAAACTACAGATAAAAAAAGGTGATGATGTCTTAGAAAAATGCATGGAAGAAAACAAAATGATTTATTTTTAAATGGTTTACCCTAAACTCAGCCTAGACAGCCGACACAAAGGGAACATTTGCATTTACAAAAAGAACACACCAAAAAGGACAAGAGATGTAGGGATTAGTACATGTGAACACAATTTCGAATTGACAGGGGTATCTTGGCAGATATTACAGGGAGATGAAAATGCAATTCCAGGTGTCTACTACATTTATGGACAAAACTCTTAAAACCTGTTGCCAGCTGATTTAGAGGGAGCTTGCAATTTAGGCATATTGATTCCGAAGAAGTATTATGTTACAAGCTTAGATGCATTAACTTTAACACCAGCATACAGATAGAAATGTAACGTAGAAACTGGATTAGAAGGAGATATTTTTGGACAAGTAATTCCACCTGTAAGTTTAATTATAAACGGTGAAAAGATTAGGAAGATAGTGACAGTAGTGGACAAAATGGCTATCAGCACATCTGGAACCCTGCTTGTTATTAACACAGAGTTAGTTGCTATAAGGTCCATGGTTTTGCAGAACCGCCTTGCTTTAGACATACTACTTGCAGAGAAGGGAGGCGCTTACCGGATGATAAATTAACTCATTGCTGTTCATACATACCCAACGAAAGCAAAGAAATAGAAGATTATGCAAAGAACATTTCAGATTTAGAACCCGAATTACATGAACTGGAAACACCAAGTTTGTATGAAAATTTGAGGAAAAGATTAAGCACTATTGGAAATTAATTTTCAACAGCAGGGAAATGTATGCTGAAAGCTATATTAATGCGAATAGTAATAGTGGGACTTTGTCTAATATTTCTTTCTGCACTATTATTGAATTGTAAATATTTCTCACCAAAAACAGACAAGAAAATCTTCAGAAAAAATATATAAAAGGGAAATGGGAATGCATGGTATTATGAGTGATGACAACATAAAAATCTCTAATATTTAGGGAGATAAAAAGAAAACGACAACTCAATTGATAACGAAAGCGCATTCTGAAGCCTTATTGAGTGAGGATTTAAAAATCATCAGAAGGGATGGACTGTTCAAATAAACCTTTTTCATAAAATTTGCCTTGGTTAACAATGAAGAAAATGTGCCTGACATTTGCAAATAAGTTTTATTTCATTTGATCTGTAGAAGAGAAAACTGAAGACATAGATAATTATTCTTTAGAGTGTGATAAATACCTCATGTAGCTTTAACCATAGAAGATGCTTTCTTGACTGTGTAAAAATAATTGTGCAGCTTAAATAAGTGGTAGGCTCTCATACCTAATGTGCTTCTACGACTTGGTCTGAAAAATATTTTGCCAACTTCTTGACATTAAAATAACATGCCTCTCCGAAACTGCGGATCTAATCCTGTAACTGTAAAATCATTCATCATTTCAAAATGAGCTGCTGTAAGAGAAATGTATTTCCTTGCATCCTCATAACATACGATTTCCTAATTTCACTAACAATGTATTTTGATATATTTTATCCGTCCAGAATACAGTATAACGTTCCAGTACCAAATAGGTTTGGGGCCCTTGAAGTGGTAGACTGACTTTTGACTCCATCTGATCCCTCTCCCACCCAGGAGCAATAGGGGGCTAATAGAGCGCCTAATCTAAAAATTACAGGGCTGCATTCCCTAAACACCGCTGGTGAAACACAAATCGCTTTAGGCGAACCTCATCATAAATCCCACCTGGGACCCCAAGGATCAGTAGGCGTTCCCCTAGAGGAATCAAATGACCAAGCCTCCCCCATTCCTGAACTGACAATAGCAACTAAGGACGGGAATAGATCCCTAGTGGAAATGGGAGTACCAGACCCCGAGCCAAACATGACAAACCATGAACCCCTCAGGCATTATCGTGTGTGATGCCACCTCGAACCTGGGTCTCCAGCTGAAGGTGTTGACATGGAACATTGCTGGTATCAAAAACAAACTCCAAAATCCTGATTGGATACAGTTTGTACAAAATTTTGATGTGCGTCTTTATGTTCCAGGAGACCTGGGCCAGAGAGGACACTGTCATGAGGTGCTTTGCACCTTTTAATGTGCTAGCAACAGTTCGGGCTGGACTGCTCCCATGAGGCACAGGGTCAAAACTGATTTGCATATGGCCATGCCTGAACTGGGGTGGCGTGGTTAGCAAAATAACGATGGATTAAACCCAGATCTGTGACTAGGGGTGAATGTTTTGCCAATGTGCAACATTCCGTCCATCATCTTGTGTGTTTTGCTGTTCGCCCTATGTGGGAAGGGTATACCCAGACGTGGGTCCCGTGCTCACTACGCCACTGGAGTCAAGCTATCCTGGCGGAAGAGGGGCGCTACCCCGAAACCGGTCCTAGGATGCTTGATTCCGGTCCAGAGAAGACATGGCTTGGCAGTTCAGGCTGGACTGCTCCCATGAGGCATAGGGTCAAAACTGGTTTGAATATGGCCATGTCTGAACTGGGGGTGGGGTGGTGAGCAAAATAACGATGGATTAAACCCAGATCTGTGACTGGGGGTGAATGTTTTGCCAATGTGCAACATTCCGCCCATCTTGTGTGTTTAGCAACCACGGGGGGCAGAGGCAGACCATCGGGTGGGTTAGGTACATGGGTTGCCACACAACTGGACTGTACTGTTGAACAGCTGAACACCTCTTCGGATGATATCCTGTGTACCCTCCTTACTTTTAATGCTGGGACCAAAACTGCATTTATTAACATCTATTCGCATCCGGGGGCCTTTACCCAGGAATCCCAGACCATATATATGCTTACTCCATTCATCGAGCTAGTTCCCCTGAATACCAGGTTGGTGATAGGTGGTGATTTTAACTGTCAGTTTGAGCCCCTAGCCCTCCCTACTGACCCATCGCTTACTGCCGAGGATTCCCTTTGGCTGATTCCTGAACCGTTGATCCCCTCCGGTGAGAGCTTGGACCCCCCCTGGTATTACAGATCAATGCAGTCACACTAACCCATGCATTGAGGGCATGTAACAGTCGTACCAAGTCAGACCAACCTGGAAAATCCACTTTCAATAGACCAGGGCAAGCATCTTTATTGGACTACATGTTGGTTGAAGTAAGTATATGGCAATGGGTTGTAGTTTTCGCAGTCTGGCCTAGACACGACAGCGACCATAACGCTCTGGTACTCGATCTTAAGCTTCTGGAATTTTATAGTCCCCCAATCACTAGCAACCTCACTGGTACCAATCTATCTTTAGAAAACAACAGGAGGCGAATTAGGTGGGAAACCCTGAAGCAGTCACCAGGCAAGATCACTGCCCTGTACTCCCTAATTATTCCATCTTTATTGGTAATGGAGTCCCGTGCTCTCCATGCCACTGTACTCAAGCTATACTGGCTGAAGAGGGGCAAAACCGGTACTAGGATGCTTGTTTCCAGTCCAAGGAGGACCTGGCCTGGCAGTTCGGGCTGGACTGTTCCCAGAGGGGACAGGGTCAAGACTGATTTGCATATGGCTGGGTCCAAACTGGAATGGCATGGTGAGCAAAAAAATGATGGATTTAGGCCCAGATCTCTGTACTGGGGTGAAAGTATGACATTGTTCTGCATTTTGTCCATCAATAGTTCTGTTTGCGGAGGCCGCACAGACCCGTAACTCTAATGGTACTACCGCTCAACTTACGACCATCTACACAGATCTGACCACTAGTTTGACCAACATCTTTAATCCCTTGATATACTCTAAAGGCAAGAGGACCCCTAAAACCACTTGGTTTAATAAATCCTGCCGAACGGCAAAGGGTGCCCTCATTGAGGCCATAAAACTAAAAGACAGATCTCTGGTAAAAATCAGGAGGGCCCAAAATAGCGATACTCTAAAGATAGCCAAAACGGAGTGGGATTCTGAAAGATGGGATGCAATAATAAGAGATATGAGGGCGTTCTGGACACTGGTTCGAACAACCAGCACCTCAGAGAGCTCACCCATTGAGCCGAATATCGCCGCAGACGCTTGGAAATTTCATTTCCAATCGTTGTATTCCACCCCGGACGGTGTAGAGCCCACAGGGGGAATCTCGCCAACTGTTGTGGGGAACCCCCCTGAAGACGATGGAGGATTCACCCTGACTTAAGTGCTTAGTGCAATTGGGAAGCTTCCTCTTGGAAAGGCCCCTGGACTAGACAAGATTCCCGGGGACCTATTTCAGGAGCAGCCCAATATCTGGGGTCCATATTTATGTGTAATATTTATTGCCATTTTAAATGGCATGGAAATCCCAGATACCTGGTTAGGGGCAGAAATGTTCCCAGTATATAAGAAGGGATCTCCCCTCCTGCCCACCAACTATAGGCCAATTAGCCTGATTGACATAACCCAGAAGCTGTTTGACAGGATTGTCCTGGAGCGCCTCCAGTCCTGGGTGGACGAGCTTGAGAAATTGAGTCCGTACCAGGCTGGCTTCCGTAAAAATATTTCTACCATTGACCAAATTTTCAGGCTCCAATTATTATTATATGAAACACCAGTGCATAGTGATACTGCTAAGTGCAATGTGGGGCTGATCAAAGCCCGATTAAAGGCTATTGGACGTATGTTGGTACTCGTAATAATTAGGAGTCAAAAACCCTCATACCTTACTGAACCATGATAAAAGAGGCAATGTCACACCTAGTTAATCCTTTCATAAGCTGTTCCTGCCGATCCTCTCAACTCACTTAGCACAATAGAAGTTACATAATAAAGTTGGCAAATATGCATTAACTGGTAAAATGATTTACAAGCGCCGAGGGTAGTAGTTAAAGAATTTACATTATTTTCAAAAGTTTTACATTTCGAAAACTTTCATAGAAAATCTTGAAAACTTGTTTCAAATAAAACATTTACAAAACGTACCCGTTTCAACTGTACATTCTGAGAATCTGTAGGACACCGTATTGATATGCACTATTAAAGTTTTGCAACTCATGTTGCAACTAGACCAAAATAAACGTTTATGTATGTTCTCGTCAACGCCTGGGCAAGCTCCGACTTCCTTCATCGCCAGACTAATACGCACAGCCTGGAGAATACACTTTATTTAGCATCTATGTTACGTTTCCTTCTATGAGCTTGACCCTCATTTCCGCCTCGCAACATTTAACACCCTTCTTCTCCTTGTAAACTCCTTTCTCTATCCCAAGCAACTGGACTATCTCATTTCCTGCAACGGGCGCCTGACATCAACAGGAAGTAGACACTGGCCTAGCCATGAAAGTCGGACCTCCAAGCACTTCTTCCTGGCGAACCTGCCACCCCTCTCTATAAGGACTCAATAACGCGAAACATTTGGGCTTCAGTGTACTTCCTGCCAATATATCTTTCCCGGTGAGCTTGTACCCCGGACCAACAAGAGATCGGCTCTTTGAGTCTCTCCTCCAATTGATGTGGATAACTCTCACTCTACCAGGGCAAGGCTAAGACCAAGCACCAATCCGGTATGAACTGGTTCTTTGCTAAAACAGGGCAAGAAAGCCCCAGTAATGACAACTCGCCAAGGTTGTAAAGGTTTAATTTATTTCTTCTTAGAGTCAGTTGCGTCTACTACTTCTACACTATGTCATCTCATTCACTCGTAAGAATGGCAACTGTCACAGGCGAGTACGAAGAATCACCTCCCTATGCCAGCCCCACTTTAGTTTTCCGGTTATGGTTACTTCCTGTTGCAAGGATACATCACCCTGATTATGTAGCACACTCGCCCCCACTACAAGGTAGGCTAGCGTCATGAAACTTTTTCTTCCAAGGTGCTAATACGGTCACGTGCCTTAACTTATATTGATCACCCCAGGTTATAGTGCTCACCCCAGGTTACACACCCGCCCCAAATTTGCCACGTTCTCTCGACCAGGATGTGGCTGTGTTCGGTTTCTAACCCGACGCGTAGACTTTGCGCCCTCGCCTCACTCACCGTCAGCCCGGTGCCGAGCACTATCACGTCGTACTCCTCATTCATGGCTGTCGAGTATGAAGGCGCAGGTCTTCCGGTGTTATTTTTGGTCTTGGCTTGCTCCTGTGTGTCTCTGACCGTCGCGGTTCCCGCGGGCGGTGGAAGAAAGAAAATGGAGCTCGGAATAGGGCAGGGGAAAAGGAAACGCGGAGTCCGTCGTGAGTGCTCTCACGGCTTCCGTACGGAAAGGCACTGTCTGCGGACTGCAGTGAGACAGATGGGTGGGGCACCATGAACATTGACGAGGGACTAGCAAGAGCAACCCTTTAGTGGAAATAAGCGAAAGACACATTGACTAGCCTATACCGCACATGTTCCCTCTAACTTCTCAACGGCTCTATTACCAACCCCCGCGTGGGAGTGAAATGTGGCGACTCCCCCTTGATCAGTGTTAGTGTGAAGTTACAATAGTTAATTAATCCGTGCTTTATTATCTGTTCGGCGTAAAACGCTTCAACGCCTAGTCAAGGGTGGTAAGCATTATATAAATGCTAATTCAAAAATCCAAGGGAGCATATGTCTGCGCAATTGACTCTTGTATAAGAACTGCACTCTGTTTTTCGAGACGGCGGAATGGGTAGGTAAAGCACGGTCCTCCGGGGGCACTAGAGAGCGAATACATCCGTATAGTGGCAATCCACGCTGGTCTTTACTTCGCGAGAGGTGGAATAGTAGCTGATATCTATTGTGGAACAAAATCACATTTACACACACGTTCGGATATCCTGCAATGGAACCAACTCGTAAAATATAGACGGTGTGGTGACCATTTTGGTTGGGTATACGGTCTTAACAGAGGCAAAACGTAGCCTTCCACCTTGGACGGAGCTATTTGGCCAGTCATCAAAGTGAGTGCCTGGGATAGATCCTTTCTTTGGCGAGGGTACTGCAAGGCTCCGTTATTTCACAGGATTATGTGTCGCTGGCCTCTTTTTTGGACCCTATTTTTATTTGCCCAAAATAAACATTTCTGCTAATTCGACCGGAATACTTTCACGTTAGAATACTGATAGCGGCCATCTTGGATTGGAGCATTTTTATGGCTAAAGCCGTACTTGCGCCCATTTTTTTTGAATTGTTACATTTTCTCAATTAGTCTGGCATCTCTTTCTATGCTGTCAGTATCTCGTAGAGGTTGATGGACAATATCTCAAGCGGAGAATGACCACACAACGGGTGCTTGCTTCCCTGATGGCCAGACTCAGCAACGTGAGGACTTACCAATGTGCTTTGCTGTTAGCTGCAGCGTTGGCAGTGTGTGCTTTCTATTACTTCGGAGCTGAGAGGGAGAACTTCTCCAGCACTACCAAGAGGATAAAAGAGAACCAGGTCGCCCAGGCCACCACCTATGACTTAGAACTTTCCTTCTCTGATGGAAGGCTGGGGGGCAGCAACATCGATGGAAGTCGCACCCCTTCCAAGAGCAAGGGTCTGGACACCAGCAACAGAGGCATGGTCACGGATTACCATCTGCTTATGATGTTCACCAAGGTGGAGAGAAACCAGGGCCTCAGGGAAAAGTTTCAAGTGGCTATCAGCTCACTGGTTAAATATGCCAAATTCGAAGCCAGTGAAGTGCTGAATCTGCACTTCCTAACCGATGACCCTAGCAAAGAAGTAGGCAAAATGGTCTTGAGAGAACTCCTGCAGGGAGTGCCCTTCAAGTACAAAGTCATATTTCATGATGTAAGTGCTTTCACTGAAAAACTGTTCCCTATTGTCGAAGCAATGCAAAAGCACTTCAGTGCCGGTTCAGGAACTTACTACAGTGATTCCATCTTCTTCCTATCTGTGGCAATGCATCGGATAATGCCAAAGGAAATTTCCCGCATCATCCAGCTAGATCTAGATCTGAAGTACAAAGCTAACATCAGGGAACTGTTTGAAGAATTTGACAATTTTATTCACACAGCTGTCATTGGAATAGCCCAGGAAATGCAACCTGTATATAGGCACACTTTTTGGCAGTTTCGCAGAGAAAATCCTAAAACCAAAGTTGGTGACCCCCCTCCTGAGGGTTTGCCCGGATTTAATAGTGGAGTTATGCTGTTGAACCTTGATGCCATGCGCCAATCAAGACTCTACAATCAGTTGCTAGAACCGAAAGTGGTTAGCCAGTTGGCAGAGAAATACCATTTCAAGGGCCACTTAGGAGACCAGGACTTCTTTACCATGATTGGTATGGAGCACCCAGAGCTCTTCCATGTCTTAGAATGTGTTTGGAACAGACAGCTTTGTACTTGGTGGCGGGATCATGGATACAGTGAAATATTTGATTTGTACAATAGCTGCGAAGGTCATATCAAAATTATTCATGGAAACTGTAACACGCCAATACCAGAAGAATAGCACCGAATCTGTACAGAATGGTGACTGTATGCTATTAGGGTATGTAGGCAAGCGTGGAGCTGCATAAACACCACAAGTGTCTATGCATGTCAAATAACTCCTTTGCTGAAAACAACATTAGGAGCACTATTAAAGTGATCATTGAGTGAAATCTACAGAACGGGACTAATCTTATGAAGAAAGTCACATTAAAAGTACTGTGGAACGGGCCTTACCGCGAGCCCTTAAAATGAGCAGAACACTTAATGTGTGAATGATGGGAGTGCCTGTAAAGAAAATAACTTTAATGTTAAAATGCTATCCCACATTAAACTTTCAAAAAAAAAAGTTTTTTGCTAAGAGGCAATGCAATGTACCATGAGGGTCATGGCGAGACAGATATTTGGTAATTTAAACAATGGCTTTTGAATATACCTCCTTTATAATTTAAGAGACATTTCTGGATTTTTGAGCTAGTAATTGCCATTTTGTGCATTGATTTTCCCCTGTTCCTCTTCAAAAATCAGCCTGCCAAATTATTTTGAAGGAAGTTGGAACCTGTCCCTCCTAACCAATCGTGGACCACCTTCCTTCCTTTTTGGGATATGTGCATTTATCACTTGTTTTGTAGGACAGGTATCTGTTGAATAGAATTATGCAAAGCCTGAATTACAGTGATGCCGCCTAGCATACAGCAACAACCGTATTACTGGAGCAATATGCAGATCGGAGGCTATTGATCTGTTTTATTAGTCCATTGACAGTGCAGCTATAAGCAATGTATTTCAGTGATTTCATTTGTTTTTAAAAGTTTCTCGCGCATGAACACTTAAAAATGCCTAAAGTGCATATTCATTACTGTATTAGATATCTGGTAATCAACTTTTGAATAATTCAAGACCAACCAGTGGACCAAAATTGAATTGTTGAATTACTTTTCTGACTATTCTTTTCTTTGTATAATGAATGCAATACTTATTCCATTTCTTTCTTTTTCTCTTTTGCTCTATCTATATCCCTTTGTCGCTCTTGCACATTTTCTCTCGTTCACATTATCTGGTCTTTTCTTGTAACTTACTACATTTTGTAGAGGAAGGTCATAAACTTTAAATGTGAAATTTCTTTTGTCTTTGAAATATGAACAACCTAAAGAACATTGATAGCTTTTTAAACCTACCATATTTCTTTGTTGATGCTGCCTAGGCAGATAAGGAGGAAACAGAATCCTTACCACTGTGATGAAATGCATGTTTGTTTTAAGTCTAATATTTAATAAAGAGATATTTGCAAAAGTGCTGCCCACGTGAATTAGTGTTCTTACTTGTATGAAGGCGAACATCACTTCAGTGTTGGGACAGCACATTTTCTTAACAAATGCTTAAGTCATAGCCTTCTTTGGTGGGAGCATTACATGACCCAAGACTAAAGTGACTCTCTTCTTACTATTGTGTCACATAAGTCAAAGGTGTCAGCCATTGTATAGGGAATCTATTTGTAGGCAAAAACAAAGAGTTCATTTTTTTCGCAAAGGACTATTTGCAGTGACTTTAACCATTGTCCATCCTAAATAACGAAATGAGTTGATGATTTTTTGCAAAGGTCTACTTGCAGTGACTTAAGACAGTTGACTATTGTCCATCCAAAATAATGAAATGGACTAGAAGAAAAATAGCACTCTGACTCCTATGGAGGTAAACTCCTCTTAGAAACACAAGACACGTTAAGTTTATTTCTAACTTGAATTACACTGCTTTACAGCTCACTGGAAATTTCGGAGATAGGTTACCTGATGATTGAGGGTTGACCAAAGATTCAAATTCAGAGATATAGAAAAGAGAAGTCAGATCAATACAGTTTAATTTCCTGACCTGTTGATTTCCTCAAAACACATTATGAAAAGGTCAGACAATTTTGATCAAACGTTTTTACAGTTTTTACAAGTGTGTGGGGGGTGGGGTACTGAACACTTTCTTAAAGGTGAATCTGTCGTCTGATCTGAGCATGGCTAAATTCTCAGTTTATAGAGCTTGTTGAAGAAGCCAATTCACCCAGTTTGGGATCTAAGCTTAATAGAAAGGAACATTGTTGCATTGATAACAAGCACTTGATGTGCCCTAGCATATAAGAGGTTTATTTGGTCAACTCAGCACCCTTGGATTAATTAGGGCCTACTGGTTTCTGGCTGAGAAAGCCATATCTAAGATTTTCGGTTTGGGCCTCACCAGATCAGTAGTTTGTCTTGGAAGGTGCCTAGAATCGATCAAGCTCTTGTGTTTCTAGATAATTTACCCATGAAGATTGACATTTTTGATTCCACCTCTGGATTAACAGCCACCTTGCCATATAGAGAGGGCTCGGGCTAACCAAATCGTTTTTAGGTCTCTCTAGAGTCAGCGCATGCGCTGCTCTTGCGAGACATTTAGTAGCTGCTTCAAAAAGCGCTACCTTGCCGGCCACCAGCTTGCTAGAACGCGCACAAGCGCAGCACTTTATCCTGTCGCGTGTGCGCACAACTCGCGTCACCACTCGCGTTTTTTTATTTTTATTAATTCATTTCGCGGCCGCTGCACGGCCAATGCTTGTCTTTTTTTTCCTTCCCCATCCTCAGCAGTCTTTGTTTCCCCCGATTCCTCGCCCACTTCCCATTACTTCTCCACCACTTGCTCCTCTATCGGTCCCCCAACCCAAATGGTCCCTTAAATAGAATATATTACGTTTTTTGGAAAGCCTGGCAGCTACTGGGTCGCTTCACATGTCAAAATGCATTAACATGCATGTAAAATGTCATTTTTAATATGTGTCGATCCAAGTGGTGTCTGCGGTTCGATTAAAAACAAAAAAATGAAAATGTAATTCCATAGGTAAGCGCACACATGCTGATGCATGCCTAAGAAGAGACCTCACGGGCAGTTGTTGCAGCAGCATCATGTCTTTTTTTTTTCCCGATGCTGCACATGATGCCAAATTCTGCTTTTTTACATTGCTGCACAGCGCCAACAAAAAGCACTGTCAAAGCCAATAGGTCATAAAGGCAGAAGCTATTGCCTTTGCCAATGCTTCTTCCGATGGTATGCAGTGGCAGGGCTCATGGGGTCTGTCTTTGTAAACACGGACATCTAATGTTCCCCAAACTGTGTTGCCTCTCTAATGATATTTTCAGTGGTGTTTGGTCTGCTAAAAGGGTTTTCCTGGCAGCGCAGACAGTGGCCACTTCACCAACCACTCCACTTGACATGAGGTGGGGATGCGAGAGGTGTCCACCAATTTCTGTCAGCTGTCCCATTACAGAACCTTTTTTTTAGGCCATGTATAATTTCGAGTACCGCAGCTTATTTCTGATCTTTCTTATCTTTTGTGAGGCTTCACCTCGATACCACAATTGAATATGTGATGATAAAATAGTTTTTGCGAGAGGCCGGACTGTGATAATGTGGAGGAGACAGTAACTAGCTGAAGAGATGAGGTGACAGCTTCCGGCCTCTCATGGCACCCTCTTGCCTCACCATATCTCTCTAGCAGTCTACCATGATTTCTCAACTCTGTGAGATGCCCTGATTCGTGACAGTCATCTCCTCCCCCATCCCCCTTCACCCCCACTCCACAACTTGAAGGTCCTCTCTTCTTCTTTTCCATGCTACTCACTCCTTCCACGCCCTACATAGCTTCTCTTCCACATCCCTGGTGGCCTGTCCAGCAACCAACACCAGGTACACACAACTCATTCTCGACCCCTTGCTGTGAGGAGCTAGTACTCCAGCGAAGACCACTTTGTCTACCATTCATTGTATGTTATTTCCTTATTTTCCTCTCTCACCATTGTGCGTTGTTATAGCGCTAAGAACCCCCATGTGCTAATAAGCACTGTGCAATCTGTGACAATTAGGCCTTTGCAATCAGGCCTTCAGAAAATAATAATTTTGATACCCTTCAAAAACGTAGACACTGCTTGCCAGGCCTGAGCCCAGGCAAAGCGAATAGGTCTAAAAAAACACAAAATGCTACCGGATACTGTCGCTTATCATTGGTGCTCGAGCCCTAACATACTATTTAATTCCAAGGGTATAACCAAGTTATATCCCTTGTACATTTATCTCTCCAAGGGGAGCGATTGCACGTAGTCACTGCATTGCATACTTTTAAATTTACCTTGTTAGTGTTTTGTTAGGTATGGCCCAAGATATCAGTGCTGTGATACACTTTAGTGAATCTGAACTGTCAGCCACGGGATTCTATTACACAATTTTGTTCTTCCTTAATTATATAGGCCGAGCCTCTTATAGTGGTTTCTTGGCAATACTTTATAGGGCAAACCCCTTTTCGAGCCCAACCACCTTTTCATTGTTTATTAAGTATTAGCTTGCCTGTCAGCTTGTTCCACAACATACATGCCTGTGAAGAAAAAAGAAGGTGGTGCACTCCCTCTCTTTTCGTCAAAGATTGAGTGTTGTATTGTATTCTGCTATCCTGCTGTTGCTTCATACTTGTGGAGAGGCACCAAAGTGTATTTGCGAACAAGCAGCATGCTTCTGCGTGGGTTTGCTTTTCTGGTGAGGCGTAAATGGGAAATATTTCACTGTCACACCCTTTATCCGATTTGTGATGCTGCTCCATCAGGCCCTAATTTATTCGTTTTTGCTGCAGGCCTTCTTGCTGCTCTGCCCTATGGCAAACAAAAAGGGCAGGAATGCACTATATCTATCAGATACGACGCATTCCTGTCCTTTTCCCCTGCGCTGGCGCATGATGGGCTGCCGTGTGCCAACACAGGCACCTTTGTACCATGGTGCAAGGGTGCCTGTGTTGAGGGGATGATTATTTTTGTACAGGAAGGAAACCTTCCTGCACCAAAAGAATCAGAAGAGGCTTTTTCCTCTTTCTAGAAAAAGGAACAAGCATTGGCATAGCCAATAGGTCTCACCTTTGGGACCTTATAAGTTTTGAGTTATGCAGCACAATATCCTTGGTGCAACAACATCAAGTGTTGCATGGCTAAACACTTATACGGTCCCAAAGACGAGACCTATTGGCCATGCCAATGCTTGTTTTTGCTTCAAGTCCTCTTCACTGCAGTGGGTGGGCCGATTGCAAACTGTTTAGTTAAACAAGAGCAAATTGCTTGTGTGAAAATAGTCTCCCAGTGCTGTGCTTGCCTTTACAATAGCCACCTCCCACATCATACAGATGTTTACTCACCCGCCATTTGCTGTGAGCTTCCTTGTTATATGGAACAGAATCAATCTGCCCATTACAGGGTCCTTCTTAAGATATTGGAACATTTCACCCTAGCACTGCTGTACGGCAATCCTGCAGAATACTTCAGTTTCCCACACCAGCCAACTCCAGTCCCACTGATAGCATCAGAACAGCACTGTAAGACCCTTGGCTATGATGAGTCTTTCCATAGTCACATCCCAAATAAAAGAGGGGCATGCTGTTTTGTTGGGACGTTGCCTTGTATTCTGGCATCATGTAAAATGTGTGCACTGTGACTGCTTCTATATGGGTATGTGTGTGTTGTATCCACATGGCATACACTTGGAAGGGTAGAATGTTGGCTCCATTATGAATTGGTATGGTAGTGTGATGCCATGAAATACTGATCAGACAACTTCTGAAGTGATTACATAAAAGTAAATTGCTGGGAAGATCACTTAGGCCCCAGTTACATGTGCTTGATGAATTCTGTTATGTTCAGTAGCATCTGTTAAAATGCATCGAAATTAGGAGTTTCGCGCAAACTTTGCACCCCGACAATTTTCACCAGGTAGATTTTGGAATGTCAAAAATGCCAAAATTCACTGGAAAAAAATGCCCGGTTAATACCAGGGCTTGCAGCTGTTGGTGTAAAATGCACCAACATCCCCATGTTGTGAACCAGTCTTCTGTGAAAACTCATATTAGGTGCTCTTCGTTCCACTCAATAATTTACGATTTTATTGGGTGAGAAAAGTATTGCAATCTCCTCTGGAGTTCTTTTAGCTAGAGCCTTAGAGTAAAATACGAGGTGACATTGACGCAGGGGTGGAAGGCCAGCGTGCTTAGTATATTAAGGGATGTAACACAATAAAGAAGCTGTTCATCATAGTTATAAACGGGGTTGAAATTGTGACGTCTGTGGTGGGTAAAATTATGTCATGTAAGATTTAATTTTCAGCATGTCAAAGGACATTTGATTGCAGGCATAGCAGGAGAGCATGTGCCAATCAATATAGGGCTTGCTTTTTCACATATGTAATTGTACAATGCATTACACCACACAAGTGAGGTTACTCCATCCAACGTTTTCAGTTAAACATTTAGTGGTATTTGTATGCTTTTTTTGACGCCTGCTTGCATGTTCATGTTGACTGTTAAGTGATGCAAAGCCTGTAGGAAATAATCAAGCTGCCAAACATACATTTTCGAACACCGCATAAGGGAAAGAATAGCTAGGAAGGTGCCTTGCATGGCTTTCAGTGAGTGAGATAGAATTTCAGCCTGCAGTGCAAAAAAAAAGACTGCACACAAAGTAGTTGTGGTACAATGCTGTTTGGTAGTTTTCCACTGCCTGACAGCATCCCCTTTACCTGACAGAACGCAAAGTCTATGGATGCTGGAACTTCCTGTTGGATCAAGTGCTGATGATGAATAAGTGTCAGGTCAACTTCAGCAGACATAACACAGTATTATGAATGCTGGAGCTTCCCATGGGGTCAAGCCCTGATGATGGAGATATGGGAAAATTGGCAACTGTCTTTACTATAAAGGTCAAGCCCTGCTGCATGCACCTCTGTTACATGCCTGCTGATTTTTGGGGTCTTGACAGCGTTTACTCATCATTTTTCACCATACCACTCCCTGTGTAGGGCGCTGGGCTTCTGTTGCAGTAACCCCTCCAGTTTTTGCCAGACTACTGATGCACTTTGACTTGATGTGCCCTGGGTCCCTGCCAATCAGGTTCGCAGGGCCTGTATTCTTTCCCAAAACTGTACCTTGTAACCCAAATTGGCACCTCTGGCCACATTTGAGTCCCTTGTAAAAGGTACCATGGGTACCAAGGGCACTGTGGCCAGGGAAGACCTCTAAGGGCTGCAGCATTATTGTGCCACCCTTAGAGGCCCAGCACCTTTACACACACACTGCATTTGCAGACTGTGTGTTTTGGTGCAGAACAAAGTGAAGAGTCGACACGGCACACATCCCAGTGTGCCATGCCTACAACCCACTGCCATGGCATAGGTCAGTTACCCCTCTAGCTGGGTGCACTGTACCAGTGGTGAGGGTGCTGGTGCACGAGACTGTACCCCTACAGTGTCTAGACCAATTCATAGACACTGTAAGTGCAGTATTGCCATTAAGACTATATGGTGCTGGGAGTTAGTCATTATGAACTCCACAGCACCAAAATGGCTTTACTGAAAACTGGGAAGTTTGGTATCAAACTTCTCAGCACATTAAACCCACACTGATGCCAGTGTGGGATTCAATGAAAAATACACTCAGAGGGCATATTAAAGATGCCCCCTGAAAAACGACCAGCCTCTGGTGGGTTCTCTGACTGGCCTGCCACCACAAGACATGTTCTGGACCCCTGGGGTGGGAGCCTTCACTCCCTGAGCCCAAAAACAAAGCCTTTCCTGGGCGGAGGTGGTCACACCTCCCCAGGTCAGGAAGAGCCATCTGAGGCATGGGAGCTTCAAAGGCCTTGCCGCCTTTGTAATCCGACCCCCAGCCTCTCCTGCTATCAGGAGCAGGCCCCCTTCCTGTCTCCCCTCCTTTTCAGCAAGATGACAGGTGGGAAAAATTATCACAGCCCAGAAGGTGTGCCCACCTCTGCCAACGGTGGGGGAGGCGAGGTGAAGCCCACTCTTCAGTGCCCGCCATCTTGCAGATGGCTGGCACTCTCCAATCAGGATTAGGGATTGTGCCCACTCCCCCACGTGGGGTGAGCGCACCAAGGGTGTAGTCACCCTAAGGTCACTAGCCCATTGGCTACTGACCTCAAGACCCCTAAAACACCCCCTAAACACAGTATTTAGGGGACAGCCCTGGACCAAGACAACAGATTCCCACAACCTAAGAAGAAGAAGGACAAAAGAAGACGCCCAGCAGAGGAGACTGCAGAAAATAACTGATTAGGCCCCAGCCCAACCGGCCCGTCTGCAGTTTCCAGAGATCCTGCGCCAAAAGTCACCTTGTCCTGCAGTCTGCGACCTCCAGAACCCCTGGGAGGACTGACTGTCTTCAACAAAGACCATATCTCCTTTGAACAGCAGCTCTGTTTAAAAGAAACAGCCAAGAAAAACTTGGCTGCTGAGGACAAAGAAATCCGACACCTGGAACCACCACTGCACCGACACCTATGGCCTGTGTCTGAGTGGTCCACCGGTCCCAGCGAAGTCCCCCAGCGCTCCAGAGTCCGAATCCACAGTGGGTTGACCCCTCTAAGACTCCCCGACGTCGCTTTCAGCCCCTGCACGGAGACCCCCCCCAACCGGGAGTGGCCCAGTGATTTGAAATCAGACCTCAAAAGACCCCCCTGCCTCTAGCCGCCCTGCACCCTGGAGAAAAGAATCCGAGGTGCACCTACATCCGGAGCCCTCCAACTTACCTGCCCAGCTGTTGGTTCCTCCCGGCACTCTTACTGGACCGAGCCTGCAGCCAAAATCCAAAACCGGCAACTCCCATTGAAAACAACAGGGCACCCAACACCAAAACAGCATCCTGCACCCAGCCGCCCCTGTGCTGCTGCGGTTGCACGTTGTGTGCTAACTCAGATCCCAATTTGCCCTAAGCCTAAAACCAGGAGCTTTGCTTCCACAACCTTGTGGCCTGCTCGTGAGTAGCCACCAACCGGAGGCCCCCTATCCCCCATTGGATAACATTGTGCCTCAGCACTCTGCACCCGGCCGCCCTAGTGCTGCTGCTGAGGGAGTTCTGAGAGTGCATCCTTGACCCTGGGGGAACCCTGGTTCTAACCCCAGAATACCAACTCCCACAAATAAGTACTTGCTTGCAAACCATTAACTTAATTTCTTTCCATAGGATTGTATTGACTGGTTTGTAGGTAACATTGAAAAACTGCAAATGTTCAAAAAGTGAATTACTTACCTTTTGTCTAAGAAATGTCTCAGTGTGATATCTAGGCATATCACACTGATTAGAAAAAAAAGTAATAAAAGAATTACTCTTAAAAAGTAACATGCTAAGTAACTAAAAAGTAATTTCAAACTGTTGACTTACCTGTAATTCAACCAATTGCATTTGAACCTGCAGTCAGCTGTAAAACATTGCATAAGATTTTGCAAAGTATTATTTCACTTACCTGCATCAAGCTTGGCTTGGTTCTAGAAGTAAAATAACGTAATAATATTTTTGATACAAAAAAATTGGTCTGAGTTCAGTCTTTGAGTGTATGACATCATTTGCTGCCTCAGTGTGTACAACAAATGCTTAACACTACCCTCTGATAAAGCCTTACTGCTCGCCAATACTACCACAAATAGGAAGTAAGGTGATATCTACTTTTACCTCTGCCTACCTTTGGAATTCCACTGGCCTCTCTGCACACTATTCCTCACTTTGGTATACTATATACAGAGCCAGGAGGACTGACTGTCTTCAACAAAGACCAGATCTCCTGTGAACAGCAGCTGTGTTCAAACGAAACAGCCAAGAAAACTCAGAGCCTGCTGAGGACAAAGAAACTCGACACCTGTAACCACCACTGCACCCGACACCAATGGCCCGAGTCTGAGTGGTCCACCGGTCCCAGCGAGGTCCCCCAGCGCTCCCGAGTCCGAGTCCACAGTGGGTTGACCTCTCCAGGACTCACCGACGTCGCCTGCAGCTCCTACACGGAGACCCCCCCCAACCGGGAGTGGCCCAGTGATTTGAAATCCGACCTCAAAAGACCCCCCTGCCTCTAGCCGCCCTGCACCCTGGAGAAAATAATCCGAGGCGCACCTACGTCCCAAACCCTCCAACTTACCTGTCCAGCTTAGGCTTCCTGCAGCAGACGTTTATCTCTTCAAGAGGAGCTAAGGAGAGAATTATCCAACCACAAAAATTGGTGGTACTGATATGATTTTGATTGTTTTGCACATGTGTATATTTCTGATTGTGCATGCTGTTGTATCATTCAGTACTTCCATTACTTTATGAAAAATCAGACTGTTCAACAGTGTCTCCTCACAAATCCCAGATGATCCTGCAATGCTGTTGAAACAATAAAAGTGATTCTTTAAGAGGATAATACCAAACTAAGAGCTAAACGCACTTCTATTATATTTTTTATGTATTGTGCATCAATGTATTTTCAAATTATTTTTTAAAAGGCACATGTACGTTGTGGTAGGACACCACACATTTTATCCTAGAAATAAAGGGACAGGTGACTCCATTCATTAATGTAGTTATTCACGTTATTTGGTGCAGCATTTAACTAGCTTTAGTGAGCAGGAAAGATCTTTATAAAGAACATATTCATTCAACCAGCAGATGAGTATGAGGTGCTGCAAATAAGATAATATAGTGTTACAGGTCACCCTAAAACCAGGTCATAAAGGCAGGGGTAAAGTGTGGGGTACATAATCTACAGTTTTTTGTTTTTTTACAGATCTGCATCATCATATTAATAATTACTGGCACAGAGCAAGTAGTTTGTGCAGAGTTACACATTCGTCAAGTTCAGAAGTCAAAATTAATGAAAGTACAGGTCTGAGGATTCCAATAGTCAATACTAACGCTAGCGGTGCTAATGAGAGTACACTATTTACAATTTTGCCGCTGTTATTTGACATTGTACCATGTAACCACTGTATAATTGTACTAGGTAATAGATACATGAAACGTTGGGGATTCAAACTAAAAATGTAATAAACAAAAAAATTGAGAGTACACTATTTACAGGGCACACATTTTAAAAATATTTTTCTATATCGCTACTTCACCATTTTGTATTAGGGCTCTTTACATGTAACATTAACTAATTTTACGTGATAAACTTACAACAAGAACATTTGAAAATCTACTAAACAGGAAGAGAAGCGCGTAATGGGATGGGCGGGAGGGAGACCGTGTGAAAAATCATCAATGTGACATCTGCTTGTGTGACATACTACATCTGCTTGTGTGACATACTACTCCTTGGAGGCCAACCAAGTTGGGGAGGTATAACTTATAGGTAAAGTCTTGGGAGATGATGGTTTCCTGAGGTTAGGTAGCTTATCTTGAAAGTTCTTAAGTAAGGTATTTTTGAATAAATAGGTCCTGAGATTTTTGCAAAAAGAAAGGATATCCGGAGCTGTTCTTAAAAGGATTGGAATGGTGTTACAAATTGTGAGTGTGGATCCCGAAAAGGATTGCCTTTGAGCATGCGTCATTTGGAATTTCAGGGTTCCAGAGCAAGAGAGTCCTTACTGCGCGATTTTCCTGTGCCACCAGAGATTTTCAGGAAGTCTGATAGGTAAATGGGCAAACTAAGTGGAATATTTGTATGTTAAACTGTAGCGTTTGACTTTGATTCTAGCTTTTAGGAGAAGCCAGTGAAGATCCTTCAAGATTGGGGAGATGTCATATTTTCTTTTGTCCATGTTCAGTCTTGCTGTGGGATGCATGGCTGCTTTGATAAGTAGAAGTCTGATGGTGTGTTGATACTACCTTATCAGATAATCTAAAGTGCCTAAACAGGATCAAGGAAGGGGTTGTCCTCAGGGATATATGAGAGGAAATGTACCCCTAAAAAGATTGTCAATTAATCAAATAACATTGTCAAACGAAATAAATCTTCTTGTGTCAAGTACAAGTCACAAACCGTAAAGGTTTATTAAAGATTTAAGATCATTACAGAAAGCAAAAATATAGTTAGTCATTCATAGGGACTTAGAATAAAGCTCAATGAAATGCACGTCTTGTACCTAAGAGGTAGGCAGAGCAATTCTGATTCATCACCAGAATGGGTCTCCTTTCATACCAAAATACTCAGTAAATATCACACAATCAGTCAGCACAAAGTGAGCAAAATTCTAAATATGCTCACCGAATCAAAATGCAGAATAAAATACGTTTCCTGATTCCATCGTCACTCTAAATCAGGCATCTCCAACGAGTAGCTCTCCAGGTGCCTGTGAGTAGCTCTCCTGGGTGCAGCCCAGCCTATTTTTACTGAAGCTTTTGCTTGGTTGAATTATAATATGAATACCAAAAGTGCAAAAGCATGTATTCGAGACAAAAATTTGTGTATTTTCACAACTCATAAGCTGATGTTTGGAGAAAAAGTGTTACATTTTCAAAATATATTAAAAGCTGATATTTGATTTGGACTGATGTATTACTCATAGTATTAGCATGGTGCCAGGGAGAATGCAACTATGTCTTTTATACATTATACATATAGAGGCATTTTAAATCGATAATATTTTTTTACTTTACTGATGGCAACCCTGCTAAGTGTACTGATGTTATCACTGTTGACAATCTTAGAAGGGATGGTCACCATTACATCACTACTTTTAGTAGCTTCGGATGATTTTCATTGAACAAAAGTAGATCTTATTACAGAAAAGGTTGGAGACCCCTGCTCTAAATGAATAATAATCAGTCCTTGTTTGCCCTAATTGTAAGAAAGTGGGTTTCTGTTGCAGTAACCCCCCTTTTTTGCCTAATAGCTGATGCACTTTTCCTTGTTGTGCCCTGGGCTCCTGCCATTCAGGTGCCCAGGGCCTGTGTTCCTTCCCTAAAAACTGCCTAACAGCCAAAACCCAAATTGGAAAACCTTGCCACATGCCAGCCCCTGGTAAATGGTACCCTAGGTACCCAGGGCCTTGTGACCAGGGAAGGCCTCTAAGGGCTGCAGCACTCATTGTGCCACCCTTAGAGGCCATGTACCCTAACACACACACATACTGCTCTTGCAGGCTGAGTGTCTGGATACAAGACAAAACTGAGAGTCGAAATGGCACACATCCCTGTGTTCCATGCCCACAACCTACACTGCCCTGGCATACATCAGCCATCCCTCTAGCTGGGTGCCCTATGCCAGTGGTGTGGGCACAGAGGCAGGAGCTCTGTGCCCCTACAGTACCCAGGTCCTTTCCTGGGTCCTGTAAGTGCAGTGCTGCCATCTAAGAGTATATGGTGCTGGGAGCTTGTCAAACACGAACTCCACAGCACCATAATGGCAGCACTGAAGACTGAGAAGTTGGGTATCAAGCACCACAGAGGGCATCTTAGAGAGGCCCCCTGAAACCTAAACCTACAATCCACATCTGTTCTGAGGCTGCCTAGGCTGCCACACAGCAGACATGTTGCTGGACCCCTGAGTAGGAGAGCCCCTGCTCTCCTGGGTCTACAACAATGCACATCCTGGGCAAGGTGCTAAATCTCCTCCCCCAGGATGGGCAGGGGGAAGCTTCAAAGGCATGCCGCCTCTGTGAGCTTCCCCAGGCCACTGCAACCCCCCACTCTGGCGGGAAGCTTGGCCGGAAACCCCAAATAAGGACAGGGGATGTGCCAACCTGCCAACCCCACCCCTCAGGTGGGGGAGGCGAGGCGAAGCACATCTCCGGGCTCTCGCCATCTTGAAGATGGGAAGCCCTGCCCAATCAGGACTAGGCTACTGCCCCCTCCCACAGGAGAGAGGCAGGATAGGGGGTGTACCCACCCCAGGACAGGAACCCATTGGCCCCTGCCCTACACCTACCTGTAACGCCCCTAAATCTAGTATTTAGGGGCACCCTGAACCTTCCTTCCCCAGATTCCAGATTCCAAAATCCGAAGAAGAGCTAGAAGAAAGAAGACCTGTCCTGCAGCTGCTAAGAAGAGGAAGACACAAACTGCTTTGGCCCCAGCCCTACCAGCCTGTCGACCCTCGAACCTGCTCCTGCTCCAACCTGGCATCTCTTGTGGCCAGCAACCTCACAAACCCCGGAGGACCTGGCTACCTTTTGACTACACCTATCTACTTCCCCACTTGCCCTGAGTAAGGGACCAGGAGTCCAGCTCTCACGGCCGCTTGGCCTGCTAGTCAGCAGCCACCAACCAAGGACCCCCTATCCCTCATAGGATAACATTGGACCTAACTCTCTCTGCACCCGGCCGCCCTAGTGCCGCTGGGAGTGAACCAACTGTACCTACCTGACCCTGGGGGACCCCTGAGTCTATGCCCAGAACCTCAACTCTGCCAGTCGAGTACTTACCTTTAAACCGATAGCTCAATTTTCTTCATAGGGTAACATTGACTGGCTTTTTCCTGAAATTTCTTCTAAGTGTGGACTTTTCAAAACTAAAAATATTCACCAAAAATCAGCCGAGTAACGAAAACGAAAATACTCACCTGCTCTTAGGTGGGCTCGCAGTGCTGGATCTTGGTGCTCAACACTGACTCTGAAAACTACTTACAACTGTACTTACCAGTAACCCAATTTTCTCCCATAGGAAATCATTGACTGTTTTTCTGTGAAATTTCTTCTGAGTGTGAATTTCTGCAATCTTTAAATATTCTTTAAAAATCGTATAATACCTGAAAACGTAATTACTTACCTGTTTTGGATAAAGGTCCCAGTACTGAGTCTAGGCACCCAGTACTGGATTACAAAAGTAACGAGAACATACTATACCTGTAACTTGAATTTTCTGCCATAGGGAACCATTGACTGTTTTCTATGAAATATTTTCGAAGTGTCAACTTTTAAAATAGCAAAATATTGTCTAAAAATCATCACAGTAATTAAGTCGACTTTTATCACTTGATTCCAAGTACTGACCCAGGACTGAATCTAGGATCCAGTCCTGGAATTCCAAAAGTAATCCTAAAAGTAATCTGTGGCAAATAACATGAAACTTCCATTGAACTCAATGCATTATTGTGTTTAAAATAGTGTTGCCTATTGCAACCACTTTTAACTGTTTACAAAAGTCAATTGCATATTGCAAAAGTACTTATATAAAGCATCTCATTCTGAGAAAGTATATTTTAACTCCAATTGTTGTTTCTAAAATAAAACAAGCATATATTTTTTATATATAAACCATTGGCCTAGAGTTCAGTTATTGAGTGTGTGAGACCATTTGCTGACTGAGTGTGTACGACAAATGCTTTACACTGTCCTCTGATACTGCCTTACTGCTCGACCAAGCTACCACTTTAGAGAGTAAGGTTATATGTAACTTTAGCCTCTGCCAAGCCTCTGGGGACTGTGGACTCTGTACACCCTGTACCTATTTGGGAACAGTATATACAGAGCCACTTTCTCACACTAATGTCATCGTATGTGACACTACAAATCTAGTTACACATCTAACAATGACACACTTATGAAATGAATGTGCTCACTGAGCCTCAAGCAGAAAGAATTTTGAAACATTAACATTTGTGAGGAAATGCTTCCTCCGAAGCTTATCATGAACAACATCTCATTCAAGAATCATAAAACATGTAGTGTCTAATAATATGTCTGTGCACATTTTGCATCGTGTGGAGCCAGTAAGAATAAAAGCATGGTCACGTTTGAATTTCAAAATGAAGTCCGTGCCCAGTTTAACCAAAATGAAGTCTGGGCCGAGTTTAATCAATCTAAGTAAACACAGATCTCTAGAATGCAGCAGGTTGGATAGAAATGCAAATCATTCATGCTAAGCAATCATTATTTATTAGTTGAGAATCCACTCTAACATGTCCCCCAATAATGAACAAACCATTACAATTCACAGTACTCTATTTACAATACCGTTTTCAGCATTTTCAGCTTCTTGTGTCTTGATTCTTCCAAAACCTTGATATATTCATCAGCTTGTGTCTTAAAGTTTTCCAGTTCAATATCACCTCTCTTTCTTTTCCTTGTCGCCAACACCTTCTTATCACACCCACATTATAGACCCTCCTTAAAATAAATTATTTTATAAAAATGTAAGTAAAACAATGGGACTCGTTACACAAAGAAGAACAATTATTTATGGAGTTAAGATTTTCCGAGTCCAGCTTCCACCTAGATCACTAAACTATTTACCAACCTTTGTAATCACAATCTCACTAAACCATGAGCTGACGGTCTCCCACACACCATACTCTTCAAGAACCTTTGCCTCATGCAAAATAATAGTAATATTCATATATTGTTTTTCATGAGCCTGCTATGGTCAGGAATGTATGTGCACCACTGTTGAACGCTCAGCACACAACAGACTCTGCCCTCTTTCGCAAGAAAAATGTCCAAAGCAAGGCAATTTTGCATCAGCATAGCATGTAGAGCCATTAATTCTTCATACTGGTTAATGCACCGGCAGTGTTAGTAGCCAAAGGCTCCGCCGAAGTAGACCTCATTCTTATTTTCATATAATTTAAAGCCATGTCAACAGGAAGAATTAAACCGCCAAACATATCCATCAGGACTTATCCAAAATCACACTGTACTCTATTAAGTCCAATATCGTCCTTTCCATTAATTTTATTCACATGATAAACACAAGGAAAAACTAAAGCAATATAGCAGTTTCCCACCCAATTACATGAAAGAAAAAATAAGCAGTTTTGCTACAAACATAGCAAATTCCTTTAAATATTGGTTCTTGGCGGAGTCAAGATGGCGGAGTGAACAGACGTGTGGCTCTGTAGCTCCTGCCGGCGATCTTCACGGCACCGGTCCTGGGACCGCCATCAGCACATACGGGGCAAATATTGGAGGTCGGCGGACCCGCGACTGTGGTGGGCGTCGAACCGCCGATTCTCGGCCCGCCGGAGCCGGTGCGGAGACGGCTGAGGTGCTGCCGGGCCCAGATACTGAGGAGGTCGGCACTCGCTCGGAGCGAGAGGCCGGTGGGGGCGGGGCCGTGGCCCAGCAACAAAGGCTGGAGAGCCGTGGTGTGGAGCCGGCGGCGCAGCTGCACCAGGAGGTCTGATCCCGCCGCTGAGGCAAAGAGGTGGCGGCCTCGGGATCGCTACGTGACAAGGATCGGAGCCCGGCCGGGCAGTGGCTGCGGTACGAGGACGGCGCTGTTGGTGGCGGCGGGGCCGGTGAGTGCGGCCCGCGCTCCTTCCTTTCCCTTTCCACCACCCCCCCCACCCTCACCTACGCTGCTACGGCCACGAAGTCGGTGGCACTGACTTTCCCCTGGGAGGGGGGGAGTGGAGGATTGGGGCTCCGGGGAGGAGCAGCGAGTGGGCCTGTAGACTGCGGAGACAGCGCCGGGAGATCGGCGGTGGTTGGCTGATGCCCCATGGCAGCGCTGGTGGCGAGCGAGGTGCGCCCGTTTGAAAGGCCTGGACTGCTTGCAGAGAGCTGGAGGGGTCGGACCTCGCCATACCTGGAAAGTTCGGACCTGGAGCCTTTGCTGCAAGGGGGCAGAGGAGTTGGAAGGGTCGACTGAGTACGGAGGGCCGGTGAGCGGGCTTCGGTGGATGATCCCGCCCTGTGGCAGGCCGCATAGGGGTGAATGTTAACGAGGCCTACAGGTGCACAGCAGTGGATAGAGCCCGTGTCAGGACACGGGGTGGGACGGGTTCGGATCCACCACTCGAGGCTAAGAGAGGGTCGGAGTGACCTCCTAGAGCTTGGAGACTGACGCCCCGTGCTGGTCTGGAGGACGGAATCGGAGGTTGCACGCGGTGAAGGAAGGGAGACGGCGGAGTTGAGCCCGGCGCCATTCCGGCGGCCCGGAAGGAGCGGGCTATGCCCACAACCAAGAAAAGACCAGGTCGGTCAATCAAGGATTTGTTTGCCTAAGGCTCGGCAGATCAGATGGCTTCGGGCACGGAGGCGGGCGCCGCCGGGGGAGAGTCGCCGCAGGCGGAAGAGTTGGGGCCGGCCACCAAAGCCTTCATGGAGTCAATGTTCGGTGCTTTGAGAGAGGACATCCGCTTACTCAAACAAGAATTCGCTGTGGAATTAAAAGAGGTGCGTCGTGATGTGTATGCAATTGGTGACCGGGTAGCGGATTTGGAAGGCAAAGGCGATGGCCGAGATGTGGAGATCTCGGAACTACAACAAGAGGTCATTCGGCTCCATGATCAGCAGGTGGACCTTCAAACGCACCTCGAGGATATGGAAAACCGCTCCCGTTGCCACAACATACGGATTCGAGGGGTGAAGGCGGATGACGTTCAAAAGATCTGTTTGACTACGCACAGAAGCTTTTTAATCACATTTTGGGCAATCCGTCTGAGACTGAGATCCGGATAGAGTGGGACCCCCGAGGGCCCCAACGGCCCCCCGTCGGACATCTTGGTGTGTGTCCAGGACTACCGAACTAAAGAGGCCATCCTTCAGAAAGCACGCCATCTACACCCCAAACAGTTTCAGGGGCAGGCCCCGGTTCTGTTCTAGGACTTATCCGCCCTTATGCTACAAAAGCGGCGAACTTTCAGGCCTGTCACGGCACATCTTCGACAGCAGGGCATTCCTTACAGCTGGGGTCACCCTTTCCAGCTGGTGTTTCACAAAGACAACAAACTGTTTCAACTACGCTCCCTGTCGGAGGCCTGCACGCTCCTGGGTCTCGACCCTCCAGAAGAGGGGACTAGCGGGGAGCCTGGTAAAGCGGACACTGAGAAACTTGGGACTCGATGGCGCCAACAGGGCTGCAGGTGCTGCAGATCGGCGCATACAAATTCTCCCTACTTCCACGGACAGAGTAAACCTACAGTCGCACGCACATACACTCATCATACGCTAGGGCCCATCACACTAACATTCATTCTATTACTCTATCCACACTGAATATATGAGAGAAACCTAAACCAATCTGCATCTAAACAAGGTCAATGCAATCATAAAGAAATTGTCCTGAGTCATGATTTTAAACATAAGGAAAACATTTGTAACTCAATAAATGACAAAGGAATAACCACCCGACACTGGAATTCAAACAAATGGTTGTTTTATCTAAATTAATTCAAATGAAAGTTAATCAATAGCAAAATCATTATTCTCATAATTACCTATTCTAGCTAAATGGGTCAGGACAGGTCTCTCAGTAAAGTCTCCCAAGTTGCCGTCCTCTCAATCAGCATCGATCCTCACGAACAAAGGTTCAGGAAGAAGTGGCCTTAGACCCTCTCTAGTCTATTATTATTTATAACAAATCTAGCGAAATAAAAGTAACAAATAAACTCTGAATGTCTGTTGAGCCGCTGAGCAGAGCGAGCAGGAAAGGATGTCGTCTGGCAACATTTAGAAAACCTCCGTTCAGGAAAAATCACAAAAATAAAAACACGGAAGAAGGAAACTCGAGTTTGGAAGCGATACATTCATGAATGCTATTCCTTGGTACCATAGCAGAGCCACCGCAGATTTATCTAAGTTCATTGTGGCTTTATTCTTCTCCATGGACAATTGGAAGCATGCCCAGAGCTGCTGTCCTCACGGAAACTTTTAAATCAGACAGAGGCTGTGGTCAGGTGACTTTCAACCATGTTCAGCAAGGCCTCTCGTCACATCTCAATCACTTGAGCGCAGGCTATAAATAGCAGCCATCTTTGTTTAGGCCAAAACGGACCATCTTAATTAAAAAGAAACACAAAACAACGTTACTACATCATAATGATTATACAGTGTTAATCCCCACTAATACCCTTATGTGTATGTATTTACCTAGCCATCTGCGACACAAGGAAGCATTATAGCACATTATTTTAAAAGCGTAAACACGAAACAAATAGCACTTTAGCAACACTTATTTAATTAAATTGCACACCAACTTAGTTCACGTATTATTAAGCAACATATATGCATTCCCACGTGTAATTTCTCTCATTAGTAATGTTGGTTAGTCAATACTTTTAACAAAACTAATAATTAGTGATTATAAATCAGTAATTTTAATCATAACATATAAACAAAACTGGAGCTTAAAACTCATTAAATTTTCAACAGAAAACTCTGCTCCAGCAATCCCCCCTTTGGTGATATATTATCACCACAAAAACCAACCCAAAAAAAAATTTGTCCCAATTTTAGGAGAAATTTAAAATGTCTTTTATGACACAACATTAAACACCAGACTCTCTCCCATCATCCCTTTTTGACTCCAAATAAACACTTTCCCTCAATTCTTCTAATTCTATTTCTTGTGGATCTCTCCTTGACCTCTTTTGTTTCTTTTCAGTATTTCCTCTAATTATTCTCTTTTTCCCTCCCCTGTTTTTACAACACAAACACCCCAATCTTAGTATCAATAAAGCAACAATTACACATGTCAATGGAAATAATATTTTACCAATAATGGTACTACCTATTTTAGCAATAAAACTCTTGACAGCAACTATCTTATTAGCTATTTTAGTCCAAATACTTTCAGCTTCCAGTGGTACTAATTCTTCATGCAAATCAGTAATATTTTTGATATAGACCTTTAGATCTTTGCTTTCATCAGGAATGTAAGTGCAACAATGTTGAACTTTCAGCATTCCACAAACTCCACCCTCCTTGGCCAATAGAATATCAAGGGCAAGTCGATTTTGCATAGACATGGCACATACGGCAATCATCTCCGTATTTACCAAAAGAAACCCTCCAGCGGTACTTGTCGATAAGCGATCCACCACTGTTGACAGTTTCCGAATCCCATATGCATTTAAAGAAATTCCCACTGCCGGAATTAAAGCTCCAAAAATATCACCCACAATTTCTGACCAAGTTTCTCTCTTAAAACGTGTTAGTAAATTAATGTGTTCTACATCTTCTATCCTATCTATATTGAAAATCTTTGGAAAGACCAGGCCCACATAACACGTGCCATACCAATGGTCAGGCAACCTGTAATAAGCCTTGTTCCCACAAACATAATACACTCCTGGGGAAACTGGATCTTCTCCACCTTTAAAACCCCATCCTGTTGCAATGAAGTATGTATCATGACACTCACTAGTCCCATCCTCTGCTACCAGGAAACTGCTGCAGATCAGCGCATACAAATTCTCCCTACTTCCACGGACAGAGTAAACCTACAGTCGCACGCACATACACTCATCATACGCTAGGGCCCATCACACTAACATCCATTCTATTACTCTATCCACACTGAATATATGAGAGAAACCTAAACCAATCTGCATCTAAACAAGGTCAATGCAATCATAAAGAAATTGTCCTGAGTCATGATTTTAAACATAAGGAAAACATTTGTAACTCGATAAATGACAAAGGAATAACCACCCGACACTGGAATTCAAACAAATGGTTGTTTTATCTAAATTAATTCAAATGAAAGTTAATCAATAGCAAAATCATTATTCTCATAATTACCTATTCTAGCTAAATGGGTCAGGACAGGTCTCTCAGTAAAGTCTCCCAAGTTGCCGTCCTCTCAATCAGCATCGATCCTCACGAACAAAGGTTCAGGAAGAAGTGGCCTTAGACCCTCTCTAGTCTAACATTATTTATAACAAATCTAGCGAAATAAAAGTAACAAATAAACTCTGAATGTCCGTTGAGCCGCTGAGCAGAGCGAGCAGGAAAGGATGTCGTCTGGCAACATTTAGAAAACCTCCGCTCAGGAAAAATCACAAAAATAAAAACACGGAAGAAGGAAACTCGAGTTTGGAAGCGATACATTCATGAATGCTCTTCCTTGGTACCATAGCAGAGCCACCGCAGATTTATCTAAGTTCATTGTGGCTTTATTCTTCTCCAAAGACAATTGGAAGCATGCCCAGAGCTGCTGTCCTCACGGAAACTTTTAAATCAGACAGAGGCTGTGGTCAGGTGACTTTCAACCATGTTCAGCAAGGCCTCTCGTCACATCTCAATCACTCGAGCGCAGGCTGTAAATAGCAGCCATCTTTGTTTAGGCCAAAACGGACCATCTTAATTAAAAAGAAACACAAAACAACGTTACTACATCATAATGATTATACAGTGTTAATCCCCACTAATACCCTTATGTGTATGTATTTACCTAGCCATCTGCGACACAAGGAAGCATTATAGCACATTATTTTAAAAGCGTAAACACAAAACAAATAGCACTTTAGCAACACTTATTTAATTAAATTGCACACCAACTTAGTTCACGTATTATTAAGCAACATATATGCATTCCCACGTGTAATTTCTCTCATTAGTAATGTTGGTTAGTCAAGACTTTTAACAAAACTAATAATTAGTGATTATAAATCAGTAATTTTAATCATAACATATAAACAAAACTGGAGCTTAAAACTCATTAAATTTTCAACAGAAAACTGCTCCAGCACAGGCGTCGGCCCAGGAAGCCCCCAGCGGCAGACATCGCGGAGAGCCAGAGATACGCGCTGGAGGCCGTCTCCTTGGTCTTGGCGGGCTCCGACCCGGTCTGATCTCGCACGCCCACTCACTCAATGACTGTTGTCTGCCTCGTTTTTTTCTAAGGATCGCTGGCGGGAGTGGGGCTCCAGTTCCATGGTGATAACTCTCACCCGAATGGTTTGTTACCAATCACTGACGAGTGATGGACTAAGTGTTTTTCATATTGGTTGCGATTTGGTTTTGATTATGCGTTGTTGGGGGTTTGTGGAGGGAGGGATTCTGAAGCCCCGCGCTCTCCCTCTTTATGTACTGCAAGGGTCTGATGGTGTCTGTACATATCTCCGACGGCTGCCTGGGGTGTGGACAGGAAGAACATTGGGGGTGGCATGTTTATTATCGCTCAGGTCAAGGTCTCATACACATGCCTGTCACCACGCTTAAAGTCCTTACCCTCAATGCGGGGGTCTAAATAATCCGGAGAAGCGTAGGGCGGTCTTGTCCTGTTTGGAAAACTCCCAGGCGGATCTGTGCCTTCTACAGGAAACTCACTGATTGCTGAGGGATTGTTACCGTCTTCGGTCAAGGAACTGCCCCACACAGTATTTTTCTTCTGCCCCTACTAAGACGGCGGGGGTGGCAATATTGGTAGCGCGGAAGTTCCGGGGGGGAGATCCTCCATAGGGTGGCCGAGATCCGAGGGCGATTATTAGTCTTCCGCTTTGCCCTGGGGTGTCAGACATTCACGATTGGCTCCATATATGGCCCGAATGAGGACCAGGAACGATTTCTTCACTCCGCTCTGGTGGAGGCTACGGCCACGACAGACAGGAATTTCATTCTAGGGGGCGACTTGAACCTGGTGTTTGACAATCATATGGACAGGTCTAGTCAACGTACCCATCACAGGGGGGCTATTTCGGCGGAGGGGATTGCACATATACACGACCTGGGGCTGTGTGACTTATGGCGTAGCTTACATCCTCACTCTAGGGAATACTCATTTTATTCTAACACTCACAAGACATATGCACGCTTAGATCATTTCTTAACATCTGACTCGACACTCGCCTTTACGAGGACAGTGGGGATAGGAGTGGCAGCTTTGTCGGACCATGCCCCGGTTCTGGCTATTCTGGCCCTCCCGCCTACATCACGTCCAACCAGGGTTTGGCGGCTTAGGGACACACTCCTACACCGCCCAGAGGTGGTCCGACACATAAGACGCACCATAGATGACTACACCTCACACAATGCAAATTCCGACACCACCTTGGCAATGCAATGGGCGGCCCTGAAGACAGTAATCCGGGGGGAATTCATAGCTTTGTCGGTAGCGGAAAACAAAGAACGCGGCCGGAAGCGGGAAGATCTCACGCAGCGGACCCGGGAATTGGAGCAGATCCACCAAAGAACAGGGGCCCCTAGGGTGTGGAGACAGCTTAAGGCCGCGCGCCACCAGTTGATCGCGTTGGATCAGGACAGGGCGGAATATGCAGCATTGTGACTGAAGCATGCATATTACACCGGGGGGGACAGATGCGGACGTCTTCTTGCGCACAAACTGCGAGAAGTACATCAGCAGCGTGGTATCGTTCACTCGGATGGTACTCGTGTATCCGAGGATGGGGCCATAGCGGAGGCGTTCCGTGACTTCTATGCCCACCTGTATGCGGGAGATTTGTTAGAGGACTCGGAGGGAGTGGCCTTCCTTGAATCCGTTGATTTACCCACTTTGACGGTGGATCAGGCGAAACACTTAGACAGGGAAATCCAGCAAGAGGAGGTCATAGCAGCTATTTCTCGTCTTAAGCTGGGGAAAGCCCCCGGACCGGACGGCTTCTCCGCAATTTTCTACAAGACGTATTGTGCCGTGCTGGCCCCGATCATCACCCGGTTGCTCAATTCTTTTGGCACCCAGGGGGCGATACACAAGGATCTTTTGGAAGCCTCTATAGCGGTAATCCCTAAGCCTGGGAAAGATAGAGCCTGTTGCGGTTCATACCGCCCGATCTCCCTCCTTAACACAGATCTTAAGCTGTATACAGGGATCTTGGCCTCTCGGCTCGGTCCCTATATGTCTAGCCTCATTGACCCGGACCAAGCCGGATTTATCCCGGACCGGCAAACGGCAGACTTTACCAAAAGAGTCCTGCACCTTATCGAGAAGGCTACCCAGGTGCCAGGCGAATATATGATGTTGGCCATCGATGCCAAAAAGGCGTTTGACCGAGTGCACTGGCCCTATCTAGAATGAGTGTTGGGGAAAGTTGGAATGGGGGAGCGATTTCGCACGTACATATTCAACTGCTACAAATTTCCCACCGCAACAGTTAGAGTTAATGGCTATACTTCCTCTCACTTCCGAATTGAAAGAGGCACGAGGCAGGGATGTCCTTTGTCCCCCCTCCTTTTCGCCCTCTATATGGAGCCCCTAGCTCAGAGAATGCGGCAGAATCTAGAGGTGGAGGGGATTAAATTCGGAGGGTCTACCCACACCATTAGCTTGTATGCAGACGACGTGCTGATCTCACTTGCTGAACCGCGATCGGCGCTATCAGCGTGTATGGCGGAGCTAGAGGCCTTTGCCCGTGCCGCAGGCTTCAAGGTGAACGCGGACAAGTCTTTGGCCCTCGATCTGTCCTTGTCAAAACCCACGAGGGATTATTTACAGTCCACGCTTCCCATACAGTGGGCGACGGACACGGTTCCCTACCTGGGGATACAGTTAGCGCCCACTCTCCCAGCGGTGGTCGACGTCAACTATGCTATACTGCATTGGAAAATTCGCCGGGAACTGAGCCGATGGAAACACTACCCCTTGTCATGGCTAGGAAGGGTGGCTGCGGTCAAAATGACCATTCTGCCACAGATTCTCTATCTCTTCCGTACCATACCCCTACGACCGCCGGCCGACTGGATTCGCCGGACCCAGGCCGAGCTAGCTCAATTTATCTGGAATGGCCGGAAACCACGAATGCGCCGTGCCCTAGCGGTGCTTGCTCCAGAGAGCGGAGGGCTGGGCGTGCCGGATCTACAGCTCTACTTCCAGGCGGCGCAGCTTCGGTATCTGGTAGAATGGAGTAAGTGGGAATCAGATAAACACTAGCTATTCCAAGATCAGGCGGTGGCGGCTCGTGCCCTGCAGGAAATTCCGTTTCTGGGTAAGCCTCACAGACCTCCTAACCTGTATGCCTCGTCTATCACACGTGTCCCCTTGGAAGTATGGGATGCCACTAACGCCAAGCATAAACTTACAACCTTCCCATCCCCGCTTACCCCACTGATGGACAATCCTGATTTTGTCCCGGGGATGGATAAGGTAGCTTTTTCGAAATGGGAAATGGCGGGGTGTCGGTTTTTATATCACGTTTACGGCCCCGAGGGGGTTCATTCGTTTACCCAGATGCAGCAGGAGTTTGGGTTTCAGGAGGCGGAGGGGCATCAATACTTTCAGGTGAGACACTGGGCGCTCCAACCACAGACTCGCTCTGGGGCGGATAGGAGATTTTCCTCCTATGAGAGATGGCTTCTAACACGCACGTCGGACCGGAAACTCATATCGGACATTTACAAGACACTACAGTTGACATACACACACACTTACAACCCCAGCAGAGAACGGTGGGAACGGGAGTTGGGTAGAACCCTAACACACAAGGAATGGGAAGATATATACTACAGAGCCAGACACTCAGCATACCATACGGGACTCACGGAAACACTTACGAAAATAACAACATATTGGTACTATACACCAGAGAGGCTACATGACATGGACAATACCCGGGGGGCGGAGTGTTGGCGGGGGTGCGGCCAGGTAGGCAACCTAGTGATCTGCTCTGGGAGTGCGTGCAAATTCAGCCTTACTGGACACAGGTGCTGGATGAGGTGGAAAAACAATTTGAGACGGAGATACCGCGCTTTCCGGCCTACGTCCTCTTGGGTCTTCCGAATCCTTTGACCTACCCACTGAAATCACGTAGAGGTAGGTAGATTGCTGTAGCACTGGGGTCCGCGACACAGAATATTCTAGCACACTGGCGCACTCCCACCCTCCCAGCTTTCACAGGCTGGCTACATCGCTTGCGGTATGTCCTGGGGATGGAAAAGTTGGCGCTCACCCTGGCTGGGGAGGGGACTAAGTATGGGGAACTATGGCGCCCATTTCTGTCACTGTTAGCGACCGAATTCCAAGAAGTCACATGCCCTAGATACTTGCGAATGTTGCGGCTTGCAGAGGTGGATCGAGCCGAAGATTAGGGGCATGATCAGAGGGCCCACACATAGCTTCGAGGGGAGGTGCGGGGTGGGGCAGTGGGAGGGGGGGAGGTTTTACGGTTTGTTTGTGCATATTGTCGTGCCGGATTTTGTACAGCTCTGTAATATACGCGTCCACCGTTTCTGGTGGTCTCATATCACATTACATGTCTATAGATGTCTGTATGTGGTTTGTTTTTGTAGTGCTTTGAAAACCAATAAAAACATTTAAACCATAAATATTGGTTCTTCACCAGTCAAAAACTCACCAACCACATAACTGATCACCCTCTTTCCAACCATTTCTACTTGCTCATTACTTTGAGATTTCTCATTCACCTTGCACATCACTCCTTACATCTGTTGCTCGACTTTCAACCTAGGATAAATACTTACATTCCTGAATTTCTCCTCAACCTTTTCTAGCAGCTCAGTCTCTCTTGCTTCTTCCCATTTTCTACTGATTCTTACTCATCTTTCAATATATTCGGTAATAAATTTACTCTCCAAATTATTCAACTTACACACAAAATTATTAGTCATGTTATGTCCTGGATTAATTAGCATTTTCAATCTCAAATGGTTAGAAATATACTCCAAATCGTTAATTTCAGGAAGATCACCAAAAAGGACATTGTGGTCAGTAAGAGAAGGTTTCAAGAACTTTTGATCATGAAGAACACTAACAAAAATGTTACATGATAGAGAATAGGTCAAAGGAATCTGTAAATATATCACACCCTCCTAGACAGAAGCAGAAGGAAACTGCTTACATAACAGTTATGAATTTTCATAATATCTACACATTTTAGTAATAAATTAAAATATACATTCTCTCTAAAATTACCTATAACCTTCATGTCTATTATGCTATTTGGTGTTGTGGTTGATTCAACATTTTCAATCCGAGGTGAGACATACCCAACTGGCAAAATCAAACTAATTTGTAAGCCAATACAAAATTTGAATAAAATTTAGAAAGCTATTACTAACATGTAGCAGAATCTTTGATTGCTTATTGACATTTCTTCTAAGATAATTTCCAAAGTAAAAAAAAAAATTAACTACTCATTTTAAGGTACAAAATCAAAAATCTAACTTCTGTTGCTTTAAATGTGTTAGTTTATAAATTCTGTGAGAATTCAGGACACCTTACTATCTTCGACTAGATACCCAAGATACAAAACAAAAATACTCTAACCATGAGTACTGTGCAAGCTTAAAATGAAAAATTCTAATTTTTCAATATCGTTTTTTCCAAAAACAAAGTTTAACAATTCATCAAGATTCTATTCAGTATTAATCTTTCCCAGTTTGTATTCATAACAAATGTTCATGGCAGTTCTTCCAAAATAAACAGGCAATCTGTTAATATGATGACTTCCAAATCTGACTCAACGTTTGCCTAATAAATCCATTCAGGAGCTGCATACTTTTTATTGGGAACTCTTCTTCTTGTTGATCTTTTGCCTACTGGGTGTTCAGCTTCACTCTCATTACTGTTTTGTTCTGTTTGCTCTAACTCTTCCTCAATTGTTTCTGCTCTTTGGACTTTCTTGAATACTCGTTTTCTCCCTCTCACACTCCGAGGCCATTTAACTTCATGATACACATTCACATTTTAATCCTCAAATTCACTTATAACTATTGCTGGATTCTCATCATCACTTGCCACTTGACCGTCCCCATAGGTTTGACAGCTTATAACCTTACTCTCTAAAGTGGTAGCTTGGTCGAGCAGTAAGGCAGTATCAGAGGACAGTGTAAAGCATTTGTTGCACACACTCAGTCAGCAAATGGTCTCACACACTCGAGAACAACTCTAGGCCAATGGTTTTGTATACAAATATATGGTTGTTTTATTTTAGAACCAACAATAGATTTCAAAATAAACTTTCTCTGAATGAGAGGCTGTATATAAATACTTTCAATATGCAGAAGGCTTTTGAATGCAATAGACACAGTTGTTGCAATAGGCAACACAATTTCAAACACAATAATACATTGAGCTCAATGGGAATTTCTAATAAATGCAATTAGTTACTTTGAGGATTACTTTTCTAACCACAGGACTGGATCCTGGATTCAGTCCCGGGACATTTCCTGTAAACAGTTGAGTAAAAGTGTTTTGGTTACAGTAGTGATTTTTAAGCAATATTTTGGTATTTTAAAAGTTGACAGTTAAAAACTTCTTCTCATAGAATCACCAATGTTATCCTATGGGCGGAATTTCACTTAGCAGGTAAGTGGGGTTATGGTTACTTTTTCTAACTCCGTGTTGGATCCTGGGTCCAGCACTGGGGCATCTCCTGTAAACAGTTGGAAGAATGTGTTTTGGTTATACAGGCGATATTTAACGAATATTTGTAAGTTTGTAAAATCAACACAGAAACTTTTTCAGCAAAAACCAGGCAATGTTATCCTATGAAAGGAAATTAAAGTTGCAGGTAAAGTATGTTCTCGTTACTTTTGTAATCCAGTGCTGGACTCCTAGGTTCAGCACTGGGACATCTATCTAAAACAGGTAAGTAATTACGTTTTCACAGTTGGTGCGATTTTTATTTGTAGTTTGCAAAAATCGACACAGAAGAAATTTCACAGAAAAACAGTCAATGGTTTCCTATGGAAAAAAATTGGGTTAGCGGTAAGTATGGTTGTATGGTTGTAATTATTTTTCAGGGTCAGTGCTGGACACCGAGATCCAGCACTGAGATCTCTCCTGATAGCTGGTGAAAATATCTCAAAAAGACGCCGCAGCATCGATTTTCTTTAGCGTTGAACCAAATAACGCTAAAGAAAATCGATGCTGCGGCGTCTTTTTGAGAAGCATGGCTTTTCGAGTGAGCTTGCATTATTTTAAACGCGAGATTATCCATGTGTTACGGTAAGCGTATGTTCACGCGTTGCAGCGTAAGGCTTGTCAAAGCTTAGGTTTAACTGCAGAAGTTCAGAGTAATGAATCACGCATAACATTGTTGATATCTTAAACTTGATGCAAGGAGTGTCATGTCGAGCAGATAGATGATTCATTGCCATGATGGTGTCAGATAGATATATGCAATGGGTTGTTTAAATGGGCATGCAGATAATATATTGATAATTTTGTTTTGCTGTATAAATTAGTAATGACGAAGTTAATGGTCACTTATATATGAAATTTTGCATTCTAGATACCCCTGACGAAGGGATTTTATTCCCGAAATGCATTGGGTGATTTTAATAAATAGGTGGCATGTGGAAACCAGAATGCCTCCTACGTTTTATTGGAATGAGTAAAATGGATTGAATGAAAAGTGAAAAAAGAAATGGAGCAAATTATGGATAAACTGATAAGTAAAGAATAAGCAATTTTTGATTGATTGGATTCATTCCAGAATATGGCTGTGCATCTTGAAGTAGCACCGAAGGAGGTGTTAATGTGTGCTGTTATGTTGTGACGCGCAACCGGGCGGAGCGCGAATCATGTTTGCACGCCAAAACAATTTGAAAGAGTACATGACTTTAACTTTCGAGTACGTCGGTCTGCATCTCACTACTTTATTGATATTTACACAGGGATGTGTGCCATGTCGACTCTCTGTTTTGTTCTGTACCCAGACATTCAGCCTGCAAGGGCAGTGTGTGTGTGTCAGGGTACAGGGCCTCTAAGGGTGGCACAATAAGTGCTGCAGCCCTTAGGGGCCTTCCCTGGTCACAAGGCCCTGGATACCTAATGTACCATTTACCAGTGGCTGACATGTGGCCAGGGTTTGCCAATTTGTGTTTAGGTTTCAGCACAGGTTTTTAGGGAAGGAACATAGGCCCTCGGTACCTGATTGGCAGGAGCCCAGGGCACACTCAGTCAAAGTACATTCAGCAATTCAGCAAGAAGTCGGGGCATACCATGCAAGAAAGATGGCACTTTCTAACACAATGTAAAAATGAAAATGACAATTTTCAGTGTTTTTGTCTCTACTTCTTCATATTCAGTCTTCTCTCTCTTCGCGTGAGAAGCGTGGATCCACCGTGGCAAGTCTGCACATTTCACTGCAGTATTAGTCACAAGGATCACTTGATGCAGGCCTTTTCCCTTTGGCTCTAGGCAGGATTTGCAAACTTGTTTCTTCACCATCACCCAGTCACCAGACTGGAGCCTGTTACACAATTATTCTTTTAGTGAAGGTGTGGGCAAATTCACCTGATGAGAGACTGAACATACTACACCAGTCAGACGTTTGTAGCATTCCAATATACTATCATCACTTACAGTCACTTGTGAAGCTAAGGCGATACAAGGAATTCTCATGACTTTCCCATTAACACCCCATGAGCAGAAACTCCTGTCTTTTTCTTTAGAAAATTCCTGAGGCTCATCAGTACAAATGGAACAACTGGCCATTTTTGTTTTATATTCTTTTTATTGAATACAGGTTTAACTTTGGATAGTACGGTTATAGAATAAAAGATTGTTATACAGTTATGCTTCACAGTACATTCAGACTCTTCCGTTAAGGCTATACAGTTATTACATTGATATTGTGGTGAATTGATTGACATGGTTCCGCACCCTTTGAAATTAACTGGTGTCCGTTGCTGACTCATCTGAAGGTGGTGTACAGATTTTCCCTCTATAATTGTTCCACTTTCCCCATACCCGTTCCCACTTTTTGGGGCACCCTCGATGTACATATGTCGCCTTCCCCGCCACCATAGCTCCGTCCATGTTTCCACACCATTCTCGGTACGTCGGAGTGGCTTGTGCTCTCCAGTGTTTGGCAATGTTGCGTTTGGCGAATATCATACCAAGCGTCACCCAGTCTTGAGCCACATGGTTGAGGTCTGTTGGTTCCCAGATGTTTAAGAGACATCTCTTGGGCTTCGGTGTGACGGTAACTCCGCTAACTTGTGTAATTGTATGCATAATTGTTATTGTCCCCAGTATGTCGCTATCTTCGAGCATTCCCACAGTGTAAGATAGAAGGTACCGACTGCCCCGCATTCTCTTAAGCAGGGTTGGCTATCAGTCTTCCCTATCTTATACAGGGTTACTCTTGTGTAGTAGATGCAATAGAGTATCTTCAATTGTACTGACCTTAATTTTGACGATATCGCTACTTCTCGTGGGGACGCGAGTGCCTCCTGCCAGTCTGTCTCATCTAGTTCTCCCATCTCAGCCTGCCATTTTTCGCAAAGAGGTTTTGTGGGGTCCGGTTGGTTGTTGATGATCTTACGGTAGGTTAGGAAAATGGCCTTCTTGCCTATATACTCTGTTAGGAGCCTATCCTCTAATGGGGGGGCCTCAGGGAGTATAGTGCCTGTTGGCATGGCTGTCGTAAGTGCATGCCTAATCTGAGTATATCTAAATATTTCTGTGGGCGCCATCTCATACTGATCTTGTAGTTGAGTAAAGGCAATGACCTCTCCCTTACTCCAGAGATCTCCCATTCTTGAGATTCCGATGGAGTCCCATTGTTTAGAGCCTTTGCTGGTACTGAGCATGCCCAACCTTTGAGTCTCCCTAAGCGGAGTCAAATGTGTTATGGTACCGTCCCATCCTAGTTTTTTTAATGCTATGTGCCAAATTTGGTCCCATTAAGGGTGTTTTTCGGGTTTTATTGTAAAGAGCTCTCATTATGCCTCCCTCTCCCAGGCTATATCTGTCCGCACGGAATGCCAGTTCCGTTTGGGGGGCATGAAGCCAATGATTGAGTATGATCAACTGGGATGCCCAGTAGTAAGTTTATATATTCGGGAGGGCGATTCCACAGTCATACCATCCCTTTGCCAATTTATTCATGGCTATGCGGGCTGGTTTTCCACTTCTGCCTCACTTCTGCCTCAATCTCCTTACAGTAGGTTAATGGAGCCGGAAATTAGGTATTTTGAAGGGCATAGAGAAATCTGGGGAGGGCCACCACCTTGAAGAGTGCGGCTCTTCCGAGCTGCGTCAATGGTTGAGATTGCCAATGCTTTGTTTCTTTGCGGAGTCTTCTCAGGGGTGCTAGGAGATTTTATTCCATAAAGTCCCCATGTAGTGGTGTGATGTAGATTCCCAAGTATTTAAAGCTCCTTTCTGCAATTTGCACTCTACATCCCATCGGTAGCTACAGTGGGGGACCGCATAGGACATATAGAATCAAATTATTCCAGTTAATAGTGTGTCCGGAGAACCTATCATATATTTCACAAATATCCAGGAGCCTGTTAATTGAGTGCCTGGAGCATGCCATGTATAACAGCACATCATCCGCATACAGGGATATGCCGTTTTCCCATCCCTCCACCCATCGGAGTCCACGACTGATCGTGTCTCTCCTTATCCAGGCGGCCAGCGGCTCTAACACTAGGGTGAATAAGAGCGGTGATAGGGGGCAGCCGTGATGCGTTCCGCGCTCGAGGGGGAAGTCAGCAGAGATTCGTCAGTTTACCACTACATGTGCTAGGGGTTTTGTGTAAAGCAACAGGACCAAGGCGTGATATTTGGGACCGAAACCCATATGTTTAAGGACAGCAAAAAGGAAGGGCCGCTCCACCATATCAAAGGCCATACGCCCGTCCAATGATAGGATGACGGCTTCTTCTTGGACAGTGGGGATGTGAGTTACTACGCTATGTAGGCGTCTCAGATTGAATGCCGTATTTCTGCCCGGCATCAATCCTGATTGGTCCAGATGTAATAATTTGGTTAGATGGGGTGTCAGTCTAGCAGCCAGTGTTTTAGCCAGTATTTTTGCCTCTGCATTAAGTAATGATATGGGCCGGTATGATGTGCAGTCCTGAGACGGTTTTTCAGGTTTGTGAATAGCTACTATTGTCGCCGTTCGTTGGTCCCTGAGGAGTTCTCCTGCGTCCAGGCTGGCTACACACATGTTTAACAGGTGCGGTGTAAGTGTAGTTGCTATTTTTTTGTAGAGTTCAATGGGTATGCCATTAGGTCCTAGGACTTTCCCTGATTGTATGATGCCTATGGCCAATGCTAATTCTTCTGCTGTAAGGTCTGTCTCAAGGATCTGGGTGTCCTCCGGTATAAACGTCAGCATCCGGATATCTTTGAGGAATGCCTGTGCCTCTGCGAACGTGGCGGTGGTTGTTGGGGTGCAAATCTTTTCATAGTGTGCCACCAGTGTGTTTACTATCATTTGCGGGTCCGTTTTGGTGTCTCCATTGTCTAGTTGTAGCTGTGTCACCCAACAACTAGCTTGTTCTCGCTTATCTAGCCAGGCCAGAATTTTACCCACTTTATCCCCGACCTCATATACTTTATGTTGAGTGGCTATAAGTCTGACTTTTGCGTCCTCCCACATGTAATCTCTATATTCCTGCTTTTTCAAGTTTAGTTTGTGGGTATTGACTGCATTGGGGTTCAGGGCATGTGTTGCTTCCGCTTGGCTCACTTCGTGCTCTGAGCTTCTACTTCTTTCTGGTTTTCTTTTTTGTGGCCCGTAATTAATGAAATGGCCTGGCCTCGAAGAACTGACTAATATGCTTTCCAGAGGATGGTCGGGGAGGTTACCGAGTGTTTATTTTCCCTGAAATACTGTTGTGTAGTTTTGATGAGACCTTTCCAGATCTTGGGATTTTTTTAAAATCCAGAATATATTTGGATGATACGTCGCTGTATAGTAACATGATGTGTATATTTAACCAATACAGGTGAATGATCGGAGATGCCTCTAGGTAGGTGGGTTGCCCCTTCTAGCTTCCCCAGACTATCTGCCAACATAAGGATATAGTCTATTCTAGAGAGGCTATTATGTGCCCCGAAATGAAAGGTGTACTGCCATTCTAAAGGAAATCGGGAATGCCAAACATCTATGAGGCCCAGCACCTCAAGGAAATCTGCAAATCAGGAGTTCTTGCTGCGTCGGTCCCTAGGGGGCTTGCGGTCGAGCGTATCATCTACAGTGGCATTGAAGTTTCCACCTATGAGGAGTTAACCCTCTGGGAGTGTAAGTAAGAATGTGCTGTGAGCTGGAAGTGCCACCGAGTGAAGTGCCGGAGGGATGTATACTGAGACTATATTATATACACGTCCCTCCCATTGGCATGAAATGGCTGCAAATCGCCCCTGGTCATCTGTCCATGCTTGTTTAACCATGAGTGGAAACAGTTTTCGAACCAGTATCTCCACCCCTTGTGAGCCTGAGGTGAATTCGGAGTGTGCCACCATCCGGAAACCCCATCTGTCTAGGGCCTTACATGCCGATCCCACTAAATGTGTCTCTTGAATCAGGGCCACTGCCAGTGTCTGACGTTAAGGTATTGCAGGCCTAGTCCTCTCTTTATTTTGTCGCATAAGCCATTAACATTCCATGAGAGAAGTGATAAGGGTGAGCTAGCTGTGGGGGGGGGGGGGGTCATTGGTGTAGTGGTCGCCATGTCAAGTAGCGCTGTTGCCCTTGTCATATATTGTAACTATGAAATAGGAGTTTGTAAGATACTGTATTAGAAGCATTGTGTGGAAGCGTTGGGTTCAAACCGTAAACTGATTCAAACATACAAAATAAAGTAAATAAGAACCAATTATCTTTTCCCCCCTACCCACCCTCCTCCCTGCCTCCCTGCATGACGGAATCAGCCCTACCCACCTCCCCAACTGCACAGAGTGCTTAGTTCCCATCCCTGGTACCTTTATGGGGGGAGAATCTCCCGTTGACCCCTCCAGTGCATCCCCATATCTGTGGTATACATTGTTGGAAAACTCATAGTCTCTGATGAATTTCACTTAAAATGTGGAGAGAGTAAACTGAATCAGCATTAACTTTTGTCTATTGATTGTCTTTTTCTATCTCAGCTGTCTTGAGAGATGTGCCTGCTTCACTGTCCCCAAAACTGTGGTTCCAAGGCATTGTTTCATCATTGTAGATCTATATGTATTTTATCCATTCAATTGCGTATTTTTATCGCTAAACATTCACTACCAGCTCTGGTATCTAATGTCTGTGAGGCACCTCTCACTCGCCTGTGAGGATCTTTCCACTGATCTTGCCTCTTCCGAATCCGCTGGTGTCTCGTCTTGTGAGCGTTGGCCGTATTTCAAGCCAGTTCATCCGGAGCTCGAGGATCGGCGCCATCCCTCAAGCCATTCTCTGGCCTCCTCAGGCGTCATAAAAAACACGCTTTTCCCTCAGCCTCTACTCTTAATTTCGCCGGGAATAACATTGAGTACTTGAGTTCACGGTGCCTCAGCTCCTTCATAACCTCAAGAAATCCGCAGCCCTGTTTTGTCACTGCCGCCGTATAGTCCGGAAAGATTGTTATAGTACTGTGTTCAAGTCGCAGTGGACGGGCGACAAAGGCCATCTGTAGAATCAAGTCGCGATCGCTGGAATTAAAAATGCGAGCTAGTTTGGATCTCGGGGTGGGGGGGGGGCGGTCTGGGTTTCCCACCTGGAATGCAGTGAGTCCTTTCCACTGAAAAATAGTTGGATAGACCTCGTGGATGTAACTGATTCTTGATGAGGTCCTCGACAAATATGTCCAGTGCTGTTCCCCCTGTTTTTTCCGGTACGCCAACGATTCTAATGTTATTTTGCCTCAAACGGCCTTCCTGATCATCGAGTTTGGCGGCCATTATCTTATTGTCTGCCTTGAGTTGACGCACTTGTTTCTTGAGAGCGGTCATGTCGTTAGAGAGGGTTGTTGTGATTGCTTCAACCTCCGCTACTCTAGTAGTAATTTTTAAAAAATCTGCACGGATCAATGAGAGTTCCATCGAGAAGGAACCTATTCGTGGATCTAAGGAGGTACGTACGTTATTCAAGGTAGTCTAAATGTCCTGCAACGTGACTTCTGGTTCCACCATTGTTGTAGGGCTCGCCACTTGGGTGGTGTGGTGTTCTATCAGTTCTGGTGGAGCCTTGGTACAGGCATACTGTCTAGCTTTGTTTGATGCGTGCCACGCTGGCCTCTGCCCCCATCGCAACAAGTCTCCGCTAATTTCACGTTGACTGCAGTGGGTCTGGGGTAGTACTCACTGCTGCCTGCCTGTGTGTCGCGTAGTCACACGCGGCCTTTCGGGTTTTCCGCCCCAGACCTATCATAGTGTTATCTTGCCACCAGTGGCGAGAGTGACAAGGGGCTCCTAGCTCAGTCTCTTCCTGTAATCTGCCCAGTGCTGCTGCGATTCGTGTGTTGGCTTCGACTTGTATGCGCACTATTAGGCCTTGTCATCCAAGAGCACTGCTGCTTTTCTCTTGTTTAGGCTCTCGGGTTGTAACCCAGCACCCAGTGTCCTTAAGCTCTTCACCTGCATGGATACTCAGATTTTTCGGTGCCACTGCCCTTTTCTCAAACAGCTTCACCGTGTCCGGCCGCTCCAAATCTTCCCCCTCAGCGTCCCACTGACCTTTTCTTGGTGTCACAGATCTCCACTGAGCAGCTGCCGTCACAGGTCCGCTTAATCTTGCCTACGCCCACTGCTCGCATGATATTCGGCATCGGCCGCCCACCCGGGGCGCCGGCTGCAATGCGCGACGCAGGCCGTGCCCCTTCTCCTTCTCCTCTCCTCCTCTCCTCTGTCTGCCTTCGATTCGGAGTTGGCTCTGCAGTGTCCCGCTGACCTCTCTCTGTCGCTACGGTCCTTCACTGGGCGACCGCCGTCTCCGGTTCGGCTTAATCTTGCCTCCGTGACCTGGGTTCTCCGCCTTCACTATGTTCAGCCTTGGTCAGACTCCAGTCCCCGGCTGCAATTTGCAGTGTAGGCCGCACCTCTTCACCTTGATGCTGTCTCGCAGGTTTTCGTTATGTGGGGTTTAAATTGAGTATTGCGGATTCCCGCCCATTTCCGACGCTCTGCTCTTTACTTTTTGGGAGTCTATGCCGGGGGATTACTGATCGGTTCTATGGGAATGCTGGCTGAGGTACGGAGCCTCTCTAAGCAGCGGCCATTTCCTCCGGCTGCTAGCCACGCCCCCAACATCTGGCCATTTTAATGATGTTGAGCTGCACTCTTTCTCTAGCTTGGACTTCAGTGTACCGTTGAATTACTCCACTGCTTTTGATGCTTTTGGTCTGTAACTACTGCTCAATTTTTAAGGCTGTCGGCAGTCACTTAATAATCTCACTCTTCAAGTGAGTTCCCTTACATGATTGTAAAGAACTTGGCATACCAAATCTGGGGATTAATTACCTCAGTAATAGTTTAGCTACTATGAAGATATCACATTGCTTTGTTTGGTAGTCCTTGACCCACCTCAAGAAGAGACATACAATCGCTAAATTGTATATTGGATTAATGTGAACAGGCATCTGGACAAAAAAGTCTATTTGAATTCTTGTGACTGGGCCTTCAGACTTTCCTATGTGACACATAGTCACTAATATTTTCTTCCCAGTGTTCAATTGCTGGCAGGTAACACAACGTTGACCCAAACTTTCAGCTACAGCTCTAAACCAGTACTCAATAAAAAAGCCTGGCCATGGTATTGCAACCCATATGTGTAGGACTATGTATTAATCTTGACATTGGTGAGAACATTGAACTGAGTAAAACATATTGGGGCAGATTTACAAGCCGCTTGCGCCACTTTTGCATCACTTTTCCCATGTTAAAAGGGACGCAAAAGTGGCGCAAGGGGCTTGTAAATCTGCCCCATTATTTTTAGCTGTCATCCAAACCGTATTCAGATCTTTTGTACCAACTGTCGTTTTTCCATCTTTTGGTCTTCCGGTTCCTCTTCTTGTAAGCTCGCTCAAATCCTGAGCTGAAGATGACAAGAAACAATCTCCATTGTCATTTTCATTTCTACATTGTTCTTTTGCATTAAGTGCAGCCTATTCAAGACCACAGTACTTTGCAACTTCATCTGCATACCAGTTGCATAAGGTGGGAACATCATCTCCACGTTTGTGAGCAGCACACTAGCTGAAATTTATTTAGATAGCAGCAATGCTTTCTATAGGTTCAAAATGTGCTTTGCATTTTTCAATGGGGCACCAAAAGAAGTCCAAAGCCATGGACCACTCCAAAACTATACTGGCTGTCAGCATACATTTTTAACATTCAATTCATTAGCAAAGTAGCATGCTGTGAAGTTACATTACAGAAGTATGATGCTTCCATTACATTTGATATGGTGCATTCTGCACAGCCAGTTCAAGTGACACTTCCTGTATGTCTGGTCTTGGTTTGGCGCAAACCTTTATCATATGAATACAATCATGGTCAATTTCATCATCATTGTCTCTGTCTGCAATTCGTACAAGTGTTGTGGGATTCAACGTATTGCATACTCTGACTGAAACCACTAAGTTTTTCTGCTAATACATAGTCGGCTGTTTGTCAAATGCTTAGTCCAGGTACAAGTACCCAGGACCTCAACTCAATGAGGGACCAACAATATGTGTGTAATCCATCACAATCACCGCACTCTGCTCAACTGCGAGACAAATTGCAGCCACCAATTTTAAATCCCAGGAAGCGCTACAGATTCTGGATCCAATGTGGCAGAAAAGTAGGCCACTGGCCATTAACCTTATCATGTTTTCGTGTGTGGACTAACAATGCACACACTTCTCTTTCATGACAGAATGAGTATAAATATTTTTTGCTATTATGCATTCCTAAAGCAGGTGTGCTACAGAGTTTATCTCTGATTAGGCACTCAAGCATTGGTCTTCTAATGGCACCAGATCACTTATATCATTGTAAGCCTCAGTAAAGGCTTTGAAATCAAGGAATAGTTTGTAACTCACGGTCTACAGCAGCCAACCATTTCCAATAACATCCGCATTCCTCTCTGTGTACTTGGTGGATTCATTCTCAGATTTACAGAAACGCATTCTTTAGAAACGTTTCTAGCCCCTTTTTCAATATGGTGTCCTAAATAGATAACGTCTTTCTTACACTACTGCATTTTTGTGGGTAAAACTGTTGACACTATCTTGGTTTGATAGTTTAAGATAAAGTGCCTACAACAGATCTGGACAGTGTTGAATTTCAAGACTAGTTGAGACAAGGTGTCCCTAAATGGCACCCCAACACAAATAAAGTAAATAGCATTTCACAAAATAAACTTGCTGGAGTCAGAAGTAAAATGTAAACCACAAAGTTTTATTAAGAAAACTAAAAAAATTCAAAGATCATAACAGAAGGCAAACATCTTAGTAAATCAAAATGCGTAGGGGATTAGCAAATGGCTCAATTAAATACAGCAATAAGAATGACATAAAGTAAAGATTCAGAGCAAAATAAGTTTAAGTTCTAAGCATGAGACAAACCGACAAAATTCAGTCTCTAGTGTCAGGACCTAGAAGACATGGCTCACCTCCAAAATGCACCATTTTTATTTACAAATTTACAATGGAAGTCGATGGAGATCTTGAAGTCAGCATAAGGTGAGCAAAGGTAAACGAATCACAATACAGATTTTTTCAATGTCAGCTAATTCCACCATCCTAGCACTAACCCCTAACTGAATATTAATATGTCCTACTCTAACTTAATGTCATTGGCTGTAGCAGCAAAAATCTAGTTACACATTACAATGGAAGTCTCATAAATGAACAGGCCTAATGCATCATAAGCAGGAAGAGATTTAAATGTAGCAAAAGGTTTCCTACATAGTTCCTGGAGAACAGTTATTGATACAGAGAATCAGTGCACATTTTGCTGCATGCAGGGTCAGTATTAAAAATGAAAACAAACATCATTGCTGTGTTCTAAACAAAGATGAACTCAGGGCCTACGTTTTTACTAGTTTACTAAACATAGAAAAACTTCACTTCTGTCAAGTGAAGTATTTTTGTTTATATGCGGAAGCATTCATATTATTACATATTGTTAAAGAAACATTTTTAATTGATTAAAATCATCATCTACAACACTTTATGCAGATTTTCTCCAAGATGGTTCAAGAGTGTAATTTTATTCGACTTGCAATCTTTATTTTTAAATTCCACCATCAGGTCATCTATGTACTGCAAGCACTGAGTTACAGGGCAGCTACAGATCTTTTTTTTTAAATGTTGCTTAAGATTGAGGGGCTATCCTGATTCCCTTGTTGGCTATGACCCCAAACTAGAACTTTATTCAACAATTTGAATGCAAAGAGGTATATTGGGTATCCTCATGAAGAGGAATGGAGAAACACTTGACAAGTCAATGACTGTATACCATTCTGCATCAGATGGAATCTGAAATAAAATCACAGCAGGAGTTGGTACCGCAGGACAACATGGGACTACAATTTTATCAATTATGTGCAGTTCTTGTACTGTCCTCCAATTACCACTTGTGTTTTTTTGTCCATGATTGAAGAGTTACATGGGCTACCTAGCACTTGTTTTAAAATGCCCTGTTCAATCAAATTTTCAATAACGGGTTTCATTCCCTCCTCCGCTTTCCATGTAAGCTTGAATTGGGGAGTTCATGGATAGACTGCATTTGGTTTCATTGTAATCCTCACTGGCTCTGCACTCTTAATTACTCCATTTTCTTTGCCTGTAAAACCCCATACTTCCTCATTCACATTGTGTCTTAAACCAGGACGTGCACCCTCTTTTATAAGAACTGGAAGTAAATTAACGCTTGACTCCACTGATTTTATTTTTAAATCAGAGTCCTCATCCTGTGAATTGCTATCACATCCGGTGTACAGGAAATCATGCAATTCATTCTACACAGGAGATCTGTATTTAATAGGTTAACAGGACTCGTATCACTTATTATAAGTTGATGGTTATTTTCCATAGGGCCAGTTTTCACAGGGACATCTGCCGAAACCTGATTAGTTATTTGCTTATTTGAAATGCAGGTACATATTGGACTTGTTTTGCCTAGAGGGTCGAACTGGGGAGTGGGTAGCACCTCTATTCCATATAAAATGATAATGGATGGTCATTCATCTCACCAACTACGTATGGGCCACTCTGGACTACCTTTAGAACTGCACCAAGTATGCAATCCTCCTTCCCCCTCAGACACATCATGGCAACGGATTTGGTCCAGTTGGAGCTCCAAAAGTTGTTGAAATCTGAGAAAAATCATTGTTAACTGTTTTGCTGATTTTGTTTTTGATAATCAATTTTTCTTTTTTCTTTTTTTTTCAAAGATATTTTTAATACATTTTTGCAACATACAATCTGAGATAGTCCCAGTACAGCATCCCACGCAGGGGAGCAAAATAGTGCAGCAAAAGAGTAAAGGCCAAAAGAGGTGCATTGCCCATTATAAATCAAGCTCCTTCCTTATGTAGTGGCCCGATACAGTTTCTAAATGTTATGGGGCTTGAAATTAGTCGTTTCTGGTCCAAGTCGAGAGCAAGCATTCTCACAGAGTGCCATCTTTTTTCTGCTACAATAACCTCCTCATGTCGTACAGATGATATATATGACAAGGAATAAGCAGAAATCATGTAGCAATTTATCTCAGATGTACAATAACAGAAAGAAAAGACAAAAAAAAAAACCTTAAACCTACCCCCACCCTCCCCGTGGTGGCGGCAACAATCATACATTGACGAATTCACAGGACACTGGAACTCTAATCAAAATTGAAAGACGTGAAGGGCTCTTATGGTGGTAGGACACACAGCTGATGGAAGGCCTCGTGAAAGGAAGGAGACCAAGGGGCCCCATTTAAATTCAAAGTTCTTATAGTTATTTCTGAAAATGTCAGACATACGCTCTAAGCTAAGCAGTTTCCATAGGCGAGAGTGCCAAAGAGAGATAGCCGGAGCCTCCTTTCTCTTCCAGGCGGCAGCCAAAGTGATCTTAGCTGCTCCAATACAAAGCCACATGATCATTTTATCAGCTCGGGTCTGGTGTTCTAGGGAAGGGTCACGAAGCCCCAAAAAGACGCCTGCCATGGTAGTGGGGATGGGATATCCCAGTATATGTTTTATGTGTGCTACAATTTCTTCCCAGAAGGGGCGGATGGTCGGGCAATCCCACCATATGTGTTGAAAGTCCCCAAGTAATCTGCATCCCCTCCAACACCTATCAGAGGTGGCAGGAAGATTTTCCGCAACTTGGCAGGATACAGGTACCAGTCCATCATAGTCTTCAAGTGTGCTTCCCTGAGCTCTGTGGAGTAATTGAAATGTGTAATATCGGACCATAAGTGCGTCCATTCCTCCTCAGATACAGGGCAATGTATCAAATCTTCCCACATAGACATATATCGTGGGCGCGGGGATAGAGCAGTTTTAAGCAGGAAGCTATATATAAATAAAATCACCCCCTTCACAGAGGTTGTCTTGGTAAGAAAGGCCTCAAACTTTGTAAGGGGTCGGGTGGCAGCGTCCCGTATGTGAGGAGCAAGGGCCCAATGCATCAATTGGGTATAGTGGTATCTTTCTGTGTGTCCTATTTCATAATCCCGCTTACAATTATCAAAAGAGAGAGGGTCGAAGTTATGGAACAGGTGTGTCAGAGCCAAACAACCTCCCTCCCTCCAGGCATCAAAGGGTCCCTCATGTAGGGCCGGGGGAAATGCTGGGTTAAACTGGATTGGTGTAAAGGGGGAGGGGAACGAAGTCCACCTATCATCCCCCGAGACAGAGTCCCAGACTTTCAGGGTGGTGCGTGTGGGGGTGCTAATGTATGTATTTTTAGGTCTGTCTTGTCTAGGGCGCCAAGCTAAATCCCAGATTGTCCGTCCCGTCACGCTGCGGTCCATATGTAACCAATGTTTCTCAGATTCCTGTTTCGACCATTCCACCAAGACTCTTAACTGTGCAGCTTTGTAATATAATTGAATATCTGGGAGTCCAACTCCCCCTTCTTTGCGAGAGCGACGCAGTAGAGAGTAAGAGAAGCGAGCACGGCCTCCCTGCCAGATAAAGCGTAGGAGCATGGCTTTCACTTTCCGGAAAAAGTCACCCTCCAGCTCGATAGGTAAGGCTTGAAATAAGTAAAGGAGCTTAGGCAGAAGAGTCATTTTTACAGCGTGAATGCGACCTAACCATGATAGGAACAGAGGTTTCCATTTTGTGAGTTCTGTTTGGATACGTGTAAGGATGGGGGGGGGGAATTGGCAGCATAGAGTCCCTCAAGTCTTGGCGTTAGCTGAACCCCCAAGTGAGGTTGAGTATATATGATTTATCTACATTTATTTTAAACCCTGACACAACTTCAAAACATTCAAGTTCTGATTGTAAGTGGGGGATGGAGGTAGCGGGCTCAGACAAGGACAGAGGGACATCGTCCGCGAACAAGGGCATTTTGTGGGACTCCCCAGTGAAAAGCAACCACATAATTCCGGGATTGGTCCTAATCGCTAATGCTAATGGTTCCATGCTGAGAGCAAAAAGTAAGGGTGAAAGGGGACACCCCTATCGGGTGCCTCTGGAGTGGTGAAAGGAGGACGATTGCACCCCGTTGACCACTACTTTGGAGCGGGGGTGAAGGTAATTAGCTCTAATCATGCTGAGAAATTTAGGCGAAAATCTGAATGCTGTGAGTGTTTGGAAAAGGTATGGCCAGTCAACCCTGTCGAAGGCTTTTTCAGCATCTAACCCTACTAGGACCGCAGGGATTTGGCGTCTATTGCCTTTTCTATCAGGTGTATAATTCGACGGGTGTTATCGTGTGTTTGATGTCCTTTGATAAAACCCGACTGGTCTGGGTGTATGAGGTCGGGCATGAGGTCATTCAGGCGTTTGGCTATAATCGAGGAATAAAGTTTTGCGTCTAGATTTAATAAGGCAATCGGCCTATAGGATGCACAGCGCTGGGGGTCCCTTCCCCGGTTTGGGTATCACCTAAATTACCGCCTCGGACATGGTGCCGGAGGCTGTGCCCTCCTCCACCATAGTGTTAAAAAGACGTACAAGGTGGGAGCTAATGTCATGGGCAAATGTCTTATAAAAAAGTGCAGTATAGGCATCCGGCCCAGAGGCCTTGTGGGGCTTCAGGGCTTTAATGGCCGCAGTGACATCGTCTTCTGTTATAGGAGCTGTGAGTAAGTCATTCCATTCGTCAGACACCTGGGATAAGGGCAATGACTGGAGGTAATCCCGTTGGGCATCTGAGTCTAAGGTGTCCCCAGTGTAAAGGTTTTTATAGAAAGAGCCAAAGAGCTCAGCTTTGTCTTTGTCTTTATATGTAATTTCCCCCGTTGGTCCCCTAATGCCACCTATATATTCTCTTTCTCGTTTATCTTTCAATTGTCTGGCGAGATGTTTACCAATTTTATTGCCCTGGGTGTATGATAGGTGTCGTGACTTGAGGAGTGTAAATTCTGCCCTATTATTATATATAGCCCTAAGTTTGCCACGGAGTGCCGTGAGGTTGCGTAGAGTTTGCCTTGTGGGGTTGATTTTATGGGAGCGTTCAATAGTAGGCAACTCATTTTCCAGCAGTTCTCTCTCGCTAGCCCGTTGTCTGTTCAATGCCACATTGAGGGCAATACATTCCCCCCTAATAACAGCTTTAAAGGTATCCTAGGTGGTAAACTCCGAAGTGTCCTCTGGCCTGTTAGTCGCGAAGAAATCTGTGATAGTTTCTCTCAGTTTGGTACAAGAATCCCTATCTCGGAGAAGCGAGTGGGGAAAGTACCACCTGGAGGTAGTCGGGGCGTTTCCATACCAAGTGAGACTAATAGACAGCAGGCTATGGTCGGACACTGCGAGGGGGAAAATCTTGGCATCTTGTAAGGCCCCCTGTAAGGATTGACTAATAAAGATATAATCGAGCCGTGAGTATGTACGGTGAACATGTGAATAGAAGGTGTAGTCTCGTGTCTGTGGGAAAAGAGTGCACCAGGTGTCTAGGAGGCCTAAGTCATGTAAGTGTTGTTGCGTTGCCCCCGAAAAAGAGCCCATGTCCGAGCGCTGTGTGTGCGTAATGTCCAAGTCTTTCTGCCATACCAAATTGAAATCACCCATAAGGATTAGTGGACCCTCTACAAAATCTGTTAATTTCCCCAGAAACCTATGTAAAAAGGCCGTCTGCCCAGTATTGGGAGCGTATACTACTGCGAAGGTGCGGATTTTTCCCCGTAAGCGCCCTTTAATCATAACTAGGGCTCCCGGTTTTATGATATTTATTTTTTCAACATTTCCGTCTGTATTTATCCATATTTATTTTTTGCACATTTATTCTGTTTTTATCCATTTTTATTTTGTATTTTCTGCATAAATTAGGCTGCAATGGGTATTTTTCCACATTTACTTTACTGATAAATGTATACTTGCATTTGAATGTCCATGAGGTTACAGCAGTATACAGTGCAATAGCATTATCTGAGAACACTTACGTTTTAGAATAGCATAAATAACTATAGATCTGCACTTAATTAAGCTTAATTAGGGAATCTACTGTCTTTTTTTAATCTGCCCCACCTCTCAATCTGTACACCTAGTGACCTGGCACTAATTGACAGTAGAAAAAATATCGAAAAAAAGGCCTATTTTCCGCATTTTTCTGTATTTAAAAATAAATACAGACAGGAAACTAAACAGTTTTCTGTCTGTATTTATCTGTAAAAATCAGTAAAAACTGAAAACTCGGAGCCCTAATCATAACCCAGCGACCCTCCTTATCACTCTGAACTCCCAATGGTTGAAATTGTATGGAAGAGCGAAACATGAGGGCCACCCCCCTATATTTCGTGTGGACTGAGGACCTATAAATTAGTGGAAAATGTTTGTGTTTGAGGAGCGAGTCCTCGGCTCTGGCTAAGTGCGTCTCTTGTAACGCTACTATGTCGAGGTGGTGATCAATAATGTATTTCAATACTTTGTGGCGTTTTTGAGGGGAGTTAAGCGCTTTAACATTCCAAGTTCCAATAGTAATCGGCATTATGTCAAAAACAAGAAACTACAACTCTTCCATGATTCCACACGCACCCTGAGTTCCTCGCTTCTGAACCGTCCCCCTGAAGACATATAATACCAGTTCACACCAGCTGTGCTGTCCCAGAAGTCATGGTTGTATGACATAATTTCGACAGACAGAAAATCGACCTACAAATATATCGCAACAAAAATATCGATGTCAAGAATATCGACATCCTATCTACAACATGGTAAGTACAAAAATATCGAAAATTAAATATCGATGTCAAAAATATCGTTATTAAAAATATCGTTTTTTTTTTACTTTAAAAATATATGTAAAATAAACCAAATTATACTTAGAAATTAAATAAACATAATTAAATATATTGTATAATATTTAAAATGTATAATTAATATATATAATTTAATAAAACTTTAATTAAACATATACATATAATATATAATATATATACTTACTTAATAATTATTTTACTAATAATTTCTGTAACGTATAAATTATTAAATGTTTTTAAAAATTACCAATACATCTATACACATACAAAATAACATTAATAAATATTTAATAATTACATATAGCAAATAATAATCAATATTTTTAATGTGAATAATTTTTATTATTAATGATATATTACAATAGCAAAAATAATACAAAACATATGAAATATCAGACACAATAAAACTACTAGTCCAACTCCAACAAAAACAACAGAATGTAAAATGTTGGATACCGTAGGGGTAAACATTACTATTCCAACTCCAAAGAGTGCAACAGTAGGGAAAGCGTTGGATAGCGTAGGGTTAAAATTACTATTCCAACTCCAGAGAGTGCAATAGTAGGGAAAGCGTTGGATAGCGTAAAGGTAAAAACTTACTATTCCAACTCCAGAGAGTGCAACAGTAGGAAAAGCGCTGGATAGCGTAGGGGTAAAAATTACTATTCCAACTCCAAAGAGTGCAACAGTAGGGAAAGCGTTGGATAGCGTAGGTTTAAAATTACTATTCCAACTCCAGAGAGTGCAATAGTAGGGAAAGCGTTGGATAGCGTAAAGGTAAAAATTACTATTCCAACTCCAGAGAGTGCAACAGTAGGAAAAGCGCTGGATAGCGTAGGGGTAAAAATTACTATTCCAACTCCAGAGAGTGCAACAGTAGGGAAAGCGTTGGATAGCGTAGGGGTACAAATTACTATTCCCACTCCAGTAAGTGAAACAGTAGGTAAAGCGCTGGATAGCGTAGGGGTAAAAATTACTATTCCAACTCCAAAGAGTGCAACAGTAGGGAAAGCGTTGGATAGCGTAGGGGTAAAAATTACTATTCCAACTCCAAAGAGTGCAACAGTAGGGAAAGCGTTGGATAGCGTAGGGGTAAAAATTACTATTCCAACTCCAGAGAGTGCAACAGTAGGGAAAGCGTTGGATAGCGTAGGGGTACAAATTACTATTCCCACTCCAGTAAGTGAAACAGTAGGGAAAGCGCTGGATAGCGTAGGGGTAAAAATTACTATTCCAACTCCAAAGAGTGCAACAGTAGGGAAAGCGTTGGATAGCGTAGGGGTAAAAATTACTATTCCAACTCCAGAGAGTGCAATAGTAGGGAAAGCGTTGGATAGCGTAAGGGTAAAAATTACTATTCCCACTCCAGAGAGTGCAACAGTAGGGAAAGTGTTGGATAGCGTAGGGAAAATAATTACTATTCCAACTCCAGAGAGTGCAACAGTAGGAAAAGCGCTGGATAGCGTAGGGGTAAAAATTACTATTCCAACTCCAGAGAGTGCAACAGTAGGGAAAGCGTTGGATAGCGTAGGGGTACAAATTACTATTCCCACTCCAATAAGTGAAACAGTAGGTAAAGCGCTGGATAGCGTAGGGGTAAAAATTACTATTCCAAATCCAAAGAGTGCAACAGTAGGGAAAGCGTTGGATAGCGTAGGGGTAAAAATTACTATTCCAACTCCAAAGAGTGCAACAGTAGGGAAAGCTTTGGATAGCGTAGGGGTAAAAATTACTATTCCAACTCCAGAGAGTGCAACAGTAGGGAAAGCGTTGGATAGCGTAGGGGTACAAATTACTATTCCCACTCCAGTAAGTGAAACAGTAGGGAAAGCGCTGGATAGCGTAGGGGTAAAAATTACTATTCCAACTCCAAAGAGTGCAACAGTAGGGAAAGCGTTGGATAGCGTAGGGGTAAAAATTACTATTCCAACTCCAGAGAGTGCAATAGTAGGGAAAGCGTTGGATAGCGTAAGGGTAAAAATTACTATTCCCACTCCAGAGAGTGCAACAGTAGGGAAAGTGTTGGATAGCGTAGGGAAAAGAATAACTATTCCAACTCCAGAGAGTGCAATAGTAGGGAAAACGTTGGATAGCGTAGGAGTAAAAATTACTATTCCCACTCCAGTGAGTCCAACAGTAGGGAAAGCGTTGGATAGCGTAGGGGTAAAAATTACTATTCCCACTCCAGAGAGTGCAACAGTAGTGAAAACGCTGGATAGCGTAGGGGTACAAATTACTATTCCCACTCCAGTAAGTGAAACAGTAGGAAAAACGCTGGATAGCGTAGGGGTAAAAATTACTATTCCCACTCCAGTAAGTGAAACAGTAGGGAAAGTGTTGGATAGCGTAGGGGTAAAAATTACTATTCCAACTCCAGAGAGTGCAACAGTAGGAAAAGCGCTGGATAGCGTAGGGGTAAAAATTACTATTCCAACTGCAGAGAGTGCAACAGTAGGGAAAGCGTTGGATAGCGTAGGGGTACAAATTACTATTCCCACTCCAGTAAGTGAAACAGTAGGGAAAGCGCTGGATAGCGTAGGGGTAAAAATTACTATTCCAACTCCAAAGAGTGCAACAGTAGGGAAAGCGTTGGATAGCGTAGGGGTAAAAATTACTATTCCAACTCCAGAGAGTGCAATAGTAGGGAAAGCGTTGGATAGCGTAAGGGTAAAAATTACTATTCCCACTCCAGTGAGTCCAACAGAAGGGAAAGCGTTGGATAGCGTAGGAGTGAAAATTACTATTCCCACTCCAGAGAGTGCAACAGTAGTGAAAACACTGGATAGCGTAGGGGTACAAATTACTATTCCCACTCCAGTAAGTGAAACAGTAGGGAAAGCGCTGGATAGCGTAGGGTTAAAAATTACTATTCCAACTCCAGATAGTATAACAGTTGGGAAAGCACTGGATAGCATAGAGATTCTATAAACATAATAACCAATTAAATAATTAGTTATAAAAAAATAGCATATTAATAATTAATTTACAAAATATGTATTATTAAATACCAATTATTTAAAATAATTATTTATATAAATAACTTTAAATTACATCCCACACTATTCCCCCTTTAACACACAACACACTACACATACAAAATACACAATACATTTAAATATCAGTGTATCTATTATTTACAATTCATAATACATTCTTTATAATTAATATACTTATTATTTACAAATTTATACATATTAACTACCAAATTACAATTATTCACAAATTAATTATTAATTAACAATACATTAATTAGCAATAACAACAAATAACATGGAATAATACATTATTTATATATACTATATTTAACGTACTAATAACAATTAAATACCAATTAATAATTAATTAACAATTAATTATTATTAATTACAAATAAATAAAAATTATCAGTAATTATTTGAATTTAATTACATCCCACCCTATTCCCCTATAAACCCACAACCCACTACACATAAAAATTCACATAATTAATTTAATCATCAATTAATCACTTAATAAAATTAAATCACCAATTAATTAGTAATTAACAATTAATTAATTAACAATACCAATAAAAAAATATTAATATTAAACTAATTATAACTTATATAATTAACCAATTAATAAAATTATTTACAATTAATAATGAATTAACAATTAATTAATCAATTAATATATTTAATTAACAATTAGTAATTAATTAACAATTAATTAATCATAAATACCAATTAAACAATAAATATTAATTAATTAATTATAATTAAATTACTTCCCACCCTATTCCCCTATATACCCACAACCCGCTCTGATACTAAAACGCTAAATTATATTTTACATAATTATTAATCTCTAAACATTTATTTTTAAATGTATTAAAATACATTACAATAGTCTTTAACATACAAATAAAATACATATTAAAATACATTACACTAATAAAATATCGATATTCTTGACATCGAAATTTTTGATTACGATATTACTTACATCTATATTAATGACTTCGATATTATTAACTTCGATAATACTTACCTTGGGGTCGATATTCTGTCCATCGATATTCTTGACTTCGATATTCTTTACCTACGATATTTCCAACTCGATATACTTGTAGTTCGAAATTTAAAACTCGATATTTAGACTGCTCACCAGAAGTCATATATCCTCTCATACATACTTGTTAAAAAGCCGCCACCACAACCCTCCCGGGCCCACCCCGTAGCCCCTGAACAAAAGAGAATAAACATAAACAAGTAAACAATACAAACATTACTGTTGGTCCCCCTGTGGGGCTAGAACCAGGGGGGACAGCAGGTCCGAGGACCCCGTCCATGCCCGCCTCGGTGGAAAGCTGAATCAAGAGCATATTTGTGCGGCTAAGTGAAAAACCACGAAAGATAATCCTAGGTGTAAGTCCATGCCTAAATAAACGCATTAGTGAATTACCTGCCTTGACAAATAACATATGAAACAACATTTTAAATTTCAAACCGAACCTACAATCAGTACTAATCTCGCCTGACAGCCACAATTTACTGTAGAAAAAAGGAAGCAACATTGGTCTTATGTATAAAGTCCTCAATGTCCAAGATCTCCCCTCGACCTGAGCATATGTCCGAAGCTTGAGCAGCGGGAACAGCAGTTGGGCTTTAAATGCAAAACAGCTGTGGCACTCCAAGTAGGAGAGGCCCTTGGTGCGTGTCACCAGATGCTGCTAGAGACATCGAGCATCTTGGTCGTTACACAGGAGATTGTAAAGATCAGCCCATGGTCCAGGTTGGGAGTGATCATCGACGCCCCCTGCGTGACCCAACAGTCCATGCTGAAGCCGACCTAGAACCTCGGAAAGATTCTCCATTTTTGCCTTGTGAAGGGGTATCCTCCTCAGAGTGGAGACCCAGAAGATGTATTCCTTCCTGCAGGTCGGTGATATGGCGCTGTTTATTCTGATATTCAAAGGAGAGCCCAAATAGGTAGGTCCATCTATACCTGATCTTGTTATCTCGCAGTTTAGTGGTAACGGGCTTGAACAGTTGTCTTCGTGCAAGAGTGGACGGTGATACATCCTGGTAGACGGTTCAGGAATGGCCCTGAAATGAGACGGAGTCCTTTGTCCTAGCGGCCTGGAGAACTGCTTCCGTGACTTTATAGGAGTGGAATTTTGCTAGGATGTCGCGGGCCACTTCTTCTCGCTGTGTTGTAGAGTCCCCACTCGATGAACTCTATCCAATTTTATTTTAAGGGTCTGAGGGGTCAGGGTCTCCGAGAAGAGACCTACCATGAAGGCCTCCAGGTCAGGCCCTTCTACGCCCTCCTTCAGGTCCCTTATACTTATGTTCTCCCTCCGCGCTCTGTTCTCGAGGTCCTCCGCCTTGAGTTGTGCTTGGTGGAGCTGGTCCTTGAGTGAGCCAACATCTTCCTGGAGCTCAGTAGAGAGTTGCTCTTGTTCATGATGTTGTGTTTCAAGATCAAGGACTCTAAGGAGGACAAGCAATCCGTCAGATCCGATCGCAGCTGATCTATAGAAGATTTGATATCCTGACTAATGTCACTGCGTAGTTCAGATTTGAAATCTTTAAACATGGTCAAGAGATCAGCCTTCGTGAGAGCCATTGTTGTCGTACCTGAGTCCCCTTGTAGCGTGGAACGTTTTTCTGAGGTGGAAAAGAAGTCCGAGAGCTTATTCGGTGGCTTGCTCGTTGTTTTCTTAGGCAGCATAAGGCTGAGACCTTCAAAGTTGTGCAGGCAAATCAGGAATAGCGTGAGCAGTGTTCCGGCTGCAAAGCGTCATGGGGTGGTGTCTGAAGCGCTGATCTATGTGCTGTAAAGAGTTTGTACTTCAAAACTAGCGTAAGCCCCCCAATCATCCCGTGCTTAGAAGAGGCCACTCCCACCACATGTGGGAATGATAGCAGGTGTGGTCCAGTGCTCTTGGAAGTAAAGAGAGCCCTGTGGATCTGTTCCTCAGTCTGAAAGAGCCCTATTGAAAGGAGGCTGCAGTGGGGGCAGCGCGGCGCCCCGCCGCGACGTCCAGGGTCGCCGACACAAGGTGCTGTCGTCCTGGTGAGTATGCGCTGAGAGGGCTCACACTTGGGGGAAGGAGTATGAGCAGGGTAACAGCAATGCAGTAATGGGTGAAAGCTTCCATGCAGTCAGGTTATTTGCAATCATGTGCCAGCATCGCAGGGTTTGTAGGTGTGGAAGCGCTAAGCACTGCATTGGATGGGCCCTCCGACGCGAGGACCGCTGGCGCCCCCGTAGCACAGGACGGGAAGATTGAAGATCGACGCCATTTGGAGAAGCGTGGCCGCCATCTTGAGGTCAGGCAGAAACAGAGAATGCAGCATTCGGCCAGATTAAAGAGTCACGCTTGCTGCCGCTATCGCCCCAGATTCAAGCTCTACCTTGGGTGTTGAGGCGCTCCTCAGATGGGCTTCTGTTTCCGTGCTGTCACTGAAAAGTCGGGAAAGGTTCCCGTTACCGCAGGATTCTCGCCGCCATTTTGTTTGCAGCGCGTTCCTCCTCCTCGACAGCGATGCCAAACGGGACACTTCCCACGGCGGTCAAAGGGTAGAAATGACCTCCGCAAGTGCCTCACATCCTCGCAAGGCGATGGCTCAGTTTGTGGCGCTTCTAGGTGCCCGCAGCCGCACTTTTCAGCACCAAGAGCACGCGTGGACCGGGAGACGAGATGGGCTACGTCCGATCGGCCATCTTGCCACGCCCGATAATCAACTTTTATTGTTTTTTAAGAAAATGAACGGTACAGCACATTTCAGCGATGCAAATGAGGACAATGAAAGATTACTATTACTGATGCGCATTAACATGCAATGCAACTCACAATCCCACGTTGCTGTGTACAGGTTTAGGCAGGGAGGGGATGAGCAACCCCTCTACTCTATCTGGCCCAACCATTTGCCCTACACTTTGCGATGTTTGGCCGGGCATCACCTTGCCTCACAAAGCAGTTTCTTCTGTGCCTGTAGTCCACCCCCCTATGCCACTTGGTTATACTTGGAGGGACCGGATTCTTCCATGTGGCAGCAATGTCGCATTTGGCCACGATGGTGGCGGTTCCCAGGAAGATTTTGTCAGCTCTAGATCCGTCCAACCCGTCCATGACCCCCAGGAGCATGTGCAGAGGATTGTGTGGGACCCCCCAACCCAGGACCTCAGTGAGCTCCGTTTCCAGTGAATCCCAATATGGGGCAAGGAGGGGGCATGTCCACACCATGTGGTAGAAGTCTGCCGGCATTAGCCCACAACGTGTATAAGATGGATTTGGTCTTAGGCCTGCTCTGTGAAGGCAGTCCGGAGCTTATCTTTGTAAGTGGAGTGAAGATAGTACAGTTGGACCAAGCGGAGCTTGGCAGAAGAAGTGATGGTTTTGGGGGCCATCAAGGCATCCCTCCAGTCCTCGTCCTCCAGGGAACCTAGCCAAGTCTCCTATCGGCGTCTGTACGAGTCCAGGGTGGTTGGGCTGTTGTTAGTTAAGGAGCGGTAGATTTGTGATACCCCTCCCTTCCCCAGGTCCCCCATCATGGTCTGGGCTTCTAATGGGCTGTATTCTGGGAGTGTTGTGCCAGTTGACATATATTTGTTGAGGGCATGGCGTAGCTGCAAATATTTATAAAACTGCGACGGGTGAAGTGAGTGACGGGTCTGTAGGTCCTGGAATGAACGTGTATGGTCTCCAACCTATATGTCGCCTAGTTGCGAGATACCAATAAGATCCAAACCTCTGAACCACTTCAATTCTCCCACCTGTCTAAGCCAGGCGCCCTGCCAGAGGGGCGTTTGCTGGTTCAGCTTGTTCCCCCACTGGGTATGGCGCAGGGAAGCGCACCAGGCCAACATAACCATGAGAGTCACTGTAGGCAGGGCCTTGGGTATCGGTCCTCCAGACATAATTGCCTGAATTTTGGGGAGTTCCAGTCCTCTCAGTTCGACCCTGTATGCTGGGTCCGACCAGCCTCCATTGAACCAATCATGTAAAATGAGTAGACAGGTTGCTAAGTAATATAAGTTGAGATTTGTCATGTCCATGCCCCCCTCGAAAGGTGGGATCTGGCAGCGGGTGAGCGCCATTCATGCTCTCGCACCACTCCAGAGAAACTTTGTAGCCAGGCTGTCTAGTTTTCTGAACCAAGTGAACTGGGTTTTTTTGGATGATACATAGGAATCGGGGAAGAATCATCATTTTAAAAAGGGTGATTCTTCGTAAGGGGTTAAGTGGCAAGGCTTGCCATCTATGGCGAATTTCTTTGGCTTTCCTGAACAACGGGCCGATATTGAGCGACCATGCCAACTAGGGAAGTAAAGTGACCTAAATCCCCAGGCATTTGAACGACTTCCGCCTGATGGGTATATTTGACTGCCAGTCATAACAGTCTCTTGATAGGTGTATGGGTACCAAGGTTGATTTGGCGGAGTTCAGGTGCAGACCCGAGACCTGCTCAAAGGTGTGGAGTACCTGGAGGCATCTGGGTCCAGACTGGGCAGGCTCCGCGAGGAAGAACAGATTTTGTTGAAAATTAGGCATTTTATTTCGAAAGGTTTGCTGCATCACTGGAGTTACAGGCATGATTGCATATATCCCATTCTGTGCTGCCTGATTTGCATTCTACATTTGTAAATTGTTTTGTATTTGATTTGGATTTTATATACACTCGTGTTTCCAGTGTCTAACACACCCACATAGTGGCAGGGAGTACTTTTCTTTCACCTCTACCCTGCAGAACAACATTACCAACTTGTGCATGCTGTACATTGCTTCCCTGCATACCCACTCCTTGCATACCTGAATTTGCGGCAGAATTTGTACTATCAACAAAACCTGAATCAAAACCTGAATCCATCATCTGATTCCTACCACTCCTCTGAAAGCGCTTTGTCTCAGCAAACATGAGCTTTTCCTTCAGTATCCTCTGTTTTGAATTGAAGCAGACACTACAGTACTAAGCATACTTCAATATCTTCTCAATATTCTGTCTACACTGCATCACACTCCACTGACGATGAGAACAAAGCTCCAGCCACAGACCTAACACAAAGGCTGAAACAAAACCACTAATGCCCTCTTCTGTCAGATCTACTCCAAAGAACATTCTGTATATTCTCATTAACCTCTCATAATATGCATACAGTGATGCAATTGGCTGTTGAGTAGCTCTCATGATTTTTTACCAATTCACCTCTCTCTCTGGAACCTTTTGCTTCAAGTGTGTTATCATTTCGCTGTACTTTTCCATGACAATTCGAGCTGGACTGTTTTAATAATGCACTCTTGGAGGCTCTCCAGTCGGCCATGTTACGGCTGCTTTACATTCAGCCCATAAATCCTTGAGGACAATAATTCCAAACAATGTATTCAAGTCTACCTACAGCATCTCTGAAATTGACTCCAGTCTCTCCACCTCCACATTGGGGTTCGTAAATCATCCTTATATTGGGGAGGTCAAGAGTCTAATAAATTATCTAAAAATCTATCCTCCTCATCCAAATCGTTCTAAAAAAAAATTCTTTTAATTTTTCAATTTTAGTTTCATTATTTGTATTTTGTCTGTCTCATTAGCAATTGCAGGTAATCCACCCACACTCAACATTGTATCCTCTCTCCATGCTTTTCTCTGAATCCACCATCTTTAATCTAAACAACGGCTTAGAAAATTTTCAGCCTGACTTTATTTTCTTTCATTCTTTCTCAATTGCTGTATGATCTCACTCATTCAATGGTTCAGACTGCACAGGTCTTAGTTGCGGTTTTCTCTCATTCAAAACGTCCCTCAAATTCTCAAGCTTTCTCACATTAAAGGTGCCCTCTAAAGGAAATTGCATGTTCTTGTCACTTGAAGTGATCTCATTTTCATTGTTTTAACCACATACACTCATAGAGCCCTACATTTAGCATTATTTCATAGGCAGGAGAATCTTCCAGCTGTATTTTCCCTCCCTCAACAATAGGAATTAATGACTTTTTCAATGCAGACCCCATTTTCGCTCAATGTAACTCTTCACACACCACGTGACATAAACAATGATAACCAGGTAATCACAGTATGACTTCAATAAAAGACCACGTTATTAGGCATAATCTGCAAGCTCCGTACCGGCCAAGACAAATGCAGATTTTCCACATTTAGAAATGAGTAGAAAATCATGATTTTAATAAAGGCACGGAGGCTAATATTATGCATTACCCTTTTATTGCTCCTCAGACAGCAGCAACAAAAAAACAATAGAATTAGAACACTACCAAATTCTTAGAACATTGAACATGTATAAACACACAGAACTGGCAGCCATCTTCCTCTTTGTATGCTGCGAAGAATAAAATCCAAAGTCTCTTATTAAATAGTAACAAAGTTCAACTTCCTTGCCAATGACTTCCTCGAACCTTTAATTCCTTCTCCATTCGCCTTATCCTGCATAATAAAGAAAGAACAAACATTAATAAAATTGGGAGGGTACAGTGGAGGGATAATATTAGCCTCCGTGCCTTTATTAAAATCATGATTTTCTACTCATTTCTAAATGTGGAAAATCTGCATTTTACATCAAGGCCCGGAGGCCAACATTATGCATGTTCAAAGTTCACCCAACACTCTATCTAAGACATTTTCCACCGGCTTAAAATAGAATTTCTTAAAAGTAGCTTCATTGCTCCAATCTGCAGCCTTCATAATTCCACTCAAACTAAAACCTTTTATATACGCCTTTGACGCCATAGCTCCCCTAACAGAATGAGCCCCAAAAACACTAGTATCTACCCCTGACCTCAACATTACTTCTCTCACCCACCTTGCCAATGTAGGCGTTGACACAGGCCTAAAAGGCTTCTTATAAGAAATTAAAAGTTGCGAACTTCCTCCCTGTCTTAAAGTCATAGTCCTTCTTTCATACTCCCTCAAACACCGAACAATACACAAATTTTCATTTCCCTCCAAATTAGGATAGAAAATAGTTCTAGACATACACTTCGTTCTTTTCCTTAACTCAAAACACACCCCTTCAGGTTGATAACACCTAGAATCTACCTCCAATGCCTTAATATCAGAAACCCTTCTACAAGACACCAAACAAAGAAGCATTGCCATCTTCCAAGATAGAAATCTCAGATCCATTGTAACATTACTACCCCAGCTATCCAATTCCTTTAGAACCAACGAGATATCCCATAATACACCATATTTTGCCTTTGGAGGTAAAAACAACCTTAGACTCTTAACCAACCTATTGACCAGCACATTCTGCCCTACAGGCATACCATCCACCAAAACATGACCTGCAGAAATCGCCGATCTGCTAATATTAACCATATTATATGCAAGACCTGACTTAAACAGTTCTGACAAATAATTAACCACTTCCACTACAGGTGCTCCTAAAACACCAATCAGACCATCGTCTCCAAGCTGATCTATAAACCTTTGTTGTCCCTTTAGACCATGATTCAGCGATAAGTACTTCAGCCTCCTTCGATAACCCATGCACTTGCCACACTCTCCTGAAATCAGCCACGCCACCAGTCTCAACTGACCACTCATCGCTAAATCGTGCACATTCCCTTCCGGATCCAGAATTATCTCCCTCAAATCTGGTAACAACACCGGATCCTCTATCAACAGATCCATCATATCTGAAAACCACACTTGACTCCTCCAAAATGGCGTTATAACCACCATCTCTGCCCTCTCCCTCCTGACTTTCATCAGACCTCTCTGAATCAATGAGAATAGGGAAACGCATAACATCTCCCCGTGCTCCAATCCTGAAGAAAAGCATCTAAACCCTTTGCCTCCGGATCTGGCCTCCAGCTGTAAAACTCCCTCAACTGACAATTCAGTCTGTCCGCAAAAAGATCCACCTGAAAAGGACCCCATCTCTTCTCCAACTTCAAAAAGCTCTCTCTCTGAAGTTTCCAATTGCTCACATCTCTGAGATACCTTGAAGACCAATCCGCTTCTACGTTGCACAGACCCGGAATATACTGAGCCTGGACTACAATTTCCTTCTCTAAACAAAAATTCCAAAAATCCTTTGCTAATTCTGCCAGACCTCTCGATCGTGGTCCTCCCAACTTGTTCACATACCTTACCGCCGACAAGTTGTCCATCTTTAACAACACACAACATTTCACCCTGTCCTTCATAAAACTCTTTACCGCAAATGACCCTGCTAGCAGCTCCAGACAATTTATGTGCATCTCCTTCTCTTTCCTTGACCACTTGCCCCCTGTCGAGACCAAACCACATCTCGCTCCCCAACCTTGAAGACTCGCATCCGATTCTATCTCTACTTCCGGTACCTCCCCGAAAATTGCTCTGCCATTCCAAGCCTCCAGATTCATCATCCACCACCTCAATTCGTCTTTCGACTCCAGATTCAACACAATCTTCTGAGAATATTTTTCCCCCCTCCTTAAATGAAAAGCTTCCAATCTCTGTAATGCCCTGTAATGTAGAGGGGCTGGAAAAATCGCTTGAATTGATGCTGATAACAGACCCAGCAACCGAGCTAACTGTCTCAACGTAATCCATTCCGACTTCATCACTCGTCCCACTTCCTTCCTTATTTTCCTCACCTTCATCATTGGCAATTTCAACAAACATTCCAATGTCTGAATCTGAAAACCTAAAAACTGAATTGTCTGCTGAGGATCCACACAAGACTTCTCCTTGTTCACCACAAAACCTAGATCCTCTATTACTTTCACAGCAAACTCCGTCTGCTCCTTTGCCAAATCCTTCCCTTCCGCCATGATTTAAAAATCGTCCAGATAAACTATCAAACGTATTCCTCTTGACCTCAACCAAGCTGCTGTTGGACGCATCACCTTCGTGAAACACCATGGTGCCGAACTCAAACCAAATGGTAGACTCTTGAACCTCCACAACCTTCCCTTCCACCGGAACTGTAGAAAATCCCTCTGATCCTTGCACATAGGAATTGTCAAATAAGCATCCTTCAGATCTAATCTTGTTAACCAATCTCCCTTCCTTAAGAGATCCCTCAACATGTGGATCCCCTCCATCTTGAAGTCATTGCACACCACCCAATCGTTTAATTCCTTCAGATTTATCACAGGCCGCATACCTTTCTCCTTTTTTTCCACTAGGAAAATGTTGCTTATAAAACTTCCTTCGACACTCCTTGCCACCTCTATGGCACCCTTCTCCTCTAACTCTTCTATCTCTTTCGTCACCAAATCCTCCATATCCTTCGTGAACCTCAAAATGTTCGGAATCCTTAACTGAACCGGTATCTGCACAAAGTCTATTTTGTAACCTGTTCCAAAACCCATGGATCCCTGGTTATCTCTTTCCATCTCGAAACAAAAATGGCTAGTCTGCCGCCCAACTTTATTTGGATAGAAAAAGGGTCTAGATTGCATTTTACCTGAGGCACCTCTTGCTCGTCCTCAGGACGCATTCCTCTTGCCCTACTTCTCTGCCTCTGAGGGAAAAACACTCCCTGTCCTCCTCTCGAACTGTAATTGTTTGATCCATAACCCGAAAAATAGGGCCTTCCTCCTCTTCCAAAATTTGCTCTTGAAAGGAATTGTCCTCGGCCGGGGAAACGGCCCGCATCCTCCCAGCCACTCCAAAAACTCTTCTAATATCGTTTTGAGCTTTCTCCAATGAACTAAACGTGCTCACATAACGAGACATGTTTTTTACAAACTCATCCCCAAAGAGCAAGCCATCGCTTCTCTCACCCGGTTCCTTATTGGCTAAATCCGCCAATTTAGGATCAATCTTGAACAGTATTGATTTTCTTCTTTCAATACAAATCGCTGTATTAGCATTTCCCAATAAACAAATGGCCCTCTGGACCCATTGACGCATCTCTGCGACATCCACTCCAAAATCCTCGCACAAATCAAAAATCTTAGTGAGCGGTCCCAAGACATCCAAAAGTCTGTCCTGACAACCTTTAAGCCCTTTCTCCAGACCTTTTCTTGGGTCCTTCCCATATTTATTTATGAACGCCATCATTTTCTGATCTAACTCCGGCGTGTAAGCAACCTTACTATCTAGACTTGGTCTAGGGCACTCACTTCGCATTTTTGTCCTGACTTCCTTTGGAATCTCCCTTCTAATCCAGTATTTTACGTATTTTGCTACATGCTCCACTGGAGCCCATTGTGGAGAGAGAGGATGCTGAATCAATAAAGGATTAAACATATCCTCACCCTGAGGATCTAAAATCTCCTTATTTTCCAATTTAATTTCACAATCCTTAATCTTCCTCCTTTTTACTGGTACAATCTCCACATCAGAATCCTCCATGCTTGAGCTACAAGTTAGCTCTACATCTCCGCTAGATGATGTGGAATCACATGAAACACTTGTATGTTTCACCTTTTGTGCCCTTTTGGCTCCCTCTTTGGCCTTTATAGCCTCATTTTTTTTAACCTTACGTTCTTTCCCTTTTTTTATCGACTCACCGATCTTCCTTTTCTGAGTCTTCTTTTTTCTATCTTTCGAACCACTCGGTACCATTTCATGTTCCTCAGTGGTCCAATAACTCTCTTCCTCCCTCATTCTTCTCTGCATCCCTTTCTCCATACTGCTTTCTATTTTTTCATCTATTGAAGCTGACATCTCACCAAACATCTTCTCCATGTAGCTGTCCTCAAAACTACACTCAACTCCTGCCATTCTCTTTTAATTATATATTTAATTAATATATTCACTTTCTTTTCTTTTTTAAATTTTCCTCTTTCTCTCTCTCCTTCATTTACTTATTTATTTATTTAATCTATTCTCTTTACATCAAACTCTTCAAAATTACCTTTCTCCCTAGATGTACTTTTTGCCCTAAATTCAATAACTCTCCGCTAAGCACCACAACTCTACCGACACCTGATCGACCACCGATTTCTGTCAGAAAAACTCTCCTCGTTATAACACACTTCGTTACTTATTATCCCAAAATATGGCCTCCCTCTCACACCATGTTAATCCATTACACCTTTCCCAATCTCCTAAAATGGCCGCCGCACGCTACGTGCGTACGGCGGCCCCCTCTGTTCAAAATTCAAATATTCCTCCTCACGCGATCATAACACTGGAAGTCTCCCCGCATGCGAAGCAGAGCTCGCGCATGACTGTCTGACCCGCACGCGAAGCAAAGCTTACAGAGCTCGCGCTCACACACGCACTGTCCACCAACCCTCACCAAGGTATTTTTCCGTTTAAACTAATATTAAACACGCACTACGGACACAATCTCATTCCTACTCAATCTCATTACCATCTTCCTCTATTCAGATTCCTGTCTTAAGCAACAAGCTAAAATCATAACGTTTCCAAATTAAAACAATTTCTTCATCCTTTTTCACATATAAATCTTCTAATTTATATCCTCCCTATAATATCCCAACACAATTAATCATTAACCACACACCAATATCCCTTATCACATTCTTAATTTAAATTATTTCAATCAATTAAATTCCATCTTATCTGATCACTGAGCAGCAACAAAAGAGGAAGATGGCTGCCAGTTCTGTGTGTTTATACATGTTCAATGTTCTAAGAATTTGGTAGTGTTCTAATTCTATTGTTTTTTTGTTGCTGCTGTCTGAGGAGCAATAAAAGGGTAATGCATAATGTTGGCCAACCGGGCCTTGATGTAAAAGCCTGTGTCTATCACCTCCTGGGGGAGTCATCAGTATCAGCAATACCTGGGGGAATTTCTGACACCCCCTAGGTGTTTTAAACCGGGCTGGAGTTCCCCTATGGAGCGAAAAAATAAACTGATGCTTGTGTCGGCTGCAGCTGCCAGGAAGGTCTGTGTCAGGATTTGTGGGGTTTTCGCGCCTGCCTAGCTGTATGACTAGAATTCCCAGAGGCAGGAGGGGCGGAGCCAGCGTCTACAAGTAGACGCGATGCACGTTGGCAATCGTGCGTAATACTGTTTATTTTTTGACTTGTTTAGGCTCGATCGGACGTCGGAGTCTCTATTGGGAGTTCCAGTGAGAAGCATCTCTAGAGGTATGCGGTTGCGGTGAAGAAACCGCGGAGCGGGATAGAAATTGGCAACGCTCGGCAGTGAGCGCATTTTATTTGGACATTGCTGTGTGGGATTTCAGTGGGCGGTTATTACCGCGGAGCTTGGAGCCCTTCAGAATAGGAACTCCAAATGAGGAACCGCAGCGTCCGGCCGTGAGCAACGGCTGGACACTGCGGGTGGTGCAGAAACCGCGGAGTGTGAAGACACGCTTAATAGAGACCCGGTGAGTTAACCGGATAGACTCTTTTAGTCATTAGGAAGTGCTGGACTATTTAGTTCAATTTATGGAAGCAGGATTCTCCCTGGAATCGAACGTTAGGTTAATTAAGTTGGGAACAGCTTTTTTGGTTTTTGACATTATTTAATAAGCTGATTCTTGTGGTTTTGGACTATGGGAGCACGGATTGGCATTTCTGGCAGAAGGTTGTAGTATGAACAAGTGGATTCTTGAGACGAGACTATGTACCTTGGTGTATTCAGCTGAAGTTATTCTTTCTTGTCCTGGTGAGCACCAGAGAACTGGGTACTGGATGTGCTAGGCACAGGGTTCCTTATCTAGCATGAGTATGTATGGGAATTGTGTATGACTCATGTGTTTGTGTTCTGTTTTGTAGACCTATCAATCAATCAATCAATCAAGGTACTTGTAAAGCGCGCTACTTACCCGTGAGGGTCTCAAGGCGCTGAGGGGGGGGGGGTGGGGTGGGGGGGGTGCCGCTACTGCTCGAAGAGCCAGGTCTTGCGGAGTCTTCTGAAGGCGAGTAGGTCTTGGGTCTGTCGTAGGTGGGTTGGGAGGGTGTTCCAGGTCTTGGCGGCGAGGTATCCACCCCGGGAGACTGGTTGTTTTCATTGGCTAAGCCGGCTGGCTGTAGTACTATGGTGGATAAGTTATTAAGGTATTTATATACATTTAGCGAAACCTATTGAGAGTAGGATTGTGGATGTGTACTTACTCTGTGTGTCTTTGTATTACAGGTTCTCCTCCCTGCTGTTCCCATCCTTTCCTTTCCCTCACTTGATCGCCCTACAAATCTGTAACTTTCAGTTGGAGTTTGGGGATGTCAAGGGGTGAACCCCTTATTGCGTCAACCGGACCCCGAGGAGTATAAGGACCTTGACAGAAGTACGCACCCAAGATAGGTTACGCCTCCCGGTCCGGGGGATGGTAATACATGGCGTCCATGGACGATGTGGTTCAAGCATTGACCTCAGTTCAACAGGAGCTGGCGGCCTCTAGGCTTGAAACTGCGGCTTTACATGAAAGGGTAGACAGGTTGGCTAGGAATCCTTTTGATGTATCAGCCTCCAGCACCCCTCAAATACAGGTCACGGTCCCTCCTCCGATACCGTTAACCGGCCCAGAAAGATATGCGGTGACCCCTTAAAAATTCAAGTGTTTTTAACCCAGATCATTCTACACTTCTCCTGTAAACCCTCATCCTTTCCGAGTAATCACTCCTGGGTGGCTGTTGCGATTTCATACTTGATAGGGGATGCCACTAATTGGGCGGTTCCGTTGGTTAGGAACAATGACCCTGTGTTATCTGACTGGGATGCTTTTCGGTCGACTTTTGAGAGAGTGTTCGATAGGAGGACCACTACCTATAGTGCCGATAGGGAGCTGCTGGAACTACGACAAGGGAGACAGGAACTAGTAACATACTTAACTAAGTTTAATCGGTTGGTTTTGGAAGCGGCATGGCCCGAGGAAAAAAGGATGTCTCTTTTTTATAAGGGTTTGTGCGATGAGTTGAAGGATGTGATAGCTCAGATCGAAGTCAACAAAGTGAGATGCACACCTCTATATGCCAGTTTTTTCTTATCCAATCAATCAAATTGTTAATTTAGTCTTCATTTTAATCCAACCTTTTACTCAATGTTTTCACCAGTTTTCTCCATTCTTCAATTCATTTTATCCATTCATATTCCACAGCAAAGATAATCACATAAACACCGGAGCGGTGATAGCTTTCTCATGTCACGTCTTTATTGAGAACTGCCCAATGCATTTCGGGATTTCCCTTCATCAGGGGCATCTACAATACAAATGATATTTTGAAGACATTTATATGCAAAACGAATGTCATAATTCTCATATATCTAATTAAATCTCTCATAAAATAACAAACTACCTTACTCTACTGTGGCTTAAACTGGGGTTTTATCTATGTTAAAATAAACATGACGTCAATCACAATCCCGTTTTCAAAAAACAGCGTTTTGTTTGTGTTCAACCCTACAAAACATGGTTCACATAACTCCCATGGCTATTCTAAACTACCTATTCAAGACCTCAAACTACTCAAAACTAAATCTACTCACCGTGACTTATACTGCATTCTGTTTGAACATGCCCAATTTCTATCGGTACGTTAACCGTTCAAAAAGTGCCGCAGCACGTAACTCTTACAACTTCATGATGGGCTCAAGTACTACAAACGAATGTGGCTGATTTATCTCCCCTCCCCAGATACAGCCGGTAATTGGTCACATGTGCACTCTACGTTAAACCAACGGTTTTTCAACTTCCGATTTCACCCTCTATACGTTGAGGCGTCAAGCTATACTACATTACCCAAAGTGCATCTATTCTGAACCTTATGTTACTATAATTTTTTAGTGAATGTTTGGTGGTCACAAAAATGATAGCCCCTTAAAATATCCTAATCGCTGCAATCGTTATTCATAAAAACCACAAGAGTTCGTTAAAAAAGTCCGGTTTTTCATACTCTGAATGACTGTTCTCTTCACATTTCTCATCGTCGTTGGTGACCGGAGGCCTCACTCCTGTGTTCCATTAGTCAACAAAGTGAGATGCACACCAGAGGTGTGCATCTCACTTTGTTGACTTTTCATAGCATGAATCTTTTTCGTCCTACTAGTGAGTTTGCACCCATGGATTAAAATGTTTATGGAAACGTTGAACAAATGATATACATATAAATGCAAAGATAATGGAACACAGGAGTGAGGCCTCCGGTCACCAACGACGATGAGAAATGTGAAGAGAACAGTCATTCAGAGTATGAAAAACCGGACTTTTTTAACGAACTCTTGTGGTTTTTATGAATAACGATTGCAGCGATTAGGATATTTTAAGGGGTTATCATTTTTGTGACCACCAAACATTCACTAAAAAATTATAGTAACATAAGGTTCAGAATAGATGCACTTTGGGTAATGTAGTATAGCTTGACGCCTCGACGTATAGAGGGTGAAATCGGAAGTTGAAAAACCGTTGGTTTAACGTAGAGTGCACATGTGACCAATTACCGGCTGTATCTGGGGAGGGGAGATAAATCAGCCACATTCGTTTGTAGTACTTGAGCCCATCATGAAGTTGTAAGAGTTACGTGCTGCGGCACTTTTTGAACAGTTAACGTACCGATAGAAATTGGGCATGTTCAAACAGAATGCAGTATAAGTCACGGTGAGTAGATTTAGTTTTGAGTAGTTTGAGGTCTTGAATAGGTAGTTTAGAATAGCCATGGGAGTTATGTGAACCATGTTTTGTAGGGTTGAACACAAACAAAACGCTGTTTTTTGAAAACGGGATTGTGATTGACGTCATGTTTATTTTAACATAGATAAAACCCCAGTTTAAGCCACAGTAGAGTAAGGTAGTTCGTTATTTTATGAGAGATTTAATTAGATATATGAGAATTATGACATTGGTTTTGCATATAAATGTCTTCAAAATATCATTTGTATTGTAGATGCCCCTGATGAAGGGAAATCCCGAAATGCATTGGGCAGTTCTCAATAAAGACGTGACATGAGAAAGCTATCACCGCTCCGGTGTTTATGTGATTATCTTTGCTGTGGAATATGAATGGATAAAATGAATTGAAGAATGGAGAAAACTGGTGAAAACATTGAGTAAAAGGTTGGATTAAAATGAAGAATAAATTAACAATTTGATTGATTGGATTCATTCAAATATTCGGCTGTGCGGCTTGAGTTGGTACCCGAAGGTGGGTCCATTGTGTTCAGTTCATAGCTCAGATCGACCCACAACCTGTTACCTGCTCTGATTTAATTAATTTGATGTTGAGATTGGATGGTCGCATGTCTGAGAGAGGTGCCGGGAAACATAGAGGTGACAGGTCCTTCTATAGGTCGGACAAGTTTGCCAGGAAAGAGACAGGGTCCACCGATACGGGGAGTGAAACCATGAAGATAGGGGCCATAGGGGCAACTCTCTCACGAGTTGAGCGAGAGAGCCGACGTACACAAGGGCTGTGTATGTACTGTGGTAAGCGAGGACATTTCGTACGTAGTCACAAGGTTATTCCTACAAGAATAAGAAGGCTACAGTGTCAGTGGTGGGTACGGAAGCAGGAGCTTCAGGCACCACTCCTTTGGCACTAGTGCCTGAGAAGGAGTGGAAAATACCCTCTTTGTCCACCAACAGGGTAAAGGATACCGAAACACACATAGTGTTGGCAGTGGGGTTGGAATACAAACACCAAGTGCATCTAGTACTAGCCATGTTGGATTCCGGCGCAAAGGGGAATTTCATTGATAGTGGGTTGGTACGACAAATAGCGGTGGGTAGTGTACTTAGAGACACCCCCGAGGAGGTTTTGGCTGTGGATGGTAAACCCTTAAAGTCGGGTCTCATCACTGAGCAAACAGAATACGTCAGGTTGTCTATAGAAAACGGGGCAAAACAGCATCTAGAAGAGATAGCCTTGAACATCATCGGTGCCCCTCAGTATGAGGTGATAGTGGGAATGCCATGGTTCTGGCACCACAATCCCACCATAGACTGGAAGAACAAGACCGAACAGTTTCTATCCTCTGATTGCGAAGAGCACTGTATGCAGGACCTTAAGTCACAAGCTACAGCTCTCACCTTCCCGTTTTGAGAAGCTACGGCAGCGGAGAAGGAAGTAGAGTTGCTTGAAGTGTGTGCTCAGTTTCAGGATGTATTCAGTAAGGTACAGGCAGAACAGCTTCCGCCTCATCGGATGTATGATTGTCAGATTGATTTGATTGGGGGTGCGAACATTCCAGTTTGTAGGGTTTACGCCTTGTCAGAACCAGAGACTCGCTATCTCAGGGAGTATCTGGATCATTTTCTGGGAGATCGATTTTATCAGACCCTCACGTTCTCCGGCTGCCTCTCTTCTTTCCTTTATAGCTAAGGCTAGTGGCGGGTTCAGAGCATGTTGCGATTATAGAATGCTAAACAAGAACACAGTGCGGAACTGATATTCTTTGCCCCATATCTCAGTCCTGTTGGATCAAGTACGGGAAGCCACGATTTACACTAGATTAGACTTGAGAAGAGCGTATCATTTGGTACGCATCTGAGAGGGGGATGAGTGGAAAACGGCCTTTAAGACACGCTATGGTCTGTACGAATATACTGTGATACCGTTCGGGCTGTGCAACGCCCCGGCGGCGTTTCAGTATTTTCTGAATGACGTTTTGAAAGACTATGTGCACCGTTTTGTGGTCGTGTATATAGATGATATCTTGGTTTATTCTGGATCAACGGAGGAGCATAACAACCATGTCATCTTAGTGTTGGAGAAACTGATAGAGTATTGTTTGTTTTGTAAACTGAGCAAATGTGAATTTGGGGTGAACGAGGTTGAGTTTCTAGGGGTTATGCTATGTCCTGAAGGCTTGAACATGGCAGAACGCAAGGTAAAGGCAGTACAGGACTGGCCCATACCCAGGAGCACAAGAGACGTCCAGTGCTTTCTGGGGTTTGCAAACAACTACTGCAGGTTTATCCTGAATTTGTCACAGAAAGCAATCCCCATCACTAGACTGCTTCGAAAGGGGGTTCACTTTCTATGGACCAAGGAGGCATCCAAGGCTTTTACCTGCTTGAAACAGGCTTTCACCACGGCTCCAGTGCTCAGACATCCCCAGTTGGAAGTGCCTTTGTAAGAAAGTGGCTCTGTATATACTGTTCCCAAATAGGTACAGTGTGCACAGAGTCCACAGGTTTGGCAGAGGCTAAAGTTAGATATAACCTTACTCTCTAAAGTGGTAGCTTGGTCGAGCAGTAAGGCAGGATCAGAGGACAGTGTAAAGCATTTGTTGTACCCACTCAGTCAGCAAATGGTCTCACACACTCAAGAACTGAACTCTAGGCCAATAGTTTTGTATAAAAATATATAGTTGTTTTATTTTAGAACCAACAATAGGTATCAAAATATACTTTCTCAGAATGAGATGCTTTAGATAAATACTTTCAATAGGCAATAGACTTTTGAATGCAATAGATACAGTTGTTGCAATAGGCAACACAATTTCAAACAAAATTATACATTGCGCTCAATGGGAATTTCTAGTTAAATGCAATTGATTACTTTTTGGATTACTTTTCTTACCACAGGACTGGATCCTAGATTCAGTCCTGGGACATCTCCTGTAAACAGTTGAGTAAAAACGTTTTGGTTACAGTTGCGATTTTTAAGGAATATTATTGTATTTTAAAAGTTGACACTTAGAAACTTTTTCACATAGAATCACCAATGTTATCCTAAGGGAGGAAATTCACTTAGCAGGTAAGTGGGGTTATTGTTACTTTTTCTAACTCATTGTTGGATCCTGGATCTAGCACTGGGGCATCTCCTGTAAACAGTTGAAAGAATGTGTTTTTGTTATACAGGCGATTTTCTTTTTGATAACCAATTTTATTGCCTTTTGATTGTAACCAAGAACACAGCACCATGTAGAAATACACTTTGGAAAACTAGACCAGGATACAAGCCCGTCACAATGATACAGAAAATTTGATGCACCAACAGCCAATATCAATAAGTCCACTTCCAAATAGAGATCATATCAGTCCAAATCAGTCTTCTATGATTCCAACCCACTTGCCCCAGATACGGCGAAACTTCCTAGGACAGCCCCTGGACACATAAAGAGGCCGTTCCTGTGCGGCACACCAGTCTACTCCCCTGTGCCAGCATGTCAACATAGGTGCGGTACTCCTCAGCCAGTGAGCTGCAATGTCCCTCTTAGCTACTGCTAGCGCTGTGTTAAGGAAGAGCTTCTCAGCCTGGTGCCGTCCAGCCACTCCGTGATACCCAGGAGAACAAGTGTGGGGTCAGTGGGAACCTTCCAGCCCAAGACCTCCGAGAGCTCTCCCGCTACTGACTCCCAATACCCCTGTATCACAGGACAAAGCCACACCATATGATAGAAATCAGCTTGGGAATGGGAACAGCGGGGGCAGAGGGCATCAGGTCGAAGTCCCGCGCGGTGGAGACGCAGCGGTGTGAGATAGGCAGCATGCAAGAAGTATACTTGGACTAGCCGCAGCCTCGCCGAGACCGCAATTATTTTAGGGGCCATCAGGGCGTCCCCCCAGTCAGCGTCATCCAGAGTCCCCAGCCACCCCTCCCATTTGTCTCGGAGCTGGGGGAGGGAGTTGGGAGTGTTGTTAGTGAGTGAGCGGTTAATACGGGATATCCCTCCCTGACCCAGGTTGCCTGTCATGACTTGAGCCTCAGGGGGACTATATTCGGGGAGCGCAGTGCCTTCGGAGATATAGGAGCGGAGGGCATGGTGCAGCTGCAAGTATCGGAAAAACTGTGACGAATGGAGGGAGTGTCTGGCCTGCAAATCTTGGAATGAGCGCAAGTGGGTACCACTCCAGACATCGCCTTGCAGGGAAATCCCAATAAGGTCCCAGGGTCGAAACCCAGAAAGAGAGGCGACCTCCCGGAGCGAGGTGCCGCACCAAAAGGGAGTATGTCGGGTCAGCGCACCCGACCAGCGGGTATGACGCAGGGAGGCCCGCCAGGCCAGGAGCACTCCACGCGTGACATCAGGGATAGCTTGGGGGACAACGTCCCCGTATAGCATCCCCTGGATAGGGGCAAGGCCAAGGATGTTGAACCAATCATGCACCACCAGAAGTCGGGTCGCCAAGTAATAGAGGTAGAGGTTCGTCATCCCAAGACCACAGTCAAAGGGCGGGACGCGGCATCGGGCCAGGGCCAGTCTGGGCCTCCGACCCCCCCATAGGAACTTAGTAGCCAGCCCGTCCATCTCTCGGAACCAGGACCGAGCGAACGAAAGGTGTGTGTTTTGAAGTATATATAAAAAGCGAGGCAAAATCATCATTTTAAATAGAGCTATCCTGCCCAGAAGGTTTAGGGGTAAGGTGCGCCACTTAAGGAGGTAAGCACGAACCCGCTTGACCAGAGGGGTAAAGTTGAGGGACCACGCAAGATCAGGGAGAAGGGCCACCCAGATCCCCAAATATTTGAAGGATTGCTGTCGAAGGGGGATCGTCAACTGCCAATCAAAATACTCACGAGACAATTGAAGGGGGACCAAGACAGATTTGGCCGGATTTAACCGGAGGCCAGAGGTGCGCTCAAAGAGACCCAGAGCCCAAAGGCATCGGGGTCCCGATTGGGCCGGGTCCGCTAGGAACAGCAGTACATCATCGGCATAGAGCGCGATCTTATCCTCCACAAAGCCCGGCCACCGCCAGCCAGTGAGGGAGTAATCAGATCGAATAAGGCAGGCCAGGGGCTCCATCGCTAAGGCAAACAGGATCGGTGAGAGGGGGCATCCCTGCCGCGTATCTCGCCTGATAGCGAAGGGACGAGATAGAGTCCCATTGATAAGGACCTGCGCCCGGGGCCGATAATACAGCGTCTTCACCAAGCTGCGGAAAGGAATGCCGAAGCCCATCTGTTCCAACACTGCCTCTAAATAGCCCCAGTCAACCGAGTCAAACGCCTTCTCAAAGTCCACCAGAAGGAGCGACAAATAGGGGGCAGCAGGTGTCGGTTTGCCAGGGCAAGATGTAGGCGTCGGAGACAGTGCCTAGTCCCTCGGAGAGGCATGAAGCCGCATTGATCTGGGTGAACCAGGGTGGCCAGGTGCGGTCTTATGCGGTTGGCCAGAACAGAGGCAAAGATCTTAAGCTCAGTGTTTATAAGAGAAATGGGCCGGTAATCCGAGCAGCTTCTTGAAGGGGGTTGGGACTTCGGGATCACTACAATGGTGGCCAGGTCCGTCTCTGGGCGAAAAGAGCCACACTCCACCGCCTCGCGATACATCGCCACCAGAGGTGAGACCAGGGTGTCTCGGTATGACGCATAAAATTCCTGGGAGAGCCCATCCGGTGATATGGCGTCCGACACCTCTTCGGAGGTGATCGGGAGGTCTAGCGCCTCCGCCTCAGATTCACAAAGACGTGGGAGGGGGAACTGTTCCCGCCAGAGGAGCTCATGAAGCGGAAGACAAGGCGTCCGTGCCGAATAAAGGCAGGCATAGTAGGCAGCAAAACATTCGGCCACCGCAGGTGGGGCGCGGTGGAGCTCACCACTTGCATCAGCTACCTCCGGAATTATACGATTGGCCATAGGGTAAGTAGCAAGACAGTGGAGGAGCTTCCCATTCTTATCTCCCCAGCCGTATACTCGGGCTACAGAAGATCGCCACAGCAATTTGGCAGCTTCCAGAGAGGCTTGTCTGACTTTATCCCGTAAGAACGCAAGCCTCCGGTCCTGGGCAGCAGATCTATCTGCCACAGGTAGCGCCTCAAGCTGGGCGGCTTGCGCCTCCAAATATGTGAGGTGGGAATCACGCTTCATACGGGTGAGCTTAAGTTGGCTTTTGGCAAAGCCCCGAATGGTTGCTTTTCCGGCCTCCCAAAGACTACGAGATGAAGACACCGACCCCTGGTTAGTGGCGAAGTAGAGGCGGAGTTCGGTACCCACTCGGTCTTTAAACTGCCCGTCTTGGAGGAACCAGGCATTAAGTCGCCAAATCGGCCGCGAGGAGCCGACTTGTAGCAGTACCGGGGAATGATCCGACAAGCCCCTGGGAAGGATAACAATCTTTTGGATTGCCTGACAGTCTTGGGCCGGCAGGAAAACATAGTCTATGCGTGCATGCGTGTGGAGAGAGGCTGAGGTGTGGGTGTATTGTCGCTCAGTCGGGTACCAAAGTCTCCAGGCATCCCTGAGACCCAGGCTGGAGGCCCACGTCGAGAGGAGGCCAGACTGGGCAGTTCTATAGGTGGAGGGAGGTGAAACGGTGTCTCAGCTGGGGTCCATGACTGCATTAAAATCGCCCCCAATGACAGTCACTCCTAAGGGTAAGGCCGCGACCTCTGAGGTAAGTCTCTGGAGTGCGGAGGCCAGCAGGATGGGAGGGGAATAGACAGCCAGTAAATTAAGAGGGCGATCTCCAAGAGCCCCCTCCAGGAGAATAAAGCAACCCTGAGGATCGTGCGTCACTTTGCGTACCATCAGGGGAAGGGAACGACGCGCCAAGATGGCCACTCCCCGCGACCCCCACTAAATCCAGAGTGCCAAACGCCGCCATAGCCATGCCGCGCCAGGAAAGGGGCAATGATTGCCCAATAAGTGGGTCTCTTGAAGCATAAGTATGTCTGCAGCTTGACGCTGGGCATATCGCAGGACAGCTGTGCCCTTGACCTTGTCTAACAGGCCATTAACATTCCAGGACAATATTTGGAGTCGCGTACCACCGTCAGAGTCACCGTGGAGGGGAAGGACGTGCAGGGGGCCGGGCTGGGGCAAGCACAACAAGGATCATGGAAGTGGGACTGCAGCTAGAGTCGGTGAGTATGGTGTCCTGGCGGAAGGTGGTGCTCGCGCGCCTGGAGAAGTGCAGATGCAAGGGGTAACAAATGGTGTTGCGATTCTGAGCATTGCCTGGTCGTGTCCCAAGTCCGCAGGCAGGGTGGTGCAAGACAACAACAAAAGAACAAACAATAAAAACACGGGACAACGGTACCCCCTTCCCAACCCAGTCCCTACCCCCCACCCTATACTTTAGGAACGGAAGCATCTGTCACCCAAACAATGAGTTATTAACAAAAGCCAAACTAGAACGCTTGGGAATGGGGAAGCATGGAGGACCCCTCCTCATCTCAGTATGTGCATAGTCAAGTCCGTCAGGAATAGAACAACGAGCGAGCCAGCGTGTCGCCTCCGGCTGCGGAGCCCGGCCCGGCAGGCAGAGGCGAGCTCAGGCAGGGCCTGAGAGGAGCGCCAGGCTACGTGAGAGATCTGTGTCAGGCAGGTCCGGCGGCAACGAGCGAGGCGAAGCACCCCCAGCGTTCAGGTGGTCAGAGGAGCCAGACCGCCGCAGGACCAGGTCATTCTCAGGGAGCGGTGTCGGCCGTCGAGAAGGACTCAGCGGGGAATCCGAGCGGGCACGGCCATGACCACAGCGTCTACGCGAGCGGTTCCGTTGAGGTCGGGGACCGGGTGCCCCTTTTTGGATGCCCCCTTCGGGAGCACTCCCAAGTAGCGGATTCTGGGCCTGGACTCGTCGGGGTATACCTCCGTGGCCCAAGTCCAGGCCTCTTCGGCGGGTGTCATAAAATAGGGTCCTGTGGGAGTGCACCACTCGCAGTCGCGCCGGAAAGAGAAGTCTGTACTGGACGTTAAGAGCGCGGAGCTTCTGTTTGACCTCCCCAAATGAACGGCGCTGACCCTGGACTTCGCGAGTGTAATCAGGGAAAATCATGATGGTGTGATTGTCGTATTTGAGGTATTGCTGCTTACGGGCCTCGGCCAGAACAGAGTTGCGATCCTTGAAGTTGAGAATCCTCATAATAATCGGTCTGGGAGGAGCCCCCGGGGGCGGCCTGGGAGCGAGAGAACGGTGCGCACGCTCTATCGCAAATCACGGAGAGAGGGAGCCCTCCGGGATCCAGGTGCGCAGCCACCTCTCCACAAAGTTCGCCATCTGGCCCTGCTCCGCTCCCTCCGGAAATCCCACCAGGCGGAGATTATTGCGGCGGGACCTATTTTCAGCATCTTCCACCCGCCGGTGCAACTCTTGAGTGTGAGATTGAAGGCGAATGAGCTGACCCTTCAGTTGCTGAACTTCATCTTCCACGGTAGAGATTCGAAATTCAGTTTCTTTGATCCGGGCCGTGGCGTTCCGAAGGTCCTGCCGTAGGAGAGTGACGTCCACCCGGACCTCAGTGATCTTGCCCTCTACAGAGGACTGTGAGACATGGATAGCTTGAAGGATAGTAGAGAGGTCCGCTGCAGGTGAGGCATCCTTATCCACAAGGCCCCCGGACGCCCCTGAGTCCACAGTTGTGAAGGGGTCGATTTTGTTTTGTGTGGCGGAGGTTTTGGCGGCTTGGGTACGACCCATGGCCACAGTCAGTAGGGCAGGGGGGCCAGTCACGCTCCCGACTAGGTCCTACAGCAGGGGTCAGCGATCAAGGCAGCCGAGGGGGGGCAGGATCTCAGCAAAAGCCAATGGCACACGGGACATGCAGCCGACTGTGTCTCCAACAACGGTCACCCACGGCAGAGCGGCCGTAGAGAGGTCCAACTCCAGCCTCCGCAGCAGGGCCAGAGGTCGTTCTAGGTACCAGGAGGGCCACGGTTCAGGAGCAGGGGGACAACAGGAGCAGCTATCTGCCAGGGTCCCAAGCCGCCCGCCTGGACGACCAAGCGTGCCCCTGGGCCACACCCCCCCAAACAGAGGCAACACAAGGAAGACAGGAGGAGGAATCGATGGCGGACAAGTGGCCGGAGGCCAATTCAGCTTCAGAGCAGGTAAGACAAACGCAGCAGGGGATCCAAGGGGGCGGCACAGGAGGTAGCGCAAGGGAACTGTCAGGCGGAACCAGCACAGGGGCAGCAAACCATGGTAGGCGGGGAGATACAGCAAACCAACCCCGAAGGTGCAGCGTTCAGGACCCAAGGCACGCACAACACAGTCAAAGTGGGGCCTCTAAAGGAAATCGGTGCAGGAGCGGCCTCAGAATCCGGGAGGCCGGGCAGGCACAGTCAACCAAGACAAGCAGGGAGACACAAAGGGACAGTTTCCAGAGTCCAACTCTCCCCCAGGGCTGGGTCGCTTCTCGCCAGGTGATGTAAGGCCTCAAGTGAACAACACTAGGGCAGCTCCGGGGGCAATCAGATCAAGCGGGCACAGCGCCACGGCCAGGCAAGGAGAACAGAGGGCCGACACCCAGCTCACCACATCCAGGACCCAGAACACTCCAAGAGCAGGCGGTCTTCGCAAGTGGGGGGGCCTTCAACAATAGTCACAGCCACTCTCCTTCCCCCCCCCCACCACCGCCACTCATCAAGGCCTCGCGCCCACCGAGAGTCAGGCCCCCAGCCTCGGGAGACAGAAGATGGCAGGCAGCTTCATCAATACCGCCAACCCAGGGCCCCCACTGCCCGAGAACGACAGCCGACACAACGGCAGCGCCGCGGGAGAGCCGAGGGTGCAGCTCCAGGTGCCGCCGCCGCAGATAACAGCCAGGCGTGGGGTGAAGACACAATGGACACCCGGAGAGCCCAGCCGTCACCGCCAGGCCCCGCGCTCCAAGCGGGTCGTCCCCACCAAGTCTAGGCCAGAAGCAAGCGATCTGCACGTACGGGGGAGAGGGGGGCCATCCACCCCAGTCACAGCCTCCGTCCCTCTGCCGCCGCCTCCACTCACCGCCAGGCCCTCCAGCACCAACCACGTCCACAATGACAGAGGGCTCACACTCACCGCAACCCTAGGACTCCTGCTGCCCGAGGACGGCAGCCGGCACCACGGAGACACCGCGGGGGAGCCCGGGGCGCAGGTGCGGGCGCCGCAGCCACCACAAGCTACGTCTCAGCCCCAGGACATGGCAGAGCAGATCGGCAGTAGCGGCAACGGCCGCAGGAGAGGGCAACCAGCCGGGCGGGGGCCGGTCTCGTAGCGGGCACCACACCGGAGAAGCGCAGACGCCACCACCTGCCACCGCAGCCTGGACAAGTCGCCCCCACTCACCGCGAGGCCAACAGCGCGGCAAGACAGCTCCGTCCAGGGACCGCCGGGACCACAGCAGCGCGGCAAGGAGGCCGCTATCTTGGATCAGGGTGCCCGGCAGGCAGAACGAAGAGCAGGAAGACACCGGTTCACCGGATCCCAAGGACCCGGACTCCAGCCCAGAATGCAGCTAGGCGTCCGCGAGGGAGGGAGAGGCCAGATGACTTCGGGGACCAGCGGATTCCAGTCAGATGGCGGAGAGGTCCGAGAGCACCCTCAAGGTGCGACCGCCATCTTAGCTGGGTAAGCCACGCCCCCATACAGGCGATTTTTAACGAATATTTGTAAGTTTGCAAAATCGACACTCGGATCTCTCCTGATAACAGGTGAGTAAATTCATTTCCGTAATTCGGCTGATTTTAGATGAATATTTTAAAGTTTCAAAACTCGACACTTTGAAGAATTTCCAAGTGAAACCAGTCAATGTTACCCTATGGAAGAAAAGTGAGTTATCGGTTTTTGGGTAAGTACTCAACTGGCAGAGTTAAGCTTCTGGGCATAGACTCAGGGGTCTCCCAGGGTCAGGTAGGTACAGTTGTTACACCCTCAGTGGCACAGGGGCAGCCGGGTGCAGAGAGAGTTAGGCCCAATGTTATCCTATGGGAGGCAGGGGGCCTTTGTTTGATTGCTGCTGGCTAGCAGGCCACGTGGCTGTGGGAGCTGGGCTCCTGGTCACTTGCTCAGGGCAAATCGGGAAGCAGATTAGAGCAGAGGTTGCACTGCCAGGGGGATTTGGGCGGCTGAGTGCAGGGTGCTTTTGAGCCATCGGGCGCTCAATGGATTTCAATGGAGAAGCTCAAGAATGAACAAAGGCTGCAAGCTCGGGGACGAAGATTCTTCAGGTGCGACCACCACTTCGAGAGGTAAGTTGGGTAGTTGGAGGATAGGTAGGCGCCCAGGAGTTGGGCACAGGGGGCCGCAGGGCGCCAGGTGCAGGGGTGCCTTTTGGCATCTGGAAATCTTACTAGCTGGTCGCAGTTGGAGGGGCCCCTGGTTCTGAGGCTGCAGGCGTCATCAGGAGCATCGAGGTGGGTCCTTGGGTGCTGGATTCGGGGTCACAGTCACTGGGGGGATGTCCTCATGGTCTTTGTTCACTCCAGCACAGGCCAGGCTTGGCGGGTGCAGAGTGTGTAGGAGTCGCAGTTCCTGGCTGATGCCAGGGGCTTGTTACTTGCTTTGAGCAGTACCACTGCTCGTGGGAGTCCCAGTTAGTTAGAGTTACAAGGCAGTCAGGTCCTCCGGGGTTTTTGAGGTTGCTGACCACTGGAGATGCCAGGGTTTAGCAGGAGCAGGTTCGAGGGTCGACAGGCCTGTAGGGCTGGGGCCAAATCAGTTGGTGTCTTCCTCTTGTTAGCAACTGCACGGCAGGTCTTCTTGGTTCTTGATCTTCTTTCTTGTTTCGGAATCTGGATCTCCGGAAGGAAGGTTCAGGTTGCCCCTAAATACTAAATTTAGGGTCGTTACCTGTAGGTAAAGGGCAGGGACCAATGGGTCCCTTCCCTGGGGTGGGTACACCCCCTATCCTGTCACTCTCCTGTGGGAGGGGGGCAGTAGCCTAATCCTGATTGGGCAGGGTTCCACATCTTCAAGATGGCGAGAGCCCGAGGATGGGCTTCACCTCGCCTCCCCCACCTGAGGGGTGGGGTTGGCAGAGGCTGGCACACACCCTTTCTTCCCTTGGGGTTTCCCGCCAGTCATCCCGCCAGAGTGGAGGTTAGAACTGGTGGGGGCCAGTTGCTGAGTACAGCAAGTGGCCTGGAGAAGCTCACAAAGGCGGCATGCCTTTGAAGCTTCCCCTGCCCATCCTGGGGGAGGAGACCTAGCACCTCGCCGAGGATGTGCATTGTTGCAGGCTGAGCGGATGGCTCTCTACCCAGGGGTCCAGCAACATGTCTGCTGTGTGGCAGCCTAGTGTAGAAAATAGGCCTCAGCTAGGCCTACCAGTGCAAGGGGTTCGCCCTTCTCTGCACAGAGTCCTCAGACTATTAGAAAGAAGTTGGCACAGAAACTGAAATAGAAAATACATAGTTTATTAAACCTCAGGAGGTGGAACCACATTCACCCAGCACCCTGTGGTGCTGAATGAAGGTAGCACCCAGAGTAGAAGAACCATGGGTCTTTTATACCCACACAGGGGCTCAGGAAAAGGACGATGCAAGCATACATGAGAAGAGTTACATACATAGATGGTCATACAGAAATGCACCGTAAATAGTATAGGAGGAGCTAGCAGTTGCTGACTCAGGTAGAAACAACCTGATAGTTACAGACTAAAAACAGATGCATGGACAGTTAGATATTCCTGCGCATGTGCAGGGTAGCAGAGTCTAAGTATAGCCAGTCCTTTAAACAGAGCACAAGGGAAGACAAAATGGCTGCCAGAAATACAAAATGGATTCCACAAAATGTACAGGATAGCCTGTAAATACCAGATGGATTCTGCTAACGCTAATTTAATCGCAGCCAATTTACGACAGACGACCCTTTTAGCGTTAGCTGAAGACATCTCCCATAAAAAATGAAAAATATGCATATTAATTTGTAATAAATTTTTTTTTTTTCATAAATTTACAAATTCATTGCTAGGTGGGCATTTCTCATTCTAAATATTGTTAAGCGGGTATGTATGAGGTATAAACAGAAGTACAAAGGGAACAGAGAATTGGGTCATACAGATAGTGATAGAGATCAGGGTGTGTATAATATTCCCACTACCACGGATAGAGTAATCTCACAGTTACACGCACATGCATACATCATACGCTAGGGCCCATTTCACTACACTAACATACGCTCAAATACTCTACCAGCAATAAACCTGTGGAAAGAAAAACTCCTAATCACCCTGCATCTATATCGAGGTCGATAAGATCTGGTTTTTGTGACTGTCCTTAAACATAATATATACAACATATACAACAATAATCAAAAATGTAAACCCAATAATTGACAAGAAAGAATATCCAACACCATGTTTAAAATTATATTGCTTTATCTAAAATTAGTCAAAGGAAATCAATCAGAGTAAATCATTTTCTCATAATTACCTATTCTAGCTAAATGTCAGAACGGGTCAGGACAAGTCTCTCGGTAAATGTCTCTCAAGACGAAGTCCCTTCAGCATCAATCCTCAGCAACGCAGATTCGGTACGCGGCAAAGGCAAAATGGCAAATGGCAAAAACCCTCTCTAGGCTAACATTTCTTATAGTTTCTAAAACAATGGAAAGATACATTGGAAACATAGAAAAAGCTGTAATGTCCGCCGGACCTGCTGAGCAGAGCGAGAAAGGAAAGGATGTAACATCGCTACATTTGAAAATCTCCGCTCAGGAAAAGTTCACATAATAAAGACTACGGAACAGGAACCAAGACATAAAACATGTATCTTATTAGTTCTACTTCTCCTCGGCAATCGAGCCACAGTTCAGAGTTTTTCTCTAAGGCTCCTTTGTTTCCCAAGGCTGCCAAGGACATTTTCATTTCACTTGGAGATCTCCCAAAACTGCTGCTGTCCTCATGGAAAGTTTTCAAACAAGCAAGCAAGGACCATGGTCAGTTAGCTTCAGGACCATTTCCAGCAGGGGTCTCCCTCGTCACAGTTTTCATATTATAAATCACAGCCAGGCTTACAAATCAGCCATCTTTTCTAGGCCATCATAGGCCTCAATAGACCATCTTAATTAAAAGAAACAAAAACAACGTTACCACAGCATAGTGATTAAACAGTGTTAACCCCACTAATACCCTTATGTGTATGCATCTATCTAGCACTTGCAACATAGAAAAGCATTAATTCGGAAAGCATTTTGTGCTCAAAAATAAACAGCACATAGCAACGTTTAAACATGAAAACACGCACGTTATTTTTAAACAGCACATTTATGCGCACCCACGTGTAACTCTCTCTTGTTAGGACAAACGGATTGATTAATATAAACGCACTTGCACAAGACAAATAATTAATTATTAATTATTAATAAATTAGTACAACGAATAGACATGCCAGAGCTTCAAAAGCCACTGAATTTTCAAACTGAAAACTCTGCTCCAGCAATCCCCCCTTTGGTGATTTTATCACCAAATAAACCCAAAAAAAAATTAGTGAAAATTTAGTCCCATTTTAGGAGAAATCGGAAATGTCTTTTCCCCCTTACACAACATTACACACCAGTCACTCTTTCATCATCCCTTTTTGTCTCTAAGTAAACACTCTCCCTCAATTCTTCTAATTCAATTTCTTGCGGTCCTCTTTTCAACCTCTTGTTTTTCTTTTCTTTATTCAATTTCTTCCTCCCTCCCCTATTTTTACAACACACACACACCAATCTTATTATTAATAAAGCAACAATTATACAAGTTAAAGGAAACAATATTCTACCTATAATAGTACTACCTATTTTTGCAATAAAATCCTTAACAGCTATCATTTTATTAGCTATTTTAGTCCATAAATTCTCAGCTTCAAGTGGTACTAATTCTTCATGCAAATCAGTAATATTTTTGATATAGACCTTCAGGTCTTTGCTTTCGTCTGGAATGTAAGTGCAACAATGTTGAACTTTCAGCATTCCACAGACTCCACCCTCATTGGCCAATAGAATATCAAGGGCAAGTCGATTTTGCATAGACATGGCACGTACGGCACTTAATTCCGTATTCACCAAAGAAACCCTCCAGCGGTATTTGTCGATAAGCGATCAACCACTGTGGACAGTTTCCGAATTCCATAAGCATTCAAAGAAATTCCCTCTTAAAACGCATTAGTAAATTAATATGTTCTACATCTGTTATTTTATCTATATGAAAAATCTTTGGAAAAACCAGGCCCACATAACACGTGCCATACCAATGGTCAGGAAACTTGTAATAAGCCTTATTCCCACAAACATAATATACTCCTGGAAAAATTGTATCTTCTCCACCTCTGAAACCCCAACCTGTTGCAATGAAGTATGTATCATGGCACTCACTAGTCCCAACAAAATATGTATCATATTGGGATTTCCTTCTTGTAATGCAAAGTTTACCTTTCTGTGGTGCATCTAAAGCTAAAGTTGGACTAGCCCCATTCTTCAACTCTTTTCCCATCTCAATGTCCCAAATTGTCTCACTCACTTTATATTTTCCTGCTTTTTCCTGCATGTTCAATCTCCTTTCTTCTACCATATCCAGAAAAGCTTTCTTCTCTCCTTTCAAACTGCAAGTTAAATTATTCTTAAAAATGTAATCTAATGTTAATCCTTTTTCTTCAATAAAAATCTCACCAAAAGTGTTAGCTTCTTTAGCTGGATTCAGCTCTTTGTTCATTGGCAAGTGCCCAAAAATACTATCTCTGTTAGACATCTTATAATCTACTTTCCCTAACAAATAAAAAACACTACTTAAAATACTACAGGAAATACCATATGTAACTGGTAAATGATGATAAGTAACACCCTCTGAAACGGATGCAGGTAATTGCATACAGACGTAGCAATCCCTTACTTCCATTGTTTTCACATATTCATATAACAATTTTGAAAAAACATTACTAGAAAAGTTATTAATTGACCTATCTTTGTGTATGTAAGTATTACTAATTCTAATTGGAACTACTTTTTGCGAATTCTTCTCTACATTTGTCACATTCTCTGTATGCATCTCAAACTCTACTTTAAAAGTAACTAATAAAACTAAAACACCCCATAGAAGCATTAATAATCCAGTACAGCAGCAACACATTCTACACCACCTTTTAAAGAAGGCACATCTATTTCTATTATCCTCTATGTTAGCCATTTTACTACTTTAGTTTAGCCTCTACTACTCCACTACTGTTGGAACTTCTTCAATTCTTCAGCAATTCTTCAGCTTTCAGTTTTTCCAAATGATCTTTTCGTTCACTTAATCCAAGTGAATCCTTCCTTTATTCAGTTTGGATACTTGTCATTCTTCACTTCAATTTCTTCAACATCAAATTGTATTAGATCTCCGACATCAAAATCCTCAGTACTCGACTCTTCTCCAATGTCAGTCAAGAGTACTTTCAGAATTTCACCAGTATCTTCCTCAACCACTTCTCTCAAGATCTCTTCCGGATTATCTCGAGTCACTGTTTCTTCTTTTCCTCCTTCAGACAGTGCCACATAAGACCATTCCGGTGATCTGTACTTTTGGTTGGGTCTTCTTACTCTTTTTATTTCTACTGGTTCTTTTGATTCCTTTGATTCTTCTCCTTCAGCTTTTGAACTTTGACTCGAAACTTCATTCACTTGTTCAGCTTTCGATGTACTTGCTCTTATTATTCGGTATCTCAGCCTCTTAACTCTGTTATTAGGCCAACGATCTCCTCTTAACACCTTTTTCGGCTTTATTTCTTTATTACTTCTTTCTCCAATCCAAGTTCTCTTTCTCAGAACTCGACCCTCTGTTTGTTCATTCTCATCATCTGTTTCAAGTGCCTCTTGTTTCCGTTTTCCAGCAGCTTTCTTCTTTTCCACAGATTTTTTCACCACTGTTTGAGACTTCCCTACTTCTGTCCCTCCTCGGGTCTCCGACACGCAATCTTCTTGCTGTCTACTTGTCCCTTCACCTGGCTCATCAAGAATGTTCCCTACACCTCCTCGGGGGTCTTCCGCAATCTGTCCCTCTCTATCTTCTTCTGACCCTACTTCTTCAAGTATAATCTCAAGTGGTTCTTCAATCTCCTCCTCTTCTGATTCAGGAGTAGTCTCTGTGTGATTCCTTTTTTCTTTTCTTTTTCCTTCACTGCTGTTTGAAACTTCAGGCTCTCTTACAGAATCTGATCTCTTCTCTGATACTCGCAGTGGTTCATTCGAAGCTTTTCCTACTTCTTTCCCCACTGATTCTGTATCTTCATCATCACTGGAATCTGACTCTTCAAAATACTCTTTACCAGTCCCTTCTTTTGGGTTTGGAACTCTCAGAGTATGACTTGCATCTACCCAGTGTCTCACTCCAGCACACTTTACTGCAGTCGTCGTAGTCAGAATAACTTGTCTCGGCCTTCCCCACCTTGGAATCAAGCAATTTCTTCTTCTGTGAACTTTTATCCTCACCCAGTCTCCTGGACTCAGATCATGGGCTTGCTTCATCTCAAGTGTGGTAGCTTCTTCTCCAACCTGGTGAAACACAGAATGAACTGCGTCAGCCAGGCCTTTACAGTAATCCAAAATCATGTCATCAGTTATTGTCACCAACTTATTGACAGGCACGAATGCATGGCGCATTGCACGTCCCATGATTATTTCGTGCGGACTCAAACCAGTAGTTCTATCTGGAGTAGATCTCATAGTCATCAGAACTAGAGGTAAAACGTCTGGCCATTTCATGCCAGTGGCTAAGCACATTTTTCCAATCCTATTCTTGATTGTGCCATTAATCTGCTCAACCACACCAGAAGCCTCTGGTCGGTATGCACAATGTAGCTTCTGCTGTATTTTCAATGCTTCACAAATCAAACCCATAAGCTCATTTTGAAAGTGTCCACCTCTATCAGACTCAACTGTTACTGGAAACCCGTACCTAGGAATCAACTCCCTTAACAGTAACTTTGCCACTGTTAATCCATCATTTCTTCTAGTCGGGTAAGCTTCCACCCACCTTGAAAACAAACAGACTACCACTAGAACATACCTCAGTCTGTTTACTTGGGGCATTTCAATGAAATCAATCTGCATTCTTGTAAAAGGACCTCCTTCTCTGCCTATTGTTCCCAGACTCACCACTGTCTTTTTCCCAGTGTTAAATTGCTGACAAACTAAACACCTTTGACAGATGCTTTCTGCAATTGTCCTGAACTTTGCATTGTACCAGGTCTGCTTGAACGACCTAACCATCGCATCCCTCCCCAAATGTCCCTGGCCATGATACATCCTTGCCATTGACGACAAGATGGAGTTGGGCATTACTGGTCTGCCATCTCTGTAGACCCAAACATGGTCTGTTTCTCTTGGAGCACATCCTGCCTTAATCCAATCTTTTTTCTCTTCCTCTCCTGCCTCATCTTGCAACTGTTTCACTTCATCCCAGGTTTCTAAGACATTAGTAAACATCACAGAGAGTAAAGACATTTCCCCCTCTCTGTCCCGATTGATGGACTGATTTGTCTTGGCACAGTATTGCGCAACATCGTTGGCATAACGGTTTCCGACCATTATAAAATCCTCCCCTTGTCCATGGGCAGCACATTTTACAACTGCTAACTCCTTAGGCAGCTGTATCGCCTCAAGCAATTTACCAATCATTTCAGCATTCTTTATCGGAGTTCCACCCGATGTCAAGAAACCTCTTTGTAGCCAAAGCTGGCCAAAATCATGCACCACTCAAAATCCATACTGACTATCAGTCATTACAGTTGTCCTCAAATCTTTCCCAATTTCGCAAGCTTTTGTCAATGCCACCAATTCAGCAACTTGCGCAGATTTCACTCCTTTCAATGGTGATGCTTCCATGACCTCTGAAACTTTGCATACCGCATATGCTGCACATAGCACACCATCATCATTTCTCAGGCATGATCCATCCACAAACAACACATGATCACTCTCATTCAAGGGTAGATCCCTTATGTCTGGTCTCGGTTTTGTACAGTACTCAAGCACATCCAAACAATCATGATCATCTTCCATTTTCACACCCACATTTTCAATATCTGGCAAAAGTGTCGCTGGATTCACATTTACACATCTCTCGAGAGTCACATTTGATGCTCCCAGAATCACTTTTTCATATTTAGTCAGCCGACTATGTGACATGTACTGAGTTCTGCTTCTTGTCAAAAGAATTGCCACATTGTGAGGTACGAATACCCTTACAGGATATCCCATTATGATTCCCTCACTCTGTTCCAGGCTTCTGCATGTTGCTGCCACAGATTTCAGACAACCTGGTAAACCCACAGCTACAGGGTCAAGTGTCGATGAGAAGTACGCAATAGGCCTTCTCAGTAATCCATGCTTCTGAATTAACACTGAAAGTGCACATCCATTTCTTTCACTGCAGTACAGCTCAAATTCCTTTTCGTAGTCAGGCATACCCAAAGCTGGAGCCTCACACATTTTACTCTTGAGCTCTTCAAATGCTGCCATTTGTTGTGCATCTAGATCCAATGGATCTGTCATTTCACTTTTTGTCAGTTTAATCAGTGGCTTTGCTATCAAGGAAAAATTAATTATCCACTGACGACAATAACCCACCATACCCAGGAACATTCTCACTTCTCTCTGGGTTTTTGGAGCTTTCATCACTCTGATTATTCTGATCCTGTCATCAGTCACTTTTCTCAGACCCTTTTCAATATTGTGTCCAAGATAATGCACCTCTTTCTTGCTAAATTGTAATTTGGCTGGAGATACCTTTAACCCTCCATCTGCCAGATGATTCAGTAAAGCTATGGTATCTACTTCACAAGCTTCACGTGTCTTTGATGCCACCAGTAGGTCATCAATATACTGCACTAGCACTGAACTCTCGGGCATGATCAAACTTTCCAACGATTTCTTCAATAACTGATTGAATATCGAAGGACTCTCCGTATACCCCTGTGGGATACGACACCATGCTAAGATACGCTGGCCAAACCTAAATGCAAAAATCGGCTGGCTATCATGATGCAATGGAATTGAAAAGAACGCATGACACAAATCAATCACTGTATACCACTCAGCATCATGTGGAATTTGATACAGGATCACTGATGGATTTGGCACAATAGGACAACATGCCACCACAATTTGATTAACTTTTCTCAAATCCTGTACAATCCTAAATTTCCCATTGGGCTTTTTTAGTCCCATTATCGGTGAATTACATGGACTACTCAGTAGTTCTCTCAGGACTCCTTGCTGAATCATTTTCTCAATTATAGGAGTTATCCCTTCAATTATTTCTGGTGTCATTTTGTACTGAGGAATGTTAGGATATGTAATTCCCTCTTTTACTGCAATTTTCACTGGATCTACATTATTCATCAATCCCACATCCTCTCCAGTAAAATCCCAAACTGTCCTTTTCACTGTGTCTCTCAGCTCTCGAGGCAAATCCTCCGGATTAAACACAGCAAATGCACCAATTAACTCACTTTCTCTATTCTCTAGAGTCACTCGGTACAAAACATCTTCATCTGGTGTCTCAAAGGCTATTCCATCCGGTGTACAAAAAATTGTACAGTTTATTTTGCACAACAAGTCCCTACCTAACAGGTTCACTGGACTAGTGTCACAGACAATGAATCTGTGCATGTCTGAAAATTTCCCTATCTGTACTCTTACAGGTTCAGTAAGACGTGTTCTGATTTGCGTATTGGCTACACCAACTACTTGGATTGCTTCATCCGAGAGAGAAAGATTTCTAACATCTGTTGACCTGACAGTCGATCTTGTCGCACCTGTGTCTACCAAAAAAGTAACACTCTCCTCATTTATTTTCCCATCCACAAATGGTCCTGCCTGGTCTATTTCCAGAGTTGCACCAAGTATGCACTCTTCTTCCTCTCCTCGGCACCGTCAATAATCACCCTCAGATTCACTCCCTTCACTCTTTAACAAGTACTGTTGTACTTTGTTAGAACGTCTTGGTTTGTTTACCTGCTCATCATTGTAGAATCCTGAATCCTGATTATACTTTTGTAACCCTCTATTCTGCGGCAAGGGCGGTTTTGGCTCTTGACTCTGCTGTCTCACAACTTTCTGTTGTTGCTGCTGTTGATTATTTCCTTCGTTCTGCACCTGTTGATTTAAGGGTGTATTCTCATTACTTACTAATGGTGGATTAGGACACTCCAATCTCCAATGCCCCAATTGGCCACAGTTGTGACAAGGAAACTTTTTCTTCGCTTCCTCAAGACTTCCTTTTCCTTTCCCTGCATATCTAGGTCTATTCCCTGCATTGTTTCCTGGATTATTTGCCTGTTCCACTAACTGTGCTTCCTGTCTTTCCGCAACTTTCACTTGTGCCCACATTGCTTTCTCTTTCAGCTTTCTTTGTTTTGCTTCAATTTCATCATTGAAGTATTTTGCATGCCTCAGGATCTCATCTACTTTCTTACTCTGCCAATCCACTGTGTGCTCACGAATTCTCTCACCAATTTCAAGTCTAAGGCCATATACAAATCTGTATACAAAATGACTCAAATCTTTGTCACCCAGGTGTTCATCTCCACTGAATTGTTTAAATGCCAGTATCAGCCTCTCGTAAAAAGCATGAACTGATTCTTTCGCTTCCTGTTGTGTTCGATCTATCTTTACCCAGTCTGTCTCTTTTGCAGGAACTTTACTCTTCAGGTATACCATCACCTGATCATACTTTCTCATTACCTCTGGATCTGGTGCCCCTGTTCTTGGGTCTCTTGGATATTCCTCAGTAGGCCAACTCACAACTATTTTACACTCAGTCCACAAGTCTGCTGGAACAATTATATCAAACAGACTATTCAGGTCAACCCACAGCACTTTTGACAATTTCACAAACCTATCTACCTGCCTATACCACTCGACGGGCTTTTCTCTCAATCGAGGGAAATCATTCGTGAATGATAAAATATCCTGTCTGGTCCATGGAACATGTACATATCCTCCTCCAGGTATTTCTCTCATAGGATAATTATCCACTGGTTTCTCCTTTTCTCTCACTGGAAATGCTGAATAAGTTGTTCTATCTTCAGCCTCATCTCTTTTCTTGTACCACCTATCCTTCCACTTTTCTACATCACCCCATCTTCGCAATAATGCTACCATTTCCTTAATCTGTCCTGTTCTACCAGTAGCATTCAAATTCTCAATATCCTTCTCTGTAAAATCCATCCTGTAAGTTCTTTGTAAAGCTTTCACTTTATCACTTTATTATTGCTCTTAGCCTGTCATGTGTATTTCTTGCTCTCCAGGTAATATTTTTGCACATGAACATTAGTTCACCATCATGATGACTCTTCAAAATCTCTGTTGGAACTGTTCCTGTAACAAGCTCTTCTAGTTCTACACGTAACCTAGCTACATCAATTACTTGTGAATCTTTATCCTTTTTCTGTAGAACCTTCATCCAATCATTCAAATCATCAACTGTTATTTCAGCAGTTTTTCTCACTGGAACCACTCTCTTTTGCGGTTCTAAAATTGGCATCCCTGAACAACTAGCTTCACTAGCATCCAATATTTCACTACATGTGTCATGTCTTGATTGTCTCAGGTCACTTCTTTCTGCTCTTTTGCCTGAATCTCCTGAAGGACCAACTGAATTTGTCAGATTATTCCCAACATATGGAATCACCAGTCCATTCTCACCTGTCCTCTGTTTGTCAAACACAGGCATAACCGGACCTATTGTTACAGGCACCGTAACAGCTTCTAGATTCTTCGTTAACTCCCTAATTTTCTCTGTCAACTCTGTTGTAGTTCTGGCTAATTGTCTGGCATTCTCATCAAGGTAATGATCACTTCTTACCTCAGGTGTCTCATTTTCCGTCTCACTAACACACACTGTATCTCTTATCGGAGAAACAACTGGTGTACTTTTATCCGGTTCTGGTCTATATGGAGGTGGTCTCTTGTAAATCATGTCATTCAAGACCTCATCCTCATACTCATTAACTCCATATTTTCTCATTTCTAACTCAGGAACCCTTTCTGCTCCTCCTTCAACTGTTCTCATCGGATATAATCCCTCTGACATACTAACATCTCGCCACCTTTTCATTCGATCATGATGAGTCTCACGATCATGTCTCCTCCCAAACATGTACCTATAGTACCCTCCAGATCTCTGTTTTTCTCTCTCATGTACTTCCTCTTCCCATTCCACTAAAGCCTCGAACTGTGTAGGTCTCGGTTTTGGGTCTAGACATAGCATCTTTTCCCGTAAATTTCTCAACACGGCTAGATTAAATGAACCATGTTCCGGAAATGCTAGAACACCATCTTCTTTAGTATACCTAACCCAATTCTCCAACCATATACAGGTATGAAACCCATGTCTTGCAGCCATGAAGGATGCAGGTGTTTTCGGTGGAGGTAACAACTCACCCTCTCTTGTTTTAACATGTTTATCCTTGCTAAACCACTTTTTAATTTTACCAAAAAATGTTTTCTTCTTTTTCTCTTCTTGGTAATACATTTTAGCGTTTACCAAAAAAAAAAACTCTCTACTCTTTCCGTATTATAAATATACAATACGAATTTTTCAACCAATTGCAGCGCGATTCACACTAACGCACCAATCCTGGAACGTCTACGTCACTAAATAGCCCTTCCAATCCTTGCGCGGCTCCCACTAACGCACCAATCCTAGCGCGAACACTATTCTGATCTACCATCCAATCAGAGCGCGGTCTTTCTGACGTCAACAGTCGCTGCAGTCGCTTGTCTCCTGTCTTCTGTCACTCGTCTACCCCTCCTTTACAAAATCTTTTCAGTAGACTTCGTGTCAAAATTTTTACAAAATCTATTAGTTACAACATAAAAAACATCTCCATTGTCTGCTTCGCTAACCACAGAATAGTAAAAGAGAGTCTATTTCATAAGAGACCTTTCATTGACACAGTAGCACTTCCTCTACTCTACCCTACTAACATACATTCATTAACTGTTTCCTCTAGGACTTGTCCAAAGAGTCTTACAATCAACTAAATGTACAAACATTCACGCACATTCATACAAGGAAATATAGTACATACGCACAGAATCCTGCTTCCCGAGAACAGACAATCTGCTCCACTACAGAATTATAACATACACCAACTAAGCAAGCTTTCTTTGCCCAGTTCTTCAAACAAGCTCAGAGAATACCTATTACTCCTCCCGCGATAAGCTTTAACGGAAATCCTTACGGATCCCTGGGACTTAAGACCAGAGTTTCACAGATAACCTTCACTATCATACACACTCCTTATATACCAGAAATATATTCTAATAGTAACATACGACAATGTCACTGATTCCGAACCCAGACAATGTGACGCGCAACTTCAATTGTCACACGTTATTCCTCACAATTCCGTCTTTCCCGAGAGCAGCATATACTTCCCTCTGCCCTACTACGAAACTGCTACAGCTTCCAAGTTCCAGAAGCACTACATATAACTCAACATTACGACTCCAACATATAGTATTAGTACATATACCAACATGAACCAATAATCAATAATCAATAAACTAATGTACAAGCAATCTTATCAGATCAAGACAATCATCAAAAACCATCAAACTCTGCTACCAGGAAATTGATAGAGATCAGGGTGTGTATAATATTCCCACTACCACGGATAGAGTAATCTCACAGTTACACGCACATGCATACATCATACGCTAGGGCCCATTTCACTACACTAACATACGCTCAAATACTCTACCAGCAATAAACCTGTGGAAAGAAAAACTCCTAATCACCCTGCATCTATATGGAGGTCGATAAGATCTGGTTTTTGTGACTGTCCTTAAACATAATATATACAACATATACAACAATAATCAAAAATGTAAACCCAATTATTGACAAGAAAGAATATCCAACACCATGTTTAAAATTATATTGCTTTATCTAAAATTAGTCAAAGGAAATCAATCAGAGTAAATCATTTTCTCATAATTACCTATTCTAGCTAAATGTCAGAACGGGTCAGGACAAGTCTCTCGGTAAATGTCTCTCAAGACGAAGTCCCTTCAGCATCAATCCTCAGCAACGCAGATTCGGTACGCGGCAAAGGCAAAATGGCAAGTGGCAAAAACCCTCTCTAGGCTAACATTTCTTATAGTTTCTAAAACAATGGAAAGATACATTGGAAACATAGAAAAAGCTGTAATGTCCGCCGGACCTGCTGAGCAGAGCGAGAAAGGAAAGGATGTAACATCGCTACATTTGAAAATCTCCGCTCAGGAAAAGTTCACATAATAAAGACTACGGAACAGGAACCAAGAAATAAAACATGTATCTTATTAGTTCTACTTCTCCTCGGCAATCGAGCCACAGTTCAGAGTTTTTCTCTAAGGCTCCTTTGTTTCCCAAGGCTGCCAAGGACATTTTCATTTCACTTGGAGATCTCCCAAAACTGCTGCTGTCCTCATGGAAAGTTTTCAAACAAGCAAGCAAGGACCATGGTCAGTTAGCTTCAGGACCATTTCCAGCAGGGGTCTCCCTCGTCACAGTTTTCATATTATAAATCACAGCCAGGCTTACAAATCGGCCATCTTTTCTAGGCCATCATAGGCCTCAATAGACCATCTTAATTAAAAGAAACAAAAACAACGTTACCACAGCATAGTGATTAAACAGTGTTAACCCCACTAATACCCTTATGTGTATGCATCTATCTAGCACTTGCAACATAGAAAAGCATTAATTCGGAAAGCATTTTGTGCTCAAAAATAAACAGCACATAGCAACGTTTAAACATGAAAACACGCACGTTATTTTTAAACAGCACATTTATGCGCACCCACGTGTAACTCTCTCTTGTTAGGACAAACGGATTGATTAATATAAACGCACTTGCACAAGACAAATAATTAATTATTAATTATTAATAAATTAGTACAACGAATAGACATGCCAGAGCTTCAAAAGCCACTGAATTTTCAAACTGAAAACTCTGCTCCAGCAATAGCAGGAGAGAGTAATTACTATTATCAGAAACAGAATTATTAGCTTTCTAGTCCTAAGCAAATCCTAGAACCATCCAGTAAAAACATTTTCAAGGTTCCTATGCATTTCAGTTACCATCAATTTCAATATCAAAGTATCCAACAGTACATATCTAATAAAAACATTTTCGCTAGACTTTTCCAGCGTTTCCTTTATGAGGGCTAGAGTATCTATCATTATACCCAATACAAACATTAAAGCAGTCAGACATATTATTTACAAAAATGATCCTGGATCCAGGGGACCAGGAGGACCATGAGAATTAGGACGAAGAGCTGCAAAGGGTTGCTCCTCCTCAAAAATGGGACGATCAATGGGGTACATTTTCAACAAAAAGAAAAAGAAGTCCTTGGGAAATTAAAGCCGCTGTACAACCAACCAGAGGGGAGTCTTCTCCCTGTGTCCGTTTGAGCCTCACAGGCAGGCTCTTGTTGTTCCCACGGTGGAGCTGCACAACTCGCAACTCAGGAATCATGGCCTAGTTTCAAGGGAAAAGTTTCTTCTTTCAGGATAGGGCAATCACCCACCAGGGCAAATGCGCTCAGCGATCCTGTCCAGTGTCTCAGGCAGTGCACCAGTTTTCTTCATTTCAATCTAACAGGCACCAGAGACACAGCACCTGTACCCTGAACTCAAGTCCTTCCCTAACTCCTGTATTGCTCTGCTGGCACACTGCTCTTTCGTTGGGGCCATGGATTGCATTCAGTGTGCCCAGGTATCTCCTTTACAGCCACTTTGGGACCAGGATTCAGAGGCCTGATGCTAGGATCTCTGAAGCAACCCTTGTTTCAAAGGGGGTTACCTCAAGCAAAAACCTTCTTCCCTTCCTGGTCGGTCTGTGACTCTCAGCTGGGCATCAAAAGCTTGATCCACGATTTCTCCTTTCTGATTTGTGACCCCGTCTTTCGCCCAAGATAGTAGCAGGGGTACGCTCATCACAATGCTTCCGGCCTTCTACCTTCACTGAGGTCCTGGTTGCCAGCAGTGCCTGTGCAGGTTACCTTCACTTTGACTTCAAGCTGGACTGGTGCTGACTCCTCAAGCTGGATCTGATGTACGCGCCCCTCTGGCAATGGTTGTAAAGCAGCAAATATCTATTGGTGGACAGAACAAAAGGTCTTTAGACAAGGCACAAAAATAATCTATCAACAGAGAGGATAGTCTCAGAATACTTCCTAGTCCAGGGACGCCCCATATATTAACAAGGCACCCTGGAACCACTTTCATATATGTGAGAGTAAATAAAACAACAGTCTGGACCTATTGGCAAGTATAAAAACTCTTTAGTGAACTGACAAGAGTAATACGTCACCCAATGCCAAGCAGTCAAGGAAGTCTGTGTTCATTTCTAAAGACCCTCAAGAAAAAGGAAATGTTATACACGTTTTACTCCTAAACATTGCATTATTTGTACAGGACTGCAGACACTTCTAAAATGATTTTTCTTAATTAAAGCACCTATATTGTATACTCAGGACCATGCTCTCATGTTATAGGAGCAACAGGAAAATCTAACACTGCTAATTTAACAGGGATTCCTATTACATACAGAACTAAAAAACTTCAACATAATGGGTACATGTTCTCCAGCGGAACATCTTGTGACTAACAGACTCCTGTAAAACAATATTTTCCTCAAAAATGTTTGCTAAGGATCACATAGACCTCTTCCCTGCATTCTACATTTTCACAATCCAAACTATGCAACATTAGTTCTAGTAAGGACTGTCAGTTTATTTACACAGACTAGCTAATAAAACTAGCAATGCCCTTGCAAAACTGTATGTAGCATGAGAATAACAAACAATAGTGGTGTTGTCACCTGAGAATTTTCAAACAAAAACTACCCACAGCTAGTTCCCCTTAAAGATCAAATAAGGAAGCAGCAACCTAGACTACTCATCCTCTCATAATTCCATCAGAGAGGATGGGTAGTAACATAGCAAAATATATTTATTCGTTTTATTAATGCTAATAATGTTTAAAACAGTATTACTGAATAGCCAATTTAATGTCTCATGGTTATTTCACAGACAGTTTAGACAGGCTCAAAAAAAAAGTAAGAAAAAGAGAGAGAACACATAAATTTGCCTACCCTTAATTTGTAGAGGAGCTAGCCTCCACTCCCCAGTTTTGACAGTAAGAAACCTGTACCAGGTTTCATTCTGTCAACACTATCAACCCCAATTTGTAGCAACTGGGCATAAACAAACTCTGAGGAGCGAAATAGCACATTTCAGCTAGCCAAAGAACATATTCCTTTAGCAAATGTACTAGTGCAACATGAGGCCGCATGAAGTCAAACTGAATCCCATTGCTTCCTGAATTCAACCCTAAAAACATTTATACTATATATATATGGCAGAGCCATTGTCTTTTAAAGAGAGGTCACATATACTATGTTCATGGAGTGCACACAAAAACTTGCTTTTACCAAAAAAAAAAAAGGGTAAGCAAAAACCTCTTTCTTCCCCTGCCATTTCGTCTTTCAAATGTCGAAATGTCAAAGCAACGTTGTGCTGAGCCCTACAGGCTTCTAAATGTAGGACTTTGACCTATAACCTATGCAGTTGTCCCAGCATGCATGCAAGGTTTTCATGCGGTGCTTCCAAGTCAAAGTGACCCTAAAGACCGAAGACAGAGCAGCAAAACCCACTCTGTGTGTCTACCAGCAATTTCAGAGGTAAGCTTAATAACTTCTGCCAATTTTTGTACATTGATATGTATAAGCAGTGTGCCAAGCGTTTGTCTAGCAGTATAGATGGTCTATGCTTACATATGTGCATTTACTGGGGCGTAAGGCAGTTTAAAAACTGATCTGACTGGAGAAAACTCATTTAAATAGTGAATTTTTACCCAATTTCGACTTTGATTTTCAGGGCACTTAAAAATTAACATCCTACAATGTTTTTGCATAATAGTCATCCCCAGAATGTCCTCTACATATCCCAGAGATGTGGCATCAAAAATGTATAATGTATACCCTTATAAAAATGAGTTTTGTACGCCTGGGTAAAGTGACATTTTCACATGTAATTGACCCCCTATTGCTGTATAGCACGGCTTAAATGCAATTTGGATGCTAGGAGGTCACAGTATCATTATTAGGCATTATAAATAGTAAAAAACGAATTTGTTTTTGCACCTATTTGAAATAACATTTTTTTTTTATATAATCAAAATTTATTTTTTTTGTTAATAAATCTAATCATTTTGATGAGTCTACATATGAAAAGCGAGCTGCATCCCTTGCCTATTATATTGAAACACATTAATTCTTAGCCCTAAGCACAGAAGCTTATCTTGAAACATCTTAAGTCTGCGCCACTTTCAAATGAAGGACAGCCATTATTATTTAACATCAAAAAACACTCTTATCCTTATTTTAAAAAAAGGCATTAAGAAAAGAAATCCCTACTGTCAATCTGCAAAAATAATGAAACTACATTTCTAACTTTGGAAACAGCAGTCTGAAATGCAGAATTTTACTCCGTGTTTTTGACTTCAACTATTCTCTGTAGCCGGAGTCCGAAATAGAAATGGTCTTGTTGACACAGCTGTTTAACACGTAAAGGTGTCGAAATTCACACGCCTTGCAAGTCAACCCTTCAAGCCAACACAAATCTGTCGTGCTGTATAATGTGAATGCCTTTGAATACCCTATACAAAAGATAAATGCTGTGACATTTTGTATCTGAATTTAGTGTATTGTAAAACACACAATTTTGTTTTTCTCTTTACACAGGTCATCTTAATTTTAACTTTCTAAAGGTAAAACTCTTATCCGATAATCCATGTTAATTTTGCGCCACAATTTCCACTGAGAAAATTAATTCTCAATTGGAAAATCGTTTTTATATAGGCATATAGCCCTTAAAATTTCAAGCAAGAGCATCATTTTACTTTTTGTGTAGGATTAATGCAACAGTTTTTAAAACAAATAAAAACAGTTTTCTATGGAAAGTCTAACTGGTCTTTGCTCAAAATAGGGCCGAGGAAGGCTCCTTGGGTTTCGTTCCTCAGCTGCCCTGTCTCATCAGAGAAGCTAAACCTCAGCGCAGAACCGGGCCACAGCGAGTGCTCCTAGCCCCCACCTTACAAGCTGCAAGGTCAAAATCTGCCTTGCACAGCCCTGAAGCTGTCAAAGACAAAAAGCCTTCCTAATTTTATCTAAACTGCAATAATTTGCCCTATGGAAAAATTTATTTTAATATACCATTTCTTTTCAAGGGTCATAAATTTAGGTTCAATTCTCAGATTAGCAGGTTCAGCTTAAATTAGAACCTACAACCCTATGGACCCAGCACATTGGCTCACTGAACCACCAAGAACACAAAGCTGCATAGGAACAATTTGCAAATTCGAAATACCCACAATTTTTTCAAGCTAAACCTTTAACCGGTCCATAATTACTCTTCATTAATATTTTTGTACATTAAGGGTGTCATCAAATCACAGGGGTTGCTCTTTCTCTTGCTACACCCCTCTCAATTTCCTTTTGCGACTTATTGATGGTGATGAGACCAAATTAAATTTACTCCTTAACAATTTCAGTTCTCAGAATTCTTTCACATATTCACAGTCATTCAATCACACGCTTTTTCCAGTGCTAGCAACATCCAAAACACAATTTACCACACCATAACATGTAAACACACATTTAACCCACAGATCAACACTTAAGACAGAAACAAAAGACAGCCCACAGACTGTACTTAAACCAAACCATTTGTAAATACTAGTTGCAAGTCATATTCACCAGATTTGGCTGGCAGAACACCAGAAAAAAAACGCTCTGCATCTCATCACTTATGAATGTTACTAAGTGCACAGACCAGGATCCTTTTATGTACATATTTAGTTCCTCGGGGTACTAGTCACCACTTACAAGTATTTTTATTCCATAATGCGCTGTACATTATAGAAGAAAGACCATACTTAATATACATATCCCTATCAGGCGTCCCCTCCGGGGGGGGGGGGGGGGGGCAGTTGTGCTTCATCAAGTCTCATTTTGGTACCATTCCAAAGGCAACACATCTTTTGAAGTGTGCTAAAGACAGATATGCCAAAAATAGTGCAGAATATGCAATATTATAATCAAAGTAGCACTTAAGGTACCTTTAGTACGATGTGCCGTTCAAATCAATTCAGTTAGAGAAAATTCTCCTCATTACCTGCCTATGTGAATTGCAAGTCACATATGTCAAAACAAACCAAGTTGGCCAACACAAAATATACCATACTCAAAGCCACAGTAAGCGTTACTAAACTACCTTACCAATCACAGGCATCAAAACCAACAGCAAGCGCCGCAGACACTTACCAATCACTTGGTGTTCAGATTCATCCTGCCAAGTTCTAAAATCGACCAAATGGTCACTGCACAGAAGAGATCTCAGTCGAGGACCGGTGCCACCTGGATGGTCAGATCAGAAAGAAAGGAAAAGTCGCCGTGGATGCCAAGACTCTGGTCTTATCGGGCAGTGATCACGTCCAGAGCGAGATTCCAATCCTTCGTCGCGACCAATCCTTTGGGCATCCGAGTCACCGATGAGCCCCAAGTTGAGGCGCCAATTGTAGAAAATAGGCCTCAGCTAGGCCTACCAGTGCAAGGGGTTCGCCCTTCTCTGCACAGAGTACTCAGACTATTAGAAAGAAGTTGGCACAGAAACTGAAATAGAAAATACATAGTTTATTAAACCTCAGGAGGTGGAACCACATTCACCCAGCACCCTGTGGTGCTGAATGAAGGTAGCACCCAGAGTAGAAGAACCATGGGTCTTTTATACCCACACAGGGGCTCAGGAAAAGGACGATGCAAGCATACATGAGAAGAGTTACATACATAGATGGTCATACAGAAATGCACCGTAAATAGTATAGGAGGAGCTAGCAGTTGCTGACTCAGGTAGAAACAACCTGATAGTTACAGACTAAAAACAGATGCATGGACAGTTAGATATTCCTGCGCATGTGCAGGGTAGCAGAGTCTAAGTATAGCCAGTCCTTTAAACAGAGCACAAGGGAAGACAAAATGGCTGCCAGAAATACAAAATGGATTCCACAAAATGTACAGGATAGCCTGTAAATACCAGATGGATTCTGCTAACGCTAATTTAATCGCAGCCAATTTACGACACTAGGCAGCCCCTCAGACAAGACGTGGACTGTAGGTTAGGTTCAGGGGGCAACTCTAAGTTGCCCTCTGTCATGCATTGTACATTAAATCCCACACTGGCATCAGTGTGGGTTTAATGTGCTGAGAAGTTTGATACCAAACTTCTCAGTCTTCAGTGTTGCCATCATGGAGCTGTGGAGTTCGTGTTGACGACCTCCCAGCACCATATACTCTTAATGGCAGCACTGCACTTACAGTGCTCAGGAATGGACCTGAGTACTGTAGGGGCACAGGGCTCAGGCACCTGTGCTCACACCACTGGCATAGGGCACCCAGCTAGAGGGGTGACTGAGGTATGCCAGGGCAGTGTGTGTTGTGGGCATGGCACACAGGGAGGTGTGCCATGTCGACTCTCTGTTTTGTTCTGCACCAAGACACTCAGCCTGCAAAGGCAGTGTGTGTGTGTCAGGGTACAGGGCCTCTAAGTGTGGCACAATAAGTGCTGCTGCCCTTAGGGACCTTCTCTGGTCACATGGCCATGGGTACCTAGGGTACCATTTACCATGGGCTGACATGTGGCCAGAGATGCCAATTGGGTTTAGGCTGTTAGGCAGTTTTTAGGGAAGGAACACAGGCCCTGGGCACCTGATTAGCAGGAGCCCAGGGCACACCAAGAAAAAATGTGCATCAGTTATCAGGCAAAAAGTGGGGGGGTTACTGCAACAGATACACACTTCCTTACAGCCTTTTATCGTGGAAGCAGACGCTTCAGATGAGGCTATCGGAGCCATTCTATCCCAGAGAGACAAGGATACCGGACAATTGCATCCTGTAGCTTATCTCTCTCAAAAATTGAATACAGCGGGAAGAAATTACACAATCGCCGAGAAGGAACTGTTGTCTATCAAGGAGGCATTTCAGGAATGGCGACATTACTTATGGGGGGCCCGTTCTACTATCACAGTGTATTCTGATCACAGAAACCTGCAGTACCTGAAGACGGCTCGACATCTCACTCAGAGGCAGATGAGGTGGACATTGTTTTTTGCGGAATATGATTTCATCATCACCTTCCGACCAGGGATGGAGAATCGCAAAGCGGATGCTTTATCCCGGCAGGAAACAGCTGTAGAAACCCTCACTCAAGCCCCTGCGGCCATCATCAATCCGGCTAAAGTCATATGTGTCTTATGAGCTGACAACTTCCTCAAAGAAGTAATCAGGAATAAATCAGTCAATCAGTGGGAGGCATGGGCAGGAGAGGAAGTGGATCGCAACATCAAACAAGGTCTGCCGTTTTGGAAGGATAAGCTGTATCTCCCTACAGAAGAACTACGGAAAAAGGCATACAGCTGGTGCCATGTATCTCCTTTGGCTGGTCATCCGGGTATACGTAAAACAGTGCAGTTGGTCCAAATTTACTTTTGGTGGAACTCGTTAAGTAAGGACGTATGCTTGTGGGTTGCGCTAGGTGAAGACTGCTAGAGGGAAGAGAGAAAATACCAGGAAAAAAGGAAGGCTAATGCCCATGCCCACTCCACAACAACCATGGCAGAATATCAGTCTTGATTTCATCACTGGGTTACCCGTGGATCAGGGCTTTTCCGCTATTCTGGTAGTAGTAGATAGCCTTACCAAAATGGGCCAAGTCATTCCGTGTAAGAATCTACCCACGGCAGGGCAGACAGCCCAACTACTGATGGAAAATGTTATAAGACTGCATGGACTACCGCAGGTCATAGTGTCAGACAGAGGCCCTCAGTTCATAGCAAGTTTCTGGAGAACATGGTGTAGAGCTTTGAAGATCGAGGCGGCTGTCTCAACCAGTTTTCACCCACAAACTGATGGACAGACTGAAAGAGTGAACCAGACGCTGAAAAAATACCTTAGGTGTTATGCTCAGGAGTCGTGGGTGTCCATGTTATGGATGGCGGAACTATCGTATAACAACGCTGTCTGCCGCTCTAACCATTGAGCCACACTCCTCCACAATGTGCATGCCCCGCGGCGGTGAGGTCTTTCTACCGCAGAAATCCCTCCAAGCATCTAGGAGGCACTAGGCGGAGGAGCCTACTGTCAGGATCCGTGGGGTTCTCGCGCCTGCCTAGCTGTATGACTACAATTCCCAGAGACAGGAGGGGTGCAGCCAGCGTCTACAAGTAGACGCGATGCACGTTGGCAAGCATGCGTAATACTGTTTGTTTTTTTACTTGTTTAGGCTCGACCGGACGTCGGAGTCTCTATCGGGAGTTCCAGTGAGAAGCGTCTCTAGAGGTATGAGATGGCGCTTGCGGTGAAGAAACCGCGGAGCGGGATAGAAATTGTCAGTGCTCGGCAGTGAGAGCATTTTATTTGGACATTGCTGTGTGGGATTTCAGCAGGCGGCTATTACCGCGGAGCTTGGAGCCCTTCAGGATAGGAACTCCAAATGAGGAACCGCAGCGTCCGGCCGTGAGCAACGGCTGGACACTGCAGTGCGGGTTTCAGCCGGCGGTGCAGAAACCGCGGAGTGTGAAGACGCGCTGAATAGAGACCCGGTGAGTTAACCGGATAAACTCTTTTAGTCATTAGGAAGTGCTGGACTATTTAGTTCAATTTATGGAAGCAGGATTCTCCCTGGAATCGAACGTTAGGTTAATTAAGTTGGGAACAGCTCTTTTGGTTTTTGACATTATTTAAAAAGCTGATTCTTGTGGTTTTGGACTATGGGAGCATGGATTGGCATTTCTGGCAGAAGGTTCTAGTATGAACAAGTGGATTCTTGAAACAAGACAATGTACCTTGGCGTATTCAGCTGGAGTTATTCTTTCTTGTCCTGGGGAGCACCAGAGAACTGGGTACTGGATGTTCTAGGCACAGGGTTCCTTATCTAGCATGAGTATGTATGGGAATTGTGTATGACTCATGTGTTTGTGTTCTGTTTTGTAGACCTATCCACCCCTGGAGACTGGTTGTTCTCATTGACTAAGTCGGCTGGCTGTAGTACTACGGTGGATAAGGTATTAAGGTATTTATATACATTTAGTGAGACCTATTGAGAGTAGGATTGTGGATGTGTACTTACTCTGTGTATCTTTGTATTACAGGTTCTCCTCCCTGCTGTTCCCATCCTTTCCTTTCCCTCACTTGATCGCCCTACAACTCCGAGTTTGGGGATGTCAAGGGGTGGACCCATTATTGCGTCAATCAGACCCCGAGGAGTACACGGACCTTGACAGTCTGCTGCTGGGGACCTGGAGGCTCCTGGTGCACATGTCCTCACATTATAAAACTGTGATTTGGGTCCCCTGTGTGGCAGTACCCGGAGACGGCTCTTTCACAGGCTGTAGAGATTGCGGGCCAACGATGATCTGTGCACCTTTGGGCTTCGATGAGGGTTCCAAAACTACCCTTCAAAGGGAGATTAGCACATTGTCAGCGGAACTGGGCCTGTTACGGGCTGATCAACATAAATTAGTGGACAAGGTCAAGGACTCTGATACAGTTATACAGGTTGTTGTCAGAGCAGTGGGCCCTGAAAGACAAATGACAAGCTTATCGGTCCGCGTGAGCAGACTGGAACGCCGCATAGAAAAGATGCAGAGAGGCGCAATCAGCGCAACAATGTCTGGGTAGTCTGACTCCCCGAGGGTTCTGAGGGACCTGATATGGTAACCTTGTGGAAATCTGAAATAATTTCCGTTAGCATAAGCTGAAGCTATCTTGTTTGTGGCATCCATTTTGTTAGCTATGTAATTCTTCCGTCTTCACTGTTGCTTGCCTTTCTATTCTGCTTGTGTCATCAGCTTTAGTTAACTGCTTCTGTACTGAGCCAAAGCAATGTATGTGCTGAGAAAAGGCCTGTAGCTGCTGAAATGCACCTGGCTAAATATATAACTGTCAACTGTGTTTTGCAACTGTAAGCAGTTCTGTTCTCCCTCCCACTTTGCTGACTAAGTGATTACCCATCTGCCCATGTCTGGCTGTAACTATTCCTGTGTATGCTTGTACCTTCTATTTGTAACTACATGCTTACTCTGCAACAAACTCTGTATATAAGTCCCATGGTCTGTGTATTCCATGTACTACTTCAGGCAGCACTTGAGAGTGCTGTGTGGACGTAGTCCCACTTATTAGTGATTAATAAACTTGTCATTTGAATTCCAGCTTCAGTGCCAATCTCTATTTTGTTGGTCTACGGACCCGTGGACAGAGAAGGGTGACCCCTGCACTGGTGTGCTCATTAAAAAGCATATTTCCACAGTTTGGTGCCCGAACGTGGGTCCTCATTGGAGACGTGGCCGTCCAAAGGAGTGGTCTTGACGGAAGAGTGGAATTTTGCTGAGGAGACGTCATGCATGAGGAGACCCTTGTCTTTGTAGCCGAAGTGATTTTTCAGTTTTTCTCGATTTGACCCTCCAGGTGTTGGCCGGTCCCGACTGAGGTATCCTTTGGCGTTATTTTTCCAGTGACCATTAGGTCGACCAAGAGATGGCAGTAGGAGGTTGGAGACTCTTGTTTGGTAAGGTCGCTGAAGCAGCACTCTTGTTTGCTTGGCCAAGATTCTGGTTTTGTTTGTTTGATTTATTTTTTGCAAAAAAACATAAAGGCAGGGAATGTGGAGATTTTTCTCTACTTTTGAATATTTTGAAAAGTAATATTTTACAAAAACTTGGTAGCATGCCTGTTTCCAGCACACTCCGTAGACTGTGTTGCTGTCTTGGTGGTACCAATATTAATTTAGAAAGAAGGCAGCTGACTCCCCCAGAGGGAACACCTAATAGACATATGTTTATTAAATACGGTATTTCTTCCATAATGTATAGTACACTGTGGAACAAATATACGAAAAAGGATCCTGATTTACGATGGCCTGTAAATGGGTCATTTGATGTTAAAAAGATTCAATATGTAGAGCAGTGTTTGTTCAAGAAAAAAAGTTGACAAGATATGTTTGATTGTGTATGAATATGGGAGAAAGAAGTGCAAGAGAGAGTGAGGAAAGAAGAAGCTATAGCAGAAAAAGAACAGCGAAAAACAATATATCAAAAAGTATTGGAATTAAAAAATAAAGAGATGAAAGCAATAAAATAAAAAGGGGAGAGGGGGCGTCGTTTAGAGGTAACTGGCCAGTACCCTATTAAGCGCCCCATTTATCCCATACTTAATAAACCTCAGGATAATTCCATCTTGTTAGATTGACCTCCGCCCCGTATAAATTTCCCTCTGCCCCTGAGAATGATCTTTCTGAAGAAGAACATTTATCTTCAGACGATAAAGACAGAGATAAGCAAGATGGGAGGCAGACTCGCTCTACTTGACTGTTGACAAAAAAGCCACTATTAGATCCACTGCTCGCAAAGAAGCTCATGGCACTACTTCTGCCCCAGATCTTGTATCGATGATTCAGCAGTGGAAGGATTGAGAGCAGTTATATTTTGCAAGAGAAGTTTACTTGGGAAGTAATACTACACTTTAGGAACGTTTCTACAAATTTAGAGCCCACTGATATCAATTCTGACTATAAACAATTAAATGATGGAACTTTCCTTTTTTCAAATATACCTGATTAAATTAGGCGAGTGGTTAAATTAAGACATGATACACTATGTTTAAAAGTGGAGCAAAAATCAGGTGGTAAAGTTACAACCGCACAAACAGTTCAGACCCCAGTGCAAAAAGAAGAAATTTCGGGGACAGATAATGACCATAGTGATACTGTAGTTACTGTGAAACCGATGTGTGAAGCTGCACCTCTGTATGTTCCTCCGAAGGGTGCGGGAACAAATGACGACAAAACTTCAGATGATGCAAAGGGATATTTTGTCTATAATTGGGTCTATACTCCTTGGGGTAGAGCAGATGTTATTGCTCATAAGGCTGCTTTGCCCGATCCGTGGAAAAATCCGGCCGCTTTCTTTGAGGAAGTGGAAGGAGCCATTAGCTCCTGCACTATGACCTCGCCAGATATCGATATGTTTTTTGGACTTATTTTGCCCCCTGATATGTGGAGAACAATTTGGAAAATAGATGATAATGTAGCATATGGTGATACTTGGGTACATTTAGAAGAAATAGATGCGGCTAGAGAGCCTGCGCAGAAACCACAACAGGAGATATTAGATCTTCCCAAAGCTATTGTGACTAAGTTGAAAACTCTCATACCCCCTAAGAAAATAGATTGGACAAAGTTAGCGTCTTGTAAACAAAAAGCGGATGAGTCAGTTTCTGATTTCTTTACACAATTTGAAGAGGCATTCCATGACTTTAGTGGGCAGTCCTTGACAGATGACACGGGTAAGCATCTGTTCGTCGACAAATTTGTCGCCAACATGTTGCCAGAAATAGCTAGTGGCCAGCGAGAGTTCATGGACTACGTCTTTCCCAGTCTCCCTTTTGACTATGGCCCAGTCTTATGAGTGTCAGGAATTGGAAGCAAAAGGCAAAGAGGATAAGAAGGTTAAGGATTTAAAGACGAAAGTTATGTTGGCTCAAGTACATGGTCCACCATTTAGAGGTGGTGGAAGAGGCGGATGTGCAGTATATACACCTGGTGCACCCCCTTTCTCTCGATCAACTTTGTCTTCTGATAAGTGTGCTTATTGTAAATAGATTGGACATTGGCGTTCTGAGTGCGCCTTTTGCGAGGTTAGCAGTATCAACGGGGTAGAGGAAGTATGAGAGGATGCCCATGGAATTCAGGGAATAGGGGAGGAATAGGAAGTTGCCCCAGGTTTGAGGCAGTTGAACACGGACCAAATTATTCTAATACTTTTGACAGACGAAATCAATATCAAATGTCTGATTATTCGGCCAGTGGTCTTGCAGATTCTGATTATGCATAGGAATGCCTAGGATGGGGTAATGAACCGGTTGAGGTCCCAGTAGATCAGAAAGGTCCTTATGTTGATGCAAATGTTTTGGGCTCTACTGATCGGTTTCTGGTTGATTCAGGAGCTACTCGCAGTGCTCTGTCTAAAAAATTGGTTCCTAGGGCTCCCCTGTCTGGCGCAATGATAACATCGATAGGATTCTATGGGACACTTACATCTAGCCCACTGTCACAGCCACTTGCATTTAGTCTTGATAAATTCACTGCAGCATGTCCATTTTTGCTTTCTCCTACCATGCCAGAAAACATTGTGGGTATCGATATGCTTAAATATTTTCGTGCTACAATACGTTGTTCCCCAGAAGGTGTGCGTGTTATCTTAAATGATAACTATCCAATGGTTGACAGGTCTTGTCTTATTAAAGAAGATATCGCTTTGGCATTGTTACCTAGTACTTCATGGGCTACATCAGATACCGATGTGGGACAGATGGTTTTCCAACAGTGCATATTCAATTGAATGAAGGTGCTTCATTGCCTCGATTACCCCAATATAAAATATCTTGGGAAGGCAAAGAAGCAGTGACGCACATTGTTCAGGATTTGATCAAGGTGGGGGTTGTGGAAGAAGTCCCTTATAACATTTGTAATAGCCCTATCCTTCCTATTTTGAAAAGAGACACTGATACTAAGATTTACAGATTCATTATTGATTTACGAGAGGTTACCAAAATTGTAGTGCCCCAATACCCGGTAGTTTCTGACATTACGACACTCCTTACTATGGTTCCTCCTACTGCCACTACATTTAGTGTCATAGATTCGAAAAATGCATTTTTCTCAATACCTATTTATCCTGATAGCCGTTATTTGTTCGGCTTCACTTTGAACAATAGATCATTCAGATTCTGTAGAGCTCCACAAGGGTATGCAGAGAGTCCTAGCATTTATAGTCAGGCATTGAAAAGGCAGCTTGATTCTCGGAAGAAGGTGCAATTTTGTAGATAGCAGGTTACCTACTTAGGTCACCTCCTGTCTAAGGAGGGACGTGCACTTACACCAGACTGCATTCAGACCATTTTAGATACTCCTGTGCCCCGCACTCAGAAGGATGTTTGTGCATTGATTGGCCTTACTTCTTTTTGTAGACAGTGAATCCCTAGCTTCTCGTACATTATTAAACCCTTGTTTGCCCTTTTGACTAAAGACACTCCCATGGACTACTGAATGGCAGAATGCTTTTTAACAGCTACGTTAAGCTCTTTGTTCTGCACCTGTATTAGAGACTCCAGACTACACTAAGACTTTCACACTGTATGTACACGATAGGGAAGGTTGTGCCCTCTCGGTTTTAACACAGATACACGGTGATAAGCAACGTCCTTGTGCATATTTCTCAGCTGTCCTTGATCCATCTGCCCGCGCACTGCCTGGTTGTTTTCGAGTGGCAGCAGCTGTGTCCATACGTCAGAGTGAGGGAATAGTCTTGTCACATAGATTGTTCGTGTTAGTACCTCATTCAGTCAATGCCTTGCTAAATCAAACAAAGACACAGCATCTGACTAGTACTCACTTGACAGGATATGAATTGACACTTTTGGCCCCTCATATCACGTTGAAAAGATGTTTGACTCTGAATCCTGCTACATTATTGCAACTTCCAGCTACCCAGTCTCAGTCACAAGAGCTACATGATTGTATATCCCTTACTGAAGAACACACAAAGGGTCGTGTTGACCTACAAGATACACCTCTTTCTAGTGTTAATGGGGAATTGTGGGTTGATGGATCCTGCCTGAAATTGCCTGATGGCACTACATCTGCTGCTTATGCAATTACAACACTTCAGACAGTAGTTGAGACAGCTCGTATCCCACAGAAGTCAGCTCAAGCAGCCGAATTGATAGCACTGACAAGAGCATGTGAGCTTAGTACAGAGTTGCTTGTTAACATTTATATGTGATAGCCAATACGCTTTCGGTGAGGCTCATAACTTCGGGCAACTTTGGAAAGAAAGAGGCTTTCTTACTTCACATGGGACACTAATAGTGCATGGGGAATTAGTACATAATCTCCTTACTGCCTTGACCTATCCTAAGAAAGCGTTGACTGTTAAATGTAGCGCACACAAGAAAGTGACAGATAAAATAGGAGCAGGCATTGCCTTTGCAGATTACACAGCTCGAGAGACCGCAATGCAGCGAAGTACCACATCTATGTATGTAGTTAAATCGCAGGCTGAACGTTGGCATGATGCCAGGCAAGAGGTGCTGGACATGCAACAATCTGCCTCTGTTGATGAATTAGACCAATGGTCTAAGGAGGGAGCATTGGATGATGGGGGCTGTTGGAGGAATAAAGAAATGGCAAAATGGAAGTTACCCACAGCCTATTTACACCCTATGATTCACATGGCACATGGGCCAGCACATGTTGGAGCATCCTCAATAGCAAAGCAACTTATGCAAGTTTGGGATCATCCAGATATTGTCGGTACGGCTAAGAAAATAGTCCAGTCCTGTCTGATCTGTCTCCAGTATAATCCTGGAAAGGGAACACAAACTCCAACAGAGGGTTTGCAGTACCTACTGCACCTTTTGAGGTCTTGCAAATGGATTACATCCAGCTTGAGCGCTGTAACAAACTGAAGTATGTCTTGGTAGTCGTTTGTGCCTTTAGTTAATGGGTGGAGGCATATGCTACGAAAGATAATACAGCCCTTACTACAATTCAATTCTTTATTCGGATAAAAAGATATCCATAAAAGTGCAAAATAAAATACCAGCACGAATATACATTAAAAACAATGACAATCAACATGCATAAAAACAATAGACGCATGGCTAAAAGCAGTAAGCACACAAAAACATATACATAGTGCAAAAATCAATGTGGCGTATTAATCATAGACTTATAATTTAGCTAAAACCAACAGCAATGATATTCCAAAGATAGTGTAAATCATAAAATGTAGCAGCATGATGTAATGAAGTGCAGACAATTTGACAGTTGACAGTACAAATAAAGTGCATACAAGTACGTTATCCGACCAACATTGGGGTCAAAAGAATGTGGAAGAGTGCAAATCCACTTATACTATGCTCATGGAGGCATGGGATCGAACAGCCAATCTCAGAAAGGTGCTAACACGAAGGGTTAGATTTTCCCCATTAAGCGTAACAATGTCCCCGTAGGCCACCTTGAATTCAGAGGCCTGAAAAAAAGGGAATCAGCAGCTGTTTGCTATATATTTGGTAGAGTTACAGAAAAACAAAAAATGTAACATAGATTGGCTACCGCGATTTCCACAGGGGCAAGGCGTTTGCTCCAGATTGATATTAAAGCCCAAGGGGAAGCACAGTAGGTATTTTAAAGTGCCAGCCCTAAGGCGAAAGAGCAAGCTTTGTTCCCAGCGGTTGATCACTTTTAAGAAATAGCTAGCTGGGAGTTTTGTAAAGGGGCCGTTATCATCCACCATAGTTATATACCGGGCGACTGAGGATTTCAACATTTCTTGCTTATGTCTCAAGTCACCGTAATACTCATACAAAGTCTTCTGAATATTCTTTTTGTAAATGCCTGCCATAGTACTTGGGTTCGTGAAAATATGCAACAAATTTACAGTCGACAGGCTAGCCTTGACGGCCGCTAACCATGGTATGTCACAGCCCTTATCACATTTAAGGCAGTCAACTATGATTTCTCTAGTTAACGTGGCTGCTGGATTTTGCCATACTTTCATCCAAAAAATGGCTGGGCGGGTCCTGATGTAGTCCTCTATATAGGACAATTTTAACTCACGGTGGCAGACAAAGGATGAGGAACAGATCGGTGGCCCCAAAACTCTCCTACAGAATCTATTTTCTTCTACCGGAATATTGTTGCAATTCACATGGCCCCAAACTTCAGCTCCATATGTTGCGGTAGGTATGCACTGAGTTTTGTATATTTTCGATAGGGATAACACTACCTCAGTTCTTCTAGGTTGAGGGAGGCACAACATCGAATTGACAGCCTTTAAAAACTTGCTCCGGCTATATGCAAAATGAGCAACCCAAGAGCCATTATCTGCAAAACCCAAACCCAAATATGGGAAAGTGCGTGTGCATAACAATTTTTCAGAACCAGAGATAATTACATTAACATGGTGTTTTTTGGGGCCACAACTCATTAAAAATGATTTGTTTTAAATTTGTACAAAGGTCTTATTCATAAAATCAACAAAGCCCCCAACTAAAATGCGCAAGGCGTTGGGTGTGCGGCCCATTAGGACCGCATCATCCGCATATAATAAGGCGGGTAATTTGTTGCCGTTGATCATCGGGACGTCCATAGTCAGTTTAGACATCTCATTATGTAGCTCATTAATATATAAAATAAAAAGAAGAGGGACCAGCACGCAACCGTCTGACCCCTCTGCCAATAATGATGTTACCTGAGACTGCCCCATCCCTACTGATCCTCACCTTTGCCCCCAGGTCCCTATGTAAATAAGACAAAAAGTGCACTAAGGCCTCATCCAACCCGTATTTTAAAAGACATACCCATAGACGTGATCGGTTTACAAAATCAAATGCGGAGGTGAGGTCCATGAAAGCTAGGTAGATGGGAGACTTCCGAGCTATTGTGTACTTGACAACTATCAAATTTAGATTGAGTCATTGCTCTACCGTTCCCAGTTTACTTCTGAAGCCTAATTGACATTTGTTTAAAATACTTTCATCCTCAGCCCAATTCCTGATTTTATTGAATAACATCCGCCAAAGTATTTTAAGTGTGTTATCGATCAAAGAGATTGGTCTATAACAGCTGGGATTGGACCTGTCCCCCTTTTTGAAAATCGGGACTATGATACTGGTCGTCCATGTATTGGGGATTTGGGAGTTTGTTAGGTTGTTAAAAACATTGAGTAAAAGCGGTGCCCAAAACTCCGGTTTATGCTTGATGAGGTCGATTGGAAGCCCGTCAGGGCCAGGGGCCTTGTTACCTAGACTTTGGTCAATAGCATCCTCAACTTCAGATAACGATATCTGGATTTGAGTAGCAACTTGAAGGTCTATCTGAACCGCATTCTGAGTCGGGCTGTATATATTTTTGAGAAATGGGCTACCCAGGCTTCACTAGTTATGTTACAGCTTAGTGGGGTTAGAGTCTGGCTCATAGTTCTCATATTTTTAACTGCAACCCAAAAGCCGTTTGTGTTGTTAAATCTTGCAGCACAAGCCAACTTATCCCATTGTTCTTTCAGGATCTCTTCTTTCCTCTGCTTAACCACTTTGTTATATTGATTCCTCATTAATCTTATGAGGTTTGCATTCCTGGGTGTAGCTAACAATGCAACGCGAAGCTCGCTATTGGCACGTGAGCAAACGCTATTGAACCACTTGGGATTATGAATATTATTGGGCGCAGGTTTTGAGATCATTTGTTTAATACCTGCACATAGATGAGCAAAAGCAGCAACTACTTCAGAGTTAGGGTCAATGGGTGACAAACACATTTCGATAAGTGATCGATAGGATGTTAACATGTTCAGGAACACATTACTATTGTTGATACCTTTCCAGATAATTCTTAATTTGTCAGTTGAAGATGATAGGTTACAGGCCCCTGGTACTGCAATAAAATTATTTTTAAGCGCAGCTCTGAGCATAACCGAGGTTAAGTTATGGTCCCCAAATTCAACAGGTATGACCTCAGCTCTGGCTAAAATATCTTGAAGCATGGCTGATATAAAAACATAATAAATTATTGAGGCATAACCACGGCCTCTGTAGGTAGGTATTGGGTACCTGTCATCATGATGATTTATGGCTGCAATATCCATCACGTTTATTAAGTCGTGGTTTGACAAGTAATCCACTAATTCGGTCCCACTTTTGCACAGATTTACATATGGTTCATGGACGGTGTCCAGTTTAATTGCCCCAGAGATCTTGACATTAAAGTCGCCGCCCAGGCAAATTCCAGTTAAATTTTGGTACCCCGTTAGAGTTTGTATATCTAAAACAAAATGAAAGAGATTTGCCAAAATCATGTTAGGTACACTTAAAAAGTTATTGTTATAGAAATTAATAAAACAGATAGAAGCCCCAGTGTATATATCAGGGCATGGAAGTTTGGACTATTTGTAGGGATAATTTTGACACTACCACCAGACAAGATGTTAACCCAAATAGAAAGGCCGCCAGAAGGGTGCCCGTGTTTAGGGGCGGGTGCACAGATATTAAAACATTGAAAACCCTCAAGATATAACTCCCTTGTGGCCCAGGTCTCCTGAAACATTAAAATGTCAAATTTGTTTACCAGCTTAACCCAGTCCTCATTATCTACTTTAGAGGCTAAGCCGGCGATGTTCCAGCTTAACACCTGCGGATGATAATCAAGTGGCCCAGAGACATCTTTTACCAGGGGGACAAATACTGTTGTAATGGGTGCTGATTCGGGGAGCATTGGTGTGGGAAACAGTCAATCTAGAGTATCTAAACCAGAAAGGGAAGAAAACCTATTTTGTGACGAGAATGGAGAGATGGCAGGTATGTTATGGCTGATATTGGGTTTGTAAAAATAGCCTAAAGGTAGTGACCAGACGTCAGTGGGTGAGGAGCTATTATGCACTCTTGACATTAATATTGATTTTACACGAGCCGGTCGACGAAAGTTAATAACAACACAAGCTTTTACTACAGCAAAGGTGCTCCTAAAGGAGTTCTTTCCCCGATTCGGCATTTGCCGAGTTTTGTGGAGTGACAACAGACCCCATTTTATTGGGCAAGTTGTTGAGTATCTCATGAAAGTATTGGGAACTAATTAGAAGTTTCATGCTGCTTTTCACCCACAATCAGCAGGACTAGTGGAATGTTACAACTCCACTCTGAAATTAAAATTGGCCAAGATACAAGCTTCCACATCTTTGAAATGGCCTGATGCATTTCCCTTAGCATTGCTTTCCATTAGATCGATACCACATACATGATCTGGCCTCACACCATATGAGGTGGTTTTTGGAAGGCCAATGAATATTTGGGGGGTTCCTAAGCTACGCCCTATACATGATGTACCCTATGTATTGATGAATGACTATTTGTCTCAGTTGACTGACAGTTTGTCTTCTATTTATCAACGGGTTTGGGAAACTCTTCCAGACAGGTCGCAAGGTGAGGGCCACTGCTTTCATCCTGGTGACTTTGTGGTCGTGAAGTCCTTCCAGAGAGCCAGCTCCCTAGCACCGAGGTTGCGAGGACCGGAGCAGGTACTACTGGCTACCAGGACTGCAGTTCGAGTGACGAACCGGAAAAACTGGGTCCACACGACACACTGTCGAAAAGTGTTGCAAGACCTAGTGAGGCCAGCTGCGTTGGTAGATCACCGCGATCTTCTGGTCACCGAGAAAGGACAAGCCACGTCACCTGAAGGATCTGAGGAAGTCTTCCCGGACCACACGATTCCTGTTACATCTCGATATCAGCTGCGACCTAGAAAGAAAGACACTTTGTTGCTGAAAAAGACTATTTGAGCCACTGTCCTGGGTGGTTAAAGACTGACTTCAAAAGGGGGTAGTCTTTTAGTGACTTTTTGTCTCAATGTTAGTGAAGAAATCAGCGCCTGCCCAGGACCTTAGGGCACCATCTGTTTTGTTCTTTGTCGACAAAATGATTATGCCTGAGGAGAAGAAACTAACTGCTGCAAGAGTTTGTAGCAAAAGTACAAAAATTGCTACTGGACTTACTTTAACTGTTGTTATTGTTGCCATAATAACATGGATTGTAGAGGAAATAGCCCCTGTCCGAAATCAACTGACTGCTACTACTCCTGTCCCTATTGAATACCACTACTTTACTCTTCCTTATCATGAGCAGAAGCACAGAATGTCCTACCTCAATAACACTTTCATTCAGATGTTGCACCATACACACAATGCTACGAACGTTACCAACTGCTGGGTATGTGAAATGATGCAGATTGACCTTAATGATATTTTTCTTATTCCTTCAAAAACGTAGGAAGATGTCTTCAGCTCATGCTAAAAGGGTCGTCTGTGGAAATCTGAAATAATTTCCGTTAGCATAAGCTGAAGCTATCTTGTTTGTGGCATCCATTTTGTTAGCTATGTAATTCTTCCGTCTTCACTGTTGCTTGCCTTTCTATTCTGCTTGTGTCATCAGCTTTAGTTAACTCCTTCTGTATTGAGCCAAAGCAATGTATGTGCTGAGAAAATGCCTGTAGCTGCTGAAATGCACCTGGCTAAATATATAACTGTCAACTGTGTTTTGCAACTGTAAGCAGTTCTGTTCCCCCTCCCACTTAGTTGACTAAGTGATTACCCATCTGCCCATGTCTGGCTGTAACTATTCCTGTGTATGCTTGTACCTTCTATTTGTAACTACATGCTTACTTTGCAACAAACTCTGTATATAAGTCCCATGGTCTGTGTATTCCATGTACTACCTCAGGCAGCACTTGAGAGTGCTGTGTGGACGTAGTCCCACTCATGAGGGATTAATAAATTTGTTATTTGAATTCCAGCTTCAGTGCCAATCTCTATTTTGTTGGTCTACGGACCCATGGACAGAGAAGAGTGACCCTTGCACCGGTGTGCTCATTAAAAAGCACATTTCCACAACCTATCTTTACAACTGGTTGAGTTCTGTGGTGGCCTCCTCTCAGCTCACTCCATTCTGTGTCCTGGAATGTGCCCACAGGGTCCTGGCTCAGCCCCCAGCCTTAGAACGCCCTCCTAGACTGGTTGTAGGTAAATTGTTACATTACAAGGATAGAGACACCATTCTGCAATGGGCATGGACTGAAGGCACAATCCAATTGGGAAACAGTCAACTGTCCCTGTTCTCTGATTTCACAGCTGCGATACAGGCTAAACGGGCCTCCTATTTGGAGGTAAATAGAGCACTCGGGGAAGAAGGTCTTTGCTACACTCTCCTTTTCCCGGCAAAACTTAAGATCATGTTGGATGGGAACTCGCACAAATGCTGTCCTCCGCACACCTCCCAATGCAGCACTTTACAGAATCCATCCAGATCTCATGCGGATAGAGACAAGGGGGCGCCTTTACGGGCAACGGCAGAGATTACAATTGCCCACCCATCTGACTCTGAGATCAGTTCGGCCCCAGGGCACATCTCTGGGGACTTGGAAAAATGCCGAAAGCCTTGAATGAGAGCCCCCCTCAAGAGTGACTCCTCAATCTACACATGACCTCCTTTAATGTCCCTTTCTGATACGCCTCATGTCTGCAGCTGGACTTTATATGATGGATGCCTTGAAGGCTTTGGCCAGATGCACACAGTCTTCTTTAATGGTAGCAAAGGCTTCCCTCAGTGGGGTGATGACCCTTCACATTGGGATGTATGGCATCTTTGGAGCTCGTACAATTTCCTCAGAGCCTATTCCGCTCCGCCATTCCACAGGTGTTGGAGTAACGGAGATACATGCTACTTGCAATTTCCTTTCTTTGAGTTTGGGTGGCCAACCATTGCTGTTCTGCTCTGGGACTGGGGAGTTGGGCTCACTGTTGGAATTTTATGCTGTCTCTTTACCTAGTCTCTTAATGTATTATATTTACCTTGCCTTGTCCTGCTCTTCGCACATTCTCCACCAAAACTGTTGATGCTATTTTATCAGATAATCCGAAGATAAAGTACCAACGCAGCATAAGGGGCTGTGTTGTCCTCAACAATATATGAGGGAATGTGCCCCTAAATCAATTAAGATGGTCAATAAATCAAAAACATAGTCAAATGAAATAAGGAAATAAGCTTTCTTGATTCAGATACAGGTTAGGACCGATGAAGCTTTACTAAAGGTTTCAGAACATAAAATATAGTTATTCATTCATAGGTAATTAGCATAAAGCTCAATTAAAGTTAGCATGTCTTGTTACTAAAAGACAGGCAAAGCAAGTCTCGCTCACCTCCAGAGTGAGACTTCTTTTGGAGCAAAATGCACAGTAAATATCACACAGTTAGCATGTAGTAAGCACAATTTTACATAGTCTCAGCAAGTCACAGTACATAATAAAATGCAAAAATTCCTAATACCATCACCTCAATGAATACTAATTAGTCCTTGTTTGCCCTAATGTCACTGGATGAGACAGTACACATCTAGTTACACATATAACAATGACAGACTTATTAAATAAATGTGCTCACTCAGCATCGAGCAGGAAAAGCCCTGAACAGTAATATTTGAGAGGCAAGGTTTCCTCCGGAGCCTACCAAGAATAACATCTCATTCAAGAGAGAGATGACAAAATCACAAAACACTGGGGGCCAGATTTACCAAGTCTTTGCGCTGTCCTTGTTGCCCAGGGCAATGCAAGGACAACATGAAGGCTTCAGTAACATTTAGAAAGTCACACTAGGGGTGATTTGCGCTGGTCTGCGTGATTTTGTAAGGAAATGTAATGCAATACAGCGGTTTGGACTGCATTGTATTACATTTCATAGTAGTAGACTTTCCATGGGTGGAGCATGGGCATTTCCAGTGCATCCACCCATGTAATTTAAGGCAATCCCAGATTTACTGCAATCAGTAAACCTGGGATTGCTCCTAAATGATATGCCACCTGACCATGGAATAACGAGGAGAAATAGGTTTATTTCTCCTCAGTATTTCCCCTTTCCACATGTGCTGCTTTCTGCAGCACATGTGGAAAGAGGAAATAGCCTTTTCAGATTGCTTTTGTGAAGGAAGGTATGCTTTCCTGCACAAAATCTATCTGGCCGGGAGGCAGGCACCCTTGCAGCATAGCGTAAGGGTGCCTGGGTTGGTGCTAGGCAGCACACAGTGCACCATTGCTAGGAGGGAGCAGCAGTGCACCATATCTTAGTAGATATGGCACGTCTGCTCTCTCAGAACAAAAAGAGTTTTGGTGAAATAAATATTTGATCAAGATTACACAATTTAAGCAGGGAAGCCACGATTTATCCAGGTTTTCTAGTTTTAATTTGTACAAATCAGCTACTAAATGGGTATGTACTTGTTTTCCTTTTTTATGTTACCGCTTTGTTTATATCTCTTTGTGCAGCACCAACACGACCAGAAGGTATTGAGCACTTTACATGGGCACTAGTTAAATTACACATGGTCAAATGCATTTTTATAGGCACAGGGAGATTAAGTGATTTGGCCAGAATCACAGGATCTTGAGCCAACACCGACATTCAAATTCCAAAAATCTGCAGCTCTGGCCGCAAGGCCACATCCTGGGTAGTGGGAAGGTGGCTAGCAGAAGCCACTTGAAAGCTTGTCTCATTATCGGCTTGAGGTTCCAATAGGACCAAAAGCTGAGCCAGAGCCAAGCTTCAGGCTCAAGCCTGGCTCGAGCTTTCAGTGGCTCGCCCACCTTTAATGATATGTGTTGGTGCAGTTTGATGTTCGTGTTTTCCACGATAGGTTCCATGTACAGTTTAAAATAAACTGATGATAGTATAGATCCTGGCAGGACCCCACAAGAAGCATTCTGTATTTTAGGGTTGCAGACATCTAATTTTAGTATGTTGAAGTTACCAATCAAAAAGTTTTTAACAAATTGAGTTATTCCTCCTATAGTCTAATTCTATTTTCTAGCAGTTTTAAGATAATTAGTGATCTACTGTGTCTAAAACAGCTAACAAGTTTAAAACAATTTATATCCGGTGTTATGTATTTACAGAATATAATCCATACTTTTTACTGTGGCCATTTCTGTACAATATTCCACACTTAATCCTGATTCAGAATGGTAAAAAAGGGATATCATCAATGTATTTGTTTAGCTGGGAGGTGTTAGACTTGGCCTTCTCTGCAGGGTCATCCCCAAACTTTTTGCCTAAATCTTCCTGTTTTCTGAACCGTTTTTGTTGGCCTTTAAGACCTAGCACACTTTCCAAGCCAACCAGTGCTAAAGTGCTTGTGCTCTTGTCTTTAAATATGGTAAAATTGGCTTACACACAATTGGCACATTTCATTTACTTATAAGTACCTTGTAAAGTGGTACCACATGTACTCAGGGCCTGTAAATTAATTACTATTTTTGGGCCTGCAGCACTTATTGTGCCACCCACTTAAGTAGCGTTTTTAAAGATGTCTCAGGCATGTCACTGCAGGCTGTGTGTGCTGTTTTAAATTGCCATTTCGACCTGGCAAAATAAACCTTTGGCCAAGCCAGAACCTTTCTTTTTAGGTCGAGCCTAGCTCAGCACGAATGCCCTGCTCTATAGGAGGCTTCTTGTGAGCACTCCACACTGTTCCTAAACTTCTCTGTGGGAGTTAGTTAACTCCCACATATTCTATTGACCTTTGCGTGTGGCTTTCAGTAATGAAAGCACGCAAATGGCCAAAGACGGCAGCATGTCCCGCCTTTTCTTTTAAAGTTACATCCCGTGGCCTAGTGGTCTCGGGAGCGAGCAGCGGCGCACATTGTGCCAGCTGCATACCTCCCTTATCGAGATCTTGGCTCATGTTCCTAAGTAAACAAAGCACGGTCGCTTTTGCGGCCACGCTTGTTTGTAGCTCAGATGTGTCCCATCTGAATACTGTCTTCCATCACCTTACACACTCGACAAAGACAACTCTATAATGTCATACTAAGGTAGAGAATGTTACTTATGGCGGAATTGTAATTCAGAACCCTTCAGAGGGCTTCTATTCCATAACGTGCTGCCCATTCAGATTTTGCCCTCTCTGTTTAGACTGGCACCAAAGCAGACAACTGGTAGCCGCTGGGAAGAGGAGTGGCTGTCTGGGGGTTACTTGTTTTTCTCTCTCCGAGACCCTCTTCTGGTACTGGTCTTATCTTACCCCAACCGCAGCAGCACCAGTCCCAGAATTCGTCGAGCTCTTTGTTGTAATGCAAGATGCTTTGTGGTGATGGACAGACACACACATTTATCAGGGGAGGGTTTATTCAAAGTACATAGGTACACGAATGACCCCACGAGGAGCAGGTGTAACGTCCGCTCAGCCCTGATGACGCCGGCCAACTCGAAGCCAAGGAGCCCCCACCCATCCCCGCCGTTCTGTGACATTATTAGCGCCCTGACGAGCAGTACAGCACGCACCTCCTTCCTGATGAACAGCACAGCACGCACCTCCTTCCTGATGAGCAGTACAGCACGCACCTCCTTCCTGATGAACAGCCCAGCACGCACCTCCTTCCTGATGAGCAGCACAGCACGTTTCTGGGTCGTGGGTGTATGCGTGCGGGGTAGTACTGGTTTAAAATATGTAGCTCAATGGTAGACTGCGCTATAATGCTCTGTTGCAGACACCTGTGTTTGATATGCGGAAGTATTGGTATAAATTCTAGATGACTACGCTCTTCAACCTCCTAGCGTCAGACTCGGTACAAGCAAGATATATTGAGCATGGACAGAAATTCTGTATCATTTTCTATTTGCTTTTTTACTACACTGATTTCGCAACCAGTGCATCTGCATATAAAATATGCTAATAAACTGGCCTCGCGCCTTGCAACCTCACGCTAACCGCTGGGCTGATTTAAATTACGGTATCAGTGGAAATAAGAACTATCACCTGTGAAATCACATATTTTATGCACTCTGCGCTGACATTTCAAGCAATACCTCGGAATTCTGTGCAGCCGCAAACATTCTTTCAGCAGAGTGACACAAGTTCAGTTTGATTATCATGGACTTTGGCCATATGATGCATATTTGATGGATAGCGTGCAAAATAAAATAATTATTTTGTCCAGAAATATGAGAAATGTATGAAGCATTATAAATCATGTTAAGTTTGTTATGCTCTTAGCCTAGATAGTTCACAGAATTATAACATATAATTTTTTGCCTATTTATTTCTGGAGTTTCATAAAGTGCTTAGTGCCACCTTCAGTTTACTTTAGAGCACTGCACGTGAGTCAAGCCCGTATATTGATTTGAAGCAGGTAGTGAAAGACCAATTTGTCGGGGAGCGTGGGGGACACAGAGCTTTAAGCACAGATTTCATTGGCACAGCTAGATACCACGGCCAGGACTGTGAGGTGTAACTCTGGACAAAGGTAACAAAAATGCTTCTGACACTTTTGTATTATAACTTCTCAGCATGCTACACAACAATCACACTTCTCTCAGCATAGCTTAAAACATTGGCAAAGTCAATATATCTAGCTAAATACTTATAAGGTCCCAAAGGCGAGATCTATTGGCTATGCCAATGCTTGTTAATACATATAACTCACCTCTAAGTTAGGCCCTAAACAGCCCATAGGACAGAGTGCGGCGTATTTAAAAAGTTGGACTTGTACTTTTTTTTTTTTTAAATTCTTTTTATTATAAAGACTTCGACAACAAGGCATAGTTTCACAGTATCACAACATAGGTAAAGGCAAACACAAGGATTCATCAATACACAATATGTTTTTGCAGTTGGAATTACGGGGAAGGGGAGACATCTAAATTATTCATTGGGGGGGGTACATATTTCACCTCGGTATAGATTCCAGGGGGTCCAGATCTTGGACCATTTCCGGGGGCAACCCCTCGCGATGTAAACAGATTTTTCTCGTTGCATGCACCAATCAAGGTCCTTTTTCCAGTCCACGATTTTGGGTGCGTGTGAGGCCCCCCAGTGCAATGTTCCGTTTGGCTATCATGCAAGCAAGTGTGACCCATTGTATGGCATAGGTGTTAAGGTCTGTGGGTTCCCAGACATTAAGGAGGCATCTGGGAGCTTCTGGCCGGAGTTCAACCTCTAGGGTTTCACTCATGATTGAATGTATCTTATGCCAGTACTCCTGAATTAATCCACAGTGCCATATAATGTGTATGAAAATACCTGGCTGGGAGCACCCCCGTCTGCAACACCCATCCGTGTGTCCCCCCATGTGCACCAGTTGAGGCCATGTTATATATATTCTGTGCAAGATTTTAAGTTGCACCAGACGGAGCCGCACTGATATTGCGACTGTTTTAGGGGATGAGATCGCTGTCTGCCACCCTTCGTCGTCTAATTCAATACCGTCCTCCGTCCATTTCTCCCGCAGTAGAGTCAGGGGATCACGCATGTTGTTAATTAGTTTTCTGTACGTCAGGGATATGGCCCCCTATAACCTTAATCAGTCTGTTGGCAAGTACTTTAGCTAGGATTTTAGGCTCAGCGTTAAGTAGGGAGATAGGACGATAGGAGGAACAATCAGTTTTGGGCTTCCCTTCTTTATATATGGTAACGATGGTGGCCAGGCGCTGGTCTAGAGGCAGTATCCCCGTCTCCAGGCTGCAGATGTACATGGACCTGAGATAGTGGCCTAATTTGTCAGGGCGGAGCTTGTACAGCTCGATAGGGATACCGTTGGGGCCAAGAGCTTTACCTGGATGCAGCGATCGTATTGCTATTGCTATTTCTTCAGTGGAGAGGGAGCTATCCAAGAATAGGCGATTCGCCTCTGAAAGGATAGGAAGGGAAATGTCCTTTAGAAGGTCGAGGGAGTCTTCGATTGCATGGGGGGTCACCGACTTGTATATTGTGTGATAGTGGGCAGCATATTGATTAGCTATATCTTGGGGGTCCGTTACGGGGTTGCCGTCCTTTCCCTTGACATCAGGGACGAGGCGGCTAGCGCGCTCTCGCTTATCGAGCCAGGCAATTAGTTTCCCCGCTTTGTCTCCCCAGTCGTATATACGGCCCAGTTTTTCTTGTCCCATTGTTTTGGCGCGGTCAGTAACCAGAGCCCTATATTCATCCTGACAGAGTCGGAGTTCGTGCAGCGCTTCGGGCGTAGGGTTTGAGTTAACGGTATGTTCGAGTTGGTGGACCCTATGTTCAGCATCTGAGATGTCTTTCAGTCTTTCCTTTTTAGCTCCCGCTATGAGGGACAGGGCCTGTCCTCGGATAACAGTTTTAAATGCTTCCCAGAGTGTTTACGGGGATTCAACCGAATGTTCGTTTTCTGTAAAGTAATCATCAATGGACTTGATCAGATCCCCACGTATCTTGGGGTTCTTGAAGTGCCAGGGATTTATGGGGGCGATGCGCCCTACTTGCTTATGATCTAATACTATATGAGCCCATAGAGGGGAGTGGTCGGATATACCCCTGGGTAGATGTCTGATCTCGTGAATGTTGGCAACCTGGGAGGCTGGGGTAATTATATAGTCTAGTCGGGAGAGGCTGCGATGCGCGTTAGAATAGAAAGTGTGTTGTATTTTATCCGGGTTGCAGGTTCTCCATATATCTACTAAACCCATTGCATCCAAAAAGTTAGATAGTGAGTGTATCGTTGGGGGTAAGAGACGCGGTGGTTGCCTGTCCAACTCACCCGATACGACGGAGTTAAAGTCCCCGCCCATGACGAGATGCCCCACTGGTAGTGTAAGTAATAAAGCACTAAGATCGGTAAATGTAGTTGATTGCAGTCCAGGGGGTGTGTAAACTGAAAGAAGGGTAATGTTATGGCCCTCCCATGTGCCAGCTATACCCACGTATCGCCCACGGTCATCTATGTAGGTGGATACAACCGACAGTGGGAACGATTTCTTAACCATGATCCCCACTCCTCTCGAACTAGATGTGAAACCCGCATGTGCCACCATCGAATATCCCCACCTGCACTTTGCCCCACACTTGTTACCTATTAGATGCGTTTCCTGAAGCAGGACTATGTCTGGGGAAAGTCTTTTGATGTGCTGGGTCACCACACTCCGCTTGATTTTGTCCCCCAATCCGTTAACGTTCCAGCTTAAGATTTTAACTTCCTTGTTGCGTTGCGTACCTATTTGCGTGTCAGTAAGGAGTGAAATTGCGATGTAGGGTTAGAGACTATGTCGTCGAATACATAATCATAAGTAACAACCAACAAAACCAACAGTCCCTCCCAACTCCCCCCCTCCCTGCTGCCCTGCACTCTGGGCTCCAAACTGCCCATTTGAACAAAAAATGCAGAGTGCCTGTCACCCATCAAAAAAGGAAGAAAGGAAAGAAAACCAGCTAAAGGAAGAACGTGGGGGGAGGCTATAGCAGTCCCCCGATCCTCACTCCCAATTTTCAGTACATCTAAGCCATTGTGCAAGAGGGTCAAAGTGAGCAATGGCATGTTATGTCATGGCAAGGTGCGCAATCCTGCACCAGATGGTCCCGGGGAACCCTCCAGGTAGGCGCCATCCATAATGGGAGACAGTGACCCCGCCGTCATCTAGTGGTTTCCTGTGCGGCCACCCCCTGTAGTTCAGCCGTCCGAGGGGCCACCCCTCTGAAGGTCCCCCCGGCTGTCAAGCCAGTCAGATGCGGCCTCTGGATGCTCGAAAAAATAGGTTTTCCCATCCGCCTCAACACGCAACCGCGCAGGATAGAGCATGGCGTACTTCAGATCTCTGGCTTGCAGCCGTTTTTTGACCTCTTGGAATGTGCGCCTACACATCTGCACCCCGCGAGTAAAGTCAGGGAAAAAAGTAATGGTTGCATTATCCAGGCGAAGCGGGGGGGCCACCCTGGCGGTCTGGAGGATCGTGTCTCTGTCTCGGTAGTTTAACAGACGGGCCAGTATTGGGCGAGGTGGAGCTCCCGGCTTCGGGCGACCCCCAGGCACTCTATGCGCCCTTTCAACAACAAAAAGTTTAGAGAGACCCTTAGGCTGCAGTTTAGTGGTGACTAGGTTCTCGATGAAAAGGTCCACCGCAGGGCCCTCCATTTTTTCAGGCACCCCCAGGACGCGTATGTTATTGCGTCTCATCCTTCCTTCATAATCATCAAGCTTATCTTCGGTAGATTTGCGGAAGGCCTGCAGCTCCGCGACTTCAGTTTGGAGTTGTGAGATGTTGCCCACTAGTCCTGTAGTGGTGGTCTCGAGCTGTTGCACTTTTTGCCGATAGTTGGCGAGGTTGGCCCTGATTAGCGTCATCTCAGAGGAGAGAGTGTCTATGGAAGTTCGAACTCCAGTAATGGCTCCCAGTAGGTCCTTAATAGTGGGCTCAGGGGGATCCTGTTCTGTGCCATGCCGGGATGTGTCCCCCAGTGCCCTCTTATCAGGTAGCTCCGCCTTCGTACAGGTGTACCGGTCAAGTTTACTTTGCTGTGACGTCCTGGCTCCTTTGACGCCGGACATTGCGGGGCCCTTGGTTGAGCTAGCAGAGGTATTTAGCAGGGTCTAAAACAGGGGTAGCACTAGGATAGAGTGAGCGTGGTAAGTGTTACTCCAGAGAGGCCGCTGCGCACACAATACGTAAGTATGGCGACTCAAAATGGCGCCCCTCAATTGCCTGCACGTCTCGAGGGGCAAGCGGGACCTCTGCGGCTCACCCCCGGCAAAGGAAGGCCCAAGTATACTAATTTAAACACACAGGAGTCCGATACGTAATGCCCAGTGAGTTGAGGCAATGATTCCCCCAGAGTACTGCGCCGCCCAAAGTCCAGGACACCTGTGGCGCAGATGGTAAAGGATCGCCGCAGTCCCTTCAATGTAGAGCGCCCAATCACACCGCCACAGCCATCAGGGCAGCACAGAAGGGGGCGTCCAGAACCGACCACCCCGCCGTAGCGCGCCCCACCGCTGTACCTCAAACATAGGCTCACCACTCTTCATCCGTATATGGACACTCCGCCCCGGCAATGGCCAGCACTCCTCAGCTGCGACCGCGAGGAGCGCGGATCGATGTCTTCCGCCAGCACGGGAGGGGGGTAGTTCCCGCCTCAGCGGCGCCCCACCGGTCCTCCGATGGCAGAATTGGGGGCTCCAGAGAGGCCCCCCAGCACCAGAAGAGGCAGTTCCACAGGGGGGGGGGGGAATCCCTTCCGCAGGGAGTGTCGCCGCCGAAGCGCCCCCGATGTAGGGAGGGGGAGGTCAGCGCCGAGGAGCGATGTGGGGTGCGCCCCTCACCCTCAAAGGAGATTTCAGGGCAGGCGTCACAGCGCTGTCAGAAGCCAGGTGTCGCTCCGCAGACCGGCGACTTCCGGCGGAGAGCGGCCATCCTCCCTGCCGCGCCGCGCCGATGCCCAGGCGCACATTAACCCCAGGCTGCGGGAACACCCCTGGGCCCAAAATGACAGGGCCCGTTTCTCTGGACCGGAGACAGCGTTGGGGCTCCACGAAGCAGGGGCCGGGACCGCCAGTCGTGGAGAGTCCGGTTGCACCTCTAGGTGCCAGAATAAGTAGCAGGATGTTGGTTTGGGAGGAGGTTATCGGCGGAGCCGAGGCACTACGCGTCCATCTTGCCTCGAAGCTAGGCCACGCCCCCTGGACTTGTACTTTTAAGTTTTAAATGTCCTGGTAGTGAAAAAATCCTAAATTCCTTTATCACTCTCCCATTGGATAACATTGGTTTTCCTTATTACATTTAATAAGAGCTAACTTTAGATTGGGTGTTACATAACAATAGGATATACCCAGTACACAGCTGGACCTGGGTCAGTAATAGTACGTATAACAAGTGGTCCAACTGACCAGTAAACGTCTCAAGGGGAAACCAAAAGTTAATGAGAAACACCCCACAAATATTGAATAGAACAATGACCACTGTGTCAGTTGGACCACTTGTTGTACGTACCAACTTTAGATTGGGAGCATGTAGGAAAGTTAAGTTCGGTGTCTGAGGAACTGCAATTTAAAATCTTCGTTAATGGTAAAGTCAGGTTTTAGATCACAATTATTAAAATCCCACTTTTAGAAAGTTTACTTTTTCTTGTCCTAACCATTTGGTGCCTGCAGCTTGTTTCTGGGTCACGTGACTAAGTGTAGTTGGCAGTTGGCCTTTGTGTATTCCTCCCAGATAGGATCACAATAGAAGGCTTGGGTGTTGACAGGATGGGCCATCTCTGACTTGATGGGGTGGGCGCTGTCACCTATTAAACTTGCACTTCAAAGACACTGGCTCATCTCACACACAAAGGACTTCTAAGGCCTATTGTGCCCCCAGACAAACTGGGAACAGGGCAGGGAGGCAGTAAATTCCAGACACCTCGGTAGGGGGAAACTCCAGAAGCTTCTCCTACTTCAAATAGGGCAGCAGCTATAAATATTGGACCCTTAGACCCACTCTTCAGATCACTTCAGGGCCTGTGAAAGACTCAAAAGAAGGACTGCTCTGCTGCCCTGCTGCCTGTGTAAGAAGCACAATGGTCCCATGGGTTACACTTTTAACAGAATCTATCATGCTCATAACACAAATTCCACAGTAGGTATGATGACATAAGACAATCAGCACATTTGTTGCTCTTGCACTGAGCACCTTTTTGCACCATGTGCTGTTTACATAGACTGTCTTACCCACAGCACTGCTGTGTTTGTTCGGTACAACTGCCCTAGGTTCTGGTCTGGGTATAAGGATCGGTCCTTGTTGTTTGATATTTTGGCCTGTGTAAGGAGGACTGGACCTGCACCTTGAATCCAGGACAATAAGAGTGAATCCAATTGCTGGTTGTCCGGCCTCCAGATCATAGCCGCAGGGACAGAAAATGCTCCAACCCCCTTGAACCCTGCGCCTGGACTCTGCCTGCTGTGGTACCTCCTCAGTCCTAAACCCTTGGAAGTGGGACTAAAGTCGTTCTGGCAGCCCAGCTGTGGTCCCCTCAGAACTGACACAACACGATGCAACCCGATGCAGGACCACGCATTGTGGCCCTCACAGTCATTGGAGCCAACTCAGCACAATGCAACTCGACATGGAGCTTGCCTCACAGCCCTTGCAGGTTCTCATTGGAACCGACGCAGAGCAAAGCTACTCAACGCAGGACCCCGCATCATGCTGGGCGGCACAACACCTCACAAGGACACAAGACTAAATTCTCGGCGGGCCTAACCTCGTCCCTGTAACCAGCCGGCGCTCCATCACAGTAGGGCTGAACTTGTACCATGTCCACATCCAGCACGACCAGATGACCACAGTTGGGGATTTTTGCTTTTAAGCATTATTTTTACCTAAACCCGTAAAATTGCATGTCTCTGGTTCTACTAATTGAAATGTTGTCATTTTGATGTCAAATAATTTATTAAAATGTACTCTATTTTTCTAAATTGGTGTGGGATTTTTCTTGGTTTGTGTCTTCACTTTATTACTGTCTAAGTGCTGCATAAATACTTTACACATTGCTTCTGAGTTAAGCCTGACTGCCGTTGTATCAAGGTACCTGAGGGTTAAGCACAGATTAATTTAGTGACTTTTTTGTGGTTCACTCTGACAAGGATTCTGGCTGTTGCTTGAGTAGGGCTCAACCAACAGCCCTATTTCTCACAGGAGACTATAAATTTATCCATGGCTGTGTCTAACCATGGTAAGTTGTTGATTGGTTTGCGGATGTTAAGAGTTTCTGGATCTACGGTGGCTTTCTTTTAGGATTTGTGAAATTTGTCCAATCTTGAGGCTGTCTTGATAGAAACCCTATTGTAACAATGCGTTTAGCAGAGACAGTCAATATGGTACTAGAAAAGGCAACTTTTTTTATTTTATTTTAGCAGGCAAGTGGTCATCAAAGTAGAATGTTAGCCACAATTGTTTGATTAGTTTTATTAGATCTTTTAATTTTAATACTTTAAATATGCCCCTTTTGTTTTTTTGGGTAAATTGGTAGCATTTGCAGATCTCGAAGGCAGGATTTTACTTCCAATTCCAACAGTTTTCCAATTACTGAGTGGGCGATACTATGCAAGCAATGCAAATGCCTCAAACACTCAGATGTGGGCACAGGATAGTGATGCAAGGACTAGGTTGCCATTCAGTGATTGCTCGAACGGGGAGTACAAAGCAGGATAGCTCAGGTGCGGATGTGCCATTTACCCCAAATGGAGGGGGCAAGGAGATGGGTTCCTTTCTGAGTGCTGATGTAAAGGGTGATGTAGGAAATAGCAAAGCATGGTACTTTTCACAATATGAGGAGGCACCAATCACTGAAGTGGGGGGATAGGGTACCAAAGATATGACATTTCACAGTGCATCTGCAGAGTCCCACAGGCGAGAAGCAACTAGCTGTTTATAGGGAAACTTCATGGCACTCTACTAGGTGACAACAAGGGGTCAGATCTAGCTTGGGGAACCATCTCGCCTCATTCCAATCAGCTATATCATTGGTGGCGGACATTAGTCATCTTTAATGTTTGATTTCCTAGTCACATATCCACATTGGTGTTCCTTGCCCAGGCTGAATTGCCTGTTCGGTAACAAACATCTGGGACACCAAGGTAGAGAGTACCTTAAGCTTCCCTGTTAGTTCTCGAAACTCCAGCTTTTGTGACTCCAGCTCTACATCTTTTCGTTTGTGTAATGAGATGTGTTGATTTGGAGTACCACTCGCACCATACTCATGTTGATTTGTGGCATTCCCTTTTTGCTCTTCCGATTGCCCATCATTCGGAAAAATGACTAGATCTCACATGGATATTTTGATTGTGCACACGCTAATACTTAAAGTGAATGGTGAAAGTTAACATATTATGTCCTTTTTCAACTCGGCAGTGTACCTATACTGAACCCCTAAATGAACACATTCATCCTGACATTTGAGTGACCTTGAGTAATACATCCTTTGAAGACTGCTTTTGCAAGCTGAAGGGTTTGATAGCCAAACTCTGTGCATTCATTGTCTCCAGGCAGCTAATATTTTGGGGCATTAGGCTGCAGCAGAGCGTTGAAATGGATTGTGGCTATAATATTTATGGTGAAATCGGATGTCATTGAGGGACACTACCTTATTTTAAATGCAAAACGGTTTTTGGTATAAAAAAATAATACAATCAAACAAAGGAACTTTCTATATTCAAGCATTGTGCTTCACAAAACGACGTCAAAAACAGAAAATAACCTACTGAGGTGCCCAAAAAAAACCTAGCTGCATATCCAGTCCCTCCGCTAGCCATGGATAGCCCCCAGATACTCCGTCCGTTTCAAGAGTATCTTTTAGTTTTAAAGTTACCAGTTCCAATGGTAGTTCAAATAGCTTATAAGCGGCCAGATCAACCTTCCACCTGTCTAGGCATGGGGCTTCCAATCCTTTCCGCTTGTGAGTGATGTCTCTCTAAGCCAGTACCAGGCTCAGCATGAAAAAGGCTTTTCAGACCTATTAAGACACAAGTCTGCCAATATATTTAAAACAGCTATTTGAACAGTATGGTTGATATGGTGGGCCAAGCACTCCCAAGAGAAGCAACACCACTGCATAAAAAAAGGTCACTCGAGTACTCCAAACTGTATGAAAGAAGTCACCCTTCTCTATTTGGCCTCTTAGAGATGGCTGTTGCCTTGCCCTGTAGAGTACCGAACCAAGCACTTGGAGTACATTCCTGTGTGTGGGCGCCACTGAGCATCAACAATATTGCATGATGTCTCATCTTCCAGCTCTTCAGTCAGGAATTTTAAACAGATCCTGGAAGTTTTCAATACCCTATCAGTGCTCTGGTGGCTCTTTTTAGGTCTTGCATTAGCCTAGACCTTTTGTTTTACCCCCAAAATACAGCATACATACATACATAGGCTTCCCAGTCAGCCCTCATCATCCATTGTTCAGTTGCAGTGTCATTCACATTTTGACCCCCCCCCCCTCGACCTCACCCCCCCCCAGTATGCAAGGAAGGGCACTTCAGCCCTCGGCTCACTTGACTATGAGTGAAGGCATTTTACTTGAGTACAAAGTGCACCTCTGCCAAAAAAGTAGTCCCCATCGGTGTCACAGACACGTTGGTCAATAAATAATTTTTCTACTTGAAAAATATGTATTTCCCTTTTCAATTTGTTTTTCTTTCTTCATTCATGATACCTACGGTTTTCAACGAACCGTCACATAATGTTTTAGAATAATTCTAAAGTAATGTCAAACCAATGCATTACACTTATTGATTGTTAAATAGTTAGCATTAAATGTTATGGGAACATCATTAGCATGCGTACAAAAGAGTTGCCTCATACAATTCTTTTTCTGGCTCTTGTTCGACGTGCAAAAACGCTGGTGTGCATTTGGTCATTGTGCTTCTTTCATAAATGTTTTGCAAGTAAACTATTATAGTATCCTAATGTACAATCCCTCAGACATAGAATATTTTTAAATATGTAAATGCCACCTATTTTAGAAAGTGCTCTGAATAGGGGTTTGATGTATGCAGAGTATGGCAATAATATGTAACACAGTAGCATATGTCAACATGCATTATTTGTTCTCCACTAAATGTTGAATTTCATTACTCGCCTTCTTCCTATGCTTAATTTTTATATAATGTTTTAATATGTATTATATCACTAGAGTTTCTTTTCTGCTAAACTCAGGCAGAAAAATTCAATTGTCTACATTTTGTGAGGTTCGATAAAGTACCCGTTACTTGGGGGAGGCAGGTGGCATGGTCTGCCCCCGAGAAGATGGCCACCTGGTCTTGGCACAACACGACCAGAAGGTCCACAGCAATAAGGATCTTCTCAGCAGGAAATCGGAAACTGAGACGATCAAAAATGGTGTAATCATCGCTAGGGTACACCCAACGAAGGGAGAAATATTCACCGGGCTCTGGCTCTGGCAATCTCTGCCCTACCACGTCACCCCCTAAAATGGTGCAAGAAGATGCTTCATCAGCCAACGCGATGCAAACCAATCATCCACAAGTGCTGATCGCGACAGTCACCCTCCCTTGGTCGATCCCCCTGAAACTTACTTTGCAGTTTTGATACAGAGTGAGATCCCACGTGGGAGTTTGATAGTGGGAGGAATGCAGTGGTGCAACTTGACTCGAACTTCGGAGGGGGTTGGGGGGCTAGTACTAAACAGTGTTGGTGGGGCTGTCCTTTTGCACATTGAGGCCGAGACAGTATTAGAATACACGTCTGGAAGGCCAATATGTCTGTCTTTAATGTGCTAATGCAATGAAAGGCATATGTCCATGCCTGTTTTTTCCTGGAGTGGCACATTAAAGCCAGATCTTTTGTCTTCGCCAATGCATTCCCTGAGACAACGAGCACTGTTGGAGCTCAGAGAGTGTCCCTCAGACCTGCGAGCATTGGATGTCTGCAAGATGGTTGGTACCAAGCGAGTCCTGTGCATGTCAGAAAAGAAAGCACTGAAGACTTATTGTAAAAGTGTATTTTCTGATTAAAAGTAGCATGAACTGCATAATGATAACATGCTTCTAGGGATCAAGAAGATGTGTTTGGGGGAATCTCCCAATGTGCCCAATAAAATGCTCCCACAGACATTAAGAAGTAGACTTGATGTGTGAAGGATAAACCGGGATAAAGAATATCGTCGGACCTTCTATCTGGCTGTCATAAATGAGGTACATGCACTACCAGCTCAAAAGGAAAGAGTTCATACAGAGAATAATAAGCTGGCTACCTGTTCACAATGTAAAAGCATGCATGTGTTGATATATAGCATGGACCTATCCCAAGAGCAACAGAGTGTTGCCCATTATGGAACGTGATGGAAAATGATGCAAGGTTGTATTCATCAAATGAGGGCTTATATCTTTTTTTACTTACACTAGTATCTCACACATTTACATTTCGCCTGGCAACCGGGAGATTTTCCTTCCGGGTCGGCCAGGGCAGAGCTGCGGCCTCAGTGGCTTCAAGAAACTCAGTCCCTCGGCGCCTCTCCCATTCAAGCTTTTCCCCTGATTCCTTTACAGAGAAGGTACAGAATACTTGGAGCCTCCAAGCCTGCATGCATCGTGCAAGCAGTACGCGCAGGGTGGAGGGAGAGCAGCCCGAGCCTGTAGGTGGTCCTCAGAGCTTTAAACTCCATGATAGTAGCATCCCAATAAAAACAATAAAACAAAATTGTCGAGTAGAATTTTTAGAAAAAGGAGGAGGAAATAAAGGGAGTAAGGGTAAGGGTCTAAGTTACTGCCTCAGAAGCAAACAATTTTTCGAAAAAAATCCCTTGAGCGCAACGGACTCAGGCATTACCCCACTCAACACAAAAAAAAAAACTAAAAAATTAACTAGCTCAGGGAGAAACTCACCTAAATCAGTGCTTAAAGAAGGAAGTAGAGCTAAGGTGCCTTGCATGCCTTGCATTCCTAACGACTCAAACTGCCGGATAACTCCCTCGCTCAGGTCCTTTTTTAAACTACAAAAAGTTAATGGGCCAGACGTGATGAACTTATCTCTGGAAGAAGTCTCGCTATTATCTGAGCCTGTGTTGCCTTCATCGTCCTCTCCATCTACAGCTTCTCTGGGGTTGAGCCCGTCGACATCAGCTGAGGTCATGGCCACAAAATCCACATTAGAAAAAGGAGCCCCTGACATCCCAGTGGCCTCTCCTGCCTCACGATCCCCTCTGTTGTCGCCTCCACAAAAGCAAGTGACCGCAACCCGGAGGGGGGGTGCTATTCCAGATGCTGATACTGAAATCATTTGCGAGGAAACGATCAGGGGAGGAGCAACAGGCGAGAAAGATGCTGAAATACTAAATGCTAGAGCTGAGGACGAGGGTGAGGGTAGTACCTCTAGGGGAATGAGAGAATCTAACTCAGACAGAGTTCTGGCATTACTTCTGTCGGAAGTTAAGAGCAGATTTGACGTTTCAGAGAAAAACCAGTCGAAGATCCAAGATACCTGTGAGGCATTGGACATCAAATTAACTGCCCTCACAGGGAGAGTTACAGCAGTAGAATTGGAAATAGAATCCCTTAATAAAGAAGTTAAAACACATCAGAATGATATTGACACTTTAAAATTTAATGAATGCTCCTTAAAACAGAAGATTGAGTCCTTGGAAAACCAATCCAGACGCAATAATTTAAGACTCTTGAATGTACCAGAGGGGGTAGAAAATGAGGATATTAAGAAATTTGTCCTCTCTCTGCTGGAAGAAAGCTTCCCCTGGGTCAAATCTGAGAACTTGGCAGAAGATATACAAAGAGTACATCGGGACCCCTTTGGGAGAAATAAACTAAAAAAGAACCCAAGGAAAATCCTAGTGAACTTCAAATCCTATACCCTTAAAGAGAAACTACTGTCGGAGGCCTTGAAAAAAGATAATCTTAAATGCAATGACTGGTCCTATAAAATACGCTCAGACATCTCCAAAGTCACACAGGATAGACAATGGGAGTTAGGCCAGCTGATGCCTCAATTAAAGGCCTTAGGAGCCACTGTGCAGATGCGTTTCCCAGCCAACCTGAGAATCATGTGGCAAAACAAGATGTACAACATAAGGGAACCCAGGGAGGTAACGCTTCTAATGGATAAAATGAAGAATTCATAAGAAACAAAATAAACAAAATAAACTGCAGACTCCCAAATGGTTTATCGTATCTCAAAGTCCGGACTCAAGGAGCATGAATAGGGCCTATATGAGGCCCGCTAAAGGAAGAAGGGAGGTCCCCCGTGGGAGGGCACAAGTGAAGGAACATAAAGATCAAAATATAAAAAACAGATTCACTAGGGTGGGGAGCAAATTAGGGAAAAAAATAAAAAAATGTCCTCAGGTTGTAGAAATTAGAAAAATTGGAGAGAACCAGTGCTGCATTCAGATTGTTCTAAAACAAAATGGATAATTATGTAAAGTCTAGTATCTTAACGTGGAATGTTAATGGTCTAAGAACACAAAAGCGGAGAAAAACCATATTCGAGTATCTAAAAAACTCAGCATGTGAAATCTTAATCCTACAAGAAACTCATCTGTTAAAACAAGAATGGGAAGATTTCACTAAAAATCTAAGGTGGATAGATACTTCAGTTTGTACAAACCAGACATGCAATATAAAAGGCGTAGCAATTATTTTTAAAAAATCCTTGAATCTCAGAGTAATTTCCTCCAGGGTAGATAACAAGGGAAGATGGGCAATAGTTGAAGTAATTCTGCACCAAAAACAGCTCACTATAGTGGGATATTATGGCCCCAACCTAGATGACCCGGAGCCCCTCCAGAACCTATATACACAATTACTCGATTTTTCATCTCCCATAATCTGGGGGGGGGATTTTAATATTACCATTGATCCAAAAAATGATAGATCTCCAGTTAAAAAGGGCATTTCTCTCCCAAAAATGAGGGAATGGCTGAGAATATCAATGAAAGATCTAGGACTTAGGGATGTTTGGAGTCTTAAAGGAGACCAATCATTAAGGTTCACTTTCCAGAATAAAAGATTGGGCCACTCTTCTAGAATCGACTTCTTCCTACTCGATAGTACCCTAGCGGCAAGGGTAGAAAAAGTGGAGCATCTCCCGGCACATCTTTCGGATCATTCAGCAGTCAAAATAGTCTTGAAATTAGAACAGTCTCCCATCCATAGGAGATGGACGGTCGATAGATCCCTCTTCTTAGATCAATCCTTCATAAACCACCTAAAGTTAGAAACTACCCAGTTCTTTGAGCAGAATTGTGAAGGAATGAGCAGTCAGCTGGTCTGGGATACATACAAAGCAGTGGTGAGGGGTATTGTCAAGAGCTTTGCTGTCTTTAAAAAGAAAACTGAGAGACAACTGCTAAACAGATTAGAAGAAGAAATAAGAGTGATTGATATACAGCTCCAAAAGTCCAATTCAGATTTAAAAACCAGATCTCTTAGTCAGGAGAGGAAAGATAAAGAAACATCTTTAAGAGATTATTTGGAGGCAAGGGTAAAAGAAAAGTGGGAGACGAGTAAACTTGGCCATCACGAATATGGCGAAGGTTGTGGTAAGCTACTCGCATGGAAAATAAAATCGGACCAAGCTAGAAACAAAATCAAAGAGCTTGTAGCAGGGAACCCCCCTACAAAAACCTTGGATGAAACAACCATTAAGGAGGAATTTGAGCAATTCTTTGGGGGCCTCTACTCTGAAGACTGCTTCCCTACAAAAGCACAGATAGATAGGTATTTACAGAACCTGAATCTCCCGAGCATCTCTTCGGCCCAGAGCATAGAACTAAATGATGAAATCTCCGTAGAAGAAGTTACTCAGGTATTAAAAGAACTTAAAAAAGCAAAAGCGGCAGGCCCAGATTCCATCCCAAATGAATTATATATAGCTCTGCAGGAAACCTTAGCACCCTACTTAACATCCCTCTTTAATGATATTTTTCTGGAAAAAAAGAGACAACCACCCTCATGGAATGAAGCAACAATAACACTAATCTTAAAACCAGAAAAAAATCCAGCCAAATGTGAATCTTACAGACCCATATCACTCTTAAACTGTGATTATAAAATCTATACACAGATTCTCACAAAGAGGCTGAGTAAATGTGTAGAGAATATCATCCATGAAGATCAAAAAGGCTTCATAAAAGGCAGGCAGCTACAAGACCTCACTCATCAACTCATAGGAGCAATAGACATTTCAGTCCATCAAAAGGTGCCCCTCTCTGTTATAACATTAGACGCGGCCAAAGCTTTTGACAGAGTCAACTGGGTCTTCTTACATGCCGTCTTAGAGAAATTCAAGTTAGGGCCCAATTTCCTGGAGGCCATAAGGAACATCTATAGCTCCCCTTCAGCTAAAATCTTAGTGAATGATAACCTGTCGGAAAAAATAGCTATTAAAAGAGGCACCAGACAAGGCTGTCCGCTCTCTCCCCTACTTTTTAACCTATATATAGAACCCCTTGCTTATTCTATCAGAAATAATTCAAGGATAAAACCATTTTGCCACAAAAACTGGATCAAAAAGGTTGCATTATATGCCGATGATCTAATGATCTTCACTAACAACTCCGCTGAAGCAATCCCCGAAATTGAGCAAATGATACAAGACTTTGGTTACATTTCAGGTTATCAGATAAATCAATCAAAATCAGAAATCCTGGAGTGGAACACTATAAGCAACCTGCAGCTGGTGAAATCAAAGATCAGATACCTTGGGTTGGACATAGTCAAGGATATTGATGTGTTACCACAAATAAACTTTAACAGAGTCCTAACGGAAGTAAGGAAACTTTTGAAAACCTGGAGCGGGCTCCCCTTAACATTCTTAGGCAGATCTAACATCATCAAGATGGCCATTCTCCCAAAATTCACCTTTATTTTTAGCGCAATTCCCCTGGAATTCAATAAGTCTTCTATACTTAAACTACAGGGAGAACTAAACGGTTTTATATGGAACTCTAAATGTCGGAGAATAGCCTGGAAAAAACTAAGAAGAACAAAGATCCAAGGTGGTATAGCAAGTCCAGACATACTAGAGTATTGTAAGGCCTTTCAATTTAAACACACTAGGATACTCTTGCAAAACTATGAAGTATATCCACCACACTTACAAGCGATGGTAGACACAGGAGGACACTTCCTATTTAAATTTGGTCATCAAAAATTCTTCAAAAAGATTAAACTGAAAATTCTCCTGTCGGCAGCTAAGTTATGGTTGCAAATCAGGAAAACTTTAAAGATCCCCTATTATAGTAAATACTCTCCAGTCTGGGATTCCCCCGGAACTCCGGACTGCCTCAAAGATCAACTGGCCTTACCGTTAAGGAGAGCAGGAATCCTAAACTGGGGGGAACTTATCCCAAATAACACATTGATTGGTTGGGATCTGTTAACATCTGCCACAGAAGATCGCCTATCAAAGTTTAAATATTACCAACTTTTGAGCTGGATAAACTCAATAACAGAACCACTTAAGGGTAACCAGCAACTGGAACTCAAGATGCTTGGAGTCGGTCTCCAGAAAAAAGAAGTATCATTGTGGTACTGGTCTCTAATAGCAGCTGGAGAAGAACATTTTACGATTCCTGATTCGACCTGGGGGATCTCGCTGCCTACTACAGATCTTCAAGACATATGGCAAGTATCAATGGGGAAATGCTGGGGTATCATTCAGTCCGCCGCACTAAGGAGAAATCACATCTTCACTATTCACAGAGCCTACTGGACCCCAAAAAAACTTTCTAAGTTCCAAAGTCATCAACAAGTGAAAAAATGTCCAAAATGCGGCGAAGATAAGGCAGATGATATACATATGTTCTGGCAGTGCCCCCATCTCGAAGACTTCTGGCTAAAAGTTGGTAAGACGTTGACGGACCTTCTTGGTCAACAAATAACTGTAAGTATGGAATTGGTAATCTTTGGGATCTTCAAAACAATTGTAAATACAAGTAATTTAGGTCTAAGACAGGAGAATTTACTTTTTGTATTAATTCTTTTAGCACGTAGAGAAATATGTATTAACTGGGTTTGCACCACACCTCCTAAACACTTGGATTGGTGGAAATCCATTGGTAGAGTGAACAGATTAGATAGAAGCGGGAAGCCCAGGAAAAAATACAACTTCTGGGAAATTTGGGAGCATTTCTCTAATCTTTGTGACTAAAGTCCAATGATTTAACCCAGGCAATACACTAAATAACTAAGGGTGGATGGCCCCCTTCGTTGTGTCGAGGTGATAACTGGCTTCCAGCTGCAAGGAAAAACTTTCTTTTGAGGGTTTTCTGAGTTGCCCGGGACAGTTGAAATAGCAGCTCTGGTCTCCAATATCAAAACCTGCACAAGTATTGCAAAATGAGGACTAAAAAAAAAAAAAAAAAAAAAAAAAAACATGCTTCTAGGGATCAAGAAGATGTGTTTGGGGGAATCTCCCAATGTGCCCAATAAAATGCTCCCACAGACATTAAGAAGTAGACTTGATGTGTGAAGGATAAACCGGGATAAAGAATATCGTCGGACCTTCTATCTGGCTGTCATAAATGAGGTACATGCACTACCAGCTCAAAAGGAAAGAGTTCATACAGAGAATAATAAGCTGGCTACCTGTTCACAATGTAAAAGCATGCATGTGTTGATATATAGCATGGACCTATCCCAAGAGCAACAGAGTGTTGCCCATTATGGAACGTGATGGAAAATGATGCAAGGTTGTATTCATCAAATGAGGGCTTATATCTTTTTTTACTTACACTAGTATCTCACACATTTACATTTTAGGCAGATTGTGTTTAAGTGATTTCCCAGAACTTCACAATTTTCAGTCAATGCTAAACCGGGTTCAAATCGAGGTCCTCAGAACGACAGCTAAGTCTCAAGACCACATCACCTTCCTTAATTGATGCACAACAACTTTTAAAAAAGCTTCAAACATTCAATGTCACCACTCCGTGTAAACACTCATTTTCTTTTTTTTTTAAACAATCTTTATTGCCTTTTACATATCATTCAGCCATTCCGCTGATTGTGGTACAAGTAAGTGCATAGCATTTACATGGTCAGACTATTCCATTACATATTGTACATATCCATGTCTGTATTGAGCCCTGTTCCATCTGTCTCAGGCTTTGCTTAGTAGGGATTTTTCTATGTGGGCAGTGCTTAATTTGTAAAAGAAAAGGTCCCGGTGCTCAAAACTCAGCTCAGATTCCCGAGGCTAGTGCAATTCAATGTCGGTGCGCCAAATTCCAAGGCTGGTGGTCTTTAAATCACCTCATGTCTTTTTAATTCACTATCAGGCACTAATGTGGGTCATAATTTCCCCCCCACCCCCCCGCCCCTCCTCACAAGGTAACTACCCCCTGCCCCTCCCGTCCCGCACTTCTGTCTCCTAACTGCATCTATTGAGCCCAGTAAGTCCCTTCCTCTGTACCTTGTGGTGTGCTTTTGCGTTTCGTAGTCGCCTCATTTCCAGGTCCCAGCCCTCCCTTGTGTAAAGATGTTATATGTCCCCATCTCCCGGGATCTGCATTGGTTCTCCATCCTGGTCTGGCCTCTGGGGGTTCTCCTGTTGTGACTGGCTCTCGGGAGTGGAGGCTTCAGATGTCCGATCATCCCTCTTCAGGTCTTCCATCAGCACCTCCCACGCCTGAGCTCTTTCCATCTTGCCTATCACCCGTCTCGCATTTCTAAGCAAGACCCTGCCCTCGCACCCACCCTATTTCACCAGCTCTCGCTTCCATGTGCGTACATTAGGGCCGTCTGGATTCTTCCATCTGCTAGTGATTTCTCGCTTTGCAAGTATGAAGGCAAAATCTTGGAACCTGTCAGTGGTCTTAGTTTTGGCAGCTTGTTGGAACAGGCTGAGCAAAACATGTTCTGGTGTGCATGGGATTACCCTCTCCGTTATTCTAGCTGTCTCCCGTGTCCCTTCCTGCCAGTAGTGCGTCATGGATGGACAGCTCCATATCATGTGAATAAAAGTCGCCCCTTGTGTATTACATCTCGGGTATCTGGCATTCTCTGGCAAAGTATTGATTAATACATTCTGGGGTTTTGTATGCTCGGTGAAGTATATAAAAGCCAATCAGGCTGAAACGTGCATTTTGGGACACTTTGGTTGTCCGTACTAGTATGTTCTCCCAGTCCTTGTCCTCCAGTGGTCTGTAAATGTCATCCCCCCATTGGTTTCTCACCCGGTCCAGTGGCTGTATGGAGTCTCGTCCTATGGCCCTGTAGAGGCATGTGACAGCTTTTATAGTCCACCCTGCAAGACTTATGTACTCACAGGTGGTGTGTCGTGGTGGTTAAGTCGTGCCCGTACCCCAATGAAGTCTATGGCCCCCGTAACTGCCCCGTGGAGTAGGAAGTGCCCTTGTGGTATGTCCCATTCGGTCCTGAATTCCTCAAAGGAAAGTAGTTCCCCGTCCCGGTAGAGATCTCCCACCTTCTTGGCTCCTGCCTGTGCCCAACCACATATCTCCCTCCATTGTGCCCCGTGGTGAAGTGCCCCTAGCAGTGTCATTGCTAATTCTGGTGAATATGGGTGTCTTGTCCGAGTCTTCTGCAGGCACCTACCCCAGCACCTGTGTATCACTATATGCTCGTTACTGCGGACCTGCTGAGGTTTGGCGGTCACCAACACCGTCAGTTTGTCCAGGGCAAAGGGTGGCACTCCCTATCTGGGTCTATGCTCCCCGCCAGTGTGTTAAGGGTCACTCTCCTCCGACCCGCCCCCCATACGAATGCGGACAGGCAGGAGTCCAGCTCCCGGAACAACATGTTCTGTTGATGTTTTAACACAGCAATTAGGCCGCATTCCTCATGCTGTCTAGTGAGTGGATAAATGCAAATTATTTGGGTATTTATGTTTTATACATAGGTAGCACCTAAACGAGTTGTCTCTTGATTAAGGTTTATCTATCTGCATATTGTAGGAAGCTGGCTCTGTATATACGGTACCAAAGTAAGGCATAGTGTGCACAGAGTCCAGTGGATCCTCAAAGGCGTACAGAGGCTTAAGTAGATAATACTAAAAGCTCTATTTGGGGTAGTGTGGTTGAGCAGTTAGTCAAATCAGCCGTGTTAAGCATTTGTTGTACACACTTGGGCAAGAAATGATCACACACACTCAAAGATTGAATCCAAGACCATTTGTTTTGTATAAAAAGCTATTACTTAGATATTTTATTTTAGAGACAAGAGGAACTCGGTTGCAGGTAAGTAACAGTTTCAAGAGTAGTAATACTTTTAAAAATGCAGTAAGAATTGTCTTTCAAAGACAATAGTAATACTTTACAGTATGAGAAATACTTTTGTGTTGTCAATTAAAAACCATAGCAAACTTAGCATCTGTAAGAGATAGACAGGTAAATGCAATAGGAGAAATGCAATGCAATCATATGGAAGAAAAACAGTTATATGCTTCAGCAGGTAAGTACACAGCTTACTCTTCCAGTCGTTGGGGGTTTAGACCAACACTGGGCAAGGTGCAGTTTAAGGTAAGTACTGCACCATCAGTGGCACAGGGGTGGCCGGGTGCAGAGGTCACTGGGTCCAATGGTAGTCAATGGAGACTAGGGGCATCCACAAGAGGTGCTGGTTGCAGATAGATACCAGCAGTTTCAGGGCACAGGCCCTGGGGGTTAAAGCAAGCACGGGTGCACAAGGCAGCACCAAAGCTACACCACTAGTGGCACAGTGGTGGCAGGGTGCACGGTGCAAATCAGCTTCGGACCAAGAGGCTGGATGAAGGTGACCACCGGCTGGACAGGTAAGTTAGGATGCAGGGGGAGGTCTGAGCTTAGTTGGCTGGGCTCCCCAAAGTCGGGGGCTTGTCGTAAATAAAGTATTACGCGCTCAGAATTTCTATATCAATATGATCATGCATAAAGCAAGAGGCTGAGTCTGTGGTATCAGGTTCAAAAAGGGCTTTATTCCAATAACTCGAGTTATAGGGAGAATAGTTCCATCACCACAAGGGATCAGGAAGGGTTTTCTCAGAACATTCTCAAACTTTATTCACAGAGTACAGTATATATACATTTGATATTATACGTAAGCAGGAGTGCTTCAGGCGGAGCAAGAGAGAATGAGATAAGAGCATGTGGGTGTGTAAGTAGGCGTGAAGGTGGGCGTCCACTTGATGATAATAGGTGAGTGTCATAGGTGGGTGGATGCCTGGAGGGGGTTGCGTGATCAGCTGGAACTTTACTGGAACTTTGCCTTACTTGTGCTCAACTCGAGCATGACGTGTAACTGACGTGGGGAAGGGTTGCTGTGCAACCGGGGAGTCTGGAAGTGAGGCCTTCAGTGTCAGGACGACCAGCACATCTTGTATTATCTGATATCTAAAGTCTGGAGCAGGGACTGATTTGTGACATAGGTTGCCCATCACCAAGAGCCGTTGTGGCATCTATTTCTTCATTCACTGTGTAGGCCTTACATGGGGGCTATGGGCTTTTCACCGACGTGAGCTTTGTAATCACATGAAAAGAGACAGAAAGGCTAGGCTTTCTCCTTTGCAGACGGGTGGTGTTTATTCCTCCTTTTCCAGGCAGGAATGTGGTTTCAGTAGGGGTAAGCAGATAACCGTGCTCAATACTGTCTCGGCACCTCGGACAGGGCCTCTTTGGCTGAGGCCCAAGTGTGCAAGGCCAAGGATACGCAGCTGCAGCTTTCAGCGTTCTGAGGCCTGAAACCTCTTTTCGGCTCTGGCTGAGCCACAAAAATGGGCTTTCATGAAAAAGCGGGAAAACATGATGCAAAACGTGTAGGCCTCAGTGCAGATTTGTTGTTTCTCTCATGGGAGACTGGATGATGGCAGGCCATGGAGGGGAAATACATAGGTTACATGCATGTGCACATGAGCGACGGGGAACACACGGGGACACATAGGCCTTATGATATTTTAATTTCCTCATTCCCTCCTTGTCCCCTAGTGGACCCTTCATGTCACATCTATTCTCATGAGACAGTCAATCTGTTCTTGCAGCATTATTTTACCATTTTCAATGCTTTGTAAATGGGGATGTGGAACACATGCAGTAGCACACAGGCCGCAAATGGCCGGGCCACACTGCAGACATAGGCAACAACTGAATATCATCAGTAGTATTAATCCACAGACGGTCAATACTTTCCATCCCCATGCCGATATTACTCCCCAGAGCCAACTGGACTAAGTCCACGTGCCTGGGTCTTGGTGTATGCTTTGGGCAATCTTGTGGAGTCTTGTTATTGCTTTGTATACAGACGGTGCGTTATTAGGAATGAAAACGCAACAGCTGGAACCGATGACCCTACAGGCCCCGCCCCTATCCGCCAGGATGACGTCAAGAACAAGACGATTCTGAAGAACGACCATTCTCATAGCAGACTGTTCCTGGGTCAAGTTCCCCAGGGCTGATGCAGTCTCATTAGCAACTGTTTCTAGAATCCTTGTTAGCCTGCGGATAAGTTTACTATTCTGGACGGGACCTATGAAGAAAAAGAATCCTTTGTTGAAATCTGTATATTGCTCCCAAGCTGTTTCAGTCTGGTCAATGCCAGAGGCATCGAGCCCTCGTCTGTGTCTGATAAGTGCTAGTTGGAGATTTTGATGATAGTTCGATGGGGCCAAGAAAACAGGTGGTAAAAGAAATGAGATATAGCACGTCCCACCCCAGTCTAAGGGCAGTTGCACATAGGCTGTCTGGCCACAAATAAAATAGGTGTGTCGTGATGCTCTGAAATAAGACTTTCCTTTGTCTTCAAACACTATTATAGTATTACACTCGCTGTGCCCCAAATGTACTGAGCCTTCTTTTCTGACACACAAGTTCCCTTTTACTGGCAGGACTGTAATTGAGGATGGACCTAAATTGTGTATGGGTTTGACATTCAACACTATAAAGTCGAGGGTCACATTTCCTTGCAGATACTCTTCATTTTCTAGATCTGTACCTTTCCTTTGGGGAAGACCTTCTTCATCTGGGAAACATGCTTTATTCATGACTTTATTCAAGTTACCCCATACCCAGTCGCCCCTACACTCCTTGTCTTGACATTCTTTGGCATCACCGTTGATGGATGTCATTAAGGCAAACCATGCTCCGCAAGAACCATTATGGGAGAACGGAAAAGGGAAAAGAGGCAACACTCCCTTCACCTTCTGATACGGGGGAAGTCGACCACAGACCCAGCAGTCTGTAGCATTGCTAGTCTGATGTGAATGGTGCAGCATCTGAATAAAGGTATTGTTGCGTAAGGCAAGTCGATATGATAGCTCATGGGATGGCAGATCACTAAATGTGTGCATTATAGTATCATTAGTAGAAGAGTGTAAGAGTGAGGCAATAGGAGGAAAAATAGCATGTAGTATTAAGCTGATACATATCATCGTGATGCACAGAAGAAATAGAAAAATCAAAGTCACTATACATCTACCACGTAATATTTTACAGTATTTGCTTTTCATCTTGCTCTTTTTCTCATTATGATTGTTCGAGATCTTATGCAAGCCAGAATACATGTTCAACCACTTCACCACCTAGTGGACTTAATTGATCAAACGGGTTCTGACTTTTTAGATCTAAGTTTAGCTTTGTACTCCTGCTGGGGAGTCTCCTCTAGTAAAGGGGGCTCAAAGTCTGGAAAGTTCGTGTCCTTTTTAAAAGAATCGTTATTCCCGAAGTAGCGTTTACAATGATGAAGATGAACCCATCCTTTCCGTCCTTCGACTTTAACAGCGGTCCTCGTGGTTAATAATACCAACTTTGGCGTCTTCCACCTCGGCTCAAGAGGGCTCGTTCTATCAAAGTTCCTTATTAAAACATAATCCCCAGGAGCGAGGGAATGTTCCTTGACCTGGGTGTTGTCAGGGAAGGCGGCAGCAACCTGCGAACGACAAGAGAGTAGTGCAGACATCAAGGAAGCCAGGTAATCTGTCAGCATGTTACTATCAACATCAGTGATCTTTTTAGGCATTGGAGTGCCCCACATATTCGGTGGTCTACCAAAGACCACTTCATAGGGAGATAAACCTGTTCTAGAATGGGCTACCATTCGCATGTAAAAGAGGGCAACCGGCAGGGCTACCATCCAATCTACACCTTTGTCTGCGCAAATCTTTGCTAGTTTTATCTTTAAGGTCTGATTGTGTCTTTCTACAAGGCCTGCTGCCTCAGGATGTCGTACGCAGTGGAACTTCCAGGTATACCCTAACAGGAGGGACACCTGTTTCATGAGTTCAGAGGAGAAAGGCTGACCGTTGTCGGAATATACGACACGCGGTAATCCATAACGTGGGAAAAACTCTCGCACCAATTGTCTGGCGGTAGTTACAGCAGTATAATCAGGAACTGGATAGGCCTCTGTCCATCTTGATAGTGAACATACTACTACCAGGACATATTTGTAACCTCTACATCTGTCCATTTGGATATAATCCATTTGGAGGACTTCAAAAGGATGGTCAGGTGGATGGAATCCACCTTGTTCCATCGGAATGCCTTTACCTGGATTGAATTGGCAACAGATCATACAGGTTCTGACCTTTTGTTTCGCTGCTGCACGCAGGTGCTTGTTGAACCATATATTCTGTAAGCTGTCTAGCATTGCTTTCTCTCCTAAGTGTGCAGGACTATGTGCGGTATTTATGATCACTTGTACCATCGAATCAGGAAGAAACCATGTTGTTTTGCCCTTAGTCATCCAACCCTGATCAGTCAGTACCCCTCCTTGTTCCGACCATATTTTTAATTCGTCAACAGTAGCATGTGTCTGTATGTCTTGTACATCCTTGGAAGGATCCCTGACTGTCATGGCTTTGGTCATTGATGGTACCTGTGATTTTGTCATGTCTAGTGGGGTCTGAGCTGTCTGTTTAGCTGTTCGGTCTGCCAGATCATTGCCTTGAGAAATGGTATCTGTGGCTTTAGTATGTGCTTTGCATTTCAGGATAGCTATGGCTGTCGGTAAATGTATTGCTTCCAGAAGGGCTTGTATAAGGGGGCCATGCTGTATCTTGGCCCCATGAGAGGTCAAGAAACCTCTTTCTTTCCACAGTACTCCGAAGTCATGAACTACCCCGAATGCGTATTGTGAATCGGTGTAAATGTTTACTCTCAAGCGCTTAGCTCTTATGCATGCTTGTGTCAGGGCGATGAGCTCTGCTGCTTGTGCTGACAGTGTGTTTATTCTTTTAGTCTCTATGATTTCAGTAGCAGTGGTCACTGCATACGCTGCCACTAATTCTCCCGCCCCCGTCCTCATGCATGAGCCATCAACATATAGTGTTAGGTCAGGGTCTGGGAGTGCAACGTCTGTCAAGTCTTGTCTTGGTTTAGTCACGGTATGTATCACTTCAACACAGTCATGTGGTGGAACGTTTTCTGTACTGGAGGGCAAAAGAGTAGCAGGATTCAGTATGTTGCATCGTCTGATCTCTATGTGTGGTTGAAATAACGTCAGCTCATAACCTGTCAGTCTCGCTACAGTCAGGTGTTGGGTTTGTGTTCGGTTCAAGAGAACCTCTACTGCGTGTGGTACTTGTACTGTCAGGGGGTGGCCCAGCACTATCGAGTCACTTTGTCTTATGGCTAAGGCTGTTGCTGCAACAGATTTTAGGCACGCAGGCAAAGCCTGTGCTACCGGGTCCAATGTACTAGAAAAATAAGCACAGGGCTTGTGTTTTCCTGCATGATCTTGTGTTAGGACAGATAGTGCTGTTCCATCCCGCTCTGTCACAAAAAGCATAAAAGATTTGTTGTAATCAGGGATTGCTAAAACTGGTGCTTGACATAAAGCTCTTTTTAATTCTTCAAATGCCACAGTGTGTTCTTGTGTCCAAGGGAGGACTTTAGTAGAAAATACCTCCTGTGTCGTCAACTGTATTAGGGGCTTGGCTATGTAAGCATACTGGGGAATCCACTGCCTGCAATATGAAGTGAGGCCAATGAATGCACGTACTTCCTTTTGTGTCTTGGGCTGTGAAAGGCCAGAAATCAATTGAATACGTTCTGGTGTCAGTCGCCTACCCTCCTTGGATAGCAAGTGCCCAAGGTACGCCACTTGCTGTTCACAGAATTGTAACTTCGAAGGGGACACTTTGTGCCCCTTGTCAGCTAGGAAGTGTAAAACAGTGAGTGATGCATTTTCACAGTCAGTTTCCGATCTTGCAGTGATGAGAATGTCATCTACATACTGTATCAGTGCTGTAGTGGTAGGCATATGAATACTGTCTAGTTGTCTTTTGAGTGCCTGACTGTAGATGCTAGGACTTTCCGTGAAGCCCTGTGGTGCTCTTGTGAATCTGAAGCTGCGGCCTTTTAAACTGAAACCGAAAAGATATTGGCTGTCCGGATGTTTAGGGATACTGAAAAATGCGTTCTTCAGATCGATAACTGTAAAGAACGTAGCCTTCGCATCAATGGCAGTCAATAATGAAGAAATGTCCGGGACCACAGGGTACTGTGGCACCACACATTGTTTAATTCTCGCAGGTCCACAACTAATCTATAAACAGGTGATGTATTGGGATCAGTTCTTTTAAGAATAGGAAGAACAGGTGAATTGCATATGTTTGAATCTGTCTCTATCACCACCCCTTGTGCGATTAGTTCATCGATTATTTTCAGTAACCCTACTTCAGCCTCAGGTGGGATTTTGTATTGTCTAATCCGTGGCAGCACCACTCCTTCCTTGAGGGTGACCTGGTGTGGTGTGATGTTCATGAACCCTACGTCAGTCGGGCCTTGTGCCCATAGGTGCTGCGGTACATTTTGGAGCCTGATGTCAATATCTTTCATTACAAAATGGCCCTTGAAATCACGTAAATACAGTCGCACTCCTTCTGGCGAGCAACAGATAATTGCTCCCAGTTCCTTTAACGTTTTTATGCCAAGTAAGTTTTCTGGACATGATTTAGTAAGCAGTAAGTCTGTTGTATGTATTAGTGGACCAACTCCTAAAGAGACTGGTTCTGAAACCTCATTGATAATAGGCTTTCCTGAAAAGCCCAGGGATATACTCTTTGAGCCCGAGAGGGGTGCCCCTGGAACCTCGGAATGACTGATGGTAGTTCTACTCGCCCCAGTGTCAATCAAAAACTTTTTATTTTGTCCTAGTAAACGTGCATGTACATAGGGACCCGCTTGGTCCACAGGAACTGGAATAAGGGGCAAGTCGAATTCCCTCTCTGGGCTGCTTCATGAATATGCTTGGTATTCTGGATAGTGAGTCTGAGCGTGCTCATACATTTGTGTTGTGGCGTGGGCTGGTGCAGGTGCATGGACAGGCGGCGGCGGCGGTGGAAACGTATCTGATGTCTGATGTGTGTTATTTTCTTTGGGAGGATAAGGACGTGGCTTTGTTTTACCTATAGCTATATTGTGTTTCAGGACTGCACATTCATTTACGAAGTGGCCTGGCTTCTTGCAATAATTACAGGTCCCATTACTTTGTTTCGTGCTATTCTTGTTCGTGTTTGTGTTTGCCGGTGTCGATTGGGCCACCAGCATCTTCATCTTTGTGTCTTTCATGCGTCTCTTTTCCTGGTCGTGTTCTTCTCTAATTCTGTTCTGGTGGTATTGTAACATCTGTAACATTTGGGAAGGGCTGTTTGCTTGCCAAGTACTCTCAACTTTCAGTACCCTATACTTCACCTCTGGTAGGGAATTTTCTACTAGTTTGCTCACAAAAAGATGGGGATATGAATCGCTACCGGGCTTAAGACCACTATTGATAGTGAAACACTTCTCAAACCTAGAGTAAAAATCGCTAGTGTCCTCGTCTGGTTTCTGTTTACAGGCTGAAATAGCATCCCAGTCTTCTTTCTTGGTAATTAATAATCTGGGCAAAACTTGTACAAGGAGTTCAGGTAAGTCTTTAGCTCGGGGACCCAGACTAACCCCCGGGCCTCTTCCCTCTTCCTCTCTTTCCAACAGATCCCAGCTGAGCTTTTTCTCTCCCACCTCCCAGTCCTGTCCTTTCAGCTTCTCGTAAATACCAGCAGGCAATAGTACTTTTAATAACTTTAGAATGTCAGCATATGTATATTCTCCTAAGCGAAGAATGTCTTTTAGTTCTCGGTGAAAACCCCCCGGGTCTTTATCATGGGATGGTAACATTTTTTTCATTTCCAGTATCTCTAATTTTGACAAGGGGGTGTAGACATACACCCGTTGCAGTTCATTGTTTGCATCCTTTACAGGATGAACCTCTCGTAGGGGGTTCAGCTTGTCGTATGACTGTCCCTTAACCTGTGGTGGAGCGGGAAGCAGGGACCTAGTCACGTATACTATATATTTGTGTCGCTGATCCAGGATAACATTAATCAATTCAGTACCCATGTTCATCCACCTGTCTAGTATTATGTCGTCCAGCAACTTATACAATAGACCAGGACCAGAATATTGACTCTCATATAACGTGATCAAATGTTGGACCATGTAAACACCAGCTATGCGCTGTTCGTTTGGTGGGAGGCTCAAGAACATTTGTGCTACGATATCATTATTATATATATCATATTGGGATACCCACAGGGTGGCTGACCGTGCTAATTCATTTTCGGTCGGGGTGAGGGGCTGGTCGTTACCTAACCATTTATTCACCGCTTTTTCGGTGATTTGGAACAAACTTTCAAGGGAATATCTTTCTTTTATAGCCGTTCCCTGTTTACGGTGATTGCGGCCCTTGGGCCTTTCGAATCGCCGGGCATGGCCCACATAATGTATTCTGTCTTTGTCCCCTGCTTCGTCATCAGATGATAACTCAGCCTTTTCGTTTGGGCCTCCTTCTTGTGACGCTATTATTGCCTTTCGGATTTTGGTCAACATGTTGTCTGTCTGGCCTGATTTATCATGCTGACCGGCATCTATGCGATCACTCCAACCAATATAACAACGGTCTACGTCCCCGTCACCTTCGTCTTTTTCCCTGATCAGACAGTTAATTAGGAAGCGAAGGATATAGTTCTTAATAATTACTTTTCTATTTTGTACCGCTTCTGCTATGCACTCAGAACCTTCCCCTGTTCTTATAAATGTGTACATTTTCTTTAGATGTTTATCCATATCTATTAATTTTTCCTAATCTGCGACTGCTCGTCTAAGCCGTAGTGAAAACACGAGCATTCTGCCCTTTCCTGGATCTGGGTCATATATACATTCGGAGATGTCTACTTTTACTGTCGGCCCCCCTCCTGATGTTGCCCCGGATCTTCCCTCCCTGCCGTCCTCGAGCTCCTGGAGCTGTTCTTGCGTTGGGGGTGCCGGGAAAAATCCGTCCACGTATGCTGGTGGGGATTCCTCTAGGTAGGTGTTAATGAACGTTTCGGATGCTGTTTGTTTTATTTTTCGGGGTACTTGTGGTGGCACTCTAATGGGTCTTTCTACTGGGGCCACTTTTGCTAGTTCCTCTGAAAGGACGGGGTAAATACCAGCAACGACAGTATTTCTTTTTCTTTCAGTCTGCTCTCTTTTTACCCGTTCCCCTTCCTCCTGTAATTTCTCTTCTTTGGCTTTTTCGGACTCCTGTCTACTTCTCTCTGCTTTGTGGAACTCTTTCTCTGTTCTTCTATGTGACTCCTTGCGCCATAACTCAATGGCATCCTTCTGAGCAGGTCTAGATTTTCTCTTCCATATCTCTTCCTCTACCTTCATAATGCATTCCGCATCCCACGTTCCCGTGATGGGCCATCTATACTTTGTCTCTAAATCCTTCGTGTAATCCACCCATAGTTCTAAAAACAACACGGCATCTAAACCATGCTTACAGTACATGAAATGTCCAGGTGTGTCTCTAGGCGGAACGTTAACTGGTTCCTCTAGTACACCTCTTCTGGTACATATCTTACGCAGTTTTGAAAATAACGGCATGTTGGAATGTAACCGAAAACAAACTCAAAAACAAAAATCACAATGAAACAAACTTACATAAAAACCTGACACATTCAAACCTAACTGAACCTGACTAAGACAATAACATTCATACAGTTATATCGGTGCACCTGAAAACTTGGACTTTAATTCTTGAATTCTTTAATTCTTGATGCATGCTCTTGAACATACCGGTCTCACAAGTGAGACACGTCTTTACCGTGTTCATTAAATGAACCCGTCTTTATTGCAACCCCCATGAAAAACTCACCGGGAAGCAGAACTTGAACTTGAAGGCCTCGGACACTTGACGCTGCGCAGGGAATGGCGTATCTCAGGTGGATCTCTAGATACCTCGGACACAGCTCTCTCGCAGGGTGGGCTCTGGGTCGGGACGATCCGCAATCCTCACCGCCTCGTATGGATGCCTGGTCGCAGTCCGTCTCCTTCGTTGGCCTGAGGGAGTTGGCGGGAAAACCCGCGACGTGTACACTCGAAGTCCGTCATGGCTGTGGAAGGGGGCAAAACTGGACCTTCATCTCCGGCGCGTGGGGAAAGAGATTTGTCCCTGATATTTTATTTTAGAGACAAGAGGAACTTGGTTGCAGGTAAGTAACAGTTTCAAGAGTAGTAATACTTTTAAAAATGCAGTAAGAATTGTCTTTCAAAGACAATAGTAATACTTTACAGTATGAGAAATACTTTTGTGTTGTCAATTAAAAACCATAGCAAACTTAGCATCTGTAAGAGATAGACAGGTAAATGCAATAGGAGAAATGCAATGCAATCATATGGAAGAAAAACAGTTATATGCTTCAGCAGGTAAGTACACAGCTTACTCTTCCAGTCGTTGGGGGTTTAGACCAACACTGGGCAAGGTGCAGTTTAAGGTAAGTACTGCACCATCAGTGGCACAGGGGTGGCCGGGTGCAGAGGTCACTGGGTCCAATGGTAGTCAATGGAGACTAGGGGCATCCACAAGAGGTGCTGGTTGCAGATAGATACCAGCAGTTTCAGGGCACAGGCCCTGGGGGTTAAAGCAAGCACGGGTGCACAAGGCAGCACCAAAGCTACACCACTAGTGGCACAGTGGTGGCAGGGTGCACGGTGCAAATCAACTTCGGACCAAGAGGCTGGATGAAGGTGACCACCGGCTGGACAGGTAAGTTAGGATGCAGGGGGAGGTCTGAGCTTAGTTGGCTGGGCTCCCCAAAGTCGGGGGCTTGTCGTAAATAGTCACCAAGAGCCGTTGTGGCATCTATTTCTTCATTCACTGCGTAGGCCTTACATGGGGGCTATGGGCTTTTCACCGACGTGAGCTTTGTAATCACATGAAAAGAGACAGAAAGGCTAGGCTTTCTCCTTTGCAGACGGGTGGTGTTTATTCCTCCTTCTCCAGGCAGGAATGTGGTTTCAGTAGGGGTAAGCAGATAACCGTGCTCAATACTGTCTCGGCACCTCGGACAGGGCCCCTTTGGCTGAGGCCCAAGTGTGCAAGGCCAAGGATACGCAGCTGCAGCTTTCAGCGTTCTGAGGCCTGAAACCTCTTTTCGGCTCTGGCTGAGCCACAAAAATGGGCTTTCATGAAAAAGCGGGAAAACATGATGCAAAACGTGTAGGCCTCAGTGCAGATTTGTCGTTTCTCTCATGGGAGACTGGATGATGGCAGGCCATGGAGGGGAAATACATAGGTTACATGCATGTGCACATGAGCGACGGGGAACACACGGGGACACATAGGCCTTATGATATTTTAATTTCCTCAGGTTGAGGATGCATGGGGTGCCTTTTGGTGTAGGATTTTGTTTACCAGAGGTGGTTGCAGTTAGGACGATCCTTCGTGTAGAGTCTGCAGGCGACTTCCTGGGGTCCAGGAGAGGTCAGGCACCGATGGAGTCAAGGTCTGGATTGCTGGGGAGACTTCACTGGACAGGTGAGCCACTCATACTCGGGCCGTGGGTGTCAGGTGCAGAGTGGGCAGAGGTCGCGGATCCGCCTAGATCCAGAGTCCTTGAAGTTGGAGTTTTCTGGACAGGGCCGCTATCCTCTGAAGAGCTGGTCTTTGTAGAAGAGTGGCAGTCTTCCTGGGGTTCTTGGAAGTCGCTGGCTACACGACAGGCGTCGTCTTTTTTGCAGGCTCTTCAAGCTGAAGACAGGCATGTAAGGGTGGGCCAAGTCAGTTGTGGTCTTCATGCTTTGCTGCACGGCGACTTCTTTGTCCTTCTTCTTTGTAAGTTGCAGGAATTTGAGAATCAAGGTTCAGGGGTGCCCCTAAGTACTGAAATTAGGGGAGTTACAGGTGCTGGAAAATGGTAACCAATGGGCTACTTGCCTTTAGTATAACTACTCCCTTTGAATGACTCCTCCCTTTAGGGAGGGAGCATTGCCTAACCTGATTGGGTAGAATCCTTCCATTCAAGATGGAGGATTTCCTAAGGAGGGGTTCACCTCAGTCTTGGGCACCTATGGGGTGGCCCTGGCAGAGAGGGGATACACCTCTCATGACTACCAATTTTTAACGCCAACCAAAAGTGGCCTTGTCTAGCATATCAAAGGGCAGGAAGCCTTTGAGGCTCACCACCCTGAATGCTGTTCCTGCTTGGGGGTAGGTGTGAAGCACCTCCACCACTGCCTTTGTCCCTGACCAACAAGAACACAAGGGGGTCAGCGAGTCAGAAACATGTCTGTGTGTGGCAGGCTGGTGCAGACCAGTCAGCTGGACATGAGGGAATTGGTCGTTTTTCAGGGGGCATCTCTGTGATTCGACACAGAGAGCAAGCCTAATGGATAACGATAATCTAGCCCAATATTACCAATGAGGGGTTCTGGTGCTATCTTTTGCCTTGTAATTTTTAAATGTCACCAGAAATCTGAGATGGCAGTCTATTTTTATGTTACACGCTGTTTTATTCAAAGTGCAGCTTACAATGGGCATTGACTGGAATTAAAATGTTGAGGTATTGTTTACCTGTCACAAATAAGTTCTTTGATAAAACAATAGACAATGTTGAGATCAACAGTGGATTTCTGTGACTCTGTGGCTGAAAAGTTTACAGCATAATTATGGATTTACTAAATTTGCCACTTAATTTCCAAAATATGCAGATTTCACCAAAATTGCTGTCTCCAGCTAAAATGGGTAAAAATAATATCGCCAGAAAGAGAGCCACATAACTTGCATTTTGTGCCACAAAATTTCGAAAACCTTGGTCCTCCAAGCTGCATAATCCTAGTGGCCTGGACAATATAAAACTTTTTTCACAGCGACAACAAAATCTGGATTTCACACGTAACCATGAAATATTGTCCATATCTCATGGTTCATTAAAAATATGTGCGATAAAAGCACCAAAACATGTAATCCACACATTTTTACTCGAAGATGTAATGATTTCTCAATTATCTCTGTTGTACCCAACAGTGTGGAGCAGAGATCATGGTGGGGCTAGGTATCTTTTTTTTATGTGATATTTTCTGTCGTCTGAGGTAGTGTTTACACAGTTGATTAATCTTTTTCAGTTTTTGGCCCTGCAATACTTCTTTAAAATGGCTAAACACTGCTATGAGAGAAATTAGGCTATATTGTAAATAACAACTATACAGCCAGGTAGCTCTAGATTAATTTTCTTATAAAAAATACTAACACCTGTGCCCTACCTGCCCTTAGTCACTGTTTCTTTCTCTCCAAATTAAAGAATGTCAGACAAAGATACACAGATTTTAATGCATGATGCGACAGACATTCATCATGGGAAGCAATGTTGGCAGCCCATATTAGTGAAGGAACTGAAGCAATCTAAAAGTGACATTTATTCTTGTTATAGTGAGCATCAACAGCATAAGACACTTCTGCAGAATCAGATTGAGTCCTGTGAGTAGCTCCATAAATGTGGGTAAGTGTGTGCATACTTACAACTCTTCTGCACCACTCTCAAAGGGCTCTTGTCGCTCCAGCCAGTGCACAATGCCTGCCCCAGGAGCCCATGTTCCTTCACCTGAACAGATTTGTTTTGTGTGTACAGATTTATATAGCACAAACTCGACCCGCAGGTATTGGAGCGCTTTACATGAGCACCAGTTACGTTACACCAGGACATGTTCATTTTTGGTAGGCATGGGGAGATTGCGTTATTTGCCCAGAATCACGGGATGCTAAGCCGAAGCTGAGGCTCACCATCTCCAAAGTCAGCTGCTCTGGCCGTAAGGCCACATCCTCTCCACATCCTCTGCCTGGTGCTCTGTCACAGGAAGATGGAAGGTACAGCTAGTAGTAAATAGGAGTAGGCTGAGCTTCTGCCCACTGAGGGGGCCATGATTTCAGGGAATCATGATTGGAGTCCTTCCCTTTGGTTCCACCAAGCAATACATTAACGATTAGTGCACATGCACTAACAGAGGCTCAAGCAAGAAATCCCTTCTGTTGCACCCTTGAAGTTGACCTGCCATCACAAGCTTTATGCTTTACTCCTCCACTCACTTTGATGTTTGACTGCTTCAACCATGCCAGGGAAGGAAATATATAAAACACCAAACTTCTGCAGTATGTGAAGGGTTTACATTTGATGTACCATGTGAAACACAACTCCAAAATTGCCTAAACCACCTTTTACAATTCTAAAACATAACTGCCAGGTGAATCTGTCACATGTGCAACACCTTCACTCCAACCCAGTGCATACTTTGCTGAAAAAATAAATATGTGCTGGTGACCAAAATGTTTCTGTGGAGATTGGTATCAGACCAAAATCTTTCTTTGTAGATTGATATCGGCACCATCCACAAACAGCACCAGCACTGCCTAGTGACACAATGAAAAGCAGACTTCTTATGACAGGAGCAAAAGGGAAGGGTGAAATTTGCTGTAAAGGTTGCTTTAGTCAACGTAGTAACTGTCTCCTGCTTCCACACTCCCAAAATGCTCAATGAAATCTTGAGATGGCTGCCAGTCAGCACATGCAGAATGGTCACCCAGGCACTGATCACCAGCAAGTTGGACTACAGCAAAACACTCTATCTAACTCCTAGAACACTTCAGACCATACAAAACCCAGCAGCCGGACTCACTCTTAGGCATTCCCCCATTCACTAACCCACACGCAACTTGCCCACCAGATACCCCTGCTCAGTCAGAATCCTGCCTGCAAACATCCCCCACTTACAGAAAACAAGAGTTAGCTGGCGTGCTTTCCCCTACCTCATGCCCAAAGCCTGGAATGCGCGGCCCCTACACATCAGAGCTGCCTCCTCAGTACTTGAGCTCCAGTAGAAACTGAAAACTTGGCTTTTCACCTGGACCAGGCCCAGTCACAGCTGACGCAGCAACAGGATATTCTCCAGTGAGCTGTGCACTTTACAAATTCCCTTAACATAAGATAATATAAAGTTTGCCTTAGCATTATTGTTGTGGTGTTGTTCATACATCTGTTACTCTGGTGTCTCCCATTTCACACTCAGTCTCTGTTCTTTCCCATCTCAGTCACATTCACCACATTCTTTCTCACCTTTCTGTCCATATTTGCACACGTGCTTATTTCTATTTCACTACTATCTACCTTGTCTCACTCTCTCTCACCCTCCTTCTCTCTCTCCAATCACTACTCTCAATCTCTTCTCTCTCCCTGTCATCTTCCCTCCCACCTTTTCCTCTTCACTCCCTATCAGAAAGATTAACCTGGGTGAGAGATGTGTGATACTCCTACAGAATATTAACTCGTCCTAGTTTCTCAGTTCCCACAGAACCTTGGGTTTTACGTTATAGGAATGAATGCTGAAAGAGCTCAACTCTAGCTGTGAACTGGCTCACTTCAATCTATGTCTGCGAAGGGGCTAGCCACTGTCTCCAGTAGTAGAGCTCAGCTGCATATTTTTTATTTATTTTATTTTTATTTATTTAGTGCATTTTTATCACATTACCAAAGGTGTCAGAGCGCTGTACAATAGAGCTAGTTACGTTACAAGAGAGAAGTGGTACAGAATATAACATTACACAGACTAAAAAAAGAAGGGTACACAAACACAAAGTCCAACACAGCACACAGGGGTGAGGAATGTACAGGAAAAAATAAAAATTTACAACGAAGAGCGAACTTCCAAGAGGGGCCTGAGAATAAAGGGTGCACAAACAGAAAATCCAACACAGCACGCAGGGGTGAGGGATGCACAGGAAAAAATATAAATTTACAATGAAGAGCGAACTTCCAAGAGGGGCCGGAGTATGAAAGTATTAGTTCTTAAAGTGTCTTTGGAAGAGAAGAGTTTTTAGTTCAGCTTTGAAGATCCGGGTAGAGGAGGTGGCACGGAGCAATGGGGGAAGTGAGTTCCATATTCTCACCGCATTGCTTGAGAAGGATTGCGCCATCGATCTTTCCCTTTTGAAGACGTGGGGCTCAAGCAGAAGCTTTTCCGCATTAGGAGAGGGTCGAGAGCCTCCGGACAGTTTCAATTTATTTGCCAGGTAACGAGGGGAGGACATGTGCAAGGCTTTGTGTGTGATGCAGGTAGTTTTGTAAATAGATCTTGCCTCAATCGGAAGCCATCGAAGAGAGGACAGGATAGGAGTGATGTGGTCGCTTCGTTTAGACCCTGAAATGAAGCGAGCTGCTGAATGGAGGATGGATTTGAGAGAGGAGAGGTGGGATTTGGGTAGGCCCGTCAGAAGAGAATTGCAATAATCCAGTCTTGAGAGAACCAGCGATTGTACCAAGGTTTTTAAGTCATTTACCGGGAAGAACCGACGGATCCCCCATAGAAGGCGCAACTGGTACCGTGCGTTCTTGGCAATAGAGTTGATGTGGGAGATTAAGTTGAGTCTTTTGTCAAGAATGACACCTAGAGATTTAGCGCTGTCGACAATGATGGGTTTGTTGTTGAGCAGGTTCAGCTGATCCATCCACGATTGAACAGGAGGAGGTGAGAGAGAGGTCGAAAGGAGGAGGAATTCAGTTTTGGCGGGATTTAGAATGAGTTGGTGAGCTAACATCCAGTTGGGGATGGCGTTGAGAGTAGAGTCGAGTAAAGAGAGATCGTGTGCGGAAGACACCTTGAGGTAGATTTGAGTGTCATCCGCATAAAGATGGTAATGGATCCCAGATTTGCTTGGGAGGTTCCCTAATGGTTCCAGGTAGAGATTAAACAGAGTGGGTGCCAGGATAGAGCCTTGAGGGACACCTTGACCTACAGCCAATGGAGATGAAAGACTGTTTGCTATCTTAATCATTTGGGATCTGTCTGAGAGGAAAGAGGCATACCATTTAAGCACTGTGCCATCCAATCCCATTCTCTGTTGAAGAGTGTTGAGAAGGGTGCTGTGATTAACAGTGTCAAAGGCTGCAGAGAGGTCAAGAAGAATCAGAAGACAGGATTCCCTAGAGTCGAGTATATGCAACGCATCATCAATCACTTGCAGCAGGGCTGTTTCAGTGCTGCAATTTTGGATGAAGCCAGATTGGAAAACATCGAGGAGATTATTGTCCATAATATGTATGGAAAGTTGTTTCGCAACACATTTTTTTGTGATTTCGAAAGAAAAGGGAGGTTGATGATAGGGCGGAAGTTGTTGAGGTCGGTTGCATCAGCGGAGGTTTTTTTTAGAAGAAGGGTAACCTGTCCTGATTTAAGGGCAACAGGTAGGGAGCCTTGACTGAGAAAGAGATTAACTAGCCCGGTCCAGTAAGAGAGAGTGTGGGTGTAGAAATCGATGGCGATGATGCTGGGATGGGGTCAGAGGAGTGGTTGGATGGTTTGGTTTCAAGGATGCATTTGAGGAGGTCATCTTCCGAGATGACGTCAAAGTATTGCTAGGTGACTTAGGATTTTCGCTCCACAAAGGGGGTTTTGGTGGGCGACTTGATCCACCAGTGCTTTGACCTTTTCATCAAAGAAAATGGCGAAGTCGGCTGCTTTCTTTGTGTCCCCTCGGGCTTAGTAGTTAGGGGAGAACAGTTTGGGTTTTTGATGAGGTCAAAGAGTTTTTTGGGTCTGTTTTTGGCTGAGTCAAGGAGGGATCTGAAATGGGATGCTTTTTCATGGAAGATGTGGTTGTGGTATTTGGATCTTTCTGAACGTAGCAGAGAGAGATTGAAGGTAGAAGGAGATTTTTGTCACGTTGGCCGGAAAATTCTCTCCTCAGGATGACGCTGAAGATAATGGGGTCCACCTCCCATCCGTCCCCAGTCCGGAGAACGTGTAACACACACGGACTATGGAGACAGGTGGGCGAGGGAAGGAAGGGAAGGAACAGCTGGGAGAGGGATCTGGAACGAAACAAGCACACCGTCAGACACCCGTCAATAGTGACCCACGTGTTGCCTCCCCCCTCCCGCTTTGCAGTGGTTTCTCACCTGTCACCTTCCCACCCGGGGTTTTGAGGGTTCTCTGGCCTGGCCTGCGTGTCGTTCAGTTGAGGTTCGCACTGACGAGTCTCCGCAGAGCCAGGGCGGATTCGTGGGATCGAATCCGGAAGGGCAGAGGGACGCTGCCCACTGGGAGCAAAAGCCAGCACTTGAAGGTCAGTGCTTGATGCCCCCCAGAGCGCGTCCTGGATCAGGGTCACTCCCAAAAGAACGAGGAAATCGCCTCCCTGAAGGCTAAAGGAAAGAACAGGAACGGGCGCTGCTACTCTAAGCCCGGAACTCCAAGGGCCGAGGAGCGCCCCAGTTCGCGCTTCCACTCTGGCCCCGGTTCTCCGTGGGCAGAGGAGCGCACCAGTCCGCGCTACAACTCTGTACCCGGAACTCCGTGGGCAGAGGAGCGCGTGGAATGGATGAGGGAAGAAAACAGGAACGTGGAAGCGTCGGGGCTCACCGACGAGGTTTTCACCTTCGCGCTACCACTCTGGACCCGGTATCCTTGGGCAGAGGAGCGCTGATGTAGTGTTTCCTGGAGACTGGATACAAGGACTAGGGCAAGGCCGAGGATGCAGGGCTGGAACGTTGTTTCTGGAACAAGAGTACGAACAGGACGGGCTGGAATCATCGGCACCGCTTGGTGTTTGTTGGCGGTTTTAACCGCTGTCGCGCTCGGCGCCGAACACGTGGGGCGTGTTCTGCCGGGCGTCCTGGGAAACGTAGTTCCCCCACATGGCGGGGATGCGAGCGGTGTACTACCGGTTCTCGCCACCTGACAGTACACCCCCCTCCCCACCGAGTCAAGCGCCGCGAGGAGCCCCAGGCTTCCCGGGGCAGCGGCGGTGGAAGGCAGCCACCAGGCGGGGGGCGTGGATCGCCGACGCCGGCTCCCAGGAATGTTCCTCCGGCCCATACCCCTTCCACGCCAGGAGGTACCACACCCTGCCCCGCACCAGCTTGGAGTCCAGCACCTTCTCCACCACGTATTCCCGCTCATGCTGCACCCACACTGGAGGAGGGACACGTTTCACAGGACACAAAGAGGGTTTGAGCAACGAGACGTGGAACACGGGGTGTATGCGCATGTGAGGCGGGAGACGGAGCTGTACGGCCACGGGGTTGACGTGGCGAACCACCGCATAGGGGCCTATAAACTTGGGATTGAACACACTGGGTTTCTTGAAGGAAATGTGTTTTGTGGACAACCATACTTTATCCCCCTTACGGTACACGGGATTGGGCCTACGGTGCTTGTCGGCCTGCGCCTTGTACCTGTTCTTTGCTATGCGGAGGTTTTCGCGGGCCGTTGTGAGGGTCGAGCGTATCAGCGCGAGTCGGTGTTGGAGATCGGGCAGAGTGACGCCAGAACGTGGGAGCAAAAAAGGGGTGAAACGAGGGTGATACCCAGAGGAGAGGTAGAAGGGAGTGTGTTTTGTGGAGGCATGAACGGTGCTATTATAAGCTATCTCCGCCACCCATAACCACTCCACCCAGGCTTCTGAGGCTTTGTCCACATAGCAACGGAGGTACTGCTTCAGGGTTTGGTTGAGGCGCTCGGTTTGACCATCGGATTGGGGATGGAAGCTGGTGGACAGGGATGATTGAATCCCCAGCTCGGTGCACCAGACCTTCCAGAAGCGGGCTGTGAATTGGGACCCCCTATCAGACACGATCTCCAACGGAAGGCCGTGGAGCCGTACGATGTCCTTCAACATGAGTTTCGCCAAGGTCCCCGCCGTGGGTATCTGCCTGCACGGGATGAAATGCCCCATCTTGGTGAGGTAATCGATGACGACCACAATAGCCGTGCAGTTCTGATCTTTCGGCAGTCCCACTATGAAATCGACGGAGATCTTTTCCCACGGAGTCATAGGGGTCGGTAGTGGACGCAGGAGGCCTTGTTGCTTGCAGTGGTCTGTTTTCATCTGGGCGCAGACGGTGCATTGCTTGACCCATCGGAGGACATCCGGTCGAACCGACGGCCACCAGAATTGTCGCAGTACTTTTTCCAGGGTCTTGGAGCCACCCATGTGACCGGCGCAGGGGGCGTCGTGGCACCAGCTGAACACGAGCTTTCGGAGGCGGAGTGTAGGAACCAGAACTCGGGAGCCACACAAGGGGATGCCTTGCAACAAACGCCACTCCTTGTGGCTGCGCAACCAGGACGACCAGGCGAACGATTTGATACCCCGTTTCACTCCGTCGAGGAACGATCCGGTTTCCACTCTCCCCACCACGTTGTCGGGGGTAATGATGGCTCGTTCGGCATCTGCCAAGGGGAGACAGGTCATACCCTGGCGGGATAAGGTATCCGCCTTTTGGTTCTGGGTTCCTGGTCGGAACGTGACGAGGAAGTGGTACTCCGCGAAGAAGAGCATCCACCGTTGTTGTCTGGGGGTGAGATGCCTAGCAGACCGCAAAAACTGGAGGTTGCGATGGTCGGTATAGACCGTGACCTGGTGTTGTGCCCCCTTCAGCCAGTGTCTCCATTCCAGGAAGGCTTCCCGAATCGCTAGCAGCTCCTTCTCGGCAATCGTGTAGTTCTTTTCGGCGGGGTTGAGTTTCCTGGACAAGTAGGCCACTGGATGGAGGTGGCCGGTGTCTGGATGCCGCTGTGACAGAACCGCCCCAACTGCGATGTCCGAAGCGTCCGCCTCCACAATGAACGGGAGTTCAGGTTTGGCATGGCGTAGGACCGGAGCGGTGGTGAAAGCGGTCTTGAGCTGCTCGAACGCCCTCTGTGTTTCGGGTTGCCAGGAAAACGGAACGCCTTTGCGAGTTAGTTTCGTAAGAGGTGCCACCAGTTGGGAGAAATGATGGATAAAGCGCCGGTAGAAATTGGAGAAGCCGAGGAAGCTTTGCACTTCTTTGACAGTCGTAGGAGGCGGCCACTTCACCACGGCTTGCACCTTCCGATTCGACATGACTTGTCCGGCGGGAGTCAGGAGAACACCCAGGAATTCCACTGTCGTCACGTGGAATTCGCACTTCGTGAGCTTGCAGTATAAACGGTGCGCGCGGAGGGCTTGTAAGACCTGTCTCACGTGGACGACGTGTTCCTTCGCGTTGGCCGAATAAATAAGGATGTCGTCGATGTAGACTATAACGGACTTATCCAGGTAATCCCTTAAGGCCTCGTTGAGGAAGAACTGGAAGGCGGCAGGGGCGTTGCAGAGCCCAAAGGGCATCACGAGGTACTCGAATAACCCATATCGCGTCTTGAACGCCGTCTTCCATTCGTCCCCTTCTCTCATTCGAACCAGGTGGTATGCCCCACGGAGGTCCAGCTTGGTGTACAGGGCTGCCTCCCTGACCTGCTCGAGCAGCACTGGGATCAATGGCAAGGGGTATTGGTTCTTTACTGTCACTGCGTTGAGCGCGCGATAGTCAATGCAGCAGCGCAACTCGCCGTTGGCCTTTGGGATGAAGAAGAGCGGAGAGGCTGCGGGCGATCGAGAGGGGCGAATGAAGCCCAACGCGAGGTATGTGTCCAGATACTCTCGGAGGTGACTCGTTTCGGGTCCTGTGAGAGCATAGACACGGCAACAGGGGATGACGGCTCCAGGTTCCAGGTCGATGCGGCAGTCATATGTCCGATGGGGTGGCAGCTCTTCGGCCTTCCGTTTGTCGAAGACGTCCGCATAGGCGCTATACCAAGCCGGGAGCACTACGTCTTTCTCCGCCGCCGTGGCGATATGTTGCTGAGAGACCAACGGAGGGGGTGGAGGTGAGTCAGGCACCGTACAGTGTTGACGACAAAAGGTGGAGCAAAAGGAAATGGTGTTCGCGGACCACTCTATGGTTGGTTCGTGTTTCCTTAACCAGGGTAGCCCCAGAATGAGTTTGCACCGGGGAGCTTTGATGATGTTTAAGGCCAACCATTCGCCGTGGGATTTCCCGATGGTCATCCAGAGGGCTGGGGTGACATAACGGATGGGCCCCGAGTCCAACTCCTTCCCATCTACTGCATAGACTAGTTCAGGTGTATGTTTGGGGAGGAGAGTGACCCCCAGCTTCTGGGCTTCGGTCTCGTCCAGAAAGCATCCTGTGGCCCCAGAATCAATCATGGCCCGAATGGTCCGAGTGGTATGGTCTATCACGACTTGAAGCGTGAGGAAGAAGTGGTCCGGCTCTGCCTCAGCATCGGCTTCTACCGAAGGGATAGAGTGGTAGCTTGAAGGCTTCCCTTCGAGGTCCTTCAAGCCTGGGCGTTTCCCGCCTCCCCGTCTCCCGTCACTGCCGCGGCTTGGCCTGCGCGAGGCCTCCCGACCTTAGGACGGACGGGACATTCCCTGAGGTAATGGCCTTTCTTGCCGCAGTACAGACAGAGGCCCTGCTTCCGGCGGTAATCCTTCTCACTCGAGGTGAGGGACGCTCTCACGGCCCCTATCTCCATGGGTTCGGGCCGGGCCGTTCCGTGATCGGGTGCTCGTGCCAGATCCGAGGACGGAGGGGGTCTTTCCTTTTTTCTATGGTCCCCTTTCCTTTCTCGGAGGCGGTATTCCAACCGCGAGGCAAGTTCCATCATCGCGACACAGGAGCGTGGTTGGGGATCTATTTGTGCTATGACGTCTTTCAAATCTTCCGTCAGCCCCCGGTAAAATATGGCTGACTGCTTTGCTTCAGGCCAGTCAGTTTCCGCTACCAGCCTCCTGAAACTGTTGAGGTATCCGAGAAAATCGGAACTGCTCTGTTTGAGGTCGAGGAGATCACGATCCGCGGAGAAGGTATCGGCTCTTCGGTCGAAGGTTTTCTCGAACTCTTCGCGGAACGTATCCCAATCATAGAGCAGGGCGTCGTCTCTCCTGACGATAGGCACCGCCCATTGGGCCGCGTCTCCTGACAGGTACGAGATGAGGAAAGCTACCCTAGCCTGGTTAGTAGCGAACAACTTGGGTTTACAATGGAAGTTGAGGAGGACCTGAGTCATGAAGACCTGTACTTTCTGCATATCCCCATGGAATCGTTCAGGAGGGGCCAGGGGAACATGCGCGGGCATCTCTACCACTACCTGGGGCGTGGAGGCTGGGCCAATACTCCCGGCATCAAAGGGATTCCGTTGGATACGGTCCATCCGGGAGTGGAGGGCAGCGGTTTCTTGACGTGAGGCGGCTAGTTCCCCCTGGACAAGAGCCAGGGCTGCCACCACGTCCTCTAAGGAGGTCATCCCCTATGACAGCGTGATCGGGAGGAGCGATAATTCGTGGGCCGATGATTCTGTCACGTTGGCCGGAAAATTCTCTCCTCAGGATGACGCTGAAGATAATGGGGTCCACCTCCCATCCGTCCCCAGTCCGGAGAACGTGTAACACACACGGACTATGGAGACAGGTGGGCGAGGGAAGGAAGGGAAGGAACAGCTGGGAGAGGGATCTGGAACGAAACAAGCACACCGTCAGACACCCGTCAATAGTGACCCACGTGTTGCCTCCCCCCTCCCGCTTTGCAGTGGTTTCTCACCTGTCACCTTCCCACCCGGGGTTTTGAGGGTTCTCTGGCCTGGCCTGCGTGTCGTTCAGTTGAGGTTCGCACTGACGAGTCTCCGCAGAGCCAGGGCGGATTCGTGGGATCGAATCCGGAAGGGCAGAGGGACGCTGCCCACTGGGAGCAAAAGCCAGCACTTGAAGGTCAGTGCTTGATGCCCCCCAGAGCGCGTCCTGGATCAGGGTCACTCCCAAAAGAACAAGGAAATCGCCTCCCTGAAGGCTAAAGGAAAGAACAGGAACGGGCGCTGCTACTCTAAGCCCGGAACTCCAAGGGCCGAGGAGCGCCCCAGTTCGCGCTTCCACTCTGGCCCCGGTTCTCCGTGGGCAGAGGAGCGCACCAGTCCGCGCTACAACTCTGTACCCGGAACTCCGTGGGCAGAGGAGCGGGTGGAATGGATGAGGGAAGAAAACAGGAACGTGGAAGCGTCGGGGCTCACCGACGAGGTTTTCACCTTCGCGCTACCACTCTGGACCCGGTATCCTTGGGCAGAGGAGCGCTGATGTAGTGTTTCCTGGAGACTGGATACAAGGACTAGGGCAAGGCCGAGGATGCAGGGCTGGAACGTTGTTTCTGGAACAAGAGTACGAACAGGACGGGCTGGAATCATCGGCACCGCTTGGTGTTTGTTGGCGGTTTTAACCGCTGTCGCGCTCGGCGCCGAACACGTGGGGCGTGTTCTGCCGGGCGTCCTGGGAAACGTAGTTCCCCCACATGGCGGGGATGCGAGCGGTGTACTACCGGTTCTCGCCACCTGACAATTTTCTCCAATGTTTCTCCAGGATTCTAAGGTTTTTCATTTCATTGTAGAGAGCTTTATTGAACCAAGGTGCTGAGGGGGTGTGTCTTTTCCTTTTGCTTTGGAGTGGAGCGACATTGTCAATTTCAACTGCTAGGACTGAGAGGCACTGAGTGGTGAGAGGGTTGACTTCCACGTTAGGGTCAAGTCTAGGAAGTGACCGCATAGCAGAGTCACAAAAAGTGTCAAAATCAATGTTTTTAGTGTTGCGGAACCAGGTAGTAGCTCTTTTAGGTTGGCCGAGAGTTATAACGTGCGAAAGATGAAAACGGAAGGGAACGAGGAAGTGGTCATACCAGTCTACATGGATGGGGGAGCAGTAGTCAGCAGGCCTGCTTTGGGTATAACAAGATCCAAAATTGAGCCCTTGGAATGAGTGGTTTTAGAGCAATGTTGGAAGAGATCGTTGGCTGAGAGAAAGGTGGCAAGCTTGTTGGCAGCCGAGTCTTCCAAAGAGCCCCAACGGAGATTAAAGTAACCCAGGAAGATCTGTCTGTCACTTTGAGAAAATTGGTCACTGATGAAGTCAGTGAGTTCCTCCACAAAGGAAGAGCAGTTACCGGGCGGGTGGTAGATGGCATGGAATCTAAAAGGTGAGCCATGATGTATTTGAAGTTCTAGGGATAGGCATTCGAATGTACAGAAAAGGGTGGTAGGGAAGGCTTTCATTTGAAGAGAATTCCTGAAGATGATAGCGACACCGCCCCCAATTTTGTCCGATCTGTCATTTCTGAGGATAGAGTAGTCAGTGGGTACCAGAAGATCAAACAAAGTAGGAGAGGAGTCATTAAACCAGGTCTCAGTGAGGAAGAACATGTCAAGATTCTGGAGGGTGATAATGTCAGAAATTTCAAATTTGTGTTTGATTGCAGATCTGCAGTTGTGTAGCAAGCAGTGTAGCTCTGACACAACTGTTTTAGTGATGGGGGTGTTAGGGCTGTTAAGGGAGATAGGGATAAGATTCTTGAATGAGGGTGCCCGGAAAGGGGAGGCTGGTAGGTTCTGACAGAGGAGATGGTCTGAATAGTGCACTGCGTAGAGTTAATGGGAGATGAAGGTAGAGGGGGAGTGATGCTGGTGGTCTTGTAGCTGGCTAGTAAGTTGGAGATGTCTGTAGAGGACCGACTGTGCTTTGCTTTATTGGGGCGCGGGAGTACGGAACTCCTCGGGAGGGTATTAGGGAAGGGGGACATCTTAGCGCTTAACAGTGAGATGGACGCTACAAGCTGGGAAATGGAAGATATGAGAGAATCAAGTTTATTTTCTAGGGAGAGGAGAGCTGAGCACGGAGTGTTGGGTGGTTTGATGGAAAAGGTTGGAAGTGTGGAGGGATAGGGGGGACGGGTGGGGGAACGGGATAAGGCAGGTGGAGCAGAGGGTGATTGAGGACGGGGAGATATGGATGAGCGGGAAATGGGAGGGAGTGAGGGAGGACGGGGCAAGGTGGGGGAGGGGGAAAAGAGAGGAAGTACAATTGTCATGGAAGAGATCAGCTCTGTCCACCCAGGGCCGCAGTGCCATGTATGGAGGAAATGACCTATGAGTACACAGTCTCTGCTCTGTCTATGCATGGGTCAGCACTTTGTATGCATCTACAAAGTTATGGCACTATCCTGCTCTCTCCCTAGCGCTGGCACACAATTAGGCTGCCGAGCGCCAAGCACACACCTTTGCGCTATAGCACAAAGTTGTTTGTGTGAGTCTAGCACAGGTTTTGTACTGGAAGGGTGCCCTTCCAGTACATAATATTATGCTTTGACTAAATGTAAAACTTTTCCTACTTCGGATTTGTGCTGTTCGGTCCAGTACACAAGCAAAGTGGAAAAAGGTAGGAGAAATAAAAGTGTTTCTCATTTTTATCGTTTGCTTTCAAGTGGCGTTTAGTTTTTGACACAAAACATTGTCCACTATTGTTAGTAGATAAGGTTTTACATCAAAAACCATGGGTGGTTGCATGGGAACACACAGGTACTACCCATGAAATTCCCCCTTGACGCAGAGTAACTCAAAGCCAAACTTTGCACTGCTTTGCATTACTTTCAGGCAACTTTCGTGGTTTGCGTCACTTTTGTGACGCAGACCAAACACAAAATGGTTGTTAATCTGAGTTTAAATGTGAGAGGTAATGATTATGAATAAGGCAAAAAAAAAAAGGGGGTAAACTCCTAGGCGGTATTACGCCTCCCCACTTTCAAACATCACCAGCAGCCCCTGGCACCAATACTAGCTGGCGAGATGTGGCCTAACAGCGTGAGCTGCCAACTTTGGAACTGGGGAACGAGGTCTGAATCCCAGCCTCAGCTCAACATCATGTTATCCTGACCAAATCACTTAATTTCCCCATGGCTAAACAAAATCTGATTTTGTGTAACGTAATCTGGTACTCATGTAAAGCTGCCTGATGCCTTTTTTGGTCCAGGTTTGCTCTATATAAAACTGCACAAATAAGAATCATTTGCGATGCAATAGGTCTCGCTTTTGGGCCTTATAAGTATTTAGATATGCAGCACATTATTGTGATACAGCAACATTTATTTACTGTGCACGAAGCAGTAAAAGAGTGCAGTACTAAAGGTTATCACTAGGTGTCACTTGGGACACCTTTTGGCCACATAGATACTACACCCTGTGAGGGTTCATGCTCAGCGATAAAAAAGGTAAATAAAAAATACCACTTAGATACGTTTCTGCAAACATGCAGCACTGTAGCCAAAGAAACAAGCATTGGCATAGCCAATAGGTCTCGCCTTTGGGACCTTATAAGTGTTTAGCTATGCAACAGTTGCATAACTAAATACTTATAAGGTCCCAAAAGCGAGACCTATTGGCTATGCAAAGCGGCCCTGCGGCCACGAAAGTGATCGCGATCACTATCAAACATCAAAGCGGCCCCGCCAAAGTGAAAGTAATCGCCGTAAAGCGCGGCGCGTGCACCCGCGCACATGCACTGTAGTTCTAGGCTGGCCTGGTAGCACTTTTTGGAGCCCTCTCAATAAGTCTCGCCAGACCAGCGCATGCGCTGGGTCAGGCGAGACCTAAAAAGCAGAGCAGTCGGCTAAATTAAAGAGATGCAGCGCCAGAGTAAAAGTGTGTTTTAAATTATTTATTTTAAAAATGTAGGTGGGCAAGCGTGCCAAAGGTGCAACTAAAAGATAAAGCGCGGTGCTCATGATTGGGCGCCGCGCTGACAGACCAGGAGAGTTGCAACACAAATCAAATGTTAGCGCAGCCAACAGATCTGTACCCAACAGACAAGAGAGTGCACTCTAGAATACCGATGAGTAGTTTGAACAAACATGAACCCCATTCGACATCAACCCCACACAACAAAACATTATTACAACTGGTCCTTTATACAACTTTTGCTAGCCTATGTGGATGAGTGGGATTGCCTTCTTGTGGACATCTCTCTCAAAGGGTGGCAATAAACATAGCTGGACTGATCGAGGGAGAAGAGGTGGCGCAGCAGCCAGAACTGCCGACTTGGGCGCTGGGGATCCTGGTTCCATTCTTGGCATCGGCGCAACACCCTGTGATTCTGGGCAAATCACTGAACAGACACGGACAGCGTCTCACCGGTGATAAGCCGAGCTATATAAATCCACAAATGTAATTTATTTTCTTTGAAATTGGCAGAATTGACTTCATCCAGTCTCCATTAACGTTTAAAACAAAGGTTTGTAGAGGAGTTTGAATACTTCCACTTTTAAGGTAGAAAGCATGAGAAAGCAATATGGGTGTACATTTACCTATAGGCCATCGGTGTCAAAAAGAAAGCTTCATAATTGTAAAGCATTAACACCTGTTACCCCTGTACACCTTTCTTTCCCTAAACACTACACGAAAGAACAGTAGTGAAGCAGATGCTTTCCCCCTCTAAATTTAAGGGTTGCCTATGTCAAAGAAGTACTGAAATATTTCAGTTTTCTGCACACTTCAAAGAATATTAACCAAAGTAAAAATTCTTTCCAGATTTGAACAAGTCTACATTACTAAAAACAAGTTTACAACAAGACGTTGCACCCATGAATTAAAAAAAAGTGCAGCACCTGCGTTTTAAACTTGCTAGTTATATATTTTAACTAGTGCTGTGCCTTTGTAGAAATGTTTTTTTATGCCAAAGTAACATAAAATAATTTCAAAACACAATACATATGGAAACAAGCTTGCCCTATGAATACATGTATAAGTATTTTTTTGTAGTCAGTGTAAGCTTAAGCTATTTGCCCCACCTAATATTGAGGTGACGCCAAGACTTGAACTTTGTACCCCAGCTACAAACAACGTCTGTACATGTTGCCATTGGGCCACATCTTATTTGCTTTATCAGAAAGTAATAACAACCTCAAAACATGCACAAAATGCTCTTCAGACTGATTTTTAAGCCCTTAAAAAAATAAAACACGATGGCTAATAAATGTGTAAATAACTTTGCCAGGTTCTTTAAATTGTTTACCTAAGATAAAAATAAACACAAACATTAATGGAAATGGCTTTTAAAGAGCAAAAAAAAAAGAAAACTGAAACAGTAGGAAATATATATTTAAAAGAACAAAACACGGATAATAGCAATGTTTTTTTCGGCCAGAAGGAAATAAAAGGGAATCTGAACACAAGCACAATTTATATGCAAACGAGCTTATCCTATGAATACAAATATGTGTATTATTTAGAAGCCAAAAGAATATGAAGTGATTTGCCCAAAATCACAAAATGTTAAGGTGACGCCAAAACTTGAACGTTGTTCCCCAGCAACAAAGTCAGTAGAAACTCTACAATGCTTTCTGGTTTCCGTGGCGTTTTCATGTTGTTATTATGTTCACAATAAACACAGAGGATGTGGCGTAATGGCAATATTTGCTGAGTTCGTAGCTGGGGTCCAAAGGATCATGTCTTGGTGTCATCTTAACATTGTGTGATTTTGTGCAAATTACTTAATCTTTCTCTGACTGCTAAAAAATAAACATATATATTTGAGGATAAGCTCGATCATGTTTGTGTTCTCAACTTCTTTTTATGTTAAAATGGCATAAAAAAACATTTCTACGAACGTTTGTCTTTTTGGTCCCCTATTATTTTTTTCTACAAACTTTCTAGCGTTTCTGTTTGTTTTTGTAGGCTTTAAAAGGATTTCCCATGTATGTTTCTGTTTATTTTTAGCTTACGCGAAAAAGCAAAATAACCTGGAAAAGGCCTTGACATGTTAATTAGCGGTTGTGTTGTATTTTTTAGAGCTTACAAATGTATTCTGAAAAACAGTTTTGTGTTTGTTTTCAGGTTGTTGTTACTTTAGTAATAATTAAAGAGGATGTGGGGTAATGTTTTTTTATATCACTATTGCACAAGTTGTTAAATTACGGACATTTATATTTATGTCCCCAAAAACAAAATGTTTTTTTCCCACAAGTTACAGAACCTAATATGAGTGCAAGGAGCCCCTTAAGCATACCTTCCACGGGGCCCCCTCGCGTTTTCTGATGCTCCCTGCTGTTGTCACATTACCATCAGAGCAATCCAGCCTGCGTATACTTCTCTTTACTTGGTACCATGCCCTCTGCCTCATGGTTATGCACAGGGCAGGCTCTACCGCATTTATTTCTCCAACAAACAAACACACTGGTTTCCACAGGGTGCATATAGTTAGAAGTAATTACACTTTTTGTCCACTTAACCGCACAACACTTTGTATAATTTCATAGTTTTTTTCTTCTGTCCTATTTTAACTTTTTGCAAGTGCAACTGTTAGAGCGGGAACGGAAAGGGAACTTTAAAACAACATTCTGGTCTCAGTTGGAAACTTCCCACCTTGGTGTTTCCTTCAATATGTACAAGGTGATGAAAGCCACATATACAGCTCCTACCAGTGATAACGATCTTAACCAGGAGGCGACGTTTCTCTGTATTGTACCACTGCAGACTCCACATCAAACACATCTACAAACTATTCAAACGTTTCACACCACTCCAGACTTCTTGGCGCATCATTCGGTTTTCTTCCCGAAACTAAGGTGTGAACGCATTTCAAACACATGCAGCTGAAGGGTGCCACATGCCACGGCAACACTGATAACTATCTTAATTAGGAGGCTAACTTTCAGTTTATTGTAGGATTGCTGTTTCCTTTCACAGCAGATTCCTAAACAATTTAAAGCTGTTAGGCCACTCCAGACTTAGTGGCACACTGTTTTTTTTTTATCCTTTATTTTTCCTAAAACAACGTCCAAAGTTAATTCAATGCCTTTGCTCGCTTTCTTTTTACATTTTGCTTACACAAACATTTACATGTAAAAATGCAAGTGCAAAATGCTTAAATCACTATTTTGCTCGCATGGTAAACATGAACTCACCATAAAAAGCAGGAACAGAACTGTCTGTTATATTTACTTAAAGTGCATGGGAGTTAGCCTTAATCACTCGAAATGTTATTACTTATTTTGGGAGGTTGCTGTATTGCACCATTAATAATATGCTGAGGTTGTGACATGCTCTGATATAGGTACAACTGTAGGATGCTGCTGTATTTTACTATTAGCAATAGGCAGGGCCGGCTTTAGCACTGGTGGTGTCCGGTGCGACAATTATTTTTGGCTCCCCCACCCCTGTGACCTCCTTCTCGGATTCACTCATTGACACCCGGCAAAAGTACCCCTCATCGCTTCAATCAGAAGTTATTGCTAAACACAGCACACACCCTGAGGCCACCGCCCCCTCCACATGTCAGCGCCCAGTGCAGCAGCACCAGTCGCACTGCCCTAAAGCCGGCCCTGGCAATGGGCAGTGAAAATGTAGCTTAAGGGAAACTGCAGACTTTGTCCCTGGGAGCAAAGTTCGAGTCTTGGCTCGGCAATACTTCTTGTGGGTATAAGCACATTACTTAATCACCGTCTGCCTACTAACAAAACATTTCTTTTATCCCTCTAACGTAACTCGTGCTCATATAAACAGCTGCATTGCGTTTGGGCCCAATCTTGCGCTTTAAAACACCAAAAATCGTTAGCTTAAATTCACAATGGAATTTTTATAAATTAAATTAATGCATATATAGGGAAATCACAAGCAAAACAGCACTATCCATATAGCAAATGGACTTGTTGCTACTTTCACACACAGCATTCCAGTGAAACACGTACTAATATGAGTGTAAGGGGCTCCTGGAGCATATCTTCCACGGCCCCCTCACGTTTTCTGATGCTCCCTGCTGTTGTCACATTGGCAGCACCTGTCCTACAGCTATACATATGCTAGTCCCAGACGCTACCCTGCTGGGTCATTCAAGAGCATCAGACCCCTGAAAGCTGTACTGTACTTCCTGGAATACATCATATGCAGGGTCGTAGGCAAACTTCCCATTTATTGAGGTGGAGTTAGCTGGCATTAATATTAGGCATGCTACAGCAACCACATGCCAGCACAAGCCACAAAAACAATATATTCAATGCAGACGTCACATGCATCTGAATAGCCATCTTTCTATACTGGAGTTCTTATGTACCGAGCCTGACGCTTGCATCAGCTTCAGTTTATCTATTAAAACATGTCATTCATCCTGTTCACTGCCATGGAGCAGCTTTGCATGTCAGACTGCCCTTAGCTACTGGCATGTTCCAATGTTCCCTACCCCATTTAGTGTAACAGTTAAAAGTTTTCGGTTTTCCTGTGTTGTAACTGTGTGCCATGCCATCCATGCAGACTGCAATATTTGTGTGCAGTGTACTCCACAGGTGTCAGCTCACCACTAAAGGTCTCGTTTATGTTCCTTCCTCTCCTGCCTCTCCTCAATATAGAGGCTCCTACTCCTTAAACCGTTCTCTTCTCCCCATCCCTCAGCCTCCTTCCTTAAATCATGCCTCCTTCTCTTGTCCCACTCCATTATGGTCATAACACTGTACCCCTCCCTTGCTTCCTATATACCAGGATCTCTCTATAGCCACAGCAACGTCTCCACAATTGCCCCTCTTTTATCATATCCCCTTTTATCAGGCACTGCCGTCCTGTCTTTTTCTCCTGAACAAGCTGGTTACTGTCTTTATTGCTTTTTTAAATCTGAGAATTATGTCTCACTTTTTTTTTTTTTTATTCCATACACCGAACACAATTATGTAAAAATAAATAAAAGCAAAAGCACTCCTAAATAATACTGCTTACTAAAGTACACGTTTCTCATCTAGCTTAACTAAAAATGTACTCTATTATCAAAAGAACTGCAGTTGCATTCAAAGTATGAGTCTTCTTTTTCTCACGTTGCTGTATTGCTTCATTGTAAGAAAGTGGCTCTGTATATACTGCACCAAAGTAAGGTTCAGTGTGCACAGAGTCCACAGTCCTCAGAGGTTTGGCAGAGGTTAAAGTTAGATATAACCTTACTCTCTAAAGTGGTAGCTTGGTCGAGCAGTACGGCAGTTGTACACACTCGGTCAGCAAATGGTCTCACACACTCAAGAACTGAACTCTAGGCCAATGGTTTGTATATAGAAATATATAGTTGTTTTATTTTAGAGCCACAAGTAGGTATCAAAATATACTTTCTCAGAATGAGATGCTTTAGTTAAATACTTTCAACAGGCAATAGACTTTTGAATGCAATAGTTACAGTTGTTGCAATAGGCAACACAATTCAAACACAATTATAACATTGAGCTCAATGGGAGTTTTTAAGTAAATGCAATTTCAGTTAATTTGTGTGTGATTTTCTTACTCAGGGTTGGATCCTGGATTCAACCATGGTGCATTTCCTGTAAACACTTGAAACAAATCGCTTTTGTTACACAGGCGATTTTTAAGGAATATTTGTAAGTTTGAAAAATCGACACTTAGAAGAATTTCTGGTAAAAACCAGGCAATGTTATCCTATGGAGGAAAATCAAGTTATCGGTAAGTACGGTTGTAATTACTTTTCATGGTCAGTGCTGGGCACCAAGATCCAGCACTGGGATCTCTCCTGATAACAGGTGAGTAATTTCGTTTTCGTTGATCGGCTGATTTTTAGTGAATATTTTAAAGTTTCAAAACTCAACACTTAAAAGAATTTCCAAGTGAAACCAGTCAATGTTAACCTATGGAGAAAAAGTGAGTTATCGGCTTCCAGGTAAGTACTCGACTGGCAGAGTTAAGGTTCTGGGCATAGATTCAGGGGTCTCCCAGGGTCAGGTAGGTACAGTTGTTACACCGTTAGCGGCACAGGGGCAGCCGGGTGCAGAGAGAGTTAGGCCCTATGTTAGCATATGGCGGGCAGGGGGCCTTTGGTTGGTGGCTGCTAGCAGGCAGGCCACGCGGCTGTGAGAGCTGGGCTCCTGGTCACTCACACAGGGCAAGTGGGGAAGTAGATTAGGATAGATGTTGCACTCCCAGGGGCACTCGGGCGGCTGGGTGCAGGGTGCTTTTGAGCCATCGGGCGCTCAATGGATTTCAATGGCGAAGCTACAAGACAAACAAAGGCTGCAAGCTCGGGGACGAAGATTCTTCAGGTGCGACCACCACTTCGAGAGGTAAGTTGGGAAGCTGTAGGTTAGGTAGGCACCCAGGAGCTGGGCATAGAGGGCCGCAGGGAACCGGGTGCAGGAGTGTCTTTTCGCATTGGGAAATCTTACCCTCTGCTGGTCGCGGTTGGAGTGGTCCTTGGTTCTGAGGCTGCAGGCGTCGAGGAGCGTTAAGGTGGGTCCTTGGGTGCTGGATTCTTGGTCACAGTAGCCGGGGGGATGTGCTCGGGGTCTTTGTCAACTCAGGCACAGGCCGGGATTGGCGGGTGCAGAGTGTGCAGGAGTCGCGGTTCCTGGTTGGCACCAGGGGTTTGTTACTTGCTTTGAGCAGAACCACTGTTCGTGGGAGTCCCAGTCTTTTAGAGTCACAAGGCAGTGAGGTCCTCTGGGATTTTCGAGGTTGCTGACCACTGGAGATGCTGGGTTTTAGCAGGCGCAGGTTTGAGGGTCGACAGGCTTTTAGGGCTGGGGCCAAGTCAGTTATGTCGTCCTCTTGTTAGCAGCTGCACAGCAGGTCTTCTTTCTTCTTGTTCTTCTTGCTTGTTTCGGATTCGGGATCTGAGGAAGGAAGGTTCAGGGTGCCCCTAAATACTAAATTTAGGGGCGTTACAGGTAGGTAGAGGTCAGGGACCAATGGGTCTCTTCCCTGGGGTGGGTACACCCCCTATCCTGCCACTCTCCAGTGGGAGGGGGGCAGGAGTCTAATCCTGATTGGGCAGGGCTCCCCATCTTCAAGATGGCCAGAGCCTGGAGTTGTGCTGCACCTCGCCTCCCCACCTGAGGGGTGGGGTTGGCAAAGGCTGGCATACCCCCTTTCCTCACTTGGGCTTTTCCGCCAGTCTTCCCGCCAGAGTGGGGGTCAGAACCGGTGGGGGCCAGTTGCTGAGTACAGCAAGTGGCCTGGAGAAGCTCACAAAGGCGGCATGCCTTTGAAGCTTCCCCTGCCCATCCTGGGGGAGGAGACCTAGCACCTCATCCGTGATGTGCATTGTTGCAGGCCCAGGAGAGCGGATGGCTCTCTACCTAGGGGTCCAGCAACATGACTGCTGGGTGGCAGCCTAGGCAGCCTCTCAGTCAGGACGCTGGTTGTTGGTTAGGTTCAGGGGGCATCTCTAAGATGCCCTCTGTCGTGCATTTTACATTAAATCCCACACTGGCATCAGTGTGGGTTTAATGTGCTGAGAAGTTTGATGCCAAATTTCTCAGTCTTCAGTGTAGCCATCATGGTGCTGTGGAGTTCGTAAAGTCGACCTCCCAGGACCATATGCTCTTAATGGCAACACTGCACTTACAGGGCCCAGGAATGGACCTGGGTATGTAACCTCACCACTGGCATAGGGCACCCAGCTAGAGGGATGATGATGTATACCAGGGCAGTGGTTTGTGGGCATGGCACACAGGGATGTGTGCCATGTCGACTCTCTGTTTTTTTCTGCACCCAGACACTCAGCCTGCAGAAGCAGTGTGTGTGTGTCAGGGTACAGGGCCTCTAAGGGTGGCACAATAAGTGCTACAGCCCTTAGGGGTCTTCTCTGGTCACAGTGCCCTGGGTACCTATGGTACTATTTACCAGGGGCTGCCCTGTGGCCAGAGATGCCAATTGGGTTTAGGCTTTAATACAGTTTTTAGGGAAGGAACACAGGCCCTGAGGTCCTGAATGGCAGGGCCCCAGAGCACATCAAGTCAAAGAGCATCAGTAGTCTGGCAACAAAAAAAAAGAAAGGAGGGGGTTTACTGCAACAGAAACCCACTTTCTCACATTCATTAATAATAAGCAGAAGTTATGACGTGAGTTCATATTCAAACAAGTTTTGGGATGTTACTGTATTCTGACAACAGTAACAATATCCAAGGGTGTACCCCAATGGCAGCATCGACCAACTTTGGCGCTGCGTGCCAAGGTTCGAGTCTTGCAGTCAGCTTCACATCAGTTGGTTTCTGGGCAAATTACTATTCTCGCCCAGCCAACAAAAAATAATTGTATCCCTTTGTAATATAGCTGATGCTCATTTAAAATGTTCCAATATCTTCGGGTCCAGTTTATCTAATTAAAACTGCACAACAAATGCTGACACACAAATCTCTCAACACACATTATTTAACATTTACTTTTTCTCATTAAAAACAAAAAAAAATGCGGTTGCATTTTACCACATCAAAGCACACTTTTTAATTTAATTTACGTATTGTGTACCATATTAAGCTTTACTATAGTTATCAAATAGTCTGACACTCTATATAATACATTTCATTAGAAGTAAACAGGTGATTTTATTATCTGCATGGACCATGTTGCTACAATCATACAAAATTATATTTATGGCCTCAACCAACAAATACCCTTTCCTTGTCAGACAGTGGTGTAAAAAGGCCCATGAAGCCCCCATAGTGCGGGGGACCCTCAGGCTTACCCATCTTGGAGGGAGACTCCTCACCCCTTACTAATGTGAGTGTAAGGGGCCCCTTATGCATATCTTCCATGGGGACCCCCTCACGTTTTCTGATGCTCCCTACTGTTTGCATTAGAAGAGTGAAAACAGTGCTGTACTTCATTGAATACATCATATGGTAGGGTCGTAGGCTAACTTCCCATTTTAATGAGGTGAAGTTTGCTGCTATTAATACTAGGCAATCATTTTGATTACATTTGGACTTTATTTTAGCCTTGTATAATTTTGGTTAATAAATATATTAACATTTACAATGCCAATAGCTCTAACTCTAACAATTGCGAGACCTATTGCATTTTCAATGCTTGTTTTTAAATGCCAGCACTGTAAGCAGCACTAGTAACCTAGCAGACTGCGGTATTAAAAACATGGGAGCGTTGTTCTATTGGCCTTTGTAAATTTGCTTATAAAGCCAACAGGGGTTTATTGATTGACTTAACAAGCGCTCAGCAGGTGACACCTAATTAACTTTTTACAGCAGTAGACAAGATGCTATAGTTTCCCACACCCTATCTAGCCTTAAAGTACAGAAATATGTAGCGGGACTGCTGTCAGAAGTGGCACTTTCAGCTCGTTTTGCTTCTTTAGCCTCCTGCAAGCTTTAAAAATAAAACGACAAGTCCCAGAATGCAACTTTGCAGTTGTCTTTTTTAAAAAAAAAACAAGCATTGGCTGAAGGTGTCACTCAATTTTTTACAGAAATTTCCATTTCATGTACACGACTACTGTGCTAAAGTATTACTCAGGTCACTCAGAAAACATTTGAATGTCACACATAATGACGTGGAAAACATTGAAATGTCACACATCAGCAGTCTGAAAACTTGGCAGCTATGCACATGGTAAGCTCACATCATAATGGCACCTGCCAATGCTGTTTAATGCGGGCAGCCCTCACGGGCAGCACCTGCAGCCTATGCTGCTCTTGTTTAACTCAGGGCACATCACAGTGGTTTTATAGGCTCTGTAACTAAATTTCACCAACTTCTAGGCCTAGGATGTGCTTAGAAAGAGGGGATTACAGGTCATTATTTTTCAGAAACATCTAACAGCCGCTTATCGCATTGTTCTGGTAAATAACGTCTTTTATTTTCCAGTGAGAGTTGTTTGTCGTGTCCTGTGTTCACATATATGAGGCCTCTAGTGGCCTCCAGCAGACTCCTAACAAGTATTGTGTAATCTGGTAGGTGTGACTCAGTGCATTCAGTTAACGGTTGTATACTGCGGAATAAAGAGATGTAAACCAGAGCTCCATGTGTGACATGGTCTGTTACCAGCTCCCGGGCTGGGGAGGACGCTACAAGTGGCAGCAAGATAGGGGATACATGTATCCAAAGATACAAGACTGCTCTTCCTGAGAGTTTGCCGTAGTCCAGCACACAGCTCATGCGTGCCACCTTTGGTGTATGTGGAGTCAAAGCGCAACTCCAGCTTTTGAGAGGCCCTCGAAGAAGGTGAAGACCCTACGGAGCAGCACAGTCAGTAAGCCTGCCAAAGATCTACTGGTATAGCTGCAAGAAGAGATACTGCGCAAAAGTATAACACGGAACCAGCACCGATACAAAGCAGAAGCGCTAAAGGCAGCAACAGCCAGGTGCAGGTACCTGCTAAAGGCAACGATGGCCAGACACAGAGAAATGCTAAAGGCAGTTACAGTCAGGTACAATGCATAAAGTCTAGAGCAGTGAAGAGCACGTTCAAGAAGTGAAACTATTTCTCACCGTGAAGAAGGAAGATGGCGCCTACCGACCTCAGCTCGGACGTGACAACCAGAGTACTAGTTAGCAGGCTGAAGTGTCATTGGGCCAAGAGATGCTGAAAGACAAACGCTGTCTGAACAGCACACACTAGAACAAATGGAGAAAGGGAAAAGCACCCAATACAGTGCAACAGTGTCCCTGAAACAATCGCCTGCATTCAATACAGCCAAAAAGACGAATATTGGCATCAATGACTTTATTGATGCTATTGAAGAAGCAAATGACAAAAAGATCATCAAATACATAAAAAGTCTGGCAGGTGACAGAGTAAAAGAGGTGATCAAAAGAGATATCACAAGGTGATGAAATATCATACAGTCAACCCAAGAAGATGTTGAAAGCCAAGTTTAATCCAATGCCGAATGTCAACTATGAATTGTACACTTCCAACCAAGCAAGACAGCAACCTAGTGAGATGATGGATACGTTTGTTGAGAGACTTGATACACCTATAAAGCACTAAAAGTTCAATGAATTCAATGATGAAGAAGCCATGCATCTTAGAGTTATCGATGGTTGCCGCCCCTATTAATTCCGACAACGCATGCTGAGAGAAATAGTCAGCTTGGAAAAAGTGCTCATGGTTGCAAGAGAGAAGGAATGTGGCAGTCAACAAGCTGTTGACATGGAAGCTAGAGCAACCCAAAATGAATCTGTGTTGAGCATGAAAAGTAAGCCGAAACCAAGAGGCAGAGGCCCACAGAAAGAAGTCTCAGAAGAAAAAGAAATTGTGATTTCGCTGTGGATTCTCCTTTCCACAGAAGTTAAATGTCCTACCATAGGACAAATATGCAAAGGCTGTGGGAAGGAAAACCATGTAATAATGAGTTGCAAAGCAAAAAAGAAACTAAGTGCATCACGAAGAGATGAGAAGATGGATGCCAGAAAGTTCCAGAAGAACTGTAGCCACTCCCACAAGGCCAAACAGCAACATCGACTAAGGCAAGTGAAAACTAAATGAAGTTGATCGTTACCAAATTCATCTTCAGTTTGTTGATGTCATCATCGAGTGACAATAAAGAAAATGGATGTGCAATGGTGATGTCAGTCACAGACCAACATGCGCATGTAGGATTGGCTGCTTGCAAGGAGACACAATATGAAGCAACAAAGTTAATTTGGACATTGTCCTAAAATCACGATCAAGGTGAATGTTTGCCCAACAACTTTCATTATAGACAGTGGTGCGTCAATAAACATTATGCCGGCAGAAAATTACAAAGATCTGTCTCCGATACCACATCTCACACCGTCGAGAACGAAGGTGTACACCTGGCCAGCTTCCACACCCTTGCAGAGCAAAGGTTCTTTTGTGGCGACCATAAGGCACAAGAAAACGACAGTGCAAGCGCCAATTCATGTTCTTCCAGGTACTTTGTTGAGTTCATGCTTTTTAAGTTTCAATACTGCTGCTGACATGGGATTGACCTCTATTAACTACAACTTGAATGCTCATTCTGAAGTAGTGAGTCAATTCCCGACATCGTTTCATGGACTTCAGAAACTTAAGACAATGAAGGTACAGCTTCACATTAATGAAGATATTTTCCCCATTGCACAGCGACATAGTTAAATTACTTTCCACTTACAGAAAGCCATTAAGAAACAACTATAAACACTGTTAAAGCATGAAATCATTTAGCTCTCTACTGGTCTGACATCGTGGGTTTCACCCATTTTGGTGGATCCAAAAAAGGACAGTGGAGGTTCAGTGCGCATTTGTGTTGATATGTGACAGGCCAACAAAGCAATTGAAAGAGAAAGACATGCAGGTCCACACATTGCGGACATGATCATGCAGCTGAATGGCCCCAAAATCTTCTCCCACCTTCATCTGAACAAAGGCTACCATCAAATTGAACTGGAAGAAAGCTGTAGGCATATTACTACTTTTTCAACTCATGTTGGTTTGTTAAGATATAACAGACTCAGTTTTGGTGTGTTGTCAGCAGCAGAAATCTTTCAAAATGTGATTTTTTAAATAATTCAACGGTCCACCCTTTAATAGCAGAGAGTTCAAAGACTTTCTTAATTTCTTGAACATCAAACATCAGAAAAGTACACCTCTCTTGCCTTAGGCAAATGGCGTTGTTGAATAATGAATGTGTACTTAGAAAAGGGTGGTTCAGCGTGCAGTACTAGAAAGCATCGACCTCAAGTCAGTTTTACAACCAGCCCTTTGTGCCTACTTTTTCCACTCCTCATTCCACGACAGGAGAAAGTCCTGCTACATTGCTCTTTGGGAGTGCTCTTAGAACGAAGATACCACAATGGATCACTATTTGGTTAATAGTCCCTGATGAGAATCATGTCACTGACACCTCTCGCAAATGCGTAATGAAGGCTTATGCTGATAAGCACCGACACACTCGAGAAATGGTTTTCGAGAAAGGAGACCAAGTTCTTCTCAAGCAAAAGCAGACACGCAAGACTGATGCTCCGTTTGATGCTGAACCGCTAACCATTCTGGTGAGTAAAGGACATAGGGTAACTGCCCGATAACCTGGAAAATCCATAACCAGAGACTCATCACACTATGAGCCTTTGCCTTGATGTTCCTCAGCTCCAGACCTCATGAGAGAGGCAAATCTACCCAAGTGTCCAAACCAAGGATCCAACGCTTTTCCAGAGATGCCAGATGAAGGCGTCCTCCTCTATCTCATACAACTAGATCTGGAAGACTGGTGCGAGCACCTTGATGACTCATTGAGGAGTTATAATACGTATATATATTTTTTCATCCTTTTTATTTAACAAAAGAGGAGATTTCGAGGCCTCTAGTGGCATTCGGCAGACCCCTTACAAGTATTACATATCTGGTAGGTGTGCCTGGGTGGGGTTAATAAAGTTTGTGATGCAGTGCTTTCAGTTAACGGTTGAATGCTGAGGAATAAAGAGTGTGCAAACCAGAACTCTGTCTATGGCATGGTCTGTTACCGGGCTGGGGAGGACGTTACAATGTTGACCCATTAGCAGTGAGATGCTGGATTTTGCATCTTATTGGTTACCTCTCCCTTTTCACCCACATAGCTGTTTACCCATTTTGCTTTTAACAGTTTAATTTCTAAAACTGCTTGTTTTATGAGCAAAATCTAAGGATTCATTCTCTTACTCACATCATACATTAAACAAGCATTGACAACATGAAAGGTTTGTTCTGTGTGTATGGAAAAATGTATTCCTAGATTCACAACACAATAAAGTTATAACATGGACACCAGTAGTGCAACCTTCCTTAATACAATTAAGTTAAGAACAAGTGGCAGTAGCAGAGGGAATATGACAATTTTCTCACACATACAGGATAGGTGCATCACAACCCTCTCAAACACCATGAGCAGAAACAGTGCAGCTTCCCAATTTCAGAGGACAGGTACAACTAGGGTAGCATCAGCACAGGTTTTTCCCTTCACAGAACAGGTACAAATTGGGCAGCTGCAATACAAGCGTTACTTCCTCACCGAAGTGGGACAGTGTGGCAATAGCAAAGAAAGCTTCCTTCTCTCACAGAAGGCAATACATGAAATCTTCAATTTTCTGCAGAACAAAGTCAGCAGGGAAGGCTAGTACTAACTTACATCTCTCACAGAACATGAACAGTTAAGGCATGGGTGACTTTTAGGTTACAGACAGATCTCTGGAGCGGATGCTTAAGTCACTGGGATGAATGTATAGGTGTATGTGTTAGTGAATATGTGAATTGGGACACCATTCTTGCTTAGATTGGTATTTCATGTACCCATCTGGAAAATCCTGCTGCTGTCATTTGTAGATTTGCTGTTTGTGTAGATTCATTGGTGTTACATGTATTGAGAAAACGCTGTCACCTAGTAGGCCATTATTATTTGGAGCAGCTACACCACAGTGTAACTATGCTCTAGACAAGTACCAACCTTTCTGAAAAGGTTTTAAACGCACATGCACCAGGCATTGTGTAATAAAAATATTTCTTGCAAGCGCACTAAGAATTTTGAATTCTATTAATCAGGACCAACTCGAATCAGTGGCCAACATCGATGGCTATTTCGGCATCCAAGAAGCCGGAACAGCAGATCCAATCTGTGATCTCTGCATTGTTAACAAACACAACTCATAGAGCAGGTCAGGGCTCGAAAAATCCACTCACCCACTCACATTGTCAAGCAAGATTTATTCAGGATGAGCTATTTTTAGGGACTACTCACCCTCTCTGGTGAGTTAAATATCCTCTAACTTCAGGGAAGACAAACTGACTTTTGACCTCTGTCTCAGAAAGCAGAGCAAATGTGAGAAGATTACAGGATTTAAAGGCATCTTTATTGCTCTCAAAGTGAAAGAGAAATAAAAAAGTCATTAAATATTGTTATCTTGTCACATTTGTTGGCTTTCAGAGACAGGTCAAAAGTCAGCTTTTCTTATTACATTTATTTTTCTTTCTGTGAATTAAGTTAGAGGATTTTGTAAAGTGAACTGTGTGGCAATTGAAGTGTGCAAAGCATGTTAAATGAAAAGCTGTAAGATGTCAGGCTTTTTTCTAACACAACACTGAAATGGCTAAGTGAACTGTTCAAACATTTCATATATATTTCACTAGTTATGAAGACCTATTTTTGTAACTCTGTGGTAAAAAAATATTTGTATAGGATCAAAACAAATTGACAATTTCCAAAAATTGTTCACGCGCTATTATCAGTAAAACTACATGTTAGTGGGAAAGTTTTGTAGCCATTTCAATGGAAAATATGCTATCTGTAAATGACAACGAACTACCACATCATGCTTTGGTAATATATTTATCAAAAGTGAGTTTTTAAACATGAACTGGGAATTATTACTGCTCCGCTCAGATGACAATGCTATTAGTGAATTAAGAGGCAAGCCAAGAATCATGTGTACCCTATGGGCTCGATCCTTGTTATACATGGAGCAAATATTTAGTCTAGTAAATAAAAAAAAATGTTGTACAGCAGAAATAGTGAACTTGCATATTTGAAAGTGCTCTCTTATGTGACTATGAAGAAAAAGGTGGCTCCATAAGACTAAATATTTGCCTAGGATCACACAATTTGAGACCAGTTCGTGGGTCAAGTACATTACAGTTAGGTCAAGCAGATTATTAAAGTTACTAGATATACAGGTCTAGTGAGCTTTTTATGATTTTTTGATCCCTCCGGTTTGTTATCAGTGCCTACCCAAAGTAAAAGAAACATAACATCTTATCTCTATATGAGAAAATACTTACATGGGTGCTTAATAAACCAAAAATATCATAGCAACAATAAGCATTGTATCATATATACTCTCCGGGTGGGATAATTCTTGCCTCACTGTCCTCAATAGAATTGAAAATTCTTGACACTCTAGCAAGAATTATTTTTATTATATGGCAGTATTGGAGGCTTCGGATTATGCATGTTTAAAGCTATGCCACCACTGCTGAAGCCACATCCGCAATAGGTTAATGATAAAACATTTTAAAAGTGGATTCAGATGACCAGTATGTGGCCGCCACAGTATCCTCCAACCTAGACCCCATGGAGAAGGCTTTAGTAGCCATGGCACCACGAACCGAATGCACACCAAAGATGGACACATTGATTCCTGCTTCAACTAAGAGCCACTTGACCCACCGGGCAGGATCGCTGAAGAAACTGGACCAAAGGGCTTCTGGAGAGAAATAAGCAACTGCCCCATATGATCCCTGCAAACTTCACGGGTACAATATTTGTAGGCCTTAAAACATTTAATCACACACAAATGGGAGTGCCCTAAGCTAGGGACGTATTGGGCTGAGGTGGGGGAGCTCTTGAACGCAGTCACCGACCGCGAGGTGGAGTTCGACATGGCGGCCTGCTTATTGCTCTGGTTCCCTCACACGGCAAAGACGAAAGTGACGAGCAAATTCATTGACCTAGGCCTCATGTTGGCCCAGAGAGAAATTACATGGCACTGGAAATCCCGGGAGGGTCCGTCGTTTGGGAGATGGATGGCTGAGCTGCTGAAGTGGGCCAGCTGTGAGAGCATGCTTCGGAGGCGACAGGCGACCAGGGCAGGGGACGAGAAAGGACTGGAATGGGTCAGGGCGTGGGAGATGATAGTACAGGCGCTGAAGGACTACCGGCTGGAGAGTACGGAGCAAGAAGGTTCAGAGGGCGGGGTTCCAAGAGGCCGGTGAGATTGCATGTCACAACTGAGAGATGGAGAATAATTGCGTTAGACCCCACAACCAGGGCCCCCATCAGCAGTAGTTAGGGGGGGAGGGGAGGGTGGGGGGGAGTTATTGGGGTGTTGAAGTAGAGTCCGGACGAGAGCAGTTAGGACGGAATGTTGGGGACTGAGGCAGGTGGGTAAAAAAGCAGATATTGAATTGGGCGGTTGACCTGCCACTTTGGAATTGATTGCCATGATACACAGAGTTTCTATACTGGTATGCCGCCCGGCCTCTGGGATGTGGGCTGATTGGCTGTGTGCTATGCTAAACTGATGGGGGTGCTCTGAGATACCATGTGGTGGAAGGTTGACATCACGGATGCCTTACTCTTACTTCTGCAATAAAAAACATGTTTACAAAAAAAATCACACACAATCTCTGATTGTCAGGGAAAGCTGGATAACTTACATAAATGGAAATTTGTCTTAGTACCTCGAGAAATACAAAAAGCCACGCCTGAGCAAACTACCTGCTAAAACAAGGGCTTTGATATCAGATACTCGTCGATCAGAAGCAGGGTCAATTTAGCCCATAACTGCTTTCTTGTGAGATCCTCATTTGAAGGCCATGCCCATAAAAATCAAAGGGTCACATCAATATCTCAAAGCACAGAATATTTGGGTTTGGGTGGGATAAACCATCCTGATACCCCTAAGTAGCTTGCATACTAATGGATGTTCTCCTATCAGTTTACCTGCCAAATGTGGGTGCCCCACCGAGATGGCAGAACAAAAATTGTTAATCGTCCTGTAGGCTAAGTCCCGGGCGGCAATATGGAATAAATAATCAACTATCACCTGCGCAGTTGACCCCAAGGGATCCACAGTCCGTTCATAACAACAAAGAACCCATTGCCGCAATTACGCAGCATACCTCTTATGAGTGCCTGGGGCTTGGATAAGAAGAACAGGGCCTGTTCCAATATGGTAAGTACGTGCCACTGCCCCCTGAAATTCTCCATGCCATTAGAGGCAACCGCTCCTCTAAAGGGTGAGGAAGCCAAATCGGATATGAAAGAAGTTCCAGATAGGACTGAATTAGCATCAGATGTTCACACGATAGCAACATCGCTACCCGGAACCATGACTGTGCCATCCAACGATGTAGACACAAGGAGAAGATGGACGGAGCGCTGGAAACTTTTCAGACACTCACCCCCAGTCACAGATCTGGGTTGAATCCATCATCATTCTTTAGCTCACTTCGCCACCTCAGTCCAGACCCAGCTATATGCAAATCAGTCTTGACCCTGTGCGTCATGGTAACAGTCCAGCCCGAACTGCCAAGCCAGGTCTTTCCTGAACCAGAAACAAGCATCCTGGGACCGGTTTCTGGGTAACACCCTTCATCAGCCAGGCTAGCTTAAATCCAGTGGCAAAGTGCGCAAGGGACCCCCATCCGGGCATACCCTGCCAACTTAGGGCAAACAAAGCAAACACAAGGAGATGATGGACGGAGCGCTGAAACTTTTCAGACATTCACCCCCGGTCACAGATCTGGGTTGAATCCATCATCATTCTTTAGCTCACTTCGCCACCTCAGTTCAGACCCAGCTATTCTCAACCAATACTTTACTGACCAAGGCAACCGTTCCAGACACCATTAACCTAGTAGACTCCCTGCTCACTTTGACCTTCAGGGATGGTGGTTCTCTGACTGTGTCAGCCACCTGAGTCCTTTTCCCATCTCTGGATACTTAAGTACTATGTCTTTGCTTTTGTCTTTATGCATCCTCATGTACAGCAATGTTTTGTAATTCTTTTTCTTTTCCTTTGTGTATGTAAAGTGCTCTGATACCCACGGGTCTAGCTAGCGTTATATAAAAGTTTATAAATAAATAAAATAAAAATATGCAAATCAGTTTTGACCCAGTCCAGCCCGAACTGCCAAGCCAGGTCTTTCCTGAACCGGAAACAAGCATCCAGGGACCTCTTTCTGGGTAACACCCTTTATCATCCAGGCTAACTTGAATCCAATGGCAAAGTGAGCAAGGGACCCCCATCCGGGCATACCCTGCCAACTTAGGGCAAACAAAGCAAACACAAGGAGATGATGGACGGAGCGCTGAAACTTTTCAGACATTCACCCCCGGTCACAGATCTGGGTTGAATCCATCATCATTCTTTAGCTCACTTCGCCACCTCAGTTCAGACCCAGCTATTCTCAACCAATACTTTACTGACCAAGGCAACCGTTCCAGACACCATTAACCTAGTAGACTCCCTGCTCACTTTGACCTTCAGGGATGGTGGTTCTCTGACTGTGTCAGCCACCTGAGTCCTTTTCCCATCTCTGGATACTTAAGTACTATGTCTTTGCTTTTGTCTTTATGCATCCTCATGTACAGCAATGTTTTGTAATTCTTTTTCTTTTCCTTTGTGTATGTAAAGTGCTCTGATACCCACGGGTCTAGCTAGCGTTATATAAAAGTTTATAAATAAATAAAATAAAAATATGCAAATCAGTTTTGACCCAGTCCAGCCCGAACTGCCAAGCCAGGTCTTTCCTGAACCGGAAACAAGCATCCAGGGACCTCTTTCTGGGTAACACCCTTTATCATCCAGGCTAACTTGAATCCAATGGCAAAGTGAGCAAGGGACCCATGTCTGGGCATACCCTACCAAATTAGGGCAAAGAAAGCAAACACAAGGAGAGGATGGACGGAGCGCTGAAACTTTTCAGACACTCACCCCCAGTCACAGATCTGGGTTGAATCCATCATCGTTCTTTAGCTCACTTCGCCACCTCAGTTCAGACCCAGCTATATGCAAATCAGTCTTGACCCAACAACAAGGAGGCACCAGAACTACCTACGCGGCCTGGCGACGCACTTGGGAAAGATCTCTCTGAATCATTGCAAATGGTGGAAAGGCATAGAACAAATTCCCCGTCCAGTATTGGAGAGAGACATCTGTACTCGCTGCCTGAGGATCTGGCATCCAGCTGTAGACTAGAGGGAGATGTGTGTTCAGGCGAGATGCAAATAGATCTATTATACATGGGCCCCATACCAGATTTAGAGCCCGGAAAATGCAAGGATGAAGCCTCCAATTGCTGGAATCGCAAAGAAACTGAGAATTACAATCTTCCACAATGTACATTTAACCCAGAAGATATTCCTCTGTCACAGTTATTTGATGTTCCAGGCAGTAATGCCTAAAATCCTAGGCAATTTCTGCTAGGAGCCGCAAGTGCGTACCGCCCAACTTATTGCTATCTCTAACTGCCAAGATATTGTCCATTCGGCGGAGCATGCAACATTTCACTCTGCTAGGGGACAATGTCTTAACAGCAAACGCCACTGCTAGGAGCTCGAGACAGTTGATGTGAAGGCGAAGCTCTTCCAGAGACCATCAGCCTCCCACTGCCACCGACCCGCACCTCACACACCAGCCCCATCTGCTGGCATCCAACTCTATGACGACCTCCAGAACAGAGGCAAATATGGCCTTCCATTTCAGGCATCCATATGAGCCAGCCAGCAGGAGTACTCCATCCTGGCTTCCTCCTACAAAAGAATGCGTTCCAAGTAGGACAACCCTTTCTGGAGATGAAGGATTTTGAGCCGCTGAAGGGCACGATAATGGAGAAGGCCCAGAAAAAGAGATTGAATGAAGGCCACGAGAAGATGCACCAGTCTAGCTAGAATCTTCAAGGATATTGTTGGAGAGACAAGGGCTCACCTCAATTCTCTCTTGATGGACGTCATTTTTGTAGGGGGAAGTCTGAGCTGGGCTAGAATGGAATCCACTTGAAACCCCAAGAACTCCAGCTGCTGAACTAAAATCAAGGGAGACGTCTCGGAATTGATGACAAAGCCCAAATCCTGAAGGCGCTGAACTACCCACGAGAGATAGAGGAGGACGGTGTCCTGATGTTGGGCCATGATGAGGATGCCATGATGAGGATGCCATCTAGGTATATTATTAGATAGACTTCCCTATCCCTGGGGTACTGCACCACCAAATCTGAAACGGAAGGTAGGAAGAAACACCGGGTTAGAGAGAAAAGACGGACTGGATCGCCTGTGTTTCAGGAAGATAGTAGGGGTGATTATAATTTAAGGGGTAATATTACAAAACATGGAATAGTACCAGTATTTTGATATCTGCTCTCCACGTTTTTTTCAGGACACTGACAGTAAACGAGCAGATAGAGGCAGACAATCTGAGATCCAAAGAAAGGAAGAGTATAACAGTAAAGGTAAAACAGGACTAGAGACAGAAGTCAGCGTAAAAAACAAAGTGAAAGGCTGGATTCTAAGACTCCAGTTGAGAAGAAAGTACCAAGAAAATCTATGAAACATACCGAAACAACTATGGATTATCCGCCAAAACAAAACTTGGGTAAGAGTCAGTCAACTGAAGTCAGGATAGTGCATCAAATGCTTCAGAGGTTCCTGAAGGCAGTTCAGCTGATTAGTTCATAAGAGTTGAGACTCCAAATAAACATTATAATCCTCCTGATAGATTTTATAATTTAGAAATACAAATGGATGGGGATATGCTACGCATTATTAAAGCAATCTTCTGGGCTAATTTATTTAAGGATCATGACATCATACTAGCCTCCAGTTTTTGTTAGGGAAGCACCAGGAGGGGGAGGAGGAATGTTGAACAAGTTTACTTACCTTCGGTAACGATATATCTGTAAGAAACATTAGTAGTGATAGATTCCTTAAATTAGAATTACCCCCAGGCGTCAGACTGGATCCAGAAAGTTTTTGTCAGCAGTACCCCTGCGCGTCGGAAGGTGGCGTCGTGCGGCTCCGCGTCCGTAGTTGGCGTCGTGGTCACTGAGATGATGTCGCGGTAGCTACTTAGACGCCGCCCTCGTGCACTGACGTCAGTTCTTTCTTTTTCCACGCCAGCAAGCGCAGGTCCGGAGAGAGTAGTACCCCCAGTCGTTTTTTGACTGAGTTTTTTTAGGCTTTTTGTCTCCACTTTAGTTGTCCTTTTTAACTTAGCAACTTTTTAAGATGGTGGTTTGAACATGTTTTTCACTAATATGAGAAAATAGCACACAGGCATTTTTTTTATGGTAGACATTGTTGTTCTGTAGTTTGCACTGTTAGCTCCAAGGACACACATACTAGAATGCAATATCCTTGCTTTATTATGTGCTCTTAGGAGACTACTCTTTTCCCCAGACTAAGTAAAGATGTTTTTCTGAGTCTCTAGCACAGAGTTCTCCAAAGTCGATCCTGGGGGGCCAGATCCATGCCAGAATTTTAAGATAACTACTTTGACCTAAATGGGGATATGCTACATAATTGCTGTCCCTGCCATTTCTTTGTATAGCGTGACTAGATATGGAATGAGGAAATCCTGAAAATCCTTATAAAAGGCCACTGTTAAGCTGTTGATTTCCGCCGCTTTCCCTACCTCCATTCTGGCCAATGCCACTTTTATTTCAGAGAGGTTCAATGGGGCCATTAAGCATTCTCTGTGTTCCGTGGGGAGCCAGTGCATCTTTGTGTTCTAAATAGTCTTCTGTAGTGGCCTTGTCATGATACGCATGCTGTATAAATTAGCGTAATATCGTTTAAACCTGTCTGCTATCTGCTCTGTGTCTGAGAGTACATTGCCCTCTTCATTGAGAAAACTTGCAATTGCTGCGTATTCTCTATTTGGGCGCAGGAAAGTTGCTAATGCAGCGCTAGGGCTTTCCCCTTCCCCATAACTCCTCGCTGTGGCGTACTTCCCCATGTACAAACAAAAAAGGACACTGTTCCTAAGGCGGGGTGCAAAGGGTACCCAGACGCCCATAGAAAAGGAAAGAAAGAAAAAGAAACCTAGGTTTGAACAGGACCCACTACTAAGGGGGAAAGACATGTCTTACCTCCTGATGCCCTCACACACCCCGAAGGGTGTCATGCTTCATCATCGGGCATTTGCTCCTCGTAGGGCCGGCGCTGCAATTCCCAAAGGGCCCCCGAAGGGTCACTTTTTCGGAGATCTTTTTTCGGAGAATGCCGGATGGTGTCTGCTGGTGTGTGGGGTTTTTGGTCCCGTCAAGAGGGTAGTGAAATAAGTGAGTGCTTTGTGAAATAAAATTGTCCAGAGGTGGTTGTATAAAGGTATAGTCTGATCAACCCCTACGGGTAAAATATTACCCTGCCAGGCACCCTGTGTCTGGGTATATCGAGTCAACATGTTTCGCGCCCCTATTGCCACAAGGGCCGTTGGCGCTCCAAAGGCTATAAGCGATGGAAACCCGGCAGGCGTATGGACGGGGTAGGCTCCCAGAGCAGGCACCTGTAGAGAACTCCCGACAAGGTGCGGGTTTCCATCGAGCCTTTGGAGTAATTCTCCTGATTGGGACGGGTTTTGATCAGGAGCAACATCAACCCTCAACCACACTGTAAGGTATACAGGTGTTTGCCCCACCCTGATGTACTCTGAGGGTATTAATGATTTTTATAAAAATTTTAATGTGCACTTCACTATATTTAGTATCTTTGGTCCTGATAAAGTGCCAACGACCCTTGTGGCAATAGGGGCGCAAAACATTTTGACGCTTCCTGTTCTCTTTGTGTTGTGTTTCTAACTCTGCTATTTCTTTCTCCAGATGTATTAACCTGTTCCTGATGGACTTCAGGACAGGCCTGGTTCTAGAGGGTGGGCCGGGTGGGCCAGGCCCACCCAAAGCTGAGCCTGGCCCACCCAAACATGCGCCTTGGCCCTCGCAGTGAATCTGCCACCGATGTAAAATAAAAAAAATGTTCAGATAACTGGTGATTTATGATCCTGCTGGAGAGCACTCATTTGTCGGTTGGTAGTTTTTAAAAGCAGATAAACTGTATTTTACGTGGATAGCTCAGTGGGTTACTGCCTTTGTCACAGAGATCCTTGTGTTACTTGCAGTTCAGAAGCTACAATCCTAAGATAGGACAGTGACCTCTGAACTGTCATCAAAGAGCTGCATACAAACTTCACTTTTTTTGTGTTGTGAGTTAGTTAGAACTTCCCCAGTCATTCATTATTTTAATGTTGCTAAAAGGAGTTTGTTCAGGCAGATATACATTTTTATCAGTAAAGCCAACCCGCAACCACTGGAGTACTCTTTAAATCCTGTGTTTGTGCTTCTCCAGACCAAACTCTCTTACAATATATTGCCCACCAGTACAGATGACATTATTCCTACAACTTGTAATCTTCATTAATTTATGTGACATTCCCTGTAGACTGATTTATTGTCTCTGTATAATGTGTGCATGATGTTAAGTACTGTGCCACCATACACTGATTTGAGTAGCGCTATACAACAAATGAAATGCGTATGAGAGAGGGGCTACGGAGAGAAAAGGAGCACTGGTGGAGGGTGGCAATGAGGGAATCCGAGGAGGAGGTCATTGGGGGAGGGGCTACGGAGAGATGAGGGGCACTGTTGGAGGGTGGCAGTGAGGAAATCCGAGGAGGAGTTCATGAGGGGGAGCTGATGAGGGTGGCTGTGACAGAATCTGAGCAGGAGGTCATCGGGGAGGGGCTAAGGAGCGATGAGGGGCACTGGTGGAGGATGGCAGTGAGGGAGTCCGAGGAGGAGGTCATGGGGTGGAGGGGGGAGGCTACAGAGAGATGAGGGCACCCGTGGATGGTAGTATTGAGGGAATCTGAGAAGGAGGACAATAGGGGGGGCTATGGAGCAATGAGGGCATTGTTGGAGGGTGGCAAAGAGGGAATCCGAGGAGGAGGTCATGGGATGGAGAGGGGGGAGCTACAGAGAGATGAAAGGCACTGGTGGAGGGTAGTATTGAGGGAATCCGAGGAGGAAGACAATACGGGGAGGGGCTATGGAGCGATGAGGGGAACTGGTGGAGGGTGGTAGTGGCGGAATCCGAGAATGAAGTCATGGGGTGGGGGGGAGGTACGGAGAGATGAGGGGCACTAATGGAGGGTGGCAGTGAGGGAATCCGAGGAGGAGGTCATGAGGTGGGGGGCTCTGGAGAGATGAGGGACACTGGTGGAGGGTGGTAGTGAGGGAGTCTGAGGAGGAGGTCATGAGGGGGAGAGGCTACAGAGAGATAAAGGGCACTGTTGGAGGGTGGTAGTAAAGGTTTCTATGGAGAAAGATGTCATTGGTGAGGTGCCAGAAAAGACTTTCGCACCAGCGCTAAAGCCGGCCCTGTCATGGCCCTTCAGTTTTTGGTTATTTAATTAACAGTCGAGTCATTAGGGTAACTGTGGAACATACTTTAAAGTACATGCTAATTACATTTACTGCTATATTCAATGTTTCAAGTTTGAAGGGGATTTTACTAATGTTTTTTTCCGGGAACAATGAAAGTGGAACAGAGTGGTGGCTGATATGGGGCTGGGGGCCAAAGTCAGCTATGAGATAAGGTGCACTGGAGAGGGGTGGTAGAAAAGTGGATAATCAAGCCTGTAAGGGGGTGCACTACAGAGTCAGGAGTCAGGTGGAGGTAGTAATGAAGAGGGTTTCTCCCTGACAGCTCGCACAGAGGGAGCTCGAGTAGTGTCACTTGCCTGGTACTCCCACCTCAGAAACCTCCTCTTCCCATCAAAGCCACATTACATGGAAAAGAACACTTTTTTGAGAGTGATAACATTTAGAAAGAGATTTGGAAAAGAGTGCATTTTACTGGTACTTGTAAGACTAAGAAGAGATAAAGGAGGGCCCGGAAGCAGGCCTGGCTAGACATATAAGAGACAAATCGGGCCTGCAGGGGCCCACCTAATGCACACTTGGCCCACCCAAATAAATATTTCTGGAGCCGGGCCTGCTTCAGGACCCCTGCATGTTTGGTGAGCGTGATCCCCTTAATGTACACCTTGAAGGATTCCCACACAGTGCTGAAGTTGTCCACTGTGCTGATGTTATTATTTTTTTTTCTTTTTTTTTTCAGTTGCTGATTTTGTTGTTTATTTCACAAACAAACAGTCGGCATGGAAAGAATCGCCCAATACATTTTGGTCAACAAGACCTTGGTTACGGGCTACATTGCATAGTCCATCGTTTGTGTTTATATACACATCGGGTATATCTACTATTTACAATTCAAAGTGAATGCAATGCCATGCAACCGTAAAATCAATAACAATTTAAACAAGTGATACACAGTGGTTACAAGTAACCAACGCCGTGATACAATGCCAACCGCACGACCTGCGCAATCTCGACAAGGGCCGCCCCAAACGATTCCGCCACTGCAGTGCATGATGGTACATGCAGCCCGAAGCAAATCCACCTCCTACACAAGGACCAAAATGAACCACTTGCAATTAGGGGCACCGGAGCCCACAGTCACATAGATACTTTTTCCACCGTGAATGCTTGAATTGATAATACAATAATATCAATCACGGGTGATAACAACACAGCAAGAATCCAGGTATCCAGTGGCGTCACTAGGGTTGGTGTCACCCGGTGCGGGTAACTCATGGTGTCACCCCCTCACGACTTACCGCATGGACCTCCTCCGCTAGTAACGTTTGTAAATGTAGGTCCTATATTTACAAAATGTGCCTGTTAACAACAGTGTGATAATGATTCATTAATCAGGTTGTACAGTGGGCTACCTGCTAGTCAACAGTTTATTGGAATTTATAATATCATAGGTATGGTACTTTTTACTGGTGTGGTGTTCCCACTATCCAGCAACACAATATATCAGTGGTCGAAGAGGGGGAAAAAAAGTAGGAGAACTGTGGGCGGAGAATCAGAGGGCGGGAATAACCCAAGGATTGGATCAGTGGGCAGAGCTAGAGGCGTGGCCAGAATGCGCAAACATCCCAATTTTTTGTATTTGTTTGGTTTCACTGCCCAGTTTTATCAACCAATGGATACACATGATTATTTAAGGTTATAATGCGTTATTGACAGTAAAATGTGTTCACAAAGTGGGATATGCTTCTAATCACAGAATGTCCCCAAATACGATAAAATGTGGAAGTACAAGCCATTTGTCTCCGAGCCATGGAGTTTCTGTCATCAGCACTTCTCCCTTTTCCAAAACAGCAGTTCAAACATGAATGGCTAAAAATCCAAGTTTGCAAATGTTTTCTAAATAATAATGGCTCTGCCATATTTGCCTCATAATGCAAGATCTGCAGCATGATCTGACCATTTAAACTAATACATTGTTTGTAGCTCAAACGTATCAAAAGTTAATAAAAGGAGGAGGAGCCTAGCGCGCATCCAAGATGGTCGCGTGAGCACAGGGCTCCCCGGACCCTTTCTGCTCCTCGGAATATATCCTGAGACTATCCTGATTTGGTTTATGGAATCTGGGAGATGAAGACCAGCTGATCTTATATCTCTTTTTAAAACTCTAATCGGACCTGGGAATCCTGAGTTGTCGCCGTCGGAACTTTTGGGACCCACCCGACGGAGGTGGCCGGGGTGAAGGTGACCCGTGGGGCCGGGCTGCAATTGAACAACAGCGGCCTCAGCGCGGTGCCAGTTGCCGATTCAGCACTTTCGGTTTCGGTTTTGGCCCTCAGGAGATCAGCTGGCGTGCGTGCTCAAGGTGGCGAGGTGCCTCCTGGGCCTCTGCCCGAGGCTTGCTTCCATCTGCTACTGGTGGGCCTAACGCCTCCGACCCCTACACCGACAGTTTGTGGTCCTTTTGCTGGCGCCCGCACACCTCTTGATCGGAGGTCCCATTGAGAGACATCGCTCACATGGCGGGCAAAGGGGGTCCGGAGGGGCGCAAGACCAAGGCTTCTCTGCGCGGAGGGGCGGTCCAGAGCAACAACATGGACCGCTACACCCAGGGCAGGGGGTCCCCTGGCGCTGCTGGCCTCTCCCCGGATGCTGCAGGGGGAGGCACGACCGTCTCTGCGGAACCTTCCCTGCAGGACATTATGGGCGCCATCGAGGGCATCAGGGAAACCATCGCGACGCAATATGAGGCCCTGGCCCGTAAGATCGACACTGTCGCGATCGATGTCACCCTGATTCGGGCCGACCTCTCCAAAACCAACGAGAGGGTCCAGGCCCTTGACACACGGACCTCCACCCTGGGTGCGGAGGTGTCGGATCTGCGGGCCGCGCTTGGGGACATTAGAGTGGTCAACGACCATATGGCCCGGCGGCTTGAGGACTTCGAGGGACGGGCCCGACGCAACAACATCCGCATCATTGGTGTACCGGAGTCCTCCGACAGCCGCCCGGTGGACCTCGTGGTCGAGGAACTTATCATGCAACAGCTGTCCCCGGCTGGCCTAAGCAAATTCTTCGCCGTGGAGCGGGCCCATCGAGTGCCGGGCGGCCGGCCTCGGCCGGGGGCCCCCCCGAGGCCTATCGTGGCTAAACTGTTCCACTACAGGGACCGCGACGCTATTCTGCAGGCTTCACGGACCCGTGGCCCGGTCCGCTACGAGAACTCGACCATCAATTTTTATCCGGACTTCACGCAACTGGTCCAGAAACAGCGGATGGGATTCCAAGGGGTGAAGCGCCGTCTCCGCGAGCTGGGCCTGAAGTATTCGATGATCTACCCGGCGAAACTACGAGTGGAGCATGGAGAGCGGACAGCCTTTTTTGACTCTCCTGTGGCCGCAAGTGACTGGCTGGACTCGCTGCCGGACGGGGGTGGCCGGCCCGGGCCCTCTGGGGGCACCGCAGGTGACGGGTCCCCTTAGACTGACATTTGGTCCTTGCTTTTGCGGTTTTGCACTGTACAGTTGGGTCTTACTTCTTTTGCATACTGTGTCTTACCAGGACCCGTGAGGGGTGCGGGCGGGTTCGGGTCCCTTTCCTCCTCTGGGGTCTTTTTGTAGAATGGGGTTAGTGGGGCGACAGGCACACTGCAAGTTGGGGGGGGTCTTTGGCCCGCAGGGGTGCAGGGTGGGGGGAGTTGGACTTGGGGTGGGGTTGGGGGGGAAGAGGGGTTGTTTTGTTTTGTGTTTTTTGTTTACAGGGCGAGGTATTGATTTTTGTCCATATTTGGGAACTGTGCGGCGGGCTGGGGGCCTCTTGATCTATTGGAGGGGATGGGGGGAGACGGGTTGAGGCTTATGTCATGGAACGTCAATGGGTTGGGGGACCGTATTAAGCGGGGTGTTGTACTGCAATATTTGCGTCGTTTGACTCCTGATTTGGTGTTTCTCCAGGAGACGCATTTGGTCGGCAATGTCTGCCATGCGATGAACAGGGGGGGATACCGCCTCGTAGCCCATTCTGGTTTCACAACTGGCTCCAGGGGGGTGGGCATTCTCCTGCGAACCTCCCTTCCGGTGGAGATCACGAGGATAGTCTCGGATGACAGAGGGCGCTATGTGTGTTTGATTGGGAGGTGGGAGGGGCAGCCCCTTACCCTGGTTTCAGTCTACGTCCCCCCGGGCCTCCAGAACTCCACCTTTATTGACTTGGGTCGAATGCTGCTTGACCTTCCGGACGGCCTCCTGCTCATGGGCGGGGACTTTAATTCTGTGGTTTCGGGTGAACTGGATCGTCACCCACCAAGGACCCTCCCCGCTGCCCAGTCATGGCTGGGTGGGATGTTGGAGACCTTCGGCTTGGTGGATAGTTGGAGACTAATGCATCCGACCCAGTGTCAGTTCACCTTTCATTCGGGGGCGCATGGGAGTCTCTCCAGGTTAGACTACTTCCTTATGCCCGCGGCGCAGACGGGTCGGATTCGAGAGGTCAGACACCTGGCGCGTGGTATCTCCGACCATTCTCCGCTGTGGCTTCGCTTTGACACCGGGTCGCGGTCCGCAGGGCGGATAGCTCCCATTAACCCCTGGTACTTGCGGGACCCTGTGACTCGTGACAGCCTGGTGAAGGCCATGGACCAATACTTCAGTGAAAACGAGGGGTCGGTGTCGTCTGCGTTGTCCCTTTGGGAAGCCTTTAAAACTGTGATACGCGGACACGCCCTCGCCCAAATAGTGGTGGCCAAGAAGGTTAGGAGCGAGGTGGTGGTGAAGCTGGAGACTGACATCTCGGGGCTGGAGTCGGCCTTGGAGGCGAATGTTACTCCGGACGGGCTACATGCCCTTAGCCTGAAACAGTTCGAATATAGGTCCCTGGTCACTGACGCGGCCAAAACTATGTATAGGGAGCAGCAGGGCCGATTGTATGACGCGGGGGACAAGGCGGGAAAGTTGATTGCGTGGCTGGACAAAAAGGAGAGAGTGAATCGTGTGGTCCCCGAGTTGCGTGCTGCGGATGGTGTGTGTGTGACTGAGCCGGATGAGATTGTGGAATGTTTCGCTGACCACCTCCGGGCGGTGTACTCCCCGGTGACTGACAGGGATGAGGATGACTCTCGCCTCCTACTGAGAGATATTGCTCTGCCCGGCCTGTCCGTTGAGGACCGGGAGCGGCTGGACGCCCCCTTGTCGTCGGATGAAATAGCGACCGCGATTCGTTCCCTTCGCTCGGGCAAGGCTATGGGTCCTAACGGACTGCCCATTGAACTATACAAATTGCGTCCTGATAAGCTTGCGCCCTTCCTCAGCCGCATGTTCCGCGACTCTCTTGCGGCGGGTTCCCTTCCGGCCGACCAGCGCTTGGCCACTATAGTCGTTATCCCCAAGGAGGGCAAGCCGCGAGACCGCTGTACTTCTTACCGGCCTATTTCACTGCTCAATGCGGAGCCTAAAATCCTGGCGAAAGTCCTGGCCAATCGATTGTTGAGTGTCGTGTGCGACCTTATTCATCCGGACCAATGCGGCTTTATCCCGCACCGCAACACCGCTCTTAACTTGCGGCGTCTTCACGGTGCCCTTGCCAGGGCGGAGTTCCTCTCCGAACCGGCCGTGCTGGTTTCTTTGGATGCCACGATGGCCTTTGACACTATTGAGTGGCCATTCCTCTGGGCCGTCTTGGATAAATTCGGCTTTGGAGAGGGATTTATTGGCTGGGTGAGGCTCCTTTACACGGGACCCATGGCTCAAGTGGTGGTGAATGGGCGGGTCTCTCGGCCCTTTGCCCTCGGCAGGGGCACGAGGCAGGGGTGCCCGTTGTCCCCGTTGCTTTTTGCTCTCGCCCTGGAGCCACTCGCTGCCTGGCTCCGTTGGGAGCCCTCGCTTAGAGGGATCCGGTGGGGCCCGGGCTTTGAAGATCGGGTCTCGCTGTATGCGGACGACATTCTCCTGTATCTCACCTCACCACGGCAGTCGCTCAACGTCCTCTTTGACGTTCTGACCTCCTTTGGGAACAATTCGGGTCTCACGATCAATTGGTCTAAATCCTGCGTTTATCCCATCTCTGGTGGTCCTCCTCTCCTGCCGCCTCGGCTCCCGATTCAAATATCTCTGAGCGGCTTTAAGTACCTGGGGATATACGTTTCGCTGGACCCGGCGGCTCGCTATGAGCAGAATCTCCTGCGTCCACTTCGGCGACTGCGGGAGGACACGGCCCGGTGGTGCAGGCTGCCCCTGTCCCCGCTGGGTCGGGCCGCGCTGTTCAAAATGATGTCCCTTCCCAGGTTCCTCTATGCACTCCAGAACTCCTTCGACGTTATCCCAGTGGCCTACTTTCGGGAGGTGGAGAGCCTGCAGAGGAGACTGGTGTGGGACGGGCGGGCGCGTATTGCTCTTGCCAAGCTCACTCTCCCCTGGTATGACGGGGGCATCGCGCTTCCTGACATTCGCAGGTACTATTGGGCCTCGCAGCTATCTGCCATTAACCATGCCACGTATGCGCCCGGCTTGAATCCGGCGTATGAGATGGACAAGTTCCTGCTTCCCGGCGGGAACTACAACAGGGCACTTTATTCCCGCCTGGCTGGCCGGACCCTTACGGGTCCTACTAAGATTGCTGTGCGGACCTGGAGGGCTGCCACTGCGGCCATGGGCTGGAGTGAGCGATTAACATGTGCTACTCCCTTGTTTGCCTCCGACCGCCTGGGCAGCTTGTGGACCACGAAGGGGTTTGACCAGTGGGACACGATTGGTATCAGCAAAGTGGGAGACCTGTGGCACAAGGGCGCGGTCAAGACTTTCGCGGTGCTCCAGGCAGAATACGAGCTGACCGACAGGGAGTTCTTCCGCTACGCCCAGGTTCGACACGCCCTGCTCTCGGTCTTCGGGGAGGGGACTAAGATCCCTGTTTCCTCGCCCCTCGAGGACCGCATACTTGACGGACATGTCCCTGATAGTACTATTTCTTTAATTTATAAAAAATTAATTAATCACCGGGCGGACCTTTTTGTGCGCCTTCGGGAGGCTTGGACTGGGGATGGGGTGGAATTGGACGACGAAGATTGGCAGTCTGCACTGTCGTCCCCCAAGGAGGTTGCCATTCCGGCTCGTCTCCGGTTGGTACAGCTCAAGATTCTCCACCGGGTGTATGTGACGGGTCCGCGCTTGGTCTCGATGGGATTTTCCGACGACGGGCTCTGTAAGCGAGGCTGTGGGCTCAGCGCCACCTTTCTTCATATCCTTTGGGAGTGCCGCGAGGTGGCGGACTACTGGCGCCGGGTCCACACGGTTATGGGACAGGTCACTGGGGTTGTGCTGCTGCCGGAGGTGCGTCGCTGTGTCCTGAATGTGTGGGAGCCCAATGACTACAGCGCGGCTCAGACTCGGTGGGCGGCCCTAGGGAACATGATTGCCAAGAGGGACATAGCGCAACTTTGGGGCGCTCAACGGCCGCCCACCGTGTCAGTATGGAAGGAGAATATGGACTGGTGTATGTTTAGGGAGAAGACAGTGTATGTGGCCCGTGGCAAGCCGGGGGCATGGGGTAGAATCTGGGGGCAATGGAACGCGTATCGCGGAGGCATCTGTACGCCCCCCCTGGTAGACACTGATATCGCCATGTCCCCCTGACCCTTGATGGCTCCTGGCGCCTTTTGGAACAACTACATATGGGCGTTCATCTCCCTTGACCCCCTCCCCCCCCCCTCCGTCCCCGGCCTCCCGGTACTCCTCTCTTTAGCGGATTGCTCAATTGTCCTGACTGGAGTTTCCCGGGGGGAGCCTGATCCGCACTGGTTTCCCTCATAACTCGCCTTTTGTTTTTTATTGTTTTTCCTTTTGTTTTTGTGATTGTTGGACTTACGCTTCCTGTTCCTCGAGAACTATCTGGAGCCACTGCGGGGCAGCGCCCTGGGAACTGATTGTAGCCTTGATATGTGTAGATTTCCTTCTGTACCTAGCGGCCGGCCCGGGTGGTTGTAGGCCCGTACTTGTAACCGAATTATTGTTCAATAAAACCTTTTTCAAAAAAAAAAAAAAAAAAAAAAAAAAAAAAAGTTAATAAAAAATGTGACTTGTGTTGCTGCGGAGCAGATGACAGTTAATAGCTCACTGTTCTATGTTAAGATTTCAACTTATAAACTGCAAGTAACAAAAGGATCTCTCTGACAAAAGCAGTAGCCCACTGGCCTATTTACATTATGTGCATGTTGTGATCTGCATGGTACATGTTCTTTGCAGCAGGTACATTAACCCTCTGAGCTACCTTTCCATGAGTCAAATCTTCCATTAGACAAAATTCCGATCTCTCTCTAGGAAGAACATTAATCAACAGAGTCATCATGACATTTTTATTGTTACCGAAAATTACTGGAGGCTAGGAAGGAGGCAGCAAGCGGTTTTAAAACCATAATATACTTGCAAAAATTATGCCTCCACCTAAAGTGATTACCTGGTGTGGGCACACCGGTTGCACCGCCCTAGAGCTGGCCCTTCTCAAGGGTCCTGTAATCTCAGTGACAGGGTCACTGTTCTAGGGTGCACTGCTTCATAGGCCTGCCCGCAAGACTATAGGTGAACTTCAGTATGAATAGTGGTTGACAAGCCTTGAAGGTTAACCTACACTTGTCATGCTAGTGTCCACCTGCTGGTGCTACGACACCGGGGCTTCTAATGTCTTGCGAAGCCGTCTAAGGTCTAGAATGAGATAGTGCTCTCTCAGGAGAGTGGTCTAGCGGACTGGTTATTAAGGCTGAACCTGGTTCCCCAGTTCCAAATTCAGCAGCTCTGGCCATGGTGCCACATCCTCTCCCCCACTGAACACCATACTGCCCCACTGAGAAAAACTCAGACTGCCTTCAACTACAACCCAATTGTTGCCAGCTATAAACACCTGGATGCGGCTCAATTTAAATTACGCACTGGGCAAGAGCAATATGTGGCCTACAAAAAAAAGTGACAGCATCCTGGAAAAAGCAAACAATCATAGGGAATGCAAAATTTTGCAAACCATGTAAAATGTAAGCAGGAACAACATGGTTACCTTAACGCTTTTACACTCACTGTTCAGAAATCAGTGAGTGCTTTTGCCTGAAAAGTTAAGGACATGACAACAGGGCCCTGAATGGACCCATTTCAATGGCCATTGCTTATATCCTTACAAAACGTAAGCAGTATGGTAAAAAAAGACAAGATCCCTAGATACAAAGCAGCAGTACAAATTTTGTTTTTCAATCCTCACATTGCAGTACCTCCAGGATTGGTGCACTAGTTCCAAGCCCAGGGAAAACAAAAGCCAAGACAACAACAAGCATTTGCAATGCAATAGGTCTCGCATTTACGCGAGTTTGAGTTATTGACATTGCAAATAACAATGCCTATTGGCATTGTCATTTACAATGCCAATAGCTTTAACTCGTGTAACTGCGAGACCTATTGCATTGCAAATGCTTGTTATCTTAAGTGTTTTAACCCACGCCCTTAATTACATTGGCTACTCCCCTTTGAGAGACCCGCAGTTTTTTCATCCCACTTAAAGCCCTGCTTAACACTCATAAGGTCCCAAAGGCAAGAACTATTAGCTATGCCAATGCTTGTTTTTCAGAAATGCAGCCAGGAAGCTTCGCAGAAAGGTTTCATTTTTTCCAGTCAATGTTTTCGTTTTACAATGGAAAATAATTCTCACAACCTCCTTCTCTCAATGTAGATGTGTCAGTAAGTTTGCTACGTGGCGGATATTTCAATTACCTCTTCTGCAAAGTACCAAGGCATACATTTTGAAGCGATCTCGAAAGAACGTATTTCAGAAAACAAATATCGCCGAAGCCAACATACAGGCCTCCTACTTACTGCTCTTTTATATAATGTAGTGAACTGTAAAGCGAAGGTAGTACCTAAGGTCTTGATAAAGTAAATGTTTACTCTTCCTCGTAGTCCCTCCCACCTCTTCGCCTCAGAGCTGTGTGGCCGTAGTTTGAAAGTCTGGGGCAGAGGAGATGTAATCTAGCCTTGATTAAGAAACTCAAGTGTACCCCCAGCGGGTGAAGCGAAGATTTGCCTGCTAATGTCCTGTGAACCAATGCTAATGAGACCTTCAATATGTAAATCTGGGAGTTCAAAGGGGACTACGGGGTAGAGAAGCTGCGGGTGGCAGCTCGTCGCCGAGTGAGTGTATTACTGCCAATTATCAGGGTCTTCTGATAAACCATGCCTGCTGTAGGATATGAGCTCTGCAGACTGCCCTCCCAGGGCGGTGTCCAGCCCGGCGAGATAAAGCCCCGGAGTCAGGAGAGGGGCATTTGTGGAGCTTTTCTGGCGTAATGTCCAGAGCTGCCGTCTTCAGAGGGAGGGAGCCAAGTTCGAGTCTGGGAATGGGCTCTAACAAAACAATTAATGAGTCATTGTGTAACGTAACTGCTGCTCATGTAAAGCCCTCCAATACTTTGGTATTAGGCCCTTCAGAAGCCTGGGAGGGGCAGGGGTCATTATTCTACAGGCCCCGTGCATGTTGAGAGCCCGTGTTCATACTGTATTAGAGTCGTAAAAACGCTTTGTTATGATAAAGCCAAGTCCCTAACAGCCTGTTGGACTGCGGTTGCTGCTCCAGAGTCATGTTTGCTGTACTGTGCAGACAACAGTGGCGTAATGCAAAACAAGCGCGCACTGAAGCTGACGGAGTGGGAGGGGGAGTGGGGGCGGGCACGCAGGCTGCCAAATGGTGCGATGAATCACGGCTAAAGTGAAAGCAAACAAGTGGAGCCCATGCCCAGACTCCAAATGGTGCGCGCGCCCGGACGGGTCACATGCACTGTAGTTGGAGGCCTGCAAAGCCACTGTTTGCACTTCCAAAACGCGCTTACTATAAGTCTCGCCAGAGCAGCGCTAAAGCGCTGGTCAGGCGAGACCTAAAAATAGCGCTTCACTGGCAAACTCTGTAAAAGTGGCGCTAATGTGTTTGGGTGTGAATAAAATCAATCTGGCCAGTTTGCTACCACTCTGTCCTACTTTATTTAGTTATTTATTTGTCATATTTTGAAACTTTTATTCCCGATGCTGAATTTTGGAACTAAATGTCAGAAAAATACGACATTGATTTCCAGCAAAAGTGATTTTCTTTTTTGGATCCATTTCACAGGGAAGCAAATAAGAGAAAGGAGAGGAGACAGTGCGCACTGCGCAAAGGCACCTCCTCCTCCTAAAAGGTTAGGTTGCTCTGCGCACACTGGCCCTGTTGGTGTCACCCCATGTGAGGGTGTCACCCGGTGCGGTCCACAACCCCCACACCCCCATAGTCACACGAAACAGCGTCCGTCGGGACCGCGCAGGTCAAACGGTCAACACTGCACCATGGCGCCAGGTTCACCTCCAATGGCGGGGGGGGGGGGGGGGGGGGCAATGTATAGGTACAATAAAACATGCATGTTATCCTTGTAGCAGATGGGAGCTAAGGGAACCATGCAATTAGCACCAATTGCTGATGTTGAAATCACACACGAAATGGGAATTTCTTGAAACAGAAACAGTTTCAAAGAAAGCTCTAAATAATTTGCTACTGAAAATGATTTTAAACAATGCCGCGTAATTTCAACTGCATTTGACATGCAATGGTGGAAGCTGAAATTAACCATTTAAAGCGAACGAAATCAACTTTACTGAGTGAGTAAGTACAACTTTTGTAGAGCGTGCAATTGTTTAGGCGTCTTGGCGCTATCAGTTACCGAAAGACAAGACAGAATACCTATTTCCATTATTGACTAGTCAAGCTGTTGGTAGACAGCCATGTCTTCAGAGACTTTCTAAAAAAAAAAAGAGTGGTTTGATTCTGATCTCAGTTCCAACGGCATCAAGTTCCAGAGTTTGCAGGCGATGAAGAAAAAAACCCATCTTTCTTTTTTCCCCGGACATAGAAGTGTCTTGCAGGACTAGATCGCTTGAAAGTACGCCAGTCCACGTCTACATGCTGCTTTATGCGCTATACACAAAGCTTTTTAAAAAAATATATATTTTGATAAATTGCACACGTTACACAGCAATGCAGAGAGCATCTCTACCAATACCATTTGCTACTTTTTTCAACTTCACCCATCGCCCCCTCCCTCGCCCAACCCCCGAAAGACAGCAAGAATAGCGTTACATGGAAAAAACACAATGTACATTACATTTCTAGCTATGCTGGTGAGACGGACCATCACAGATAGTTTATTCAAGTCCAGAGTATGTGCATCATCACGTCGCCTGCTGGTCAGGATTTTGTAGCAGAAACAAAGTCAATGGTGCCCAGAAATCTTTCGGTCTCGATGCTATGGGCAACTCCTCTGCATAAACGCTCATCTGCTCCTTACAATACACCAAGGCTCGGAGTGTATCTCTGCTTTGCTATCTATCAATATGAGGACCCCTCGCGCATGTGATGTGAAACCTGCTGCGTGGTAAAATCCCTCCATCCGCTGTCTTGTCAATATAGTAGTCTCTGGCGTAAATTATGTTTCCTGTATTATGGCCAGATCTACTTTATGTCTTTTTAAGTATGCTACTACTTTCCTGAGTTTCCTGTGAGCATTAAGACCACGTACATTCCATGTACTAAGTCTCATATTCAGTATCTCTAGATTGTCCATTTCACTGCTACCTGTGCCATCTCCATTCCCTATTTAATGTGATGTTGTCATGTTGTGTCATGTCATGTGTTTCATTTTTACTCAACTTAAACAATAACTTTGTATTCCCCTTATCCCCTCCTCCCACCCTATGTGTCTCCCAACTTTGCAGAGCGGTAACTATTTCCTCCACCTCCCGTCTTAAGTCCCACCCTTGCCTGTATTAAAAAACAACAACCCCAACATGTGATTTATACATAGTGGAGCACATGTGATGGTGGATGTTGACTGCTGTTCTAGTCCCTACTTGCTCAGAGGCACCGACCGCCTAGTGCCCTATTGCTTTTTCTTGCCTCACACAGTTTATTATATTTATGTTCGGAAATATAGGCGTGATATCTATAGAGTAACTAGCCCTTGCATTCCCTCCTGTTTGCCACCTTATCTCTCTGCCTGTGGCTATTTACTTGAGCCCCCAACCCTGGTAAACTGGTTGCAGAGGAATTCTTTTGTTTTAAGTCCTGAGAGGAGTCACATTGCGTTCTATCCATAACCTTTCCCATATGTCCATTTCTAGCATTTTAACCATTTGCACCCCAGTGTGTGTTTTACCTCTGTAACATTATAAACAGTTCATATCATAGCGGCTCATCTGTCTCTCCTCTTTCTGCTTTTCTGCCCACAAGTACGTTCAACTGTCTGTCTGTGCATTTAGCTGTTACTTCTATTGTTCATCTTCTTCCGGCGGTGTGTCAGCGTCTGCGTGCTCTGCGCATGGTGAGTTGTGCTTGCTCAGTGGTCGAAGTGGGGAAAAAAAAGTAGGGGAACTGTGGGCGTGGCATCAGGGGGCGGGAATATTCCGAGGATTGGGTCAGTGGGCGGAGTCAGAGGTGTGGCTAAAAAAAGAGCAAAACATCCCAATTTTTAGTATGTTTGGCATTTCACTGACGAGTTACAGCTTATGATGTTATTTAATGCAACCAATAGATACACGTTTATTTGAGGTTTAATAGATGAGTTATTGACATTAAAATACATTTACAATGTGGGATACGTATTCAATCACAGAATGTCCCAAATACGCATATAGATGGAATCATAAGCCATTTGTTTCCGAGTCATGCAGTTTCTTTCATTAGCACTTCTCTTCCCTTTTTCTAACCATTTCTGAACATAACATTTGGCTTTAGATTCGATGACAGGAAGCCCCACGTGTTGGGGAGCACTGTTGATGACATCATTCTGTGCCCCACGGTCAATGCAAAATTGTATTCATGTGTTTTTACATGCTTCAAGCAACATGTCATGAAGCCAGCATTAGATGCCTCTTAGTTTCCTGTTATTGTATCTAGACCTAGCACTCTAAAACAACCCAGACCTGTTGGTTTTGCAGATGCTTTTAGCAGTATCAGATGAATGAGATACAACTATTTTATGAGTAGTTTGTGTAATTACCACTCAAGTTAGATAGCTATCAGAATTGCAAATGCATCAATTCTGAAATTATGAGACTCAAACATTGGTAGAGTCAAAAATAGGTAGTGGTCCTCAGATTATTTCAATCAGTTATTTTCTCCCCTACAGGCTACTATCCTCTGCAATCACTATTAGGCACCTTCCTCCTTTGTCTCTCCATGAGCACTGTAGGTGTATAGGAATACCACCCACCAGAGACTGCATGAGAGAAGTTCAAACATGAATGGCAAAATATCCTAGTTTGCAAATGTTTTCCACATAATTATAACTCTGCCGTGTTTGCCACATAAAGCACCATCTGCTTCATAAGCTGATGGTTTTACCTAAAAATTTGTTTGCATCTCAAATGGATCAAAGCTTGTTTAGATATCTCATTTGCTAAATGGGGCACTTTTAATTTGGTGCCAGACAGGGCCAAACTGGGAACCCAAAGCAGCCCTGGCAAATTTGTGTCCATCCCCTGCACAGTGTGATGCGAGCGAATGCAGCAAGCAAGCCTGATGACTGCAAAAGGGACACGGGGAGAGGGTGTTCTCTCCCCTAGAAAATTTTGGAAAAAATTACATAAATGGTGCATTCTACAACACATTGTATTATGTATTCCATTGTATTAGTTTTTAGAGAACAGTAAATGATGACCTTACGGTGCACCAGGATGCGACAATCTTGTTGGGGCCCTTCAAGGAATCCCTCACTATCACCCTCCAACAGCGCCCCTCATCTCTCCACTGCCCCTTTCTCACATGTATTTAAATTGTTTTATAGTGCCTCTCATACCAGTGAGGGACTTGGAGCACTTTACATCATGCACACATACAGAGACAATTAATCATACGTGTGTAAATCACTGTTTAGAAAATGTTTACAAGACAAAAGGGGCTAGAAGGTGTTAGGATTCACATGCCATCAATTCTGGTTGGCATTTTTTTAAGATCTGGAACACAACCCGAGGGTTCAAAATGTAACACAGTAGTTGGCTTTTCTAATAAGAATGTATTTCTTCCCAAACAAACCAATTTTAGCAGTATTAGGATAATGAATGACTGGGGAAAAAACACAACTTCCAAACCCTCACCATGCAGTTTGCATGCAGCTCTCTGTGACAAAAGCAGTAACCGACTGAGCTTTGCCCATTAAATACAGTTCTGTGATTTGTATGGTACAGGTTCTTTGCAGCAGGCATTTTAACCCTCTGCGCTACAATGGATGGGTCAAAACTGGCAATAGACAATACTCCAATCTCTCTCCAACAGGCAGATCAACCACCAGAGATATAAATCTTGACTCTTTTATTGTTGCCTGAAATCTGCTGGGCTTACAAGGAATCCTGCAGTAATTTTTGCGTTTTTAAGAGTGAAAAGTGAGTCATTGTGCTGGACAGCCCTGCGGGTTTTGTTACTGGGGGTCGGTTTTGCAGCCTCCAGTAATAAAACCAGCCTCCCTTCCGATGCCCAGTACACCTTGGTGCCTGGACTGATTTGTTTTCACAGTCAGACCCTGGATGGGGTTCACAAGGGGCTCTGGTGCTCGGTGTCACAGAAATGGACACCTCGGGCTGCTCTTATGTTATATCCTTAGAAAAGGATAAACAGTATTTTCAAAAAGACCACATCCCTGAACATAGACAGAGAAGCAGTACACATTTTATAAAATATAATACGGAAAACAGCAGATAAGACATTAAACATTTTGCACATTTTTTAGGTCTCGACCTTGCTATCGCGTAAGCGATCGCAAGGTTGAGACTATTGTAAAGGGGCTTTTCAAAGTGCTCCTAAAAGCGGATTGCATGGCTAGCACGCGCACAATCACGCGCATCGTGCCGCCATGCACTCCGCTTTTGGGAGCACTTCAAAGGGTCCGCTCCCCGCCTGGAATGCGCTCCCCCCGCCAAGCGCGTGCGCCACGCTCCGCCGGGCTTGTCTTTTTTTTCAATGCCTTCCATACACTGTCCCGAAGTTTCCTTTTGATCTGGTCTTCATTGAGACCTCTCTGGTCGGCAGGCTTCTCACTGCTTAATGAAGCAGATAGTGTAAACAGCTTGTTAACTGCCTCCCTTCGTTTAACTTCTCTTGATGTTGCCATACTATCGATCCCTTTATAATCATTCGGGGATCCTGCAGTAAATGCCAGCACTCACGCTGTTAATGACCAACTCTCTTCGGGTGAATTATACTCCCGTTTAGCACCCCGTACCTTGGAATAACCAGCCCAAAACCACAAAGTTAGTGTTGCCGCTCACCTGTGTAGTACCGGTACCAGGGAGGGGGGTCCTCCTCACTACTCACGCACTTCTCGATGCGAGCAACTGCTACAGTTAGTTTCCGGTTAACACTGCTTGGAGATAATTCGAGTGTTTTTTTTTCTCATGTAACATAACGTTTGTTCTTGTACTATGCATACTTGTAATTTTTTCCTCAGGTAACGTTACTGTTCCTATTGTGGAGCGCTCTAACACCTTCGGGTAAAGTCCGGGCTATATAAAAACGCATAAATAAATAATAATAAAACAGGTAACTGCATGTGATAGCGTTCCACATTCATTATTGGTGGAACGCTATCACATGGAGTTACCTGTTTTATGGATTCTCCCACATTAATTCGAACAAATCATTATTGTTAAAACCACTCGCATTATCTCAAATGCAACTTTATTCAAAAAGAAAATTGCAGAAACTGACAACAATCTGTTTTCTATGTTTTTGACTTGCACGACAGCATTTGTGGTGGTCTCTTTAAAGAGAAATGAAAGAAAGTAAAACCTAACCCGTGACCAAGGAGCGAAGGCTCCGAAACACGTTGGGATGTTTGTTGCCAATTTGTAAAATAATCACGCTGATTTATTGAAGCCTCCACACTGTGGTTCTTCTGGTTGGAGTTAAAAGGACCTGGCCGTACCAACAGACTGTTGTATGGTGTGTATATATATATATATATATTCTTTCAAATGCACTTATAACAAAAGGCGTGGCGCACACTGCTCCAATTTTAAAAATCGCTTTATTGCACTTTATTTTTTTTTTTTACAGGTGTTGTGTCAGTAGTAAATAATCGTAAAATCAATGTGATGCTGAAAATCATCAGTGTGACGACCCCCCCAGCCTAATCTAAGTCAGCATGAGTTCTAGAGGAATACCACTTTGCGGGGCATTCCTATATTATATCACCAAGTATTGCAGTGAAGGTGTTTTGCTCATTAACCTTACTCAACCCCTGAAAAATCTAATTTTATAGATTTTTATTTTTTTTGCATCTTTTATATAGCGCGAACTCGACCGAAGGTATTGGAGCGCTGTACACGAGCACCGTATTTACATTACATATTCAGGCACGGGGAGATTAAATGATTTGCCCAGAATCACAGGATGTGGACGCAACCTCGAGGCTCGAACCCTGGTTTCCTGCACCAAAGTGCCCCCATAGGTTTGTGCCAGATGTCTGTTCCTTCCTCCACTCACAGCTGCTGCCCAGCTCTTGCCAACAGGCTAAGTTACTTGCTGTTTATTACCTTCGTCATAAATCTGCTTGCTGGTAGATAAGCAGAACGTGAGAGCTGTGACAAACTAACCTTTCCTCCAGCTAGGGGTTCAGCATACACTCCATGATGGGCATATCAATGTAACTAGATCTCAACAGTCCGAATCTGCATTTGTTTTCATAGGCTGCTGTTCAATACTCTTACAGTTGCATCCATCAGAGTGGTGTACTCACAGGTGAATTCACTACGGGGGAACCACCAGAGTCGTGCACTCACAGGTGAATTCACTGCATGGAATAGACCAGAGGCGCGCACTCACAGGTGAATTTACTGCACAGAATCCACCGGAGCGTGCACTCACAGGTGAATTCACTTCACGGAATCCACCAGAGCCATGCACCACTCATGAGTGAATTCACTGCATGGAATAGACCAGAGCTGTGCACTCACAAGTAAATTCACTGCACGGAATCCATCAGAGCTGTGCACTTACGGGTGAATTAACTGCACGGAATCCATCCGAGCGGTGCACTCATTGGTGAATTCACTGCACGGAATCCACTGGAGCCGTTCACTCACAGGGAATTCAGTGCATGGAATAGACCAGAGAAGTACACTCACGGGTGAATTCACTGCACAGCATCGATCAGAGCCGTGCACTCATGGGTGAATTTACTGCACAGAATCCACCAGAGCGTGCACTCGCAGGTGAATTCAGTGCACAAAATATACCAGAGCAGTGCACTCACAGGTGAATTCACTGCACGGAATCATTCGGAGCGGTGCACTCACGGGTGCATTCACTGCGGGGAATCCACCAGAGTCGTGCACTCACAGGTGAATTCACTGCATGGAATAGACCAGAGCAGTACACTCACAGCTGAATTCACTGCACGACATCGATCAGAGCCGTGCACTCACGGGTGAATTTACTGCACGGAATCCATCAGAGCGGTGCACTCACAGGTGAATTTACTGCAGGGAATCCACCAGAGCCGTGCACTCACAGGTGAATTCACTGCATGGAATAAACCAGAGCCATGCTCTCATGGGTGAATTTACTGTATAGAATCCACCAGAGTGTGCACTCACAGGTGAATTCACTGCACAGAAACCACCAGAGCCGTGCACTCACAAGTGAATTCACTGCATGGAATAGACCAGAGCCGTGCACTCACAGGTAAATTCACTGCACGGAATCCATCAGAGCGGTGCACTCATGGGTGAATTCACTGCACGACATCCATTAGAGCCGTGCACTCACGAGTGAATTCACTGCACGGTGATGAGGAGACAAAAGGGAACAAACATGGCTATCGACACTTCCTAAAGGCTCACAGAGGCAGCACGTGCGGCTGTTGCTAATATGTAACAGACCACCCAAGACATGTTCAGACCACAGAGGGCGAGTGCAGTCTTATAGCGCCTCGCTCATTAACCGTAAGACGTGCAGCTGCATCTGTGCAGTGACTTGCATTTGTGGCAAAATGTAATAGGCTCCGCGGAATAGTTTTATAGTCCATTAAATCAAACATATGAGATGCTTTTACAGCACACATCTAAAACGTAAGTATTTAAAAGTGTTCTGTTACGTAGTAATAAAGAACAAGCATTTGCAATGCAATAGGTCTCGCGTTTACGCGAGTTTAAGCTATCGGCATTGTAAATGATTGCCTTTTATTTATGTTTTAAAAACGAAAACAAAAATAAAAGGCATTGTTATTTGCTATGTCAATAGCTCAGACCCACGTAAATGCGAGACCTATTGCATTGCAAATGCTTGTTTTAAAAAGCGCCAATGTTTGAGCACAGTCTGCCACGAATTCGAATTCCACATGAAGTCCTCTTCCTTTCCGTGTGGCATCGTCAGTCTGGGTGAGCTGGAAAATAAAGGGCAGAGGAGGTCAAGGGCGGGGCCGCCAATGCGTCCTAATGTGTCCATTGTATTGGTCACAGTGAGGGCAGGTGGGTGGCCTCCTCACTAAATGAGGTGTAAATCACAGCACAGCCGGGCCCATCAGAGGTAGCCGGGTTTTTGTGCCGATTGATTGCTCCTCCATTGCACCACGGCTCCTACAGTGTTGCTGGGCAGGTCCCTGCCCACAGATACAGTGGCGAAGGGGGAGGGGGTCCTGGCAGCTGCAGAGGCCTTCCTCGCTATGCAGCACACCGGCCTGGATGATCCTGTAGTTTTTTTTTTAAGCTCAGAGCATTCCTGCCGTCCCGGGACGCATTTTTGAAATGAAGAAGTAGGGGAACGGACTTTGTTAAATTAAATAAGTAGGGGCACGCCGTGCCCCTCCGTTCCTGCCCACTTCGACCACTGTGCTTGCTTCCAGAGTCCCCCCTTTGTTTGAGGAAGTGAAACTTTCGGGGGGGGTGGGGGGGGTAGGGGGGTGGGGGTTGGGTAAGCACCAAAAATGCTCTGATCACCCCGAAATGTGTAGTCCCAGATTGTTTGCTCGTGATCAACTCCATGCGTCTCACCTCGTGAGAGGTGGGTGTTATGCTTTGTGCTTTCTCCCCAGCTCAGTGTTATTGAACTATCTATGCCATTGACCCCTCAGGTACTATTGCGTGCAATGCCACATGCCAACGTCCGTTGTATTCTGCCCCCTGCGTTTTTGCTTGTGCAACCCCTACCTTAGTGCTGTGTGTGCACATGTCTCGTGGTGATCTCTTCGGGCCTAGTCAGTCAGTCAAAATTACTTTATTCGGTTACTTAAAACCATAAAAGCATTCTACACAATAAGAAAGGTTAAAAACAATAATATGACTTAAGCTTACACAAGAAATATTGCACAGGTTACATAATCAAGGTAGGCAAACAGTTAAAATACAACTTTAAAACCAGTTATATCAAAAAATAATTGTTATAGTCTAGATCATGGGTATCACTCTCACTTTTTTCCTCCTTATTCTAACTGCTGCTGTTAAAAAACTCGGTATGGTAAAAATTTCCCAGACATTGGTCAGCATCTGTAAGTATATAAGTGCTGGTTTCACCTGTAAAAATGCTTTGTCTTTTAAAATTTGAAAAATATAACGTTTCCGACGCAAAAAAGGCTCACACAATAAAACAAAGTGCAATGTTTCCTGGGTGGAAAAATTATCACATGTACAGACACCAAGGTCTTCCTCCCTTCTCCATCCCTGAGGTTCGGCAAGTAGAAAATATAACTGGTTCAGGCTAAATCTTACTAAGAGGAAGCAATGATTCGAGTTGGTTACCACATTTAAATAGAGTTCAATTGCACAAGACGTTTTTAACAATTGATGGGCACGTACCTTTGGTTTTACCAGCTCCCTTGCCTCTCTTTCCATAAGTGCCATATATAGGTAAGATTTCTTGGCCCACTGCACATCTCCCTTCACTATGTTATTCGGAGAGTTAAATAATTCAGGCCGTCCTAATTGCACTGCCAGCCTTTTCACGTAGCTCAACCAAGGGATACTGCTTGCTCGGTCTAAAGCTAGTCAATCACGCAAGATTTTGCGATTCATTTCGAGTTCAGGATTTAACCAAATTGCTATCCATTTAAGTAAGGGTGCCATTCTAATTAGGTCAGCCACAAAACCTACCCCAGTCTCTTGATGTACTATGTATGATGGTGTTGATTGTGACACCGATAGCAAATTTCTTAAAAATGTATTTTCAATTCCTTTGCTTCTCTTTAACCCCATATGTCCGAGCCATAGTTTGCGATAGCAATGAATTTTGCTCTGTATATATTTAACATTGTTTGTATTGGTTTTGCACCTAGCCTACGTGCAAAGCCAAGGACCACAGATGTGGATCTGGCCAAAACATTTCTTTTTGCATTAATTTGCGGGACCCATGTACCCCTATCGTCAAATATGACACCTAGGTAAGTAAATGTAGTAACCCTAGTGATCTCGTTTCCTTCGCAATGGAGTGTTTTAGGCCTTCTGGGTCTGGAGCCAATTATTATTGAGTGAGATTTTGAGAAGTTTACACTTAAATCCAGAGATCTCATAAAAATGGCAAAGGAAGTTAAAAGACACTGTAAACCAACTGCAGTTCTTGATAATAGGGCGGCATCATCTGCGTATAGGAGGGCTGGAATCAGCCATTCCCCCACACGCGGAATAGCTTTACTGGCTTACCCTAACACTGAGTCCAGCTTGTTAATATATAGGGTAAAAAGTAGGGGGGCTAAAATGCATCCCTGCCTAACTCCATTTATGATACGTATTACCTGAGTACAGTTTCCCCTTTGGTCAAATCTCACTTTGGCTTTCAGATCCCTATGCAAATCGGCAAGGAAGTAAACAATGTTTTTGTCCACACCTAGTTTGATTAGTATTGCTCATAACTTGGATCTATTCACTCGGTCAAAGGCCGAGGAAAGATCCATGAATGCCAAATACAATGTCCCCTTCTTAGCGATGGTATACTTCCCAACTAAAATGTGCAGATTCAAGCATTGGTCCGTGGTACCCCTCCCTTTCCTAAAGCCGTGTTGCAGGTTTGATAATGTATTAGTTATGTTTAACCGAAACGTAAGTTTACTGAGTACTACTCTTCCTAACACCTTCACAGAAGAATCTATAAGTGAGATTGGTCTGTAGCAGCTTGGATCCCCTCTATTGCCCTTTCTAACAAGTATTGGCATAGCCAATAGGTCTTGCCTTTGGGACCTTATAAGTGTTTAGTTATCCAGCACAATATCCTTGGTGCAACAATATCAAGTGTTACATGGCTAAACACTTATAAGGTCCCAAAGGTGAGACCTATTGTCAATGCCAATGCTTGTTTTGAGTGAATGGCTCGTGCAGGTATGCCACTGTGAGGTAGAGATGCTGAGAGTGCTTTTACAGGAGCCCCTGTGACATTGCGCCTCTTCAAAATGTATCTTGGGTCTGGTGTAATACTTCTAGCCCCTATTCTCGTCTTCTCGCACCCAATGCATCCTTAAATGTCCCATGTACAGCCGGGGTTGACACTCCTATTACCCCTACCCTCCAGAGACACTTTACCTGTCACGGTTGGTGGTTGTGCACATGGTGGTGGTGGACGTGGTGGTGGAGGTGGACGTGGTGGTGGATGTGGTGGTGGACATGGTGGATGTGGGGATGGTGGACATGGCGGTGGTGGTGGACGTGATGGACGTGGTGATGGTGGTGGTGGACGTGGTGGTGGTGGTGGTGGACGTGGTGGTGGATGTGGTGATGGATGTGGTGGTGGTGGACGTGGTGGTGGTGGACGTGATTGTGGTGGTGGACGTGGTGGTGGTGGATGTGGTGGTGGTGGACGTGGTGGTGCTGGACGTGGTGTTGGTGGACATGGTGGTGGTGGACATGGTGGTGGTGGAGGTGGAGGACATGGTGGTGGTGGTGGACGTGGTGGTGGTGGACGTGGTGGTGGTGGACGTGGTGGGCGTGGCAGTAGACGTGGTGGTGCTGGACGTGATGGTGGTGGAAGACGTAGTGGTGGTGGATGTGGTGGTGGTGGACGTGGTGGTGGTGGGCGTGGTGGTGGACGTTGTGGTGGATGTGGTGGTGGACATGGTGGTGGTGGATGTGGTGGTGGACGTGGTGGTGGTGGACGTGGTGGTGGACGTGGTGGTGGATGTGGTGGTGGACATGGTGGTGGTGGACGTGGTGGTAGTGGTGGACGTGGTGGTGGACGTGGTGGTGGTGAACATGGTGGTGGACGTGGGGGTGGATGTGGTGTGTGGTGGACGTGTTGGTGGTGGACGTGGTGGTGTTGGTGGACGTGGACGAGCCCTGGTAATTTCTCTGTGGTTGGCTCTATGGTATCTTTCCTTCATAAATGAAAGCAATTGTTGATTGTTATTTTGAAATCATAGCAGATAAAGTACTGCCACTACTTGAGTTATTCAAGCATTTTAGGCCCCGCAGCCGGTAGTAGGAAAGTGACATGCAAACATAATGCAATGCAGTAAAATGGAATGTGATGGGACACTTAGGAGAGAGAGCCGTGCTTGAGGCCATTGTTAATTGTCGTTACAAAGAACATTGCAAGACGAATTGCTTTCTCTGTGCGATATGCGACCTGCGACAAATAAAAGAGACCGCGAAAGAGAGAGTGCGAGCGAAAGAGAAAGAGAGTGAGGGGGAAAGAAGAAAAATAAAAAGCGCGGCCCGCGCTGTGTTTAATCACTATGAATGACTAATGCTGGAACGCAAACAAGCAGCAGCTGTTTCAAAGCACACTCGTGCTTGTGCTGGCCTCCGCCTTGCGGGAGCGAGCAGAGGCGGCACCAGAGCCATATGTTTTCAATTAGAACGCGCGCTGCTGCTCGCTCCCGCAAGGTGGATGTCAGCACAAGCATGAGTGTGCTTGAAAAGGAGCAGACCGATGGCTTGAAGGGTTGAAGTAATACCACCATTATTTTATTACCTTTTTTGTAGTACGTGTGCAGTAATGTGTTAACCCTGTCCTGAGGAGGCCGAAGAAGGAGTAGGGCCGAAACGCGGTCGCGTAGACATTTCAAAAGGAGAAGTCGTGGAAATATAGTAATGATTTGACATTGCTTGATGGTACACTGGGATGGCCTATATTAATTAAAAGACCTTAAGTGTACTATCTCGACTACCTCCCAGTGGTCCTTCCAGAGTTGTAAGGAGGACACTAGTGGAAATTATTTTGCTTTGGGGTTAGTGTATATTATATATTGATGTCCTATTGTATGTTGTGATTTATGTCATTATGTATGTACATTTTCTTTTTTTTTTTTTTTTTTTTTTTAATAAAAATTTTTATTGAACAATAATTCGGTTACAAGCACGGGCCTACAACCACCAGGGCCGGCCGCTAGGTACAGAATGAAGTATCCATATATCAAGGCTGCAGTCAATTCCCGGGGCTCAGCCCCGTAGTGGCTCCGGATAGTTCTCGAGAAACAGGAGACTTAAGTCCAACAGACACAAAAACTAAAAGAAAGACAAAAGGCGAGGTATAAGGGCAAACAGTGCAGGTCAGGCTCCCTCCGGGGAACTCCAGTTCAGACAATTAAGCAACCGGCAAAAGGAAGGAGTACCGGGAGGCTGGGGACGGGGGGGGGGGGGGGTCAAGGGAGATGAACGTCCATATGTAGTTATTCCAAAAGGTGCCAGGAACCATCAAGGGTCAGGGGGACATGGCGATATCAGTGTCTACCAGGGGGGGCGTACAGATACCTCCGCGATACGCGTTCCATTGCCCCCAGATTCTACCCCATGCCCCCGGCTTGCCACGGGCCACATACACAGTCTTCTCCCTAAACATACACCAGTCCATATTCTCCTTCCATACTGACACGGTGGGCGGCCGTTGGGCGCCCCAAAGCTGCGCTATATCTCTCTTGGCAATCATGTTCCCCAGGGCCGCCCACCGAGTCTGAGCCGCGCTGTAATCATTGGGCTCCCACACATTCAGGACACAGCGACGCACCTCCGGCAGCAGCACAACCCCAGTGACCTGTCCCATAACCGTATGAACCCGGCGCCAGTAGTCCGCCACCTCGCGGCACTCCCACAGGATATGGAGAAAGGTGGCGCTGAGCCCACAACCCCGCTTACAGAGCCCGTCATCGGAAAATCCCATCGAAACCAAGCGAGGACCCGTCACATACACCCGGTGAAGAATCTTGAGCTGTACCAACCGGAGACGAGCTGGAATGGCGACCTCCTTGGGGGACGACAGTGCAGACTGCCAATCCTCGTCGTCCAATTCCACCCCATCCCCCGTCCAAGCCTCCCGAAGGCGCACAAAGAGGTCAGCCCGATGATTAATTAGTTTTTTATAAATTAAAGAAATAGTACTGTCAGGGACATGTCCGTCAAGTATGCGGTCCTCGAGGGGCGAGGAAACCGGGATCTTGGTCCCCTCCCCAAAGACCGAGAGCAGGGCGTGCCGAACCTGGGCGTAGCGGAAGAACTCCCTGTCCGTAAGCTCGTATTCGGCCTGGAGCACCGCGAAAGTCTTAACCGCGCCCTTATGCCACAGGTCCCCCACTTTGCTGATACCAATCGTATCCCACTGGTCAAACCCCTTCGTAGTCCAGAGGCTGCCCAAGCGGTCGGAAGCAAACAAAGGAGTAGCACATGTTAGTCGCTCACTCCAGCCCGTGGCCGCAGTGGCAGCCCTCCAGGTCCGCACCGCAATCTTAGTAGGACCCGTAAGGGTCCGGCCAGCCAAGCGGGAGTAAAGTGCCCTGTTATAGTTCCCGCCGGGAAGCAGGAACTTGTCCATCTCATACGCCGGATTAAAGCCAGGCGCATACGTGGCATGGTTAATGGCCGATAGCTGCGAGGCCCAATAGTACCTGCGAATGTCGGGAAGCGCGATGCCCCCGTCATACCAGGGGAGAGTAAGCTTAGCAAGAGCAATACGCGCCCGCCCGTCCCACACCAGTCTCCTCTGCAGGCTCTCCACCTCCCGAAAGTAGGCCACTGGGATAACGTCGAAGGAGTTCTGGAGTGCATAGAGGAACCTGGGAAGGGACATCATTTTGAACAGCGCGGCCCGACCCAGCGGGGACAGGGGCAGCCTGCACCACCGGGCCGTGTCCTCTCGCAATCGCCGAAGTGGACGCAGGAGATTCTGCTCATAGCGAGCCACCGGGTCCAGCGAAACGTATATCCCCAGGTACTTAAAGCCGCTCAGAGATATTTGGATCGGAAGCCGAGGCGGCAGGAGAGGAGGACCACCAGAGATAGGATAGACGCAGGATTTAGACCAATTGATCGTGAGACCCGAATTGTTCCCAAAGGAAGTCAGAACGTCAAAGAGGACGTTGAGCGACTGCCGCGGTGAGGTGAGATACAGGAGAATATCGTCCGCATACAGCGAGACCCGATCTTCGAAGCCCGGGCCCCACCGGATCCCTCTAAGCGAGGGCTCCCAGCGGAGCCAAGCAGCGAGTGGCTCCAGGGCGAGAGCAAAAAGCAAAGGGGACAACGGGCACCCCTGCCTCGTGCCCCTGCCGAGGGCAAAGGGCCGAGAGACCCGCCCATTCACCACCACCTGAGCCATGGGTCCCGTGTAAAGAAGCTTCACCCAGCCAATAAATCCTTCCCCAAAGCCAAATTTAGCCAAGACAGCCCAGAGGAATGGCCACTCGATGGTGTCAAAGGCCATCGTGGCATCCAAAGAAACCAGCACGGCCGGTTCGGAGAGGAGCTCCGCCCTGGCAAGGGCACCGTGAAGACGCCGCAAGTTAAGAGCGGTGTTGCGGTGCGGGATAAAGCCGCATTGGTCCGGATGTATAAGATCGCACACGACGCTCAACAAACGATTGGCCAGGACTTTCGCCAGGATTTTAGGCTCTGCGTTTAGCAGTGAAATAGGCCGGTAAGAAGTACAGCGGTCTCGCGGCTTACCCTCCTTGGGGATCACGACTATCGTGGCCAAACGCTGGTCGGCCGGAAGGGAACCCGCCGTAAGAGACTCACGGAACATGCGACTGAGGAAGGGCGCAAGCTTATCAGGGCGCAATTTATATAGCTCAATGGGCAGACCATTGGGACCCATAGCTTTGCCCGAGCGAAGAGAGCGGATCGCGGTCGCTATTTCATCCGCCGACAAGGGGGCGTCCAGCCGCTCCCGGTCCTCAACGGACAGGCCGGGCAAGGCAATATCCCTCAGTAGAAGGCGAGAGTCGTCCTCATCCCTGTCAGTCACTGGGGAGTACACAGCCCGGAGGTGGTCAGCAAAACATTCCACAATCTCATCCGGCTCAGTCACACACACACCATCTTCAGCACGCAACTCCGGGACCACACGATTCACTCTCTCCTTTTTGTCCAGCCACGCAATCAACTTTCCCGCCTTGTCCCCGGCGTCGTACAGTCGGCCCTGCTGCTCCCTATACATAGTTTTGGCCGCGTCGGTGACCAGGGACCTATATTCAAACTGTTTCAGGCTAAGGGCATGGAGCCCGTCCGGAGTGACATTCGCCTCCAAGGCCGACTCCAGCCCCGAGATGTCAGTCTCCAGCTTCACCACTGCCTCACTCTTGACCTTCTTAGCCACCACTATCTGGGAGAGGGCGTGCCCGCGGATCACAGTTTTAAAGGCTTCCCACAGGGACATTGCAGACGATACCGACCCCTCGTTATCAAGGAAGTATTGGTCCATAGCCTTAACCAGGCTGTCACGAGTCGTAGGGTCTCGCAGGTACCATGGGTTAATGGGAGCGATCCGCCCAGCAGACCGCGACCCGGTGTCAAAAAGAAGCCACAGCGGAGAATGGTCGGAGATACCCCGCGCCAGGTGCCTGACCTCTCGAATCCGACCAGTCTGCGCCGCTGGCATAAGGAAGTAATCTAACCTAGAGAGACTCCCATGCGCCCCCGAGTGGAAGGTGAACTGACATTGGGTCGGATGCATTAATCTCCAACTATCCACCAGGCCGAAGGTCTCCAACATCCCACCCAGCCACGCCTGGGCAGCGGGGAGGGTCCTTGGTGGGTGACGATCCAGTTCACCCGAAACCACAGAATTAAAGTCCCCGCCCATGAGCAGGAGGCTGTCCGGAAGGTCAAGCAGCATTCGACCCAAGTCAGTGAAGGTGGAGTTCTGGAGGCCCGGGGGGACGTAGACTGAAACCAGGGTAAGGGGCTGCCCCTCCCACCTCCCAATCAGACACACGTAGCGCCCTCTGTCATCCGAAACTATCTTAGTGATCTCCACCGGAAGGGAGGTTCGCAGGAGAATGCCCACCCCCCTGGAACCAGTTGTGAAACCAGAATGGGCAACGAGGCGGTATCCCCCCCTGTTCATTGCATGACAAACATTACCAACCAGATGCGTCTCCTGGAGAAACACCACATCAGGAGTCAAACGACGCAAATATTGCAGTACTACACCCCGCTTGATACGGTCTCCCAACCCGTTGACGTTCCATGACATAAGCCTCAACCCGTCCCCCCCCATCCCCTCCAATAGATCAAGGGTCCCCCAGCCTGCAGCACAGTTCCCAGATGTGGACAAAAATCAATACCTCGCCCTGTAAACAAAAAACACACAGCAAAACAACCCCTCCTCCCCCCCAACCCCACCCCAAGTCCAACTCCCCCCACCCTGCACCCCTGCGGGCCAAAAAACCCCCCCAACTTGCAGTGTGCCTGTCGCCCCACTAACCCCATTCTACGAAAAGACCCCGGAGGAGGAAAGGGACCCGACCCCGCCCGCCCCCCTCACAGGTCCTGGTGAAACACAATATACAAAAGAAGTAAGACCCATCAGTACAGTGCAAAACGGCAAAATCAAGGACCAAAAGTCATTCTAAAGGGGACCCGTCACCTGCGGTGCCCGCAGAGGGTCCGGGACGGCCACCTCCGTCCGGCAGCGAGTCCAGCCAGTCACTTGCGGCCAAAGGAGAGTCAAAAAAGGCTGTCCGATCCCCATGTTCCACTCGGAGTTTTGCAGGGTAGAGCATCGAATACTTTAGGCCCAGCTCGCGGAGACGGCGCTTCACCCCTTGGAATCCCATCCGCTGTTTCTGGACCAGTTGCGTGAAGTCCGGATAAAAATTGATGGTCGAGTTCTCGTGACGGACCGGGCCACGGGTCCGTGAAGCCTGCAGAATAGCGTCGCGGTCCCTGTAGTGGAACAGTTTGGCCACGATAGGCCTCGGGGGGGCCCCCGGCCGCGGCCGGCCGCCCGGAACTCGATGGGCCCGCTCCACGGCGAAGAACTTACTTAGGCCAGCCGGGGACAACTGTTGCAGGATAAGTTCCTCGACCACGAGGTCCACCGGGCGGCTATCGGAGGACTCCGGTACGCCTATGACACGGATGTTGTTGCGTCGGGCCCGTCCCTCGAAGTCCTCGAGCCGCCGGGCCATATGATCATTGACCACTCTGATGTCTCCAAGCGCGGCCCGCAGATCCGACACCTCCGCACCAAGGGTGGAGGTCCGTGTATCGAGGGCCTGGACCCTCTCGTTAGTTTTGGAGAGGTCGGCCCGGATCAGGGTGACATCAATCGCGACAGTGTCGATCTTACGGGCCAGGGCCTCGTATTGCGTCGCGATGGTTTCCCTGATACCATCGATGGCGCCCATAATGTCCTGCAGGGAAAGTTCCGTAGAGACGGTCGTGCCTCCCTCTGCAGCATCCGGGGGGAGGCCAGCCGCGCCAGGGGACCCCCTGCCCTGGGTGTAGCGGTCCATGTTGTTGCTCTGGACCGCTCCCCCGCGGAGAGAAGCCTTGGTCTTGCGCCCCTCAGGACCCCCTTTGCCCCCCATGTGAACACGGTCTCTCAAGGGGTCCTCCAATCAAGAGGTGTAAGGGCACCAGCAAGAAGACCACCAAAATGTCGGTATAGGGGGTCCGAGGCGATAGGCACTCTAGTGGCAGGTGGAAGAAAACCTCGGGCAGAGGCCCAGGAAGCACCTCGCCACCCCGAGCACACCCGCCAGCTGGTCTCCTGAAGTCCAAAACCGAAACCGAAAGTGGTGGATCGGCAATTGGCACCGCGCTGAAGCCGCTGTTGTTCAATTGCAGCCCGGCCCCACGGGTCACCTTCACCCCGGTCACCTCCGTCGGGTGGGTCCCAAAAGTTCCGACGACGACAACTCAGGATTCCCAGGTCCGATTTGATTTTTGAAAAGAGATATGTGGTCAGCTGGTCTTCATCTCCCAGATTCCATAAACCACTTCAGGATATTCTCAGGATAAATGCCGAGGAGCAGAAAGGGTCCGGGGAGCCCTGTGCTCACGCGACCATCTTGGATGCGCGCTAGGCTCCTCCCTATGTACATTTTCTTGTGTATACATTAATGTTATTTCTTCATGATCAGATGCCATTATTTATGTAGTGTGTAAAAATGTTTTGATAGAATCCTTCTAGAGTAATAATTAGAGAGGGAGTAATTAAATGTGCTCTACTAAAAAAATATAATCTTTGTATTATTTCCCTTATACCATTTTTTGATTGTATAAAGGCCCTCCTAGAGCAACGCATGCGCGCTGCCTGGGCGAGACCTAAAAACTGGGACAATGACTGACTCAGACCATGATCTAGGCAGGCCGAATTTATAGGCCATATTAAAAACATGAGCCAGAAGTTTTGACCATAGCGTCACATTAGATTTAAAAAGATCGGCTGGGACACCATCTGGTCCGAGGGCCTTATTGCTTGTCATTTGATTTATGGCCTCTTCCTTCTGATTTTATAAAAACCATGGTGTATACCTCTGCCTCAAACAGTGTATCTGAGGGTCCTTGAGTCTCCTGATCGCCATATATAAGTTTAAAGTGATTAAACCATTCCTGCTCTGGTATTTTGCATTCTGGAGAGCTACCCGTGGTTTCCTGAAAAAATGGCTTGTTAACGATTTCCCAGAGTTTAACACTATTTTTGATGACGTCGATGGACAAGAGATCGTTCCACGCCTCATTTCAATCTCTCATTACGTGTATTTATGGCCAACTTATATTTTTTCCTGAGGGCTACTATTACATTGTTATCTTGTGGTTTGTGTTTTAGAGCCACCAACAGCTTTTGGTGGGCAACTGTATAATTATGGTCAAACCACCTCTCCCCTTTATTCTGGAATTCCTTAAATGGGCGTTTAAGATCACAGGCTACCTGATAACATATTTTAGCATACGCCATGAGGATCTCTTTGTCACTTATATTATCATCTAAACAGAGATCAATCTCCATTCGTATGGTGTTCAATAAGTTCACATGGAAATCCACCGGCACTACCATGCACCACTTGAGTCTACAGGCTTGGTCTTTATTTTTTAAGTTAGGAGTGAGGACACATCTATTTGATTTTGGATTGTTCTTAATGCCCCCGCCAATGTAATATGTATCGGATTGTGGTCACTAAAATGTGACCATGTGGTGGTATATCCAATCACATGGGGGGTCAAGGCTGCATTAATAAAGATATAATCAATAGTAGAATACATTCCCCTTCCTTTAAATGTAGGAATGTCATCGTTTTCATGTGAAGTATTAGGATATGATAGCCCAAATTCCGCTAGGGTGCCCTCTAAGAATCCACCTTGCAGTGAGTGTTCGAAGTGTGTCTCCATGTAATAACCAGGGCCTAAACTGTCAATGACATGACAGTTCGATGGGCATTGATTTACGTTAAAATCCCCTAAAACAATTACAGAATAAGTGTTAGTTTGCTTTCCATTATAAGACTCAAGGAAACGATTCAGACTGACCAGGTGTTCATTTACGACAGTTCTGTCAAATGAATTATAAAAGTTAACAATAAGAATTGTACGTGCGTTAATAGGCGTAATCTGCACTGCGAGACAATTCGGTGAGCCGGAGTCCAATTTACAGTGGTTACCTGTAACCTTTAAGGAAATCAGGGTTATTAAGCCCCCCTTTGCCCACCCAGCTACAGGTGGTCTTGCTGGCTCAAAATAGGTTGTGTAACCATCCATTCAGAAATTATTTTCAGTTTCCCAGGACTCTTAAAGTCCAATCACGTCATACTCTTTAAAAAAACCTTTACACCTTTCATCATCTATCTTATTTTTAAGTCCTGCTATATTCCATCTTAATATCTTGGCTTGCTCCCCTGTGTTAGCCTACTCCCCTTATATGGGTTTGGTAATAGGGTTCATATGACTATCTCTATCTCTGATGTGCCCTTTCATAGAGAAACAAGAGTCTAGTCAATCATTGCTATCCAACCGGCTAAATGGGGTAAATCCATTTGCAGTTTCAAACCTGCTCTCTTTGGCCCTTTCTTCTGCTGCAGCAGTGAGGTTTGAATAACATTGGAGTGGGTTGATGGTATTTACAAGGAAGGGTTGGCCAGCGTTATACATAGTTCTGGCAGTAGGCTTGTGAGACCATTCTCCTGCTGAGTGTCTTTGTGGTCCCTTACGATCTCTGCCCCAATCACCCATGTCTGGAAGATAAAAAAAAAACAAGGGCAAAACTGTGATACCTCCCTGGCCGCAGAATTAATGACTATACAGTCACCATCATCTGTTTTAGGGCAGCTTCCTACCCATCCCACCCGTCTGGCCATTATGACATGTGGGTATGCTCTAGACCCCCCCTCAGAGAATTTATTACACCAGAGCTTAACCTTGCAAATGAGTTCCTCGGTTGTCTCATTACTGTTTCTTTTGAGAGGGGGCACCCCTATCCAGACCGCTACCAGTGGGGTAGCCTCTGGTGGCAAATGCAGCCTTCCTTGCTTAGCAAGCTCTCCTATGGCTATTATGTTAGGCCCTGTCAGACATGGAGTTTTAGTCCTCCAGTGGGTTGCAGTCACGACCCCATTCACCGGTACCACCCCTAAGCCCTTTAGTTGCCTCAATGGATTTCATGGGCCCCGGGAGTATTATGGTGGGTGACCTTCCCTCTTCAGATGTCATCTTATGGATGTTTTGAGGACTTATGCCATTATCAACCATGTCGGGTCCATTGGGTATGTTACCTGTGTCATTTTTGTCCTGCCTCCTACCCCCAATATTGGCATCCCTAAAATCCCCCAATTTGGTCTCTATTCTGGATAACCTTTCCATCACACAATCTATTCCAGATTTAACGTAATTAAATAGGTCCTCCTTGAGCGACCCAACAAGAGTGTCAATATGTAACAAAAAAAAACTGAGTCCACAATTGCTGTATTGGAGTTAGAAGTTTGTGGCTCCACTGCAGTCCGGTGGTCGTCACCCCCCTTCCATATTAATAGGTCCTTTGAGGCATTTTTTCCTCCTTTTTTTACCAACGACCGCAGACGAGACCTTAGTTCTTGTCATTTCTGGACTCCCCTTGCCCTCCATGTGTACCCTGGACGTGAAGTTGATGGAATTTCATTATCCCGAATAATATTACTGACCGCCACTTTTGAGGTAAGACTAAAGTCAGGCTCTAGGTTTAAGGGTGACCGAATAACACATGGAGCATTATCAGTCGCAGTTACCTCCAATTCGTCAGTTCCCAACCCCAAACCCAACTGGGCCTCCACATTATGGATCTCGGTGGTTATGGCTCCTACAGCTGTAGTAAAATAGGAGCTAATGGAGGCGCAATTGCATGGTATCTTTGCCTTAGATTTGACAGTGTCTGAGGTACATGGGACTTTTCTCTTACGCATGATGGCTTCTCAACGAACGAGGGCTGGCCCGGCCCGGTCTCCGTCGGTTGCTGACAGGTGCAGATGGGCCCGCCCTTGGCCCGGGCTGTGCCCGGGCGCGTCCCGGGCATGCCCGCACGCGTCTCGTGCTGCGGGTGTCCACAAAAGGATTTATAGCACCTCCAGGTGCTAGAAGATGACGAACGCAGCTACGGCCACATGGGGGCTGAGACTTGAGGTCCTGTCCTCTCTCCCCACCAGCAACCAGTCAGCAGGGCTTCCCGCGCTGTAGGTGTCCACAGAAGGATTTATAGCGCCTCCAGGCGTTAGAAGATGACGAACGGGGCTACGGCCGCACGGGAGGCCGGGACTTGAGGTCCTATCCCGTCGCCTCTCCCCTCCAGCAACCAGTCAGCAGGGCTTCCCATGCTGCGGGTGTCCACAGAAGGATTTATAGCACCTCCAGGCGCTAGAAGATGACGAACGCGGCTATGGCCCCACAGGAGGCTGGGACTTGAGGTCTTGTCCCCTCTCCCCTCCAGCAACCAGTCAGCAGGGCTACCGCTAAGCCCTTGCACTCATTTCTCTCCAATGTGTCCACAGATTATGTGGGGTGAGGTGCACACTCTCTTCCTTTTTCTACTTTTCACAGGCGTCTCCTTTATCGGTTGCTTTGTGCCTCACATACTTCATGGTCCCTCAATGAACGTTGCGTAACTGGGTCCACTGCGCTTTCTCTATGGCCTTGATGCTCTTTGAGGCTTGTGTGTGGATGTTTGCAGTAGCATGTGGTCCGTGGTGTTCCACACCACAAGCTGCTTTAGACTGTATTGTGCCCCTGTGTTCTGACTTACTGTTGTCTACTGTCTTAGGCGTTATTACACTCCTGTTCACTGTGTCACCCCCTGTGCTGGATAGCTGCGGGTTCGGCCAGCATGTGTTCTCCTCACGCACCTTAGGCTTGTGCTGGCTCTCTCATGTGCAGCTGGACGTGAGATCTTCCCTTCCCTCTGTGCTCCCTGCACCACCTTTGTTAACAATGCGAGGGCTTTGCAACTCTTGATGCTTGAAGTGAGTTTCAGCCAGAGCGCGCTCTCTGTTTCCACTTCGTGCCTCTCGGTTCAATCTCTCCTCCCTACAGCATGGGACTGCATATGTAGCTGTAGCTCGCCCTCGTACCTGTTGTGTGCACAGTCTCCTGTACAGTAGGGGTCCGTGCGATCTTGCCAAAGGGGTCCCTGTTTCGGATGTCTGCTGAGAGTTGGCCTCCTTCGTCCCACCTCACCGGCTACCGTTATTCTCCTCCTTGCTATGCTGTGCTGCTATCCGCGTTCGGCACCAGGGACTTCTTTCCAGCCGCCATGTTAGTCTCGGGCGTGTCCCCGTATCGGTGGGTAGTTCGCACACTTTGGCCGCTCTGCTCCGCATCAAGGGACCCAAATTCTTGATGCGAGGCTGTCTAGGGTGCTGCGCTTTGCTTATTTAATACAATTTAGCGCTCTGTGTGAGAAAGTGCCATCTTTCTTGCATGGTATGCCCCCACTTTGTGCTGAATTGCTGACTGTGCTTTGACTGAGTGTGCCCTGGGCTCCTGCCAATCAGGTGCCCAGGGCCTATGTTCCGTCCCTAAAACCTAAAACCCAAATTGGCAAACCTTGGCCACATGTCAGCCCCATGTAAATGGTACCCTAGAT